>NW_027466486.1:9731250-11068125 GCF_050575085.1 Anarhichas minor
AGACGGAATCCTACAACAGTGCTATCCAATCCATTTCCTTCTGAATCTGCTGACTTGTGTCCAGCGATTGAACGGAGCGATTAGTCAGCATTCAGTTTTAATTGAAGACTGAAAAATGCTGAGTAGACCGTGGCAAAGATTCGCAATGCCTTTTTGATTTTCAAGCTCAACTAACATGCAATCGCACTTGCTTGAAGCGAATGTGCTTCATGTTGGTATCTACTCAGCAGGGCAGGGCTCTCTGGTCTATCAACATACCACAACTGCCAGCTCAAGGGGCTGCAAGGACTCAAAGTGGTATGACTTCAGTGAAGGCTTTGAAAGGAGCAATATGTAACCCAAATAAATGAGCCTGTTTGGTATTTTGTTTGCAAGGTTTGGCTAGACGCAGCTGTAACTACGGAAACCCGGGCTGTCGTGTGGCATTACTAATAGGGTGACAATTACACCACCACCATTAATGTCAGCCCTGCTGCTGCTTTCGCTCCCTATTAATCAGCCACAACAGTAGTTATTTTCACGGGATACTGTATACACACAGAAGCTGCCAAAAGTGTGTTTATGGTTAAACTTTATCCCCTTTGGTCAACCTGAATAACATTAAGACATGCTTGTTACCCGAATGCATAAAGAAAACGGCACATCAGCCATGTTTACACAAGGACTCCATGCTCTCTATGAGTAGTGTGAAATATTCTTTTACTTTAGGTTTATATTCCATCTGTGCATATACTGCAAGTTCAGTTCTTGTTCTCACCTGCAGTGTTTCTGGCTGCTGCCTGACTCTTGAAGTGACAGAGTGAGAGACTGTTGACAAAGAGAGTGATGTGAAAAACCCAGAGGTCAAGTTCCCCTCCCCCCCTCTCTTTCAATATGAAAGGGGTTGCTTCCTGTCGAGTTATGCCACGCTTAAAGTGGGCCAGTTCTATTTGTGGTTGTGTAATGGTATGAAAGAACAACTGTGCAGTCCCTTACAAGGAGGCAGTGTGTACCCTCATTACCTTGTTAATGCTCCTTTGGCAAGCTGCTGTGATGGGGCGAGAGGTTAATGCCAGCTAAGCTTTATTTATTGTTCCCCCGAAGAAATGCTTAGCAGATTGAATGTATAAGGTTACAGACGTGCTCTATGCTTCACCGGTTCTTATAATGGTTTATTCTTTGAAAACACTGTATTTGCTGTCTGATTATTAAAAAAAAAAAAAAAAAAAAAAAAGCCGATATAATTCCCTGTCTATGATCTCCAGACTCCTGTATCCCTGTGAGATAAATACACACTACTGTACTGACTATTCACCCTATATGTATACGCCTTCTGTGTCTATAGCCATTGCCCTCAGGTGCACATAGTCAGCAATCACCACAACAATCCTGTGAAAATCACATCACCCAGGACAAGGAGCCGGAATTTGGCCCCTTCTTGTCACAATAGCTCATGAGAAGCACTCAGCAAACACTTCACTCCCACCAGCCTCCAATGGCTGCACACACACACACACACACACACACACACACACACACACACACACACACACACACAGAGACTATTTGAAACTGACTCCACTTCTCTGGAGTTGCCACAAACAGTTTTCAGCTGATATTTATTCGTTTGGATATTGAGCTCTAAGTGGGACAGTACATTGGGATGAATCCATAGCTTTGACCTGGGCTGTGGAGATACACAGATGCAGTTCGTCGTCGTTTGTATAACACCTTGGGGAATGATCTTTTTGCTCATCACTGACACTTATCGTCTCTTTATTAACAGGCAGACGTCCGCAGAGAGTTCAGCCAGTGGAAGCTTGCCCAGCGGCCAGCATGTGGTCTACGAAGCCATCTGTGGTAGAACAGGTGGGTCTGATGCTGCAGTCCTGCACACGCTTAGTACCGAGCTGTAACTTGGCCTGTTGGTGCTGTAGTCCTCTGGCAGGGGGGGGAAGTTATGCCCTTTCTATGCCAGTGTCCGTGATTACAGCCAGGCATAGTGGACATTCCCCATGGAGGACTGATAAACACCACTGGATATTTTTAGCCAGCTCCTGCCTGCACACTGGTGTGTAGCATTATGTAAATGTAGTCTGCACACTATATTGTCATAATGATAAATAAAGTACAACCTTGTTGCAATAGTACAAGTGAGGTTTTATTGGCTATTATATCATAAGACTTGTGTCTTAAGTTTATGACAGAAGCAGCCAGATCTGAATGCGCATAAACAAACTCTCCAGTGCTGTAATTTGCCATTTGATCATCATTTCTTTTTTTTAGTTAAGAGTAGAGGTCAGATTACTGCAGAAAGATAAAGAGGCATAGCAGTGATGACATCTTTCTTTTGTAATGAGATCCAGTGATGGGAACAGTTTGAGCATTCCCATCTGTTGGTCATTCCTACGCAGTCGTAATCACTGTCTGTCCGCCAAACGTGCCGTCCAGTTGTACCCCAGAAATCACAGAAAGAGAATGAAAAATCGAGCTCAGTCTTTGCTAAGTGTATTATGAGTAATGCACTGCAATTGTGGTTGCATGCACTCACGTGTGCTCTGTCATCCTGCCCTATTTCCACAACTCTTTCCATCCTGAGCGAAGTGTTGAGCTTATTGCAGTAACAGTGATATTAAGCAGTTTGCGCTGATGCACACATCTGTTTGCCTGATCAAGAGCTTTCTTTCCATAGACCCACTATACATTAGCATTAGCAAATCGTACCATTCATCACATGACGTGTGTGACCCAGAAATCAGCTTGTTGGAAAAACACAGTAGCTGTGCACCACCCAGTACCCCCCCCCCCCCCCCCCCCCCCCCCCCCCCAAAAAAAGAATTCAGTGCGTGTGTCTGTGACCAGAACACTTCTTTTCGTTCTTCGTCTTCCCCCCAAACTATGGAGGCTGGCTTAAGTTAACAAACATCTTATAAACTCATCAATTACTGTAACTGGATCCGTTGGGAGAAGCTTCTGAATCTCATGAATGCATTTTTTCCGTCGTTCCGGGCTTAAAGGGTTGGGGAGATGCTTCGCTCTCAACAAAAAAACTGAAAAATCCCAGTACCGAAACCAGCTAGCAAGGCAGGTTAAACCGTGCTTTTTAGAATGGGACTGGGAGTTGAACAGAGACTCAGTGGGGTGTGTTGGAGGGGGGGGGGGGGGGGGTGTTATTGTGCAGCTTAGGAGTGCGTCAGGTCTTTCTGCCTGCCCAGTGTACCTTTGTAGCGAGATGACTGAGCTCCCCTGATTGACTCTGACAGGGAGTTAGAGCGGGTCCAAACGGAGAGCATTCTCTATGATCAGCTGTCAACCGCCATTAATCACACCCTCCCTTTATCTCTCTCTCTTGTGCGCTCTCTTAATCTCTTCCTCTCTTTGCTCATACAACTCTCCCTTTATCCTCTGAAAACTGTTCCTGCTCCCTCACCCCATTCCCCTTTTTTCCTTCCCCACTTCTTCTGTGTTCATTTTTGACATGAGATGAAGGGAGGGTTTTGATGAGGACCTATCATAGCTTACAAACCTAGATTATATCGACCACATGTGTTTTACAATGCTTCCCTTGAAGTTCTCATGGCTCCACAGCTGGTGACTGGGGAGATTTATTGCTTTCAGTTTAAGAAGGAAATGAATGCTGCACTTGTGCCATTTTAATGGGAGTCCGATCATGTCAGGACGGATAGCTTAGGCCTCTCTCTATCAAAATACGACTGTGTGGTGCCCTGTTGAGAAAGGAAGGTAGTTATTGGCCGTCATCCACTGTTCATATGTATTATTTAAGTTGTTGGATGTTTGATTCGAAGCGATACTGTTGAATATTTGTGGGAGGTAGCTGATTATACTGATTATACTGAGCCACTTGTTAGACCGACTGTTGACACCATTTCTTCCGTCATTTTTAGTTCCAAGCGCCATCTGGAGAGGGACGTGCTAGAGACAGTATTGTCCCTTTATCTTTTCTCTTGCCGAGCCGGAGGAAGCTGCTTCCAGCGGTCATGTCATCGGATTGGAAGTCAGGGAGATGTTTTCGTTTTCCAGTTAGTCAGGCCCCACGATGTAAAAGAGCACCAAAATAAACAGAGTGTGCAGAGAGGGAATGAAAGGAAATACTGTTTGGGAGCACAAACACGGCAGCTCTAACTGTACTTGGAATGCCCTTTTCTACTGGATGCCTGGCCCTGAGCCAGCAGATAGGATGAGTAGCTGAGGATGAAGTGACAATCAGACACTAGGCTAAGCCCTGAGATGACAGAGCAGATCTGCTGGTGACCACCTTGACCAGAAGTTTAAAAGATCAACAAAACATTCACCGGGAGGGTTCTAGTGCACTCTCTAGAAGTAAGACTCTTTCAGGTTTGACCTTAACATTTTTGTTTGTGCTGTAGGGAAACCTCGTGCTGCCGTTCGATCTCTTTTTATTCATTTTACTTTCATCTATTGCTTCCCAAGGTCTTTCTGTGCACCGCAATCTGTTCCAGGGCCGGGAGCCTGGTCACAGATGACATGAAAGCGACCAGCGGCACGTCCTGCCCCTCTGCTGGCCTGACAGGTGTCTCTGCATGTAACTACATCCTCACAGAGGTGTATTCTGGGAAAGGACAACAGCAACAGATGGAAATATCCGAGACATCAAACAGGGTGCTATTCATTTCTCCATGATACAGCCACGGACTTGCAAGAGGATAGTCTTCCAGGCCAGGAATGCCCAGCTTTCTATTATTTGCTCAGCTCAACATTAGTTGGCCTTTTCAGCTCCTTCCCACCTTCCCCTCACCCCCCCTGGCTACTCTCACACTTCCCAACAGTTGTCCGCCCTCATTCTCTCCATGCTACTGATACCGCAGAGAGATTTCACTGACAGATAGCCTTCAGCAGATGGTTCTTCAATGCCCCAGTGGCATTTCAACCTTGTCTTCTCTGCTCATGCAGTAGCATGCGCACAGCTAGCCATTCGTGGAGATTTTATCTTCCTAGAAGGTTATACAAACAGACACGCATGCAGAGAAGCTTCTTTCACGAGAAGACTCTTGGCATTAGACGCTCCAACTCCAGGTCCTTCTTTGAAGACAAGTTGTTGCCAAATCATACACGATGGCCATTGCCTAAGGATGTGTTAAAGTATAGCATCCTCTGCTTGTTGGCTTAAAAGAAGGAGCTTCAATACGATTGGTTCCTGCCTTGTTCCCCGTTTACAAGGATGATGTAACAGTGTTACTGGGATGTTTGAGCTTCATATCAAGATTAGAAGACAGCTGGCTTGTGATTATTCCTGTCAGCTGTTGAGATGTTGATGTTGTTTTCCTTAGGTGGACCAAATTTAATATTTAGTCTAAATAAGTAAATTATTGTTATTGCATCAGTATTTATTTACTGTACGTTGTCCACCAAACGGCCTTTTTGGCCATTTCTGTAGCTCGAGGCATAGCATAAAAAGGATTGATGGTTATGCACAGCATTGCCTACAATGAAGGTCAATATTGCACTCACAGACCGATACCTTTGTGGATATTCTGTCGCTTGTGACCGTTTAGCGAGTTAACTCAGGGTGTGTTAATAAAACATTTGTGTTGTATATCAAAAGATTCAGTACATGTTTGTGATGACCGTGTCAGCAATACTTGAATGTCATGCATGTTTTTGTCATATCAACTGATGATTATCATCATAGTGATTTTGTACAGTCATGTTTCAATGCAGTACAACAGAACTGGTTTTAATACAATTGATAGTATTGTTTCCGTAGTGATTGATGTTAAACGTAATGTTGTTGATTCACTACTACTTTACTACGCCAGTGCACGATGTGTTACAAAACTCCAACAGTAGAATCAAAATCAATGTGTATACTCTGCTGTGGTGATACAACGTTGTTTACAGTCTGATCATTTCATCTGTTTGGTTGCTGATTGTTTACACACATGCATGGAATTGTAATATGTTTGGAATCATCGAGTCAGTCTGTATCAAACACCATTGAAATTAATAGATAACGTCAAAACATGCTGATCATGTCAGTAAATGTATTTGTTCACCACACATACTGCACACTGGAAGTTGTCATTCACTGGACTTTGATTCTTTTACTTTTGTCATCAAAATGTACCCTATCAAAATAAAGTGCTCTAAAATACTAAACAAAAACAGTAAAACTCCAACAATAATGAAAGTAGAACAATTCTATCCAACTGTCCATGTTTAATTAAAAAAAAGGTGTTTCCAAGAGTAATAGAAAAAACATTTACAGTTTGTGATCTAGTTAAGTGTTCACTTAGTGACATAGGTCGTCTCATACAACAGAAAGGCTCCACTTAAAAACAAAAACGATCCCTGGAATCACCATCCTGTCGTATTACAGAGGTAAACATAAAACCACGGAAATATGACTTTGAATGAAAGGTTGGTTTCCAGCATGTTTTCTTTTTTTCTCTCAGGTAACTTTAATTCAACAGCATTTTAATCCTAAACAAACAGTGTAGGGAGCTGTGGCGAGCACAGCGTCAGTTTCCAGCTCAGACATCAGAAGGTGTCCTGTGCGTCAGAGCCGAAGGATTTCTTTGCTCTCAACAAACAACCACTTTGGTTTCACCCTCTTTGACGTATTCCTATTATGCTGAGTTCAGTCTGCATTCTCAGTCATTTTCTCTTTTTGACTGCAATTATTTTATGTCCTTAGGAATGCAGTGGTCATTGAAAGGCAATTATTGTTCTGTTCTTCCTGGGATGTAACGCTGAGGTACAGGCTGTTCAAAATGCTGGAATATAACAAAAAAAAAAAAAGAGAAACACTGATGTCAAAAGGCGATTGATAAGGGAAGAGGTCTGATGGGTTTGAGAGTGCCGTTAGTGGAGTGGTGTTTGACAAGTCTTCTTGGTAAATGCTGCCAATGATTGTGAGCAGAGTGGTGGACTGCATCTTTCGTTTTTCGTGAGAGAGAGAGAGAGGGAGAGGGAGCTCAGGAAAGGCTGAAGCAGGGGTTGGAGGTACTTTTGTGGGGCAAAGTGTACCGCGCCCCCTCAACCCCTCATACCCGCTCCTGAGTAGTGCTGGGAGCCGCCACGTCTCACATCCCTAAAGCCCTGAAATTTAGCTGCACTTGCAGGACTTAACAACCATGTTGGAGAGCTGCTCGACTTTAGGGGAGCGACCCACGTAGTAGAGGATGGTGAGGGGCTCCAGGTCCTGAGGAACGCAGCAGGGTGAGGCGGATGCTTCGGGGTTCAAGGTGTTGTACAGGCTCAGCAGCTATGGCAGAAAGAGCAGAAGGAGAGAGGGATCAGCAATCACGTTTCCCAAATAGATCCGCAACTTTAAATGCGTCATGGCACTTTGTCTCACCGAGCTGTGGGTGGTGTCTGCGCTGCGTAGATAAGGACAGGGGCCGGAGCAGAAGTTAGCGTAGTACCCTTCAGGCTGATGGATCCACCTCCAGCCCAAATCCTGCCGGAAATTAATATATAGTGGTCGCACACAGCAGTTCTCCTCATAATTGCTGCAAAGAAGAGAGGACAGAGAGGGTTATTATACTCTCATCATTTCACAGATAATAAGCAATTTTAGCAGTTGTATACATTTTTTCTCCCTATGGGCCCACAGCCAGAGATGAGAGTGAAGTTCAGGAATTCCACTCTTAGGTGTGCCCTTATTTTCTCTCTTGGAGTCAGCCCAGGTGTCTTTGGTGTTGCTTGTCAGCCTGACAGAGGAAATCCAGAGCTGAGGAGACAGCGTGTAAGAGGAGGTGGCGTTTGCTAGTTCTGGGACGGATTCAGACTTGTATCGGATAATACCTCTGTCATGCTCGTCTAGGTGATTAACAAGCTTATTCTGTGTGTTCAGTGCCCATGTACTCTTCTTCACTGCCATCTTTTTGAGACGTGAAAGCTGATACCCCCCCATATCAAATCTCAAAAACTGAAGTGCAGGTGCAGCCAGAGAAATCTTACATTAATAACAGTCCAAGCCATTTTTTCAGGGCAAGGAAATGGGCCTTACTTGAAGCAGTAATTGGTGTCAAGTGCCCGCTTACGCCTGCGGGAGGAGGATTGGACATCCAGCCGGTGGGGAGGGAGCATCATGAGGATGAGATGGGGGTAGAGCTGCTCCTTTTGTTTTTTCACACGGCTCAGATCGTCATAGTCTGCTTCCATACCTGTAGGGGACAGTCACTTAGTCTGCAGGGTACCAAGAAAAACTGCAGATTTATTGAGAATTGTAAAGATGTCTTCAAGAGCCGACTTCAGTGGAACCACATCTTCACTCTAATCTGTGTAGTGAGCTGCAACTTTTACAGGAGGATACTGTAATATCCAAGAAGGGCTTCACTCATTTTTGGCTAACTTTTCGGCCTTCTCCTTATTCAACACTGGTCTCTAACTTCCTCCTTTCCTCCGTTCTCCCCCCCTGGGCCTGCGTCTGCTCATCCAATCTGCCCCTGATAGCTAAAGCAGTGGATATCTCGGGAGAGATACTGCTGTTGGATTAGTACGCCCCTCTTTAATTCGGGGCCAAGCGTCTGAGCGCCGTGGCAGCACATTCCTTGTGGCCAAGCCAGTCGGGAGTGTTTCCCAGGGCCGAGGGCCCGGGGGCCCCAGTGCTAAGTGAGATACCAGATCGATTGTATTCCCATGCTCTGTGTCTCTCTCCACATCTTAGAAAGGAAACCCATTATCTTACCAACAAGACCTCAATAGGTAATGCTGCTGGAGGAACATGTTGATGACTGGATGAAAAGGACCGTATTGTGGATGTTATTGTATTATAACCACAAACCAGATTCACATTCATCGTAGCCAACGCTGCACTAGACTAGAAAATAAGAGACTGAATAAACGCCTCAGGTAGCTTTCATTTGGCAATAAATGCAATGAAACAAAAGGCCTATTGAGCAAATTAGAGCTTAATCTAAAATATTTATACTTTTATCAAATCCTCTGCCATTTGTATAAGTAAAGTTTAGAGTTAACCTCTGCCAACATGGCAACACCAGATGGGGCGTTTTATAGCGGCCCAAGAGAGTTCTGTAGGACCTTTAACATGAACAGAACAACAACAACCAATGCATGCCATTTGCCACTTTTAATATGATAAATAATACCTAATATGTAGATGTAAGTTTGACATTTTAGAGGTTTAGAGGTTTATTCAAGAAGTTTGTCAGTTATCTGACAAACTTCTTGAATAAACTGGTCCTGAGACCCATTTATGCAAATCATTCTAAAACCAGCACTGCCTCAATAGCAATACTCAGAATGAAACACATTTTCATCTAACAGGAGATGCCTCTCTGGAACATTAGACAAATCAAATAAATCAAACAGCAGTAAACTTGTTATCTACCTCTTGACCAATAATATAAACTGGCAGAACATTTTTTCACTGTGAGAGATCAAAAGCAGAGAGGAATCCAGTCCAGATACCAACTTAACGACCACAGCCTGGCCATAGGACACTCTAAAATGCTTGATAGCTTCACAACAGGTGAGATTGAGACTGAGCTGTGCTCTTAAATGGGAAAAACCTAATCAGAGTTCAATACTCAAAGACACTGGAGTTTTAGATTCCTGATTTTACAAAATGTGATGAGAACAGAAAACATTAGACGAATCCCGGAGAGAGATATTAAAAGGAAAAGTTCGACATTTTGGGAAATACGTTTATTTGCTTTCTGTCTGTAAGTTACATGAGAAGAGGGATACCATTCTCTGTCTGTAGGCCTATATTGGCAAGAAAACAAGTGTAAAGTGTATTTCCCCAAATGTCAAACTCTTCATTTAACTTCACATTATGTAGTTTCGTGCCATAAACTGAGGAACAAACGTCCCACTGAATTTGACAGCTAAGAATCATGACTCAGCTATCACTACATCAGCTATCTATTCAACTGTAACCATTACCATTGTTGAGCTTTATTTTTTGGAACTTATTTCTCTGGTATCCCTGCTTTAGAGATCTTTTTTTATTCATATTATAATATTCCCCACATAGGTTTAAATATACAGTATGTGTCTGATTGCCAAATTGAAACCTTGGCAGTGTTGTTTTCAACAACTTCATGATACCTAGTTTTAAATTTAAAGAAGTTTTGGGAAAAACAACAAAGGTCGCTGATGCAAATCCAAACCATCTAACTTTCTTTCACATCATTGAGGTATTAAATGCAGTCTCACCTTTGAACTTGACCTCGAGCACCTCATTGGCGTTCTCGATAATGTCACCATTTGGCCTGAACGTGTGGCAGGGACAGTGCACGCTGATCTCCAGGCCAAGATTGGTCTCTGAGGAGGAAACAAGAGCAGAGGGATGTAAGGAGCTGACATTTTCCCCTCAGGCCGATATCCTTCATTTTGAATGAGCCCATGCTTTTTTGGCAGGATATGCATTGAGGTGCGATGCAAGGAAAAATTGGGGTGTCCCACTCACGTCTGTACATCAGCCACTCTCTCACTGTCTCTGTAACATCAAAGGAGACCCACTCAGGAGTTCCCTTGGTCAGGACATTCTTGCCCCCAATGTAGCGCTGTTTGGCTTTGGGGTCGTCTTTCTGGAGGATCTGCGAGGAAAAGATGAAAATGTGACCCAGCTGCATAAACTCTCTTCCTTTCACACACACACACAGAACCAGAGCTGTCTGTCTGAGCCAGACTCTCCAGGATGCCTTGGGCCAAATGTCTACTCTTCATGGAAAAAGTGACTCCCTGTGTTGATATCCCCATTTTCAAGTTAATGCCTGCGTGTTACCCTCCTGCCAATGAGAACCTGGCTGTCCTTCACATCAGCAGTTCAAAGTTACACTTTAGCCGGGCTCCCTAGATGCAGTTTCAAGACGTTCAGAAAAAAAGCATTGTTGCCAGGTATATCCGTGGGCATTCGTGTGTTATCATGTCGAGGCCCCAAATGTACAAACCTGACGATGGAGGAAAATGCAACAGTGTGGTCCAGACATTCCTATCTCCATCAGCACTTCTCTCAACAAAGGTGTTTATCTGTGGTGAGAAATGTGTGTGTTTGGGTGGTGAGCCCCACAGCAGTGCTTTGGATAACCAGGTTCCTGAACATTGTCAGCATCTAATCTGTCTTCCTGTGGGAACGAGGGGCCCTCTGCCAATCAAGTCCAGCCTGAAAAGTGTGGGGGTGAGCAAGCAGCTCCGTTTACTCCCCCGGTGGGTGACCCTGCCTCTATCTCCTCCTAGGCCCCTGGAAACGATCCGACGGCCTGACAGTCTGTATTCAGCGCTGGCCAGAGCCTTGCCTCAGAGGCGGTATGCAGTCCGGAGACGCTTGTCTCCCTGGCAGGAAATGTTGGAACCTGATCATTACTCCTAGTGTCTCACGGGAGATTAATGAGGAAACCGAACAAAAAAAAAAAAATCCATCCTTGCCACCCCCCACACACAGACATCTAACAGATGCTTGCTTTAACACAAAAAAATGTCTCATAAACACACAAATGCAGGTGCAGATCTAAAAACCCTGTTGAAAGCATCGCCCATTACTTGTTACAACAAGGATGGACAACTGTTATGAGATTGACAGCTAAGAAAGAAGAAACTGCTGAAAGGAGGGGTTCTTAAAGATGGCTGTGCAAGCTCTTGAATTTGTCCTAACGTAGAATCCATTTGACTGTAAGCACATGGAAGAATGATCACATAAAAAGAGGAGAGAGGGAGTTGGACACCCTAATATAAATGTTTTCATCTTTCTCGCTGACCTACGCAGGCCATCTGAGAGAAATAGAGCACATAAACCCTGCACGCTGCTAACAGTGGAAATGAACGGTCAGTTCACACACCTGGTAGAGCTCAATCCTCTGCTCGTTTCTCTTGGCGCCGGTGTTGGGGATCCGCAGGGCTCGAAACTCGGCCCGGAACAAGTTGGAGGAGTTCTTCTCCATGGTGGAGACGTTGAAGCGGAATACCTTGGAGGTGATACCCTTAGGGCAGTAGGGGAGGTCATCTGCAGGTACAGTGGAAATGATGACTTAACAGTGGTTTTTAAAAATAGATCAGACTGGAACTCTCATTGTTTCTTTTTTCAGAATCCTTTTAAACCCTTATCCATCTGTTACCTCAGAGTGGACATGTTATCAAAGCCTATTTTCCATACAGGAGTGGCCATGTTTACCTTCTGATTATTGCTAAACTTTTTGCAGAGGATTCTCCTCTATGAGTTTATATAGTTTGCAGTTTTTAAAACTATTTCTACTCTATTCCAGAGAGACGTGGGCCATTACCGCGAACCATCTGCTTATACTTTGTGCGGTCCGAGTTAGCAACAAGTTGAAGTCATGAAATGAAAACCAAATGTCCCATGTGGTGGTGGAGCCGGCTGCAGTGGGACGGCAGCGTGCTGCTCCTCCTCCCTCCAGCTCTTGAGCCCAACAGGTGCTCCGAGGGCTCGGCCACAAGCCAAGTATTCCCTGGAGCTATGGGAACATGTGGACTCGCATGCTGGAGCAGAACAATACCTGAGAAACCATCTAGGAGGGCGACTCCGTCATGATAGTAACGCCACTGAGTGCATGCTTGACAAGCAATAACTTGCTGTATACATGGTGGGGGCATGTGACTGTACACTGGCCTTTAGCAGAATCAGCTAAATAAATGTCCACATTGTGATTCTATGTAAAAACTTCCTGTTGTATTGAAACCTTTCCCCTTTTTACATCCTAATACCATTGAACAGTTTATTATTTTAACAGGCCAAGCACATGCAGTTTTGAGCAAAACAAGCACAAAGTAAACTTTTTATGGGCTAAATGGAAACAGTCATTTACAGCCAAGCCGTTGCTAATTTATTACCACGAGCTTAAACTTTATTACCGAGCCTCAGATTTGCTGGTGGTTGAAAGGGGCATTGCACCTTTCGCTGATTTGCACCTCAAGCTGTTTGTGGACAAATGGAAACTCAGAAGTTCAGTTGTTTCTGTGTCATGCAAAAGGAACTTGCACATCTCCAAGTATCTGTACTTCATTTGACCCATAATCCTATTTCAGTGTCCTCCCAGTCATTATCTGATATTTCCACAGTTTTTTTCAACTTTCCCTATTTATAGGTGACCTTTTCAGCATTCATCCCCAGCCAGATATCTGTCCAGTGTTTCCACACAATCTATAAGGAGGAAACCTCAGTAGCCTTGTCCTCCCCTCACTCTTTGTTCCGTCCCCCCCCCCCCCTCTGACTCCCCCCAGCAGAAGGTGGAAAGCCCCACTTTGAGGGGAGATTTGAAATTCTAATCAAGTCTTTGGTTTCCTTTTGGATGACCTCATTTTTCCTATTGCAATGGTTTTAGGTGGATTTCACATTATGGCTTATTTTTGCCAAGGGTCTGAAAGGTAATTTGTTCCATGTTGGTAAGTGGAGGGGGTTGCTTGCATAATTAACTGAAATACATTCAGCAATTTTCTGCCCCCCCCACCATTTTCAGATGATAGCTTTTAAGAGTGCCAGGATGCTGACATAAGGTTGACCTGCAAACTATTTTTAACAGCACAGATTTATGTCAATAAGCTTCATTGGGGTCTTGTTTCTTGTCACTCAGAAATTATTGAAAAAATGATTTTTAGATTCAAACAAAGTAGATATATTGTTGTACATTGTCTGATTTAAATTACACACTGTTCTTAGATCAGATTATAATTAGAGAATTTGGATTTACTGCTAACCATTCTCATTAACACGTTTGCTTTATGGTCACATATAAAAGCCTGGATAACAACAAGATGCCCAGTTGATCTCATTTTTGTGTTATTAAGAGCTTAGAAGGGCTCTTAATGAGGGATTTAGGGGGAAAGTTATTCAGGAAGTCCTGGGGACAGACTTTGTTGTAAAGCTTCGCATAGAGTGCCTTGCCCAGACGCTATCGACCCCACCTCTCACCCTGACACATGCTCCCCCTCCAGTGTCTGGGATCCTCTCCTCTGAGGAAAAAGATCAAATATAAACTCAGGAATCACCTCTGTTTGCCCTTTTGCCCGCAGGATTGTCCGTGATGTCAGTCTCTCCACAGCTTTGTGGAGGTAAACAAAGGAAATAGGAAGCATAAGGCATGCAGGTGCTGGCCAGCTGCTGAGGTGTCTATAGGTCTCATAGAGGACAATGGAAATGTCTTTGGAAATGTAGTAATTTGAGTGCTATATTAGTTACAGTCAGTATCTGAAATAACAATTTGTTTGCACTATGCTTCTATGGTTTGATTTTCACGTGGAGATTTACTCAATTGATATTTAGTTTTAATAATACAGATTTAAAATGCTGCTTTTGTATCAGAGGAGACTCTCACATGCTTCAATACTGAGATGAGATAATGTGACGCAGCTCTGTTCTGAAGTCGAAAAAACAACTTTTTTTCCCACTTGATTAAGGATGAGGAAGCAAAAAAAGTTTAAGGCGTGGGAGTTGGGGGAGGAGAGATGGTGTTTCTTTGGGAACAGGCCAAAGACCTCTGTCTCTGTTTGCTCAGATGACATCATCCTTCTACTATCCCATATATCAGATACCCTGCTGTCCTCAGCGTTAATCCTCATTTTTTACTGACCCAACACTGAGTCAACGATTGGCTTAAAATCTCACTGAAGCTGCGCGCTTCAGTCAGTGTGCAAGGCTTTCTAATTTAAGAGCCAGTGGATTCTAAGAATGTTATTGTGCCAAAGGTTCAGTTCAGTTCAGTTTTTACCTAATTTCTTCAGCAGTATTTGATTAATGACGATATATAATGTGCCACATTAGCTTTCTGATGCACCAGAAAAGGACGACCTATTGCTGCCCAGTCTCAGTTATGCTTCATCTAGCCATAAATGACAAATGCCTTGATTTGGTAGCAGTGGCTAAGAAAAGTGACACATTAAAGTATGACAGAAAAGTTTCTGTTTAACTTTTTAACAAGGCATAAAAAAGCAAAACTTGACTACATTCCCAAACACTCCCACCTTTCCAAAAAACGGTGAATGTAAAACTCATTATATTCAGCAGGAAAGAAAATTAACTACACTGCAAAATGATCACGGTGACAGACATTATGTTCCTATATATGGAAACATGCCCCGCTCTCTTTACAATTACAGAATGGAAAGGGAGAGTGCTAATTAATGTATGTTGGCACCTTCGGTTCATTTCCTAATGTACTTCTTGGATAAGCTGTTTAGTGCAGAAAGTGTTGCCGGTATAAGTAAAGTTCACGTCTTGCATTATCACCTACACTATGGCCTACTACAGTATGAGACCAGCGTGACGTGTCCTGGGCACCTGGCCATCACTGATCCCACTCCTTAGACCTGTGTTTGTTTTGGGAGCTCTGGCTACCTCTGACCAGAGGATAAACCCTGAGCTGTGTATTTTGAGTGTCAGAAGCACTTTGTGGGACTTGTGAAATGGATTTGATTCAGGACTTATGCTGGAACCAGCAGAGGCTCTGCTTAGTGTCACAGCACAGCATAAACACCTGTTGATTTCAAAATGGTCACACCATGCACTAACTGGCCTCTGACCGTGAAAATGCACAAATCTAACTCTTCCTCTATAAAACGGACTTACTCTGGAGGATCTGCTGCTCAGTGAGCTTCTGTTACTGTTTTTTGGAACAATCAATGGACCATAGCTTATACAGGAAATACCAATATGGATGAACAAGGGAATTAGATCATCACAGAGAGCTACTCGGCTCCTTGCTACTGGAGCGAAATAGTGGGGAAATAGAAGTGAGAGAGTGCACACACACTGGATGAAAAATATTGGGAAACTCATAGCCAGAAAATGGAAATGAGGTATTGGAGTTGGCAATAAATACTAGACCTAACTGCCTGAGAATTTTCCCTGCTTAGGAATGTGTCAGACTTAGGCTGGAGTTCCCATGGCTTTGGTGTAAGGTATGTATGAGGAATGGTGCTCATTCCAATTAGACTGTTTACTTTGCCCTCTCCGTTGCGCGCCGCTCCGCTGCTCAGGCGCGTCTGTGCGTAAAGGCTGCAGTGGACTTAACGCCAGCTGGAAAAAATGGACCCCTGTTTTTGATATTGTTACCTCACATATCATTTTTTATTTTATTGAGGCCAGATACAAGTTTGTAGTCTTGTACATAGATTTGCACAATTGAGTTTACAAAGGCATTTGGATCTTTGCAACATTGCGCTGACAAAACAGAATATCGTGCCAATCACAAATAAATACTCCACCCTATGTGTATTAATCACTCACACTTCAACACAACATATGTGTAGTTTTTGGATGAGTATGAGGAGTCGCAAAAAACACCTGAATAATCATGAGCAAAAACAATTAACTTACTGTTTTCTGGCGGACCATTGATCATGTTGAACTTGTAAATCTCTTTGGCATAGTACTCAGTCTCCGTGTTATCCTGTCCACAACTCTGATGCCGGTCTCTTCCCAGCTCCTCGATGAGCTCCTTGGTGCTGTTATAAAGGGCCAGAACCTGATACGGTACTTGACTTGGACCTGTTGTTTGAGGCGGACTGGTCAGCCGGAGTTTACTGAGAATCTGTCCCCGGACCGCCTCTACTCTCTTTTTCTTTATGTGGTCGATGTCCACAGTGGTGCACGTGGAGAGCGACAGAGTCATTGTCACACAATTTAAAAGGAGGAAAAACAGAAGTGCATTTCCCAGATTCATATTTCACTATGTGTTCAGTCACAACCGAGGATTGTCAAGTAAAAGAAGAAGAAAAAGCTCCGATTTGAATAAAATCCCTTTCTCTTTTCATTCAGGTCGTTAGTGAGTCGTGTTCCAGGAGGAATCCCATTTTCTCAAGTGCTATGTCATCTTTGCAAAATGAGCATTTGCATGGGAGCAAATCCGTGCCATTTTGGAAAAAGCTCTCAACTCTTCAATAAGACTCGTTATTCTACTCTTCATTACCCCTTATCTCATGCAAGCACCTCTTATTATCTTCGTGAGTGTATAGTGCGCCGATCTCTGCACCGCAGTTCAGTTTCTCCAATGCATCGGGCTCTTTCCATCCACTTGTGCATACGGAGTCAGCGCGTCTCTCTGCTCCTTCGCTGCAGTCCGGCCTCAAACACACTCAAACGCTCTCCACTCTCACTCATACTTTATAGTCACAAGCTGTGACGTTTTCGAGGGAGGGGCAGCAAGCTTTAAGCCTTCGTTCGGACAATGAGGTCCGTCCTATTCTGAAATGTGTTTAATTCGACTTTTCATAATATTTTTGTGCTGTCAAACTAAATCAAATGTGCGTAATATTAAGCAGAATGCGATTTCGCAAGAGCGGCTCTCGACTAAAGAAGCAAAGTCACTGGACCGATTTGTCTATGGAATATTTTTGTTTTTGTCTTCTCTACGTGACTTGTGGTTTTTTTTAATGTATAAAAGTGAAGTTAAGTAATGTGATACTCATTAAGTCCCATCAATGACGGATATTTAGCCTGTCTGTGGGTCATTTACTTTTAGTCCTTGTTAAATATTGACCTCATCCAAAGTAAAGTTTTAGAGGAAAATCAAATGCAGATGGAAGGCCAAAGTTGACAAAGGACACTGAAGGTGCACAGGAGCTCAGCCAGCTGCTGTGAACCGCTGGATGCTGCTACTGTTCAGTTTCACCCCAGCAACATAAAACATGCATAACAGCGACATCTAACGGACGCAGGGGGTCACTTCAGGTCCCATATGCAACTGAAGTGTTGTGGATATACCCTTCTTATTGCAGTCTTTGATATGGACTGTGCAGGCCTGAATTAGATGAGATAATGTGACGGGGCTCTACTTGATTGAGTTTGAGGATGAACAAAATGTTAAAGGGCGTGTGAGTTGTGGGAATGATTATGTTTGTTTGGTAAAAAGGCAAACTAGGGCTCTGATTGTTTAGATGACATCATTTTTCCTCTATCCCTCCCTCATGTTTTTACTGGCCCAACCCAACACTGACTGAATGATCGGTCCGACCATTCACTCAAATTGCATGCTGTGTGCAAGGCACGAGCTTTCTAATTTTAGGAAATGGGTCAGTCTTAAATCAAATGTTAGCATGCAGAGGGTCATCTTTCGGTTCACACATCCCTGTCTTTACTTTATTTTTTCATTGTATTTTGCATTTATAATAATCCTAATGATCATCTCACTCAGGAGCAGCATTAAGCAGTACATTAGTCATTAATACTGTCTGTGTATCGTAGCTTTCTATTTGTTTATTCTTTACTTATCGCGATGATTGACTGGGACGCGAACTGTCCTTCTGATTGGCGTTACCATGGAGAGCGTTGCCATGTGACGCTTCTTGATAAACAGGAAGACGCAGGCAGCAACAAGCAGCGCGAGGAGGAGAGAAATGGATGACAACTTTCAGCTCGGAGATGTTGGGTCGGCGAAAAATGTAAGTGACTCGTTGGAATTGGCAGGAAATGCAGTAAGGACAACTTTAAGTGTTGAGAGCATGACGTAACGGTACAGCGAGGCTAATTGTAGCTAACGGTACTAGTGTTAACGTTAGCTACTAAGCTAATATAAACCTCAGTGTTAGACAGTCAGTGAATGAAAGCTGTTACCAGCAAAGAGACATTATCCTACCATTTACCGCAGCGGGAAAGGTTCGTCTGTGAGTATAACGTTGTAGCTAGCTAACGTTAGCTGAGTGGTTAGCACTGCTAGCTAGCTAGCTGCATGCACACACAGCTCAATGCTTTGCAGTTCACCTTTAACTTAGCTTGTGTGGGTTTCAGTGAGGTAATCATACTTCACTCCTAGACCTTACCTGGTATGAACATCTGAGTTTACAGCACTTGAGAAAACATGTTTCTACAAATAGCAGAGGTGTTTCTGCTTGTGTGCATGCTCTCAATTTCTGAAAAAGAGTTTTCTATGAAATATATTTGACATTATAATAATGCAGCACCCTACTTTGGAATTGCAATGATGGTCCGTCTGCAGAGTTGTTGCTTCATTCCTCAAAGAAAATCCTACAAATAGTGTTCACATGTTGAGTAATGCATTATGCAAAAAGAACATTGTCATTGCCACATCCAGCACAGCGTGACTTCACAGAATTGGAAGTTGTACAAAATGACGAAGCAAAAGCCTACTAAGCTCCAAACTCGGTTGGTTTAAGTGGAATAATCTGATCTGCTTTATTTTGAAGTCCATCCAGACAACATGTGGTGGGCTCATTAGATGATTGGCACAGTTAAAGCAAAGCAAAACCACAAAGCATTTGGTAATCATTGGGAGTGCCAGCTTCTGGCTTTATGATATCAATTTCCAATTTTCAAACTATATGCACATTTCCCAGGTTGCAAAGTCTGGACGAAGAGCTCGCCTTGCAGCAGACCAATCGTCTTTTGAAGATGCTCGCCCCGTTCGGAAGTCCTCCACATCTGCTTCTATGGGAGAAGTATGTAAACATGTGATAACAGATACTTCGATTGAGTTGCATGTTTATAACTTCACAATAATCTTCAACGATATTGATTTTGGTTTTGTCTCATACATGAATCACAGGAGGACGACGAGGTAGGGAGCATGAAAAAAAAAAAAGCGGTGACTTTGCATGGCTTCTGCTGCTAATGCTCCAGACATCAACTTTATATCAATCACAATAGCCTTAGCTTCACTGGTCCTTTAACGTGAGTTACCATGGTTGTTTGCTTTAGTTCAGCTGCTTGGGTACGACATCCAGGTGGGTTGACATTCACCATCTCTTATATTACAGCACCCTTGGTAACACCAGCTTGACACACAACGTTTTAATAACGTCCTCATTTATTTGAGTTGACATTTTCCCTACTTCCTATATTCATATTCATAGCATATACAGTCACTGCTCTAAAACTGTAGCTGCTCTTCATTTATAACTCCTGTGTGTGTTCGGATCTGTCGTACTCGCATGAGATGTTTTTGAAGTGTACGAGCTCTGAAACCCTTTTAAACTTTAGAGCACAACGCTTTGTAATTGCTCTCTTGTAAACTGTCTCATTGAAAAACAAGCAGATGACATCACTAAAATCCACGTGACTCTACCAACAATTTTCACAAATCCTCTCCTTATACTGCCTACTAGTCTCAGCAGACACGTCGTAAAGCTTTCTCAGCGATGTCCGCCTCTTAAAACATTGGAATTGGAATTAATGTTGCTAAATTTAGACTAAATATAGAGGAAACATATATATGAGATGAAGCAAATCAGAAGCGACAGTTGAAATCTATAAAAAATTTCACTCCACTGTCGTTGGCATTTATGGAATCAGGGACTCTTGGATTTGGCAAAGAGTAAACCAGCCAACATTCCCAAAGCAAAACATTCCAGCGATGCTTTCGCTTTAGGCTAATCTTCCCAAATTAGGCCAATTTCCCTAATGTATGAACCGGTATTCTCGCGCCCTTTCTGACCTGCTGTGCACATGCAATGCATTTTTCCAGAGTGTCGTGCGACTGGGTGGATTATTTGGAGTCTTCGTTCATCGACCCTGGCCTCTTCTGCCTAAAATACCCAAACTGATTGGTCACATTCCTGACATCCTTCTAAACGAAGACTCATTTGCTTTTATTGGCTCCTCGGGTTTGGTCCCTTGCCCTAGAGACCATCGGAGAATCCTAAATTAGAAACTACGAGAGCTAAGCTAATTGCCGTCACAGCTATAACTATTTTACTACGACTGTGAGGTTCATATTTGGTCATGAAGAATGCGAGGCACGGATTTCTTTAGTTTCTCATGACACTTATGGTCCTCTCCATTTTTTTTGTAGAGTGAAATAACTGTCACAGGATGTATTTATTGCACCCAAAGACACTTGACCCTATACTATCTTGTCTTTCATGAGAATCGTTCATTTGAAGAAATACCAAACATTGAACATCAGAGTGATTTCATGTCGCATGAAGCAATCTTTTCAATGTTGCTTAAAATGTCTCAATTGTCATTATTATAATCCCCTTTGTTCTTAATAAAGAGACAGTTACTAATTACACAAAGTTGAGGGAGCTTGTTCAGCCTCAGCTCTCTGGATTGATGGTGATATACAGCAGAGCAGAGTAGCGCCCCTTCCCTCCGCCCTGCTTAATGGTGACATTCAGATTTATAAATGGCTTTGGTGAAGGAACCAGCCATGAAAGATTATTTCCTCTTTCATCATAAACGAAAGAAATTTTTCACGAGCACTTTGTCCTCTGCAGACCCAATTTAGTAATGAGAAATGTTGTGCCTTTTTTTTTCCTTCTTTTTTTCCCTAATTCATTTGTCTAGTGCCCACCCTCTTGTGCTCTGAGGAATTCATTCATTCAAGTGCTGGTCTCAGGGTCCCGGTCTCAGGATCGACATGCGTACTGCGTTTTACTATTCTCAGAATCAAAGAATGAGAGGGAGAGGGTCATTTCTTTCCTGTTGATCTATTTTAGGGTCAGAATTACGGGCCCGGGCAGTTCCCACACTCTGCTCCATATGTGCTGGAAATGGACGGTGTTGAAAACTATAATAATAAACAAAACAATGGAGTGCATATAGATGACTGTGCTGCACAGGCATGCGTTTACCGTAAAGGTAGCTTGCAACTTAGAGGTGAACCTTGGTTTAAATGATCCCCAGACCTTACGTAAGACAATTAAACTTGCATTTTATTGTCTTTTTACATTTATGCTAAGTGAAATTGTTTGCTTTTTGTGTTGTTGTAGACTAGAGGGCCACCAAACTAATTTTGCACTTACACAATATGGCCTATTCACCACGATACCAAACAAATATTGATGTAACACACAAGCCCTATAATTATGATAACTCCTAAAGCTCAAACTTACAAAAAGATGATATTTGTGTGGTCTATCTTCCAAGAATAAAGCCTAATAACCGTTAGACTGTTGCCATATATGATTTCTTTATCCTCCGTGTGAGTGATTAAACATTCAATGAAGCTGTTTGCACATGTTTTCAGGGTCCTCCTCCTAAACCGGCCCGGCGGCAGGGTGGCTGGGCAGAAGAAAGCTCTGCGTCCGGTTCTGCCAAGTAAGTATGTTCAACTTTTCCCTCCTTCTCCTGCGGCTACACTGAAGGCGGAGAGAGACGGCGAGCCGCGGTCCTGGGTTATGTGTTATTAATGAACTCTCATGCTGTTGAATGAGCTTATTTATCAGTGCATATTTGGCACTCGGGCTGTGAATCAACAAGGTTAGGGGGGAAGCCTGTCTGAGCAGGCAACTCTCCATTCGTCTTCATCTGTGAGCAAGGCGGTAATTGACATGGTTAATGCATCAGCCACAGGAGGGCACTGTTAGTCAGCTAGCCACTTCATCACAGGGGTTCGAGCCACTTAATCAACCCTTACCACTGCAGTCTGCTCTTTACAGAGGGAGCACAACATGGAGAATTTGTGAAATATCTGGAACAGATGGAAGGTGTTTGCCAAAAGCACTGTCCACAACTAACACATCTAAATACTGTTCACCACTTGAACATAAAGACCTTTTTATTGTAGTGTGTTACTACCTCTCTGGTTCTTTTTCTTCCGCCTGCCACTGTGCATTTTGATTCTGTCTCAGTGGAGGTGAGCGCACAAGAGATGCATCGAAGTGAACAGGCTTGAGTCAATTGTGCTTATTTGCGTCGTTTACTGCACCGTTAGTGCGAGCAGGGAAAACTCTGTAGATATTTATTTTTCTCACAGAAGGTCAGCGTGTCGCTTCTCTGCTTTTACGTAACCCAGCTTGATTCGCAGTCTCGAAGCGATTGAAATACAGGAGGTGTAAAAGGGGTTTGCGTGCGCATTGATCCTCTCTGAAACAAAGTAAGTAATGGTCCCCCCTGGAACCGGCAAGGACTTTTCCCTTCAATGTCACCCCTCATGCTCAATCACCGCCGCCCTCCTCCCACTAATCCCAGCGCAGAAATCCCGGGATTTGTCGATCTATCACTTCTAATTGACACTAAATGATCTGTCAGTTTATTGATGAACCTTTGAAACCAGGTTGTCACAATATATTTTATCCCTAACAACTTTTTCCAGACAGTTTTACCATGTCTATCGCTTTGCCTTACATGAGTCTTAATCAAGGGGCCTGTAATGTGTCTTAAGTGTCGCCACCCCCCCCCCCCCCCCAGACAGGACACAGTCCAAGGGCAGGCAGGTAGGCTCCCTCAGCTCCTCTCTGCCCCGTCTGGTTGGGCTCTAGTACCTCCAAGGCTGTTGCTCTACACTCAGACAGCATTTCTTTTAGCTGATTAGCTAATGGTGTTTTATTCAACCTATTCAAAGTCATCCTTTCCTTTTATTTTGCGTCTCCTCTTGAAAAAAATAAATGATTTTCAGATACAATTAACAAATGCATCCTAACTGAAGCGTCTGTATAGATTGATGACAGTCGATGTGTGGAGGGGACACTATACTCATCTGGGTTTTTTTTGTGCAAGTGTTCATTTTTTGAGCTGATGAGTTTGTTTGCCTGAATTGAAATGCTGTCTGCTCTGATTGTCAAGTCGGTTTTATTTATACAACCCAAAGTCCCAAATCAAATTATCCTTAAAGGCTTTTCAGTCTGTACAGCAGACTCCCCGCAGAAAAACCCTTTTAATAGAAGAAGAGAAAGTTACTTCCTGAACACCGAGGGACCCCTCTTATGTTTAACTGAACGTAGCGAGTGTACAGGTGCTAGTTTTAATGTAGACGCTTTTAGTTACCTTTGCGATGTTGTTCACAGGGGGTCTACCTTTCTAGTCTCTGTACACTGACATCAGTGTGCAGTGATTTTAATCCCAACATTGGTACTTAGGTATTATGATACGCACATCTTTCATTATTATTATTATTATTATCTTTCATTGTTTTTTTTGACGCACATTTAACAGTATGAATTTATCTAATTACAATTAATACTGCAAAAAAAATCAAGATTGCAGATCAACTTGATTTGAAAGGATGAAGATGACAGCGAGGCTGTTCTGGATGTATTGTTTTTACCAGTAGGGGGCACTACTCAACCAGGAGAACGAGTAAAAGCATTTTGCATCAGGAAAATAGATTAAAACCTCCGATACACATTTTTAGGCTACTAATAAAAATACATTAAAATGTATCTGCGCTGATTCCTTTCTTATGTTATGTGATGATTGATAAGGTTGAAACACTTCTTAGGTAACTGTAAAGTTGTTTTCCCTTTATGTCTGCTGTGATTGCTACCTTTCTTAAAGCAGGTTGTGAATGCTGAAAATACTATGTTGAGGCAGAGAAGTGTCAAAACACAGTATTTTGGTGTCTGGCATGCTCTGTTCAAGCTGAGCTGTGTAAATGGAGAGAAGTCTGAAATAGCAGTCTGAACCAGCAGGAGACGAGGCTGAGACAGCAGAGAGGAGAAGACACAACTATTGTAGACCCCACTGTGTCTGGTAGAGCAGGATTACTATCATTAGATACAGATAGAAAGGATGTATCCATCAGAAATACATATATATACACATAAAGATATATATATATATATATATATATATATGTGTATATATGAGAGAGAGAGACATCTTTGAGTTTTGTGCTTACCATTCATTTGAATGTAGGGAAAATGTAATCGAACAAGTGTGTTATTTTTTTTAATGATTGCACATTTTTCTGCTGTTCTACAGATCTTCAAGAAGACCTGCAGCTGAAGACCTGGAAGAGTAAGTTCACTCAGCCACCACGTCCATATTTCATTGTACTCCTGCAGTTTATTGAATTTACTGCCAGTTCCATTTGTGTGTGTGTGTGTGTGTGTGTGTGTGGATGAAAATAGGTCAGTTTAAAATGTTTGTTCCCTTTGCAGTAAAATGGAAACAGCGCTGTGATTTCAGGTTGTCCTTGGTTGCAACTAATCTTTGCCTTCCAAGAACAATCACTTAACATGATTAAAAAAACAGCGTGACTGAGTTGTCATCACTTTTATTGCTGTGAGGAGCCAAGTTTTCCCGTTATTCTATTTTTATTTTTTTTCCCTCACCCTCCTTCACATCATTCTGTGACTGGAATAGACATCACGAGGAGAGGCAGGTAGAGGACGAAGTCGTCGATGTTTGACTCGTCGTAGCGGTTGGAGCCCGGTGCCTGAATGGCTGTAGTGAGACAGAGGCTTTGTGTGTAAAGTTATTAGAAACATCCCTTGTGTTGTGCTTCTGTCACAACTGCCTTGTCTCAGTGATACTTATTCAGCTCCAGCTGTTTTTTTTAGTTTTTTTTTAGTTTTAAATCCTAGGGGTGATCTTGTCTAAGGCTGGCAGGCAGCACAGCAACGTCTCAGAAGCACATTCAGTCTCGTTTGACAGAGACGACTGTTCAGAAGTCCAGTCACACTGTAGCAGAGCGAGCAAGTGTCCTGACTACCATGAGAGCAAGACGAGACAAAAAAAACAAGCCCATCATCAAAGAAAAGTAACCCAGGAGCCAACTCACTGTGATGACCTCACCGTTGGGCTGCATTTTGAAAAGCATGAAATAGTTCGTACCCTCACACTCACCTGTTTCTATACAGCCGCCGCCTGCGACCACAGACTCCCCAGGGATCAGATGATGAAGGAGGTAAGAGCACCCTCACTATCCCCCGCTCTGTGTCTCTCCTCGCGGGCAAAGAGGAGCCCTCCGGTGCCTCCCCGGCACATTCATCCTCTGCAAGTAGAGCAGATAAGCAGGCAGTCAGATCATCGCTTTTTCACTGATGCTCACAGCATCGTTCTCCTTGAATGCAGCATGGATTCATATGTTTAAACTCTGCCTCTGTGTTCATCCCTTTGACCAGTGTGTGAACACCTTATTAGCACTGTGCTCATTAAATAAAGTTAGATCTATAGGTGATGGAGAATATTGTGGCAGGATTTAAGTGTCCCCCCCCCTCACCACCTAGAGCAACACAGTTAGCCACAAACACACACACACACACACACACACACACACACATGCTCACAAAGTGCCAGGTTGAATACAGATCTAGCGGTAACTAAGTCACCTGAGGGCCCAACTCTGCGCAGCACAAACAATGTCAGAACTGAGGGGGAAATTCAGCTAAACTCTGCCTAGAATAATTGTTCTATTTTATATAAGGCAGCTGGGTAAATGGGATCAAATTGCCTTGGTAAAGATAGGTTAGCAGCATGAAATGCTTAGTTGACAATGCTGAAGGACACGTCAGTATCTCAGGAATGACATTCATGAAAAAATAAACGAATGCTATATTGTTTTAAACCCTATAAATCCACAGTCGACTACAGATCATAACGCTGTCCATCATCGTGTTTCTAAATTCAGAGTATTGCAATACACAATAATAATAATTAGAATAAAAATAGTCAAATGTCATTTTAGCATTTTATTCAAATATTTAACTTGTGCATTAAAGAGTTGGTCAAATTATTAAGATATGGTGATGTAGCAAACTAATATTAATTATCGATCAGCTCTAAAGTAAATGTTGCATTGTTCTCTACAATGTTATATTGTTTTTATGCATTTCAGAGTCTTACTTGGAAGTCAAGAATATAATTGTATTTTAAACCTCTCAAATGTCTTGATAAATCACGGTGAGTGGCACACATTCACTGCAGGTTTTGAGGTACTGTAAACATTTCATAGTACTCTACATATCTATTACGTTTTACACACATGCACACACATGTTTGTCTGTCACTGTCGAGTATGCGCCGGCTCAAACGGCCAGTTAATTGAAGAGTCCAGAGGTTTGGTTCTCTTGCCGTTAAGGCCGCCGGAAAGATTATTACTCTGTGGAGGGAGACCTCTTAATACAGAGCCGGGGGCCGGGGCATTGGAAATTACAGTGCTGAGGGTTAGTGAGATAGCCCCTGCGATCTTGATTATGTCCCCTACCCTTATCCCTTATGTCCACTGGCTACAAGCACAGAGAGAGAGAGAGAGAGAGAGAGGGGGGGGGGGGGGGAGGGAAGGCTAGCCCGGTCCCCTGCTCCCATCTTCCCATCAGCTGCCCCCACAGCCTCCTGCTGGTCACCGAAAAAATGTTTCATCTCTCGCTGTCTTACTCTTAGCCGGTGATGTGTTGAATATTGTCCCATAAGCCTTTCAAATGGATCCTGTACCTAGGTAATCATTTGACTGGACCCCTGCGTAGATGACCTGCTCTCCAAAGTCACTGACTGGCGTGTGCCTGCCGGGAGTATGTCTATACATTCACAGCAAATTATCCCCTTTTGATATTTACATGCTTCAGCGAGAAAGCTGGACGCGGCCGTAATAAGGGTACGCGTGGCCTGCTCGCTGCCAGACAAAAGCCACCTTGATGCATGTCCAGCCGAGGGAAGGAAGCGAGTGTAAGTAACGTGCCGTGCCGAAGGAGAGACGGCTCCTCCTGATGGAGCCGCCCTCTGCGTCAGAAGAAAAACACACGGCTTGTTTGCGGCTGCTTTGATGCCCCGCTTGACCTCCAGTAATGGGTTGAATTTGAAGCTCATTTAAAAATGTTGTTTCTTCTTTCACTTAATAATGGACTTTGCATATAGACAACATAAGCCTCCGTGCTTCACGTTGAACTCTCATGGAGTGTGGTAATAGTGCATTACTGGCTGAAATGAAAAGGCGCGGGTGTGGACGGACAGACACCCCAGGAAGCTGTTTGCAAAGAGCCGGACGGGCAAGGCTTTTTGATGTCATTGCACTAAGACCATTACATTTGATTGGGGGTCCAGGGGGGACGGATTCTGCTGAACGCTGTGCTTTGTAAATGAGAGGACAAAGTGTCACCGGGGCCTCATGAATATGAAATACCCGCGCCCGCATTTATTTGGATATCAGAAACACAGATGAATCTTGTCAGCGGCTAAACGAGCTTGGCATTTTTAATTTGGTTTAATTAAAAAAGAGAAAGAAATAAGTTATCAACAGAGGGTGAGCTTTTTTTTTTTAATCTACTGAAAGTTGATTGGTTAGTTTTTGTAGAATTTAAAAAAAAGAAAAAAAAAAGTATTTAAAAGTCTCCACAACTTTTATAGAGAACTGAAATGTTGTTTTCCATCAAATATCGATGTTTCTTCAACTCTAGTTTATTTTCCGGAGTTATTTTGAGGGAATGACATAGATGCCGAGATATTTCCTCACATCAGATGCACACTTCCATCTCCTCACCTCTATTTAGCTCCTCTATTGACTTTCCCCTCAGGGCTCAGTACTGTGGTTAGAGATTACTGACAACCCTCTCCGTGCAGTCCAGCTCTCTCTCTCTCTCTTTTCCTCTCAGCATCTGTCTGTTGTCCTCTCTCTCTCTTTCTTCCGGTCTCTATCTGTGTTTGTCTCTCACTGTCAACACTCGGCTGTCGAGCTAATAAGGATGCGCCGCCCCCGAAAGTATTGTTCAGGAAATCCACATCGCATCCAAAGTTAACACGTTTTCTATAAGGGCTATATGAGGAGCCGGTAAGGTCTGTACTATACAACAATGTATACTGCTGACATGATTGACAGTTTCTCCTCATTGATTGTTGTGTACATTCTCCTGCAGCTATATAGTTTCCTTGATATGATGCATATCATCACTCAATAATGCACTTAATGGAATAATGAGTCTTTGAACACATTTCAATCATTCTATTGATGAATTATTGATAATTTAGCTTAATTGCATCCAATCTTTCTATATCCTTAATGATGCTTTTTTTTTATTTCCCTGCTCCAACAAATGTCCGTCTGAAAAAATGCGGTGAAAGTTTCCCCCTGTCCTTCTTGGGAGCACAGCCATCCTCTGTCCTGTTGCGTTTTGCCAATTAAAGTGGGTTCCCACTGTTTGAGCAGCGGGTTGGCGGCTCCTGGCACTGCAGCTCCTGCCAGGAGCCGCACTGTGACTTCCGACCCCACACAGATGGGCCTGCGAGCAAATACTCTTGCACGTGGCTGGATGCCGCCCCAGTCGGAGTGGCAGAGTGGACGTGGAGGTCGGCCTACCGGCCACCGCGGGTCCTCGGGGTGGGCGGCGCTGACAGGGCCCAAATGCTAAGGTAGCAGGGGGTGCTTTCTGGGGAGCCCCTGGCTAGCGCCCCTCTCACAGCACGAAGAGCTGCCGCCTCGCCTCCTGAATATTCATGGCCGCATGGTTATTGTGACAGGGCAGCTCTTATGAGAATGTAACTAGAGGGGGGGGCATGGTCACACATACCCATATTCAAACAAAGATGTTGCAGCCGTACACAGGGGAGTTTCTGCATTTTTCATAAATGATTCTGTCATTTGGCTGCCAATCTGATTTTCTCATCATATTTTGACACTTTTTAAAAATGTTATCAAAATGTTGTGGTCTCTGTTTTTTGGTTTTCAGATATTCCAGTGATTCCAGACCTCGACGAAGTACAGGAAGAAGATCTAACAATGCAAGTTGCAGCTCCACCAAGGTAGTGACGCCTTCAACTTTTAGAAGTTCATCCCTTTATACACACACACACACACACACACACACACACACACACACACACACACACACACACACAGCGTGTCCTTACATGACAGTTAACCTCTGTCCGTGCACAGGACGCTAGATCAGTAGCCTGCTCTGGTGACTTTGATGGTTACCTGTCCCCCACTCGTGCCGTTGCAGAGTGTCTTACTTTATCGGGCCGAAATGGAGAAATAACAGTTGGGTGTGATTTATGCAACTCTGTTAGCAGGGTCTCTACTAACCAGGGCCTTTGATTTACAGGGCAGTGAGAGACACGCCGACATGTGTCGAATATGTAGCAAGGCTATGACAGCGGTGGAGGTTATTAGGCTGGGGCTTGCTCTCTGTGCGAGATAATATCCACATTGAACTCATTGCGGGGGCAATGTAGCGTGTAATGTGCAGTAAGTAGGACTGGCATGCACTGCTAGGCCCCGGCCACTTTGAGAGCCCCCCCACTTAATTCCAACCCACAGATAAGCAGCTGGGTTTCAATTTGAAGCGTTTACCACTTGGCAACCATGTCCTGCTCTCTGTGGTCTTTGCTTGAAGTCTTCAAACTTCTACAAAGACACTTCTTAGACTTGGTTTGCAGTTTGCATGTAAGCGTGAAAGCGCTTCAGTCAGGATGGCTGCTGTTTTTCTGCGACGTGTTGTCCCGATGGAAACGCGCGTCTGTTGTGTTCCTCTCGTGTATCGGACACTTACTCTGACTTTCTGTGATCCTGTTAGCATCCAGGTGAACCGGGTAATGACCTACAGAGATCTGGACAATGATCTGAAGTATTATTCTGCGTTCCAGACCTTAGTAAGTCAAGTACATTTATTCTTATATCTCTTCTCGTCAAAGCGGTCCATTTCATTTCATACCCCGACAACAGCTCTGTTTGTGCAAAGCTAAGTGAATTTGGCTGCGATCTTTCTTCAGGATGGAGAGATTGACTTGAAGCTACTCACCAAGGTTTTGGCACCAGAACAGGAGGTGAAGGAGGTGAGTGAGTTTTTAGTAAATATAGCGTGTGAGCTCCCAGCGAATGCCTGTCCAGCTGTTTCTGGAGCACCAGGGGAGGTTGCCACTCTGTCTCCCAGGTAATCAAGATTTATGATGTGTACATTAACACCCTCTGCTCTCCTTACCCCGTTCTCCTCTCTTTGCTCCCCCCTGTTCCCCATGCTCTCTTTCTTGGTATGTCTCCCTCTGCCTCCCTAATTCTTCCTTTCTCCCCCTCTTCTGCTACGCAGGATGGTGTGAACTGGGACTGGGATCATCTGTTTACAGAGGTGTCCTCAGAGCTGCTGATGGAATGGGATCAAGGAGAGAGCGAGGAGCAGGTTGCATTGCCTGTAGCATGAGGTGGAGCTTTGGACTGTGACTTTAAACGGCTCAAGGGAGAACTGGGTGAATGTCTATTACACAGACGGGCCAGTGACTTTGGTTATAGTAACTTTAATCACTATTTGTTATCCAGAATGTATATATTTTAAAGCGTAAATACAGTGTTTCTTGTGTTTTCTAAATAAAGTTCACGGTGCAGTGAATAGTGCGGCGTTGTCTTCTTTTTAGGTTTGTTTTAAATAACCTTATTTGTTTGTTAGTTTTAAACTTAAACAGCCAAAAGGCAAACTGATTTATTGGGAAAAAAAGCTTCTCTGAAAAAAGCCATCACAGATACAAATGCCCTTCCTGTACGGCCGGCATTATCAACACCCTCATACAAGTCCAAGGTTGATAATCAGCTAAGCTGAAATCCAGTTGATTGTGTTCAAATTAACATTCCTCATTAAAGCCTACAACCTTATTGTTATTGACTGTGCCATTGACTTTATCTTCCAGGTCTTCGATAGGAGCAACCCCTTCTTCACTATTATCTCAAATGCATTGAACAGAGTTCCTATTGACACCTGGGGGATTAGCATACATTATACCTTTTTACTGGATAAAGAGGAATGGATGTAAGGCAGCAGCTGGTGTCAGGTGTGTGCTCTTCAAAGTGACAGAACACAAATTCCTTACACCAATGTGATAACGCTGAATATAGAGCCCACAAAACAGCCCACAGGACGGAAAACGTATGTTTTCCGCTCTGAATTTAAATCGACATTGGCTCTGACACATTTGCACAGACGTTGATATGATTTCCGCTGTATAACGTGCCTTCAACGTGTGCTGGTCGCAAGTATCAGCATTCAGTTTTGTCTTCGGTTCATGTGTGTGAATATAAAGGCAGGCCTCCAAAGTCAGGCCAAGTCTATTAGAGAAACGGCTGTAACATTTACAGATTGTGATTAGGTTTATTTCTGAGGCAGGGAGCAGTCTCGTGGCATTTGGAGATGCACAGCAAAACCCTCAAGGACACGTAATCTATGCATCTAACAGCTCAATCACTGCCCATCACAAATAGATCCTGATTTTTTATTTTTTTTTTTCATTTGGTGGGCCTTGAATCAACTTCATCAAGTGTATCACCTCAGGACGAAGCTATCACACGGGATACTTGTGCTCAGAATACGTGTGTGTGGCAGAATATTTGAGCTCAGTGCTCAAACGCAGTGAGCGATCTCTGTTTGTTTCTCTATCAGACAAACAAACGCACACCTTTTTTTTTTTTTTTTTTTTACCGCCTCCACAATTGGCTTATTTAGCCAGACTTAATGAATTCTACCCATATGCCCTGAGCAGCTGCTATGTTGCCCCTTCCTCCCGCCCCTGCCGAGCTGCGAAGTGCCCATCCATGTAGAGACAACCTCTAGCTGTCTCTCTGGAGAAGGCTAAGCCTGCCACTCCTCTGCTGGCAGCGGGCCGGTGCTGTCTGAGGTGGACTGCGGACGGGCCGAGGACTCAGATTAGGGCCCGGCGATCACGGGTTGTGGCCGGCCTCAAATGATTGGCCCGAGCATCGGTGGATCAGAGAGGGGATTAGAGAAAGAGAGAGAGATCCAGAGACGCTGTTTGGCATATGCTTGCATCCAGCTTCTCAAAGTGACCTCTCTCTACACACCCTCGTCCTGCCGCTCTCTTCTCCTTTATTCTCTCCATGTCTCTCAGTGCACACAGTATATCCTGATGCTGCAGCGAATGACCTCTCACTGTCTGGGTGCAGTGAATTCAATCACGTCTAAACAGCTACAATATGTACATTATTTCTAGTGAAGAAGACAGTTGTGTTCATAGAGAGCTTTTTGGTTATGGGGTAGCTTTCAGATGAACATGGTGTCACTGAGAGGTGAGCTGAGTCTGAGGCCACGTTGATGCTGTGTATATCAGATCAGATGATACAGGCCTCACATGGGTTTGGGGTGTAATTTGTTTTCCTTGACATTTTTCTATTAAAATAATGGAGCCATTACTGCTGTAAAAATCCATGTTGCCCCAATGGATGCTTCTGTAATCCGATATTTCATTCACAATGTTCCCGTAATGACACAGTGTTTAAAATCCTTTGATTTGATGGGACGCATGCAACACCGTGGCTGACCAAATCTCAGAGTTTATGTAGGACAAGAAGTTTTCTCGTGTGAATCTCCACTGTTTATTTTTAAAGCAGCAGTTTGTTACTGAAGACCCACTATAAAACCTTTAGGCCAGTATGGACCAGCTGAGCACAGGGACTTCTCAGGCCGTTGAGTTTAAATGGGTAATTTATCTGTGTTTTTATTGGGTCCCTTGGTGGAAATTACTTTTCATTTTGTGGCAAAGAAAACAAACGCAAGGAAGTAATACAAGTTTAATAAAAAACAGACGAAGGCCCTGTTAATGTAATGTTTTTTCCTGCTCTTCATCGACAGGCTTGTCTTAATGTATTTTGATATTGGGCACTAATTGGAAGGATAGAATAGAGATAATATGCTTCCAGCTCTGCCTCATATGCTGTGGTGTTGACAGAAGTTTATACATCTTATCTGGTCTCAATATCTGCCTTCCATGGCCCAAAAGCAATATGCTGAGGCGTAATTAAAGAAAATGGGGAGATGTGAAGATAGCATGGGGCCCGATGCCGGGGCCCCGCAGACAGAGAGTGAGGGGTGAGGACAGACACGCTAAAGCTCTAGGAATATTAGGACCAGTTCATTCCACCAGGGGCCGCGTGCCTGTCACAGGTTCCCTGTCGCTGACCCAGCCAGCAGGTGCCATGAGAGGATTATTATCAGTTAAAAAAAGGCAAAAAATAAAGACATCCCCCTTTTTTAAAGCCAGACCGAGATCGTGTTTTACACATTAATTTATAACGTAACTAGCTCAACCATATAAACCATATTCAAATAGATCTTGTGCCCTTTGAAACGAGCCTCAAAAAGCAGCCGCAGTATTGATTTGCCACACAGACTGTTATTTCAAGTTTATAGGAGAAGTCCTCGCCACACAACTAAGGCAGTCAGATCAATGTCATTTTTTGATCAAAAGGGGATTTGCTTTTGAAATAGCTAGATTAAACAGATGCTTTATTTTTCACTAGATATACTGCACCTTTAAAAAAAAAAAACTGCAGGGGTTGTGGGAGAGGAGGGGGAATTACACCACAAGAGACAATGAAAGCGGTATTTTTTAAGACTGAAAGTTTGATGGGTTGAAAAGTATTTTCAGTTTTGTCAGTGCAATTTTTCCCCCTCTCTTCTTTAGTTAATATTCTACAGCTCCAAGCCCTTTTTTTGTTTACCCCAGGTGGGCTTGGACATGAAATGGCCGGGACGGTGGCAGCTTTGAATGCCCCTGGGCATCTTGCGGCCGTCATGTTGTCAAAGGACCCAGGAGGGGGAATGAGAGGCCGGGAGTTTTTTTTCAAGTGTAAACCATGAGATGGAGGAAAAAAAAGCTTCTGTTCTTTTTTGTAACTGTGAGATTGGCTGAATTCATTATTATTATTTCCCCTCATATGTTTTTAGTGCAGCCGAGGGTTGGAAGGCGAGACAGGGGTTCGAACATGAAATACAGTCTAGCTCCACATTTGTCATGTATTTTATTATTTCCCTTCCTCACCTCTCAGTCCTGTACGCGAGGTCCTTCATTTTTCACATGACTGGTTTTCTTATCATTGTGGGCCCTCTCCGCTGGCCTATGAGTGACTTAAAGGCAATAAAACACAAAACATTCTGTAAAACACGGATGCCTCTCTGATCGCGGAGGCCCTGCAATGCCTCTCTGGGAAATTATGATAATAACTCAGTGGTGGTTGGAGTGGCCGGGTCGCTTGTGGGGGGCTGGGGGGCAATGGGATGGGGTTCACCAAGGTCCTCTGAGCAGGGACAGGTCAAGGTGGCCTGCTGGGCCTCGCCACCCCCCTCCCCCCTCCCTCCCCCTCTGTCATAAACTCTTTCCATCATACAGGATGCCGTTCGCAGCCAGGTATTCAGCAGAACCTCTTTGTCTTGAAGCCACTTGCGATAAAGCAAGGACTGATGGGAGAGTAGTTGTGTTGGCCCTCCGGCAGTGGTGAGGTCAGCCCAGGAGCTTATCCTAGCCAGCAGAGGAAAACGCCTGAGTCAACACAACAGTTTGCCCTCTGAGGGTCACAGACACACTTCTGTTAATGTACTTTGAACTTGGTACTTTTTTAAATTTTTGTTCCCTTTGAGGGAAAGATACAAGGCAGCAAGAGCACTGTGTCTGGTCGTGATTTTTGGTGTCTGGATTTGTTGCTGGGCGGGAGGGGCTGGATGTAACCCCACAACACCTCTCGAGTGTGTGAATGAGAAGGAGCGAGGACAGGAAGAGAGCGCGGGCTCCACCACCGAGGTACTGACAGAGGGGATCGAGGGGCTGAGATTGCACCTGTTCCGGCCCAGCACCCTCCCAGCAGGGTCTCGCCATGAGTCTCAGCCTTCTCCTGGCATCTGTGATGGGGGCCAGGGCCAGTCCCACCTCCAGCGCCCGCTCCACCTCTTCTTTGCTTGTAGAAGAGAGACGAGGAACGCTGGAGGCTCCATCTGCCGAGGGCTCGCTGCGGTCTCTGCGGCCCGCCTGGGGAAGGGGGTTGCTGGGCCTCCACGACTCTGCCACGGGGGTCTCACAGTGGTAGACTACAGCGCCGCACATCACACGTCACATGCCAGCTGGCCAGGCTCTCTCCACTGTAAACAGAGACTAATGACCAGTCAACACACACACACACACATTCACACACACCAAACTCATAGCCCTTGGTAGAGTGGAGGAGGAAACAATGTAAGGGAAAAGGCTTGGTTTGGTTTGGATAAAGGAAAGCAGCATCCTGAGGTTTCTTCACAGGATCTGCTGCTGTAGGAGAAGCTGTTTGAGCCTGGAGAGGGAGCTCACCGTCACAGTGGGACGTTACTAAAGCTACTCTTTGGGTCTGACTCTGAGTCCACTACATCACAGCCCACTGGTTTCCTGCATGCGTGCGACATCACAGGACTCCCAGTGCTCCGCAAGCCCCCAGGCTCGAGCCGGTCCACCTGCTGAGTCTGTAAAGCTCTCATGTCGGATCTCTTTCCTGAGGAGCTGCATGCAGCCATGAACTCTGAGGAAGAATATTGCATTGGGCCCTGCTGAAACATAATCCTATCATTTTTGAAGGCTCTTTCAACTTGTGGGCCCCTATAATCGTTGGAACGTTGGCGACTAAGGATTCATAAAGCATTGTGAAAATGAACGGCTGAACCTTTGCCTAAACCATGAAATACATTTACTGTATGTCAGAGCGGCCTTGAGTTTTGTGTCTCCAGATTGAAGGACATTTGCGTGTCCGTGTTTCCAGTCTCATTCAGGATATCCTTGTCTGTGTCTCCAAAGCTCCGTTTTCTCAAGAATTCCCCTTATTCAATCAAATTACACTTATTTTTAGCATCCCCCCAACCAGATAATTTCATATAGGCCTCCGTCCTGCTATCTCATTGGACGTTTTACCCTGATGTCCCCAACACATGCATTTGTAGATATACATATATAAAATGCAGGATAGAAATAATGTGACATTGTGTGTTATTCCCCAGTTGGGTAGGGAGGTCACTCTGTAACACTGAGCCACTGGCAGCCCGGGCCCCGCTGGTCCACTGAAGTGACTTGGCTTCATCTACAAACTCGCAATAAATATCTGGCCATCATTTATTTTAATTCACTCCTTTCTTGCTCAGATGGAATGGATTCTTAACCTTGTAGGACAAGGACACCCGCATGCTGCCTGCCTTGCCTTAGCTGCTAAATTATTCTTCATTCTTCAGGGGGAATAAAAAAAAAAAAAAAAAAGGAGTCCGGCGTTGCTCAAACTGTCAGCTCCAATGAAAAGCACGGCGGAAAACGTTGTCACTGAACCCCTGGACAAGGAAAAGATGGGGAGTGGGCAGTGAAAGACAGGGTGAGAGAAGTGGGGGAGGAAGAAAGGGGGGAAGGTGGGTGGGGGGGAGTCAGCAGCCTCCAGAGTGATTTATTTGCCAAATCAGGACACAATGAGTCGATTATGAGTCCTCTAATAAGAGAGAGTGTTTGGGGACCCACTAATTGGGCATGATTGAGTTGCAGTCTGGGAGCCGGGTGAAAAGGGAACCTGGTTCGGCGGCTGTCATGCAATCATCAGCTAATCAGAGGTTTGAAATTAAAACTGCGTGTTTAGGGTAGAGGACGGGATAATGGCAGGGACCTGTCTGAGCTCTGAGGCTGCCTGAGGAGGCTGCTATGGTGTGTTTATGTGTATTTGTTTGTGTGTGTTTGTAAGTACAGTATGTATGTGTGCAGTGGATAGAACCGCTTATTGTATTTTGTGTGTGCGCATGTGTGTGTGTTTGGGGCCTCTCATCTCTGACTATGGTCTGCACTGGGCCTTGATGAGGACAGTGAAGGAGCTGTAATCAGCCCAGTCCTTGTACTAATACTTGTAGTGTGCGTGTGTGTGTTTGTGTGTGTGTGTGTGTGTGTGTGTGTGTGTGTGTGTGTGTGTGTGTGTGTGTGTGTGTGTCCAGCTTTGTATCTCCAGGTTACAAACCCATGTGTTTATTTTATATGACGGCAGGGCCAGAATTGAGAAATATAATCTCATCAAACATTATATAATATTTTGTACAGAGATTTCAAAATAATATGCATTTAAAATACATATATAAATTGCTGTAGTAATAATAATTTATAAAGAAAAGTTATGCATAGTTATTTAACAAATGAAATTGAACAATAATATATTGGTCTTTTTGGTCTAGATGATTAAACATGATGGATCAAATGTACAAATCATCTATTTAATAAAAGGAACAAAGAGTATTAAAAGTATTAGCAGATGCTAATAAAATCCAATAAAGAGTTTTTAAAAAATCAAAAAGAACGAAAGGCTTCAGCTTCTCCAAACCACGTTGGGATTTGACTTCAGCTTGTTGTATTCCCGTGTCGTCACTAGGGGGCAGTGTTTATCTGCAATGCAGCGCGAGAGCAAACAGACGGGGCTAATTGATGTCAGGTGCTTTCTCTGGCTGTGTGGTTAGAACTGAGTTACAAAGCAGATTATTACAACAGGAAGGCAGGTAAGATGGAAACATCACTTGTAAGGACAATACGCTTCTTTTTTTTCTTTTGCAAATTTATTTCAGGTATTTTGACATGGAGGGCCGGGTTGTTGCGAATTTGAAGGCCACTTCGACGCACACGCTTCCATTGTAGTAAGCGATGATAAACTGCTACAGAAAATAGTATTTTTGGAAGATTTAAAAAAAATTACGACGAGAATAAGTAGCACTGAGCTGTCAGACTGAAGCCTCAACGTCCACAGAGAAAGTGAATGTCAGTTACATCAAACTAAACAAAACCTTTTTTATTATTTTATCTTCTACCCTAAACACTTTCAATGTCGTTTTAAAATGTGGTTGCTCTATCAAAAATCGCCATAATGCTTTTTCTATATTAATTTCTATATTACCACTGTAGCTAGTTAAAGCCTCCTTAGTGAGTTTATAGTGATATTAATGTAAGCTAGCGTTGTGGTTATGACATCTATAAGTAATAAAAAGTAGGGATTCCTGTGAAATACCATTCAAAAACATTATAGTGTTGATTTATACTACTATGGATATTTTATCATTTTTCTTTTTCATATTTCAGAAAAGAAACTGGTGAACTGTGTATGTGCAGGACAGCTTGAGCCAATCCTGCAATCTGACTGCAGAGACCACAGTAAGTGTCTGTAATGTGTCCACTACCTTATAATTGGAAATATTTTTTTAAATCTATTAAAAGAAGAATAATTGTATGTTAATTTGGACTGCTGTAGATTCTTGTACAGAGTAGCAGTATAACAGATATACTTTACATCTTTATTTTTCCTGCTTGTTGTTGTCGATGCTATATTATTGAAATGAAGGGATCGTTTAGACCCTGTGTCATGTGTTTCAATGACAACTGATCTTTGAGAATAACTTTCAGTTTTTTCTCTTAGCTTTCCTATTTCCTGTCTAGTGTTTATAAATGAACCTCCCAAACAAACCAACACACATCGTATTTCTTTCAATCCTCCTACGGCCTTGTCTAATTGTAAATGTGCCTTACATCTAAAACGGGCCTCACTATAAAAATCTGAAGTGGGTTTAGGCATAAATGGGATTAATTCCCAAAGAATGTCCTTTGCTCTTCCTCCCATAATTTCATTTGCAGGGTCCACAGGATGAATAGCCAAGCAGGCAGTGATGTGGAACTGGAGGACAGGCCTTGCGGGGCCTGAGCTGCTACACCGCAGCCTTCAGGTTATGTTACCTTGATAATGTCACAGCTGCAGGAACCACACCGCCCACCGTACAGGACACAGGAAATCCAATTATCCGCCTTCTAATGTGTGGGAATTTTACGCTCTCATTTCTTAGACTTTGGCTCCAGCTCTGCCCGAGGGCAAACCTACCTGAGAGAGATTCCTGGGATTGTTATTTATTTTTTTACCAGGAAGAATGTCCACTGGCTTTCTGACTGAAATCAATAAGAAAGTTAGAATGTTGTGGGATAGTTTTTCTTGACAAAACCATTTGATTACAATTTTAAAAAACAGTTTATTTCACTCCATTGACGTCGGTTTTGTGCCCTGTAATTCAAATCCGTTATCAATTTTATACGCACAATAACTTGGCTGCACAAACAACACACAGTCACACATACAGAAAGACGAACTGTAACAGCCCTGATTCATCCTGGAGTCAGCCAGGTCTTTGTGATGGCTGTATATGGGAGCATGTCCCCCACCTGCCTGGACCCCCGACTGTTTTTTGATTTAATTAAAAGGAAGAGGGTGCATCAATTGCAAGCGCGTGGCGGGGAGATGACAGTACACAAATTGAAAGTAAGCATCTCAGTGGAGCAGGGAGGGGGCCGGCCCATCATTAACATAGAAGACAATTCTGTGTGCAATGTAACAAGATTAGAAACATTATTATCATTCCACCGCTAGACATAAAGCCCTGCCATGGTAAGAAAAAAAAAAACAATCTCAAGAAGGCTCTTTACTTAGGACCATAGCATGGTTGTCATAATATTGAGCTGAATCACATATACCTGCATAGGCAAGTGTTTTTATACTGTTTGTGAAAATATGTAGCTCATTCCTTAGGGAGGTTTCATATTCTCTCATACTTCACCCCACACAGCAGTGATTATGTATCTCAGAAGTGATTATATATCCCTCCCCCCCCTGCTGAAACCCTAGCACAGATCCAGTGTTTCAGTCATAGGGTTTGCTTTCGGTCCGATCCGAAGGAATGGGAATGGGCTCCGAGCTCGAGGAGGAGCCCTGTTAATGAACGGCAAAGACAGATGAGTCTCTCTTGTGCCAAGCAGGTTGCCTCAATTGGATTAGAGAGGCTCGGATTGGGATGGGTAGCTGTCTATGTGCCAAGTGGCCATTAGCCTGGCCAATATGCCAATATAACTGTACACAAAAACAGGCTCAGGATTCCCCTCAGTGATCTCAACACTCAGACTAGTGTCAGCAGCTGAGGATTTCTAAAGTATTACATACTAATGAGCAATAAACATTTATCGACTGTGATGATAAGGAGGTTAAATAGTTATAAATAGCTGACATCTTTAATTTCAAGTGGCACCTGAGCCAGGTTCCCGTACTGCTTACATTGTTCAGGAAATACAAATATCAGCATCCAGTACAAATGATCTGTCAATGGCTGTCATGCTGTACTTTATGAATGGAGAGCTGCCCATTCCTGGCATGTATCAGAGCGGGTCGCTGTGTTTCCGAGGCTGATGTCATGTTCTCTGCGAGGCGATGATGGGCACTGTAGATGTCAGTGGACACCAGGGGCCCTTCTCCAACCAACTATACAAATGGGCATGAGTGTGAAGAGCTGGGGAAATGTTATCAATCACCCTGCGTCCCAGCGGATGGGCTGCTGGCGTTTGTGTAGAGAGTCCCACTCATACTGATCCATATAAAAGGCTGTGTGATGTATTAGAGCAGATGAGCAGGGGCCGACTCTGACACATGACTGACAGCTCATTTGACAGCCTCAGGAAAGTGTGCAGGGAAGTTTCAATCTAATCTAATGCTGCTGAAGGAATGAAATTGTGGTGTGAGATTATGTTTTCATGTTATATCCCCTCTAGGACAACACGGGCTAGAATGGGATGAATATGATGTGGACGAGAAGGTACTGTTACCTATGGAGCCAGATGTGGCAGTCAACGCTCAGTTGAGACCCCCTGACCCATGACTCTCCCCTCAATCCACTTTAGTCCAGTGAATCAGGTTTCTGAAGAAAAAAACGAGAAACTGAAACCCGGCTCAAAGCCATATCTGTGGGTAAACAAAAACATTTTTGTGTCATGCATTATCAATCAGATGTCCCATGGGGCTTTCCAAACAGGTAATCTCTGTCATTCAATCGCTCCACCGCAGGACCTGGGTCCTCCTGAAACGGGATAGGCACAAAACAGACATTAATATTAAGCACAAGAGAGATCGATTTCTCTTTGGCCTGCTCTGCCTTCTCCCTTTTTTCATAAGTGCAGAATATCTGGGTAGGCAACCTCCATCAGTATCCCTTATTCTGCAGGATAGGTTTACACTCGTAGTTTTAATGCTAAGATGCACATCTTACAATAAATATTTATTCACACAACAGTAGATGAGCCCCCTTGTAAAAACATTTCCACATGCCACACTCAAAGGTCACAGAGTTCACGGAACGTTTCTTAATTACACCAGATATGTAAAATTATTTTACCAGAAAACTATGAAAGCCCAGGAGACTCAAACCTCCCAATGCGTGCTCCCTCAATGATCAATCATAGAGGACTAATTAGCCATTTTACAGCTATTAAAAAAGGCACTCAGCCCTTTTCATTATGCCCCATCTATTTTCCCACCATTATGGCCTTTTCTCTTTTTTTCCAACTTTTGAAAGTTATTAGAAACTTCTGCTGCGCTGAGGAATAAAACATCAACATTCCATATTGATCGCACCGGGCTCTCTTTCCCTCCGTCCAGTGCCTTTTACTCGTAGAATGAGGTCAGTGGTTGGCCCGGGAACGTTGAGTGTCAGCTGTTGTTTTTCCATTGAAACAGACTCGTAGATGTGATACTCGGGACAGCCTGACGTTGGCCTTCTAGCAACCCGGTGACCACAAAACCTGATCCCTCACTGTCAAGCGGCCGTGTCTGGCCATGTCTAAACTCACCTTCCCCAAACATGTCGCACAAATATCTCCTCCTCCTGCTTCCTGTAGCGCGCATCTCCTCTCCTTTTACATCTCTCCTCTACATCTGTTTCCACGCTTCTCCTTTCTGCGTGACGCCGCCCATATTTCCCTTCCAATGCCGTGGAAACCCTGAGAATGTTCGTATTGTCTAAGTGATCATTAAAATTGATGGCAAGCTGACTTCATCCGGCTTACTAGGCCGCACTGGCATAAGTCATGGTTATGTGACGACGCTGTAAGAAGCAGTGTCCGCGCTGGCCCCTTCTCCCAGGCAAGTTAAATGATATAATGAGCCCAGTAAGAGGTGAGTGCTCCAGATTGGATAACTTATTAAATGTTTGGATGAACCTGAGCTCCATTTCCCTAACTATTGCTGTCTTCCTCTCGCTCCTGCTCCCTCCCTCCCTCCCTCCCTCCCTCCATTAGCCCATTAGCAGTTATGTGATACTATATGCTGATGGGGCAGTGGACAGAGAAAGTGCATAAATTAAGCCTGACCACTGCTTGTGTTATGGACTGCTCTTATAAGGTGCCGCTGAAGGACACTGCGAGACTCAAGAGAACAGCACATCGCTGAGGGACATGTGACCACCACAGACCTGATGGTACAGTAATGTGAGCTCAGCTGAGTTTGTAAACTTGACAAATGTCACTCTGACCTCCGTTATGACCCCCAGATTGAACGTTATGTTGCTTGCATTCATTAAGAACTCATGTATGTGCTTTAGCACACTGTTTTCAGCCCGTCGAGTTATGGAAAGTGATTGTACTGTACAACAAGAACAGGTCAGACGGGCAAACATGTCAAATTTAACCCATCAGATTGCTCAATTTGTCCCCAGTTAAGCTGAAATAGAGGGCAGTGCACTGAGGTTGACAGCGTGCCTACCGCTGGGCCCTTGAACCTCGGCGTATGTGTGCGCCATTGTGTGCGGAGTGTGCGTGTGACGCGCTCCACCAGAGGGTCTCACCAAGCATGACAGTGTGTTATTCACACTGATGAGTTCCACTGTTCACTGTCACCTTTCATTGTGAGGGGAAATAAGCCTGTGGAGAGCGCTGCGGCCAGGGGAGGGTGGAAAACAGAGGAGAGGCCGCAGGGAGCCCCCACCCTTACAACCGCAGGATTAGTTTCTCTTCCAAAGGAGGGCCCAGCTGAATATTCCTAAACCAAACAGAAGCAGATATTCAGAAGCTGTATGCTCAACAGCCTGGTTGTGTTGTCTACCACATTCTTCCATACAGTGGCGGAGGCCTAGCTGTGTGTGTGGCCATGTTCGGGGAGGGGTGGGTGTTATGGTGTTTGATTTGTTGTGAAGACTCGAGCAGCAGGACTCAGCAGAGTCCAGGTTGGCCCAGCAGGCCCGCCGAGAGTGACACTTCCTCTCTCTGTCTCGTCCTGCGGAGAGGCCTGACAGCAGGGACCTGGTGCTGAGCCGCATCCCCGTTCATCATCACCAGAACCAACCACCCACTGTGGGCGAGGGGGGGGGGGGGGGGGGGGGGGGACTCGGTTATCTGTGTCACCCCATCGTCCCTTCCCCCACCACCTCCATCCCCCTCCTTCTCCTCCGGCTCTGTCTTTGGCCCATCTCCAGAGAGACCAAAAAGCCGGTCTCTCTCGACTCCCTGATTGTTTTTGTTCCTGTGAGCAGACAAATAGAGTTTGGCCTCTTACAAAAGAAAATGCCGGAGCTCATCTGATCTTACTGCCCTAAGGACTGGCCTGGCCTGAAGGGCTAGTGATTGGAAAATTACAGTGCTGCTCTGGCCATATTGTCAGGGAGTCTCAGCCAGACTCTTTTCTCTTTGTGTGAAAGGCCATCAGCTGAATGGCCAATCGTGCACTTTTAACGCATCCATCAACACTGTGGAGTGATTGCCGGTCAACAGCGCTAATTTAGATCTGGATCATTGTGTGGTAATCTTAAATTGGGTGACTTTGATTCCAATATATGTTGATACAAAGCAAATTTTGCTGGTAGGGGACATCTTCGCAGGGCAGATAAACCACTGCAATTAAGCTAGTTTCAAAGAAACTAAACATATATAAATCAAATACATTCCCATTGAACTGGTCAGCAAAATCGGTGTGAGACAGCAGTCAAGAGATTTGGTCTTTGTGGGGAAAATACTTGTTGCGGCTCCAGAGTGATGTTCAAGCCTCCCATTCTTGCCACACAAGTGGCTCTCTGAGAAGTGATTACAATTGGTGGGGAAAGGAGGAGTGAAACAAGGGCCTTGTCAGCACAGACCCTCCAGATTTGAGGTCAATTTCGCCCCCTGATTGCATGTATTTTTGTGTGCGTGTCTGTGGGGGAGGGAGAGACAGAGTGAGAGTTTACTGTTGCCTCATCGAAGCCATCATCATCACCTGACGAGCAGAGGCTGAAGCTACCCTCACCCTTTTATTTTTTCCTCCACCTCCCTCTCTTTTCTTCTTCCATGCCCCCCCCCCCCCCCTCCCCCTCATCCGTATCTCTGCTCCTCTTCCACCCCTTGGCCCTGGCCCTCTGCCTGCTCTTTCGCTCACCCCCCATGTTCGCAAATCACTTCTTCCTGTGTCAGCAGGTAAATTGTTTTGTCCTCCCATTCCCTGCTTTCATTACCTTGTGTAAATTAAGCGATATGTCGTCCACCGGTGCGCGCCAGAGCACTCACTGCGCCAACGCCAAAATCATGAGATTTGGCATAATAAATGAAGACAAACTGGCAGTAGCAGTGCTCCTCTCCGCGCGGGCTCGGCTTCATTATTCGCTTAACTTGCCGGAGAAAATGACTTAACCCTGACCTGTGTATTTCGTCCCATATTCACTCCAGATAAAAGCCTTTTTACAGCGCACAACAATTTATATTCCAGCAAAGAGGCTGCTTTTCTCTGTCAGTTTTCCAATCTCAGCTCCTGAACACACGTCATTAAACTTGTCTTGCCTTCCTGTATTTGTCCATCAGTCCTTCTTTTTACATAAAATCTGGCAGCATTATTCTGGGATTTGATGGCACCCACTCATTTTTTCCCCTTGGAATGTTTGATTGGAAGAAATATAGCCGGTCGGGGGCTATCTTCTCTCTTCTGTGGAATCATGCACTTGATGAAATAGTGTTCCCCCAGCAAGAATAATAAAAGCAGACTTGTGCATTACAGGGGGCTCTCAATCTGCCAGCTAGGCTGGGCTGAGCGAAAAAACCCACCCTGCTCCTGACAGATTTTTATAGTTATCCCAGTAGATAAATGGAATCGGGTGACCAGGCTGGGGAAGGCCACTCTCCGAACGTTGGCTGCACGGCCGGACAATAGCATGAGGTGTGGTGTGAACATTAAAGGGTCGACCGCAGAGACGAGGAAGCTGGTACCACCAGAGACCTCCTTTCCTATTGTTCAGAGAGAAATTGTGGCTACTAGTAACACACAAAACACAGATCAAACACTCAATATAGTTTACGTTTATGTTAGCAAACCTTTGCTGCTTCCTCCTGTCGTTTTAGTGATAGAAGGCAAGAGTCCAGTGTCACACTGTGGTCCAGCTCCACTGAGAATGAGCTGTACAAGATGAAATGGGTGATTGCAACTGTCCTCAGGGTGATAGGTGTTCACTTACCAATTTGGAAGTGTCAGCATTACTATAATATCAAGCTCGCTTCAATGTAAAAGGTCACAGACACTTTGCATGAAGTCTTTCTTTCACTGTTTCACGGAGCCTGCTGGTCAGTTGGTTAGTTGGTTAGTCAGTGAAGCACGAGATGGGAGCTGTTCTGGCTTGTCTTAGAGCTACGTACAGTGTAAAAACAGTTATGGAAAGTTTAATTGTATAGCACTAGGGCTGATATTTAAGATTATTTCAATTAATTAAAGTGATTAGTTGCTTATTAGACCTTTCACAATTTCCTAATCGTCTTCAAATGTCAACCAACAGTCCCAAAGATTCTCTGTTTCAAATGATGTAAAACAGAGAAAAGCAGAAAATTCTCACATTTGAGAAGTTGTAATTTGTGAATTTATGTTTTTGTTAAAAATTGTATTCATAGATTTTCAAAATAGTTGCAGATTAGTTTTCTTGTCGTATCAGATCATAACAGCACTTTTAAAACATAGAAGCTGGTGTTTTAGATACTGTAATCTAACACAAAAGAGGAAATACAATTTATACATAACAATTTTAAAACAAATTGAAAGGATAGAAACCATTTTAAAGGAAATGAAAAAGATGAATATAGAAAATGAAACACAAAATAGGTCAAGTAAAGGTTATGTAAATATACATAATATAGTTTATGTTTTATTCAGATTTTATGTGGAAGTTTGTATTTCAATCTTCAATGCAAAAAGTTAAAAGTATAGAGTAAATCTTATCCTATGTTTGAGCATTTTTATCATTTTAACCACAGTAGCACATGGCATTTTAACAGTATTTCCTTGACACTTAAGAATGTAATTTCTCCCAACAATTAGAAAGAAAATGAAATTTCATGTTCACATATAGTCCAAAGACTGTGGCGTGGGTTTTCACATGTAATCCTTTCTTTTAAGACGTAGATTTACCTTAATATTAGTTTATACGGCTTTTTAACTAATACTAAAACAGTTAAACGCCTATTTTACATCAGGATTAAGTTCAAGCTCCTTTGGCTCTGTTATACAGAAAACAGTAATCACAAAGGGTTAAGTTATTTTAATATGAATAAAATAATAACATTGGAATAATGTGAACAACAGGGCATAAATAAACTGAGTAAAAACAAATGAATCACCACTCAAGCAGGATGTTGTCACGCCTTGGTGACTCCTCTTTAGCCTAAATCTTGATGATCAAGAGGTCCCTGCTTGAGGGTTCAGGGTATAGCTTAAAACCACAAGTAATTCAACTGGCATGAAATTAGTATGTCTGCTAAAATGTTCTTTCTTGCTTAATTTAATGCATGAATTGAAGAAGAGAAATATTTTTTTCCTTCTACTTTGGCTTGTTGGCCATCATCAAATTCAAATGTTAAAACGCAAAGCCCGATATTCCCACAGCAGTAATGTGAAACTTCATGAAGCCAATATCAGCAGCATTTTCAATAACGAGGGTTGGGTTTAAATGGAGGTTGAAAAGTTCCACTATAGGGATTGTGCTTTTAGATTTTAGATTTTGCCCTCTGGGAAGATAATCAGCCATAAATGGTGCTGGTTTCCACCGAACAGACTCTGATTAATCAGCCTAACCGAGTAGGCTAATCAATCTACCTCTAGTGCTTTCCACGCCGGGCCGGGAGAGCTTTGTGTACTCTGCATCCTCCTCTTCCTCCTCCTTCTCCTCCCCTGTTCAGCAGTAGGCAGGAGAGCAATACAGTTGTGAGGGACTAACACAAAATGCACACATTCGTAATTTGTGGTGAGACGTTTGAGGACGCTTTCTCTAAGCCTTGAATACTGCTCGTGTGTCTTGGTTAAATAAGTGCTTTTTAATGTTTCTGCATTTGATTGATGTTGCTCATATTTTACCACTCTGACAGATCTCCAAAAACATAAACAAACAAATACAGAAGGAAGAAATTGCAATCTTGGAATCTTGCTTTTGATTTGTAGTTTGATGGCAGTATAAGACTGGACAAGTGAGGAGAGAAGGAGAGGTATGATAAGTAATAAAGGTCCACATCTGGACTCAAAGCTATAGCATGGTACTGTATGTGCCGTTGACCACGAGGCAGAGACGCCCATAAAGGCCATTAGTGAAATAAAACTGTTGAAAATGCAGATGCTTCTTTTCATAAGACGACAAAATGTAGAAACATGACATCTGATGCAATGCTTTCTTACAAATCAACATTCTTATGATGAATGGGGATTTGTATTTGTGGATCTTTATGATTCCTTTACATTTACTGGTTTGGTTATTATTATTCGTTAAATCACGTTTCATACTATTTACCAGCAAAGATCCATAATGAAAATGTTTCCATTTGCCTCATACACACCAGTTATTAATAGTTCCATACATTACACTGCACAAGTAGGCAGAAAGGACAAAGACAACATGTTAGTTTTCTGTCTCACTTTATTAACATTGTCCTTGTGTAACGGGCTGCATCTTGTTTGCTGGACGAGCAATCGCTCATCCTGTTAATATCCCATGAAAATGGTGATGACATTTTCAGTGCAGCCCCACATTGAATTTGTTCTCAATTTCTTGGCAAGTGAGTTGCCTGAGTGTCATGCCCTCCATGCTGTCATTAACCTGGGACAGTATATCACTTGTTTTGTAGAGAAAATGTAGACTAGAACTGATGCTACTCTTTGTTCATTGTCTTTCAGTTTCAGAAACCTGGTCTTGTGCATGCTGGCTCATTGTCACACTGTCGTGGATTATTGGGCCACTCGAATAGCGCAAAGTCATCACTATTATTACTATTAGTAATATATATGCTGTTCTGTGACAAATTAAGATGTCTGCTGTTTAAAAAAAGCCTTTTGATTTGCAGGAAAAGCAAAAGTGTAAGTAATAACATTAATGATTGGTCATTCCTTTAACTGTCTGCAGGTCCCAGGTCCAGGAGCCTGCTGTTGGGCAGGATGGCTCACTGGCTTACTGAGGCACTCTAATGGAAAAGAACAGTCGATAATGCTATTACTTGTACTTTTCCTTCCACGACACGTCAAAATGTAAAAGATCTGTACCACATCACAAACTATGGTTTAGAAATAATCAACATCTCTCTCTCACGGTCTCAACAAAACGTTCGTACAGGAAGGCAGTATTTACAGCAGGTTTATTCTATTAGAGGGGTATTACTTCAGCTGTCCTACCTTTTCTAATCAGAGGATTTCATGGTCAACTCTGATAAATTAGGACACATTGATTTCCCTCTGTTTAATATCATCTTTTATCTTCTTAACCCGTTAGAACCGCTACATCACTCTATGATGTACTCTACCAAAAAAGATCATTATTATTATACCATCAGTGATGTGGAGGCTTGTCAGTCACATAAACCTCTAACCTGCTGGTGCTGTGCCTGAAGAATCGGTTGCATTATTCACACAACCCCCTGGCAGACATTTTTGGGGCTGAACTGTTTGTTGTTTACACAGACGTGCGACGCAGATATCAAAAGAGCAGATAAAGGATCAACTAACCGGGCTCGGCTTCAACCAGCCACCTGCTAAATTGACACGTCAAATGCAGCTTTGTGGAGCAGGTTGACATGGCCACCCATGGCAGTGATGCATCTGACACAATGTACAGCAGGGTCTCCAGGTATACGCAGAACAACAAACAACCCCCCCCCCCCCCCCCCCCCCTACTTACTGTTTGATTTGCTTGACAACAACAAAAACATGCACCTGGGGTTTATGGGCCGGCTTTCCAGATCATTTTGTTAATAGCTTATTCCACCAGGGGACAAGAAAACTGGAGCCTTTGAATCCTAACGAGAGACGTCAAGGTTGGCTTTTTGACAGTCATTTAAGGTAGCTTATGTTCAGTAAAATGGACAATAACTCCTACTGTTTATATTGACGCAAGCACTGTACTTAGGTACATTTTTGATGAAGGGAAAAAACATCATTGCTAGAACGCTACATGTGTATATATATATACTGTATAGACGAAACCCATGAATGGGACCATTTATGCAAAATGTACTTTTACTCAAGCAACAATTTGACTTTTGCTTTGTTGTGGTTTTGCTATTTTTACGTATTTTTATGTATGCATCTAAGTACTTCTTCACACAAAGCAATTGTATTAAAAACACATTTAACAGATTTGCTGCTGACGTGCTAAATTGAATATTGAATACAAAATTAGAATTTAAAATCTCTGTACCAGATCTGTCAATAAAAAAACTCTGACAAAGATCATTTAAAATGCAGGGAGCTCCAGTGGTTTGAGATGCGCGCCTTTGCTCAGCGCAGGGACCTTTTTAGGCACTCTAAAAGGACGGGGAAAAGAACGACACAAACAAAGGAAAAAAACTTGAGAATTCAACTCATTTTTTACTGTATGAAAGTTTCACAAGGTCGTTTGGAGAGTTGTGTTAACACAATACCTGAATACAGATTTGTTTCCTTGTTCTACAAGTCACGGAGCCCCGAGTCTTTAAGCGATCATTATTACCATACAAATAGACAGATCTATTTAACAACCCCTTTTTTATCGCATAACACTTATTCTTTAGTGTTGCTCTCTGAAAGGCACGGAAATGCGTCTCCCCCTCCTTTTTGCAGGGAAATCGTCTTTGGGTTGATAAAGGCTCAGAGCAATAGAAGAAGCAAGGCTGACATCTTCTTAAGAGATGATAGGGGAGCCAAATCAAATAGGATGGAGCAGTCACTCTTTTCACAGATAGGTAGCTCATTTCTGGTGGCTGAGAGTTTGCATCCCTAGTGGCGCTCTGCCTGGGAAAGATAGCTCACTCGGACTCCATTCATTATTTCATTCCCTGCCTCCTCTTTCCACGTCTTTGCTACTTCTTTCTTTTTTTGCTTTAATGAGTTGCCTTTTTTTTTCTCAAGTGTTGATGGGGATCTTGGAATTTAGATTTGGAGACAAAATGTTTAATCACAAGCGTTTTTTTCATTTGTGGAGAAGAGGCGAAAATCAATTATTTCCATTAGACAATGCTGATTGGAAATGAATGGAAGTGGTAGCATTTTGAAACAAAGACTCCATGGTGGCAAAGATAAGTGTCAGTCCTGCCCCCCCTGAGGTACAATATGTGGTTTGGCTTTATAAGCAGTTTGCAAACATTGCCATTAAATCCATGCAAAGGGTTTACCATGCCAATACAAACACAGTCAAAAGAGAGCCAATGTCACACTAAATCATGCAAAGCTAAGATGTTTTGTACCTGTCCTGGTATGTCTGGATGCCCTTTTATCAAATGTGATCATTTAAACTTGAAAAACGTTTACTTTTTGACGCATGTCATCAGTTGTGGAGGTTTCCTCTGCAATATATAACTCCCGAGTAAGTTGCAGGAACTTTTCCAGTACACTATTTACAGCCGGACTTAATCAATCAAGCAAAAGCTCAATATGATATTCAGCCTGGCACTTCCTGAAGAGCACTTTGCTACGATATCCCTCACATTCTTTGCAAATCCCTTTGAAAATTATTTATAAAAATTAACTTCTCTTGCAGAGGGCTCATTGAAAAGAAGAATTACATGAAAGATAAAACACTTTATCGCCAGTGAAAGACGAGACAATGTACGTCGAGAAATTGGGAAGATGGCAGAAACAATGAATATTAAGTGCCTAAGAATCTAAAGCTGCTGACTAAATTGAAACTGTATATCCTGAGGGGGCAAGGTTTCCAAATTGCTAATTACTGCCTCTGAAAGGGGGATGTTTCTGATATGTTTGCTTGTGAAAGGCTGGTGCTTAATGAAGCAGTGGCTCAAGTTTTTTTCTTCATATATTCCCATTCTCCAGCTTTCAGGGCTCTCTCTGGACTTTCCTCCCAGGCCAGAACAATGGTGGGCCCAGGAGCCCAGCTTCCCCACAGGCCCCAGCGAGAGGAGGCCGGGGGCTGGGTACTGAGGGAGCCGCTCAGCTTTCCGAAATATGGAGGCGACAGATAAGGTGGCAGCGGCACAGAGAGGCCCTCTCCCATGGGCCCAAGGGGAAATTTGCAGTTATTAAGAGGAAGATGAGAGCGATTAAATGGCTTTTGTACTCATTTTCACAGACTTTTATTTTTTTATTATTTGGGCTGCCTTCATCTGAGAGATGAAAGAAGTGGTAAATGACTTTTCTTTATTTTTGCTTCATTCAGCAACACGCTGGCTTTGAGAGACAATTCGTCATTACTGAGAGTTGTCACAAGTCATAAAACTCGTATTAGTGCACTATTGTATTAAATGGTGCAGAAGTAATAGAATAACTGTAATCTACAACTAATCACAAACGTAACATGTTTTGGGATTTTGTTTGAAGAAATTAACAGAATATTACATACATGTAGGTTTACCTGATGATGTTAAAACCTAATCTGATTTCCATTGAAATCCTGTCATTAAAGGTTTGACTCAACTATATGGCAATTTCTGAGGTAAGTGCTTAATGGACTGTAGCATTAAGTAGGGGGGGGGGGGGGGGGGGTACCGTGCAAGGCAATGGCCCTAACCTTTAGGTGTTTTTGGAGTTCAGTGTCTTGCTCAAGGACATTTTGACATGTGAAGCTGGGGATCGAACCGCCAACCCTGTAATTAACCGCTCTCCTCTCTTTTGAGTGTTGCAGGTGCTTCACCTGACGATGTAATGCAATCCAATGCAAACACCATAAACTCAGCCTTTAAAAACCACTGTTGAGTTGAAACAACACCTCAAAGACAAAAGTCACAACAAAAACTGAATGAGCTTCGCAAAGTAAGATTATATTTAGTGAAAAAGTATGTGAAGATTCTTTGAAACACCATTTTCATATTTGTTGTTGGGAAAGGTCATTTTATTTTACGGATCTGTGATTTCCTAAAAAGTTTTCTGGAAAGACCCTTTTTGATACAAATGATATGGAAAATAGACTCACGTTCTGAGATTATTCTAGACAGATGAATTGGTTGTGTTGAGTTTGAGTGATCTTTTTCTTCGAAATGTTCTTTGAAAGAATTGTTTATTTTATACAAGTCTTACAGAAATGTACCTTTCTATTAGAAATACATATAAATACATATTATAGACATTCTTTGTTGGGGTAGTTAGGGGGCTTTGACCCATGACTTTAGTATTTCTGCAATCCTACTTACAGCCCCGATAGATTAAATGCATGCACGTGCAGATGTGTTTCGCCTCGGAGCCCACCATAGGAAATACAGTAGGCTAAGAATACACTACAATGAAGGATCAACACATCGTCTGTTGGGTATCAGACACCTTGCAGGGAAACTGCAGTAATGCAGGGGATTTGAAAATAGTTTACACCAGTAACTTGTCAGTTAAGAGTGTTACGCTGATCGGCGGTAAAGTGCAGTGTGCTATCTGCAGCACAGCAGGCTGACTTTTCGGTCCTTATCTGCACGCGCACTGGCGGTGTGACGGGCTGTTTTGCAGCAGAGTCACAGCGAGTCTCAGACACGCGATTGGCTGGACAGCAGGGCGGAAGTGCGTCTGGTGTCCCAGCTGTGCAGAAAAACAAAACAAGGCAAGCTGCGACTGGTGAGTGCTAAAAAGACACAGTGGACCCTCTTCCTATTATTCCAAAACATCGTGGTAGCTGCCGTGACTCGCATTATGACACGGTTACTATGCTAAACGCGGTTTAACGGCGCGTGTCGCTGATCGCTAACATGAGGGAGATGTGTGGCTGCTCAGGCTGTCCTTGTGCAGATCTCATATGTCAGATGTTGTTATGTAACACCGTCTGCACGGAGCATGCAGGCAGCCCAGCCTGTATCTGCTGTCGTGTTGCTGCACGGATGCTGCACACAGCTTCCAGGTCGCTTTCTACGCTTGTTATGAAGATGCTGCGTTTTTGTCCCTGCTGCTCATGTGCAGACGCTCGAGCAAGCTTTCATTTTGACGCCGTTGCAATCAAACAAAGGGAGCTTGAAATGGATCCTCCACAACGTTGAACAGCCAGACTTAAAGATGAAATTAGCCAGGGTTCATGTTATGTGTAGAAACGCTATTACCGTGGCATCGCAGGGCCCATGACCACACCTGGAGATTATAGCCAGACGTTTATCCACTAGATCTCAATAAAGAGAGCTCCTAGATGTGCCATGTTACATCCGTTCTCAACATATGGAGAGAAGACCACTGTGGTAGAGCAAGCACAGCACATTGCCATTTGCAATACCCACAGTCTCAGCTTTCAATAATGGATAGAAGTGACTATGTGTAGTGTTATGTTGCAATATTGATAAAAATGTGATTTTTATATTTTCTCGAAACTCATAAACACTTGATGGTTAAAATAGCCTGACATGAATATGAGTTTTGGGCTAATCCAGAATTTAAAATACCTGAAAATCAAGATATTTCATCACATTGATGAAAAAAAAAAAAAAAAATACAAATCAAATACTGCCCCAAAATAATCCTGCTCATTGATGTGCAGCTTTGCTCACAACGGCCCAACCCACCTAGATATATTAAAGTGAATCACAGGAGAAACGGTACGGCAACATTTCTGACAATAGACGAGTAGGTCTCATGGTATACATTGTCATATCCCCGTCAAACACATACATTATTTTAACTAAAACATTTCGGATTCTACTTCCACTCTATGGTCCATCATTAATAATCAAGGTCATGGGGTCTGTGATGTCACTATTAGGTTTCTAAATGTACTTCTCTGTGCCTGGAGTTATAGTTACCCATCTGAACATGGTCCCAAGCATCACTGCCACAAAGTAGCTGCTGTGAACTATTGTATATAAAGATATTGTTGTTGACCTTGTATTTATAGAGAGACTTGGGGAGTTTTTTTGTTAGTGATAGAATATTGGTCATCTGTGCTGCATCACAAGGCCGTTCAGCATTGGCTTCACATTCAGCTTTTGTTTATTGTCGTGGTTGTTGTATGTCAGACCAATCTATTTATTTTGACTTGAGTTGACCTGTTGTATGTTGGATCTTTGGTTTCCAGCACCATGATGGATGAGCTGGTGCAGGACCTGGTGTCTGCTCTGGAGCAGACCTCAGAGCAAAACAAGCTGGGGGAGCTGTGGGAGGAAATGGTCCTGAGTCCACTGCACCAGCGCCGGCAGATCCGGCGCCGCAGAGGCCGCAAGCGCTATCGTGAATCGTCCCTCTATCCGCTGGAGCACAGACGGTGCTGGATTGAGGCCTCTGAGTCCAGTTTGGACGAGACTAAAGGATACAGGGAGAACTCTTCCTCAACCATCGCTGCCTCTGTGGCCAACTGCAGTGACTCTGACGACGTGACTTCAACCAACCGATGGCGCTCCGTCATGAGAGGCCCGGTCAGGACTAGGCAGCCCTCCTGGCCAGAGTCCGACTCCTTCACCGAGAATAACGCAGGACGGCATCTCAGGAGGCGGAGGAAGGTCAAACGCATGACTTCAGACATCACAGTTAGGTTGCAGCAGAACTTAAAGGTTTCTGGTGTAGATAGGAAACGGAGACACCGGCCGTCTAGGATGCAGCATCTGCCAGGATCGAAGAACAGGTCTGGCGGTTGCGTGGCAGCAGACCGACAGACTGAAGGAGCCAGGCTGATGGGAAAGGAGTGCTGGAAGAGGAAGATGGCCAAGGAACACAGAGATGCTGCTGACGAGAAGATGTCTGAGGGGTAATGTTAGATTCAAGAGAATATATCAGTATTTTACTCCTCTTTGTTTCTATGTTGGTGTCAAACCTAAGCCTTCATTCATTACAATGTTGTTACACTGTTAGGCCTTTTCGGAAAAGATCCAGCCAAATTCTGGGATTACATAAAATGCTACAGTTCATTATTTGCGGCAAAGAGTTGCAATTAAAAAAAAAAAATCGACATTTAATTTACAGCATTGCAATCGAGCCAAATGTTAACCCTGTCATTGTTTGAAAAGTCAGGATTAAAACCATACTGAAAAAGGAGCTCAAAACTCTAAAAGCCCTTTTTACCCTTTAAATGGAAAGTTACCACGGCAGTTAAACCCATAAGATAAAAGTCATGGGCATAACTACTATCAGACAGGAGCAATTAAACAAGGCGACATTTAAGATGATCTATACTGCCTGTCTTCATCCAGCCACTTGTCAATATTCAGCGTGTCCTCAACTAAACCAAAAAAAGAAAAAGTTTCACAATCATACCACTCCACTTTAAAGTATTGAGTTGACATTAAAAATGAATGATAGAGTCTCTTCATCTTCATCTCCTATAGCTGAAATGATCACCAGGGAGGGATCTTTGATAGTTATGCCTCTGGGCATTTGCCAGCTCATTATTTCCTTTCGAGAAATATTGTCACAAATAAATAAGTGACTTGGTGTGGTATTGATTTGTTTTGAAATGCATTCCTTTCTTGGGCTGGGTAATTAAAGCCTGGCCTGTCCCAGTGTCCCACAGTGCTCCCTCTTGTGTGCATTTTATTTAGCTAAACTAAACGTGGCTGTAACTGGCAGCAGAAGGTGGTTTTATATTAAAACGGCGGAGCAAAGACTACAATGTACCGTGGAATCAAAAAGGCTGTCACCTTATCACCTTGGCTGCAACTAACAATTATTTTCTGTGTCGGTTAATCTGATGATTTTTCTGTTAATCGTGTGTTCAACTGACCAAAACTGTTATTTCCTTGCGCTAATGTCAATGTCTTCAAATGTATTCTATAATTTTTTATCAAAAGCTGCAGTCCAAAACATCCAGAATAATTAATTTACAAGGCACATCTACATGTGCGGTACCTTCCAACAGTAAGGTACTTTTATTGCAATGCGCTTGACATAAAACAAAAGGCTACAATAATATAACACCGAATGTTGTGCCAATCCATCCAGTAGACGTTAGAGATATTTCATTGAAAAAAATTGAAAATATGACCTGTTGGTGGTCGATCGCTTAAGTTATTCGGCTTCGTCCTCTGGTGACCATGAATGTCTTTACAAAATGTCATGGAAATCCATCATACTAAAAAACTATGTTTTTTCAGAATGTATACTTGATGTTACCTCATATGGTTCACATGCATAATCAGCTGATGAATAGAAGAGGTGGGCAGTTGAGTTGCCTGCTAATATAACGTTCAGTAACAGAGTCCTTTAACCTCCCATTCTCAATGTCCTGTCATGCTCATGCACAATGCATTTCGTTTGCTGATCTCATTATCTGTTGATCATACAAAACACGTAAGAAGAAGACGTTTGAGGTAACCGGTAATGGGACAGACAGAAGGCTTTACATCATCTGGTTTAATTTGTGCTGACCTCCCTGGCCCCTAAACGGTACTTGTTTTCTTACTTTATGGAAAAATCAATAGCCGTTCTGACAGAAAACAGCTCCGGAGAAGAAATAAATGGGAACACCGTGGCACGCTGTCAATCATTTCTCACTTACACAACGCCGACGCTCTTGATTGCTGCTCAGTAGACTGCCACACTGTACCGAGGGCTCGACAATCTAATGGATAAGCTGTAGCGGAGGCAAAGGATACGAACAAATGGTAGCAGTGATGAGGAGTTGACAGTGGTACAACAGCCGTATTTATACTCGGAGAGTGTACGGTCCATTTATTGTCAGACACAGACGCCATTGTTGAAACGTCTTTTGAAGCGGTCGGATTCCTTTAGTCTCCATTCGTTCCATTAACCTTTCTCATATGTGTGAGTGTCTGGTGTTTTAAAACATGCCTCTCCTCAAGGTCACTCCTCCTATGTGCATACAGAGCGGCGCTTTGCCTTCAGCCACCCAAGTTCAAGGGGAGCAGATGTTGGCAGCTCCAGTTGGGCTCCACATCCTTGATTAGACCTGGCCCAGCCTGCTGGCATGTGAGGCCACCTGGCATCCAGGCTGGCCCAGCAAGCAGGCCTCACCTGTGCGTAGACGCTGTCCTGGGCTCAGCCTCCGTCTCCAGCTGCGAGCTGCTCCTGCTACTACCAGGAAAAAAAACAAAGCCATCGTGCGTGCCTTTCTCACACTCGGCTTATTCGTGCTGTAATTTATATTTTTGAAAAACTCTATGAGGAATTTTTGGGAAAGCAGTGCAGCATTTGCCGAAGTTAATTTTCATAAATCTCTGAGACTAATCCAATTACTGCAGCTCGGGGATGGTGGGATAACCTTATAATCAGACACCCATGGAAGAGGGCATGGATTTGGGTTGGGGCGGCTTGTTTGAAGAGCCCACAGATCCATTGTTATCAGCGCTTTGCCCCCCCCCCCCCCCCCCCTCTGTCTCTGCCTCTTCTTTATTCCTCTGCAGAATGAGCCCGGGCTCAATAAATGACGGCTAGCCTGTAATCTCTGTGCAAACTGGTCTGCCTCTCCCAGGAGCTGAGGATTATATACTAATGATTAGTGCTCATCTGGATACTGTGTTTTGCTTCACCTCTTTGGCTTGTGTAGAGACAATAGGGCCACGTGGGGACTTAAGTTCAGCACTGAAACACTGGAGTGCGGTTTTTGTTTTTGCCCTTGCCTTTGTTTCACCATGGACATATGGTATTTTATGTAATTAAGACTTATTTGTTTTTACAGCACTTAATCCAAAGTAGAATATCTTATGGCTGGGAGGAGTGCTATTGTGTGTGTGTGTGTGAGCCAAAGACCAAGTTTGCACGAAATGTTTGTCAACTTTTCTTGGCAAAGGTCACTGCTGAAGAGAGAAGAGGTGTTTCTTTTGGTCTTAAGAAAAATGGGTGTTTCAATTATTCATGGCATTAATTAGGCAGTACTTAATGGAAACGGTCTCACATTGGCCCTGTGCTGCTCCAAGCGACATCACATTACACCTTTAATACTGATAAATACTTAATGGCTGTCTCTAATTAATTGTTTGTACCTGTGATTCTTTTCAAACTTTGAACAAAATCCCTCCAAAATGAAGCAAACACATTTTTTTTACTTAGAAAGTGGAAGAAGTTGAGATGGAAATAGTTAATCATCACTGGTTTCCTAAGAAAGGTTGTAGAATGAAGCATACAATTTAAAGTTGTTGTTGTTTTTGTAGGGCTTGTGGCTGTGTCCTTTACTGATGTTGCAGTGCTGTGTGCTCCAGATGCCAGCCAATGTGTCCAGAGGTGGGGTACAGCTGAGCCGGGGCCTGGGGAATCAGTCTGGAGAGAGGGCTGAAGGGGTGGGACGGGGTGGAGGGACGGTCCAGGACTGCTTGACTAGGCCTGACATCCTCCAGAGGCCTGCTCCCTCTCACATCTGCTTCTTGCGGATGTGAGGGGAGATGATGCAGGACCATCTGGCCAGGAAGACACGCAGGCTGGACGGACGTTTTTCAGATCCTGCCGTCACTTAGAGGCCTCTGCAATATGGCAAAGCGCCGTATCGGCGCATATCTGACCCTCCAGCTTTCTCCTATAAGCAAGGTCAGCAATGAAAAACAAGAAGCAAAATGCAAGGCAATCAAGAGCATTAGTGCCCATCTTTCACAAAGGACTACAGCTGAAATTCAATATTGTTTTAATTTAAGCTTAAGTGACTCCTTAAAACAGCTGGGCACTGTAGAGTTTTTAGTAAATAAAGGGTTTGTTGGGGACTAATTTCATCTGCGAATCAATACACTTTAGTGAGTGTTTATGGCAACATATACTTTATGAGAATGACTGTATTCACCCGGTGCGATGATGTGACTTGTCCTCAAAGCTAACTGGTATTCAGAAAAGGTCCTCTGGAAAAAGGATGATATTTATAAAGATTTATGTAGTTATTGAATATGTGTGCGTGACACATTCGCTTTTTACAAGTCAGCAATGACAGCATTGTCTGAGAGAGAAAATCCTTTTTCGTCCCTCCATCTGTGTCAACTCCACACCCCCCTGATCCCCCCCTCCATGACCTTCGAGTGTCTGGAGGTCTCAGTTCAAGGTGGCCGAGGTGTGAGAAAGGCAGAGAAACCCAGGGTGGTCTTGGGTAGCATGAGGGGGCTGAAAGGGTGTGGAGGCATTGTAACAGGGGTTTGCCCTGGGGGGTGTGGAGAGGAGCAGCGGCGGAGCAGTCCAGGCAAGTAAGCAGTGGCAGCCCACACAGCAGATGTTGGCCGGTTGCTGTGTGGAAGCGGCACGTCTGTGGGTCGCTCTGTGCGCGGGGGGCACACCCAGAGGGAGGGGCGGGCAGGGGAATGTGTTTCGCTCTCCTGTCATCCTCCACAACGCAGGCCAGATTAGATTGGAGCTGACAGCGGAGGATATTCAATTAGATTGTGCATGTCACTCAGTGGCTTCGATCAGAGCCTCTCCTCGTGCCTTTGTGTTTGCTATCGCAACAAGGGAGAACGCCGCACTGTCTGTCTTTCTGTGTCATTTCCATTTATGTCGACCTCTAGCTCCGGACTTCTCCATTATTTTTGTTATTGAATGCTACATGTTAAATATTGACATTACAGGGTCATGTAGATTTTTGATTGACATTGTTCACTTTTCAGATGCTGTAGTGTTGTCTGACCCAGATAACCCATCAGGTTTGAGGTGACAACTCAAAGCAGAGTTCTTCATCCTCAAACGTCGTTGGTATTAAACAAACAGGTCGGTGACGATCATTCGCATGTGATGTTTTTCTTCTTGCTTGCAGGGAAACCAGCAGCACATGCAGCAGTGACCCCGGTCTGTTCACCAATGATGAGGGAAGACAAGGTATTAAAACGCTAATACCGTTAACATACCTTTGGTTCAACAGCTTAAATCACTTATTGTGGTTCAATCTGGTAAGTAAAAAAACACTGGATTTAATTTAGTGTAGTTGGAGCTCACAGAGGAAGTGTTGATGAGTCGTCAGATTTGGACAATAACCTGCTCGACTCTGAGGGAATGCTGGGGCTAGAGAGGGAGGTTTCCATACAACGGGCTGGTTGCTGGGCACCCAGGCGCCTCTAATAAGACGTTGTCATGTCGTGTTAATGAGCGCTGAAGCCTTTGCTAATCTCATTAGCCGTGGTGGGGCCGGGCGGCCTCTGATTTAACAGTTGTCACTACACCTTGACTGTGAGAGGCATGGTTCCTGCGTGTTCTTTGCTGACTGACAGGCCTGAGAGGAGCTGGCCGTCTGGGGACGAAGCTGCTGATGTCTGGTTGGTGTGTAATTGAAGGAGCAGTTTACCCTTAAAAGATGCACCCGCGTGTCAGCTCAAGCTACACTGGAGTTTGTAGGACCACCAAACATACAGCAACTTAGCTTCTCCCAAATTGAATGATTAAAAAAAAAAGCCCAAAGAAATCATGCGCTACTTGATTTTTTTTGGACAAAGCAATTTCTACGGCGGCGGTGCTTTTGACTTCGGCATTGCATTCAGCAAATATACGCTAGAAATGTGCAGCAGGCTGCAGCATGCCGGTCGATGCAACATCTTCCCTGTCCCCGCGTACAGGTGATGACGAGCAGAGTGACTGGTTCTTCGAGGGGGACTGTGGAGTCGGGAAGGGTGTGGCCGGCCTGCTGCCCAGCTGGGAGTCCGACAACCAGCTTTCCCTCGAGGATAACCGGGCCCCGCCTACTTTCCTGCAACCAGCACGGCCCTCTCAGAGAGGTAGTGGACGACGATTCTGTTGTGCTTTTAGACACAAATTCTTACCGACATAAATTTCTTTTCAGACCATTTTGCAACACAGAAAGATAAATGTGGCTTTTTTGCTGTTGCAGGGTATCGGTATCATTCACCTCTTAAGCGAGTGCCTGGCTCTGCTGCCTGCTGCATTAGGAAGGACAGGAGGCGGCTTCCCAGCAAGGTTAAAGCCTCTTCCTCTTTTGTAGAACACCGTTATAATCTTTCTTATCGTCTTTGTTTCTTACTGTGCATCTTTGAATTGTGTTTTACAGAGCAACGGCATGCCAGTGTTTGTAGAGAGACTGAGACAATTCTCCCAAGATCCTTACCAGAGAGAGTAAGATATACTGGTTACAACTCTTTTAAATTGTTGCAGAACTCTGTTTCCATCATGATTTTGCACCTGGTGATTTTACTTTGATTATCTCCTTTTAGCCTTTGGCTGCCTTCTGTTGGAAAAAGAGACCGAAGCCAGGTATGTTGCAGTACAAGCTTTATCTCTTTGACCCCAGTTTGTTCAGACTTTAATGGTGAAAATGCAAAAATCTAAATTTTATTGGTACTTTCAATTTCCAGTTGAGCCCTTTGTGCCCATTACCAGTGTGTCCTATTGACATGGTGTCAGAGAGCGCCCGTCTCAGATGTTCCACCTCAATCTGCAGAAACAGGTAGTTGATGCCATGTGTTAAATATCGCAGCCTTTCAAGGGCCTATTGGAGACGCCGTTCCATGTTTTCGATCAAAGCTCAATATATTGATGGACAAGTCTATGGCTTTTTCATTTAGATAAATCAGTTACGGAGCATAGGTCGCTGTTAACTAGAGTAATCTTTGTTAAGATGATGCCTCAGAGACTGTGTGTCTTTAAAGGAGTTCATTGTTAGCCCATTTTTTCTGCATAAATTAGTGAATTCAAAGCATGTTTCATGTTGCAAATACACTATATGTGATGCATATTCTTTGTAGTGGTATACAATATATAACCCACATATTTCAATGTCTGTGTGCACATCCATCGTATCGTATTCATTTTGTTATCATTGGCTTTGCGTCCCCATTGCTTGGGATCTCACAGAATAAAATGCTGTATGCCTAAAAATAATAAGAATTACAAAATCAGCCATTTTTTTTCTTCAAATGTAAATGTTTCTGTGCGACCCTGTTCTCCAGGACCCCAAACAGAAGATTAGTGTTGATCCCGGGGCCGAAGTCTGAGCTGAACTGACGACAGGCAGCTACAGTTGGATGCAGCGATACTTAAATCCAATAGTTTTCAAGGTCAGCGTTCCCAAATAGAGAAACACTATGTGTTGACATAGTTGTAATTCAAATCCCTGCATTTCTGGGCCTACACAAAAAAAATAAAATAAAAAGTAAAATAAAGATTTATCCAAAAGATCTTTGTCAAAGCATCACATTGCTCCCAGTCATCCCTGGAACTGTTGGATCTGCATGGGGGACTATTGAGAAGCCGCTTAGCCCCCTTGGCCTCGAGTCTGTGGGACTCCTCATTGTATTGTTTCCACTCTGCCTATTTATGGTGCATTCTTAATTTTGTTTCACACACACGCTTCTTCCTCCCTCTCTCTTGGGTTATTTCACAGAGCGCTCCAGCGCTCCTTGATGAGGGGCAAAAACACGACTGCTATGAAAAGCCCCCGACTTCTTAGGGCTTTCTTTTCTAAACTGGCCCTTTCTTCTCCACCTGAAAGGTTCCTTCAGATTCCAGTTTGAGGCATTGTGAATACTAATTTCTCTCTATTAAGAAGCCCTCATATCCCTGCCATGCTCTCATTTGAATGGCGGACTCAGGGGAGACCTCTTAATTCCTTTATAGTGGGATTCAAGACCCTTCACTTCAAAAAGTATAAATCATACTCCCAAATGAATGAGGGAGAGAGGGGGGATTGACGAGAGGGGCTTCTGATGTGTCCCGTTGGACGGCACAAGCTGAATCTATCTCCCCAAGCTGCTCAAATCCACTCTCCAGTGAGACGGTTGCTCTGTCCTTACGGCCCAGCTCTGCACACATAGCACCCATTTACTTCCTTTAACTTCCTCCAAAACACACGTTCACATGCAAACACAGCATCGGCTACAGTTATTGTTTTGCATGACAATGAGGAATGCTATAATTGCTCATGCATGCTCCCCAACAAACTTGAAAAGGTCCACTCCTGATCTCACTTCACTATATTTTCATTTCTTTCGAGCCTCTTACGGGAATGATCGATTTCTAGCGCTGAGCTCCCCCCATGCGTCTGACTTTTCTTTGTTTCCAAACACCCTTGAGAGAAAAGTGTTTTCTCTGTGGGCAGAGTGTAAGCATTAATCTTGTACTGCGGCCAGGTTGAAATGATACTGTATTAATAAAAGCTGTCATCTCCTGTTTGCAGCGAGTTGACGGCGACAATCAGAGATTTGATGTTAAGTGATAAAGGCGGTATGAGGGTTGCATGCTGTTTATCCTCGTATCGGCGTGGGGATAGCTGCAATGCTTTGTGGGATTTGGCTGTAATGCTCAGGGCCGGCAGCCGCGTTAAAATGCATAACTGCCTCCCACCTGATCCAGGCTGCGGCAGCTTTTATCTATTGACTTATTTATTTCTAAATGACACTTGTGCCGTGAGATAAATCATAGTCTTACGCCCACTCCCTTCCCAGTTTTCATTTTAATTGTGAGATCTCGGTGTCAGCAGTTAGTATATTGGTGTGAGTGGCCTATTGATTATTGATTTGGAGCTATTGATTATGTTCCCTGGAGACCCTAATCCTTTCTGATTCATTTGAATACCTCTATTAATCTTGAGATCCTGCTCACACCTGAAGCGGCGTGTACCCTAATGAAAATAGATGGCCATTTTGTAACGGCGGCTCTTCACTCCTCTTTTGATTTATTATTTTTAATTGATATATTTGCTTTTGGATGTGGGCGCCAAAATTACAATTGACCCCGTGTCAGTGCTGTTTTATTCTGTACCCTAAGGGACTGCACTGCATTTAACAGCGTCTCATATGACCTGAAAAATCTATCTTGGAGACTTTTTTCCTCAGTGTCCTTGTGTCTTTGACAGAATTGAGTTGTTGTTGTTGTTGGCCGTCTTCATTACATATTGCTGTTTTTTCATTGCTCATTGCCTCTAAGTCAATCTTTGTTTTCTCATCACAGTTTCTGTATATTTAGGGACAAAACAACTGGCTAACATCTGTCACACTGTTTAAACTGATGAAGTAACAGATGTTAAGTAATAAAAAAACAGTGTTCTGCATTTTTTTACCACTTCTCTCAGTTTTACACAGAGCCATGTAACATGCTTATTAAAAGCCTTTGGGTTCGGCTCTGAGATGAATGGTGGTGTTTTGCCTTGGTTAATGAGCCAGCTGATGGTATTCTCATGTTTGATTAGCATTGTGCTGAGTGTCTCAGTGGGCTCCTGGCGCGGCCCCTGAGCGGCTGTGCCTCTCCGCTTTCAGCGGCAGGGGAGGGCCCTCGCCACCCTCCAGGCTGCAGGGGCCCTCGAGTGCCTCGGCCTCGGTGTAATGAGGGAAGAGATGGAGGGATGGACCTCCACACATTAGCACCAAATGCATCAGGGTATTACTTTTAATACCGCAGGCGTGCCTCGTGAAATAATGTGACGTTGTTAAACGGGGATCGATTTTGGAATTAAAAAGTTAGTTTGCAAAGATTTACTGTGGGGAGTTCAATGCCTGAGCTCTTTATCAGGGGCGCAAATGGCTGGTTATGTGCTGTCCGACAGCGGTACGATTGAGGGATCGATAGGCGCGTGATTTACTAACTGGAGTACAGGTAATCAATAAGTATAAAAGTAAATGAAATATGCATTACTGGGATTTTATTAGAGAGGGGTAGCAGGGAGAGAATAACGGTCAGGCCATTTATTTTTATATCTATTGATTATACAACATAGAGACTTCGCTCAAAGCGTGCGCCGCACAGCTCTCGACACCCCGCCACTACACACCCGTCATGTGATTTATGGGTGTTGAGGTCATGGAACATGCTGCCTGTTAAAAGGCTGCCCTGACGGGGCCTTATTGTAGCATGTGCCTGGTAGGGTTGTGGGCTTTGTGTTGCCTGCAGTCCAAAATGAGCCACGCTGGTTAACAAGGAGCTCTCTTTTGTTTCAACCTCTGTTGTTCAGCAATCCGACAGTTATGCTTATTGGCTTTTTTTTTTTTTTTTCAAACAGCACACCATATTGTTCATTAAATCCTCTCTGAGATGCAGTCTAGTTTTGGATAACAAATAGAATATGCAAGATTTTAACTTCAGCCTTTTTTTCTGTCATATCTTATTGTAGCACTAACTCTCTTCTCTCTCTTTCACTCAGTCTGTCCCCCTCCTCCATACACACTGCACCCCCCCACATCCCCCCAGAGTGATGGAACGGACCTTGACCTTAACTTTACATCTCTGAAGTCAGGGCTATTAAGCTTGTGGGGGGGGGGGGCCTTTTCCGATTTCAGGGCTCCTGACATATGACACGGGAGCCATAGAGCAGGTGTAATTTGTTTATGTGAACTCTGCAATGACTCATGCCACACGCACCCACCACCTCTCCTCATCGAATATTCTCTCCGGTGAAAATATGTATTAATGAAGAAAAATTAAGATGTGGCAAAATATGCACCGTACTGAGACTGAATGTAAGCTGCTGTGTTTGCAAATATGCCCGGCTGGCTTTTATTGACTTTTGTGAAATGTATTAGATTTCTACATGTTTATGTGTGTATTGTGGGCGGGAGCTGCATCATCAAATTGTGGGTAACGTTTGCTCACTCTGTCTGTGTCCCCCCCCCCCCCAGGCAGACTAATGTCTCCTGTGCATATCAGTCCCAAAGTGACATCAGGAGGAGGAGGACAGCGGAAGCTGTGTCCGTCACAACATCAGGTACCCTCCACACATACTAATGAACCTTTGGCCTCTTTCAAATTCTTCATCTACAAATGCAGATGAAGATCAAACAGAACAGCAGTAGTTTGTGACAACCTGCCAGAAATCAAACTAGCAAGCAAGCAACAATACAAAATGACACAATCATCAGCAAGGAAATACAAAAGATAAATAAATATCTAATCAGACAAAGGGGGAGGGGGAGGGATGTAGTCTCTACAGGTCATAAACGTACTACCTTAGTTTAGTGAATAGATGTGCATCGAATACAACACTTTATCTGTTCAGGACATGGTTGCTATGAAGGTTGACCATATTTAGTTATCCAGAAAGCCTATATTCATGTAAATGACTTTTTCAGGTTTATCTATTTTCAACAATGCATCAGTCCAGTCTTGAATGAGCAAAGCACTGCTGTCTCTCCTTTAAAAAAAAAAAAATCTACTTTGGCAACAGCGAAAGCTACAGATCTCCAGTTATTATGGTGTTGATTTGGCAATCTGACAGAACCCTTATTATACCGAGATTGGGGTTGGGCTGAATACAAACTTTTATCACAATACACATCATTTTGAAAACTTAAATCCCAAACTTTTGAACAGTGGCACATTACCACAGTGTGATCCTCCGTGTGGCAGCGGGGATCTGGATTTCTCCTGCTGTGATCATCCTCCTGCAGGTTAAAGAGGCAGAGCACGGGGCAAGTTATCCGTTCCTCCTTCGGGATCCAAGTGTCTGTTGTTCGACCAGCGAGTTAGGACTATTAACTAGGCTTTTTCTTCAAGGCACCAATGTTGTTTCACCTACTTTTAGCAGTGTGAGTCGCATTGGCGGCGCAGGGTGAAGGTACGCGCAGGTCTATGTAGCCTTGGTAACGTCATGGCTGTGTCACAGGGACTTCCTGGGGTTCCCGTGGCTCTTGTCCAATGAGGCACCAATGGTGAACATGGTAAACAGCATGGCAGCCTCATCATTAAGCATGTTAGCATGGTGATGTTAGCATTTAGCTCAAAACACAATTCTGCTTAAATGCGACCTCCCAGAACAACCAGAAGTCAATGCTGTAGACTCTTAGTGTTGTTAATACATTTCTGTAATTCCATCCAAATTACAGAATGCAAAATATTCAGTGGGTTAACAGCAGAGGAAAGTGCACAGGTAGACTTGGTAATTGTGTTACGTTTGGCGTTTCCTGTTGAAAGCAAAAGAAGAAGAGAAGTGTGATGTGGAGTTCGTCCTATTGGAGTTGGCACTGAGCAGCAGGCTTTGTGTCTTTTTGGACCAGTGGAGCTGCCTTTTTTCATTAGAGTCATGGCTCGCGCCTTGTGTCTTTGCCGGATTGAAACCTGAATTGGTTTGTCCACCTTTTCTTCTGCGTCCCCTCTCCGCGCTCGACTCCTGCAGCTGCCGTTTGTCATTTAAATAACAAATGCTGGTGGTTCCCTGATTTAGTGAGGGGTGCAGGCCTCTGATGTATATTAATATTGTCGCACGGCGCACTGTACCAGGATCCATCATTCATTTGGATAAAAGAGGTGGAATTTGAAAACAGCCAATGCTTTACTTGGATACGGATTGCATCCATTCATTGCACTGAGTGATGGAATGGCCAGCAATTCTGTCCTTCACCTCCCCAGCGCTGAGCCACTTCCCATAAAAGTAAAAAAAGGATTCACCCCTGGCCCTTGAGGACCCCTCATATTCAACATGCGGAACGAGGGGCGTCCCTCAGTTTCTCGACAGGAAGGGTGAAATACACGAGTTGCAATCTTACACAAAAAACAGATTAATGTTATTAGTGTCATCCGTGCAAAACAGCAGTTATCACTGTAGCATTGTATTATTCAAATAAGTGCTATATTTTCTAATGTGTTTTTTAAAAGGGAGAGACTTTAATGTACTCTTAGACATTTTATTATGATCTGTTTGCTAAATTGCATAGAAGGAGAGTCTCTGATTGGCACAGCCCCCCCCCCCCCCCCCCCCCCCCCCCCCCCCTCAGCCCCGCTCTGAGTGTTTTCCTGCTTCTTGAGTCTAGTGCCCCCTGTCCACCATGATTTATCATGCATCCCATGTCGTCCAATGTCAGTTTCTGCAGCTGCAACTGCTCTGTATAAATCTTTACTTTGGCAGCCGGCTGCACCATGTCTCTGCTCAGTAATCTCACCACCGCCAGGAGATGCACATTCACTCTGACAAGCTTTCACACTCTCTGTGTACAAATTTTGGTTTGTTGCCATTCTGACATTAATGTGTTCAGAAACAAAATCAGATTCAGTGATTTGTTGAGGGGAGTTGTTTTCCGGTAAACATCTTGTTTGCATGGAAAGATTGTTTACCGCATTTAGGTGAAAGAACGGCGTGTTGCTCTTAGTGAACACGACAGCCGAGTCTTTGTTTGAGTTAGCCAGAGGAAGTGGATTGTTGTATGTGTTAGTGGTTGATTTGAAACTCTGTAATCAGGAGTGAAAATGGTCTGCGGCTGGAGGTGTCTTCCAGGTCTCCATGGGGAATTACTGAGGCGGTACCCAGCTGTTGCTTTGTCTTCTTTCTTTACCCTTTTAGCACTGCCGTGGAAGTGCTGAAGCTGGTTGTGAAAAAAAACACCCACAACAACTTATCAAGCCAGGTATCTGTTTGGATTAGATGACCGCTCCATTTCTCAGCCGTAAATTGGCCATTTTCTACTTTTTTCACCACCATCAATCCAACAATCCAACAAGTCCCGACTAGATCTAGAACAAAGCATTCCAGTTTTCTGTTAAATGTTATTAAAAATACAGATTGAAATTGTCACTTAAGCTCGATTTATTTGGGCTTTGGCTTTCGCAATTTCTGCAAATATTGATTTGTATTCTGCAACGAGTGAATAACAGAAAAATCACCATGTCGCCCAATGATCGAGAGTGAACATTAATACATTCTACACACTCCATAGTTTTGGGAGAGTTATTCGTAAGGCAAAGATGAATCAGTATATGTAAAGATCCTGAAGCATTTTAATAGCCTTGGCTGGTCTCACACAGACTAATTAATTATTGCAATTTTACTCCTCCCCTGCTGTCTTCTACTGTATAATGCCCTTCATCTTTATCTCTATAAAGGGATGATGGTAATAAAACCAAACTTGAACTTATGCAGTGTGCTTAATTCCAGGAAGAGTTTGGAGTAAATAGGCAGGGTGTGAAGTTAGTGTGATTAACCTCGTCAGACTGTTAGTGCGCCATCTCTGTATGTTGCAAAGTGCCACATTTGGGTTCCCACGTGGAGGCCAGCCCCTCGGTCAGCCCTGCCGCCTCTCCTCTCCCCTCTGTCTTTACGTGTCTCCTTGCCCGAGCAAGACGGCTGCGTGACAGATCACCTGCGTCTGAGGCCCGCCGTGTTCCTGCCCGGCGGTCCGGCCCCCTCTCATTAATGCCCAGGCTGGTGCGAGGGCCGTATGGCAGCACAAGACAAATAACGCTACCACTCAGCCATCACTTCTGCTGACAGAAATGCAGCCCACCGCACTATTTCGCCCTCTCCGGCTCCACTCCGCACCCTGCTCGCGTCCTTCAAAAACCCCCTCCATCTCCTCCGTCTCCACCTGCACCTGCCTGCGCTGCTTCACCAAACTTTCACGGTGTTTTTCGCTGTTGCTGGAGGCTGAGTTTAACACTCAAACCCACACAGGTTGACATAGTGTAGCCACGAACCCGCTGCCTTTGTAACCACTCTAATTGTTTTTTGTTTGCGGAGACACATTTGTTTTTAGCAGCTCAGTCTTTCAGAGGCTTCTTTACTCGCCACTTTTGTGCAAACCGGGAGGTCTGATTTGAATGTCCTATTTTTTTCAATTTTAAAAAGAATGGTGTGTGTGTGTGTGTGTGTGTGTGTGTGTGTGTTTGCATGAGAGAGAGAAGGAGAGTGAGCAGGAGAGAGAAACACAAAGGCTAATCATTAAAGAGCTATTCAGCCCTGTTCATTTAAGTGTGGGAATCAGCAGGTCCATTACTGTCAATGTGTAATTAGCTGATTAATAAACACGGGGAAGGGGAGTGCTCCAGGAAGGTCTGTAATGATTGTTTTTAGAGAGCATCACATGAGAGCTTATTAAGATGGTAAGATGGTTCCATTCAACTTCCCATTATCACCCACAATAAATGCATGTACTGTAATTCTCCCATTGACAGAAAACCATTGCGTTGTAATGTTTTTATCGACTTTGATGTAAAATCAGTTGAGTGTAAGTGTAGCTGTTCTGGACAAATGAAAGTATCTGTTATCTAAGCTGTTGATTATTCACATTCAGCATTTTTTAAATATCTTATACTGTACACATTCATTTACATATGTATAACCAGTGGTGGAGAGTAACTAAGTACATTTACCAAAGTACTGTACTTCAGTACAATTTTCAACTACTTACTTGAGTATTTCCATATTTTGCTTCTTTATACCTCGATTTCAACACATGCAAATCTTATAAATACAACGTACTGTTACATGTTAAACAGTGCTCCCACACTTTTTTGGCTTGTGACTCCTTCTATATAACCGGTGTCAGATCAGATGTCTATTTTTTGAGTTTCACCAAAACAATGTTTCCCCTCTGAGGCCCAAGATTATCCAATATTTCACAAAAGCTGGAAAACAAATCTGAAATTAGTTTTCCCCGTATCCCATCAATCATCTCACAACCCCTTATATTTATCATTGAAACATTTATAATACTGAATATATTACTGAAGTAGCATTTGGATTGCATTGACTTGATTTAATGTTAAATTGTTGTGTTTGTACTTTTAGCTAAAGTAAAGGATTTGAGTCATTCCAACATGCAATGAGCTCAGCATGAGAAACTTGAATACCGGGTACAGCGATTGTCACTTCCCTCGATTTGTGATGTTAAATGTTTAGTTTTTTAAATACCTGCTGTCTTGATCACAATGTTAAAATGTGTGTAAACAGCTTATCCTGACTGTGACCTTGACCTAGAACAGAGGCTTGTAGTTGGAATGCCCTGTGCATGTTAACACACTCACAAACTAAACGTTCCCAGCAATTTCTGTGTATCTGTCAAATATGAAAACCACTGAAATTTTGATCCAAGCCTTTGACTGTGTTTAACCTGAGTGTTTGGGTTGAAACTCAGCAACGGTTAGTCATCGTTCCCTCAAGAAATATTAATCAATTATCTTGCCCGCCGGATCAGTTTGGGGAAGAAGTCATCTGGAAAGAGGCACAAGCAGATATAATGGGAAGGAGCAAAAGCACATGCCAGTGAATGCTGTAATGCCTAATCCTTTGAGACAGCCCAGAGCCACAATGTCACTTCTAGTTCCCTTGTCCTCTGCTCTGGGACTGCCTCGCAAATGTCTTGTGTGACCGCCGCTAACTTTTTTTTTGGGCAGAACAGGAAAGATTTATTTATCAAGCATTGTTAAGGGAGAGCAATTGTTTTAGAGTTCCTTTTCTCTTTGGGATATTTCCCTTCACTCCCAGAGAGAAACAGCTTTAAAGGTGAGCGAGAGATCAAGACAAAGAGGATCTTTAAGAAGGAAGCTAGTCACTGAGATGAGAACGTGTGATGAATGAAGTTAAAAACATACAGCTTCTTACACTGCATAACCGAAGGGGGGGGAGAGAGAGTTAAGCCATAGAAGCAGCACAGATTGGCCTTTTAATAACCATGTCCACAAGTCATATGGGGCCAAATTGGATTTGGCTCACTTGACCAAAACCTCATTAATATTTAACCTATTTAAAGAGGATTGCTTCAAAGTTGTATTTTAATATACCTAAAACGCGAGCGAGCGATCCATGAGTCGTGGACTAAATAATTATTATTAGAAATAATTGTTATTTATGTGGGTTTTTCTCAATGCTGTGTTACATGTACAGTGTATATATCTATTTCTCTGCAGCTTGCAACCCATTTCACAAGGATCACCGGAGAGAAGAGGCAGAGGGAGCCAGTAACACCTCAACCCTAGAGGCTGTGGGACCAAGTGCACCAGGTTCACAGAGTTTATCTTTTCTCCAGAGGAACCAGGAGGAACCTGAATAGGGCCGGACAAGCACACTTAAGTGACAAAGGAACAGCTATTGTTCCAGAAAATGTTAAAGGCCAAAACGCCTCTTGCTGCACAAACTTTATGACAAAAAAAAAACCACAAAGCACATCATTACTCATCAAATCAGCATGTTACTGCTAGATCCAGTCTCTCCAGTAGTATAATAAGCAGGACAAATGTTAATGCAATCAAGCCTTGTTAAGCCCTCTGCCATCTCCTCAAAGCAGCTTCAAGAGGCTCCTTGTTTGACTCTAGACTGGACGGCTCCTCCTGTTTCCACACACAGTCTCCAGGCCACCTGCTACCGCACAATCCAACAATTATGTCCACTCGAGTAGCGCAGCGTTTGTCAGCGGGAATACTGACGGAGGATCGTGAGGCTGGATAGCTCTACTTTACGGCAGCCAACGATGGCTGCGCAGGCGGCACGAGAGCGCTGAGACAGGAGAGCATCAGAATGTTTAGCGACCGCATGCTGCTACGGGGTTCAGAAAGGCGACCGCCGGTAGAGAGCCACACAAAGTACAGGCCTCCTATTAGCATGGATTTGAAAAGCTACAGTTTGTACAAAGGTGCTCATTAGCACAACACAGAGGGAGTGTAGTCGCGGTCCTTGGAGGGCTGCCTCTGTTCCCTTTAGCCTACCTTCCATATTCAAATTTCCCCAAATGTATTTAAGTTCAAGGCCAGCTGCAAATCTGTTTGAACAGCCTGTTTTTCAGCAGTGGTGGATTAGTTTGCTTTTGGGGCTGTGCAGAGAGCAGCCAGCAGAAAGGGGTTGGAGGAGCTGTTGGAGACAGGACAGGAGAGTCACACAATGTATTTTCACCTACCCTTGGGGTATACATTACCCCGCCTCCCTCGGCATCAGATGCATTAAAAGATCAATGGCAGCAAACAGTGAGATCAGACACAACACTTCTCGCCAAGCTGGTAAACAAGCAGTATTTTCAGAAAAATTGCATTTTTATATATGAATCAAGTACATTCTGCTTTACCTAAACCACATGCAGGTGATAACTGTCTTTAAAAATACAAGACGTACTTACATACATAATCTCTGCTGGAGAGGGTCTTCAAAACGTATTTTACAGACATTTTTAAAAACCTTATCTGAAATCTTCCCTGCACCAAAAATAATAGTTTTTTTTTAATAATAATTACTAAATAGTGAAATGAACTGCATTATCACCAGCTACACTCTTTTTCAGAAACTTTAAAGCCTTATTGAAGAGAAGAATCGCATTTAGTAGAATGGGATTTGCCAATTAACGTGAGTTATATGTCTGCAATAATCCATCTGAGGAAGCTTTATGTGATCATGTTGGCCAGGGATGACATTTATAAATGCTGTGTGCGCACACTCATCTAAATGGATGCCTCACACACGACATCCTGCCACAGGAATCAGTCAAAATGAGGCAGCCCCCCCACCCCCCCCACACACACACACACACCCATGGCTAGTGCTGCTGGGTCCGCTGCTGCAGCTTGACCAAGGAGTCCAGCAGCACCTTGGGCTCTTCCCACACAAGAAATACACGGTCCAGACTGAATACGTTTATAATTTAAAAAAAAAAATAAGCTTTTGATAAATACATTGCTGGCTTCTTCAAGACATATGCCCCTGGACACGTTGACAAGTATTGACTGTGTAGTGTTTTAAGGAGAGCTTCTTGCTGTTGCCCTATCCGTCAGTGTGTGTTTTGGTGCCAAGGCATTGACAGGTAAGGAAGACGCATCAGTTCAGATACAGTTCCATTAGTAGCAGGAGGGGAAACACCTCTCCTGCCTCTCTGGTAATTAGCAGTCACCATAAAGGCATCTCAGCCAGACCGTATGCCCCAAAATGTATTTCCAATGGCCAGGAAGTAGGGGAATGGCTTCCGTCCAGCCAGTCAATTGCCCTGTTACAGTTAAGGAATCCAGCAGGCTGGTACCACTCATATTTCATCCTAGGTAAAGATTACCTGTCAGGCCCATGGGAGATGTATTGATCTGTTTTCCTTTTTCCGCCAGCAATCACCTGACAAAGGCACCTAGGAGGCGAGTGAATGAGTGATGCCGGGTCTGTCTGCTTCAGCGTAGTGGCTTCTAGTGTCCACTGATGGGTGGAGAGGTGATGAGGAAGAGGAGAGATAATGCAGTCATAAACTCTGTTTGAACCTCCTCTGTATGCATGCAGGGCAGCCCCTTGGCCCCCCTGGGTCACAGGTCAGTGGGGGGGGAAATTCTTTTTTGGGCTCCTTTCTTGTCAGTGGCGTTTGTTCTTGCTGTGTAGTGTGTAGTGATGATAAAAAAAAAAAACACATGCAAAAGAGGCTCTCTGGTTCCTGCTGACAAATGCATGTTGCGAGTCACCGTAGTTCAACTCACTTCGGGTTTCAAAAGTGTTACGGTTTGATCTGGTCACCCTTCTCAATGATCAATTTATTTAACATTATCTCGTGCTTTTTTGGCAGCTAAAAGTATTAATGTATTTGCCTTGTTCAGTGGAATGTCAGACCTGATGTTATCCATGAATACATGTATTGTAGGTGATTGCCCTGTATAAAATGTGTATTATTTATGATGTGATGCATAATTATAGGCCCATTAATTGAGGATTTAGGTGTGAGGACATTAAATTCACTAAATCAATTTCATGATAGATAGTAGTGTAGATATTTTTTACTGTCGTATTTTTTAATTTCATTTACAAGGATTTAAAAAGATCTCCCTGATATCAGGGCTCTTAGGCAGCTATCCATATTTGATACGTAGTACAAATAGCATCTTATCTCATAGGCTGTTATCTTTATATTTAATAGCAGTGGAGGCATGCGTAATTGCTTTGCAAATGATCTAAAGAGGATTACTCCTCCCTTAGAAACCCTGCACCGTGTCACTAGATGTGAGAGAGACGTTACAATGGCAACATTCAATCAAACCTGCAGTGCAGTGTTTGTGCAGTAAGTTTTCTATGACGGCGTTGTGTCAAAATGAGTGTCGGTGTGAAGTGGATGCTCTGCTTTTGAATAAACTGTGTACCAACACTATTATGGATTAGAAGCTGTTTAAAGAAGTTGCATTTCTACTTATGTCATTTGTGTATTCAAAATGATATAAATGGTATTTTTTTTTTAAAATGTATGTAATGTCATTCCTTCATGTAATCTGTGATGTTATGATCATTATTCCATGTCATAAGTATTCGTAAAAAAATTGCAGTATCTATTCATTTCAAGTACTGAAATATATGTGCAATAAATGAGTAAACGTGATCGTGTGAAATGTGAATGTGAAGATGTGGCTCTCGACTGAGGTTATACGGTATACATATTTACTAACTTATGTGTGCTTATTCTTTTGGTAGATAGACAGGAAACACAGGGGAGAGATAAGGTGATTGCCGTACATGCCGGTTGGTATCGAACCGAGCAAATGTCATCGTTACAGTACATTGTATGCATCGTACTGAGCGACGCCGGTATTGATTTCACCTTGTGAGTCTGTGTGTCATCACGGCAACGTGGTCGGAGACATCTACTGTAGCGGGAACTACAACAGAAGTGGTTTTGAGTACTTTGTACTTAGTTTATTTTAGTTTTCATTCTAGATATTTTATCCCTATATTTTAACTTTGCACTATTTTATATTAATCCAATTAACATTGATGTAGGCAGCCTAAGATCTAAGATTTTTATTGCCAATCACTGCTTCTGGATATTGTGGAGATGGCAATAAAGAACTTGAAATTGTGTAATCTTTTATGGCATATTATACCATGACTTTCTATACTATTACTTATTTATGACTTTTTTCAACATGCTACACTGAATTTTTCCGGACTTTTTTTTGACATTCTATACTATGACTCTTGACTTTTTCAATGTACTATAGTAGGACTTATTTCAACATAATATACGGTGAATTTGTTATGGCTTTTTTCTACATGCTATACTGTGACTTTTTCATGACTATTTCTGACATACTATACTATGACATTTTTGGACATGCTGTACAAGGCATAGAGCAGTCCCTGGTGGTCTAGTGGTTAGGATTCGGCGCTCTCACCGCCGCGGCCCGGGTTCGATTCCCGGTCAGGGAACTCAGTTTTAGATACAGTGTAATAGTGATGACGAATCAGAAATTTCTTTGAGACGGCCGTGGCTGTTGCGGTAACAGCAATGTTGGCGGTTCCATTCTTGTCTGCTAAATGTCCCTGAGCAAGACACTGAATCCGTGGCGCTTCTAAGCAGCCAACTGCTCCCAATATGTTAGGGATGAGTTAAATGCAGAGTTTAAACCTGATGTAAAATGACGACTAAAATGAAGTTCGAATTTATACTATGACTTTTTTCGACAAAGTATAACTTTTTTTTAAACATGCTAGACTATTACTATTTTCTATGATCTTTTTTGAATATGCTGCTATACTGTGACTTTTTCATGACTATTTCCGACATACTATACAATGACATTTTTGGACATGCTGTACAAGTCTTTGAGTAGTCCCTGGTGGTCTAGTGGTTAGGATTCGGTGAAACTTTATTTTAGTTGTCATTTTACATCAGGTTTAAACTCTGCATGTAACTCATCCCTAACATATTGGGAGCAGTTGGCTGCTTAGAAGCGCCACGGATTCAGTGTCTTGCTCAGGGACATTTAGCAGACAAGAATGGAACCGCCAACATTGCTGTTACCGCAACAGCCACAGCCACGGCAGTCTCAAAGGAATTTCTGATTCGTCATCACTATTACACTGTATCTAAAACTGAGTTCCCTGACCGGGAATCGAACCCGGGCCGCGGCGGTGAGAGCGCCGAATCCTAACCACTAGACCACCAGGGACTGCTCTATGCCTTGTACAGCATGTCCAAAAATGTCATAGTATAGTATGTCAGAAAAAAGCCATAAAAAAGTCACCGTATATTATGTTGAAATTTGGTTTGTCTTTCAGAGGTCTGAGAGCCATTACACTGTTTAGCGTGTGCAAAAATAGGATAGGTGTAGGTGTTATGAATATTTGAGCATGCGTACTCTGATCCTTTAATGTTGTCACCCTGGAGGATGGGGGCACCACCGCCCTATAGCAAGGAGGAGGAGCATGGCTGCATGAGGACATTCCTTCGCCAAAAAGTGTTTTTTGGCACCTCCCGTGCCCTTGTTTCCCCGTGTGAATCAACCTCGCACTTAGTGGTGTGGATCCACTCTGGCTTCCCTTCCACCGTCAGGGAGATTCTCGTGGTTAGCAGCACTTGGTGTAGACCTCTCCATCTAAGAGACACAAACACAAAAGAAACCAAATTCAAACTAGAATTACAGCCTTGCCTTGTCTGTCCAAAATGTCATCAGTTTGTGCTGTTCGTGAATCACATTGTTTGATTTTAAGGCTTAGATTAAATTCGTACCCCATCTAAAAGCATTTGATAAACTTTGTCACTGACTCTTTTGGTCTAATTCATGGTTTTGGTGCAGTTTCTATAATTTCAGAAAGCTCTCCTAAGGTTTTAGAATTACATGAATTCTTACCATTATTTTAGGATTTAGATGTTTATTAGGATTTGCACTTCCTGACTGTCGATTGGAGCAGCATTTTCTACAAATGGTATTAGCCTATCAGCGAGATGTAAAGGAAATTCTGTGAACAGGCCTGTTTTTCAATCTGATGGGTATTCTATCTGTAACAGCTCTATTTTGGTATTTCTATTCAACAGGGAAATTACAAGTTTTACTAACATTGTTAGTGTACATGTCTCTAAACACAGCTTCGTCATAACAACAATAAATACATTTTCTTTACCAAAATATTTGCAGCCTTTGCACACAAGTGATCACTATTAATACATTTACAACTGCCTTTCTCAGTAAAGCCTTACTACAATTAACCAGAAAAGAGGACAAAAATCAGACAATCACACAAAAGACAAACAAAAGCTATTGACACCGCAACAAGCATTAAACAACCTGCCACTTTAACAACAGAGCAAACCATTATACCAAGGCAACAACACAGAAATGGGGTAAACGTAACTCAGTATGAAAGTAAAAAAGGGAGCCTGCTAAGTTATTGCACACTTAATAGTACGCGCGCGCACACACACACACACACACACACACACACACACACACATTACTTTTCTTGACAACACAGCGGATGAAATTGTGGGTAAAGATAAAATACTGCAATTTCTTCCCATTTTGTATAATATATTGATAATCCTATAGTCAGACTTTTCTTTTCCCAATTTAGCAATTTCAGTCATCCCCTTTTTTCAAATCAATGGAAAAGAATAATCTTCACTAACTCTCTTTCCCTGACATTTTGCTGTATGCTTTTTTGGTGTTTTTGGACCTTCAATTACTTTCTGCTTTGATTTCTGTAGGACCTCCTGAAAGCGAAGGAAGAAAATCAAAACATGAATCCGATGCATTTGAGGCGTTCTCCAATGGTCCTGAAAATGATTGAATTAAAAGCAGCATCGACACAAAAGAAAACACAACAAAACCATATATCCAATGCAAGTTTTTAAATTTAAAAAAAAGACATTTGAATTGTGAATCCAGTAACTGTGGGTACCTCATTGCACACACATATTCCCAGTCTCCCCGTCAAACTACCCTCCAGCATTACTTATCAGCGACCAGAAGCGGAGCTCCAATAAATTAGTGATCTAATTAATCCACTAAACAGAAAACTGTGGGTTCTCACTGCTCATCCATTAGTACATTTTTCTGTGTGTGTAATAAAGCAGTGCTTACAAGTCTGCTTTACAGCACTTAGTTCAGTCACATTTACTCATGCCAAATATTCAACTTAGTTACATTTTTCTTGTTCTATGATCCCTTAAATCGGCACACAGGGTAAGAAGATAAAGGGGAAAGAAATGTATCTTTTCTTCATTTACCCAGCGTGTGTCTCTGTAAGGATCCTGTTGAAAATGTCAATTTGATTTGAACATCTGTATTTCAGGTCAATCTCAATTCAGGTGAATAATAGAACAAACTCCAATCTCAGTTGTCCTTACTTGTAATATATACATTTATTGCAACACAAATATGAATTCAGAGAAGATCTTGGTACAGCTTGCATTGACAGAGTCGTACCAAAAACTAAGTAGTACATTTACTCAGCTTCATACAGACTATCCCATGTCATATAGAATCAGTTTTAATCACACTACCTTGGAGAAATCAAAACGATGTTGTGTGTGTGATCCTTGCTTCAGACTGTTGGATTCGGAAACATCTACAATGTCCTCATTTATGATGATGTTCATACGTCAACAATTTTCCATGATACATACTATACTATGACATTTAAATGTATACTCAGCTGCGACGGCGACGCTGGTATCGTCTTCCTTGTGAGTCTGTGTGTGAGTCAGACAGGTGTTAATGTTTCGGTCCGTTTGAGGGCAGATTGTTTCACCATGATAGTGTTGCAACCATTTACAATGCAATCACGAAACTTTCCAGGTGAGTAATTGACGAGTTGGTCGAGTTTGACGATAGGCGTGGTCAGTGCAACAGGGTGAGGGGGCCATTGGCCCACTTTACGCCCCAGGCCACATTTGAAATGTGTATAGTTGTCATTGTGAATGACTATATGAATGTATAGTTGTCAATACATTATTTGTGAAATAATAGATGACGATATAACATAGTCAGATATAGTGATAACTGCTAAATCATAATTTATCAAGAAAAAAGACAGAAGTCTAGCCGTGATGGTGATTCTCTGAGGCTCAGCTACGGCAATGCTTTGAGCTAAATGCTAGAGTCAGCATGCTTCATTTGCTCACAATGGTTTATTGCTTTTCATGTTCACCATGTTAGTTTAGCGTGTTAGTATGGAAAAATGTGCTTATCAGCTCTAAACAAAAAGTACAGCTGGTTCACCAAGGTGATGACAATGTACCATGAGGGGTATAATGTAATACATTTAATTAAAACCTCCAAAAACAAAACAAGCAGGAGGAAATATCATTAGGATTCATCATCTGGGGACCATGAATACCTGTACAAATTGCCATGGCAATCCATCCAGTATTTAGGATTTTTCAGTTTGACCAAAGAGATGGACACATTGACACAGTGACACCCATAGAGCTGCTGCAAGGGTGCAAAACATTACCTACCAGATTTGACACCATATTTGGTCCTGTTGAATACGAATGTTAGTGTGGCTGCAGTGTGGCTGACAGAGAAATGACTCCCTCTACAGATGGAGAACATCAGTAGATCCCCCAGCGCTGTTAATCTTGCGACTGAATGCAGTAGACAGTGGTATAGTTACTATGCCACATGTTGAGAGTCAGAGCAATTCTCTCCGCTCACTGGTGGTCCATGGTTACAAATCACATCATCAGCTGTCTGAGCACCCACAGCCACCTCTTCTCCGCCAGATTGATGGTGAAATGGAGGAAAAATCAATGGCTTCCTCTCGTCAGAAAGAGCCAGCTCTGTCATGTTTGGGAGTTTGACGTTACCCTCTCTTACTCTCTCTCCACGATGGGAAATTGAAAGCCGAGTTTGGGCAAATTGACAGGCGTGAATAGACTGGAGTGTTTCAACTCGATATAATGACCGATTTCAATCTGCTGGCGACGATCACAGTGATCAGGTTGAGTTTAGGTAAACGATAGTTAGTCTTCAAACTGACTTGTGAGCTCCTGTGTAGGTGACCCTGCGAGTAACAGCAGTCAGTTTTCTTACCAGTCACCCCCTCAGGAGTCCCCCTCCATCACTTCATCCTTATCACCACCATGACACACTGCAACTGTGAAGCAAGGTTTCCATTCACTGCCTGTTCTGAAATGAGCAAGCATCACTGAGCTTTTTCATGGCGACACACATTCCGCCCTAATGGGAAATTCAAATATCACATATCAGCTGAATGCAATATTCACTTAGCGAGAGATAACACTCTATTTGATGTGTCCCATGTATCCAGTTCAGAATAGGCACGGCTCAGCCTCTGACACCAGATCTGACTGTGAAACTCAGGTGTATAAATTCTGTCTGAAGCTTGTGTGCAGCCTGTTCCTTCACTCTGTGTGCTTTATCGGTGTGCATGTGTTGGTCCTCTTGTGTATTTGAGGCAGAGCAGATTCCAGGGCATCTGTGCTTGTCCTGCTTCTTTTCCCGTGTCTTTACACCAGCACCATCCCTTTTCATTTCTGCTGGCATTCTAATCAGAGCATTACGAGCTTCAGCGGGTGAAGTACGCAGAAAGTTGTGTTTCCTGACAGCCAATAAAAACCGTATAATCTCCCTGATTCAAGTGGCCCATTTAAAAAAAAAAAATACTAACTAGTGCTATCACTCAGACCACCCCCTTCCCTTTTTCTCTAATGCCTTTTTTTATTTAATATATAGCCCATGAAAAATGAGAGACTCCCGCTTCACCGTGTAGATATTTTGTTGCTGATGATCCGAGACGAATTTCCATCACAGCTTTGTTTCCAGCGGGTGAGCGGATAATCTTTTACAGCGCAGGGAGGGAGGGCACAACTCCCATCAATCTCCAGGGCATATAGCCGCCGCATGGTTGGCTTGCCTGACCAGAACGCCTGCACGGAAGCACGCCGGCCCCCCCACTCAGGGTCAGGAGCCACCAGGGGACGTGGCCACACTGGAAGCTAACCTATGGAGCAACCACCTCCCAAACCTTCCGTAACCTCCAGAAAAGTGCTTCACTTCTGTTCCATTATTCCTGTCATTGTTATTATGTCGTTTTTCTAACAAGGCGGTCACGTCTGAGAGAGCAGCATTGCTTTCCTGCTGACAGCCCTGTGAAACCGTGTTTGCAGCACAGGCCTCAGCTGCTCCTTTTGTCAACACAAAGCCGCTCCAGAGGTTTCACCCCTCGGCGCTTCTCAGCCATGTGCATTGTGTGTTGTAAGGCAAAAGGTTTCCGTTTTAGTTGTGGCATCCTGCCCAGGCAGCCTCTTGAGAGGGGGCCCCTGGTGGCCCCCGTGCTGGTGAAGTGGCGAGCAGGCATGCGGCACGCTGCTCTCCGAACCCCGCTGCCCTGGCAATCGCCTGCTGCACAGCTCCTCCCGTGGAGACTATGCCGCGCTGATTGACAATAATGGGAAGTGGCAGAATCGATGGGAGACAACAGAGGGGTGCATGTGAAATTCTCCCGGAGCTTCCAGTCACAGGCCAGGGGCTTTGGCACCACTCACCTGTCATCCCTGCAGCACCAGGATTAGGGCCTATGACAGCAGGAGCAGCCTGAAGAGAAAGATGCTATGGTCGTCATCGCCACTGACAGCCTGGAAATGGTGCCTCTCCTGCACACGTAGACTTTTTTTGTGTCGTTACCAAGCTTTACCCGCGCACCACACCTCAAATTGAGACAACAACAAAATGACCAAACACAAGAACATGAGACGTAGAATAACCTGAAAGGAGTGGACGACATGGCCTCTAATGAGCCATTTAAGTCAGTGCTTCCAAAAGGTATTTCATTTCAAGGATTCAAATAGCAGTTCACCTTTTGCTTGGGCATGGGATGTGTGTGTGTGTGTGTGTGTGTGTGTGTGTGTGTGTGTGTGTGTGTGTGTGTGTGTGTGTGTGTGTGTGTGCAGCAGTAGCAGCGGATGGAGGGCAGGTGTCGTGACAGAAGGGACACTCCATCCTCTAATTGATCAGCAAAAGATGCACATGAAGAAGACGTTAAAGCTAAATGAAGTCATAACGGTGGATTGAGACATTTATTAAGTCTGACGAAAGGCCCTCAGAAACGTTGAGATTGTTTATTGATTTTTGTGTTTTGGCTGGCTGCGCAGGAGTAATCGCTCGTGCTGCTGCTGAGGCGATGGGGCTCGGGTGCAGCCAAATGTTCGATGGAGGAGCTGACTTCCTCCTAAAGGAGGCAACTTTAAGCAGCAGAACACAGAGCCTTCATTATGACTGCAATTGTTTTATCATTTATATAAGGGCCCTGACCTGATAAGCTGTCAGTCAGTTAGCTGAGAACGCCGACCACTGTCATGTGAAATGATTACTGATGTATTGCTGGTATATTAACAGGTGCAAAAACGTAGTGTGTTCTCAGAGCGGCATAGTTTTCCCACGAGGTGTACATACAGAAAACTGCTCTTTCCTGTTGTGAAAGTGCAAGTAATGTGTGCGTGTGTGTGTGTTTTAGTGTGTGAACATACTGTACATCTAATGTATCGATAGTGCTGTTTATTTATCAGCACTTTACTGCGATATCTCGCAATCAAGGTCCTGCTAAAAAAAAAAAGAAGCATGTAAGCACATTTTTTTGTCCAATGCCCTTTGATATTATTTTAGTATTATATTATATTTACCACTAGTTAATGAAGTGATTAGTCAATCAAAGGAACACAATTTACATCATCTAATAGCCATTTGTTTTCTGCCTGCTTTATATCTTGTTAAATTACCTAACTTGTAACAACAACAAAAAATAATTAGAGTTCACTTTAGGCCGTTTAGACTGATAATGACAATAACTGTTAGTTGCAGCTCATAAGCATATTACCTTCTTGAAATATTTCTCTGCCAAGAAAGGAAATAAAAATTGAAATTTCACTGCTTCACGACTGTCCCACTGTACACACATGCCGGTGTGTGTGTGTGTGTGTGTGTGTGTGTGTATGCGCAGAGTGGTGCTGGTGAGTGTTAGGTAGAGTTCAACCATACTGGTGACATCAATCTGCCTGCTCTTTATTAGACGGAGCAGTGAGCTGTAACTGACTGCATTGTCCACAGATGGACTGGGGCCCATAGCACACGGGACCCTGGTCAGCCACCCTGACAATACAATCAATAACCACACACTCATTATGGGAGCCCTGCCTGCCTTCTCCTGCCTTCCTGCCCCGTGGAGCCTCCCTCCATGCTTCACCATATCTTTAACTCTGTCCACCCTTTTCACTCTATATTTCAAGTTGTTTCCAGTTTTCCTACATATTTGACTTTGAGTCTGTACGGCATTTAGTTTTGCCCTCAAATGACATCAAAAGCTGAAACAAGATCGGGCGAGAAGACACTTAGACGTCCCAGCTCGAGCTACTCAGGCTGCTACGGTATTCAGTAGTCCGGCTGGACGGTAGTGGATGACAGTGATCCAGCATGGAGCCTAGGGCCTATAAATGGTAATGCCCTCCACTTGCCTTCCTCATAAAGCATAATAAAAGGAGGATATAAATCCTACCAATTAGCTGCGTCCATCAGTCGCCTTAATTGGAGTGTCGTGACTGGCTAGGGGATGACCTTGTGTGCCAGAGAGCCAAGACAGACGAGGGGGCCAGGGGGGGGAGATCTATGTGGATGTGGAGGACTTGGGCTTCTTTAAATCAAATGTATCTAACAGGCCATACTGTAGTTAAGGGTCGAGCCATATGGCGGTAAAACGTTTATGCTGACTCGCCGTGTTGATGTTGTCAGTTTAAATGTGTAGGGTTTTTAAACGCATATGAATATGCTTCAGGCCAACCGCTGACTATAATTAGAACGTAAAGGAGCTGAAAATGAAAATGATTACGCAGGTAAAGAAAATGTTGTTCTGTGTTCACCTCACCTGTCATCTCTCAGCCACTTCAGTGTCTCTTTGCAATCGGCAGTTTTTCGTCAAGTAAAATAGATGCCTAACATAACACGACTATTCCCAAAGCACGAGGATGAAATCTTGAAACTTAACAAGCTGAAATATAGCTACCAGCAGAATAATTGTAATCAAAGACGACAAATCAATAGAGCTCAATGGAGATTTATTTCACTGTTTCCGGACATGAAGCACTCGGCATTTTACAAGTGGACCTCTAAGACTTTTATTATTACAGGCACTAACTGACATACGGGTGAAAATAATGTCCCGTAAACTAGTTATTCAATTGACTTTAGAGTGTGTTGAGTAACTGTACTTATGGAAACAATATGACTGATATAGCACTGTACCCCAGACACACAGACATTGCCTGTGATCAATGACCACAGGTTTTCTAAGTTCAAGGCTCCACTCATCCAGTAGGGCTTGTTCTTTCTTCCCCTGAGCGCAGCAGTTATATCTATACCCTCCGTCCTCGTGTGGGTTTGGCCGCCACACCTTGCCTCTCAACACCTCAGTCAAGCACTCTCTGTGGCCACTCAAACCTGAGACCTCAGCTTCCGCTCCTGCTACGAACATCCACTATCTCATGACACTGCTCTCTCCGAGAGGAAACACTGGACCCGTTTGTCTGTGCGGGAGCTCCGTGTGCAGACGCTGATGTGTCCTTACACTGCGCTTTCTCTCTCTGCTCCCATCCCTCCACCTTGGGATTAAAGCAGTAAAGACCAGTTAACCAAGCAGCTGTCGGAGGAGAGTTTCTCTCCGGTTGACTGAGGGCCGCCGACAGTTGTTTCCTTTCTCTCTTACCGTCCGGAGATAATTCAGTCAACAGGCTTTGAACTGCAGATAAGAGAGGAAGAGGATGATCCGGGGGTTGGGCCTACTGTATATGGGGCAGAGGCAGAGTAGTAGAAGGGCAGTACAGGCAGAGGAAGCTGCAGGAACAGGTGTATGGGAACTGGAGAGGTCCAAGTAAGATAAGAGCTGAGACGGACGCAACTGTCCAATTTACAGTACACTCTTAGTTTTATGTGGTTTGAAATGGATATAGATTTTTGTGCTTATACATAATAACTTCTTAACTTTTATGCTAACACTTTTCTTTTTTGCATTCACTACTACACAGTCGGCCCTCCTGCACTGGAACATTTAATGATCACATGGCACACGACCTTATCAAACACGCAAGTACAATTTTCCAATAGCTGAAATATGATCAGACCCTGAGTTTGGTCAGATCTTAATCTACAATTCACTTCATCATAAGACCAACGAGTCATATGATTTTCCTAATGACCTATTGTCCATACTCAGTCGTATCTCCTGTGACTGCACATATTTGAGGCCCACCATCATCCTGTTCTTTTCCGTTCCGTTTTATGAATGCAAAAAGATGGGGGAGAGGAAATTAATTTCCAATAAACGTTTGACAGAGTGGCTTTTGTTTTGTCTCGGGCACGTGGTTTTGCATACCTGCCAGGTGTTGTGCGACGCAAACCCCACTGGGCCCCATGCTCTGTGGAAAGGTGCACGATGAAAGGCCTCGGGTGGCCCATCAAAGGGTCCATTGAGATCCAGCCACGAGCAGGACAGAGGGCCACAGTGTGGGCCGTGGAAATGTGACACCCTCTGACAGAAGCTCCATACAGCCCACTCAGGGCCACGCTGACAGCATCGCTCGCAGGAGATCAGGCGCTCTCTCATTCACTTCTACTGACTCTCTACCTGCTGACCCCGGCCAGAGAGACAGCTAGAGAGACAGAGAAAGAGATGTTTACAATCAGAGAGAGATTGCCCTGAAAAGAACATGGTGACATGGATCATCTTAAGCTAAGTTCACCTTATGTAAAACAATTGATGATCCCTTCGATAGATATTTACAGCAAAGGTTCCAGGTATTTTTGAGAAATAAGATCAAAATATTTTAAGAAATCACAATTAAGACAACATATTTTGCAGTGTACTGACCTTGGACATGTGTGGACCATGGCTCTTTTCACCTGTGCAAGGATATCTGATAAGTGATGTTCTATTCATGAATGATCTGTGAGTTCACAGTATGTGTGTAGGACCAACAAAGTTAATCTTGGTGTCAATCCATGAATCCGCACTACGTCTTTCATAGAGAATACTGTGGTAGTAACTGCTGTGATTACATGGTGATACATCAGAGGGACTGTGGAAAAAAAGTTCCTATTTCATACCACATACTCATTTTTTTACAGTATGTACTATATGTAATAGTCACACTGTTCTACCATTAATAAAAAAGAAATGAATATACTTTACAATTGTACACTAACAGCACAATACATGCGCTACTGGACCTTGATCCCACGGTTATTATGATATACAGTAATATACAGTACCCAGCAGTATATATTTGAAATTAGCATCAACTTTACCAGCTGCAACATTAGAGATGCTTACACATGAATGCATTACTTATTACTTATAACCCAGTGATATAATATAATTGATCATTCTGCATAATGAGTACTTTTACTTTTGGCAATTTAAGTATATTTTAAAGCTCATACTTTTGTATTTTTACTCGTAAGATTTTGAATACAGGACTTTTACATGCAACAATGTTTTTTTTCCACTGTGGTGTTGCTACTTTTACTTAAGTAAAATATTGGAGTACAACTTCCATTACCGTACTACATTACGTAAAACATCAAATATTTTCTTCGAAATGATGTGTAGCCTGGAATTTTGACAGAATTTCAGACTAGGGATAAAGTGAGCATCCACAACTATGGAGCTGCTACAGAGAAAGACTTGGTATACACAAGTAGTACGTTTTTCCATTTTTATTAAATAGCTTGAAGACAAAGAGTCTATGCTAGTGGTTCTGTACAAAGGAACAGTGACACTGCTAACATCCTGATGTTTATAAGGTTATTTTACCAGGTTCACCCTCTCAGTTTGCAAACATTTGCAAATAAGCTTGAGGTTTTTGAGAAACATGAAATGGTGAACCAACCAACCCAACAGACTGACATTGCCATCAGAGCATCTAGCGTGGCTATAAAGCAACTCATTCGTTCTGTTTTAAAATATGGACAATATAATAAAAGAAACGGTGAGAAAATGACTGAACGCTTTCCAGACATCTTTGCACAACTGAGATTTGCCACAAACGCACAACACAGCTGCACTTCAAAGTTGAGGATCTTTCAGCGGAATGATCTTATTAACCAAGCACCTCCCGAATATCATTCCTACACAGATAAAAATGAATGTGTTTTAATGAAGTGTAATATAATTTTAACTGCAGTTCCTCAAATTAGCAGTGGCTGGGTCACGACTGGGCTGCTGCTCCCATCGATGCCCTCAAATAGGCTAAGCCTCACCTGTCGGGCAGTAAAAGAGCACACGGGCCCTTCAATCACCAGTGAGTGAGCAGTGGACAGGTTCCTTTCCTCAAGCCCACAACGGTAGGTATTAATAGACACAGGCAAACAGAGACTCATACTGATCAGCTAATGCATGCAACTGTATGTGTTCATTTATATATTTTAATCAGATTTAAAAACAATGTAAACTTGATTTGTAATATATATATATATATATATATATATATATATATATATATATATATATATATATATATATATATATATATATATAAATATATAATTTATATATAATAAATATATATATATATATATATATATATATATATATATAGAGAGAGAGAGAGAGAGAGAGAGAGAGAGAGAGAGAATGGAACAATATTTCCGAATATATCAGTTGTTTGCTTCTAGTTAATCTGATCAATATGAGGGGAATAAAACATATGATTTCGATATATCAAGCCCTCAGTTCTCGTTAATAATGCGAAACAACATTCAAACACCAAACTTGATTGCACCATCCTGGCCATTCAAGCTCATCACCTTTAAAAGACACAGCCTTAAATAATAAGAGTTGTGCGTGTTGACACCCGGGCTGATGTTTGTTGCTCGGTGATATATTGCATCGGCAGAGCAGAGCAGTTGTCTGTGCTCTGCACCTGCACCAACCATTCAGCCTGAAGTCTATAAATCCCAGCGCTGCGAGGAATCACAGAGCTGAAATGTTCCACGGCCTGCTCACTGGACCCTGGGTTTGCCTCCTCTGTCACCTTACACCATGTGAACCCCTCAGATATGTGTTTTTGTTCGTGCACATATATGTTTGGCTTTGTGGTGGAACCTTTGCATGCGGCGGTGCTTTGATTAGCTGCCCTCACCACACCAGCGGTACTCCCCCCCCCCCGCTTTCTTCTGCGTCGCACCAACCCCCAACAGCACGTGCCACCGGGCTGTGCATATACAAATCACTACGGCCTTGTTAGCATAGTTTAGTGAAGATGTCAGCTTTACGAGGGCCAGGATGCTTGCTATGCGTGTCAGGGACAGCAGGGGAGGGGCTGACCCACAAGGGGAGTACAGCGGGGCCCACAAGCCCTGCACTGTAAATTTAGGTCTGAGGTATGGGAGCTGTGAAACGACAGGCCCGGACCTCTGTGGAACAGCGTGAACCCACGCCGCACCGTGTGATTTAACAGGGACACAGCAGAGCAGGCAGAATTGAAACTGAGAGAATGGGATCCTCGCATCAAATAAAAAGAGCGCTTTGTTTTCTGATATATCATAAATAATAATTTGATCATACATCACCGAAGATGCCTTTTCATGTGCTCATAATCAAAACTACGATAAATGGACATTTGCTTATGAGTATTGTTTTGTGTGTGTGTGTGTGTGTGTGCGGAGGGTGCTGGCATCATTAGATTGTTAATCTCATTTCCTTTCTGATGATTGAAAATGGAGAGAGGCTCTGAGTTTATCAGGCAGATAAATGGACGCCCATCCTCTGAGAAGATCTAATCTGTCATGCGTCAAGGCTAGGGTTCACCTGCTGCCGGATAATAACCATGTCGAAGGGCACAGATGATTTAGGAGAGCCCGGCTCTTTGTTTGCCTTTGCAAACACCTGATGGTTTCATTAATTAACCGGCCACAATTAGCGGCCCACGTCACGCCAGGTAGGCTGTTTCAAGAGAAATATGAGATATTAAAAACCAGGGAGGAACTCCATTAGAGCTGACCTTTTCTGTGAAATTACTGATATTTGAGATTTAATTCAGAATTCAATGAAAACTTCATCTTTATTCTTATGGCTGAGGCCCTTTCTGTCTCCAGTCTGAAATGGGGTCTCCCGCAGCCTGTAGGTCGTTAATTATGATCTTTATAAATTAAATTAAGAGGATGTCACTGCTTGATTTTTTTATCTTCCTGTCCTACAGGTTAAAGAGTAGATAAGATATGTATCACCTCTTGACTGATCTCCTACATATTAATTATAAAATGTATCAAATTCCCAATTGGCTTTTTTCTTACAGTCTGCTTTCAGTTATCAAGACAACATGTATTGCACATTACCAGAATAAATTGAAAGTATATCCTTGTGAGTTTATTTGAACAAATGGCCTTTCTTCCTGTGAGGCTAAAAACAATCTCAGCTATTCACCTGATAGTTAGGTAAAATATTCAGCGACTGCAGCTGCCTTGTGACATGTGACAGATATGGACCCAGGGACTGAAAAGACAATGTAATTCTGAGGGTATCCATCCTGATAAAAATGCCTTTGGCAAGATTAAGTGCAGTGTATTGTTAGACAGTAACGTTTTAAGATGTGTAATACTCCAGATGATTTTATACTCGCTGAAGGGGAGGTAGAGCTGAGAGTGCTCTTCCTCTATCACATTTCTGTTTTACTCTCCTTTTTTCCTCTCTCTGTCTTTAACTTACTTTTAAACACAAACACACTGAAGCACAAAACGACCAGCACGCTCATCTCTCTAAGTCTCCCATTCCAGTCTCGTACTTTGACTCGGGGCCACTGCAGCTGCCTGCTCTCACCTTTCATCTTATCTCTCCCTCTCTTTCTCTCACACACAACCATGTACACAAAAAACACACACAGCCACTGCCAACCGCATTGCATTTATTTATTCGTTATATTTCCTAATTCAGTTTGACGAATGAGTGACAGCTTGACACTTCATTCGGCAAGATTAATAGAACGACACAATATTTACGTGGCAGAGACAGCCAATTATCCCACCATCTATCATCCAGATTATCTTTCTGATTGAAAACTACTCGTCCATGTAATCGGAATTATTTGGAATTAGAAGGGAATTTATGGCTTCTTGTGTCACTTTTTCTGGACGGTGGTAAATTAGAAATATTAGATACATAAAGAGAGTATAGGAAATGGGATAAATAGAGGCCTGGAATTAATGTCGCTCATTTCCATTTTACTTCCTGCCACTGTGGGTGCACCTAAATGAACCCCAATATTATTTTCACAAATTATTGACGCACACACTGTAGGATATATATTCTGTTGATAGTGCTAATACAATGATGTGGATATGTTTGATTGAGCAATGAGTTGTTTTAATCAGAAAGCAGAATTGAATGTGTTGAACTTTGAAGACAGTAATGGATGGATCTTATCAACAGAGATAGCCTCGTGTGTATTGATCTCTGGCTATGTTTTTAAATGTCCATCTCACTCAAGGCAGAACCTACATTAGTTTACTCCTTCAACCTCTGTCCTTCAGCCTCTGTTGATTAATTTGCCCGACTCTTTCTATCTCACCCGACAATACTTTGTATTCTGTTTTCATACATCACCTTTTTGTACCATTCTCTTATCAAACTTTCATCACTTGATTAATTTACCTAATCTCTGAGCTCTGCTTAATGTCTTTGAGTATCTACGTTTCATAGCGAACCCATATTTCCATTCTACTTTTAATGCAAAACAAAAGGACAGAAGAAATGAAGTGTACCGGCAGACTGTAGAGGTATGTGATGTGGTTGTCAGATCAGTTGTGACCCAATGGATGGACAGGACTAACAGTAAAAGCTCCAGCGCGTCTGCACCACACTGCAGGAATCAATATGCTCCACTTGTGCATAATTTTAAACTTGTTTTTAAACAGCTATACCTTAAATTCAAATACACTTATAATGCAATCTGTTTGCCAATGTGGTCAACAGCTGAACGAATAATAAACGTACCTAATATTTGTTATGGTACATGAATTGACTGAGCATTTTTCACTGTAGGTCTTTCATAATGAAATTTGGAAAGTGACGTTTCATCCATTTAGTAAATCCTGGCAGTCTAAAAGCCGAGCACTCAGTCATTTCTTCTTTTAGAAATGGTGAAAATTGCCACATATAACAATGTTGCTGGGGTTTGATTTTATTGGCCGGAGTGCGTTCAGACTTGTAAATGGGATTATGCCATCCCAATATAGTGCTTCTACAACTAGCTTGTTTATTTTTATCCTCTTATTAAGGGAGTTGAATCCTTAAAGGGTGCCAAAATTATCCCGCAAACCGCTGACAGGGAAAAATGAAAGGTCTCTAACGGTTATTATAAGCAATCTGTCTGCATTGAAGCACAATGTGACTGCTGCGCTTGCGATACCAACGAGGTGACCTCAGTGAGATGGGGAGGAGAGACATGTTGAAAGTCAGACACACCGTCTGGATGGGACCACCAGGAATATACAGACATCATGTTTGCACCACATCCACCCTCAAAAGGACACTCACCATGGACTGTAGAAGTTGTCATTTGACCGTTTTATAATATATCCTTTAGTACATTATCTGAATGTTTTGTATGTGTATTTAACAGTATGTGGGGCAATCATTTCTGCAAAATGATATCAAAACCTTTATAAATGTAGGTTATTTTGTAGACAAGCTACACTATTAATATATATCAGTACTTCTCACTGATTTGATGGTATGGACTAGGTACCTAGTAAAGTCATTGGTGAGCAGCAGCCTTCTCTGGCTGACATTTACAGCGGACGCACGGAAAGATAAATCCATCATATCAAATCCATACCATTCGCTACCTAAGGAATATGACCTCCATCCCATTGGGTCAGAGATACAGGTTTCCAAAAATTCGGTGCAAAAGGTTTTCATTTACCCATGTGCAATAAGCGCTCTTAATTCTGATACATTATAAACCAGCCTGTTGCTTCCCTACGCAGCTTAGCATTATATTTTAGCGTTAATCTTTGTGTTAGAGTTTCAGCACCATACACCCAATATTTTGCATACACACTGTGTTTATGTTTCATGTTTTTTTTTTTATGTTGCCTTGCCGCAAAAATAATTTCCTCTTGTGGGAAAGTAAAGATGAAGTGAAGTTAACTGAACTGATCAAATGAAACACAGAGCTCATTCATGGAGGATTCAGTTTAGCAAGATTAAATCAGATACCAAAACCTGTACACGGACAAGATGGACTTCTACCGCAGTGAAGAAAAGAACAATAGATACTCGTCAACTTAACGAGATATAATCAAAAATATGGCTAATCATGTTTTGCTACTGGCCTGTCAGTGCACCAGGAAAGCCATGTGTTGTTGTTTTTTTGTTCGTAAATTATTCCTGTAACAGTCAAAAGAGACATGCGGTTAATTTTCTTGATAATGTTATTCCAATAAAAAGCATTTAACTTGGCTTGATTTCCTAAATGTTATTAATCGATAATATACATTTTAATTGGCTAAGAAGCTGATAGGGGGAAAAGATATTCTGCTTCCACAAGGGACCATGACAAAAGAAAAAGTTTGAATACTTATATATTTTTATATTCAGACACAGGGATTTGTTGAGTAATCACAAAATAAAAAGTTGTAGATAATCCACCCTGCACAGTTTGACTATCCATGTCATGGAGCTGCATCAATCCATTATCTTTAATCGCTTATCAGGGTTGCGGGGGGGCTTGAGCCGATCCCAGCTGACAATAGGCGAAGGCAGGGTTCACACTGGACAGGTCGCCAGACTATCGCAGGGCTGACAAATAGAGACAGACAACCATTCAAGCTCACATCCACACCTACGGGCAATAAAGAGCCATCAATTAAACTAAGCTGCATGACTTTGGACTGTGGGAGCAAGCTGGAGAACCCGGAGAGGACCCACGCTGCCACACGGAGACCTATGCAGACTCCACACAGAAGGCCCGTCCTGCCCAGGAACCAAACCCTGTCCCCTCTTGCTGTGAGGTGACAGTGCTAGCCACCACATGGAAATGCTCTTTGTCAAATATCTTTATCATAGATGGCTGCAGGCTGCTGGTATTTTGGATATATCTCATGAGTTAGCAAAGCCAAAATCACTCTGCTGCTTGACTCCTTGGGCCCCGGGGAGCAAATTAACAGTATCAAGCTCTTGGCTTCCCTGTAACCTTTCCCCATCCTGACTGACATTTGTGTTTTCCTCTGCCTTGGGCCTGGGCGTATGGAGATGCTGCATATGTTAAATAACTGCATGCATGTGTTGCTGTAAGGGGTATGTCTATGTGTGATGTGAGAATGTGTAAATGTCTACATATGTGTGTGTTTGTGTGCCAGCCACGTCCAGCTGTTGCGTGGAGGGGCTTCCTCTGCTGCGAAACTGAGACTCTGTGCAGGAGGCGGCTACATTGGAGGGGTCGTGACCTCAGAACATGGCACAGATTCACAACGCTGGCAAGTATCCGACACTAGAGCCTCTGAAAAGAGTTGATATGTTGTTCTCGGGTTATGAAATCTGGTCAGGGTCTTGTCACATTATCATTACACTTGCACAGCACACTACTGTGCAGGACTAGGAGGTCTGACAGAGAGACAGTTAAAGAGACAGAGACATTTTACAGTCAGAGAGAGATTTTGCTGAAAAGAACATGGTGAAATAGATTATTTTAACTTAAAAGGTTGATTATCTTGTTTAAAACAATTGATGATCCTTAAAAAATATTTACAGCAAATGTTGTGGGTATTTTTGACAAAATATTTTGTCGTGACAATTAAGACAAGCTGTGTACTGACCTTTGACATGTGACATAACTCTTTTGACCTGCGCAAGGATATCTGATCAGTGATGTTCTAAATTCATGAATTGAAGGTATATGTGATAAAAAAAAAATAATCTTGGTGTCACTAAATGAATCTGCACCACATCTTTCATAGAGGCTTGTCCAAATGAAAAGTCCATGAAAGCGCTCTCAGAAATCTAGCATCTTTCAGTGTGCATACTGAACACACGACATATATTTTAGTGGTGTAACTAAGTACATTTACTCTTTGCATTAAGTACAATTTCAGAGTTAGTTGTACTTTACTTGACTATTTCCATTTTTATACTTCTACTCCACTATGTTTGTTTGACAGTTATAGTTACTAATTCATGTGAAGATACAATATTTCACATAATATACATGACCATGCAATAAAATACAATGCGGCCTTAGAAAAATGTGTGAAACGGTTCAAATGAACTCTAACTCAAACCAGCCATAACATTAAAATGCATCTTATACATGTATCAGTAATAATAACCAATTAATGTGATACATTATAGCAATATACTCTGACTGGGCCCATTCTGCTGCATAATGAGTACTTTACTTTTACGCATTTGTAACATCCAGGCTTGACTACTGCAACAGTATCCTCTATGGTGCCATAATCAAAGTCCTAAATTAACTCGATCACATCGCCTCAGTCCTCCATGACCTCCACTGGCTTCCGGTTAAACACAAGATGAAAAGTTTCTACTCAACCTACAGTACAAGGCCCTCAACAACCTGGCTCCCCCCTCTCTCACCGACCTCCTCTGCCGGCCCGCCCCCTTCCTGATGCCTCAACCTGCTGATGCCAAACTCCTACAAGTCTCTAGGACCAAGTGCCGGACCTGGGATGACTATATAAAAAATGCTCTCACATTGCCATTATTCAAAAAGGTAAAACAGTAGTAAAACTACAACATATCGGCCAAGCCAATAGCGTGAAAAACAATCCGATTTTTAAAAAATCTGAATCTCGTTACGCTGTGACTGGATGATGAAGCTGCACTGAAACACGTGTAATTGAACTTCTGAGGAGTGAAGTGGACACAGTGAATTTTAGTTCCCAGACCAGATGACGTGGTGTGGTAGAAGAGGGATGGAAATGCGGTTGGGTATATGAACCTTACAGTGGAGCTGTCATGGTGCTAATGGAGGAAGTGGAGCAGAGGGTCAGGAGTCCTCAGCACCTGTGTGGAAGATTAATGACCACAGAGCCACGTACGGGAGGGGAAGACAGACAGAAAAAGAGAGAAACTCTGAAACAGGCCTTGGCCTATCCGACTAACTCAAAGGTCAGACCTGCTTGACCTTTGCTAGGGAGCTACGATATTAACTATGCCTGTGTGCAGCACTGTCACCAGTGTTAGTCTGAACATTATCGAGACAAAATTCCCTTCAACAGATATCAAAACCAGCCTGAGTACATGCTACAACATCACCTGGGATCATCATGCTACATGTAAAGTCTGTCATTGAGCAGTTAGATTCATATTCAGCACAAGCTGTTGTCCCTTTAGACCATAAAAGCTGCTTTCAGGCAGTGATGACAGTAGAGACCTTTATGATTACCTCAGTAGCATGCAGCGCAACAGAAAAGAGATATCATCATTATCTCGACACAAAGGCGGCCCTCACATTGTTAAAACAATTTGCTGCTTGCTAATGTAGGCTGTCAGAGCGGCGCACAGGTCTAGTTCCAAGAGTTAAGTTGTAGGGCTTTTTTCCCCTCCTGCCTGCCTGGGGAATCACGGCGGGTACGAGGCTCATTTCCTCATCAAACACAGGACGAGTGATTTGGAATATTTATGAGGCTCCCCATTTAAGTTAAACATTTAACAAAAAAAGCCTCCGATTAAAATGAGACAGCAGAAAGGGTTAAAGTCCCTGTGGGCAGCCAAGGCTAAAAATTAAACATGGAATGCTGGAGATGAATAAAGTAGCAGGTCTAAGGCAGATTTCAGCTCAGTGGCATTATACTGTATAGAAGCAGTGGTTATATGGCATATGTTAAAACAAGCTTTTCATTGACTGTGACTAGAATTCTAATTAGGTATGAAGAGATAATGCTTTGATAAAGTGAATGCAAGATCATTTTTGAATAATTTGCATACTAATGTGACAATTTACTATAAATGAGACACTGCTAAATATGTCAGAAAATACGAAAATCAAGTACGTGAAAACAAAAATCTACATATTTATCTGTTTTGCTATTTATTAATCCCTTTGTGTGGAAAAAAAATACATAGATTACCTCATGAGGCAAATATCAGATGATTATTATGTGGTATGGTTCAGTGGTAAGCTAGTTAATAATCCTCAATCACTCTAATCAGAACATTGTTAAATGAAAAAAACAAACCCAGATAAGCACACATCAAATTGTTGAATACAGATACATGATGACTGTCTCTTCCAATGGTCCTGTCACAATAAAGATATCAGCGCTAGTAACCCTGCTTAGGTCAGAGGGCACGTGTAACACAATGCCGCATTGACTGTATTGATAATCTATGGCTCCCTTTCATTCTCTCTCTCCTCTCCTCTAGTCTTTGTAGCAGCAGATCATTGAGCGGCCGAGAAGGAGGGGTCAGCCAGCTCCACGGTCGGCTCAGTGACTCTCTCTGCTTCCTGTTTAATCACCAGTCCCTCAGGGATATTCTGCCATCCATCTATCACACCAAGAAAAAGTCCAGGTGCTTCATATTGCTGAGAGATGAAGGGCTTGGGTGAGGTCCAAGTGTGTATCAGTATGTGACTGTACACTGATTTTTCCAGGATGCATATGTGATCGTGAAAAATGACTGCTGTGTGTGTCAAATGATGTGTGTGTGTGTACCTATATATGTGTGTGTCCAGATTTACTGGACATGGTCACAGCTGTTATGTTTGTGGTGGAAACCTAACTTTGTGCGCTTGCAGCTACAATCCCAAGACGATCCTTTACTCATTTCAATGAGACGCGACAGGGATATCAGATCAGTTCAGATCTATAAGGAATGGTTCAACATGCTTATTTGAATTTACAGCTGCAAGATTAGATTAGTTTAGCATAAAGACTGGAAACAGAGGTAAACAGCTTCAGCATCACCTGTTTTTGTTATTTATGGTTCCTACATGAATTGCATCCATTTAACTTAGCTACACGTTATGTAATGTACCCCGCAGCTCACTGTAAACAATATCAATAACTGTTTTATCATTGTGAACACTTTATATTGAATGAGTTTTCTTGAATGCTTCCCTGGGGAGGAGGAATGCTGTTTGTTTATGATTTCACTGGCAGCCCTGAGGTAAGTGACTCATGGCTCAACCACTGAGACACCGCCTCAGGCCATCATATGTTGCCCGCCAAGGTTCCACGGTGCAATCTTCATCCGCTAGTGTGTGTGTGTGTGTGTGTATATACAAGTATATGTGGGTATTCAAGTTTTTCTATCTATCTATACAGATGTGGCATTTTCTTTACGAGAAAACATGCGAAGGGTACACAGAGGCCGCATTAATTACCGATGCAACTGTCACAAACACGGTAAAATGATGCAATGTTGTGAGGCACAATGGTCAAAATTTGACCCAACATTGGCTGTGAAATGCATAACTGTACAATTTTGATTTTCATAAAAAAACACAGGCCTTCTTTAGCTCTGTAGCCGCTGGTAAAAGACAATAATTTAGAGTCAGTTAACACCTGTTAGTGCCAAGCATTAAGATAATTTATCACGGTGTCTGATTTATTATAATGTCCCCTCGGTTGATGCAAATGGTTTTCCGGTATTATCTTGTAGCCTGGAATGAAGGTCTTCCAAAGGCAGCCCCCCTATTGTGGCAGTGTGATCTCATTTTCTCAGCGGTGAAGCGAACCGCTAGCCTCCCTCTGATCCACCTGGCAGGAGGGGAATTTGGACTGAGACAGGCTGGCCAGCCCACTGACCTCTGGGTAAAATCTCTAGCTGCGCTGGGCAGGCAGCCGGTGTGGGCCAACGATGGGGCACGAGTGACTGAAGCAATAGGGCTGTGATTAGCTGACATGGCGGCTGGGTTTTGCAAGCTGTCCTATTCTTGGGCGTAGGTGGGCAAAGGGGCAGAGCAGCTAAAATGGGAATGAATGTATTGATCCTGCTGCCGTTCTGAGAACGACATGCACAAGCTATTTTTACAGGAGGGGGAACACATTGCTGGCGAAGGCAATCTGTCGGTGACGTAGATAAGCTCCAAAAGAATAGATGGACCCAATGGAAATAAATATGCAAGCTTGATTTAAAGGAATAGTTTGCCATTTTCTTATTTGCTTTATTGCCAAGAGTTAAAGGTGCAAAGACCAATGCCGCTCTCTTGTCTGTACACTAACAGTAAACATGTAGCTAGAACCAGCATCCATTTAGCTTAGCTTAACATAAAGACTGGAAACGGGAAAGTCTGGTACTGTCCAAAGGTCACAAAATCAGCCAACCAGCAACTCTAAAGCTCATTAACACATTAGCTTTCAAAGCTAAGAAATAATGTTTCATTTTTTGGGGGGCTTGGTAGCTAGGTTTGTGTGTGCTCACAGTGCCAAGTTTGAATTGCTTTTCGGAGGATGTCCGTTCGATATGAGTACAATAACAATAGATCTATGTAATTATGTAATCATTTTACAGAAGCAGTATATGAATGATGCCTAGACGGAGGATGTCACAACAAGATCCCTGTCACAGTGCAACAAAGCTGTCCACTGCTATCTCTCCTCCCCCCTCGCTGCCCTTTAGTGCCCGTGGGAAGTTAGCTGGTCCTATTGGAATGCTGCAGCCTGCTAACAGCCAGAGTTCTGTGGAGGCTTATTCTCACTCACGCCACTCACTGAACTCCTCCACTCTTTTTGCATAAAGTAATTGCTGTCAGGGAGTGTGCACTGCAGAGAGTTGCTTGGGCTCCACAAGCACTGAGGGTGAGATTAGGGAATAAAAGAGCTAAGTCAGTGCTACTTAGGCACTCCCAGATCCTGCGTCTGTCATTGTGCTGCTATGGATGAGGGCTGACAGTGATGAATATTGGCCAAAAGTTGGTATTCCACATGATGATTTTCCCTAATGAGAATTGATGAATGCAGGAGGGGGGACTCAGGATTGTGTGATGAGAGGAGGGACCACTCATTAGAAGCCAGTCATGCTAAGTTGAGCGGCTTTAAGGTGGGCAGGGCTGAAGGGCTGAAGGGCTGTATGCCACTCCAGCAGTTCTTCAAAAAAATGGCAGCTGATATCATTGATCAATACTGCCTCACACAGAAGAGTGTCAAAATTAGATATATCCAAAAGAGGAACAAAATCAATAAGAAAACTCCTCCCTGTGCAGAAATTGCTTTCAGCATTACTGTCTACATAGCAGAGCATATAGCGAGCTGTGAATCCATATGCATGAAGTTGTGGTAAACACCTGGGTGTGGGACAGTCGCAGGCCTCTGCTGTCCCAGCTGCAGCCACACCAGCCGCGGAAGGGGAGCAGGGCCGCTGGTCTAGCAGATGGCAGCGTGGGCTTTGAAAAGCCATGGCCCTGAACGAGCCCCAGGCAGCCCCAGAGGCCAAAGCTCCACATGTGGCAAGCCAGGAAGGACATTAAGTGGATAATAGTTAATAGTGAACCAGGTCATTTACTATCATGTGCGTACTTTATGAAGCACAACCGCCACCACTGTGTGCAGAAGGGGCCGTGGCTGAGAGAAGGTTTAACTTTAAGCAGCAGATAAAAGGGCTAAAGGATCATGCAGGGCCATTTGCAGACTGTCACGTTCTTGGATAAACATTGCGCAATACTTCAGGACATTTCATAGCTTGTTGTTGGGTTGGTGAGAAAGCATGGTGAACATGTTGTTCTTTCAGTCTTATGACTGACCACAGAATATGGCCTTGCTCTTTTCAACATTTTCCACCCTAGATGTTATTGCCCCTCTCCTTTACAGGGCCCAGGGCCATGTGATGTGTCACTCCACTATGGTTAAGTACAGATGAAGAGATAGCCTCTTTAATATCCAGGAGCTCATTTCACAGTGGCTGGCAGGTCACGGCATGATGACAGCTAAACAAGCCAGTCTACAGGATGGAACATAAGCCACACAGAGCATATGGACTGAGGCCTGCACTCTCCCGAGTGTACAGAGGATACCAAACACTCAAGATGGATTGTTATTAAGATACAGTTAGTGGTGAAAAGATACATGCATTTCTTGAAATAGCTAAATATGCAGTTTTTGAAGTGCAAATGGCCTCCACCAGCCAGAACATTTGGAGTTCCTCTGTGTCTAACTTCACTGTTAAGGACAGTCCAACTGTTTCCTCTTCCTTATCCAAAGTGATGGATTTTGTCATTGGCAGATGCAAAGGGATATCTAGGGACACATAATAGGATTGTCTTGTCTACATTGTATTTTCTTTCTAAAGTGAATGAGGATATCTCTTTACGTCACAGAGTGAAATAATGTATCCGATAGGCGCATTACAAACCATTTAACCACTTTGTGCTGTATTCATAATTTGATTTTAACTGCAGCTTCCTTCAAAAATCTAGCCGTCACCATCTCCAATATTGGATTTTTCAAATACTCCCATTCATGAAGCCCTCTCTTTATTCCCTTCCTGTTGAAACGACATGGCTTTTAATCAGCCAATGCACAAAATGTCTGACTGCACTGGAGTCATTAAACCTGCCTCTACACAGAGACATGCACACATCCCACTGACTGCATCGCCTATTAGAGAGATGGAAGATTATGGCCTAAATGAAGCCATTAGTTACGCAAACCTAATGATCATCTTATTTGTATGTATGAATCTGATCCATTTCCCTTGCTCAAGTCAAACATTGCTTCCCTCAAATGATTTTGGAGGAATTGAGTAAAAACAACAGCGGCATCGACAACAAAAACAACATCAGGAGCCGTAATGAAAGGAGCGGAGGGAAAGGCACTCAGGCAATTGCATCCATTACCCCTCTCCTCTATGTGGACCCCTTCACAGGGATTACCCCTGGTTCCAGAGAGGTTGATTATTAGACGCTCGCAAAGGTTTCGTTTGAATCGCCCCAGTTAAACGAGAAATTGCAGGCTGAGGAGAGAGGCTAATAACAGTTATTAACCCCTGTGCGGGCGGCAGTGTAAAAGAGCGCCACAATAACGAGGTGCACCACCAAGGTTTGAGGCGCAGCGCAGCTAGCACACCCCCGAGGAGAAGCTAACTTATTAAAATAATGAATTAGCCGACCAGATTACTGCAGCCTGCGGCAAAGGCAATTATCCCCCTCCAAATCCCTGGACAGGGCTCCCTAGCGCCACCATAAAACAAGTGCTCAGAAAGCAGGAGCCCTCCGCTCCACACAAATGAATAGGCTGTTAATTAGGATCTCTCCCGCTGCGGGTAGCCTTCCCCACTGCCATAACAGAAACCACTTCCACGACAGGGAGAGGGAGGAGGGGGGAAATAATGGGAGGAATGAGTGTGATTGCAATAGATAGTGAAATATTTAAAGAGTGAGGAAAAAGTGAGACTGCGAATACTTTCAGTAGCATGAACAAAACACATGTTGTAGAAATGACAACGCAAGAGTTAGTTTGACTGATCATCGGTGGCCTGAACTGAAAACCGTGTGTGATGGCCTCTTTGGAAACAGCAATCAATCCCAGGCCTGTGCTGTGATCTCTGCTAAACATTTGATGGCTTTATTGTATACAAGGTCAGGTCCAGTGAGCCAGTGTGGCCTGAGAACCAGTGCCGTCCTTCAGTGCATAACAGCAATTCTACGACAAAACTGTGGACTAATAAGCTGCGTTTAAATACCTAACTTTTTTGTTTTGAATAAGTGTAAAAACGAATGAAGATCACCAACATCAGCTAGGATCCCCTTAAAGTCTGAGGTAAAGTGTTACTCCTAAAGAAGGGGTTATTGGTCCTCCTTGTAGAAACAGTCAGACGAGGATAGAAGTGAAGTAGGCCAATGGCCACCCTGAAAAAGAGCCCGCTGTACTTCATGACATATATACAGCCTCTAATGGTTATAAATACTAAAGTATCACATGGTTGACATTGTGAACCAAATCTGGCCACCTTCTGCTATCACCTTCCAACTACACATCAGTAGAAAATCACAAAGTTTTGAAGGCTGGACTCACCTTGTCCTGCATAGCTACACTTACACAGAGCAGGGAGATAAGTGGATACTGTGCCAAAGGGACCACTGCTGCTTATACATATTGTGGTTCAGCTACTTATTTGGATGTTCTATTATGCATTTCAGTCACAACGACCTGTGTGAAACAGACCATTCATAGAATTGATCTTTGGGTAAAGATTAACCAGATACATCTGGTCTACATTTAATGCTTCAAATAATTAATGAAGCTTCCTTCCAAGCAGGGATTTTTTTAGGTTTTCACCAGGTTTATTTCATTCTGTTTTGCAAAAAACTAAAATGAGTTTGTTATGGGAATATTATCTTCCATGATGTCAGTTACTCTTGGGTATATAATGCTACTAATTTTAATGAGAAAAGATTGATATGTTTACATAACAGTGAACTGAATTGCATTTCGTCTAAATCATACAGTGCTGTATTTACTGTATATATGTATAGAGTCATTTGGAAAATGAAACATTATGTATTAATAGTTTTTAAAGCAATACTCTTTATAGTGTGCTTTGCTCCCAAGAGAGCGATTATATAGTCACACAGATATGCAGGGCACAAAACAAGACATTATGCCAGCGTACTGTATGAAAATGCCTGCAAGGCTTGACATGAATGCAATTTCACGTAATTTGAATGCCTTTCATGAGGCAAGGACTCTTTTGAACTGTCTTAAAAAGCTCATCCACCATAGTAGCTGCCAGTGGCCCTGGGTACAGAGGAGTCATGTCGACAGGCCCAATTAATGATGGGGCGTCTGAGAGTGAATGAATGAGGAGCTTTGAGAGGATTCCTCCACCTTAAATCCCCCTGTGCTGCTGCTCCCAGACTGCCTGTGAAGAACAATCAAACGGCAGCAACCCCCTCCTATTTATCACTTTAAGACATTAGCCAGACATGGGCCTGAATATTAACCAGCTCCTTTTCCAGGAGAGTTCCACACCAAAGGCTGCGTGTGGCAACATACATTTTTAATCACAGGGGGAAACGAGGCCTCTCAATCGCTCTCATCCATTACTGTGTGCTTAACTCTCCGCATTTTTTCCACAGGGCTCTCAAAACAAGAAAAAAAGCTTTATTTGCCGTTGCTCTTCCCTTGCGGTTATTGGTTTGATTTTGATATTGTTTGTTTATATTTGAGCAGATTCTGCGGTTTCTTGATGGATCCCAGTGAGTCCTTTCTCGTGCTAATTGTTTGTAAAGCACAATCTAACTATCTCAGTGACTATCTTGACTATGCTGACAGAGTTCATTTCCCTAGGTTTACTGTGTGTCTTCCTGCGTATGGACAACTGGGCGGAGGCAGTGGAGCGTGAGCCAGGCTTCCACAGCTTAATTGGAGTCATGTTCTCCAGAGCCTGGAGCCTGCTCCTCTCCCTGCACCGGCCTCTCTGGTGCTGGGCCTGTGGTGGGGAAGGAAGGGTAAGGCACGGGTACCATGCAGGGAGATGATCTGTTCACCCCACCCTCTCCCTCTGGGTCGTCCCCCCCCCCCCCCCCCACTGTGACACATGGCACCCTGGTGACAAGGTCACTCCACTGTTGTGGCACCACAGGGGGAACTGGCCTTATTATCAGGAGAGAAGACATTCTTAAGAAGAATCTAAAGGAGGATCTGATCTCCAATCACATTTATTCACGCAAGACAAGGTTTCTTATATCCAGGAGCTTTCTTTTTCTTTTTCAAGGGTAAAAATTTACTTGAAATTAGTTGAATGATGATCATTTTCTTAAATTTAGGCCTATACGTGTATTTATACTTTATTAGAGAAGCATTCAGGGAGCACAGTAACAGCAATTCCCGGAAAATAACATGTAAACCCTTCGCTTTATAATATATATTAACTTATAATGTCTAATCAGCTCTGAGAGTGAGTCAGAGAGGTATGGATTTAATTTACATTTTTAAAATGCAAGCCAATGCAAATGTTGTATTGGCTTGCATTTAAGGTGTCCACTACCTATACAAAAAGGTGCCATTTTATAAATCTGCAAAGAATTACAATATAAAAGAGCTGCATCAACGCATCACTGACACACTCTTAACAAAATTAAATGTTTCTTTGCTTCACTAAATATATTATAACTGATTTAGATCAGTATATTGTACAGGTGTTGCTGTAATTGTTCACTACCTGTATTATTATGACATATTACTTGGATGGAAAGGAAAGGGTGGGCAATCATGTGACAAAGGTCAAGACCCGAACACATAATCCTACAAGCTCGCTACAAGCACCACAGCTCACTGTGCACATAGCACCCACAAGAATAACATTATCAGACTTTTATTTTGAAATGCTTCAGAATTGTATTTTCGTTATGTAAGGTGAACTTACATAAAAAAAACTATTAAATTCGCATTTTGCAACACAGAAATATATGTTGATATATAGACATGAAAATGACGAAGAAATCCTAATAACTCCAATCTACTGTGGATCGTATGAAACGACTAATGCAGTCAAGGCTTGAATCATTATTCTGTAAATTAGATGTTTATAAGACAAGTAACGTACCACATCTTTGGTTAAGGAAGTTAAAAAGCAAAATTTCTTTCAGTCGATGTCCCATTTGTTACGGTAACTATTTAATAATCCCTGTTTAGTGAAGAAATTACAGAAATGGGTTAAATGAGGTACACCATGCATGGGCTGGCACTGCACTGACAGCATTTATCAAACTCAATCTCTCTCAGTGTAAGAAAGTGAAAACTAAGGAAAGTCATTTTGTGCCCAATGAAAGTTTTCCTTTGGAAATTTTGCCTTCCATTAAGAATCAAATTAAGCACTGGACCAGTGCGTTCTAGAAGGTCCACCCCCTCCAAATACACACACTTCTAATTTGTGATTTATTATGTTCTTGATGTGTGAGCAGCATTGGTGTGCTGTTGAGTGAGAGGCGGTTTATTCACTCCACAGTGGGTGTGTGTGTGTGTGTGAGAGTATTTGCCAGTGCATATGTCTCGCAGAGGGAGGTGAAGCAGAGTATGCAGCCATCATTCACTGCCGTGGGTCGGCCCTCACACGTGACAGCAGGTGACCAGTGTCAGACAGAAAAGGTCACAGGCCTGCACTCTCTCCCAGTTTACGCAGCTTAAAAAATCCTGCAGATAACCTGACAAAATCTGACTCTACAAGACTGATTATCTGCCGTTCTTAAGGTTTGGGTCATGGTGAGATGTTCACTGGCTGGAGCAGCTGAACGTGCGTGCTCACTTGGCAGGATGCCTCTTTACCTGATGTGTTTTCTCTGTCCTGCTCTCCTCTCTCGCTATTTCACTTTCTTCACTGTCCATTTTTCTTCAGAACTTTAAACAGCACGTCGCCTTTCTTCCTGGCTCGTCTGTCTGCATGGAAGTCTGGAGGCGGTGTTTTTGAACACCTTTCAGCCTGGCTACTCTCTGTGGGAGTCCTCTGACTTGAAGGTACTACCTTATTTGTGTAATGTGTGATGCACATTTGACATTCACCTGCGCATGTGTGTGTGTGTGTGCTTGTGTGTATGTATGCGTGTTTGTCTGGAGCTTATTCTTGTGTTCACAGGCCCATTAGTGAAATAGATGAAATGCATTCCTTTTTCATCTCGGTATTGCCCAAAGGGTGTTTTTCCTTTATTGCATTACAATTATAGTAAGCGGTCCCTCATTAGTGGTAAGCATGTTTTAATACCTTGATAAGGGAATTTCACACAAACACATGCAAATGTTTTTTTGTTGTCGCGAGCACAAGTAGACAAATATCTGTTTTCCTGGGTACAATGTTGGTTGTTTTGGTGTTGTTTTTCAGGGGGAAGATAAAATCTGCGGGATGAAGATTAGCTATGAAGTTTTACGTAGGAAACCTTTGTACTGGCCCCTCTATTGTGGGAAAAGGGCATTGATAGGAAGACAGATACAGCTGATCAATAAGTAGTGCAGTTTTCTCCCCAGGCCTTCTTTCATATCTCTCTCTTGTTTGTGTTTTGAAGGGGTCGGGGGTAGGGTCTGGTAAAGTGGTGGCGTGGGCGGACCCCTTTATCAATCAGGATTTTAATTACACACGTCTAGGGCGACAGCTAGATTAGAAACCAATCGACGCTATCGGCCACAAAATCTAATTACTGTTTATTGACAGATAAGGGCAGGCCCCCTTCACTTTTCCAAATAAGATAAACCTCCCCCCTCGTACACAATGAAGAGCAGCTCATACTGTCCATGAAAGACTCGATGATAAGTAAACCCCCACCAGAGAATTCCTCTATGCTATTGGTGAGACATTACCTCTATGGACTTCTCTGTTAGAGATGACACAGGATCAGTGTGAGAGACAAATTACACCTCTCCGATGAGCTTTGTAACAGTAGAAGCCTTTTGCTAATGCACTACTTGTGTGTTGAGGATTATTTTTTTTTCTCATTGGACCTCATCTCGGTAACCTTTAAACTCACGTGTCAAAAACTCTAGTTACTCCTTGTTTGGAAGTTACTCAAGTCAATGGGGTCTTAATGATGAGTAATGAGTGACCCTTAACCCTGCCGAGTGCACACAGGTGAACCATTCCGTCTCCCGTAGACACATATCTCCCCTGAGGACAGTCCATCTTCGCCCTCCTCGATGTCCTCCTCTCTCTGAGCTACAAACTGCCCCCAACACCCTCCGCACCCTCACCCATATCAGCCGTTTTACAGCCTCCGTCACCGCGCAATGCACTTTACGTTTAAAGCCGAGAATCTGCTTCAGGTAAATATGGAGTAAATGATTGGATTATTGTTCTTTCATTTGGCTGTGTAGTAACGGCTGGATTATAAACATTGCAGAGTATAGATTTCCTGTCAGATCCTATGAATCAGACATCCTTATCTCATTTCCAGACTGCCGCTCCACCCATGCGCTGCCATCTCCCAGCCAGGGAGTCTGGGAGAGCGTGGGGAAGCACACACACACACACACATGCAGACATAAACATAAACAGACAGACAACCAGACACAGTCACACACACAGATGGGTTAGTGGTAGAGAGAGAGAGAGAGGGAGAGAGAGAGAGAGAGAGAGAGAGAGAGAGAGAGAGAGAGAGACAGAGAGACTGTTGTCACCCAGCACAGCACAGGCACTCCAAAGTCCATTCGAAGATTTCAAAAACCACTTAGGCCCCCTGTCCATATTTGTTAAGCAAGTAAATCTAAGGGCTGCAGCGCACTGAATTCAAAAAGAGAGAAGAGACAGCGATGTAGAGAGCATGAGAGAGACGGAAAGGGAGAAAGATATCTCCTAAATGAAATTTAGGCGAGGGTGGGATGGAGATTGGCTGACAGCAGGTGGAGGGAGAGAGGCTTTGGACCCTCTGATTTAGTTTGAATCGCTCAAAGAAAAATGTTCGGGTTTGAATAATGCAGCATTTTTGACCGGGGCTGGAGATTGATGCCTGATTCATCTGATGTTTGGACATCATATCAGCAGTTGTGTCTGATATGTTTCATGTTTTTTTTTTTTCTCTGCCTGCCTCTCCGCCTCTTCACTGAATTTCGTTTCACTGGATTACCAACACTGTAATTAGGTTAGGGAGCTGTGTGGACCAGTAACCGCCGCACAAGCATGCTTTTCTTGGAATCCATCAAAACTCACCGCAGAACTACGGAGAGTCAACAAAACGCCACACGCAAAACTGGTATTACACAATTGTAGGGCGCATGGAAACCCCCTCTACATCTAAAAGCAACAAGCACAAATGTTAATCTGTCTGCGAGCTTTCATTCTGTCTCATTTCAAAAGTGCCATTCCAGTGCATTCCAGTTTATCATCAGAGTACAATAGCAGGCGGGAGAGAACGCGAAAGAATATTTGCTCTTGTAGGTCACAGTGACGTTGGCCATTATCATAATTTATTTGATGGTGACTTTCAGAAAACCATAACAAAAACCCATGAAATCCCATTTTATGGGGATAATCAGTTGATTTCGATACTCAAGTGTCAGAACATATATTTGTGGATGATATTGCATTGGAAGAGACAAGTACGTGCAACTCTTCTGAGCGTAAACCAGAAGTGATTCAGATTAGTTTGAAGGAGGGGTCGAAGTAACGTTGAGTTTTACTATCAATTCACCTGCCACATATTTTCTTGGTAAATCAACAAATTGTTAAATCTATAAAATGTTGGAAAATAGTGAACAATGGCACAATTTCCTGAAGTCCAAACTGACATCTCCAAATTGCTTGATTTGCCCAACCAAGAGTCCAGAACCCAAAGATATCCAGTTAAGAATGATACAAAGCAAAGAAAGGCAGCACATCCTCACATTTGGGAGCCTGCCTCTTAAGTAAATGTTTGAAATGTATGATTAACGATGATTCAAATTTAAAAACAGTTGCCGGTTTATATTCAGTTGATCAACTGATTGATCAACTGAGCGTTTCAGCTCTACTTTGAACTACATTAAGCAAAAAGTAGGTGTAGGAACTGAAATAAAGATTCTACAACTCCATGAAACCGCTGTTCCATTCATTAGCAGTCACATTTCCTGACAATATCTCAATGACATTACACATTACAGCCCTTCATCTCATGGCTCCTTAAGAGAGGATTGTTTATGTTAGCCAATAAAAAAAAAAAAAACTACATGTGATTGTGAATTCGTACATTTAGCGATGTTCTCCTTCACCATCTGGAGAATTCTTTCTGTGGGTTGTTGAGAGCCGCTCACTGGTAGTTAATGCACCTAACGCAGGGAACTGAACAGGACCGCTGTTGTCGTTCCTTAGTGCTGAAGCGCTGTGCCATTACATTTATAGATTTTCTCTTTGATGGGATAATTTGGTCTTTATATCTCTCACAAATGAAGTGATCCTCAGCGCTCCTTGCGCAGCTCAATGTGCAGCTCCCATTTTCAAATACAGTTAATTGCATTCGAAAAGAATCAATGATACTTTCGCGGTGACAATATCATTCTTTTAATGTCACTTAATTTCCTCAGTGAAATGATTACATCAATAGCCTGGAACCCATTTCTATCTTTCAGCATGAATTAATCTATTAAGGACAATAATTACACGTTTGTAATGGATAGGTTTTTTTTGTGCTCAGAAGTAAATGCAGTCGAGTCTCCATTGTGCGCCAGGTTGTTGGCACTGTCCCGACTGTCATTCATTCAGTTTATGAATTACACTATCACCCTGGGAAAATAAATAAATAAATAAAGGTACCTCTGCTGCAGCTCCTTGGTGGCCTTGTTTTGAGATAGCCCTCCCTCTAGTGGAGATGATAGCGTTGGTGACTGCTGTCAGCCGGCTTCATGCTCTGGGCCACAGCTGAGGCAGTCAGTCAATGATGGAGATTCTAAAATGGGTGGAGGAAATCCTTTCATAAGACAGGATAACACAGAAATTATATGAACAATTTCAAATCTTTTTTTTATCACATTTCTAAAAGGAAAATGGCTCCAGAAGCTGTAGGGTTCGGTGTGCTGCTTTGAAATGTATTTTAAAATTGTTTATACATATTGATGTTTCAAGTATATGTAGTGTTTTGCCATAAAACTGACAGTGGATCCTAAAAAAAGGGCCCGAGAACCACCAGGGGTCATGCAGAGGGGTACTACGGGGGGCTAGTGGTACGTTCCATTTCACGATTATGTACAACACGTGCATTGATTATAGTTTAGCCTACTTTCACATGGTGGCTTTTACAGGATCTCACCTTGGCTTCAGAAAAATACATACCAAAAATACATTAAAAAACATAAATGAAAGAGTTTGTGAGCGCCTGGGTTTATGTGACACAGCTACTGTGACCTCTGCAACAGACCAGACACTGCTATTATCCTGTTATTTATTCATTAATAGTGGAAACCAATCGACGGCCGTGGTGTTCAACTTGTTCACATCTGCTGTCCCCTGCCACTACACTTCTGGGGTGATGAGCAGAGGGGCAAAATAAACCAAATTAGAGCCTTTGACAGAAGTCAACAAATTGCTGTACAGGCGCACGCATAGAGGTACTTCTACGCTGCCTATAATGATATTGAGTGAGTTTCCTTACCGGCTGGGGTGCCTATAATAATAATAATTCACAAAGCAGTGAATAATAAGATAATAACGGTGGAACAATCAACAGGATGTATTCTGCGGTATTTTACAACATATAGTATGAAACGAAAAAAAAAAGGGGGGAGTTAAAGTCACGAGACGAACAGGCGAAACGATTGCATTTCCTCCTTCCCTGAATCACATCTGACCCCGCTCACCCAAGTCCTGCTGCCGGTGGAGGTGTTTGGTTTAGCCACAGGGCGCGCGCCGGAGGAGGAGTTGCTAGTGTGGCCGCGGTGTGTGACAGTTAAACGGCGCGCTCAGACACGCAGAGCCACATCACCACCGGCACCACTACAACCGGGAGACACCAGTGCGCTGTGCTCGAGACGGGGACGTGACATGACTTGTCCGAGTAAGGTACACTGTACATTGATCAACCTGCGTTTATCTTCCGGTTACACAGTCGAGGCACATTGTTTGGTTATCCCAGTTTTGTGTCGTTTTTTTTTTCTCTAGACATTTTAATGCAATTGTAAAAGTAGTTTGGACACACCTGTAGCTACTGTAAATTATACAAATGGGCACGCGGTTGAGCTCTAATTGAGGCATGTATGTGCGCGCGGTGCCTTTTCCTCTGGGAATGGTGACTGAATTATGTTATCGATTAGACCATTGCTCTATGCATGAGCAGGTTAAATATGACAATATTACAAGGCCTGGCTGTCTGTTTATTTCCAGAGAAATTCGGAGGTAGAGTTGTTAAATACAGACCACTAACACTGCGGATTTATTTGCTAATTGTTTGCAAACGTGCAGTATTAAAGGATACTAGGTCGTTGAAGTGCTTTTATGCTGTGTTTTCAGGCCATGTTTGTTTACGTCACCAGATGTCAATAACAAAATTGATAAAAGTAACATCACACCATCAAGATGCTTTAATTTGCTCTATAAAGTTCAGCAGACGTGCACGTCGACCTTCAGCACTGTGTAAGCGGAATAACATCTAAGTTCTGCAGTAGGGTATGAAAAACTAAATGAAGGCAATCTCATTTCATGACACTAATTCACTTGAGGTGACCACACTGCTTAAAGTGACTGTAGTTTGACCTTCTGTAAAGTAGACTTTACTCACTGTTCTCTAGTTGCACCACCCATACTGTACACACAGTCCATGTAAACAAACACACACACAAGCTGTACAGAGGGATACAATGCAGGTATGTCTGATGCTATATTCAGAAAGCAAAAATCGAAATCATTAAAACCAAAACAAAATATCATGTTAGGTAATCAACTCAGCCCTGCTCTCGGTTGTCACACGCCACTAACTTTGTCATGCCACGTGTGATCGAGTGTTAGCCAAGTGCAGCTCTATTCTTTATTTCTATCAGATCCCTTCCTGTCAAATCAACTGTCACCTACCGTGATTTTTTTTCTTCTTCTTCATAACGTAGCTGATAAGAAGCAACGATAGCAGCAGCAGCAGGGCTTTCATAGCTCACACTGCGTGACTAAAGTCTGCGCAGTGTCAGTCGGAAGCCTTGGGAGGCCGAAGGCAAATATGCAGAAATGTCATCTATCAAGTGAAGGCGTTTATCAACATGAAAGGCAGTACGCAGGCGAGATACCAGGATAATATTGCAGTCTGTCTTTAAAAAGGAACACTTCTTGATCCTCTGTTGACTTGTAACTAAGTCTGTCGATTTAAATCATGCTGGATCAGCTATTTGTACTAGTAGAATTATGCTGTGATCGGTGCAGCAATTCAAACTCAAAAGGACTGATGTTTTGCTAGTTTTGGTTTCTTTAAATAAGTAACCAAAGATTTTTACATCCCAAATGAGAGAATGGAGTGCCACAACTTTAATAAATAGCGGCATTATTAGAGCTGTTATTAATATGGAAGTACAATATACAGTGTACTTTGTTCCCTGTGAGGTGTACAGATACGTGTTGTTTTTTGTCCCTTATTTCCTGCAGTGTCTTATTGAAGTATGACAACTGTGTTTGATGGTGATTTTATTCCTCTTTAAGGAATTAAACTGACAGGTGTTTGACTTGGCATCAATCTTAATTGGATTTTCATTTATTTAGTCATTTGTTTTTGTCGCAAAAAAAGAGAGCAGATGCTGTGTGATCTGTGCCACTGTGGAGGCACTCTTGCTGCACATCAATAAGCCTGTGATGATCAATAGGGATTGCGTGATGTTTTTGCATTGATTATAGAAACGTGAGCCGATGAATGGAACCGGATTCCTCTCTGAGGGTTATACTGTTCCTGTTCAGCAGAGGAAAAACCGGAGAGCAGCAGAGCGACCTTACACACCTTTTTGCACGAATCTGCTGGTAGATCTGGACTCCTCCTCACTCGCTCTCATTTCTACTGAAGAAGCTGGAGACTGCCCGTCAGGCACCTTGTGAGTTTCTGAGACGTGGAAAAGCTTGCTGCTTCTTCCTGCTTGACTCAGCCAAGTGTCAGCCATTGTCGGACTGCTCGTTTCTCCAATAAGGTGCCATGGTAAGCTCTGTTCTTATAAGGTTGGGATACAGTAACATGGAGACCCTCACCGACTGTGAAATGGTATCTGCATTCTCGGCATTCTTACTGAGCTTGATCAACAGTGAAACACAGGCGGTTCTAAAGCTGCGGGTTAGAGAAGACAGAGCTGGATTTTCCGCTGCTTTAGAAGCTGATGGGCTTCCAGAACATGAGGTATGGCTCGAGATCATCTCTCACAGGTGGTGAAAGGTTCACAATGGTACCTCACATGTAACACCCGCAAATGGAGCTAGCGACACAGCTCAATAAATACATTTACTGTCCTTAGTGGTTTGAAAGCTATTGCTTTTTGAAAGTAAAGTGCTGCAGATGCACTGGACTGCTTGCTGGAGCTTCTACGGTGTGGCTTAGGCTGGTGTCAGATTTGACTTTATTATGTGTTCTCTAACTGTACAGGCTAGATTACCATACGTTTTTATATTGTCATCGTCAAGTTCTGAAACAGCTGCTTGGTAAAGTTCTCTATTGTCGTCGTCGTCGTGTGAAGTAGCTTTGCTGTAGTTTTCATTTGATATCATTGAACTGCATATTTATGTAAGCATGAAAACAAGATGTAGAAGCTGAGACAAAATGCTTTTCTTCATCAAATATGAATTGAAATACATTTAAAGATACTTCACCATTAAATACATAATAAATGTTGCATTTCAGTCAATACTGAAAGAAAGAACTCAAGCTCTTTTTTTAATTATACCATAAATGCTAGCTCTTTTTATGTAATTCAGACGGAAACTTTGTGTGTTGACTGGTCTCCTAGTTGCGTCTCTGTTGTTCATATGATAGGTTGTTTTGTCTATGTGTGTGTGAGCTCATGTGTGTGTGTGTGTGTGTGTGTGTGTGTGTGTTGTATCTAGCGGAGTGTGCGAGTGAGCGTTTGGATCCCTCCTCCCCGGTGCTGCGCCGGCCCCTCTGTCGCTTTAAGTCCTGCCCCTCGGAGCCAGCCAACAGCAGCTGTTCCATATTCATCAAGCCCTTGAGTCTTAAAGAGCCCTATCCCGACCACGGAAAGAGTCATTCCCCTCGCTCGCGCTCTCATGCTCTCTCCATCTTAGCGCTCATCCCGCTGCTGCCTGCGCTTCTCTCTCTGTCTCACCCCCCTTTACCTCCTCCGTCTATCTGTCCCTCCTCCCCCCCCCCCTCCTCCTTCACTTTCTCTCCCTCTCTCTCTCTCTCTCTCTCTCTCTCTCTCTCTGACATACACACACTTTCACTTACATACACTCAGACACACTCTCTCTGCCACACATTTATACATAAACACACACACACACACACACACAACACCCATGCTCACGCACACACGCGAGTCCAACATACCTGTGCAGGCTGGGTGGAGCGGTGCTGGAGGGGGCTTTCGTTTCGGCAGCGTTGTCTCTGAGGGTGCTGTGCCATCATTCGGGGAAGAAGCGGGTCTCAGTTGTTTTCTCTTTCCTCTTCCTCTCATTCCTGGAATGCTAAAACTGGACTGATGGACATTTCAGAACTTTGTCTTCCAGACCCTCTCAGCTATCATAACCAGTAGGTGCACCTTGTTTCTTTCTTTCCTTCTTTCACTTTAACTTTTAACCCCTCTGTTGTGATGCAGTTTTATTTCTTCTCTGTCATTCTTTCTTTTCTTTTTGCCTTATCTGCTTATGCTTGTTTTAACTATGCCTGTTCTAGTTATGTTTCCTGAACCCCACTAGTCTAGGCACTGAACTTTTTCTTGTTTTAGCAGTCATGTACTTTTCCTATGCTTCTCTATTCATCTACCCTCTCACACCTACTCACACTCTAAAAGATGCACTTTCTCTTGTTCATTGTTTTAAGGGCTCTTAAATCATGCAGGACTTGACAGTATAGAGCAACAGGGCAGGTGCAACCGTGTACGTGTGTGCATACGTGTGTAGATTTATTGTGTGAGCACATCATGTGGCGAGAAAGACTGGCATCTTTTTAAATTCCATTCAGGGCATGGCTGATTGATTTAGCGTGCCCCTCTGCAAACTGTGTATTTGTTTCCTAAAGAATTTGGGGTACCTGTCCAGTCGGGTTAGGAGGTTGTTTGCTGATGGCTTTGTTCTTAGATTCGGCCGCACAGGGAGAATATATATATTTTTTTAAGGAGATGAGATTAACGTGCACCCGTGGAATTGGAGAGGATAAATTACACCGTGTAATATTTGTAGCCAGAAAAGACGAATGAAGAGACCCTGTGACCTCAGTGGAAGTGTGTCCCAGCCAGCGGCACACGAGGCAAGCTGCTGTCTCAACAACTCCTGGCTGCTGGGACAGCCTGAGCTTCCGGCACCGACCACACTTTACCTTTGTAAAAACATCCTTGAATTTGATACAAAATTAACGTGTAATCTTTAGTTGTGAAAAATATGTATTTGTTTTTTTTTATGGTATAATATTAACGTTTTTAATTCAACATATCCCAGTTAATGGACAGACTAAAACTTTGGGCTTGTGTGAGGATTTTTATACATATACATTTATAGATCATTTTTATATCAATCTTTATTATATTATATAAAGTGTTCAATTTTGAAAAAAATATTAATCAAGTAGTATATATGCAAAAGTAGTGATTTGTGGAAGACCAATCAGACGTTTAAATTTCAATTACCTCACAGTTGCCTGATAAGTCATTTACACATTCAGACAATTTACATTAGATTCTGTCTCTTGTAAAACATTCCAGTTAAAATTTGTATCATCTTGTTACTGAGCTCTTCATGTTCTGAACATTATTAAATGCTAATCGAGGAGTTTAGTTTAGTTTTGATTCACTACATTTTAAAGCAGTATTCTACATGCAGTGGAAATACGTAACAGGTTATTATTCAGTGTAAAGTTAGTAAGCTGAATGTTGTTAGTGTGTATTGCTTTACTTGACCCATTTGGTCACAGATATTCTTTACTTTGGGCTTTAATCACTGAAAATTAAAGAAATACTTCTAGAGAAAATATTACCATCTTAGACAGACATTCAATAATCTCCTTTTGTTCATCCTGTAATGGATTATAAAAGTTCACTTATGTCTCTACACATTAATACACAATTACACAAACAGCAGTAACAGGGTGGATATTTCTGCAACACATCAAGTATTATATGTTCAAGTGTATTTATATTTGTCATTGTAGTATTCCCTGCAAATATATCCTTGTCACAACTACTTTCATTTGTATTTCTTTTTTAAGCAGATTTTTACACAACCCCCACATTTATGTATGATTATAATTTGGATATATGATTATTCTAATGTCTGAGGAGATGTTTCATTTTCAAATTATTTTCATAACAAATGCACTTTCCAACACATTTTGAATCATATTTATTGCAACAAGGAGAAACCTTTTTAAATATCAACACAATATTTGAGTTATGTTGGAAATCATTTGTTTAAAATGTTTTCAGTTTTAGTTGACTATACATTTGACTTTGTCTCCTTTCAAGTAATCTGACAAAATTCATAAATGTACTTTTGATTTTTCGTCTACTCACAAATGTAATAGTTAAATTATCAAATGTAAAATAACACGTTCCTAAATTTGTACATGAAAAATATGTTTAAGTAATATATTGCAGTTAATGTTTCTGTTTGTTAATTTGTTTTCGTTTTCTTCCCCCAAAACATTACACATGCATATTGACATGTTTGTCTATATGATGAAAGAAAATTAATATTTAATGGCTCTCCACACAAGAAAGCAGTTGCATTTCTGTGTCCCATGATCAGACTATTTGATTAATATGGAAACATGTGACATTTAAAATAACGGTGTGAAGAGCATTTGCTCTTTCAAAGCTGAGTTGCGAACAGGTGTTTGATTTATAAACAACTCTGGTAACTTACCATAGATGTGATTAGAAATTGTTTGTGATCAAATGTGGATGTAATAATTTCCCCACCTCCAAAGCAAAAAAATCTGTCACAGTAACTTATGACAGTAAATTAGCATTCTCCTGATTACATGTCTTCCTACCAACAGTTAGTTATTTGTGGGATCTCTCCAGCAGTGGCCTGAGAGTGTGCTGTTCATTGTGCTCCAGCAGTGGCTCTCCTCTGCTAATGGTACAGCGGTATTCGCAGCCCCTCACTGTGGGCTGAATGTGGCTGTGATGCTTGGTTGAGAGGATTAGTGGGACGTATGTGCGCCATGTAATTAGCACAGCACTGTTGTGGAGCCGCTGTGGTATACTCTGTATAGATCCACCCGAGGGCATCGCCACTGCCTGGGAATCAGATGGAAACAGAGTTTTGCCTTCAGAATAGAGAGAGACACACGCACCTCTCGTCTCTTTGCACACTGGCGCTATTTAGAAATGCGAGCGCATGCAAGTTTTCACCGAGTATTCCGATAACACAGGTTTTACTGGAAGTTTAGTTCTGTATGCATTCTCTCAAAATGTGTGTTTGACATTGCCGCCGGCATGTGGCCCGTGACACTCCACCTGTTATTTACTTTTGCTGCACTTATTGGAGTCTGAATATCTCTTGGCTCATGGCAGAGAGACCAGCCGCTTAGTGTACGAGTCTGACAGGCTTATTGTTGATCTTGTATTGCAGTGGCAGTTCGCGCCACTCAGAAGTCAGCCCATGCCGAGGATTGTCAGTTTGAGTTCCTCTGTGCTCGCTAGAATTGAATTGAGATGTGACATCTTTCTGCCTCTAAATGCTCCATCAACACCCTCGCTTTCCTTAAGCCCTGGCAGAGCCACTGCTATAAACTAAACTAGGCTATCCCATTTCCCTTCATGAAATAAAAGCTTTTTAATGTATTTTTTTTAAGAGAAGCAGAGAGAAGTTAGCACACAATGATGAATTAGATTTCAATTCATTTGACTTCATTCCCAGCTTGCTGCATTAGAGCCTGCAAACACCCATCTCTAGCAGTCCGTCTGCTTGATTCTTATTAGGTTTCAGAAAACAAGGCGAGGGAATTGCATTAGTGTATCTTAAGTTAAAAGCTCTTTGCTCTTTGACCAAGTGTTTCATTGTTATTGGGTTAATCAGATTTTTGCTGTCTTCATGGAGATGCTATCGCAGGCTAGAGGCAGTGGTGGGTAACCAAAGCAGCCGTGCACAGACACTATCCAGATGGGATCAGCTTACGGTAATTTGGTTTCAGAATACATTACCAGAAGAGGCTTCTGGCCGAGAATGGCCACCCCGCTATGCGCCAGGAGCTGGTGGCCTCTGTAGCTGCAGTGTCCAGCCCCACAGCCCACCTGTCCCCCATCCCACCCTCCTCATCTCCCAGAGCTTTTAGGGGGTGTTGGGATGTGTGCCTTTTTTAAAGTAAACCCTGATGTTTTAAAATTCAGTCTGTCACCCAATTCTAAATACTTCTTCCTTGTACCAACAGGGCTTTGTTGTCCAATTCATTAGAGAGATTCCTGAGTCCACTGGCCACGCTGGAGCCCTCTCATTTCTGGTATCTAGTATCATTACTTTCACTGTAAATATGTCACTCAGCTCAGGCTGAGCAGGGGGGGGGGGGGGGGGGGGGGAGGGGGGAGCATGTTGTCCCACTCCAGGCCAAATGGGGATGCAGAGCATATTGACACTCTCTGGATGTTCACTGTACTGTAGTTTCAGATGTATTCGGGTTCATACTTGTTAGTGCTTAGACTGGCTTTAAAGGAGCTGCTAAATCAAACTCACTCATGTATTTGTGGTAGTGTTACCCCACCTTTGGGTGCTCTATTCCGTGGGTCATTAATTAGGAAAATAAGAGTAAGAAAAGCATGCAATATCCAGACTTGTTCTGTTCTGAAATATTATGACCCGTTCGATTTAATGTTGTGCAAAAAAACTGTGTAAAAATGGTCACGTTGCAAATTAACTTTTTTTCTTTCAACCAATATTGCATGAAAGAAAGTTTGAAGAAAGTATACAATTGTATTTTTAATATTATTGGTACATTTTGGATGTTAGTGTTACTATAACATGCTGTCTCTTGAGACCCTATCTGATGTTTGGCCTTTACACCTCTCAGTGATTGGCTACCAGGCCTCTTTGGCTATTTCACAACGTCTACCTGCACAGAAATCACCAGCCGTCACCACACGCCTCCCTTTCTGATTTCTCATCCATTGTAACCTTGGACACCTCCGCCGCAGTGTGAGAATCTGTTTAAAAATAACTAGGTCCATTAGTCTAGAAGGATAATGCTAGCCTACGTGGGCTCTCATGCCCTTGTGGCAGCAGAGTGCTATCACTGACACGGTGCGTCAGCACTTCTTCCTGTTGCTCCAACATTGAAGGGCTCCTCTTCATTTACACACACACACACACACACACACACACGCATGCATGTATGTATGCGCACAGGCACAAACACACACACACACCATCTAGAACACTGAAGTTTAGAAAAATAACTGAGTCAAGAAATACACTTGAAAAAAACTGTAGAGTGGTAAATTAGTCACAAGAAAACACTTCAGTGAAGCTTCCTGTTGCCGAGTCTGCTTGTTTCTTATGGTTCTCTCCATTGGTATGATAGATATGAACGCTCACGACAATGCTGCTGCTTTTCAACCACTCTGTCCTAAATGTGGTGGAGGGAAAACTTGTAGGTCCACTAATTCACACTTGGTAAGAAAATGTGATGTAAGGCGGGTAACTATATGGGTGTTTATCAGTGAAGGCTATTGGTATTGAACGGCCAGCTGTTTGAAGGTTATGTTTCGGAGCAGTAATTGAAATGCAAAATAACATTAGGATCGATGGTTAGCTTTGTTTATTTATGAAATCAATATTGAAACCGTCCGTCACAGTAGCCGCTCTGATTCCCACTGACAGCTTCACCAAGTCTCCTCTACATGGCCACAGTGAGCCTTGCATCCATTACAGCTTTTAGAGCGAGCACTTCTTTTTTTTTTTCATCACTCTTTGGACAGCTGGGAGTAAATGTTTCATGCTCATATTTGAACACACACACACACACACACACAGTCCGTAGGTTTGAAGGAAAACTGTGCAGCATGGCATCATGAACTGTACAAAACTGTGGAATTGAAAGGACTGACGCAGTGTGCACACTTACAGCAGCTATGTTGTGGGTGTGTCTTCGAGACAGAGAGAGAGTGAGAGACAGCACTACTATCACTCGTCCCTGATTTGCCCAAGGGAAGTAGATGTGACCAATAACCAGCCATTAACATGGCGGTGTGCAAAAAGCCAGCCACTGTAGGCCTAGTTTCTCTGTGCTGAACAGGAATTTCTATTGACGTATTTGATTCTCTTGACCCGTGTCAAATATGCATTGCTCGTATAACAGAAATAAGAAAAACCCTAAAACATTAAATTATGTGAGAAAACAATGCGGTACAATCCTGTTCCTAAATCAGAACTGAATGGTCTGCAGAACATAATTGATACATATTTGATTAAACATTAACCCACATGTATTCTTACTTTACACCGTCGTTTATTTTTGAAACATTGCCATTATCTGTATTATTTGTTAAAGCTAATAGAGCTTCCATCTCAGTTTACATCACATTGTCAGGCTAGGTTCTGACTCTCCATGACATAAAACGTTATTCATTACAGGTTAACTTTGTTTGTCTCATGTCTCATAAAACCTGTTGTTTACAACTTCACAACAGAATCATTTCAACTGATAACTGACAGATTTGTTAGTGTAGAAGTGTGTGTGGGCGTGTGTGTGTGTGTGTGTGTGTGTGTGTGCGTCCCTGCTTGCTCGCCTGCCTTCAAATTATACAACTATGTGCTTGTGTGTGTGTATTTTCCTGTTGGCCACGATACACATTCACATTTAAATGCCTCCTTATGAGACCACCCCCACAGCGCTGAGTGCAATCGAATGGTCAAATTGAGTGTCTGGTTGTTGAACCTGCCACTTGGAGAGTCGCTCCCTCCCAGTTCATCCGGTGACACCAGACGTGGTGAACACTGAAATGTGTGTTTAGATTGCCCCCTGAAGGAGACACATTAATTCAGGAAATATCCCCAAAGTTTAATTATTCCTGAATGGTGTGGTGGTGGACACTACCGTATAAATCAGTTAGGCCCACCCGTCTTTTTATTACCAGCACTATTTATGGGGAATGTGTGGCAGCTGGTAGAGATGAGCCTGTAAAAAGCCAGAGGCTATTGCTATGACTGTGTCTGCTGCTGTGGCAGACACAGTCATAGCAATAGTGTTGTGCGCAGCATCAATTCATTCTGGAACTGTTTGAATTGTGCGCTACAATTTAAATCAGAGGAATCAAGTCAACTTTGATGATCACGTTGTATTATGTATGTTATTTTAATCTTACCTATGTGCCGTGATGACACAGCCACTGTGAACCTGTACAAACATTTACACATTTGATTGCGTTTGAATTATCCTGGACGCCTGATAAACCTGCTAATTTTGGCCGATGAATTTGGCCTTGTACATTTGTACGTATGTGTGTGCATGTGTTTGTATTTGTACTCTTCTTCTTATGAAGAGGACAATTTATAACGGCGGCAGGATGGGCTCTTTGTTTTAAGCAGGTATATAGTTCTCCCCTAAACAAGGACAGCCTATCAGAAGAAGATTAATGAAGTAATTTCATGCATGGTTCTATACCTCCGTCCTCCTGTACGCACAGTCACTGTGTCTAAACCTGTGATTTACACTGGACTGTGTTAAATAGCCTTAACCCTTTATGATAATATTTCTTTCTGTTTGTGACACACACACACACACACACACACACACTGCAAAAAAACAAGCAACACAATCTGTAATATCCTTCGACCCTCTGATAAAATGGGCTTGGATCTTTTGCTCAAGTTTCCATCATTCATATTTGATAATCCCCCTCTCTTTATTTTACATAAGGAACCCTACTGGGAATGCGTGAGAGGTGTGCTGTGGTTGATATCTGCTGGCTTTCCACATAATTTATGGCAGTTAAACAAAACCGAGCCTTAAAGGGCTTTTGCAGCATGAAACAGAATTGTTAAGAGATATTCATACATTAGCCTGGACAGGTCAGATATTCAGGAGCATATTACCAAATCCTGTTTTTTCTTTTCACTATTTTAACAACAGTGTTGACATTCTGCTCTTATTGAATCTCTTTCCACTGACTTTATTGATTCATTATATTACCATATTACACATGTCAATTCTAGGAAAATCACACTGTTCATGAGTGGCCAAGTTAACTGATGATGTACTTTTATGAGGCGCTGATGATATGTTGATAATGACTTCATGATGCTGGAGATTCTGTGATAAAACAATGAATTTACATCACTGCATCTGTGTTACTGAAGAGAAAACCATACTGTTCCTCTAGAATGTCAGAACAATTAAAAAAAATATATATATTTCTTTTTATGTATTAGAGTCAAATAGCCAAACAACAGAACTGTGTCGTTGGTAATATGTTTCATCATTCGAATTTTAAACAGACGTAAAGTGACAAAGAACTGCCATAAAGCGGAACAGTTTATTGTTAAAACATATGTTATAAAGGAAGAATCCACCAACTGTACGCCCATATTGCATGGGAGTGTATTGTAATATTGGCGACAGTGTATCAGTAACATATCACACAACGCCAGGTTTTGTCTGAGGTCATTACCAACACCAGCTTTGAAGGAGTCTTTTAAATATACAAAACGCTGATAATTAGAAACTGTTTTTAAGGATGATTTTTTTTTTTTTTGCCAGTAGTGGACTATAATTGCTTTCTGTAGATATCACGAGCCATTGTACATTTATGTTGTTAAATTATACCATGGCCATGCTTCATAATGGGTGTAATGGAAACTAATCTTTTCTAATGAAAAAGCAGAATTAAAAATGTGATCCCAAATGTACTGCACGGCAGCCGAGACTTATCACTAAACTTCTTTTTTACATACAGTGTGATGAGCTGTTCAATTCTGCAGGGAGCTTCCCCACTGGGTCTGCGTACAAGACTGTTAACTCTTCGCTCTCCACTGTGGGCATTTTAGACAACTGACAACTCCCTCACGTCCCCCCCACTGACAGTAGCTCTCTCATTAGCCATTTGCTTCTCTCAACATCCTGAACTCAGCCCCTTATAAGAACTGGATCTGCCCAGTGCGGCCCAGACAGTTTACGTCAGACAAACAGCAGCGCCTGTATCACAAGAGGCCCTCTCTTTCCTGCCAGCAGCATCTCTGGAACAGGAAGGAGCAAGAGGGGGGATCAATAGATCTGATCTGCTTCTTGGCCAGCGCTATCTTGTGCTGCCGCTGGAGCATGGGGCTCATGTTGTCGTAGTGGAGTGAGCTCATAGCTTTATAAAGACTACAGTGACATCGCTGTGGAGCAGCTAAATATAATCCTCTGCTGGAGACTGAAAAACTTAATTGCCCAGGCCACAGAGCACCATGGTCCCCCCAGTGGTAACCCTGCACGAGCCCCCAGCCTACGGACTATTGATCCGGGGCCCTAGCTCTCCATTGGTACCATAAACACAGCTCTCTCTCTCTCTCTCTCTGCCCCGTCTCTCTCTTCCCCTCGCGTATCGCTTACTTTCTCTTTTCCTGTTTTTCTGTCTCCTCGACTTCCCTTTTGTTTGCCTTCATAGATCTGCGCATCATAAATCTCTGTCAGCTTCTCCTGAGTGTCTGGCATATCCGTTAATAAAGAGACCCCTCCCCTCCCTTCAGGTCCTCCCCCTCCGCTCCCTCCTCTCTCTGCCAGAGCAGGACTAATGAATGAGAAACTCCAAAATTAGGGGCCTCTCCCTCATAGATTAGAATGGGTCCCTATGGAGTGTGGGGCTTGCCTCCAACGAAACCACAGCCATCAACCCCCTTCCCCAACATTTCCATCTTTCATATTCTGTCTGCAACACAAACACACCCTGAGACCTAAGAGCACCTAAGCCCGTACAGCGTTGGTACAGACACACATGCACATCAAGAGTCTTTTGGCCCCTTATTCCCCTGATGGTCATTAACCTGGAACCAGTCAGAGAGGCGTCCTTCATATATGTTTTGGAATCTCTATTCCCTTCCTTTCTCCCAAGGGCCACCCAAACCCCTCCCTGAGCCCCAGTCCTTTTTCATTTCCATTCTGCCCTGCGTGAACACATGCCGAACACCCTTGGTGGCATACACACTTCTGCATGTATCTCTGTGACTTTAGTCGGGCCGTGCAGAATTTCAGCGTGGTCTCCGCTCTCCCAAAAATGAATCCCTGGCTGTGTGTTAGAGCGGTAAAAGGTGGCGGTGGCCCCAGGAGGAGAGGTCAGCGCGGCAGCTGCCAGTGGGTTCTTGCCGTGGTGGGGAGGCTGAGCCCGGCTGAGAGGAGGTCTGTCAGGAGCTAATTGAGTTCGTCCTACCAACGCTGACTCTGGGGCCAGTGGCTTATCAGGCCACATCGCCTGGGGCCCTCCAGACAGATCTGCCCCTACCGGGGCATCTGATATCACCATCACCCTGCCTGCAGATGTCAACCCCCACCTCCACCACCCACCCCTTCCCCTCCACTTACCCAGTTTGATCAGGTAGCAAGGATGTGACACTCCGGGATGAGGTTAGCAAATGTTATAAAATTGTGTTTTGGCATCTGGTGGCCTTGAGAGTGAAAAGGACATTGGGAATATACTCACTTTTTGAATTGAGCCTCGAGCACGGGTTTGTGATTTACACATGAAACAAGGAGAGAGCTGTAGTCACCCAGAGAACAGTGGAGGATGTCAGTATCCTCCTGAAGTGAGCAGGAAGCTCTCAGCAGGAACACTTACAAATTGGCTCAATTAGATCCTGAATGTTCCGCGTTCTTGCGACAGTGTCATCCAACGTTCAGAGTTTTTCGCTTGCAGGCGAGGAAAGTGTTGAGAAGCGAGGAAACGGGCGCTCCTCGCTTCTCCTCTCGGAAGTCGAGGAACAGAGAGTGTGAGACGAGCTGCCAGATCATTAGGCCAGCTAATCCTGGTCACAGCAGCACCAGTGGAACGATATTAGGGATCTGAAATGCTGTTAGGAGGGCCAGGTGGAATCAGATTAAAACCAAACTGCGCAGTGTGCGTTTGCGGGCCCATAACCCACTACTCAGCATGAATTTTGATCAGTGCAAAGGGAACAAAAGGAGGAGGAACAGAGAGAGAAAAAAGAGAGAGAGAGATACTGTATCTTGGACGAGCACTGCTCCTTTGGGCAGCCAGGCAGCAGAATTTGAAATGCTCTTATGTTGAGGAAGGAAGTAAGACAGAACTATAGATTTTACAGCATCAAGTCGCGGTTAGTTCAGCAGATCCTTTCCTGTCTGCTCTGTCTGTGTAGCACACAAGCTAATTAGCACCTGCCCCACATATTGAATTATTTATTACAACTATTGCTGCTGTCAAACTATTTAATGCTCATAATTCATTTTCCCATACAATGGTATTTATAGATTTAAATTGGACCTGTCCCATTAGAGATTACGAATATTTATAGAAATATTTTAGACTATTTGATTAATACGCCAGGTTCAAGTGGTTAGTATTCCCTCAGTATCATTAATCAATATATGCAGGCTTGTTAAAAACATAAGCATAGCAGTGGTATAATGTGTCATAGCAGAATGAGTTAAGGGGATTCTAGCCAGCACATTTATTATAAATGACCACATTGAGCTGGAGGGGAAACAGTTAAGACACTTATGCAATTATGCTAAGTGTCACCCTGAAGATGGCCTTTGAACCGGGGTTAAGCTTACTCTGAATTTGTGAAATAAAAGCTAAATGGAGCCATCTTGTGCTCCTGCGTTTTAATATATGGCCTTTAATAAGCCAAGTGCAGGTGCCCTATCGCACAGGTGCACATATCCATCTGAAACAGAGAACATAAAGCAGATGAACACAGAGCCGTGCATTAATTTATGGGGATGCAATCTGCATTCATTATCAAGAGCGGCGAGTTCTATTTTAGAAAGGCATGAAATGGATTCACTTTGTCAATTTCTGTCTGCAAGGACATTCAAGAGTACAAATGGATCATTTTTTAAACAGCAAATCTGAATAACCGCCCCCCATGCCATCAGTAGTATTAGATGTATTTTTGCATTGTTTGAATTGAGAATAACTGAAAGAAAAAGTGTAAATTGGAAAGCATGATCTCCAGCACAATGGTAGTTGTGTATCAGTTCTATATAGTGAAGGCTTTATATTGCAAGAAGAATTCCAGGAGTGCACAGGCAAAGGGCTTATTCCACAAGGTCAACGGTTTTAACAGGGGGCATTTTTTTATTATTTATTTTAGCAGTTAACCTTTTTGTGAATTTTCAGAAGTGGTAGGCACCTGGAGCTCCGATGAATATACATGACAGCAGGGAGTGAAACCTGGGAATGAGATTTAATTTGACACGCTGACCCCCCATCTCCACGGGCCCAGCAAGCCAGGGTGAGAAAATAAGGTTGACCCACTGACCCCTGGGCCTGAACCCCTCTGTCACCCACCCTCACAATTAAATCAGCCTCAGAGAGCAAGAGGCAGTCCGGCCGACCGAAAGGGGGACACAGCGGAGGCCTCTCGTTTCCTGTTTCCTCCCCAGCACTCTGAGACAGAAGCTATCGTCCAATCAGGCAGATAGAGCCCGGTACGGAACATCCCTCTCTCCCCGTGCTGATGGTAAACTGACATGTCAAATATGTAAACATTACCATTAGTTGGCAATATGCTAATGGCACTAATGTGCTAAGGCACAACTTCGGGCTGTCTAGCTGCCACTCAATAGGAGCCCCTGTGTCTGAATTTGCATAAGCCATGCAAGGCTCAATTTTGTTAATGCAGGCAAGTGCAGGTGACCTTTCACCCCTTCCGTGGTACCTAATGCAAAGGGGTGTGTGTGTGTGTGTGTGTGTGTGTATGTAAGTGTGTGACCTAGCCTTGACCCTAAGGGGTCACTATGTCTACACGGCATCCCCAATACAATGAGTTATCCATCTCCTCTACCAGTCCACCCCTTTAGTTCACTCCATTTGTGGACGGAAAAATGAGTTGAACATGTCCGGGCTAAGTTTTCCCCCCCCATTGTTCTCCCAATGCAATTTCAAGTTAAAGGTTATAGAGCGAGACTGAAATAGATTTATATGGGCAAGGAAGGCTTCAGAGTGCATTTTGTGGCCACAGCCAAAAGGCTGCACTTTAGTCTGCACACGTTACAGCATCATATTGCATGTACTCCAAAACACAGTTATTAGGCAGACAGTGAAAAAGTCAATATCTTGCCATCATGTTTCCTTTTGGTTGACTGCTGACTCAAGGAGACAAGCCAAGGTCCACTCTGCTCTCTAAACTATGGAGATGCCCAAGACTTGATGTGCTGGGTGTGTGTGTGTGTGTATGTGTGTACGCACTTGCGTGTTAAGTTATTTGAGTGCTCTTTCTATCCCTCCCTCTTACTCTCTTTCACTTTCCTTTCTTTCTGTCTGTGTGTTTGTATTGTTTTTGGGCATGTGTGCAATGGTGTGTGGACGTGCGTGTTGTAGACTTAAGCGCTTTTTCTGCTACGGTGGTGTGTGGCTAATGAAGCACTTAGGATCCTCCCTCTAGTTCACGGGTTTATAGGGAAGGTTAGGACACATAGTGGTATAGAGAACAGAACATTAAGTAGACTATTAGTAGAATAGTTGATACATTTTAAATGTGATTTGGCAAATACAATAGATTACAACTGTTGGAGCACATGAAACCCACCAAATGTGTCATCACCCACCTTTTTCTATGAAGAAATTGCATGTTTATATTTAAAAACGTATTTTTCTATGAAAAGCATAAGAAAGATTGCTTTCTACTGGGACTGCATTGTTGAATATACGCATGTATACGAATATATAATTCATTAACTCTAAACACTTTACTATAATGTCTACTTAAAGGAAAAGAGCATTTGTGTTGTAATTGTCATGAAAAGCCACAAAATCATTACATTTTGTACTTAATTTCAATCAAGTGTTTACCTATTGAGACATGTATGTCACTCCACTGGTTGATAAGATTAATATCTACTCTCGGAAGATCTCTGCTAATCATCTTCCTCTTCTCCTCCTCCCTTTCCCGTCAACTCTCCCCCCTCCCCCACTCACCCCACCCCTCAGGCTGCTGAATAGAATGGCCGCTGATGACCGGCACCTACCTTCCAGTTGTGGGTCCTACATCAAGACGGAGCCATCCAGTCCCTCCTCGGTCATCGACACGGTCAGCCACCACAGCCCCAGCGGCAACTCAGACGCCAGTGGCGGCTATGTCAGCACTATGAACAGCCACTCCAACGGCCTGGACTCTCCACCTATGTTCACCCCCAGCGGACTCGGGGCCGTTACCTGCCGCAAACGCTACGATGACTGCTCCAGCACCATCATGGAGGACTCGTCCATAAAGTGCGAATACATGTTGAACTCCCTCCCCAAGAGGCTGTGCCTGGTCTGTGGAGATATAGCCTCGGGGTATCACTATGGGGTGGCCTCTTGTGAGGCCTGCAAAGCCTTTTTTAAAAGGACAATACAAGGTATTTTTCTCCTCCCACCTCCCCCCTTTACAAACACTCAATACAAGTATTGCATTCCTTGTCGCTGCATTGCCAGACATAAAAACACCCTCCATACAAGACACTTTCGACCTCGCAACAACAATGAAACATACTCAGGGCCATCGATTTACTATGTAAAAAAAAAATTACTGGAGTGTGAAAAGTGTTTTCTCTACCGCCTGAGACCAACAACCTCTGTAAAACAGAAACAGACAATATTTGATTCCATTACATTTCCACTCACTATCGGATAACTTTACAAGCGTATTTACTAGTTATCAAATAAAAACAGAAACCAGAGGAATATTTTGACATGGGACGGACGTGTAGGTATGATTACGTCGTCTGTCATGGTTGGTGGTGTATGGTGGACATGACATCATCACTCAGGGGTCAGATTTGGCGGAGTGTACGAGGCTGTTTGCCCAGATGCCTTGGGGGGCTCAGAGAACGTGCTTTATTATTCCTGTCTTGTTTTGTGTGTGTGTGTGTGTGTGTGTGTGTGTGTGTGTGTGTGTGTGTGTGTGTGTGTGTGTGTGTGTGTGCCTGGGGACTAGGGTGCGATTGGCTATCTGCAAGGCATGATGTATCACAGCTTCTCATTAGAGAGGCAATGAAAGGCCCCCCGCTGTGAAACTGTGCGCTCTGCTCCGGATTAATCAGGAAGACGGAGATATTGTTGAGCCTGGAAACAGCTGCCCAAGTCGAAGCTCTGCCCCGGCTGAGTACTGCAACAAATACTGTAGACAAACTGGATGAAAAAGGTGAAATGAGCCAGAGGGTTGGAGTATAGTGAAATGAGGTGATTAAGAGTGGAAGAATTTGATTTTTCAACTAAATGAGTCCGACAGGTTTTATCCATTGCGTTCAGTGATTTTTCATCAACAAATGATTGCAGGCATTATTTGAAGATCTGGCCGTCTGTCTGGTTGTTAAGTGTTGATTTTGGACCTTACAGCCCATATCAGCTTTAGACAGTCTATGTACCTTTTGCAGGCAAACAAAAGCATTAGGCCAAATCCTCCTGTTTACCCATGCTGCCATCAGCAATCCTGTCTATTGACAATAGATGAACATTTTTTTCTCAAATAACATAACTGGGCTTTTGTCCCCTCACTAAAAGTACACTGATGGCAACACAATGGAACAGAAAAAAGGCATCGGGGAAGAAAGGGACGTCTTAAGTGGAGCAATGGCCCAAACAATTAAGAGGAAGGTACATGGGAAAAAAATTGAAAGCTCCTCTTTTTTTCCCCCCCTCACTTTGCATTGTCGATTTGAAATCCCTCTCTTTCTCTTCTTGGAGGGCTGCCTGTAATGGAGCTAATCTGCCGTCGTTTGTCCGAGCCACAGGAGTTTTGTCAATAACAATCAGCGTTTGGAAAGTGTAATTAAGGCCGAGGCTTTTCATTCGGAAGAAGGGAGGGGGCCGTCTCCAGGGACGGGCATGCCAATTAGAAACTCAGGCACGCGTCGCCGGGTAATTTCAGGGAAAGGAGGGGAAAAAAAACCAGGACTTCTTTAGATTGGAGAGGGACCCTGCTGCTCTTTCAGAGGAGAGGAGGAGAGGCTTAATGGCATAATAATCAGACAGGGGTCCCAGGCAGAAAAAGCAGGAGGACGCAGGGACTTTTTGGGGGAGGTGAAAACCTTCCGAAATGATAAAAGAAACGCATGCAGGATGGCTGGAGGAAAATGGAGGCGGTAAATAGCGGGATGTAGAACCCTTGAAAGAATGAGAGGGTGCCATTGATGAGAACTGATTAATTAAAGGAATAACGAGGCAGTCAAGGGTGGAGTGTGAGACGGCCCTCTCTAATGAGAGGAAAACAAAGGAGCTGTCTTTTCCAGTCCTTTATCACATTGTTCTGTAGCACTTAGGGCAAATAACATGCTAAGTTAATATTAACCCTGTACATGACAGTTTCTTTATCGCCTTGTGCTCACCTTGTGTAACTCCGTGTGATTCAGCAGCTAATTCTTGAGAGTTTTTTTAGATTTATATTATCTTTCAATTTAGTTCTATTTAAATTGAACTTTTTATGATAGTTTAGGCACCGAGTAACTTACTGTCTTTGTTGTATTTCCCGCTCCAGCCTCACAGTCTTACCTTTTCAACAAAAGATGATGGAAAATCCATCATCTGTCACCTATTCATCCAGTGAAAAGCCCCTTGAACTCTTACGTGGAGATAGTTACATTACTCAAGGCCAGGCCCCAAGTTAATGTCAACCTGGATCTCCATCCATCCCAGAAATAACCCTGTTCTCATTGCTCCCTAATCATCCCGCCATTCCTGCACCTCACGTGCCCCCACCAATCAAAAACATAAATCTCTTATTGAACTGTGTTTTCTTCCCATTTTGAACCCAAGTGTAAAATTGCTTGAAAACCAACTGAACTCAGTGGCCCCCTTCTATATGAAGTAATAGACCTTGACAGTAAGCCTGTAAAAGTCAGTTTAGATTTTGATGAGAAATACCTGCCATTTTACTGTAATTTACTTACAAGACCTGACTTTCCCCTCTGTGCCCTGGCATGGGTCCTGAAAAGCCATAAAATAGATTGAGACAGATACTTATCAAGAGAAGAAGGAGGGAAATCTTTTTCTTCTCCCTTCACTCGGTAATGTTATTGGTAACCATACCGTAACCTCTCTAAAGACGGATAAACCCCGGCATGGCCCTCGGGTTAAAGGGGTTCCCGCCAGTATGCTTCATTCCTGAAAGTGAAACCGGCCATTCTATTACTCACATCTCTGAATGACAAGGTTACTGTAAATAATGTAAGAGGTGCGCCCTTTTGAGTCAATGTTTTAATCTAATGTAACTACAAATTCCCAATTAAATCAGTAGTTAGTTGTGACACTTTGTTTAACTGTTCAGGAGACTGTAAAGCCACGTTAGAGTTAAAAGTCAGTTAAATCCACTTGTCTGTTTTGCTAAAAGGTTTATTCGCCCCTCGGGTGGAAGTTTTGGTAAATGAGACAAGAAACAACTAAAGACCGCTACAAACAATATCATTCATTCACACAAAGACAAGAAGGACACACTCTGCATAAAATAATACCTCTTACAGTGATGAAGCCTATTCTGTTGAAAGTAAAACATTTAAATGCATTAATGTAAATCTCAATAATTGTGTTTTTATCTAACAATTACATTGAAGTCCAAACCTAATTAACCACATCAATTACAGGTATATTTAGCTTATAGTGTAAATTAAGTGTGATTTTTACCACAGTGGTTAGAAAGGTTACAAACATTTAACAGCATCAGATATTATAATTACTTACATTTGTCATAGTCGTGGCAAGTTCCAATCTATGGGAGCTGCCTTAAATATGACCATTTCTTGGATATTTTTCTTCTTTCATCGATATGAATGTATGTAAATAAAAGCAACAGGCCAAGAGAGGTCAAGGCTTATTGTCATTTAGCTCAGCTAAACGATGTCAGGCATGTTTTGAAGTGGGGCTTACTGCTCGATACTGAAACTTCTTCTAAATATAAACCTAATGGAGCGATGAAAAATATTAGTGAATCCACCCCCCCCCCTCTATCTGCATTGAGCTATGAGAAGCCCCCTCCGACAGAACATCACACGCACGGAGGACTTGACGGGACAGGTGGACACAGTAGCACAGCAGTGTGTGAGCGTGTGTTTGTTTGTGATATCCAAGGGCCAACTCTCTGAGAGTCAGTCAGCCACCAGGTGTGGTATGTGCACGAGCCCCCAACACCCCTGAGACGGGGAAGGGAGAGCAAAATACCCCCATAAACAAAGAGTCCTCAGGGGACACACAGGGTCAACTGTGCCGGGCTGGGCCGTGCAAGCAGACCTGCCACATAGCGTGCATTCAACAAAGTGAATAAAATGATAAGTAAAGACTTGTCAGATTTGCATAATCCATGTTTCTTTCAGGTGTTAAGTATTTTACGTCCCGGCAAATTGCTGATTGGTTAGTGTATAATGGGAACGCAAACCAAAAAGACCTCCAAGAATTGAATCCAGCACAGGGTGGCACTGATTGCCTCCTCCCAGGATGGGAAATGGATAGGATTATTATGGTCTGGTTCTGCTATGACAACAGAGAAAACAGACAGAGGAAAGACAATCAGAGCTCATCAGCCGCCTTCCCTCACACCTTTATTTACCCCAATCCCAAAGAGATGAGGAGAATTAGCATACTGATTTCTAACCCAGATATAAGGAGGAATTTCTAATTATTTATAACATCTTGGGACCCTCCTCTTGATCTGCCCAATAATGTTAACATAATTGCATAAGTTGTCAAAGGATGTTGGAGGGCTAGTGGAGGAACGCCCGTGGAATATTACACAGCTTTCGGTTTCTCTGTACAGAAAATATGGAGTAAAGGGTCAGAGCTGTGGAGCAGCTACAGGATGTCGGGACGCAGTCCTGATGTGCTTGTGTGTGGATTTCTGTTAAAACACTGCAAAGTATAAAAATGCCTTACAGGGGTTGCTGCACAGCATCTGTGTATTTAACAGTTTCAACAAAAAGCACATTTGCTGACATATTGTTTACTTACATGTATTTTAATGGATGAGGGAAAAATATTGAGGTACTCATGATGATTAAATTATATCTTTTACATCACTCAACAATTTATTTCACTGTCTGACAAAGACATAAACCCTGGGTTAAAAGAAAAGTTTAGGGAAAACCCCAATGTCAAAAGCTTTAAAGCTGAAAGCCTGTTCAAAATGAGGATAATTCAAACTCCCAGGCTGGAGCAACCATTACATTGAAGCCCTTTATTGAAAACCCCCTGAATACAGTAAAATGTAGGGAATCAGACAAGCGGAGGCATTGCCTCACATATCCTGCCCTTCCTATTGCTAATGCTAGAGTAGAGCGCAACCGGCTCTTTTATTGTATAGCAATGAAACTCTTTTTCATTGCTCTGTCCTGGAATCAGACGCTGCAGTTGAATAATGCATCAGGCCTCTTGCCTGTACACTATGTAAATAGTCAACAATAGCAACAGTGGTAACAACAGGTTTGGGTCTGCTGGAGTATTATGTAAAGTGGTCAGGGGCAGCGTGTCTGGCTCTCCAGCCTGCTATTGAGGCAGTGGCAGGCCCCTCTGAGCGCAGGGGGACACGGCCTGCGCCCGGGGCCCGGAGGGGACACGCACAGAATTAATGAGGCCAATTTAGTGTTGGACCTGCGTGGCGTCTACTGATGGGTCCTGAAGGACTGTTGTAGCTTTACTTCCAACCCCCCCACCCCACCCTCTACCTCTCACCCCAGCTTCTCCTCCTGCCGAGGCCCTCAGTGTTGAAAGGTTCTCTACTCGCTGGAGACCTGAGCCACCTGCACACTACATAAATGGATTCTATAGGAATCCATATGGTTAACAAGTGCCCATGCCTGGTTGGCAAAATGTAATTTATTATAGACTATCTGAGAATACACATCAGTAGCAGCACACAATTTTAAAATGAGGGGTTCTCTTTAGTGCCTGGTGAAATGCTTCCACCTCATATTTCACAAACATTTTTGTTTTAGATTTGAATGTATTGGACTTAGACAACTGGTTTTGCTTGTGATAACCTGGTGTTCTTCTTCTCCTCCTCAGGTAACATAGAATACAGCTGTCCTGCCACAAATGAGTGTGAGATCACAAAGCGGAGACGCAAATCATGTCAGGCTTGTCGCTTCATGAAATGCCTCAAAGTGGGGATGCTCAAAGAAGGTAAGAAGAGTAAGAGCATTTTTATTATTCTTACACACACACACACACACACACACACACACACACACAGAGATACATTTACTGTCCGTGTTTTGTTTCACACAACATTCATGCAAATAAAGAAGCCACCATTCATCTGATAAGGGAGCTGTTAGTGGAACATTACAGCATCCCACACTTGTTCTCATGATAGTTGTTTCGTTAAGCAATGAGTCCCACAGCATCTTTCATCTAGCAGCCCAAAGTGAGAGATGCATACAACTGGCTGGCCCAGACAACAGTTCCCAGCCCCCCTGTCCTCCCCCTACCTACAGAGCAGTAAATAATGTGCAGTTGAGCTGGGGACAGAAATATGCTGAATAGGTTGATCCTGCCGTCTGAGTAATAGAAATGTAACAGTATTCTGCCTGGAAGGGCTCAGGCTGGGTCCCTGAGCACACACCGGGCATGGTCTCAGCTCACCCCCGCATATTGATCCACTAAATGTTTTCCGAACATCTCAGCTCTCTTCCTGTGGATGGTTTTTTAAAGTCACGCCAGCAGGGAATTCAGTGACAATTAAACATGCTTCCGATGGATTTGTCTTGTTGGGTTCCCCCACCCACCAATCGCCCTGACTGAACCCCTTGAGACCCCGAGGCAGGGCTGCTTTTTCGGGGGAGGCACCTATCTGTTCTCTCTCTTACCCCATTGCACGAGCACATGCCTGCTCACCTTGCCTCTCTCTCTCTCTCTCTTTCTCCCTCCGTCTCCTTCTCACTTGTTGGTTGCTCCGAAAGGGCCAGACAAATGAATAATGAAAGATATGTGACTTGGGGGTGAAGTGGCAGTGTTATATTTATTCAAGCCTCCTCTGGGAGTAGCTCAGGAACTGTGTAAGGAAACGCGTTTTCCTCGAGTGTTGTGCCAAGTACGATTGTCCCTCATGCTTAAACAGTGGTATGAATACTGCCAGACAGAAGCTCTGACAAATGAAATTCCGTACAATCTTCCACTTTTAAGTTCTCTGTCTAACTCTGCGCAGTATATATATCCCACCATTATTCCTCCCATTATTCATCGGAGAGCGGGATTTATAGATGCATAATATATCCGGTTGCCACCTGAAGCCAGAGTCATAGCCCGTATGGATCTCCACACAGTAACAGAATCCGCTGGACTGCATGCAGCCAGATAAAGCCTCAGTGCCAGAAAGACAGAGTAATCGCATTACTATCTGATGAAAAATTTATGCCAATATATCATCTTGGAGAATAAGAGACTACAAAAATATGTAGCCGTGGCTATAAATGAATGACCAGTGTCGGGTCAGGGTAAAAAGAATGTCAAACTCAAATATGCAGACTTTGGCTAAGCCCGTGGTTCTAATGCCGCACACTTCTGTGTATTCAGCACACTGTCAGAATAAGAATGACCCTGCTTTACAAAGCGGCTGTCCTCACCTCATGGCAGCTATTATCACAGCGTGATTGAAGTGTTGCGCAGGAGTTGCAATAGATCCCTCTGAAATAACCGATTTCTGTCACAATCAAAATATTATTAAAATTGCAGGTTTGTCATGATTAACAGGGACTTGAGTAAGCTCTGCCTTGAGGTCCGGCCCATTAAAGTGTCACCAAGACAAAATGGAAAGAGAGACACGTGGTCTCTGTCCACTGTAAGCTCTATGAAGCCGCCGGCTCAACGCCATGCTCGGGCCCAGAGTGTGGAGATGGCCACCGCTCATGTGACTCAGGTTGCCACTTACTTTCATTACTGCAGAAAGGTCACATTGTGTCTCAATGGAAAATCACCTAATTATAACTTTACAGCTCCAACAAAGTACAGCGCTGAACCCCGATGAAGCAGAAGTTTAAATCCATCACCGTCTCTGAGAGAAGAGCGATATTAGACGTATTCTGAGGAAGTTGCGGTTAGATATTTCTGTTTACACTCCCACTAGTAAAATTCATACGGTATCAGTTTCTACTGAGCAAGCAAGCACATAATCATATCATCTCAAAGTTTGGTATGAGGTGAAGGAAAACGGTTTGGAAGATCAGCGGTCCGATTACAGGAGAGCCTGAACTCTGTGTTGAGTCGCTGTACTTTCCCCTGACTGTATAAAGGAGGAAGTGATCAATAGAAGAATCAAATGTCAGGGGCAACAGGTTTTTCCTCTGATCAATGGAAACGGATCAGAGCTTAGAGCAAGAGAGAAGACAAGATACTATTGAGAGATTACATTGACATCATTCGGTGGCAGTTGCTCTCTGCACTGACTTCCTTTCTCCATCGCTCACCAACACATAGATCCCTCCACACATGTGCGCACACACACACACACACACACACACACACACACCGGTGCAGAAGAATGTTTTATGTCTGTATAGTCACATATATATTTGTATCTACACACCTGTAGTGTTGACCAAAAACAATAGCTTTTTGTTCCATTGTCCTCACTGTGTGAAAGTGCTTTCTGTAAAGGTAGAAAGTATCCCGTCTCATTGTAAGAGGACGGCGTGGCAGCCATGAACACTTGCTGAACAAAGGAGCAAAGTGTGTCTGCGATGATATACAATACACCTCTCATTGTTCCGCAGACTGGCATGCAAAGGACAACCGCATCCCACAATAGCCCCGTCACCGCCACATACGCAACATACAGAACATACACGTGAACCACACTACGCTCACGTGCATAGTGCCTGAAATACTAGACATGTAGGTAATAAAGAAGCCTGAGCCAAAGCACACTGACAATTTTCTTTTTTTTTCTTTTACAATACTGTAATTTACAGCAATCTAAAGTTTAGTTTAAGTCTTTTCAATTAGCAGTGTGAGCAGGGATGTCAGCTCACTAGGGAAATTGTAGCTAACCTGTAAATGGACTTTGTGACGAGGGTGTCAGTATGGCAGCCCCTGGGGTTCAGCAGAAGGGGAGGAGGGCAATGCGTGACAATTTTTCTGCTACCCTTGCTCATCACCACTCGTGATGAGCAAAAATGCTGGAACACACGTACAAGCATGCAAAGCTGGCAACAGGCGCCCTTTGAAATAATGCTGACGGCAGTTTAGCCGGGCGGCTTCCTTGAAAGGCAAGGTTCACCATGCCTTGCCATGTGGCCTTCTGATTTTCCCAGCTAAAATAGGGTGCGCATAAGCCCCCCTTGGCATTGCCAACCATCCCAGACATCCTGACACTTTCCCCACGGAGAGACACCCAGAACAGGTGAGAGACTCAAAATAAGGGCCCCGACCACTGCCGGCCACACAAAGTGAGTGAAGACAGGCCCTTTTGTAGGAGGGTACTAGGAAGGGGATTATTATTGTTTTTGGAGAGAAAGAAGAGCCCTAGGTCAGCTGGCCCCAGCCCCCACCCCAAAGGCCTGCGCTAATCCGTGCACAAATGCCAGCCGCCTTGGCCGAAAGCCCTCTCCCTCTGCACCCTGCTTTGAAGAGATGATACCCGAGCTCGCCCGCTGCTGCCCGCACTGCTCTATGTAGTGGGCCATAAAACAGTGAGATGAGGTAGTACTCAACTCTCTTCACACATTTATAACGCTCCTTCTGTTTACTTTGGAGGGAGCACAACAGACCGGTTAGAGTCAGAGGCTTCGGGTGTCGCCAAAGGGACATATGAACCCCACAAAGGCCCCGATAAAGTCCCGACCATAGTGCCCCGACAGCAAGAGTGAATGAATCCGTCTAGCTGCTCTTAATCACACTCTCATCCCCTCTGCCTGTATCTGGCCCTGTTGGACAGTAAAATGAGACAGGTTAGTGCCAAGCTTTAATTCCTGTCAGCATCTGTTAATTATGGCCAGGACTGTTCTAATTAAAAGAGGCACCCATCTACCTTCATCTCCGGCTTTATACTGGCTGATACCGCCACATGACTCAACCGGCACAGAGAATCATGGAGAGCAGAAGCAAAGCCAACTGGCAGACGCCGAGCTCAGCGGGGGAGCCGGAAGAAACCGTCTAGAGCGGCGACATCGCGTTTGACAATGGGAGGAATTCTCCAACCATACAGTAGTAACGGGGTCATCTCAGCTGAATCTGAAACTTTTTTAAGCACATATACTCGAGTAGGCAGGTAAAGGGTGTTTGAAGACTGTTGCCAAGACGCCTTCGCAGAAAAAAGGAGTTGTTCTTTATAAGTTACACATAAAAATTAAATTGTCATTTTGTGTGTGTGTGTGTGTGTAAAGCACAGGTAGTTGCCATCAGATGATTCCCTGGTGCTTGCTGAGAAGGATGATGCTCTATTGGGAATTGGGGGTAATTAGGTTAGTGGGTTGTCGGTGTCAGGAAATTGAAAGACAATCCTAATCAGATTTGTGTTTCCAGGGAATCAAATAATTTATGAAAGTAGAAGAAATCTCTATTCTTCAGTTCCATGAAAATACAGTTTACTGGAACCCCCCTCCCCCCCATGCGTTGAGAGTGAGGGACAGGGGGCCATGGCCACGTAGGATAAGTGGTGAAAATCAAGAAGCTATTTAGCATAACTCCACCGTTGAATTCCTCTTTGTTAAATGAAGGCCACCTTCTATCTAATATCATCTGATTTCCCTCCCCCCCCAACCCATTCACTGACCGACCTCCAATCACCGTGCATGGGACACATCCAAACTCATCCCCTCCAAGAGCACTTGCTGATGGACAAATTGTATTAGGCTCATTTGCAGTGGCCACACAATGCCCAGGTTTGACACCGTCCTCCCTGTTATAAAGTGATGAAATCATCAAGGAAGTGCTCTGGCTGCGGGTGTTGTCCGCTTAGAGGACGCGGGCGACTGACAAATTAACTCCTCCTCCACCGCAAGCATTTCATTGAGCCTTTTCTCATCCACCCTTTAATATTAAATTTGTTTGGGGGGGGGGGGGGTTACATTATGCATACAATGTAAATTGAAGGGATTCTCCCTCTTGACAGGATTAAGATATCAAGGATATTTAGGCTGTAGGGAGCAGTGACACGCTGGTCTATGTATGGGGATGCAGATTATATTATATTATATTATACATACAAATTTGCATACACTTACATTAAATAACCAAATATGTGACCGGTGGTATCAAATAAATAAAACAGTGTAGATTAAATATTTTAACTATGTTGAAAACGAATATAATAGAAAAGACATCCAAATGGAAACATTCTTATCAAATAATGAGATAATAAATAACTTATGTTATGATGAGGCTGGCTTGACATTTACAGTGTCAGTGTGGAACCTGGCCCCTAGGTGTGGCTGGGGGTGATAAGGCCTCAGTGCTACTCCAGTGAAAGAGGGGTGAAATAAGGGTCTTTTATGGGAAAGCAATACCTAGTTATCTATCTGCAGTATGACAGCGGATGTTTTGTACAGTGTGTGTGGGACTTGTGTGTCTTTACTTGTGGGCTGGTCAAGTTTCTTTTTCGCGATACCCGAAGAGCGCTCACCTGAGCTCACGCACCCACACGCGCAAAGAGGCATGTCGCTGGCAGCTAATTAGTATGCAATCTGCCTCACCCCAAAAGCTAAATAATTAGAGGGCCAGTCTGTGAGATCATTGACCCTGCGTTAAATATTCATATGTTTAGACCTGCTCTGGGCTCAGCTGTGTCACAGTAGACCAGCCAGGCATGGACCACATATGGGAAGGCAGCCGTGCCTCTGACACATTCTCAAACACACACACACACACACACACACACACACACACACACACACACACACACACAGACCCCACACACACACTTATGTCACTATGCAGTACTTTTACAATACAGCTTTTACACATGATCTAATACAGAATATGTTTGGGTGTCATCTCTGATCATCATGCTACATATTTGTTCTAGTGTAATACATGGAGGATTTATTTTGCATGTTTTCTAATGTATCGCCCTTTATCTCAAATATTAATTCGCTTTTTTTTTTACCCATCCAATTTTCATGCATTTGATTTCCCCTTACAATCTACTGTAGGAAAAAAAATGCACTCTCTTAATCTCATGTCCCTGTCGTTTCTAACCCAGGGGTGCGTCTGGACCGCGTGCGAGGTGGCAGACAGAAATACAAGCGGAGGTTGGACAACGACAACAACCCGTACCTTGGCCTGACGCTCCCTCCTCCCACCAAAAAGCCCCGTGAGTACTGCTCCGTCACGAGCCCATTGTCTCCCTCCTCTGCCGCTCGTCCACTGTCAGGCCAACATGCAGGTAAAGCGGAGGCACAATTCTAGGGCAGCCTCGTGTTCCTCCTGTCTCTTCCATGTTTGGGCAGTTGAGAGATCATCAGTCAAATAAATAGGTGTTGTTCCAGTCGGAGCTGAATTATAATAAGTCCTCGAGCAGATGACCGATATTAAACAACGACAGAGTGCTCGAGGACGCTCGTGTCTCACATTTTCACGCATACATTTTTTTCCACTTGTATGCATTCTGTAGGGATAAGTGCTTTCAGTGCCTTCATTTCACTCAGACAAATTCAAGCTCCATCCATTAGTTTGCATAATGAGACGGAGAAAGAAACTGAAATTGAGACCATTCTACCGTGTTACAATTTCACCAATGCCCGGTGTTTATCAGCGAGATGCATCTTCGTGCCTGGCTGAGCTTTGCAGTGAAAAGACCTTTGACCTCTGCTTTGCTTTGACATCTCCCCCACGCCCCTCTTTCCTCCTCTATCCTCAGTCACAAAGATAGTGTCTCACCTGTTGGTGGCAGAGCCAGAGAAGATCTATGCCATGCCTGACCCCACCATGCCGGAGAGCGACATCAAGGCTCTGACCACGCTGTGCGACTTGGCTGACCGTGAGCTTGTGGTCATCATCGGCTGGGCCAAGCACATCCCAGGTATAAAGCAAATGACTTCTGCTTCCTTTTTGTCTTTATTTGACCCTTTCGCTCTTACTTTTCGCCACTTTTATTTTTCTCTGTCTTCCTACGTCTCCTCTCCACTCCGCATGAATAAACACGTGCACTCACACACGTAGATAATTAATGACGGCAGCTCATACAGCCTCAGGGTGTGTGGAGGATGGAGGGGGTGCAAAATGGACAAAGCTGTGCAAGAAACAAATCAATAGAGTGCATCTAAAACCCCTGCATTGAACGGAGAGGGGGGACACAGACCCAGTGCCAATGTATGTTGTAATCACCAGGGAGATTTAGGACAAAGTTGGGGACCTGCCCAACCAAACAAGACATCATATCGCACACAGACACACACACACACACACACGTTCACACACAAACTCAAGCACAAGCACACATACATTGAATTATTGATGGGCATAATCATGTTTCTTCCTTGCCCCATAGACATTCTGATAGACGAGGTGTTAGGTTATAAGAGGCTGTTGAATTAAGGATACAGCGCCTCACGTCAGCAGAGATTTTGCTTCCTTCAAGAGTTTTCCTCTGATTTTGACAGAGAACACATTGTTTAGCCGCTCTTTTTTTGCAACCGAGGCAGATTCTCCTTGATCTTGAGCTTGACCCCCATAACTCTATAACATTACACTGCTGTAGGCACGGAGGAGTAACAAACGAAATGAATGTGTCCCTCAGCGGCACCTCCATAACCTCTTCTTCTCATCAGCATAACGTGGACAGGCACAGAGCTGTCAGCATGCAGGAAATGTGCGACCACTACAGCACTGACGCACGCACACATGCACACGTGCTGTCGGCCTCTCTCACACACATACACAAGTGTGTGCGTGCTTTTTGGATCACATCCGTGAATTCAGAAGATACATTTCAATTTCAATTCATAGATTAAGAAGGTTCATTTATTTTCAGCAAAGTGAAGTGGACTCCAGCTGACCTCGGGCAGGTGCATTTAGCACTGAAAAGGTATTAGAGTACTCAGAAGGAGAGGTATTAATCAGGTACAGATCTGATAGTAAGGAGATTAGAGATGGATATGCTCCCAGCCCATGGCCTCAGCCCCGGCCCCTTAAACTGTTTGGATCACTCCCCACGGGCCTGCATGGTCAGCACACTGAGAGTTTAACAAGGAGCTTAGTCAGGACTGGATCACAACTGACCCGAGAACACACTCTCATGGTTGTGACCCAAAAATCACACCAGCGTCGCAGACATGCACAAAAAAACGAGAACATTCGTGTGTTGGCTTCTGAGTATAGACTCTGCAAGCTCAGAGACGTCACTTATTAAGACACACACACACACACACACACAGTATGTACAGATAGAGAGGAGTCTGTCGTCTTTTTTATATCTTACTGTAGAAGAAATATAGAATATTTCACAGGTCATATGGGGCCACTGAAAAACCTGAAGCCGATAGTACAAGTAAATATATCATAGTCTTAACACACCATTTGATACAACAGTCAGTGTTTAAGGCTTTAACTTGTATCCAGTAGTGCATCATCATGTTAATATGTGTACACTCTTAACTCAGATTTTATGCGTCATAGTGTTGAAGCTCTGATAATCAGATTATACTAACGCGTATTGTACAGTGGATAGATTCATAATGTTAATGGGATTTGCTGCGCAGATTGTTACAGAGGACTTGTCGTTCCAAGTGCGTCGATAATGATCATTTAACCCAAAACCTGAAGCAGTAAGCCTGACCGTCTGTTCCGACTGTGTTCCAGTGCCTGGAACTGGACGGATGCGCTACACAATGTGCAGCACCTGGGAGATGGTACACGTTAAGTAGATTATTCTGATCTGCTTCTGTATGAAGAAACACGCAGCCAAACTTGCGCTTTTGTTTTATATTTTGTCTTTTTTTTTTTTTTACTTGTATCATAAAAACACACATTCTTTTTAGATGGACAGAAAAAAAGACATCAGCTAAGTGCTCGGTCCGTGCCTGTCCCTTTGGTGGAGTCTGTGTTAGGACAGTGGGTGTCCTCTGGCTATGAAATGGCTGCATAATTGAGTTGTACATGGCTGAACCTGATCAGAGACGGTTCACTGGTTGAGCGAGACTCCATGCACTAACACTCATGCAACAACGGTACCCCAGGGCAGCCTACCATGCTCGGTTACTACCATATTTCTCCCTCCACGCGCTCCGGGACAAGAAAGGAACAGGGGGGGAAAAACAGCTGATTGCATTCTGATAGATTTTTGCAGCCTTAGGCAATGGAATTAAAAAGATTAACAGTTCATTATGAAGTAGACCACATTGATTAGGCCATTGACAGATGGGCCAATGACCAAAGTCCAAATGTAACAATTTAAATGTCGCGAAAATTGGCACTTACCTTCTCCCAATTGATTTTTAATTCCCCCTATTCTCAGCTAACATTTGAGAAACACGTTTGAAAAGTGGCATAATGTGGAGTGGAGTGGCCCTATCGAGTTTTAATTGGAGGGCGATTGGAGAATATCAAAGCTCTATCATTAGTGTAGATGGTATCTTTGCCTTACAGGGTCCAATGTCAGCTTTGTCATCCCGGCTATATTTAGCATACCGTGAAAGGTCAGTTTGCATACATGAAGTGCTTTTCAGGTTTAACACGTTTTTGTTCCACGATTTCAGATGAAATGAGAGTTAATGAGTCAATCAGATCAGGTGCACTTGTTATCTTAGTTCGGTGAGGTAGATATTGAAGGCTGGTGTCACATGTCAAGAGCCTTTTCACACGTTTGCCAGCCTTGCCCTCATTCTGAATCTGCCTTTGATTAATTGATAATCACTGCAGAGCTTTTGGACACTAGTGTCACTGCTCCAAATAGCACCACGAAGCAGTCTGACGCGGCTGTTGCCTGAGGGGGGTAGGGTCATTAGGAGCCGTGTTAGGGGGATGCTGACAGATGGCTTGTTGCTCCTAAGGTGCTAACAACCTTTGACACACATAGCAGTCCACTGTCCATCCCTCTGGCCCCCTTCCATCCCGTAAAGCATCATTTCACTCTGTCCCAGAGGTTTAGGGATGTATACTGACAGCTTCAGTACACAAGAACCTGTTTATCACCTTGATATTGTTGACTTCTTCAGTGGCGGTGGGATTCCAGTGTGACCCCTGTGGCCTCATGTCACCCCACATTGCTTCCCACCCGCGGTGGGAATGCCATGTGTTCATATGTAAAAACTGCCATGCATGCTGCTTATACAAGAGGTACTCGCTGTTTGGTGTTCGCCCGCTCCCACCTTCCCAGGCCTGAGTGTTTTCAGCGGGGAATTCTCTGAAGGCTAAAGGGCCAAGCAAACATTGCCTCTGCTGCTGCTGCTGCTGCTTTGCTCCTGGACAATAAAAATATTTTTGCTCTGGCATCTCCACCACTAGAATGTAAAATATTCAAACAGCATGTTTATGCCTTCAATTCATTTCGCGTTTTCTTTTTTTTAAAGCTACTCTAAAAAAAAAAAATAAACCTTCTCCTCATGTTATTGCATTTTGGGGTATTAGATTCAGACCAGATTAATCTAATGAAATAGTCTTGTTGGTATTGTTCTATTCATTACTGGTGTTTTGGGAATATTCATCATCTGTGCTTTATTGGATTCCAGCTCATCAGCTCTGCATTTGACAGACAACCGCCTGGCGGGTTAGTTGTTAGCGTGGAGGCAGCGATGTTAAAAAGAGATCGCGCCTCTTGTATGTTGTCGTGTTTGTGTCAGCTCAACCCTCCACCATAATCACCCACCCACCCATCAGCCCACCCTCCTCCAGCCCCCTCCGGGCTCCTGTTTTCTCTTTGCCATTAAATTGTGAAATCTACTTACTGTGTTGCCAGGCTGATCCCACTCAAGCTGCGTAATCTCCTTGTAATAGAGTGTGAATACTGCCCGGCAATAAATCAGCACCTCATCAGTGCACTTTATTAAATATAGACACCAACAGACAGCTCTTAGTATATTCAATTTACCCTCTGACGTAGGCTTCAACACAGGAGATAAAGATAGATTGAGCAATCAGGTGGATGCCGAGGCCTGAACCCAGGCATGAGAGCGGGAGGAAGGTGGGAAAGCTGCAAGGAGATTGAGATGGGGGCGTATTGGAGGCAGACAGGCAGTCAGGAGTGTGCAGGGCCAGGAAAGGGACATCTGCCAGGCAGGGTGGGGGAGGGCTTTGTTTAGTTACTGTGACACATGAGCAGGTACATGCAGCATCCCAATGTGTGCACTGTTCATTTTGTCACAGAGTTGAATCAGTGCAAAATCTGAAACTGTAGCATCTGTGTAAAGTTTTGTGTCATATTATATATATACATATATGAAATGCTTTGTAGGAAATCTTATATATGCTGATGTGCCTTTAAGTGATCGTCAGCAGAGCGCCATCCCTCATTAAGCAATGTTGCTTGATGGCAGCGGAGATAAATTATGTGTAATTATGGCAATGATTAAAGACTGATTCGTCCTGGTCTTTGGGGCTTAACAGAGATATGTAACGTCAGTTTTGGGCAGTGGGACCCTTGGGAGGGCTAAACACTTCTCCTTTAGGGTCAGGGGGTCACAGGGTGCAGATTAAAACAAGAGGATTACTGTATTTAACGTTCTTCAACCTCACAACGTTCACAGGCTACTGGTCAAATCACCCATTCCCCAGCTACTCACAAAGGGATAATGGGCTGGTTATCACGTTGACAGAAGGCAGATAGCGCTCTCTTGAAAAGTGAAAAGGGCTAAAAAGAAGAAAATAAAAGATGAATTTCAGACGTCAACCTCTTTTTCACCGACTCAATTTCGTTTGTACCGACATGATTTCGTTCAATAAAAAAAAAAACAGCCTCGGTGTCATCGAATCAGTGTCCAGGGAAAGCTGGCAGCAAACTGAGCTGTTTGTGTTGTACATGTGGCTGGACTGCAGGTCAAGTTATTTATGTCAAGCGCAGCAATTTATTACCAAGCTGCTATTGATTGGGTCCTCCTGACGCCGTCATGTAAATGCAAGGAGAATCATGGTCGCTAGCTGCAGACACACACACACACACACACACACACACACACCAGTGCGAAGCAGCTGAAAATTGCCCTTCATTCTTGTATTGGTTATACATCTAACACCGTAGTGTGTCACTCTGCCAGATCAGAGGAATCTATACAAAATCAGAGGTGCATACATTTCCCCCTCGTCTCTCTTTCTTTCTTCATTCCGAAATAAAATAAAATAAAAAAGGTTTGATATTGAATAAGCTTATGGCAGCATGATCATTCAGCTCAGTTTGAGGTTTAAAAAAAAAAAAAGAAGATGTGTTGAACCTCTGGGGTCCTGTTAGGGGCAGTTTTACTCCAACTGGAGCCCGGAGAGCACTTGACTTGGCTGAGGTGAGATTGCCGCTGGGCAGAAGTCTTCAGGGCCTGCTTGTCCTTCTGATAGCTAGCCATGATAGATCAGCTGCCGTCCGGCCAGAATTACTCTCCTTCCTCTTTCTATCTCTCTCTTCCTCTTCCCCTCGTCCTCCGGTCCCCTTTTTCGCTGCTGTCTTTCTCTCTTCCTTATCTCCCTCCTCTCTGGCTCATATCTTCTCCTCTCTTTTATCCTTCATTTCTCTCTCTCTCTCTCGCCATTTCTTCCCCCTTCCCTCTCCGTCCCTCTGTCTGCGATGTTGTCTGATTGAGGGTGAGTTACGAGGGGGCTGCAGCTGGAGGGGGCCACCGTGCCTCGTAATTACATCTCTTTTTATTACCCGCGCTAATGGCCCTCGGGGAGAGGGAAACAATAATAAATTAATAGAATATGAACTCCAGCTCAACAGAAATCTACAGCATTTCATTTTGGACCGTCCTGTGCTCTGGCAGATGAAACGGTGCTCTGATTAATCTCTGCGAGGGGTTTGAAGCAGCCGTCTGTGGGTTTCGGCTGCCCCCTCCTGCCCACAGCCGAGTGCTTTTGGGGAGATAAAGGGAGAGGTGACGGTTCTGGCTTCTGTTGTTGGTCTTTAGTGGCCTTGTTTTCACCTTTTGAGCTATGAATGATGGTGTCCTGATGCAGTTAGGCTCTGTTTTGTTGCGTCTCTGTCAGCTCAATATGTTTTTTATTCCTTTTTGTATATTGAACTGAATTTCAGACATGCCCATACAAGATAAATGTCACCTCTGATCAAGTGAAAATCCCTTTGAGGCCATATGATCTCCATATGAGCAGGGTGCTTAAGTCAAAGTGTAGAAAGAAAAGCGCTGCATTGTTATTATCTCTGTATACATGCCACAAAGACAGAAGTCTGCAGGTGCACTCAGCAGTGGAGTGGAAAAGGCCCTTCAAGCGCGCAGACAGGCCTCTCTGATTTGGTCAATATTGTGTCATGTTTGGTCAAACCCCCGCCAAGGCAGTGGGCTGGAAATGAAGATGTAAATATTGATATTTCATTAGAGGAAATCACCCACTCTGACGGCACTTAACCGGGCCACCTTCAGCGTGCGGCGGCCGGAGCGCCGCGTGACCCGCGGAGTCGGGAAGTCACTTCATTACTCGATTAAATTGAGTGGAAAAAGGCGAGGCAACGACACGAGATCCCATTTGGAGCGATAATTTAGGCCCTGAAGAGAGGGGATGGAGCAGAGGAAAAACACCACCTCTCCATCTCACAACACTGGATTAAATTCAAGGACTTTTAGCGTCAAAGGTAATTGTAGGCTGCTGGGCTGCATGTGTGCATATGGTTGAGAGGTGTCTGCTGTGTCAGAACTTTAAAGCCTCTCCAGCAAACCCTGAACAAGGCCTTCACACAGGCTGTCACATTGGGAGCAGCGCTTTAGTTCCGCCTCAGTCCTCCTTGGCATTAAAAGGCTAGACAAAGCCTTGCCTGTGATTGTGATGCCAACCTGATGCGGCAATCAAGACCGCGTCCACGCTCGCATGACAATTTCCCTCCGGCCAGTCCGCAGTCTGTACAAGTTAATGGCCACGTATGCAGACAAGGAAATAACACAACAAAAGATTTTAAGATGCAGTCTGGATATGTGTACAGGCCTTTACAAAATATGGCTTATTGCCTCCACTGATAATAGCAAAGTGCTTTGAGTGCTTTCGGCAGTTTGCTTTGTTGGGTCTAATTTGGGCTCTTCAGACCTCTGACCGGTCCAGTCGGACACCAGCACCATTCTGTTAGCACTCTATTCTACCGACTATTGATTCCCCTTCAAAATGTGAAGGCCCTCACATTTTGATCACAATCTGTTAATTAATGTATCCTCCAGCTCTGCCCCTGCAGTGGTCATCACCACGATAAGGGAAATTGAACACTCAGGTACTACTCTCCCTGGCTCTTCTTTTCTCTCTGCCCGTCTCTCTCTCTCGCTCTCTCTCTCCATCCTGTTTCTTCTTTACTTTCTCTCACGCTTCCTCATCATGTCTCTTGTTCTTCTCGGCTTGCACACGCGTGTGTGTGTGTGTTCACGGTGTCCTGGCAGGAGGAGATAAACATCAGACTGGTGGCTGCAACCCAGCGAGATCATTTATATTTAAGAGAAAATGTGGGGAATAGGTGCGGTGAGCGCCCTGGTCAATACTGTAATCTATCGCCTCTTAATCACGCAGTGGCAGCTATAGCGTGGCAACAGCGAACTTGTAAAAGCAATCGTATTAATCGTGGGTGGAGCTGAAGAGCCTAATATGCCGCCTGCAGGCACACTGTGCAGACGGAGGGGAGGTGGGAGATGGAGGAGAAAGCGTGGTGGTGGTGGGGGGGGTTTATGCAGTTTATTGACAGTTGAAGGGAAAAGGGATGAGATGGCTATCTGTTCCTCCCTCTCTCTTCCTTTCTCTTTTTGCTTTTACCCTTTTTAATTTGTTTGAGTTTCTCACAGCTCATCTTTCGGGGATCTAGCGGTTTGTTTTATTTAATGTTCTATTCTCGGCGTATGTAGAGGTGTTGAAGGGGAAATGACAGTGGTTTGATGCGCCCGAGCCAATTTCAGCTCTTTCAGCTGCTGTTGGAGAATGAGGCCCTGGGTTTAAGCAGGTCTTCAGGCTGAGCTTGAACCAGGTGACCCCTGTGCTCTCTCTCTCTCTCGCTCTCTCTCTCTCTGTACTTTTATGTGTGTAGATTTATGTGCATACGTAGGCCTATGGGTGTCACGATCCGCGTGTGCAGGCGTGTTTGTTTTCCTGGTGGACACATGTTGGCGTATCTGTGTGTGTTGCTGTGTGTGTGTGTGTGTGTGTGTGTGTGTGTGTGTGTGTGTGTGTGTGTGTGTGTGTGTGTGTGTGTGTGTACGTGTGTACGTATGTCCCCTCATCACCTCCTCCCGCGACATGTCATGTCCTCAACCCCTCCAATGAGAATATGTCTCGGTGCTAATCCCCCCGCACACCAATAGAGGTGTGACAGGATACAAGGGGTAACCACATGGCTTTGTGTATCCCAGACCTTTGCACCGATTTACTGTCCTCACTTACAGTAAAGCCCACTCAAGTGCTCTGACACCGGCTTCAAAGAGGACCTTCCACTGCGCATTTAAAATTAAACACCACTCGCTAACATGTGCCTCGGCATGTACTCCGGGCTGCCCGGGCTTGACAAGTCGGGTTTGGTTTACAGATCAAGTCAAAGTGCCATCTGTTCTTTCAATTTAAAATACTTTTTAAAGCCATCTAATGAAAGAAGACTTCTGGCTGAATCCTGGAAGAGGCACAAATGTGCATGTTTAAACTGAAATACGGTCCTCATACGGTTTCCCCCTCTGTCCCTCCAGGCTTTTCCTCCCTCTCTCTGGGAGATCAGATGAGTTTACTGCAGAGCGCCTGGATGGAGATCCTCATCCTCAGCATTGTGTTCCGCTCGCTGCCATACGAGGACGAGCTGGTGTACGCCGAGGACTACATAATGGACGAGGAGCACTCGCGGCTGACGGGCCTGCTCGACCTCTACGTCTCCATCCTGCAGCTGGTCCGCAAATATAAGAAGCTCAAAGTGGAGAAGGAAGAGTTTGTCACCCTCAAGGCCATCGCTCTCGCTAACTCAGGTGAGGCGTCTTCAGCACACTGTCGCATCATAAATAACATTCACGTGTCGTGATTCATCAGTGAGGCAAGTTTTATGTGCATTTGAATGAAAGCAAGTTTTAAATGAACATCAGAAAATTACAATAACCTCAAAATTATTTATTTAATTTACATATATATATATATATATATATATATATAAATGTGTATATATATATATGTATATATATATATACATATATATATATATATATATATATATATATGTATATATAAATGTATATATGTATATATATATATATATAAATGTAACACTATTTTTTACAATTTAGAGTTACTTTCAGAGAACAAACTTTTCCTAAAGGAGGCATTTATTTGCTTAATATTACTCCCATTGTTTCATTTCACAATGTAATTTGTTTTTGTTTTAAAAACATCTTAACTTTCCCACTCCGTTGTTCAAATCAATGTTGTAAAGCATTATTGAAGTAGGTGAAATAAAAAAAAATAGTTTTGCCTAAAACAAATTTCATAAATTTCTCTTTTGAATAATGTTAAGTGAATCCTTTAGCATTCATATCTGCTGAAATAACGAATTAATATGCACACAATATATATGAAGAATACATTGAAGTTGTACCATTATTTAAAGAAAGAAACATAAAATTATTCAAGTGTATTACTCACTCGGATTATTTCACTTTTCCCTGACTGGACCTGAGTAATAGACACAGACAGTGTAATATCCAGAACAGTGAGCTATTGTCTGACACAGTTTCAGAAGTGGCATTTCTTAGTTTTTCAGTAGTTTTTCAGTAGTTTTTCAGCGTAACCTTTAGTTTGGAGCGTGAGATGGAGAGATGGAGAAAAAGATAAGGGCAGTGTAGGGGGAGAGAGGGATGGAGCAGTGAGCTTTTTTTTAATTGAACACCTTCCATGTTGTGGTATTTCTCAAGCACTCCCTCTCCTTCTCCATCTCCATAACAGTAGCTGCAGGGCACAGCAGCCACGGGAGATAAATTTAGCATTTCATTAGGAGCACAGGGGCTGTCAATAAAATGTGTTAAGTCGAATGGAATGAGTATCAGGGAGTCATGGGCGTCGTTTGTTTCAATGCGAAGACGGCACGCCTCTATTGACCGGCTCCTTTTGAGGAGGCAGGACCTGTCCCGCTCTGATCAATGCACGCCCGGGTCACTGGGCCGCTTTCGCTTGTTTTGTCCGGAGCTGAAAAATGAAAATGCTGATGGTGGGCCTTTGCTTTCCGACAGCAGAGCCTTTGGTAGGGAGGTGGGGTGTGGGAGAGTGGAGAGATGGGGGTCGAGGAGAGAAGAGGAGGGGAGGAGGGTGTCCGGAATGTTAGAACAAGGTCTCTGGGAGATCGCTCTCCCGGGAGCCCCCCCCTGGTCCCGACAGCTGTGAAAATTCATAGCGATTGATTTTGTAATTAGCAGTTTATCAATCGGATCGACGTGGGCTCACTGATGGATTGCGAGGAAATTGTTTCCTCAAAGTTGTTTTTTTTAAGTCTACCCCTCCTCCAAGGACCACACGCTGTATGCTCGCTGTCTTCTGCCCTCTTTTCCTGCCCATCTGTAGAGATGTCTCCATCTCTCTTTTTATTTTCTCCTTTTTTTTTTTCTCTCCCTGCAAAGCATTCAATTACAATAGGTTCAAATCAGGTTTGTTGCAAAAACGTGTTTGAAGCAAGAAAACAAGGAGAAATGATGAGTTTGATTTGAAAAAAATCTGCTTGTTAGGTTGTGAATCCAGCCTCTGTGAAAAGAACAAGAGATAATTATGTCACACCACATCCTCATCTGAGATTTTTTTTTTCTTTTTTTTGCCTTTTGTTCTTCCATCCTCCCCCCTCTCACCTCCCTCCCTCCCACATTCACTTTACAAAACGACCTACTTCATTTTACCACTGTGGATTTGAAAACCGTCAGGGTGAGAAATGTCTCAAGGTCTTGGGAATACAGTTGTTCCAGTCAATGAATTTGGGGCGAAGTCTGAAATCTGTTTTGCCTTTTTATTGTCCCGTGTGGTAAAATATGCACCGCCAAGGTGAGACGAGTCAGGCAGCCAATGACATGCCGCCACCGGAGTGCCAGACACCGGTTAGCCGGTGAGCGACAGCGCGACCCCAGACCGTCCCTGAGAGAGGCTCGGAGGTAGTAAGAGAGGCAGAAACAAAGGCGAGAACGAGAGGGGAGTGCTGTAACATGATGTACAATAGAATCAGGAAGAAACGGTGGCAGCGTAGCGAAACACTATAGGAGCGAAGAACACCGGAGAGAAGCCAGACTGAAACTGTAGACCGCTCTAAAACTGGCCAAAAGCTGGGAGAGATCTTGGCTGACTGAAGCTGAGAGAGTCACCGTTTTGGTTCAATACAATATAGAAAGATAAACCTTTTGTTTAAATATATATATAGACAAATAACACAGAACATTTACAGCCAGTTTTAACCGCTATATTTTCGATGATCATCTAGCTGTAAAATAAACCCATTAGTATTTGTTTTTCCTCCACTCTGATGGACAGAAACTCCTTGGAGGGAGAAGGAAGAAAATTAATTGAAAGGAAGTGTTGTATTCATCACAGGCTTGTTTATGGCGTCCAATTCTCTAATGGAGCCCCTTTCTTTTACTTGTTTTTTTTGTCCGTTAACAATCTGTCCTTTGGAACAGTCAGGTGTTTAATGTGTACTCGCTCAGAAGAGATTGGGTGCTATTCATGCTATTGTTACTAGAGGATAACATTGATTTTCAGTCTCGCTGGTCAAGGGCCGTATGAATATCCCACCCGGTCCTTCCAAAGACTAAATAAATAATTAAATGAAATAAAGCAGATGTTGTTGTTTTTCTTTTTTTATGATCCATTCTTTATCTTGTCGGGGTGTGAGTTATACTGATAATGTGTTTGCTACCTTACTGCTACTGACAAAGCAGTACAGATCAATCATGAGATTAAATTTAGTTTTAGAAAATCCCATCACTCCTGTTATATTACTACTGTCTCAGAGTGCAGACTACATTTCTTAAAAGTTACTTTTTTTTTTCCTTTTTGACAAAAATTGAAAAGCCCATCAATCTTCAAACTCCTATCTCTGCTCTCGTCCCATCAGACTCCATGCACATAGAGGACATGGAGGCGGTCCAGAAGCTTCAGGACGCTCTGCACGAGGCCCTGCAGGACTACGAGAGCAGCCAGCACCAGGAGGACCCGCGGCGGGCGGGCAAGCTGCTCATGACCCTGCCTCTGCTGCGGCAGACGGCCACCAAGGCTGTGCAGCACTTTTACAGCATCAAGGTGCAGGGAAAGGTGCCCATGCACAAACTCTTCCTGGAGATGCTGGAGGCCAAGGTCTGATCGGAGGGTGGCTGATTGGCCACGGCAACGGCGGAGGGCTGCATTAGCGATACAGAAAGTGACTTGAACCGAGGCTGAGGGCCCTCAGGAGGAGACCCCCACTGACTGTGCTAGGCAGGAGAGAGACTGACCTCTCTCGCTCCTTCTCCTGGAACCCTGGGACACGAAATAAAAAAAGAACAAATTCAAAACTTGGTTATTAGTATAAATATAAAATGCAGATTAATTTAAAATATATAAGAAATACTATGTACAGTAATAATTTTGTTTTTTGTTAATTGTCAGTGGTCATGCTGTATATGAAGAAGGACCCTTCTGCCCCTCAGCATCTTCAGAATAAGTAGTTGCCAGTTCTTGATAACAAGATAAAGAGGTTTCTTCTTCTCGGCGAACGAAAAAGTTCCTTAAATTAGTTCTGAAGACAGCAGAGGTGTCAACAACCATGAACTGACTCACAGTCTCACAGTTGTTGTTGTTGTTTTTTCCTGAACTTGACCAGGACATGTATATATTTATTAATGGAAGACTGAGTGTACAGTTCAAAGTCTGGTGAACTTGGTGGCCATTTTCTCTTGTTCTCCTCCTGGTTAAAAAAAAAAAAAAAAATGAACTAAAATTGTTACCTAAATGTGAACTCTTTATCAGTTTAAATGTCCTTGGATATACCTCTCCGGAGCAGTAAGCCGTGTGCTCTTTGTGGATCTGTCTCAGAGTGGAAGACCTGCTGGTCCCATGTTTAACCAAACTAGCAAAGGCAGGTACAATTAGTCAGTCGTCTTATTCTGTAGTAACTCAGCAATAAAGGGAGCTGTGGGGAAGCCAGGCTTAAAACTCCAATCTTTCATGTGCTTTTCAATGCTGCTGTTGCTAGAGGACCATGCCTGTGTATCTCAGTCCCACCAGCGGGACACACCGCTGCACCGCTGTCGCACACTAGTGTTCCTCCTCTCCTTGTAGTGGTGTTTGTCGGTGCTGTTCATGTAACCCATTGAACCCCAAATTTGGTCATTGTTTAAGCCCATGGAAATTGCCACTTGGCATGCAAATAGATGACCCGATTCAGGCTAGGTGAAAGATGATCAGCGTGTTTGGTGTGGCGGTATCAAAGGATTTATGCCGAGTGGCAGAAGTCCAGGCGACTCCTTGTTCAAACAATCAGAGGCCCATATGTCAGCCACTCTATTTTGGGCCCCTTTAAGCCCGTGGCAGAGTCATCCCACACACAGGGAGCAAGGTGCCCAGCATCTGCTCTTACCATTTTAGACACCTCTCGTCTTTAAATAGCGGTGCCTGCATTTATAGAGCTTCAACCAAACAGAGGTCAACGGCAGGTGCAGAGAGGGAGTGGTGGCACTTCACACACTGGGTTTATTTTCAACCCAGCAGAAGGTTGTTGTCTGCACGGCCTCCCTCCAGGAGTACGGTAGACACGTGGAACACTTCTTCTTGACCTCATGTTGACACAGTGGCCGGTGCAGAGTAACACCCTTCCCACCGGCCAGGAGGCAGGCAGGCATCTGCGAGGAGATCTCCGGCTGCCCGGGCATAAACATGTGAATAGCTATGCAAGAAACAAAGTGTCAGCACGCTCCTGAGGGTAACAGCAACCCAACAGTGTGTCAGTACAAGGTGTGATCTGTGCTTGGAGAGAGAGATCTCGTGCTCCCTTCTCCCCGTGTTTAGCTCCATGTCCATTACGCTGGGTGTGAGTAATACTGCAGTCCAGTCCAGCAGAGCCGTGCCGCTCGTCTCCAATGCGAGACAGAATGTGTTGGAGGCCAACGCTTATACTACTGAAGGACTTTATGTGATGTGATAAATTGTGGTGCTGTCACAATAATATGATACCGTGATCAAAGGAATCCCTGACATTGCAGTCGGGTAGAGTTGCCGCCATGCTTGCGATATCAATGGCTAGCACTGATCCAGCGGCCGGCATGCCTTTTATACAGCAGCCCGATTGGCCACGTATACGTAATGGAGGACGACTAGACCACTCCAGCACCCAATCACCCCAACTTGAACTCGCCGCTGCCCAGTTAACAAGCTCCACTGTAGAGGGTGACAATGTAACATGAGTTATTTTGCTGTTGTGCAATGCAACAGGGACCAATTCTGACTGGAACCATGCTGAAAGCATGCTTTTACTTAGATTTGGGAGAATTTGTATGCTTTTAAGTGACATATTCTAAATCCCTCTGACAAAAGACTTTTTTTGCTTATTTCAATAAAAGTGCAGTAAAAAAAAAAGAAAACTTTTGCAGGAAATCGTTACAACTAGAATTTTGTCGTGGCCCCAAGATGATCAGCCATAAGAATCTTAATAATGAATCCTCTCATCTCCCTTTTTTTTCCTTTTTACCTTGCAATATGCACTGTGTTAAGTAAAAGAGAACATGTCTTACATTGCAAGCTGAGTCGAAGTGTGTAAATATATCAGCGGCAATACAGTAGGTTGCCGAAATACCATTGAAAATAAAGTATGCAGCGCCCTGCTGACTACTACCTCATTATCATATTGTCAATATTTCTCTGATCCGACACGTTCTGCTCTTTATCATCCTCACACGTCTGTGACACACCTGAGCCACCATCCATGTTTCTATCTTAAAACCATGTTTCTCTCCCTCAGCGCTCCTGCCAAAATATTTGTAATTGTAGTTACTGACCTTCTCCTTCCACTCATTCTTCATGATCTGTTTGTAAAGGTTAAAGCATGCTTCATGTTGACCACATGACTTGGCCATCAGTGGGTGCGACCCCCATTTTGGTTACTAAGCGGGTATGTGTTTTTATGAACATCAATGTGTCAGAATTGGTCCCTTGATGATAAATTGCTGACAGGGGCAGGTAACTGATTTCCTGCTTCTGTGCTATGACTATTTATGGTGTGAAATATATCATTTGGCAATGGTGTACATTGATATCTCTGATCGTTGAATCACCAATATCTGTGTAACTTTTACTGTTTTGATTTTCAAAAAGGTAAAGGATCAATGAATTAAATACTACCTGAACTCTGTGATTCTTTTGTGTTTGAGAATAGGCACTAGCGGCTCTGTGAGGCTACTAATGTCAGCATGCTAACACTTTGACAATGCTAAGATTCTGACGATTAATAGGTATAATGTTTGACGTGATAAAAAGGTGTTGAAGCAGAAGTTAAGGATGCATCAAAGTTATTACAATCCATTCTTAAGGGAACATGAATGTTTGTAGCCAACCAAATTTCCTGACAATCCATCAAATAGCTTTTGGACGTGTCACTGAAAAACTACAAATGTCAATCTCATTCCCTGACTTTTACCGCAGTAGAGAAAAAGTCAGGGAATCACCAAAACTATTTAGATACATTATCTGAGCACTAATGTCCAAATTTCCTGCCAATCCATACAATAAACTCGCTATCTCTACTTTAAGCAGCCAGAATCAGGGATTATAGATCGAACATTCCAAGACATTGCCACCAGTTAGCAGTCTGTCATTGGTTGTTTGAAAGCTCGTGTTTCACCGAGTGTGCTCTCCGTACACACACACACACACACACACACACACACACACACACACCGGAGCGGAGCAGAGATGGGTGAAGTTAAGATAACGTTGTCGGTAGCGGCTACAAGATAGATAGATAGCTAGATATAAACTTTATTTACAAATGGGCTCGGTAGTGAACGACGCGCTAATATGCTGACGGATTTGCTGTACAGAGAATCTAGAACAGAGAATCTTCGGTTAAAACATATCCTCATTGTTCGCCATGAAGTTTGTTGGAGAAATAGCTTTTGAAAATGATACATTGCTTGTCAGCAACCAGTCATATGGTTGACAAGCAATGTAGCATAACTTAGGAAGCGATTTGGCCTTGTGTGCTCTGATTCATTTGGCATGCAGTTAACCATCTGATCCTGCAAGTCATCCCGCTAGCATGACTGAAATATTAATTATTGCAATTGTAGTAAAAGGTAAGAAAAAGCTATTTTACTACACTTACTTCTATGCTTACCATCAGTAGAGCAACCCTTACTCTAACCCTGCCCTCTGCTCAGTGTAGTTACCCATTCCACTATGGCCACACACACACACACATTGACTGGGTGTTCAGAAGTGGGACAGAACAAAGAGCAGACCGGAGCCCCCAGCAGACCACAGATGGGTGGCAGTAAACGAGGCAAGCCAGTCGAAGATTCACGCTGGCCACCCAACTATCCAGCCATCAACCGCAGCCACTGCAGGGCCAGGAGCTGTTGAAAATGGATCCGTCACAGGAAACAGGCAGACAGACACGCTAACGCTGATGGAGGTGGGGGGGGGAAGTGAGGGGCTGTAGCTCCATTATTTCAGGAAGCTGATATTCCAGGGAGTGAAAGTATTCCCATCTCTATATAATTATAAAAGCCAATTTCCCTTTTTGAAATAATGTCTCGCTAACCAATTAATTGTAATAATCCTCTTTGTGGAAACAATGGCATCACAAGACGAGATGACTTGAGGATGAAAGGGAAGAAAAAGGAGATCCGGAGGCCCACACAAATAAAATGTGGAGCACGGTCGCCAGGTGCTGTATTTTCAAAAGCAATGTGCTTCTCGTTTCGCATGCAAATCATCCGGTTGGACCAGATATTGCCATCAATAAGTTTCCCACAGATACAGTAGCAAGGCAATCATTTACCTCCATTGACAGGTCAAAACACCTTTCATTAGAGTTACGAGGCATCTCATCAAGATGCGGCCCCGCTCGCAGCTGTACGACTGCTGTGTATTGCTTAAGTGTGTTTCATTATTCCCAAAGCAACGTTGATGATGGTGAGGGAAAGGATTACACGTCAGGGTGAGTGATTGGGTTTGAACAGAGCTGCTGCATACACTTTGTATCAACCCAGGGCTCAAATTACACTTAGGTTGAAAACGGAGCACGCAAATGCCCAGGAGAGCTTGTGGCACAGAAATGAAGAGTGGGCCACCATCTCTTTTTCTCTCCCTCTCTCTCTGTGTGTGTGTTTCCCTCACACACACACACACACACACACTAACACACACTTTTCATCTCTTCTCTTTGTCAAATTTTCTTTCGACCCCTCCTCCCTCTCCCTTCCCCTAGCCGCGCACGCCTCCCTGTTTTTGAGGCTCAACCATCCTTTATGGGCATTCTTATTGTTCCACTGATTCCGTTATGTGTATTTATTGCTCCATTTGTGAAATTGGAGGCAGCGGCCGACAAGCCTATTACTATTCAATAACAGGAGCTGGGCATTTTCACAACCGTGGGCTATCAATGTCCCAGACAGAAACGTTACGTCACATCAATTCCAAACAACAGACGGATTGCTATATTGTTGTTGTGTATTATATTGGAGGCAAAATTCCACCCATCTCCACAGAGGGAACCGCGAGTGCCAGCAGTCAACAACCCGTCTGATCTTCAACAAAAGGACAATGTAACTGGCTCAAGAGTAGATCTATTTCCTAATAGATCCCGGTTACTGCTGTCCTGTACCTGTCCCACTAGCGGTATCGGAGCCATGCATCCTCACACCTCTGACCCAGCCCAAGACTCTCTTTGGCTGATCAATAGGCTTGTCAAAGTGCCTAGCAGGCACAGGGCTTGGGCCATCTGAGATTTCGCGCTCTCATTGTCCGTCTTCACCGTTTTAAGTGCATTTATCAGGTTACACGCCTGCTCTGCTCACCACTTAATGCATGGCTGAGCTGCTCTCCTAAAAAAAAAAACCTAGTGGCCATCAGCGAATTTGTGTCCCAGTTTTGTCACATTATTCATCGGACCATGTAACCATGCAGTGAAAGGCAAGACTTTCAACATTAGTGAAGTTCAAACACATTTTCTTATCTAACATCAATCTTCTGCAGGTGTCAAACAACAATCTGGAGCAAAAGATGAAAAAAATCAATACGTTTCTGCGCCAAACCGTGGTTCTGGTCCTTCAGAAAGAGCTGCATGAAAAAGCTTCTCTGTTTCAGACGATAAGAAATTAAGCAAACCCACAAAGATCTCCTGAGAACAAGTCCCAAAAGGACACAGAGAGAAGTACCGCCACACAGCATGCCCGTTAGCAGGAGACCACACTGACCCTCCAGCGCAGCAGAGAAAAACACCGCTTTTAGCTAAAATCAGTTGTTCCCCAACACTTTGAACATTGTAGGAACACAAGCGCTGTAAGAGAGAGCGGGCAGGTAATAAAACTGTACACACACACACACACACACACACTGCTTACACACACGATAACTGCATGTGAAGGGTTTTCTCCCATCATTTCAGATTTATTTGCCCAACTGTATCTTTATCTGTGCTGCTCACTGATATGAAGCTGTGGGGGGAGCAGAAATATTTCCAACTATCTGCTGAATGTATCTCCCTCCACCCAACACTGTTGTGAGATGTGTGTGTGTGTGTGTGTGTGTGTGTGTGTGTGTGTGTGTGTGTGTGTGTGTGTGTGGAGGGGGCTCTTCTACTGTTTTATTGCCTCTGCCATGTCTTCACGCGTTCTTATGGGCTTTTCCAATTTAACCACTGGTTTGGAAATAATGAAGGGAGATAAGGAACATTGATAAGCATGGATACGTCCATCAAATGGAGAAAAACTCACACAGGCTGCTGTGTGTGCTCACTTCACAGGCGTTTAACACAATTACCCCGTTATTACTGAGGGTCGGGCCTGCGTCTTGAATCATATTAAGACATTTGCTTCATCTGAGTGTACAGGTGTGATTGCTCATCATGTTCTGCATGTTTGGATTATTTAAAAGTGAAAGACATTAGAATTGCATATATTTATTGATTTGTCATTTCAGGCAACTATGTTACTATTATATTTATATATGTTGGTTATATTGTCCTCAATAATCCTACATTTATCAAGCTGCGAAATATCCTGACCAAGAAATTGGCGGGCTGTGATTTAACCAGAAAGACACAATTTATCACGTGTCATTTGCCGACGATCTGCACTGTGGCTTGTTGGTACCGTGGATCCCAGGATCTCCTGGAGTCCAAAGGAACAGCGAGGAAATGGTCAGGCTCAACTCCGGGGGGAAGCCACGGATGGGCCTGACCTTTTCGGCATGTCAAGCAAAGGTTAGAAATCTCCACTGGCCTTAAAGCAAATGCACTTGTTTGCCATAATGGAGGAGGCCCCTGCCTTTTTTCAGCTAGAGACCAGGTCTGCTCCCGAGAGAGTTCCCTCTGATGGAATTCTTTCTGCACACACACACACACACACGTATAGAGTACTGTCTCTATTGCTGCCTGCTTTGCCGTATAATTAAGTTCAAGTTGGTGTCAGGCTTTCTTGTATCAAACAAACCAAACTCCAACATGTTTTATTACAATAAAGGACATGAAGTATTTTCGGCCATAAAATGCTCCGCATCATCTTCTTTATTGTGATCATCCTTGTTTCCATTTTCATGCTGTTTGCATTTCGGAAAGAGATGAACAGGGAGTCAAACAGTCAACAGCATGATGAGACTGCGCACCATGTGAGAAATAGATCCGTGATCAACCACCTAAGACCCCAGCAAGGAAATCACCCATCCCTTATCCTCTTACGAGATAGACTGTAGAACTCTCGTAAATATTGGCAAGACACTCTTGTCTGGGGCCTATAGACATATTGTACATCATATAACACATATGGCCGCTCGTAATTCACACATTTATATTCATATACGTGATTTTGTATTTAAAATATGACTCGTAAAGCATGATATATGGAAATTGACAGATCATATGCGATTCCTGAATTAAATATCATATAGATCACATGTTTTATGTCCTTTTCTCTCCTTGCCTGAGAAAGGAGCCTTGACCATGCAGGTAATTTACAGTGTTATGGGATGAGTGCAAAACATGCTGTAAATAAATAAGAGTCGACCCATTTCATTTTAGGACGGGGGGGGGGGTTGTAGGTTAGCCAGCCCCCCTGTATACCCCACCCCGCTGCCCCTTTGAAAGCGTGACGTCCCATTGATGGGTGCATCTGTATATCACCCGGAGACGAAGGGACCGCAAATGGGGCAGCAAGCGACGCTATGCAGTCCATTTGCTAATTTCAATATGGTGTCCGTCTGTGTGGGTATGGCCTTGGGCACAGTAGCAACCCCCCTTTTTAGTTCACCACCGCTCCCCCCCCCCCCCCCCCCCCTCCCCCGTCTCTCCACTGTGTCCCTTTGACCTTGCACTCAATCACAAACACACATACACACATATTGACTTCATAAGAAACTATACACAAATCACATCTGCTTTCCGGCCCCTTGATATGCGTCTGTTTTTACAGCACACACACACACACACACACGAACTCTCAGGTCAATTTTATCTTACACAATCACACCAATTCATTCATTTCAGTGTCCAGTCGTCTCCCATTGTAGTGTCACTCGTGCAAAATGCAGCCGTCCAAAATTGCCTGCACATTGTCAGTCCACACCAGACACAAAGGTTGCCTCTGTCGATGCCTGACAAGCATCAATACCTTCAGTGTACAGCTGCGGGACTCTTCCTATTGTCTTTGTGCAGTAAAAGCTCACATATCGGCAGGCATTTTAGGACACTTTCCAGTGGAATTAACACTGTCAATGAGTGCAGTCAGAGGATGGATTATTTTAGAAATACCAATAACGACACCCGGTGTGTGTGTGTGTGTGTGTGTGCGTGTGTGTGTGTGTGCGTGTGTGTGTGCGTGTGTGTGCGTGTTCTATAGCTTGTCTCTTGGCCCCAGCAGCACTGAGCTACGCTGCATATGGCAGCGTTTGAATTGCTGTGATTTGCTCAATAACTCTCTACAGTGATATGGCTATGATCATTGCCCAGCTGTACAGTGTAATATCAAATGAGCAAATTAAGTGCGCTTTTGTTCTGATATTGTCCTCCTGCAACACCCGCCCACCTTCAGCCAGTTTTGTGCAGACCCTTCTCTCAAACTTTGAGGAACTATAAAAAAAAATTATAATTTGAAAAAAGCCAAGAAGAAGCAACTTTACTTTGTCCCCATGCTGCACTCTTTGGTCATATAACGCTGTCATTGTTTTTGTCCTCACTGCCCAGCAGGTCTGACTGACTGCTGTTTAAAGGTTTACTGGCCCCATGAATCGTGATTAAAACATCTCCTGTGGAAATGCTTTACGGTTGTTGCAGTTTGTGCCCATCCCCAACCCTCTAACACATCCGTGTCTGCATGTCTCCTCTCACCCTCGCTAATCATTTCATCTGTGTGTGTGTGTGTGTGTGTGTGTGGGGGGGGGGGGGGGGGGGGGGGGGGGGGAAAGGTGTTGGAGCAGAAGCAGAGGGAATATTACACAATCCTCTGTGCATTATTGTAATTAGATTTCCCAGGACAGCTCAATTAAGTCATACTGCTCCGGGGACCCGGTGGTTTGTGGTTTGACACTCGCTCACAAGGGGTCCGGTGTGTTTAACTAAGGCAGAGAAACAACTATTAAAATGGTCACTATATCGTTTAAAGACAAAGTTAGGGAGACATTTCTCCCGAACAGCATGTTTGCTTTCCAGCAGCCTTTTTTTCTGCTTACACAGAGGGCAGGTAAAGGTAGAGCCCATACTGCAGCTCAGCTCTGCTGCTGTTGAAGAATGAAGGACAGCGCACAGTTACCCGAGGACAGCCTTTGTAATCTAATGTAATGTATATTCTAATGAGAAGAGCTCCATCTATGGACCACCTGTTGAACTGCATTCATTATTCCCCCCCCCCCCCCAAAAAAACACAGCCTTTAATCCATCTTGGAAGAAGCTTGTTACCCCCAGTGTGTTAAAAGAAAATGCTTGTGGTTGGTAAATAATACCTGTTTTTAGTAGCCACAGGATAAGTCTGATGGACACTCGGTATTACTGCAGAGGTCAGCTTTAAAGGGCTGTCCTGGCTTCCACTGATTATATATTTGTATGATTGGCAACAAAACGTGAATATGTTTTGGAGGAATTGCATGTCATGTGTGGTGACAAAGGGAGATTCAGCACTTTTGATGATATGTGGTTACATTACTGGATTCAAGGCTGGCGCCGAGTTTGAATGCTCCAGTAACATTTCCTTTTATTTATATCCGCAGACCTTGGCTGAAATAAATGAGTTGAGACAAGTGTGAGGGGCCGATGTTACGAACAATTTCTTCCTGACATCGGGGAAACGACGGTGCGCAAGACATTCAACTCTTTCACTGCCAGTGGCTGACAGGCCGTCCCCGGCACGGCAGCGGGAGGCCTCTTAAAAAGATTCAATGTCGGCATCAACGTGAAAGTCGTTGTGTCATTATCTTAAATCGTAACTATCCAGCAGGATGAAAGTGTGAGAGACAACCATATCTGTCAGGGGTCGGCAGGAGATGTTTTATTCTCTGTGTACAGTGAGTGTCCCTCTCATACGCGGAGATTAGAAGTCCCAACCGAGGAAGTCACTCTGCAAGGGTCATTCTGCAGCCTGCCTTCAATTTACTGCCACTTTTAATATTCTGTCATAGTTAACATTTTTATTGCCCTCTTTTATGACCATATCCGTATGTCCCGCGCTTATGAACTTTTCTATGCAAATCATTCACTTGAATCAAAAAACGGAGTCCTGTGCTCTTGGTTTTTAGGCAGCCGAGACGTTGAGAAAATCCTGCTTCTGTATTTCTTGTCATCAAAACACTTTTCTTTCCTGCTGCATTGTTGCTACTGCAAACCTTCCGCCCCTTGTTTCTCAGTGTGCGTGTGTGGTCCCGGTGGATGGAAGGGCACAGCTGTCCAGACAAAGTCTCAGACATTTGGAATTCAAAATGACGTCAACTCAACAGTGATTTGCACCAAAAATATTCAGAACCGAGGAAGTTTCTCCACGTATGTTAGAAAGTGGGTGAGTGTGTGAGAACAAACAGCAAATCCTGAGCTGCATGTAATGATCCTGTCTCGTTATTTCGTTTTTTTTCGTAGCTCTGCACATGGACTCACAGGGGACTAGTTTCTGTGAGCTCAACATTTGTACTTGCTTCACCTCGCTGTATCTTCAAACCCTTTCTCCTCCCTGACGACTGCCCCGCTCTTGTTTTCTCTTCCTCTGAGGCTTGACAGGCCAGCGGGCGTTGGCAGAGAGAAAAAGAGAGGACAGGAGGATGAGCCCCAGATTTACGTCTGTATGGACCTGCCACTTTGGGAATGAAGTTTATGAATACATTTACATTTTGTCCTCCCGACACTGCTGTCCTGCGCGCTATAGGTTACAGCGCTCTATTGCAAAGACACAGAGAGCCATGCGTTTTAGTCCGCGGCAGTATGGATCATCCAGCCGGCCAAGTGGGGGGTTAGAGAGACAGCAGAGGCTGCTGGGAGACTGACCAGTGGCCAGCAGGGCTGGACTATTGTCCTGGTGCCATGGTGACTGGGACCAATCAATATTACATTAGTATGATCGTACTATATGGATACAAATAGCTTGGCGACTGTGTCTGTGTCTCTGCCCCACACACACACACACACACACACACATTGGCTTTTAATGATAGTTATTTGATTGGGACAGGTGCGTCGAAGAGAGGGCAGACCTGACCAGGGTGATGTGTGGATGTGCAGGGGGCCTCTAAGTGCTCATGAATGGCCCTAATGAGGGTAGAAAATGGAGACATAAAGAGGGAATGGGTACACTTTTCACTTTGGTCTGACATACCGTTGCTGCCCCCCGAAGCCCTTGAGGGGGCATTTGGAGAGGGTGCGACCATGCTTCAAATCCTCCTCCTCCTCTTTGGACTAATTGTTCAGGATATTGACCTTGGATAGGAGGAGAGAACAAGGGGAGGGAGGGGAAATTGGGTGAGGGGTTGAGGTGGCTCACAGTTCACGTCGGTTGTTTGACCTACAGAGAATTTATTCCTTCCTCAAAGCGGCTCCCACACACAGTTTACAGTCTATATGTTGTTTGTGGCCATTTTGGAAGTAAGACGGATCGAAAGGAGAGTAACACAAATCAAAAGGCATCAATGAACGTGGCATCATAACTGCTGGAATCAATCACTCCAATTTCAGGCCTCATTTTCACCCCACATGGCATTGATTAGCAGCACACGCAGCACTATTGGATCCATGCGGGAGAAAGCGGGGGTCTCACGCGGACACACACACACAAACAAACAAACACACCCATCCCCTGTCCCTTGCCCTGACCCTGATCTGTGTTAGACAAGTTCACCATCCTGTTCTTCCTCAAGTCCCAGTCAATGGGTGTCAATACGCTGGACGACAGGGGCTGGAAGGGGAGTCGATGAGGGGCTGATAAGCAGCGAGAGGCTGCTTTGTTTTAGTAATGACGGCTGAAACGAACGCCCACCGGCCCTTCCGTTCACCCACAGCATCACCTCAAACAACAAGCTTCCAACGATAAAGGGACAGGCACAAACAATGGGCACTCACTTAGCAGCATCCACATACGTCACAGTTTCAGGAAAACTACATCTTGGAAATTTTTACGGCTCTTGTTTGTCACCGCAGATAATTGTTAAACACACTTTGAGTATTTGCTGTGGTGTCAACACCTTCATTTGGATCCTCTTAGCATAAGAAGCTCTGCAGGGTTTTATACCTCCACACTCAGTATGGTGAAGAAATTAGAAATCTATAGTTTTTGGAGCAGTAAAACTTCCTTTTTTATTTTTCAAGCTGATTAATTGCCAGCTTAATGGCATTTTATAATGTTACATTAACACTTTTAACGATTTAATACTCTTGGTTCTGCAATGTAATATCCAAAGTTCATTAGAAGTAAATCATTTCTCATTACCGATGGCGCTGTGGTTATTGAAATTGTAATACTGATTTATATCTCAACAAGATATGTAGCATCACGGAAAATCAGAGATGCACCAAATGTTTTATCTGAGGTGACTACTCATGAGGTTTTGGTCTCCAAAGTCATTGATTCAGACTCGGCGCTTGCTTTGTGTCTGCTCATCATCCCCCTCGCTGCAGGCGGGCATGCTTGTGTCGTTCATACGGTCGGTATGATCTTACGCCTCTCTCCTAAAAATAAAAACTCCCTGCACTGCAGTTTTTGCCCCAACAGTTAAAGCAAGACAAGAGTTGGCAACCCGATGTCATATCACAGGACCTGCATTTCCATTTTACACCTTTAATTGACTCGTATAATCCTGCTCACAGTGTTAATTTTACAATATGTAGACAGGGTTTACAGGCATTACAATACACTAAGACAATGTAAATCACTACAGTATAAAAGAGAATTGCTGCGATATATTTATCACATTAATGTGTGAGGTGGTAGAAAATAAAAGTTGTGTTTTCAATGGATCATTGCCCCTGTTAACATTTAGCAGAAAGGCTGTTCCACCATTGCTTTGACCACTTGCTGTACTGTAGGACTGCAAACAATAGCCTTTTACTAGAAAGCCCTCCTCCTCTCCTGTGACAGGCTTTTATGGCGTGACAGTTGCACTATACCTCCACAATTACTTTTCAATTAGCGCGATGAACATTTCCAACACTGCGGCGCAATTATTTTATAGCCCAGTGTCTTAGCCCATTAATGGTGCTACCAACAGCACGGGAAGTGATAAACCATCTGGCCAGGCTCCCAAAGAGATAGCGCACACTTAATGGAGTGAAAAAGTAAAAGCAATTAATGTCACATTAATATAATGATAATAATGCCTTCCCTTACAGCTCTGGCAGGCTGAGCAGGGGACTGGGACAGAGCTTCCATAAGCGCCGCTAAGCCGAGGAGAGGAGCTCTGCTGGGATTCTGCACGGTCCCCCAAACAGCCTGCAGGACAGGGGAAAACAAACCCACCGTAATGTGAATGGAAACATTACTCCAGCCAGGGAGGAAAATGTCTGAATAGAGCATGAATCGGATATGGGAGCGAGTAGTCGATGCTGTCAGACAATGAGTGTGCCTCAGGATTCTGAAAATGGATGGTGGGTTTTAATACCGATTCACAACTGCTTTCAGCCGTACAAAAAGGATCACACAATGGGGTCTCTTTGCTGCTATCAATTTGACTGTTAAGATCCGTCATTGCCTTGCAGTGTAATTCTGACATAGATTGACCTATGGCGTGTGTAAGCATGTGTGCCTGCAAATCAATGTGTGTATCGAAGAAGTGTAAGTGCATAAATAAGTAATAAAGAGTGTATGAGTATGTCTGCGTGTGCACATGCTCAGAAACACTGTTGTGGGTTTGAGCGTGTGTGTGTGTGTGTGTGTGTGTGTGTGTGGCAGCGCCTGTCTCAGGAGTAGCTCCCCTGTCCTATCTCCTGACCCCTCTGTGTTCCCGCCGCCCTGCTCTGTTTGTGTTAATTCCTCTACATCTCCAGGGTGGCTTACATTAGAATATCTTAACCACTAGGCTGCATTAGCATAGCGTGATGGATGCCGCTGAATCTCCATGCCAGATAATGTCCACATTTTGCATTTTAAACTAAGCTACGCTATGGACGTGCTATCCATTTTCACAGGGGGAAATTAGGTCCTGGTGGGAGAGCGCCTGGCACTCTGTCATCCCAAGCAAAGCTCCCTGCCCAGGTTTTATGACACCTCTGGGGCACCATACAGAGACAGGTTGAGGGTCATTGTCTAGCACTGGTCAGCTGTGATGTCACATAAACACTTAGTAAACTTGGGTGTCAGTTTACTTCACTTGTTTGTTTTTTTGAAAAGCTCGGCAAAGTCGGGGATGGAGCGCAGTTCCCTCCTGCAATATTCATGCGTCTCTGTGCGTCCACCTGTCCGCCAGTCTTTTCCACAATACATGTTGTATTTCTGCCCGTGGAGTTACTTTCAAGTGAAGCGTGTTAAATCATGCATAATTTCCATTTTAATCCGTATAGTCGGGCAGACAACTTGTGTGCATATGTCTCAGTGCAGCCAGACTGCCTTGGCTGTGAGGGAGTGTTGATTTCCGTTACAAGGCTGTCGCGGCCCCCCGGCAGTTGATCAATAGGAATAAATCAGTGGGGTCCTTTATGTGACATGAGATAGTTGTACATTTATAAGCCTCTTTATGAGATAAGATCTCAACACTTGAGCTTGCGTCATACACACCGGCACACACTTACATGCAGGGAGCCAGGTCCTGGATTCTTATTAAGCAACAGAATAACAGCATGTCTGTATACTTCGCCTGAGGTGAGATGTTCCTCAATAAATATCCACATACAGGTTATTATTTTTTATCCTTATTGGCAGTGATAACAGTACAGACGGGGTATTACCAAGCGCAAACCCTTAAATATGATGGTGTACGAAAGAAACAAATGAAAATGGCAATGCTGTTGTATATGTAAGCACTGTACTGTGTTACACCAGCTGAACTGGAAGGTTTGCAGTATATAAACTATCCATATCCGTCAAATTTGAGGCTCATTGATTTGTCGTCTCCTTGCTTTTCTCTTCATACAAGCATGAAAGGCATTGCTGTGCAGCCTAGTAATTCTGTAATGTTCTGCTAATTACGTTTGACTAATTATGATTCTTTTATGTGGCAATATAAGATGGGAGTTTCCCCCCTTATTACGATATAGGTCCTCGTTCTGCTTCATTGATCAGGATTTGATACCGAGGCCTCCGCTTTCTGTTTATTTTCTAATTAAATATTAGCTTTAACCACTTTGGGGCGAGATAATTAAACTATTACACCCCCTCTCCCCCCCACGACCACCCATTGACCGCTCCAGAATGTGATCAAGTGAGACTCAGGCTTTAATTAGATGCTTGGACATTACTGGGCTTTTTTATTTTTTTTTTTCAGGTTAGGAGAACCCGGCAGGATGCTTTCAACACCAAGCACATTGACTGAGCTCAAATTACATCCGCCTTTAAGTAGCGGATTGATTGGGTAAGGGGAGGCTGTCTTTACGAGCTAAGTGTTTCTGGATAGAGCTGCGGCACATACCTCCTCTTCTGTTCTTTCACGTGCCCCATAAAGAGAGCTCCCCTGGAATGGAGTGTGGAGTATGTGAAAAACAGGAGGGATAATTTAAAAACACACGTGTAGATGAAAAGGAGGGGGCCGGGCACACTGTGGCAAAGACAGGATGTCTCAACCGAGAGAAAAAGAGAGGAGTGTGCAGGGAAAGGTGAATGTGTGTGTGTGTGTGAGGGGGGGGGGGGGGGTTGGAGGTGGAAAGCAAAGTGCCACTGCGCTCTTTTTCTCTTCCTCCACACATGATGGATAGCAACAGTGGGGAGAACAAAACCAAGCATTCCTCATGCTGTCACCACAATGAAACAGGGACATAACAGGATTTGGTCACAATGCGAGCGGAGCACTTCAGAGAGATGCCAGGCCATCATGCCACTTCTACTGGAAGTCAAAGACTCCATCCATCACCCATAACGTCCCCTTAGCATTTGACTGGGGCCGGCGCTGCTGTCTTCCCTGGGACTTCCCGATCCAACGCACGAGTCTGTGTGATGAATTTATTGCACTGGCCATTGTCTTGCTGTTGTTATTCCGTTGAGGAGAGGGTTGTGAGCGGGCGTTTGATGCAACGTATGCAGTCAGAAATAAGGCATATTTGGTTGTTTCCCTAATAAAGAAATAGTTGGAGTACACGTATTCGCTTTCAGGCGAAGAGTTAGATGAAAAGATCAAGACCACTTCCATATTTGTCTGCTGCATATGTAGATGAAGCCAAGTGCTGGTTGGCTAATTAACATGTTGTATCTTGTTTGTTTATTCTATACAAATAAAACATGCATTTTTACCGGGAACTTTGTGTGCTGGATTGTTTTCTTGACTGGTAGCAGTAACTTCCCGAATCCTGGTTGACTGGCAACCGCTCAGATTCAAGAAATAGTCAAATTGTGATTTTTCCATGTTGTTTTTTGGTACGAAATAAGATTTAGTATTACGTATCAATTTGTGAGCTTTTGAGGTAATGGTGGGCGGATTTTGTAACGCTCCGTCAAAGCCAGGCTAGCCGTTTCTCCGTTTCCAGTCTTTATGCTAAGCTAACCCAAGCTAACAGGCTGAATAGCTACAGTGGTATTGATATTCTCATTTTAATCTCCCCCAAAAAGAAAATAATATTTTGCAAAATGTCCAACAATTTAAAGCAGACATCATAGATTTTGCACATTTAATTTAAATTGTTTTAAGTGTATATAATGAAGTGAATTCTTCCCTAATACTCTTTCATAGATCTTCAAATTAAAGAAATATTGAAAAGACTCAGCGCAGGGGACTTTGCATCAAAACTGTGAAGTAAAAAATGCAGCCTCTTTCTTTTTTTTTCAGTACATCTTATTTTATTTGTTGTATGTTTTTTTTTCCTTCTATTGATAGGTCTAATCTTCATCCAGGGAGCGCAGCGCTAACCAGTACTTCCCCAGCGTCCAGAGCTAAAAGATCGCAGCTCTAGCGGTGGGCTGTGCTCTTGTCTGTAATGTGAAGCCCCCCAGTCACACTACACAAAACGGGGACTACGGGGGAGGACAGCACTTGCAATCAGGCTCTTGAATGGCTGGCACCAGGTGATAAACATGATTGTGTAATGCTCCTGTAGGTGATAATGTGAATATTGTGCTGTGAGCAGAGGGGGTTGGGTGGATGGAGGGGGGGGGGGGGACTAGAAAATGAGGGATTGGAGGAGGGGAGTGCTGAAGGGGGAGTTGCATTCTCAAAATTAAAAGTTGTAGCCTATTAGTCTGTGTTTGGTAGCCGAGCACGCGCCCATGCCTAACACGGCTGCTAATAGGAAAAGATGTGTGGAAGTGTATGATTTATGGTTGCACGCAGGCAGGGGTGGAATAATTTGGTGCAGAACGGGTACTTACTGAACGGCAACAACTCGGCTACTTATCCGTACTTTCTGGTGATAAATTAGCTCTTGTTTAAAGTAGCCGGAGACCCATTTTTCATTTTGATTACTACACTTGATATCTCTTTCTTTCTTACTCTCTCTTTGTCAGCAGTGGTTCTTAGCATTTTTTTGTGCACGGTTTGGTGTATGCGTTTGTGTGTATTCAGCCCAGCCGCTGGTCCAGGCTTAACCCCTCAGTGACTGGACACTGCAACACCCTCCCATGTAAAAACAAGGTAACGTTGTTAATTGTGAGGAGACCCAATGCGGCCAGAGTGACATGGCTTTTCTCATTGACCGTGAGCTGTCCTGCTGCCAGCTGGATGCAGGGCTCCTGTCAATCAGCGGCCGACCCCTGCCGGGACCTTCCCCTGCTCAGACAAGGTTCCCATTGATCCCTCCGTCGCCCCTCTGACAGGAAGCAGCCTCAGTGGGGGAAATAAGCAGGTGAAATATTAAGTTATAAGTCAGCTTCCAATCAATAAACAGAGCCAGGAGCGGGAAGGGGCAGGGCCAAGTCCCTACAGCGGGAGCCCCACTAGCCAGGGGGTAATGCGATTGAGGTCTGTGGATCACCCCAAAGACCTGCAGGCAGAGCCGAACCCATCTTTCCTATCCCTGACTGGGCCTATCGCACGCACTTCACTGCCAAGTCCTGCAGCACTAGCTGGCACCCGCTCTTATTGTCCTCTGTTTGGCACTGCCACCAATGCCAGTGCCCAGGCAGAGCTGGACACTCTACAGACGGCATAAATAAAACATATGAGAGCTGTAATGAGAAAAGAGCTGCAGGGCCAACAGAGCATTGCTCATTGATATACACTGATAGACAGCTCAAAAGGAGTCCAGTAAAATTACAGTCGCAAAAAAGAGGGCTGTAGAGCCAACAGCTCCACCCGTAGCTCTCACCGAGCGCTGCAGTGTGACATTGATCACACGTCTGCATGCGTCTCAAGTCCATTGTCCTGAGTAGTTTGCTTGAATTGGTGAGTCTCTGGCCCCGGGGTTGGATAGCTTGGCAGGTGTCAGCGGTTATCTTGGCCTGTCTTCTGTGGACAGGACAACTGAGGTGGTGGTGCCGAGCCCCTGTCAGCCCCCCTCCCTGTTAGGCCTGGAAGGGGCAGGGGCGTGGGGGCAGCAGGGCAACTCGGAGAAAGCCCTTTTTCCTTCAGGGCTGCATCTCCGGGGCCTGATCCTCCAGCCCCCTCTCCACTCCCCTCCACGCTCATGCTGCTGACTGACAGCTATCTTCCAGCTGCGGGACACGCACCCCACCAACCCACCGCTGATAAAATGTTAATGTAATTAACAGATAATGGCTGTTGTTTTTAGCTGTCAATACTCGGACTGGGAAGGGATAAAGGATTGGAGCTGCACAAAGTCACATTCAGATATCTGCCAGCCATTGTAGAATTCAATTATTTCGGTAATGCTACCCCCACCTGTCTTAAGTTACTAACCTCCACGTCACCATCAAAGGCCCCCTTCACCTGCGTTTATTGCATAGAAGCACACATCTGATTGTCTTCATGGGATATTGACAGCAGTTGACTGGCCTGCAGTTTGGTCCAGCTGTGGAGGGAAGACAGACTTGCTCTCTGGCCAGCCATGGTGAACTTTTTCATATTCAGCCATGTCTTCCTGCTTCGCTGTTTTAAGATCATAAATCATGTGACTGAGGCAGGCAGCAGCAGGGCTCCTCTCACCGGACAAAGACGCACCCAGCCAGCCAGCCAGCCTGCCACAAGACAAATGTATTTATATTTGTAACCAAAAACATGACGCCTATCAGGACATGGCCAGCGCTGTTCTGGACATCGGCTGCCTGACTATTCTGGTATTTTAATAAGTATCAAGCCCAAACAAGATTAGGCGCTTCCAGTTTACGAAATGTCAGTGAAGGCAGCGCTATCACTCATAATAAATGGGCTTATGCAAACACTGGGGTTTTTGCCATGCATAAGAGCTTGTTTGGTGTGCACCACGGTGATGCTGTATGCTGATATGCAATTATTCTAAAGAGTATCAAAGTTCAGGTGTGAGTCTACCATCTTGTTGAAGCAGTGGGGGGGATGCCATGAGCAGCTACAGATTACCACAGGAATATTCCATGAATAAAGACGAAAAAACTTGGGACGATAAGGGGGAGCCTGAGAATATGATAAAATACATTCCATAATGGATGGTTCTCTGTGTATTCGTATTTTGTTTTGTGTCCGGCTCTATAGCTGATATGAGTGATTACTCTGTGGCCCTACCCTCAGCTGGATTTGGGCTTAACGATGTCAGACTGGAACTTTGATCAGTCCATCTCAAGTGTTTGTGCTCCTGCTCCCCAATTAACCCAGTTTGTATGTGCTAATGACACCTAATTATCATTTGTGTAACAAGATTGCTCTCATTGCCATAATGAGAAAAAACTCCTTCAAATGTTGCACCGCTTACAAAGCGGGTTTTCTGCCGTTATTAGCAGAGTGTTTATGCAATCACATCTAATTGTAGTGTTAATTAAATCAGGAATACCATTTTGCTAAACAAAGACGCTAAGTAGTGGGAGTTGTGCTAAAAGCTCAAACAAGCTTCCCCACCAACCATCAGTGTAGGTACCCTTCAAACCACAACCCCCCCCCCCCCCCACCAGTAACATACACACCAGAGGAAGAAGAGCCAATCAGAGTTGATTGGCTCTTTGACTGGCTAGTCAAATCAGGCCCCTCCCTCCCACTGCTTCAATGTTAATTGCCATGCACAAGAAGGTGGGAGGGCCGCTGCCTCTTGACCTTGTCCACCCGTCAATATTCACACAACTCTGGACGAGGGCAATCTCAGGTGATCAGATACACACGGGACAAAAGGAATTATCAGTAGTCAGCAGGCAAAGAGGACACATTCTAAAACATTTAGCCAGTGTGCAGTCGATTGACAGGTTTGGATAATATTAATTGTATCATTGTATATTTTACGACTTCCTTGCAACGAAAGAAGCTTGACGCACTTGTTTTTGTAGGTGGAGCGGGAACTTGACTCTCACTTTATTTTCATTGTGGGATCCCTGAGAACACTTATGCCTGCTTCTTTCTAATAATTGCTGAAGGCAGAGTAAGGCCGATTATAGGGTATGAATTTATATTATATATTATCATATTGTAAATATTCGAGTCATCGTAAAAGCCTATTCTTACTAAACAGTGGCTGAAGATTATCTGTGTTTTTAAGATACTGACTGGTGGATTTGCAACCTTTTTCCAGAGGAAAGGATAGTATAACAGTAAGAGCAGAGGGACTGCAGTAATTTCAAAAACGCTATAATCAGCTAAACGTACGGTAGCATTAAAGCACAAACAGAAACCCCTTTACAGATAAAGAGTTTGTGTTTGCCAAAAACATCTTTGAGCAAAAGTGAAAACAAACGTTATTTAAATTTGATATCTGTTAAAATACACCCAACGCTTATGTTAAAGACAAAGGAAATGTAAAAATGAATGTGTGTAAATCCTAATTTTGTGCAAAATAAAAAATTCAGGGCATTTCTATTGCTTCTCAACGGACCTCAACATGGCTGCTCGCAGCTAATGACGATTACAGCACTTACAGTGCAAACAACGGCAACAGTGCTGACAGAGCTAACAGTGTGTAATTGGGGGCAGAGGGTGGGCGCAATACGCCGTTATCAACTGTAACCACCGAACAATCGCAGCGCAAAGCAGTGGCCGTGAGCTAGGCCAGTGGGGCACGCTCACATGCACTAAAAGGCATGCGCTGCCGGCCCGGCAATGTAAATATAGCACAGAGAAGCTCGGATCAACACATACAGATGGAGAGTGACTTCATTCTCTGCTCCGGTTACTCCACTATATTCGGACACAGCAAACCGTTGTTTGCAGCTATATTAATGTTTTATCGAGAACTTTAACCCGTATGTAGAGGAGAAGTCCATAGTGTATAGGCACTTAGCTATTTATTACGTATGGTTATGTTTCTGTAGTCTCTTGACATTATGTATATTCATACATCAAGTACGCGTTGGTATTCCCTTTACTGCGACACAGAACCTGAACCTCAAAAAAAATATGTCTAAAATAGTAAACTATATTTCATCTTTTTGATGAGCGTGCCCAAATAAAATGACCTAATCACATATGAAATCTTGATCTTTTAATCAGAAGATAAGTCAAAATACTACTGAAATCAATCCAAATGAAGCTACAAATGAAGGTTGTTTTGGATGTTTCCATACTGAGCTTATGAATGAAGGCCTTTTTGAAAATCGTCTTAAATATTTCAGTTTATTTAACTTTTCAATCAGTTATTGACTTAAACATCAAACATGCTTTTTCTCTCTTATTACAACAACTTGTTTTGTGTTGCATTGTTTTTTGCAGCTGCACCATGGAAATGAAATGAATAGGTAATATGTACCCTAAAGCGCCTCGTGCGTCCGGACAATATATTAAAAACATAATGAACGGAGTAATTTAGTAAGTGTCGGAGCGACATCCGTCTACATACTGTGCTCTCACCTTTCTCTGCCTCAGTAGGATGATCCATTTCTCTCCTCTGTCTTTACCTTCCTTTCCTCCTCCTCTCAATCTCATTTCATACCCCAGTCATTACGTCTCTCCCCCTTCTCCCATCCTGCTCCTGAACAGGACCCATTGGCCCTGATTAATCTGCTGCATTTGACTTAATGAGAGGTCATTCACATATCTGATCACAATGGCTACAGGAATCAATGATAGATGGCCACTTGGCAGAAATACTGAGGTGCTCAAAAAATAAAACAACTGAATCCGTTAAGACTTTATTAGATATTCCTCCTCTGCACTGTGTACCCGAGTGTGCTGTATTACCGTGTGTAAAATGTCTATTTCAACCCTTTAAAAGGCTCTGGGATTGCTTCTTTTCATTTCTGTGGTATCGTAGTCAATTCCTTCAACTCAGCTGTACAACTTAGATTCTCAGCTCACCACTCTGGAGCTGGATAAGGCGAGTGTTGTGACTGAACAGTGTGGTAAGACTAGATACGCAATAGGTCGTTCAATAATATAGCATCATGATACACACACATCTAGAAAGAGAGAGATATAGCAGGTACGCACGCACACAGAAAAACCTTCAGTTAGGGGATTATGAATTGATTTTTCCGCCCTATAAAGCCCATGTCTTCCTCACTGAATGCAGTAATGTGTCCACTTGACCTTTCTTGGTGGGCTCGTTTCTGGTGAATTGACTTCTAAGTGTTTGGCCCTGGCCTTTTCAGCACCATGGGTTTCCTTTGTCCGCAGTGTGGCCCGGCTGGCAGACATCAGCAGCCTGTCAGCACATCACGCCCGCCGTACAAATGCAAACACGCTCTCTCTCTCTCTCTCTCTCTCCCTCCCTCTCTCTCTCGCACGCAAACACGAAGTGCGCCAAAACTGCTGAGACATGACAGAGAAGGCCTCAACGCAGGACAGAGCGTCCATCTAAGGCTATGACGAATGCATGCAGCTGCATTTTGTTCAGACTTGCAGGGTAGGCAGATGGAAAAACAAGATGTCGCATGAGAGCACCTCGTGACGTTTTACTTAGTTGACCCCGCAGCATGTATGTAGCCTATTCAACTGCACTGTAGGTGTAGTTCTACACAGCACACTAGTCCGTCTGTGATCCATTCCACCACATTATGCAGAGTGAGACACGTGTATAGAGTATGTGCTGCCATTGAATTTCCTGGTCTTTGTCCAAGTGCCATCTCAGGTCCATGGAGTGCGGTGGAAATGAGACTGGTCAGTGACACCGAGGTCCCGGGCATCTGAACTAGCATCTGTTGCCGACGGGAGCAGCACAGCGGCCGCCCCTGTCCTCGCTGTTGGCCCGACACCATCCTGCACTTTCCGCTGTCTGTCACACCCGGCGCCCTGCGAAGTTAATTGTGAACTGGAGTGGCGCGTTGGGGCCCTCTCGCTAAGCAGCCCCTAATGACAGGCAGAGAGACAGCTACACATGTTCGCTGGCTCTCCCTCTGGAGGAGGCTACAGATAGCGCTCCGGCAAAGACACTGACCTGTCACAAAGCTGTCAGCAGCCAGCCTGTCAGCCATGCAGCCCAGCACGCAGCCCAGCTATCCCAGGTGCTCGGCTGACAATCTCCACGCCCTGTTCTGTCGGCTGCTCTGCCAAGCCTGCTGCCGCTTGGATTCATTAGGGCTTTATTCAAAGCGGACTTGGCCACTTCATTATGAACACACCGAAGAGTGTGCGGGACAGAAATAAACAGCACTTTTCTTGCTTTGAATTGCTGTCCAGAGTCTTCCGGAGTCGATGTTCAGTCATCTTGTACTCTGGTGTTAAATTTCCAGAAAAACTCTCACTACCCTGTTCCACTTGGTCACCCTTGTTAAGGGACTCCTGAGGTGTGCTTTTTGTGTTTATGAAGGATTCTCCTGGTAGTTTAATGGAGCTCAGCACAGACGTATGGAACACATGTGCTAATATCTTCTCATAGGAGCCCAAATGAGCCATTACAGGAGCTAATCTGACAGGCATACTGCATTCAGTTCCCCATCTGCCAGCCGTGGTGCCGAGAGCCCCATCGTGTTCCTCCTGAATGCAGAGGCGGGATGGATGGGCCAGATGGAAAACACCCTACTTTAGAAGCCACTGACCATGGATGCAGGGAGATATAGGGAGGAAGAGGACGACTGAGAGCTGGTTACACCACGGATGAATCGCCTGGTGAGAGCGTGAAGTTTGGGAGATCAACATCCAATTTGGCACTTTAGTTGTTATGTGAAATCCTTTTTTCGTAAGCATGGTACCGTATCTACTGGTATGTTGGCCCTCCGCCTCCTCCCCGTCCATGCAGTTTCTCGGTTTCTTCCACCGTCTTAACCCATGGAGAGCAAGAGAGGAAAACGTGGGGGGAACAAAAGGGCCAATATAGGCTGCCGCCTACCGCTTGGGGAAGAAGACATATAACATTAATGGTATCCGTTAACATCTCCTTAACCCCAATCCCCCTTGCTTGCCGAGCACCTCCCGTCCCCTTCTTTTCCCCCTGCAGCCAACCGCAACCCACTCACAACCCCACCACGGTCCCCTCTACCTCCACCCCCCTCAGGCTCTGCTCCCTGGGGGCCTGTTTGTTTCCCTGCCAGGGGCACAGGCGGCGGAACACTGATGAGGTGCTCAGGCCACCGTGAAATGCGCCATAACCTGCCAGCGCGGGGGCCTGGTGAGATTGCCGTATTTACTTTTTAATCTGGCCGCCTTAATACATGTGATAAAAACTTTGTCACATTAGATGGTGACAGATGGGCCCGGAGATGTTATTACTGGTCGGGAAGGGGGAGGCAGAGGGGAGAGGGTGTTGGGAGGAGCGGGTGTGGGCTGGGGAGCACAGGGCGGCGAGGTGGATGAGAGCGAGCGAGGCAATGCCCCCAATCACGATAATTTTTCATCACCCCAATTACATTGTTGAGTGCGTCTCGGCGGTGGCATGTGCACACCCAGTCCTGCTGCTGGGTAAAGAGCGAGGCAGAGAGACATAAATAAAGATAAAATGAGGTGCCCTAGGTCTTCTATCCCGCTGACTACTCCTCTGCCATCTCTCCAAACTGATGGAGGCCCCGTTTAAATGAAGGGTAAATCTTATTTAGATAAGAGAACTGAACTGCTGCCCGGGAACGAGAGCATCATTGTTTGTTACTGATGGCTGGAGAGGTGGAGAGGGGGAAGAAGGGGGGGGGGGGGGGGGGGGGGGGTTGGCTGGTCTTTGCATGTTCTTATGCTATAAGAGAGATTGAATGCTATTTGTGTGTTTGCAGGAGCGCACGCGTACAGACCACATGCAGAGGATATCTGTCACTATACAGATAGGCAGGTATGGCTTGGGAGTCCCCCTGGTAATAAAATCTCATTGTAGTATATCCATCCTAATGTCGTTTCCTATCTCTGAGCTCTCTGCTTGTGTATTGCATGGAACACAATATCAAAATATAGCCGTTGTTTATCGCGTCTCTTTACAGCCGAGCATCAAAATGTGCGTGTCTTTGCTGCACAAACATTTAGTTTGAGCCACTGAACACACAGCACTCAGCTGCCTCGAGCAGCACAAGTTTAGCAATTGTTTTCTTTTTTTTTTAATTGTTGTGGAAATTAAATAAGAGTGTTTGTGACATGAGTGTTGTAGGTAATGAGAGCCTGAGAGCAGCTGGGAGGCTACGGGCCTGCGTGTGCATCATTAGGGGCTCAGAGGCTCCCAGGCTCCACGCTAGCGTAAGCCACTAATGAAAAGAATGTAGTCACAGATCTCATTTTTCAGGCAATTCTTGTGTAAACTGGAGATTTTCCAGTGTATGCACAGTGGAACAGGGGCCCCACATAAATCACACAGGCTGGCTGCCTCCAGTGAAAGAAAGCGGGGGCTTCTAGCACATGCTAACCACGCAGACATATGCTGCAGGAAAACTGGAAATCTGCAGTGGCACAGCTAGACAGAGAGACACTCGCAGCACCTACACCTGTCTACACCCCCCACCCCATCCCTTCTAGCTCTCTATCCATCTCCACGGTGCTGTCCAACAGCCCAACCCCCATCTCTAACATCCCCTCCTACCCGCAGGCAAACCAACCAGCAGCGCCTGCATGCAAGCCATTGAAATGGGTCACTTTATAATTAAATACAATATTAATTACTGCGAGCATCATTACCGATATGTGAGATTTGACTAATTAGTGTAATAGTTTTGGAGTCACGCTCATTAAATATGAAAATTACAGCAGTAGAAAAGATTGGTTCCGTGATCAATCTTGTATGGACAGAGAGGAAATGATTTAGAGAATAGCTTTTATTGTACAATTAACTCCATTACAACCTGCCAGACAAGAATAAAGAGAGCAGGGTGTAAAGAGTTTCACACAAGTGCTGCCTTCGGCTGCTGGCTCTCCCTCACTTCAAATGCAATCTTTTGCCTGTAACTAGATGAGACACTTGCCAAAGCATACAATACCCTCCAGAGAAGCCGTAGCCTCATCACCCACTCAATTAGGACAGCTGCTTAATGGAAGACTTGTTGATCTCTTCCATTTGACACCCTCGGAGCTCATTGTACTTTAGTTTGGCAGCTTAGCGCTCAGACAGAAAAGCAGGTCACTGTCAATTGACGGGGCAAAACTGTTCTAGCGAGCGGCAACTCATTCGGAGCTTCATCTTGGCGAGTTGCCCCTCTACACTGATCTTTTACCATACAGCACTACAAGAAGAGAGCGCTGACATATGTTTAGACATAAGTCATCCCATTGAGTTTGGAAAAGGAAAAAGGGAGAGTTCAGTATTCAGACAGACCGTATTATACAAAATGAACAGTCCTCATAATAGAAATGGAGTATGGATGATCTCCAAGGTGGCCAGTGGGCACTGAGCTTCCCTGTTGTTTGCGTGTATCGGGGTCTCTCTCCACCGCTCGGGTAAACACATTGCATAGGACCACAGCCAGAGCACAGGAGCTGAACAGAGCTCCTCTATGTCCTCACCATGTGTACGACTAAACACTGAGTGACAGAAATTGGCCCCTTTGCTGGAGTGGATTTTGTGTGTTTAGCATATCAAAGCTGTGAAAATAACCATGTTTGCGTTGCCTCTCCTCTTTCCAGGTGGTCTATCATATCTGGGCCCTCAGACCGGATGGCACGCACTGTGTGTGCTGATCACTATGGCATCTGGGTAAGGGGAACACCCCTGGCTGGCACCGCAAGTGTGTTCGTTTCAATACAAGCGATGGCAGCCATGACAAAGCAAACAAGATGCAAACCTCATTCAAACTGGACTTCTTTTTACACAAAGGTGAAAATGGTGATAGACGAATGCCATCAGGTACAGTGCTGAGCATGCCCTTGGAATTATCATTTCATAAATATTTTATTAAAAAGTAACCAGATCAATCACTAGATCTATTAATATTTAAATATGTTTTGTAACGCATTGATCCCTCCTCATTGATACCACTTCAATTGTAAAAGGATCATTTATAATCACTCTTTATAGGGATTATAATGTTAGAATATTGTAATGCATTTAAACATTTGTAAAAATGAAACTCTCCATTGCTTATGACCTTGTGTCTTGAATGTCTTTGTGAACCTCTGCTTGTATACGTATATGTACCATAAACATTTTCCCCTCTTTGAATATATGCAATAATCCTATCTCCAGCCACATGAATACTGGCCCTCCATATTATTGTAATGCTAACCTCCAGACTGCATGCCTGATAGCCAATACTTTATCACAGCTTTGCCTTTTTTATGGGTCTGGTGTCTCTTTAAAATGATTGCCCCTGTTTTGATCTGATTAATTTTGTGTGAGCACAAACAATTACTTCTCATCTTTATCTGCTCAAGGAATCACCCCTTTTTATGGGTATCATTTATTACAGGTGGACAGCTACTTGTTTATTAGAATTTCAAGCAGCCTATCACAGCCGAGATCTCCCGCGGTCTATATTTACATTTCAACTTCAGCTAAACAGGCATGACAAACACACATAGGAAAGGGCCAGCCGCGGGCACACTTCATTTTCATATTGCCTCCTCACGGGCCAGACGGACTGGACTTAATGCAAAAGTTCCTGACACGGTGGCAGAAGGTGCTGAGCAGGAGGGTGAAGAGGGGGGAAAAAAGAGATGCGGAGAAACCGAGTGAGCGTGGGAGCGAGAGAGAGAGAGAGAGAAAAGGGGAAGGTGGTGGGATGGTGAGAGCAGGTTGACTAAGTATGTATTTCAGCTTTCAGGTGAGTGTCCATCATTCAGGGGAAGAGGATGGGATCATGGCCTCTGAAATCCATCCATGGCAAGGGGGTCTTCACAGTGAATATAAATATATGTGTGTGTGTGCCACGGCCAGGGCCACTCTTGACAAGCCAACAGCTGTTAATTATGAATTGGCCTGCAGAGAGGGAGACAGGCTGGTGAATATGCAGAGCTGAAGGAGCGCGCAGAGCCCATGCAACACAAGTGTCAGACCCCCACTGCACCCGGAGTGGCAGGGGTTGACCTGGGTGTCAATCACTAGCACCGGCCAAGCAACAGGACAGGGATTGCTTGGAATTGACCCAAAAAACTGCAGTTTGACTCACATGGAAATTAACTTTTTTATTTGATGGTATAGCGCAAGAGCGTCAAGTCAGACCATCAGACCAAAATGGCCATCCCTTACAGTACACCATGCTGCTAGCAGGGCTACACAGAGGCTTTACTCCAGTAAAAGCTAAATTACTTACTAATTAAAACACTTAAAATGTTGCCTTCTCGGATATAAGTAAAAGTGGGGGTTCGAAATGTAGGATAATACTCTTACTAAGAATTAGGCTACAGGGGGGTACAAATAAGATAACTTATCTGTTGTTAAATTAAAGACGACTTTTACTAAATAAACTTAACATGCAAAATACAGTGTAACATTTCAACTCACTTTATTTCCCACGTTCACAATATCTCTCAATATACGCTCTATAGACCGACACAAACATCACACCATGCCCAAAATATGCACACATCATGGTTTTCAATTAATATTATGCAACTTCCTCTGTGTAACCTCAATGGAATTAATCAGAAATGAGGAAGAAAAACTCAACTAGGCCTCGACAAAAACGAGACAGACAATAATACAAAATAATCTAACACCTCGGCGGGTGCAACCGACATCAGAATAAAACATCAACAAAGCAGACGACATAGCAAAACAATACAAACAACAGCTGCGGCACAAAAACACAGAAGCAAATCCACTGACTCAACTTGCAGTCTCGTGCACACACACGCACACACACTGCATCGTTGCAGAGCAACACTGACTGTCTCCTCCGGGGAGAGTCAGGTTCGTTTGTTGAAGGCTGCTCACCTGTCTGAAGTTACCGGGAGTCCTTCCGTCTGCTCCAGGCCTCGTTTACCGTCAAAGAGTGTACCCAGTCCACTCGGCCTCTCTGTCCCAGTACACTCCTCTGTTCTGTTACGCTCCTTGACGTTTTCCAACATTTAGAGCTGATGGATCCACATTTAGCATGTTAGCCAGACCAAGCACGCACCTGTTGGGTGTGTTTGATTTGGATCACTTAGCGCGCCGGCCGGTTGGATCATAAACCGTGATTAATGAAGGTAGACACAACCTTTTTAATACATTATATATACATACATATATATGCCGAGGTACAATCATTTTGACCTTAACCCATAATCAAGTAATTATTATATATATTGCTGCATTTTGTTGGCCTAACTGTTCACAGACTGAACATGTGTCTCTGATGCAGCTGCTGATTTCATCTGTTGAAAAATGATATATGTTATTGGGCTGTAATGGTTCTAATGCCTGCCTGAAAATCCTGAATTGTATTCTGAATTTGATGGAATCACGTAAGGGAAAAAAGCCTGAACAAATACAAAGAGTTTCAGCACTGAACCCCTAATAATAATAATAAGTTAAGGGAGGATTCCTAAAGCTTATTTGTCATCCCTAAAAGCCCCATATATCTCCCTGCAGCCACTGTGGAGAGCCCCTGTGTCTACACACTAGCCATTCACAGTCGGACCAGGGTTAACAGGGCCTGTGCCTTTAATGGCAGGAATATCTCCAGGAATTTTAATTAATTTTCCACTCTTACCAGCTGAATCTGCGTTAATTTCCCCCTCAAGGACTTTTATAAATTTCATCATTAATAAAATCAGACATTCAATTAGTCCCCAAATCCAGATTGCCAACTGTTTCATAACAGTCCTGCTCTGATTTTCCCTTCTTTTTTTTTAGGTTGGGTGAAAAAAAGTTAAAACTAATTTCATTAATCTAATTGTCATAACTTTGAACCATCTCTTAATTAGTTCAAATTAATATGATTAATCACAATAATGACAAAAACTCATTCAATTACAGGTTTTCAATGGCAAGTGGATGTGTTGGGGGTGATAGGGGCATAAAGGATGAGGGCGGGAAGCAGAGCTGGCTGCGAGAGACGGGATTGGTCGTGATTATTCCAATGACTGACAGGTTATCAATCATGGCGCACTTTTAATAAAGGCTGCTGGAACTTCAGTGGAAGGCCTGGCTCAGTTGCCTTCTTTCTTGTTTTATTTCTTCAAAATCCTTTTGAACTCTCCTCATTCCTCCATGAAATATGATCCTTCTTCGAATGACTTGAGCTGCACATTTTAATGAAGAGACTTGGTTGCATAAAAACAAAAATGGACTCATCCATATGTAAATAAAATGATGGCAGTGCACATGCCCATCTCCGCTACCCCATTATTGCAGAAAATTGCATACGTTTATGCGCTGGAATGATATCACTTTATTTTCATTTGTCTGAGCGTTCGCTAAAGCTGCAGATGAGTCTGGCCCTTCTCTCGTTCCTGTCCCTCCATCTCTCTGCAGACATATGGATCGGAGAGATGCCTGCTGCTTGGCTTTCAATCAGGGCCACCGATCTAACAAAGCAGGGGAGCAGAAGCATGTCACCATTTGTCACATGCCACTGGGGCACAAGCTGAGCAGCAGGCACACCCTCGGGTGTGTTAGGCCAGGAGGGAGGGCTGCAGCTGCCCGTCTCGGGCAGGTTCCCTCTTGTCCCATGCTGTCCCCCTGGGACCAGCCACCCAAATGTCCCAAGTCAGTTGTCTGGGACGATTTGACCTGTGATCCACCCATCTGGATGGAAGGCTGCATGCATTGAGAGGGCTGCTTAGCTTCCATCACCCCGAGGAAGGAGCCTGATGATCAGAAGACCCATCTGGGGTTGGAGATCCCCCCCCTGGAGAGTCCGAACCTTGGAGTCCTAAAGACGCCCCTTCACTGTACTCCTCTTGGCTTTTCATGGCTGCTCATTCTCTGCACTACTTCAAACGCTGCTGCTTTGATCCTCTCAGTCCTGAGCTATGGCACTGAGCAGGGGGAATTCACCTGCCACCCCAGGTAAAGTCAAGCAAAGGCTGCTGGAGCGTTAAGCAAAGCATCGCATAGATACATATGTTATGTCTCGTTGACAGTGCTTATCATGCAGCTCAAGGGCTCCAATCCTTTACCCAATGGTTATATCTCACACAGCATTGGATCCATGTCCGATGCATATCTTGGCTGACAGCATAGTTGAAAGCCCGGAGCATGACAGACATGTAAAAGTGTACGTTTTATACCCAAGTGCGCTGAGCACGGCTTTTAAGTTCCTCCGTTATATGCTGTGGCATGTGTTTACCACCGCATTGTTTGTGGAGCCCGGTGATTGGTGGCTATTGGAGGTGATGCAGAACCAGACAGTGAGCGGTGCCATACTTTCAGGATGCTGTGACCACATGGGGCAGCATATGGAGCTATTTCCTCTTCTCTCTCTCCGGGACTTTTTAGACATGTCAGTCGGCCCTTAATCATGCATTTTTCTGCATGAGGGGAGAACTGGAGTATCTGTGCCGAGCTGGCTTCTGTGCCCTGCGGTTCTCCACCAACACAGTCAATCAATAGTGGCCAGCTCCACTGTGTGCACAACATGCGTGCACACAAACATGCACACAAAGGCTAACACACAAAGAGGTTACCTTCGTCCCATTTAGGAGCTCGTGCTTATTCTGTCCATTATTTAGGCCAACATGCTTTTGATCATTTCCTTATTGTCATCATGCTTTTGTAATTAGAGGAGAGTGGGAACTGGTGGATAGGGGGACCATACCTCAATAGTTCAGCCTTCCAGAGACTCAGGGACAAAAGGGGCATTTTTCAAGGTCTAAACCCACCCTCCCCTCATATGCACAGCCATCTCTAAGTCCCCAGCCACCCTTGAGAGGGAAGCACAGCCTTCCATGTGCATAAAGTTGAAATAAACTGCAGTCTGTATTTTCATTGGGGAAAGTGAACCCAATTTACACGCTGCTCCATTGGAGATGAGCACTCTAGCGTACCCTAGCTGGTAATCTCGCCCAGATTCCCCCTTTGTGTCCTGCATTATTGTTGAAATAAATAACCTTTCACTGCAATCAGTGTGGGGATCTTCACTTAAATTATCACCCCACAGATAGCTCACTCATGATCTGCTTCTATATCCATTAACTATCCGGGAAAAGTGATTTATTGGTGAAGGGTAAGAAAAAAAGGAATGAAGAGGAAAGCGAAGGAGTCAGTTTGGTTAGACAATAGTGCCCTCTACTGTTTGCAGAGTGGAGCCCTTTGACAGACTGTGGAAGCTGCCACTGATAAAACCTTCAACACTAATGTGCTGATGAAGTCATGTCTTCCAGCCTGAAGCCAGTTCATGTGAGCCTTTAAATACCGCCATCTTTAATTACAATGACCAAACTAAAGAGGGGCTTTTCAGATACCTTCCCTTTCAAAGCATTAAGGGGCCAATTCAGGCAAAAAAACAAAACAAATCCAGAATAAAGCAGCAGAAAAGCAAATGTCACAATTTGTTTACTGCAAAAGACACTTCAGATGGATGTATGGGCATGGACAGTATGCCCTCTCTCAGTAGCATGCCCCCCCCCCCCCCCCCCCCTCCTCATCCCTCCATCCCCTCCTCCGCAGTCCCTCCTTCCCCACACTCCTGTGATGTGTCGTTACACGCTCGGCTGGCTCCTCTTCCATGACAGACTGTTACTTCCTGGAGCGGAAACGCATTTGATTGTTAACATCTGGGCCATTACAATTGCAAACTAGGGCTCTGTACATCAATCAGGAAGTGATTTCAAAACAAAGAGACCGTCCTCCAATCAATCTATTGGGAAGCGGGGGCATTACATGCTCCTGTAATCCCGGCTAATTAGCGGGATAATGGGAATGAGATTTATGAATCTGCTGAGATGAGTGGAGGTGCGAGGGCACACTCAAATTAGCAGGGATGCGCGCCAGCCAGGGCTGCAATAAGGAGGATGTGCTGTTGGTTTTTATCAACTTCTTGCTTGCTGGGCCACCTTTTGGCTCAGTGTCGCTGTGAAGGGAGCATCACGGGCTAATGTGCAGGCGCGATGCGAGGCACTGTTACAGTACATCAAATCTCTGTCTAAAAGGGGAGTTGAACTTTGTGTTAACATTTTCAGTTTCTCATTGCTTCTGTTAAGCATTTGGTATGTCACCAAAAAAAAGGGGAGTATACTTTACACAATCAGAGAATAAAAGTGAAGCATTTCAGTGGCCATAGTCACATAGACACATTACATTTATTTTGTATCTGTGGATGTCCAGCTTTGGTTTGTTTCCTTAACACAATCTTTTTCAAAACCTTTCATAGGGATTTTTTTCATGGCACATCCTCTCTCCCTCTCCACTCACCCAACACATGCACATGCACCCTTTACAACTCAAATGACACCATGGATATATGTTTGGATTTATTTGAACCAACCTAGAAAACAAATATCTTGAGGAAAAGTAAGCAACAAATATGGATTGACATTAGTATTAAGTGCAATAACACAGGGACATTCTCAATCACCCAGAATAGACGTCAGCTGTTTTACACTATGTTGCCTGATTTTAGAACAAACAATTGATGAGGAGAGACTCTGAATCTGAGTTGAATCCTTGCCTTGTTTTGCATGCATGCCAGAGATGAGGAAAAACCAGCTCACACAGAATACAGCCACAGATTGTGTAGTTGATTGCTGATTATGGATGCACTCTTGGTTCATCCCTACGGTACCCCAGGGTGTCATTGCACCCACTTCAGAAACCACTGCTATGTCAGTCGGTGTTGATGTGTAGATATTATGATTTTGAACGCTTATACGCAGCATCCTGGTGGCTCGCTTGCCTGCAGTGCAATTTGTGTGATGAAACATTCCGTGAGTCTGACCTGAGAGTTTCATATCATTCTCCATCTGTTTCCCCTAAACTCTCCCATCATCCTCCAAAAATAGACAAGGCAAAAAGAGAGGAAACAGAATCCAGCAAGGATCCACACTTCTCCATTCATAGCTCTCCCAGAACTATTTGTAGACCGAGTGAACGACGGAGAGTGTACGTACGCCTCTGACTGCATGGCAGTGTGTGTGAGGCAGTGTTTCCCTGGAGGTGGCTGCCTCTGTGCCACCCCGAAGCCTCTTCCTCCCCAACGGCCCCGGGCCTGACCTTGCCCGCTGGCGGGGGACATCTCCTATTAAAGCAGTGCATTGTGATAAGGCCATTTCTTTTCCTTCAGCATCCCTTTAATGTCATCCCTGAAATATGAAGTCATTAAGCGATATTAAAACAGTGCTGACAAACTAATTAACAGAAGACATTATACGGGATGGGCTCGATTAATCCGCTTTAATTGCTCTTTTAAATGGGGGCTCCAATTAAAATTAATAAAGATTTACTGGTGATCACACCAAACTACACCAAGAAGTGGTTGTCTGAAGGGCAGCCTAAAGTCAGCGGCCTCCATTCTCAAGTTGCACTCCCTATTGCTCCCTGCGCCCTCCCAGACTGAGCCTGCCAAAAAAGCCGGTATCTATGAGCAGGAGATTAAACAGAGGAACTGTCCCAATGCCCCCGGTCCCCCAGCTGCTTTTGTCTCCAGCTCAGGGGTGTTTGATCCTGCCTTAGTCTCTCCAGGACCCTGTTATGGAGACACTGGCTCATTTTCCTATTAATGTCACACCACACACATACATTGACTGTGCACAGTCAGTCACGCTTTTTTTTTTTTTTAAACCGACAAAATGTATAAAATACGATGTTGACAATTATTAAAGATTTCACAGTGTCTGCTTCCCTGAAGTCCTCGCTGTGAGGGAGGGGGGAAAAGCGGTGCAGTGTTGAAGAAGCCCCGAGCAGCAGTTCAGTTTCTACACAGTGACAAGTGCACCTCTGTGTGGAGGCTTTTGTACACGGCAGAATCTGATGCTGCGTATTTAGTGGCTTGAACACAGATTTATAGAGTTGATTTAATTTAAAAAGAAGACTAGCGATGGGCTAAAATTTAAAATACAAACAAACAGTTTGTTCACACCAAAGAGTGGCGTACTCGCACTGTGAGAGATGAATGGATTGAGCGTGAGGCCAGCTGAGCTGTGTGTACTACAGCAGAGATTCACTAGATGATGCTGTTACTCTTTTCTGTTCATCTCCAACAACTAAGCGATTGATGTCAATTCATTTTGTCTCTTTCAGAAAACTACAGCTTCCTTAAAAAAACGATTTCATTTAAATGTTGATTTTAAAGAGGTCAAAAGCGTGACACAAAGCATCTATTCCAACACAGTTTATGTCGTCCTGCTGCCTTTCACTTTTCATTTCATCTTCATTACAAAGCATGCTGCGTTTTATCTTTGACTATACAGAACGTAATTTCATATCGCGACGTTTAAGTTGAAGCCTTGTCAGCCAGAGGCAGTGGAACAAACTGAAGGTATTTTTTCGTTGTTTTCTTTCATTATATCAGAGGTCACCAAGTCTTGTTCAGAAAATGTTCCACAACAAATTAATTTGAGCAAAGCACTTTGGTTCAACCAGAGGCATTTTAATTGAGTAGAGAATATAAATCAATTTACTGAAGAAGACAGATCTAATTGAAAAGAAATATCTATTAAAAGATTAGTGGGGTTTATTGTCTCCAGTCTTTGTCATCAACCAATTCAACTAATGTTTTAATTTCCTTAATGTTATCATTTCTGATGTAATTGGTGCTTGGGTGCCTAATTGCTTTTCCTATTAAATGTTTGGTTTTGCGCACTGACAATGTAGTGATAAGAAACAATGTACGTTTATAAAAGTGGTCAGTCGTCTTTATTCTCTTTATTTCAAAGGCACCTTGCTTTTGTTAAAATGACCTGCAAACATATAGTTTTGATGTGCTAAAAACGTCAACGCTGCCAATTCACAGGGAATTATAAAATTTTCTTTGGATTCAATTCATCACATTGAATTCAGTGCTGTGATTTTCTGTTTTCTGGTTTTAGCTCACGTGAGATGTTTCTGACGTCACCATATACTTGCGTGTGCTTACGTGTGCTTGTTTGCGATCGGCGTGCTTTTGAGTGGGTGCCTGGAAGAAAGAGCCAACGGGGTTTGTGTGGAATTTTGCTTTGGTGGCACAACTGTGATATGAGGTCACCTCGGGCGTTAGTCATGAGGAGGGAATGCATTGTGGGCTGTTTTTAAGACATGGCAGTTGTCCGCATCCGCACCGGCCACACAATGAATGCAGGCCTTAGAAAGTTGACTTGAATTGGCTTCGGTGAACAATGTGAACAGCATAGTTTGGGGGACATTTAACTGCTGGCTGCTGGACGTGGATTAGAGGCACCTTAGGGGCACGGCGGTGGCTCACAGTATTTTCATAGGGAGCGTTAAACTTTTACAACTGAAAACAAAGCATTTACCTGGTGTGTGTCTTCTTTAAATGTTCAAATGTGTGAAAGCACTGCCAAAGAAAACCATAACACACAATTTGTATATTATAATTTAGTGCATCTTTAATTTTAATAATCATCCAGTACAGTGTCTGTGAATGAAATATTGGAAAATGATTGTACTTTACATGACCTTTTATACATGATAATAAAACCCACAACAGTCACTTGCATTATTTCCACATGCACATTCTGGGGAGCTAAACATTTACAACATGACTATAGAACACTATGCAACATAAAACAGCAGCACGTGTACATTTACACAACACACACACACCTCTGAAATGAAATGGAATCAAAAGCAAACTAATACTGATAGTAATTGCCAAAAAAAAGTCTTCCAGTTCAGCTAAATCAGGCTACGCTATAGTTTCATGATAATACATTTTTTACACAACTACAAAACTCAGTAACTCTCTAAATGTGTTGAGGCAGATTATACAAGTAAACACTTAACCATAGAATAAACCACAGGAGCATTAATGCTTCGGAATAATTGCTTGTTTGAAAAAGTAGAACGTACAGCATTTTAGAGCTTATTAATATTTAAAATGATGTGTCTGTGTGTGTTTTTACAGATCTACAAAAATGATTAATCATCCAACATCTACATATCACCTCACTAAAATGCACTACAAGAAAAGATGAAATCATTCTGGAATTGTTAGTGACTAACTCCAATTCCTGCACTGTTGTAATTATCCACTTCAGCCTATAAAGGAAGATGTCTTGAATTCCTCCGGGACGTCACTGTCCAGTTTACAGATCACCTTGTATATGGCCTTTTTCCAAGAGGGGTCAGAATCTTTGGCTGCAGAAATGGCACTGTAGAACTCATGCAAGGTGATCTCAGAAACCTCCATGAATCTGTCTGGAACCTGTAAAAGAGGGAAAAAAGTGGAAACCCATAAGTTGAATCAATCTAGTTAAAATCATATTCTAATGACGAAAAAAGTGCTTGGTGTGATGCTGTGTTACAGGCATACTGAACAATCTATCTTGAAGACCTGTAGCGCAATTCTTCAAACACTCAAACTGATGAAAGGGAGCTCATGTCTTTGTTCTCTGCACACGTACAATAAATGCAATGCTGCAATCATTAGCTTTCATTTTGATGCCTCTTTGATTAGCTAGTCTTGTTTTCTTGAACCTAAATTAACTACTGGTGAGCTTTCTTTCCAGGGATTCCACCCAATGCTGTCAGGGCCAGTCAACGAAACATCATTATGAATCCCACCAGGAATATGGAAGATTCAAATATTTTTTGTATAAGACTTGAAACGCTTAGGTTTTAAGTGTAAAATTGTGATAAAGGGTAATGGCAGCGAACCTATAACTACACCGGGGTCCATAAAAACGCATCAGATGCAAGGGATGCTGGGAGAAAACCGCCCTGCAGCCCTTGTTTCCCATCCAACTGACCAGTTAACACAACAGTTGTTGGCACAAGTTATTTTTCTTTCCCCTCATCTCCTGACACAAAAGCATCCCTGGGAAAGGAATGTCTTGGTCCCAAGGTAAAGAAAACGGTCCCGTCCCTTTCCCACCAAACGGCCTTCTCCCTCGGAATCCACAGCGTCTTTCTCAGCATTCCGCATCAGTAGCAATCTCAGTCTCGCTCAGGCGTACTGGTCCTCTAATCCTGAGTTGTTTTAGTGGGATTTTGCGGCTTCCTCTTCCCACAGTTTGATAAAGCATCACTCTGGAGTTTAGATAATGGCTGTAAAGTCTGGCCAGCCACAGGTGCAGTGTGACACACAGGTCAGCGCAGCACACGGACATACGTGCTGACAGGAGGACATACTTCAGCAGGTTAGTAACTGCTGTGAAGAATGTGTCAATGCCGATGTTTTAAAGGAGTAGTTTGGACAAGTGTAAAACAAGAATTCAACATGTTTGCAGGCAACTGCTCAGGATTAAAAAGACAATAAATTCCATGTTGCTGGAAAGTTTTAGAGGTGCTGGCAGGTGGATTTTGTCACGTTCGGACAGAGCTACACTAGTCGTTTCCCCCTGTTTACAGTCTTTATGCTAAGCTAAGCTTATCAGCTAGTGGCTGTGGCTTAATATTGACCTGACAGTCAACTGACTCAATCTCTGCCAGAAGACAAATAAGCGCATTTCCCAGAAATGTCAATGTTTTGTTTAAAAATATAACATCTAACAAATGTATTTCCTAATGTAAGATTTGTGGTGGATTAACCCACAATGGATGAATAATAGAAGCGCAAATGTGTTCCTTTAATTTAATTAAACCTTGTTTATCTGTCGCACAGTGTACATACAGAATGAGACTAGTGACTAGTGAGTGACACTTACGTGGAAGTCATTGGCTTTATTGTAGTGCATGTTCAGTGCCCGGAACAGCTCTGAGTCCCTGCTAACTGTCATGTCTTTGACATCACTGATGCCGTCAACGATGGCCTGGCGGGCAAACTTCTCCATCTGGATGTAGTAGAACTCCCTGAAGTTACTGAACCACTTGATCAGCTGAGAGGTGATGCAGCGGTTGAACTGGAGAGAAAAAACAAACGTATACCATCTATATATCTGTGTCAGACTGAACACCGGAGCCCCTGCAGCGACAATAATCTGTCCAAATGGATTGTCCTTGAGCAAAACAATCAATCCCTGGCAGCTCCAAAAAGTGCTTTTCTGACCTTTGATCTCTCTGTGAAGAAGGGAAATGAAAGCAGGGATCACCCTTTTCTGGATAAATGAAATATGCAATTCAATTTCAGACTTCAAGTCGAGCAAACCAAAATGTTAAAATATAAATGCTTTTCAATTACAAATGAAATGGCCGTCTGAGGCTTTGGCATTAGCCCCCCCCCCCCTTTCCATAATTGACTGAAACCCATCATTTGGTACCTGTAGGGCAAAATGCCACCAAATGGTCTGACATTAATTGCTCGGAGCTTTTCCCACCAATGTCCGGGGTGAAAAAACATCTGTCAGGGCTCTGTATTTCTAAACTCAGTCTTGACATTAGTCTTGTTATTCTATCTCCTCATCCAGAAAGACAGAAAAAAATGCCTAAGGGCTGGGCAGGCATCAAAGACGCTTCTTCTCTCTGGTGTGGTGGGTGAGAAAGCGGCAGCATAAGGACAGAAGGAAGCTTCCCTCTCATTGACTCGGGCTGATAGGATGGAATCAGACACTGGGATTAGGTGCTCTTTTGTTCAGTGCCACTTCCCACCACAGGATTGTAAGCAAGGAGGAGACGTTCGCAGGGCTGCAGCGACAGCATCCTCCCCCCTGACCCCCGGGGTCAGAGCAGATTGAGAGGCAGGGGCCCGCACTGGCTCAGAGATCCAGGGCCACGGTGGAAGGAGAGAAGATAGGAGAGGAGATGGAAGGGAAACTCGAGAGAGAACTGGAGGGGAGGCAGGAGAGGAGGTATGACTGGGAGTTTGTAACATAAGCAGAAAGGATGTACCGTTCCTATCAGAAAAGACTAAAAAGAAGGAAGCAGAGATAAAAAGGATGAATGAGAAGAGCTAACAACAGGAGACAGATAGGGAGACAAGAGAGAAGACAAAAAGAGGAGATAGAAGAGGAGGCATGACACGAGCCCAAGGCCAAAATACACAGGATGTTGTGTTTGGGGCCAGCTCATCGCCGCCTGGTTGCTGCCGCACAAGTCTAATACCAACTCTCTGTTGACACTCAATAGCAATGCCTTGCCTACAGAGTCCTTTGTCACTCCATTTGCTGACTGGAGTGGCTTTTTTAAAGAGAGAATGCCCCTGTATCTCCCTCTGCCCCCAGGACATACTAGCAGCTCAGTGGCTTTGTTATTTAAACCCTCTGCGTTTTTGTTTCTCTCCTCCGACACACTGCTGATTTTTCCGTCCCAAACACACACTGACAAGTAGATACCGGGGAGTTAAACGCCGGACAAACAATCCTGCAGATCGTTTGACATGGTAAATAAAAAAGGGAAATGTATTTATATGTAAAAAAAAGAAATTACCTTGACATCAGGGAAGAAGGTTTTCAGCACATTGGAGCTGGGGTAACGGGTGTAGAAGAACATTAGCTTTGCCTTCTTCAGATGGCTCGGGGTGAGGCCCTCCTGGATGTTCACATTTAAGTTAAGGCAGAAAAAACTGGCAATTAAATAGAACACACAAGCATCAAGTCCTGTGCAAAGTGATAGCAGACCAGAGTATTGTGTTGCCTCAATCTTCAGCTAAATTGAATTTCCCTAAAGAACAGCTCGGCATTAACCAGGGAGTCAATAATGACCCTAACATGTGCTTATTGGCAAAACAGAATTACGAATTAGATTAGGGATTTTTAATTAGAGAGCGGAGCACTTCATGCCTGGCAGTTAAGACAGCTTGTTTTGAAATGTTTTGAAAAAAGGAGCTGATTTTCTGACATAATTAAGTTGATTTAAAGAAGACATATGTTGCTGTATTGTTTTTTCCTCGTAAAAAAAAATCCAGCAAAAATTGTAAATTTGGTAAAATCTTACTAAAAAGTTACAGATAATATGTTTTCTTAATATTTTTTCCGGTTAGTGGCATATTTAAAAAAATATATATAAATAGTGTACATTTCAACATATAGTTCCTCTATTGACAATATTAATAAATTCAATACCTTCTCAAGCTTCTCCCTGTGGCCATGAAGATGCTCAGGAGCATTTCCTCTGTAGTCCACCACCACGCCTTAGGTCATAATATTTCCTTATCAGGTCACCACGCCATACATTTATTAGGGAAGCCTACCTTTGAAATATGGAAGTTGGGATGAAAGATTGATGTGGTATTGTTCAAAGAGAAGCAGAGCTCTTTGCTCTGTAAAGATAAAGCGAATCCTGAGAGGCACCGCGTAATATTCCCATCTAATGCGAATTAGATGGGAATCAACAATACTGAACTATTGAGACTATTTTAGGATCATTTACTTTACAAAGAAATTATTTATTTTAATTAACTTAGGCGAAGAAGGATGAAATGTAGATATTATTTGACGTGAATGTCAGCAAACACATACTAAAAAAGAAATCACACATTTTCCCCCTGAACTTATTCCAGAGGGGTTTTCTTTGAGGTCCTATGAGGCTAAAAAACTGTTATCTTGCACTCTATTTCAATCATGTACATTCTGACAAAGGTATCCAACAACAAATGCTCAAGACAAGAGCTCAAGTGTTGTGGTTGGGAGGCACTTTTGGTTTCCACCAGCACTCAGATGTGACCTTTTAGATGCACCCCTATCACTCTGATGATAGAGAAATAGATCCTGCACCTTTTCAAGTCTGAAAAAATGACGCTTCCTGAAACAGAAACCGATGCTTTCTCTGCCTTTGAAAAATTGGCTTTTGTTCCGGGCAATTCTTATCAAAGCCTTGTATTCCTTTTTATTTGTCTTTTTCTAAACTTAAAGTCATTACTCTGCTCAGATTAAAGAAGACGCTATAATTTTCTATGGGGTTAGCGAGATCAAAGAACAAATTCTCCTTGAAGTTTGTTACTGGAACTGCCCGTGCTGCAATGAACCTCAACCAGCCATTGTTCAAATAGAAGAGCTGAAATATAAGGAGTTTCTATAAAATAATACATTAAATAAAAGGTAAATATAGTATATATGAGATATTATCAAACAAACCCTGCTGTAACAGGATTAGTGCAGAATAATATGATGTGACGTTAAGGATTTTTACTGCAAATTCTGTCTATTTGTGCAAGTCTTTTTTTTTTAAATACTTACGAAAATGATTGTATAATAAAATGTAATCATTCTATAATATCTGTTTTGTATTTACACAGTTAAGTCTTTTTTCTTAGGAAACATGCGTCTATTGTCTCATTTTTTTGTCATTAATATTAAACAATATATTTCTAAACTGATGCATCAAAAAAAAGGCAAAAAGCAGAGCTGCTCTGCCTCAAACTATTTCTTTTATGTGAAAGGATATGTTGAGTGACATGTAGGGGTTTCGTTCCGCCATGCTCTGCAGTTCACTGCACTCGATCTTGACGTGAGGGAGACACAGATTGTCGACCGTCACTGTCCCCAGGGCCGAGGCATGAGGGTGGTGGCCGAGGTGGCTGGATGTCACCTTGGACCTCATGGCGATGGCGTCCCAGGGTAGGTCCACTGAGTCTGGGGAGGTCCTGTCCATTGACGGGGGCATGCAAGGGAGACCCCCAAAGTTGGAATGGGGCCCGTACTTAAGAAGATGCTCTAGGATCTGGCTATCATGCAGAGGGGTGCTGTAATTGAACTGAAACGGTGTCTGGTGCACAGGATAGGGCCTCTTCACATTCGGCGTGACTGAGCTCAGAGGGGTCACGGCCGGCTTGCGGACCACCAGTGACAGCGCCTCCGTCTGGTCCTGTGGGCTTTGAGCCTCGGAGCTTTCATAATACTCCAAAGAGCGGGGTTTCACTGCAGCCTCCTCGTCCTGGGGCTGTTCCTGCATGGAGCCGGCCTGCTGGCGCTTCCTGTCTGCACCCACGCTGATCAGCATCTCTGGAGATGAGCACATGCGCTGCTGAGGGGACAGATCCAGCCCCGTGGAGGACACCTTCTTGAACACCCTGTCCACACAGTCGTTCACGGCCCTGGAGAGCTCCTGCTTCAGGGTTTCCTGCAGGTTCTGACTTTCTCTCTGGTGTGCGAGGTTACCAACGACTTTCATTCGGCTCTTGCACTCTGCAGTCACTCTGCTATTCTTCCTTTCAAACTCATCTTCAGTGCTTGCGTAGCGCGACTCTGGGCTTTCTCCCAGAGTGCCGTGCTCAACAGCGACTTCTGTCTCATCTCTGTCGTTGTGTTCAGGGTCTTCTTGGTTGTAAACTTGAAGGAACTTCTCCTGGAGCTGACGCAGGAGCCTTTGCATGCTGTGGAGCTGCTCTTTCAGCTTGTGACACTCCTCATCCTTGGTGTTGCAGTTGTCACTACTGCTGCTTCCAGGTCTTCTGTTTGCCGGTCCTCCTACACTGTGTTCCTGATGCTGAGGCAACCGCTGCTTACGTTTGTTCTCCTTGTATGCTTCTCTGGCCTCTCTGGTGTCTCTGGCATCTGTGTCAGCCCGCTCACTGTCTCCATGCTGCCTGCTGTTGGGAGAGCCCACCATGACCCTGATAATGTTCTCCACTCTGGCCCTCTTGGCCTGCAGGTGGTCGGGCACGGGATGCTCCCCTTCCATACCGGCTCCTGTAGAAACGTGAGCGCTGGGAGAGGGAGCTTCCACCGTGCTGTCCTTTGAGGAGACGCTGCACTGGTCCTCCTGACCGGAGTCAGCGGCAGTGGAGCTGGAAAGGTAGAAATGGCTTTCATCTAGTGCCCTCTTGTTGTGGATCGTCTTGCGGAGGAGTTGGGAGATGATGGATCCGTTGGAGTACGAGGCCAGAGGCTCGTCATACATGTTTCTGCGGAAGCAAGGCAACATGACATCAGGTTTGTCGTCCTCTAGGCAGCCTTCACTGGAGTTGTGCATGTCTGGTCGGGAAGACTGAGGTTCAGGCTCACTGAGAAAACCGGCTTTCAGCTACACACGTTGCACAGTCAGAGTTATGAAATACAAGAATCTGAAAAGACAGAAAACAGCAACACAGTTAAGATGATAAATAAGATTTTTTTTAAATGCTCTAGCCCTTTATTGTTCTAAAATCCTGTATTTGTATTTTCTATATTGTTTATTGACTTTTGCAATTTAAACTGACTTTTCTTTGTATCTTATCTTTTTTGTCTCTATGCCTGTTGTTGAACAGTGGCATTCAAATAAACAGTTATGATAACAGCATGTAATGTCTCTTTGTGCTTTACGTATGTAGCAAAAATAAAGTACATTCATTTGAATAATGATCAGATTAATGTAATACATACAACATTCACAGGTAATTCTGTAATTTTGTTTAGAAAACCTGAAATTACATTTTGAATTGAAGTGTCTACATTAACAACCAAATACAGAATTGCGTTATACAGATGAAAGAAAATCAAAGAACACTATATTATTTGCAAGATTCTCAGCTCTTTAAAAAAAAGAGAGAGAGAAAAAAGAAAGAAATCCTCAATCTTATTCAATAAGGGAGTGCGTTCTTTTGTATCATTTCATTCTGATATTGTAATAATAGATTACACAACGGACAAAAAGAACAACTCTTATATACCCATGAAAGGTAAATTACAGATTCTGAAAGCAATAGACCACCACGCACAAGAAACGGCTCTGTGTACATTATTTACAGGAACATGTTTAATGGAAACCCTAAGGAATTATCAAAAGATGATCTTGGTAAAATAAAGTAAAAAGCTCAACAATCTGATTCTATGATCGCTGGTTTCATATCTTTTAAGTGTTTTTTTTCAGAGTATTTTCACACGATGTGATGCAAGTACCATTGTTGAACTAATTAAAAATATTTCTGTATATACAAATGGAACAGATGGAGTTGAAAAGACCATATTCAACTTTTTATTTCTATGTTGGTGGATTATATCAGTCCCACTTATGACTATATTTCTTACTTTGAATTTATTTAAAACATTCAGTACCAAACTCTTTTAGGAGAATATGTAAAAACGACTCACTTATCCTACAAAGCAAAGTTTGAGATAATTTAATTGTCCCTTTAGTTGTGGACAGTAGGAATAATGTCAATGTTCCCTTCAAATATAACAGGCAGCAGACCTACTGGTTATGGATAAATGGTTAATTAGCTTGATGTGCACTGCCTGAAGATCAGACATTTACATAATTTAAAAAAAAACGTAAACTAATTTATAAACTATACATAATCTTTAAAAACAATAACTCAATAAACACTTAATAACTTAACAATTAAAAAACTCACCAAACATTAGATTATAGCTGTCAGCTGGAGGCTGTTGTAAAAGCATGCGTGGGAGTGTCAAAAAACACCTCTCATGAAAAACCACTAAACTCAAGTGATGAGTTTTGAAGCAGGGTGAGCTGCAGGCATGCACTTATTAGTCACACTTCTAAAGAGCTGCAGCTTAACCACGGTTCCCACAGACAGAGTGAGGGGACGGGACCTTACCTGTTGCGCCGGGACGTGCTGCCGAGCGGATGGCCTTCGCAGACTGTGAGTTGGGCAGTAGCAGAGGAGAGTCGGAGGCATCAGACAGAGCTGGGGCGTGGCCATGCGAAAGCAACGAGGTGGACGCACATCACCCACATAATGCCAAGAGGAGGAACAATGTAGCAACGTGTTGGAGTGATAGTCTACTCATTGTGGTTGAAAGGTGGGTTTTAAAAACTGATAGATTGAAGCCTACTGAATTACCAAAAATAACAATTGCAGAGGCTATTAGGAAATGTATTAGGCCAATAATTCTGATTGTCACTTTTAACTGGACAATCTATGCATACAAGATGTAGGCCTACATAAATCAATATGACTAATCTGTTGCGATCCTTAAATCAGTCAATTTAGTTTTATTTGTCTCCAAAGGGCAATTTGCGGCCCAGCAATGAAACAGACACAACATAAACACATTACATTACATCTTTGAAGGTAATGACCTAAACCTACTCAAAGATTAGTTGTGTCATTTGAAACATATATTTTATTCTGTTTATATATTGTTATCCCTCATGCATTGCCTTCTCGTATCTTATATAATATCTGTGCTATTCTATTATATTCGCTGTAAAGGTGGATGAAGACTTTATTTGGAGATAATTTTTCAGTGGCCACTTTTTAATAAAGTTGTCTGGAGGGATTCAGAGGGGACGACCCCCCCACTCGGACCACTTGGTTTATCCCACACTACTTCCTCGCTTCTTCCGGCTTGTTGCTGTGACCGGAGATCCCTTCCGCTGACAGGCTGCTGTCACACGGCCACCATGTTATCCCATTCCCGGTGTCTCACCAGGAATTTCGGCCGTTCCCTCTCTGCCATCCGCCAGGTAGGCAACAAGCAAGTAGCACGTTGTCCTTGCAACTCGCGACAGGACTTCCTCGCTGCCTTCGGCTGCGTGCGAGGGATCTGCCGCGCTGTGCACAGCTCTGTGAGAGCTAGCATTAGCATTAGCTGGAGGCCACGGCCAAGGACAGTAGGACACTTTCCTCCACAAGTGTTCAAGTTAAAAGCAGTGCCCTCTGTGTGGGGTTGGCCTCGCTTTTTGAAGTGCTTGTTAAAAGTGTTTGACCCAAAGCAGAAAGTATATTGTTCATGTTCAGTTAACGCAAACTTATCCAATAGTATAGCTGTGAAGAACGTGCTAGCCACACTAAGCTAAATGAACGGGTAGGTAGGCTAGGTGCTGTTAGCTGTCATGTTGAGGTCATATTGTGGTTTATGAGGAAAACAAACAACGACCGTTTTAGCGAACTTAATGGAAGTAATATGATGTGTTTTTCGTTGCGAGTGTAACGTTATGCCGCTACATTAGTAGCAAAGTCAGCAATGTCAAAGGTCAGTAAAGTTCTGGTTAGTATCTTCAGTTAGTTGTCAGTTTGTCAGTCACATTAACGTTAGATCACTAAGCTTTAATGCATTTGCTGGTGCATATCTACTGCAAAAGCATAAAAGCCACCGGTGTGCGGGGTAAATGTATTGATCATGAGTAAAGGGACCTTTGACCGACAGCACTGACTTATCTCCCTGTGTTTGACTGCATTCATGCACCCTCCCGATTGTTATGTATTATCACTGTTAGACATAGTTATTGACCTTGGTGTCAATGTTCCAGACATTGAGTTATTTTTCTGCACATTACTTCATATTGAAGACGTTTTGTAATCCTTCACTGTATCTTGTCACAGGGGAATAATGCATTAGCTCGTCGGGCCGCATCAGGTATGTGTTGTCACTGTTCAAGCGTGAAGTCTTTAAATCTCAATCTGTGCTCTGGGATCGTCCCGCTGCAAAGAAGTTAACACATTGTCCATGTCAATTTTCTTACAGCTCTATCAGCCAGCCATGCTATCACTTTGAACAACAATGTGTAAGTACATTAACTCATTGTGAAAAGTGTGTGCATATGTATTCTCCCCAAAGTAAGATCTGTTACTACACATAATTAGTTAGATTGAGTCCAGCTGTGTGCAATCCAAGTGTCAAATGATCTCAGTATATGTACACACACCTGCTCTAAGCGAGCGGCACCATGAAGACCAAGGAGTTCTCCCAACAGGTCAGCGACAAAGTTCTGCAGAAATACAGGTCAGGGTTGGTTTGTACAAAATCTGAGACAGCGCACCACTAAATTTGTTATTTCAAAAAGAAAATAATAAGACACACCACAACAAACCTGCTGAGAGAGGGTCACCCACCAAACTCACGGACCAGGCAGTGAGGGCTTTAATCAGAGATGCAACAAAGAGACTAAAGACGACCCTGACGGAGCTGGAAAGCTCCACAGCAAAGACTGGAGTGTCTGTCCATTGGACCACTTTAAGCTGAACTCTCCACAGAGCTGAGAAGAGCTTTATGGTAGAGGGGCCAGAAAATAGCCATTGCTTAAAGAAATAACAAACCTCTTCCTTTTGGTGGTGTCCAAATGTGTTTTGTTCTTTATTCTTTCCCTTTATGTTGAGGGGCCTTTCCACGTTGTAATAAGTGATTTAATTGGTGCTCCGTTGGATGTTTTAAAGTTTCATAACCCAAACCCTGACCTGTGTTTCTGCAGAACTTTGTCCCTGACCTGTTTTGGTTCAATACACATGAGCCAAATCTGGATCAGTCATGTTTGTGGACTCTTGGGTGATAGATTGAGTTAATTTAGGGATTTTTATTACTTGTCTGATTTGATATTTTGTCTTTATCGTTTTTTTGTTTTTGTTTTTGTTTTCCTTCAGAAAATCTGATCCCCGGTCCAGCGTCTTCCAAATCCAGTACTTCAGGACGTCTGTAGCCCACAGTATGTTTCAGCCTGCGTGCCTTTCATTTTTGCACTTATCTGAATATGAAGCGCGACCACCCATGTGTGGATTGAAGAAATCCACATTATTTGACTTAACTTTGTTCTCCAGGAGATGAAGTTGTCACAGTCAACACCCCGGCGTTTGCAGAATCTGTATCAGAGGGGGACGTGAGGTGGGAGAAAGGTAACTCTTTATGCTAATTAGCATGAGCTGCTTCTCTTCTGACCCTGTTAAGGATAAGTGGTTACAGATGATGCCAAACTAAACAAAAGGGAGTCAGTTTGCACTCAGATGCTAATATATAGCTTTTTACTTACAGCTGTTGGAGACACTGTCAAGGAGGATGAGGTGGTGTGCGAAATTGAGACTGACAAGGTAATACAAAGTAAATGTCATGCAAATTCACCATGTTAAATACCCTGTAAAAATGTATATTTATTGGTGCTTGTGTGACAGACAGAAAAAGGGCAAATCATTACTGAATTTTACTGTTAATCTTTTTATTATAATTTGATCATTTGATCATTTCTAAAACTGTAACAAAGACATTGAACTTGTGGTGATATTGAGTTTACACTTAAATCAATGCATGCAGTCATTGTTTAGGCACCAGGCAAATTTAGAAAATATACGAGAACTATTTACATTTCTTTTTTTAACATGCGTTTATTTTGATCCTGCTTCTTGTTGCTGCCGTTAGACGTCGGTGCAGGTTCCCGCTCCTGCTGCTGGGGTGATCGAGGAGCTTTTGGTCGCTGACGGAGGGAGGGTCGAGCCAGGAACTGCGCTCTTTAAGCTTCGAAAAGGAGGTCTCAAATATTGTGTTTTTACCATATTGATACAAAGTAGTAATATTAAGATAATATTCTTAAACTCCGTCATATCCTCACTGATCACCTCTGTGTCTTTAGCTGGTGCTCCCAAAGCTGCAGAAGCTCCAAAAGCCGAGGCCCCGGCCGCTGCCGCCCCTCCACCACCTTCTGCTACTCCCCCTCCTCCCCCCTCAGCTGTGGGCCCCATTCCCACCACTATGCCCCCTGTGCCACCTGTGCCAGCACATGCTATGGATACCAAACCAGGTTAGTCGTCATGAGACAGACGGTCTGTGTCATGTGAGAAGTGTTTTGCGTGACATCTGTGCTCTTGACCTCCAGCTTACGTGATTAATCATCGTAGGCCGGGGCTTTCACCAGCCCCACTGAACCGAAGTCTAGAGATACGAACGGCTTCTTTATGTCTTTCTCATAGTTTCCGCCATCAAGCCCACCGCCGCTCCCACCGCACCAGCGGCTCAAGCTGAGGGAGGAGCTAAAGGAGCCAGGACCGAGAGCAGGGTAGAGCGCAAACATCACCACGACACCTAAAACAACATTGAAGAGTTTTAGATTTGTTTGAGTTAGGAGCCGTTTACTGAATCTGACAATTCTTGTTTTTCGTTTTAGGTGAAGATGAACCGCATGAGGCTTAGAATTGCCCAGCGACTGAAGGAAGCCCAAAACACCTGCGCTATGTTGACTACGTTTAATGAGGTCGACATGAGGTAGGAAATTCAGAATTAGTTGACATACATTATTAAGAGCTCGATGCTATTTTAGATGTGAAATGTTCTCCGCTGCATCAACACGTACAAAGTGAAGGAAACAAGACGGCCCTCATAGAGTGTAGGGGTCCAAATGTGTTTAAATGGCTATGAACATGTTTTGTAAGCAGTAAACATGCTGTGTGTTAAAGGCCTGAGCAACACTTGCACAAATGGTTATGGATTGGAAACTGCCAAAGAGGAAAAGCTTTTTGAAACCCGATATCCTCTTAAACACTGGAATGTAAATATTTGGTCGTAATGCCATCTAAAACGAAGATAAGAATTGTTAAAACGGGTTTTATTAATTTACAAGGAAATGTTATTGTCTGCACTTGCCCCCTGTGCTGAAGAGGACACTTTGAGGATTTCTTTTCCCCGCAAATGTGCGGTGTCGGCTTTCGGCTATTCAGGGTTTTCTATGTATCCTAATTAGATTGACATTGACGGTCTGGAGGAAGACTTCCCATGCTCGGGCTCATCTGGAGCCGAAGGAGCTAGTCAGAGCAGGAGGCTGGAGCATCTGTAGGGGCCCACAGAGACCTGCGCTCTGAGTGGAAGAGCGGCCTCAACCGATATGGGCTTTTATGACAGCCCAATAAGATTTACAGGCTCTAGAAAGTGAAGATTTTTATCGCTTCTTCTCTCCTTTCTCGGAGAGTCTGTGTCTTGGGAGGGGCTAATTATGTTAGCGGAGAAACCCTAGAGCTCCAACAGGGTTAGAGACAGGAAAACAAACAATTAAAAAGAGAGATACACGAGAAAAATGAGCAACGATGAAACGATTAGAGGGCCAATTTCAATAGCTTTAATTCAGCACGATCCGTAACAGCATTCTTTTATAGCCATAAAAAGGCTTACTGCTGTTTGTTCTTTTGTGACCTGTATCTTTCATAACATGGTTACAATATATGAAAAACTATTTTCATGAATGCCATAAATGTTTTTCAATGATTATTCATAAAAACATTTGTTTGACAAAGCGGTAACCAGCTCGGTTCATCTGTCCGCAGCTTTAGTCTCACATTATTGGCCTATTGAATTTCAGTGATTCACCGGATTTACAGACAGTCATTCTTTAATAATTACTCCAATAAGCACCTCTGTACCTCCCATGTTTTGTATGAATGTGTATTACAATCCCCAAATCTTGCTAGTCTTTTAGCCCCACTCATTTTCTTTTTCCTTTTCAAAATGTCCTTAATTTTCAAAACCTTCAAAGTTCAGTATCCTAACATTGATGTTGATCTCTGCATTTTTTCTTCTATTTCCTTGCAGCAACATCTCAGAGATGAGGAAGACTTACAAAGATGCCTTCCTGAAAAAGCACAACATCAAGCTGGGCTTCATGTCTGCGTTCGTGAAGGCTGCTGCCCACGCGCTGGCTGACCAACCTGCTGTCAACGCCGGTACAGACCCCGACCTGCTGAGAAGAGTCACTTTGTGGTGCCAGTTTGAAACTAGTTCCCCGTTTGTCTTTTGCACGCATGGGTACAAGTCACTGCAAGAGTCTGCGGTGTGGTGAAGACAAGGATTTAAGTTTCACTATATTTCACTGCTAAACCTCAAAACCAACACAGACTTATTTACTGCCTTTAGACCACCCTGACCTATTTAGATCGACCACACTGAAGAACCAATCGCTGGCTTTTTACAAATCTAAAATGCTCTGTGGGTTTCATCTTCCACAGCTATTTGGTTGCACGTAGCAGAAAATGGCACACGTGAAAATGAAATGAATCTTGGGTGGAACCGTGGTGAAGATTTACAGTTTTAACCTGTTTACATGTTTCTTCCGTGTTCAATGTTTACACTTTCTTTATGTTTTCAGTAATTGACGACACGACCAAAGAGATTGTGTACAGGGACTACGTGGACATCAGTGTGGCTGTGGCAACGCCGAAGGTGAGACGAGTGCATTATGTCGTAACGCTAAATGTAAAGTGCTTCATGGCCCACTTGTCTCTAATGTGAAGGGCAGAACATTCAGTCCGATAACTTCTCTCTCAGGGTCTGGTGGTTCCTGTAATCCGAAGCGTGGAGGGAATGAATTTTACTGACATTGAGAAGGCCATCAATTTGTTGGGAGAAAAGGTAATACTTCATAGTGTATGGTATGACACGTTTAGAGTCGTGTTTGTAGTTCATTCTTCCTTTCTTCGCTGCTATCTGGAGATTTCCTCATTATGTGATCGATGTGTGTCCGTAGGCCCGTAAGAACGAGCTGGCTGTTGAGGACATGGACGGAGGAACGTTTACCATCAGTAACGGCGGCGTGTTTGGGTCCATGTTCGGCACGCCTATAATCAATCCACCACAGTCTGCTATTTTAGGCATGCATGGCATCTTTGACAGGCCCGTGGCAATCGGTGGCAAGGTTTGTGTGCTCGATGTAAAACATGCAAATACACAAAATAATGTCCTGTATTTAGCAATGGAGCGGTCCCACATGGAAAATGAATAAAGTAACCTCAGTATATCAAAGAATAATTTAATTAATACATTTTCTGTTTTTAATTCTAAAAAGGGGGAAATCTCTGTCATACATTACAGCTCTGTTTGCCAATTCATTATGAAGTATTCACTCGCGTGACTCATTTCCTCTCGTTTAGGTGGAGATCCGTCCCATGATGTATGTCGCCCTGACGTACGACCATCGTCTGATCGACGGGAGAGAGGCCGTCCTTTTCCTGCGCAAGATCAAGTCTGTGGTGGAGGACCCCAGGGTGCTGCTCCTTGACATGTGAACCCTTGTGCACTCCAGGCCCAACCAAACCAACCATCCCACACAAACGGGGGCTGCACCCACCCGATGAAGACGTAACTGCAGTTGATGTATTGTTGTATTGGTTAACTAGAAAACAGTTGAGTTATGCATTGGACATTTGTAAGGCTGGCAGTGATAACAGGGTCAGTGCTGCTGTGGGAACATGCTGGTGTCTGTGGTGCTGGTCTCTAGATCAATAAATATATATATTCTATTACTCATATGCACCATGTGTCATTTTGAGATTTGAGACATTGTGAGAGGAATGACCAACATGAAGGTAAACTGCGTAGTATCATTTCATTATTTAGGTTGAGAGAAGAACAATGAACACATGTTGGGCCAGAAACCAAGAAACACTGTTCTGAAAATGTCCAAAGTGAAGAAATCTTTTGAGGATTTATGCCACCTGTTTCACAAAACAATGAACACATGCTGTGTAAGAAAGACTATTTAAGAAAAAAGAAAGTTTTAAACAATAAAACTTGCAATACTGGACTATAGCTTCTGTGTTGGATTTTTTTGTGTGCTTTCATATTGACAGTGTAGCACAGATCGTTCATCCACTGATACTGCACAGATGGGTGCTGGATTAAAATACGAACCACCATTAAGTTAGTTAAAGCTTACTAAGGTGTTATAGGTGATGTTCACTGCTTATCATGCAGTACACCTGGAATGGAAGCATTTATTTAGTTTCTCATTTATTCAGGGTTTCCTTTAACTTGTCACCAGTCTGTAAGTGGGTTGTGGAATATTGTTTAATAAGATTGTTAAAAGTCCCATGCTACAGAGAGAAACTTAAAATGGTCTTTGTGTCCCTTGCTTAGTCTATAGACCAATTGCGCACAAAGGGTGAAAACAGGTAACAATTTATTCCCTGATGTTTTTTTTGTTTGTTTTTTTTACAGTATTTAATGGTGGACAGTCCAAACATTTGTAATTGTCAGAATTTACTCTAATATGGAGTCAGTTTTCATGCATGGTGACAATATGCATGGATACTATAAAATTGAAATATACCAAAATGGCATCAAAGGTACCTTAAATTGCAATCATACGAGTCTCGGCAGCAAAGTAATAAATTAATTTCATGTTTTGGAAGTGACATGGTTCACCTGTTATGGTCATGTTTCACTTTTTATTGTCATTTTTTGTCTTTGGGGAAACAAAGGGAACAAGGATCCAGTGCTGCGTCCATTCTGGCCACACGAGGAGTCGGTGTTCAACTCCTCCGATGCAGAACAGAGGGATCAGAGGTGACGCAGCTGCACCTGCTAGCAGCTCAAAGCTTTCCACGAGACACTGCTGAAGAAGGGATGACACTTGATGTCACTCACGCCTCCGCCTCCAGAACCCAAGCGATAGCCGGCATCAAACTGAAGCAACTGTGAAATAATGCACAATGGAGAGTGTAAGATTAAATCACACAGTCTGTGTGTGTTGCAATTGAGCATAATATTTAAAACAGAAGCCTCAAATCTAACCTCTGTTAGTAGAGACGCAGCTGCCGCACTCAGGTGGTTGGGGATGATCAGCTGGGTGTGAGAATGGATTCCTGCTGGGTGGAGCTGCCACAGTGGCTGGAGGCACAGTGGACAGAGTGTGTGAGACAAACCTTGACCCGATGCCACAGTGTGCAGGAATGGTGCAAAATGACAAAGTTGCAGACTTAACTCTGTCGGTCTACGTGCTTGTAGATCCTTCACTTACCATTCCTGTTAAGAGTTCGAACAACAAAGCCCCAAGGCTCCACCAATCACAGGCCTCCGTAACCCTGGACACACCACCGATTTCTGTCAGCATACAACGAGCTGAGTTTAGTTGTGTTTAAACAGAACATTTATTGTCTCCATATTCCCATGCAATGCGCAGAACTCGACCTCTTCTTCAGTGTAAAGTGGCCTCGACTTAATCTTGCCACTAGGTGGCAGATTACACCAGGGAACAAGCACTGGTTTCAGCTTGCAGTAATGCATAATGTTTACCTGGAGCACAGTACATCTGTTCCATGGCTTTGGAGCTGATCTCTGACTGAACCTCACTCCACTGTCCGAAAAAGGTCAGACACACCTTTCCTGTGAAAACATTGCATTTTGATCAAAAATCTAAAGTACTGCAGTTTCCCACATGCAATCCTTCACAGGTATTTGATGAACTCACCGTTGCTGGTGAGCAGAACATTTCTAGGGTTGAGGTCCCGACACAGGATGCCTTGCTGATGTAGACTCTCCAGGGCCAGCAGAATCTGAGCCCCCCAGACACGCACCTCTGCCCCTGGAAGCCCCCAGCAGGTCGGCTTGGCCTTACCTGTAGACCTGGAGGACTTCATGGGGAACCGAGGCAGGTGGCACCAGCCATCCACCTCTATGATCTCATCTTCTACCTGCCCCTCCGATCCTTCCGATTTAAGGAAATCATCCACATCCTCATCCCCCCTGTGGGCCGAGGCTCCAGTAGGGCTAGAGGAGAGCCAGCCCACAAACGATCGCTCTTTTCCCGATGCCACCTGCTCTCCAGGACACAGCAATTCGCAGGCCTCCTCCACACCGTCCCTTGTCTCGCTGGAGCGTGTTTCCCCTTTGTACTTCAACCCTGAGAGGGCCAAGGGGATCCCTGAAAATGCCCCCTGTTTCCCTGTAATGCTGTGGCAGCAGACGTCTGTGTCGTCTGAAAATACCGCTCTGTCCGTGCTCCTGATGACTACCATGCCGTTTCTCTCCTCTGTGGTGGGACTGCTGCCGTCTCTCTTTGAGTCCGTCACCACATCCGCAGAGTTTCCCGTCAAAACAGATCCTAGGTGTGAGCCATTGGTATCCCATGATGCCCTGCCACGGATCTGGGTTTGGCAATGGAGAGGAAGATGCAAAATGGCCGGGGATGAACTCAAACCATTGGTTTCAGTGGTTGGTGATCCCGCTTTTACAAATGAGGTCTGATTTGTATGAGCTGGTGTTTGTGCTAGTGTGCTATTGAAACGACTTCCGGTCACTGCATAGGGGTTCATTTGTACACAGTTATGTACTGGATCTGCCACTTTCCAAGCCACTTCAAACTCAGAGCTGCACTCTGTCAGTCCCAACGCAGCTTTATTTTTGTGGAGCTCTGACATGACATCGAGGGCTTGACTGACGCGAGAGCAAGAGAGAGGAAGAGCGGGCTGTACCTGAGTTACGCTGGAGTGCAAACACAAACTAGGAGCTGGTGGATGGATGCGGGCGTTGGCCTGTGTCCTCGCCGGGCCTGCATTCAGAGTTAGCCGATCGAGCTTGGTGTAAAATGATGCCGCGGAACGTGTGTTCTGCAGACAACCCGTCTCCTCGATGTAGGAGTGAGTCCCGCAGCTCTCCAGTCGCTGCTGAGTCTCATCCCATGAGGTGGGGAAGTCGGCGTCTGGGCTCTCGTCGCTTGATTTCTCTGGAATCACTCCTTCGCTCCCTCGGCTGTTGTGCTGGCAGTCTGTGCTGATTGTGGGTGAGGTGTAGCTGGTCTTCAGCTTGATGCTGGGTTGGCCAGACGTGAAGCACTCCGGGTGTTCCTTGGCCTTCTCGTTCCTCAGTTTGTGCAGCTTGGAGAAGAGCCTCCCACCTTGGACAATAGGGGAAGAAACACTAGATCAGACGTTGGAGCAAATTCACTTCTTAAAATCTGCCAAACATTGTCCCAACAGCACTGAGGACAGAGCAGTTGTCAACAGCTCACCTTTGACATGCTCAAGATGCAGGTACACGGCATCCTCGCTGACGTAATATCTTAGCAGCTTAACCATGTATGGCACCCCCTGAGGAATGATGGTTGGCTGATCCCTGCTCTCCCAGCTCGACTTGACCAGACTCTGCAAGAACATACACACACGCATAATGACTGGTCTTTTTAAAAAATGCATGTATTAATGTGAAAAAAACAGGGTACTTCATCAATTATTTATTCAATTTTAAATAAAAGTCACGCCTGGATTGTAACACGTCTGTTACCATGTCTCTCCGGTCACTGAAATTTGAGTTGCACTTGCACCGGCTAAAAGGGTGAGAGCTTTCAGGCAGATCAATGCTGGATAATACTCAGGGAGACAGGATGCAGAGAGCTCCCGTCAACTGGCCTGCCACAGTATATAAGTACCGGCTTTCTGCCCGGCAACAACCCCCAAAACATCTCCGCTTTCAGTGGATAGGCTATATGTAGACATATGGACCTGTCTTTAATTTAAATGTGTTATAACACAGAGGAAAGCACAATCACTGTTCTTCTCTGGACTGCATCCTTCGATGTAGTACTATACCCGTGGAAGGAAACTGAATACTCACCTTAACAACAAATGTCTCCTTGTTGACCATACTTTGGACAATCAGGACCTTTTGGAATTAAAACATAGTACAACATCAATGAGTGTCGATACACAAAGCCAACACTGATATAGAAACACAGAGGTAGTTAGTGTTACAGTCTTACCTTATCAGTCACTCCCACCACCTTACACATCTCCAGATCCTCCACAGGTGAACTCAAGTGTCTGATTGGACGGAATCTCAGGCTGCTGTAACCCTGGTGATGAAAGCCACACAGGATGTCAGCTACAGAACAATGAAGCACAAAGACCTTTTTGTTTCCACAGCGTCTGAGATGAATAAGTCTTGGTGTCAGACAGAAAGACACCGCATGTTTCATCTAATGTAAGAAGCAATAGAGGACGTGCTCTTTTGTGTCCTTCAATCAGAGGATCGGCGGTTCGATCCCCGCTCCGCTAGTCGCATGTCGATGTGTCCTTGAGCAAGACACTTAACCCCAAAATGACTCGCGTAGCTGTACCTACGGTGTATGAATGTGATAGAATGTGAATTGTAAGTCGCTTTGGATAAACTTACTGTAATGTAATGTAATCAACTCTCAAAGAGTACAAGCTAGGAATGCTTATTTATCCAGTGTCAGACTTATGTGAACAATAAAAACGCCTCAACCCTACGCTGGAATTACATTCAGAGCAAATGAGTGACAATAAGATTTACTTTTTGTAAATGGTAGTAAAGGAAGATATATTGTCTTACCCCTAAATGAGAGCTTCCCTTCCCCAGGTTGTCCTGCAGATGAGTTATGAAGATTTCTTCAGCTCTCTTCAGATATTGGGTTGTTTTCCTCTTCACAGCCTCCCGACGATCCTTGTTTGGGTCCACTGTAAAACAGTTAAGCTCTATTAGAAAAGAAAAACACTACAGCTGTGGACATTTCATAAACCTAACAGATAAGACCCTGTCCTGACTAAACCTCAGCCTTTATCTAGGATAATGATTGGTCACACGCAGCTTAATATTCACACTGTGGGTGGAAATCGTCTGGCCAGCAAGGAAATCTGTGTTTAACCTTTGGTTTGTTACTTCCTGTTTTTTATTCTGGACCATATGTTCCTATCACATGTCTCCTGCAAACACGCCCCTTCAAATTCCCCATTCACAGCATGACATGCCTTAAATACTTGTGTGAAAGACCAGATGTTGTCCACTTACGCTGAACCCCATTCAGCAGCAAGTCCACCCCGTTCTTATAGTAACTGAAGGCTGCCTCATAGTCCTCATTGACCTCGCTGTCCAGTGCCATGCGGATCTGCTTGGCCGCCTCCACCAGGTAATCTCTCTTTGCCATCGCTGCCTTGCTGTGGACCAGATGGACCTAAGCACAGCAGAGAAAGTTAGACAAGACTGTTGATCCAGCTGGACTTCATTCACACCTGGTAGAAAGTCATGGACACGCTGTCTTGTTCAATTAGAAACTGAAACTGACTCTTGAGTTGTGGTAAGTGAATCATTCTGCCACTTTTACGGAGTGTTCTTGGGACTCACCTTTGCTCCCCTGTCTTAGCAACAACAGGACACATCTCTGTCTGTTGTCACTCGGCTCGCCGTGCGTCTGCCCCCAGTGACTCCAAGGCTCAGGTCTTTGAGGCAAAGCATCGTCATCTGAGCGGGTGGAAACAAAGAGTTAACCTCCAGCACAGGAAGTGAGTACAAGCTTGTGTGCCTACTATTTCTGATGAATGGAAAGAAGCAGAGTTGCAAACGTCCAAGATGACAGGGAGGTGACTCAGAGCAATGACGCGCATTGTCGTGTGTCTCAGGTAAATTATGTATCTTTAGAGGATGGTGGAAACCTAAACATTAAACTTGTGAGGACATGCAAATCTTACTGTATAATCCCAAAAATACATGCTACACTGTAGACAGGGAAGGCTAATGGTGACTAGAAAACCTCCCATTGATGTAAAATATGATGTTCCAATGCTCTTGGGCTACAGCCTGAACCACAAACATCACACACACACACCACTCATCCTGGCTACAGTCATGGAGGCGACATCCTCTAAGGAGTGTTATGAAACACACAAAGCCATCTTCAGTCTCCTCCATCACCATCTTCTCAACATGCACTTCCATAGCTAAAGAGTTAGCAATCACAATGATCAATAAATGGACAAATAGCTTAGAAAACAGACATAGATACACACACACACACAAACTGTACCTGATGTGAGGCGAGCATGCCCTGGACCCTCCACCCTCCACCCGTAGCAGCAGCATCAGCAGCGGCAGCAGCAGCCGTGTCTTCAGCAGCCTGAACACACTCCTCTCAGGAGCAGGAGAGGAGGACGGAGCTCAGGCGAGGCTGCCGATTGGCTGAGCGTGATGTCACTTTAGGGTACCATTTCACACAAGGCGCTCACTTCCTCCCCTCTCATCCTGACAGATGCTGGTCGATTTAAAGAGACAGTACTGTTTTTGTGTACACTGACTGAAGGCCATTTTCAACCCTGACTTTTTCTTCCAAAATGGACTGTGTTTTGCTTTTTATTGTTGACTATTGTCCCATATGAAAATTGCTAAATTGATAAACGTATTACTAGTTACAGTATTTCTGTGATGTCTCCCATCCATTATGAATGGAAGGATCACCCTGCCCAGAATCCATAATCTGCTGGTGCCCAGTACCAGATGGAGCCAGGCTCCAGTCACAGCACAAAGGAGAGTCCTTACCCCCCAAGGGAGGGCCGGTTTACAGAAGGGGGTGGAAGCTCCAGCACGGAGCAGGATGTTAGGAAAGGGGGGGCTGAGATGTATCAGCTGCTGCAACCTTATCCAAAAAGAAGGAAGGGAGGGGTCTGGTTTAGTTTAATGATTACTTCACACCCTCTCTCAAATGTTCATTCAGTCACACTTTATTTTGCACCCTGATACATAAATTGAAACAAAAAAAGGACAACTCGTACGAATGCTCAATATTGATTTTATTCCAGAAACAAAAGTGTCGTTCTTTTGCGTCACACAGATCCCAGAGAAAGTCGGTGAAGATCATTTGCATTAATCACAACACAGCAGATTAAGATCAAGAGGCATCATTCTTTGTTGAACCTCACATTGTAGGACGCATAATAGCCATTGTTGTACATGTAAAGCCTCTGATTAGTGTGATTGTAGTGCAGGTTGACAAATTTCTCCTGGAATTTCTAAAGGGGAAAACTCATGTATCTCTCCTCTCCAGTCTTGGTGTCATATGAGTAATAGATCTCCTCCATCTTTAGATCTCCTGGCCTGGTGGCGTACACAACTCCACACACCATGAAAGCATTCCCTACTCGAGGCTTGAACGCACTAGTGGTCCATTCATCCTCAATACCAAATGATTTGTCATTTATCTTAGCGACCGCAATTTTACCCTTGGCCTCCTCTGTGGCATACATTACCCACAATCCTTTCTCATCAGCTGAAAGGTCCAGATACTGGTTTGGCGAATAAGTGTAGGTGAATCTGTCGCTTGCTTTTGTGATTTGTCGGTGACTATAAACAGAGGAGGTCAGATTTAATTTGGACATTCTGACTGGGTTGGCAGCCTGTTAATATAACGTTACCATGGCCAACGTAATTATTGGTTGTGTATTCAGAATTTCCTAAATTAGTAGTATGCTTCAACTCAGGAGCAAATATACAAAAGTACTTTCACAAGACATGTGATAGTTGATTTTCAATTTTGTATTTTGATTAGCTGGGGCTGTAGGGTAATTGGTTCAATATTAATCTCAAACTTTCATTACACCCTGGAGAAAAACTGAAAATGGGGTATGAGTCTATCAAAGCAACTTATTCTTGATGCATCCTGTCCTCCAGATTGGAAAAGCAGACACGAGCATCGTTTCTCTTTTGTTCGAGCGACACAGAGCAATAACTGCATGTTGACCGTGACACTCTGAACGTATGATCATTGAAAGATACAGTGACTGACTATAACAGTCTGCTGCAGCACCCTTTGTATTTGATTTTATATCTTTAACATATTGTGTATCTGTTCTTTTGATTCTGTCGAGGTTAAAGTGTTTGTGTGTGGCACATGGACATCAGCTCTGGCAGCCCCCACAATTCAATCATTATTCAATTGGATTTATAAGCCTGCTGAACCTACTGTCCAATGTCAAATGTACAACTACATTAGATTGACTAGTGGGAATCTGCCTTATGTCTTTGTTCATTTTAAAATCTGATCATCATACAGTATTGCCGTACAGTTTATATATTTTTTGTGGCATCAATGAAGTTGAATGAGCTCACCGATGTTGGGGTTGAAAAGCTCCTGGTGGCGCCCCTCGCACTCCTCTAGTTGCAGCTGCACCTTGACGTACTCCCGACGAGTCACCAGCACCACATTCTTGTCGTAGGTCGCCTCCAGCCTGTTCAGGGTCTCCACCATGGCTGTGATCTGAGAGTACACACATGGTTTACCAGTGGATTGGCGTTATGATGATTAGCTGATGCAGTGACAGCCGTCATCTGGACTTACTTGTACAGGCAGAGACTCAAAGACAGTGGTGGAGCCCCTGATGGAGAGCTGCAGCTCTTTAATAAGAGCGTCCACTTGTTTGATCTCCACCTTAGTCTCGTCCATGTCGGCATCATTGTAGGCATCGGGGTTCTTCTGCATTTTTTCTATTTCCGCTGTCAGCTTTATTATCTTTTCTGCAGACGCCGTCAGCTTGGTCTCATAGTCTTCCAGCTGAAATAAAGTCAGGTGAAAAAAGAGGATTTTAGATGTGATTTGTCCGTCTCAAATTTGTTATCATCATCTATTGCACATGCTTCCAATGTGCCTGCAAGCAACTGGAGCTGGAGATGGGCAAGGTGCTCATAAGCATATGAACATGCAATGGATCGGCTCTAATGCGAGAGCCTGAAAGAATAATGATGAATCGGTTAATCTGACTCATGCCATACATACCCCCCAGGCCACAGTGGAGCTCAGCAGTGCCAAGAAGTACAGAGTGCCGATCATTGTTGGTGCTGTTGTTATGATTGAGGCAGCTGGATCTTCGGGGCTTATATAGCCCGTTTTTTGACACCTTGCAGGTTACAGCACCTGTCCTAGATCACAGCATTGTTAGCTAAGGCACATGCCAAGGTATGACATTTACTTGTTTGTCATTACAACACTTGTTTGAAATGATCCATTCATGTTTGGTTTTGCATCAGAATCACTGATGGGAGGTCTACCACCTGACAGAGCTCCCAATGGTCTGAATGCTCAATATACTGTGCGCATTTGTCATTTTTTGAGATTAGAAACAAGATGAATAATTACAATCTATCTTTATTTTATAAAGTAACCAACAGGCAAAAACAATCATAACACTTTAAACCATTATACAGAGTTTTACAATCAGTTGACAGTCAAACTCTTTGAGTCTTTAATTCTTACGTTTGGTGTTTTTCTTTTTCTTAACTTTCTTGGATTTGGCTTTAACCGCTGGCTGCTTGGCATCAAGAGCAGGCCTGGACCTGGTCAGGGGGTACGCAGTGGGGCTTAGCTTGCCGTAGCCCATCTCTGGATCGGAGCGTATACCCTGGGCAGAGATGGACTTGCCTAGAGAAGAGCGAGGGGAGTCATCCAGCAGGTTAGGCTGTGAGTAGGAGCGCATGGCCGGGGAACTGGTGGGACGGTACGGCGTTGTGCCTCCTAACATGGGCAGGTGGACATGCTCATTGCTCAGATTAGTGACGGAATAGCGACTGCTGTTGGACATGACAATGTGGTGCCAAGAACTTAGAGGGGTGGCGGAGAAGTGCTGAGGGCCACTTGAATCCTCTCTGGCTCCTCCTGGAGATATGACTATTGAGCTGCGTGGTGTTACAGCCTCCACGGCGCTCTGGAAGGTCTTGAGGATGCGGTCGCTCTTCTGCTTCTCTTTCTTCTGACGGGACTCAACCTTCCTCAGCTGGCGGCGGTGATCCCTCATCATCTGTTTCCTTGTATCTGCCAGTCCCCTGCACACAAACATCAGATAACGTCAGTCTTTTACGGCGTCATTCACGGTGAAGATCTAGACAAATTCCCAGCTCATATCTAGAACCTATTTGGTTCGACTACACCATCAATTTAACAACGATAGATCTGTAATCACTCGTCATCACTCAATGTTTTGCAACAATAGACCTTAATAGGCTACTCTGTGAAACAATTTAAAAGGCGCACCTGAGAGTATGATCAAACAGCAGGGGACATGCTCACCTGTAGTCTACCTTTCCTGTCCTGTCACGATCAAGTCTCTGAATCAGCTCCTCAATCTGGTATCGATCCAAAGGAATACTTGATTGCTATCATGGTGTCACAGGACAGAAAGAAAAATCAGTTACACTAGTCCCCTACAGTACGGTTTTACTGATTCACTGTGTGTTGGTCAAGGATCAGCATCAGAAAAGATTTGTGAAGAGCACTAGAAGAGAGCTAATCATGCGCGATTTCAAAAGGTCAATTTCAGGGTCCTCTGCCTGCCCTGCAAATGTCACGGACTCGACACAGTTCAAAACAATATTTATTTGGAAACCTGCACCGCCTTCCTGAAGTCAGCAACAGGGACTCGCATTGTGCCATCTTTGTCAATGTTCCTAAAGAAATCCCACAGGCGTAGTTTGCGTTGATCCAAATAATCCTTCAAAAACATTGGGAGAAGACATTTTGAAAAATATGAAACAGATGTAGAAACAAACAGAAAGCTTTACTAGTTGAATATGTGAGTAAAACACTTATTCTATATATGAATATGAGACTATATTTTCATATGAAATGCTTTTCGGACTACTTATTCTCATTATGTGACCAAAACACACCTGGATGACTTTCATTGGATCAACACGTGTCGGTGGCTTCTTGGCGATGAAGCCTCCTACTCCTCCAAACTGTACATCCAGACCGGGATGCTCCTGACATGTAACCTCCAACAGATGCACAAATGTCTCATTTACCAGCACATTCTGGACAAAAGATAAAGCACAAGGATGGTGTTGACAAGAACAGGACACACTCACTGTGCTTCATTTGATAGGGAAAAGATAGATTTCTTTGAACTGTGATCAAATGATGACAGAACGGTCCGATCAGGGTGACAGACAGACAGAAGGACAGTGGCGCCACAGTAACTCACACATATGTTGATCTCCTCCAAGGCAGTTCTAGGTGTGTTCTTCACCACATTAACCAGGGCCAGTGCTCCCTCTACTGTTAAAGAGTTGTAAGCCAGCTACAGGAGTGTAAAATACAAACATCACCTTAAAAAGTACCTGCGTCATACTGATGATGCATGTTAGGTTCACACAAGCATGTCCACCCACCAGTAGGACTCGGAGTGTGTCATTGAACTCAAGACCCCTGCACAGCATGCCGACACCCTCATTGGTGATGCGGTTGTTGTCGAGGTTGAGGTGCACCAGAGTGTTGTTGAATTTTAGGGCCTCTCCCATGGCCAGAGCGCCCTCGTTACCAAAACCGTTCCATGATAAGTCGAGGTGTGTTAACATCATGTTCACCTAAACATGGAGGGTGGGATCAGATGTTGTGTACCAAGTCGGCGATCAAATGGATCTCTTATTCAACCCTACCTTGAGTCCAGCACAAAGAGCCACAGCCCCTTTCATTCTAAGATGGTTCCAGCTAAGATCCAGCACCTCAAGACCCTCGTTATTTGCTGTAGAAATGGAAGACTTCTGTGCTAATTCCTCTTGATTGGCATTACATTCACAGAGTAAAGCAATTAATTTGGTCACATCTACAAAGACAGATTAGTGAATTGCACCGTACCCAACAGTTGTCCCAGCTGTTCCCCTCCTTTTCCACAAAACTCATTATGGCTCAGGTCTAGCTCCTTCAGTCTGGAATTGGTCTACAGGTAAAAATATTAGCGACATAATCATTACAAAAGTAACCAAAATAGCCTACAACTGTACTTAACAACCAACCACGACTAAGATGTAATTCGTCATGTAAGGCTTAAAGGTAAGAGTTTGGATAACTGATTATTAATCGCTTACCAACAGTGCATCTACAAAATATTTTGCATCATCATCAGTAAATCCGTTTCCTGTTGGGACAAAATATGAAATGTATAAATATATAGGATAAGTTTACGAATGAATTAAACATAGTAATCCCATGACAGACCTAATTTTCTGATCTATTGGGAAATTGTTTTCTTTTCCATCTTCCCATCATTGTGTCCGGCCTGATCTGGTCACAGTACATCACCCCGTATGTCAATGCGGTTAAAGCCGTTAATGTTACCTGGAATTACCTGAAAGTTTGATAGATTTCAATGAAATGTTGTCCAGCAACACTTTAGTCACGTGCTCGGCTCCTGCAGACTGCAGGTAGTTGTTGGACAAATCCTGAAAGCGAAGCAGATGGTGGTACAGTATACGCTGCATACTCCACTGTAAAAGTCAAGTAAAAATGTCACCTGGAAAGCTCTTGTGCCCTCTAGTGGTAGGTTTGCAGTCCGACATACCAGGTGCTGCATGGTGAAATTAGCCCTCAGCATCTCCATAAGGTATTCGGCTCCCTCCGCTTGAATGTGATTGTCTGCCAGTTCCAGCGTGTTGATATGCATATCAGCCTAAATACAAAGAGCTTATCAGAAATATTCTATTTTCTTTTTTAAAAGACTGCAGTCAATAACATAGCATTTTAAACTTACCACTAAAGCAATAGCAAGCGCTTTACACCCCAAAGGTCCCAGCCCATGGTGGCTGAGGGCCAAGGTTGTAGACTCATAGTTTCGTATAAAGTAGGAGACTGGCACTACACCCACCAGCTTGCAGGCCTGGAGGTACACTTCAGGTATAGACGTCTCCTCGTCGCTCTCCTCTTTTTCTGGATATGAGTAAGCCCATATGAGTAAGTGGCTATATATACAGTAATACACTTTTCAAAACAAGACATTTATTTGTATTATTTTTTGAATGTTTTTTTTACCCCCCCCGATGAATTAATATCAAATTTACAGCTTTACAGTAAGAACAGCAAAGTGGCTTATACTGTCTTTACCCAACAACTCCAACAATTAATCCAAGAATGAGTTTAATGTACTTACCATCCGAGTCCAAGTCTGTGTCAAGCTCATCCTCCACGTCCTGCGGTTGAGTTGGGGAGAGACAATCGTCCTCTTTTAAGCAGAGGGACTCAAAAGACAGCGTTGACATTGCTGGATGCTGTCAGAGCCTGTGTCCTGTTTGAAACCACTTCCCAGATCCAAAGGGAATACAGTCTTCTGTATGTGTTTACTGCATGGGCTAGCAGCACAGAGGAATGAAATAGGCCTGTGCTGCCCAGCAGGTAATTCTACCCCTCAGGTAACGTTTCATGTGTAGTGACATCAACAATTTATGTCTTCGTGTGGTTACAATGTTGTGTTTTTTTTAGTAACACCAAGCAAAACTGTAAGTAGGCTACAGCATGACACAGTGGGCCTATGTGAAATGATATGTTTTGAAGCATGGGGTAGTAAAGTGGCATTTTATAGGATGTTGTACATTATCATATTATCTTATTTTATAGAATGCTGTGTTTTTTTTGTTTTTTTTTAACCAGATTAAGACGAATTCATTTACAAAAACATCCATGGGGAAACCACACCAGTGACATTTGACTTGCGACCCTTCACCTTTCTCTCACTTCAGAACGCGCATGCGCTAATATCACTACAGAACCATGATTGGCAGCCTGTTGTATTATGCGCTCTACCCACTGTCACGGTACGTGGCTGGTCGACACTCCGGTAAGTCTTGCAGTACGTTGTCGTGCAAGGGTTCATGTTTTAAAATGCCAGTGTCACGACATGTATTTCTGTTGAGTAGCTTTTGGGAGCTAACAGTTGCTAACGGTAAGTTCAGTTCGCTGCTGACCGTGCAGTTTGTCTCGACATTTGTTGGCGCGAGCGTTAGTTTGGTCACTGAAACTTAAACTGACACTTTTCTACTGGTTCCCTAGTGTGAGCTACTAGTTCCTCCTTTGAGAAAACGGAAACTTAATGCATATTATCTTATTGCCATTGTGCTAACTTTGACTTGTGGAAACTTGTTGGCTTGCACCTGTTTTTTTAAGCTTGCACTGGCGTCCCTCATGACGTCACAACGCCCCCACGTGTGACTGTTTTGCTGTGTAGTTTTGGTTCAGTAAGATAGATTTATTTGTCGCATTGAACAGTGTTTTTCATATCTTGACTAAATGAAATGACACAAAGCTAAAGAGATCAGTGTGTTTCAGCTCAGTATGAATGCATCAGTGTTTTCTGACACTAACCTTGTCTTCTAGAGGCCTCGAAGAAGGGTCTTCCTCCTGCACAGGTTAATGGCAAGGCAGTGTGGGATGGTGGTGCTGTCACAACCAGAAGGGTCACCGAGTTTCAGAAAGCCCTGCTGGACCAGGGGCTCAGCCCAAGCAGTGAGACGGAGAGAGGGATGAAGGAACCCAGAGGCCCAGAAAAGGAAGATGATACGAGGTCCAAAGAACAGCTCGTGGCCGTCCTGCATGAAGAAACAGAGAACGGGGCCGCGTCAGCGATGACTGAGGTGAAATCTACAGAAGCAGGGACAAGAAGTGGACTGCAGCAGGACCAAGTGGAAGCTCCTGAGCAAAAGGTCGGGGAAATAACTATTCACCATGAGGTGCTCCAGATGATGCAAAATACAGAGGATGGAATTATTGTTCCAACTTTTTTCATCAGTCCAGAAAAAAATATTGGGGCACAATTAGAGTGCCTGCAAAAGGAGGACAGCACGGAAGAAACCACCAGTCCAGTGCAGGAAAAAATAAAGATGCTAAGCTTGGAAGAGTCAGCAACTCCAGCTGAGCAAAGCAGTAAAGCGACTCCGGCTGAAAGTGCAGCTGGAGTAACCGAGTGCTGGGATGAATATTGGGCTCCGACTGCTGATGAAGCGCATGGTGGGGAAAGCGGCTCTGAGCTGTCATTTTCCTGCCTTCTCTCTAACACTCATAGCCACCTTAAACCCAGCAGGCAGCATGATACACAAACTAGCTGGCACTTTCCTGCAGGACCTGGCCTGGCCAAAGAGGTGCACTGTCCACTGTGGCAATTTCCTGTCGCGAGCTATTACCCGCCAATAGAGCTGACCGTTCCATTTGAAGGTGAGACTCCGATATCTCCCGCTACCGGAACACCATTGGTTAAACATCCAGCTGTTTATTTGCACAGACTTGTGTGTATCTGCTTGTTTTCCACCTAGTGATGTGGAGAGTATGGGAGGAGACGGATGAGAGCGCCACTGCAGCAGAGCCCTTGCCGTTCACCAAGGCCTCCATGGACTTCACTGTGATGTCTTACAACATCCTCGCTCAGGACCTACTAGAGGCCAACCAGGAGCTGTACACACACTGCCCCCTGGAGGTGCTCGACTGGAGCTACCGCTGCAGCCTGCTCCTAGAGGAAATACAGAAATGGGAACCAGATGTGCGTCGAGTGCCGGCTGATGCTGTGCATTTTCTGTTTCATTCATAAATGCAGACTAGATACATTTTTAATTGTAATCCTCAGGTGTCCACTGATGAGTTTTGTGTTTTTCTCTGGCGTTTAGATTCTGTGTCTCCAAGAAGTTCAGGAGGACCACTACAATGAACTACTGCACCCGGTCCTGTCTCATATGGGTAAGTCATCAGTGAAAACACAGTGTAACTGCCATGTTGGATTACATGTATTGTCTCTTCCATGTTGTCGCTCCAGGCTACACCTGCGTGTTCAAGCGGCGTACGGGGACCAAGACGGACGGCTGTGCTACGTGCTACCGTAGCGGTTGCTTCTCTGAAGTCTCGGTCACCGCGCTGGAGTTCTTCAGGCCTGACGTAGGGCTGCTGGACCGGCACAACGTGGGCATTGTTTTGTTGCTTCGGCCAGTGGTCATCAAGGGGTCAGAGGTCAAGGCGAAGGGCCTCCCCCTGTGCGTGGCCAACACCCACCTGCTCTTCAACCCCAGGAGGGGTGATGTGAAGCTGGCTCAGTTCGCCATAATGCTGGCAGAAATCGACCGCGTCGTCAAATCCTGTAAGGCCAATGGCGAAGACTGTAACCTTATATTGTGCGGGGACTTTAACGCTGTCGCCCAAATGTCTCTTTACCAGCTGATCACCACCGGCGAGCTCTACATCCAGGGTCTACCAGCATGGATGGTGAGACTTAAACACTGCAAATAATAACTGTTCAGTTATCAGTAAATCAGTTTGTTTCAGGGTTTTTTTATTATTATTTTTATATCCATGATGCTTGCAGAATTTCCCTCTTTAAACCTGTTTGTGTTCACCAACAGATATCTGGTCGAGAGGACCAGTCACAAAACAGCCATTGTCACAGACTGTATGCCCCCCTGTGGCCCAGCTCACTAGGAATCACTGACCACTGCCAGTACACAACAGCTAACGACATGTTGAAGAGTCAGAAATCAGGTCATTGTTTGAAGCTGTGGTGTTTTGTTTTGTACCTATTGTAGTTTTTGTAATCTTGATCCATGGAATGAGTTTCAGTCTTTTGTGTTTCATCTCCACTCACCTCACTTCCTGTCCTGTATTTCTTCTTCTTGTGTAGGAAAATATCAGTACAGCCACGACTTCATGCAGCAGCTGCGCTTCTGTCCAGTGGCATGCGTCCGTCCTCTGGACTTAGAGCCGATCCCAGGAGTGACAGACGACACACCAGGTACAGGCTTACAGTACCAAAAACCACAATGTCACTTTTTACCGTAATGGTTTGAATATCGGAGTCTTTCTTTTAATGCACAGATGCTTCAAGGGGAAGTCAACCGTATGATGAAAGGTGAGCTTACCTTGTGTGATGTGCAAAACAAGAAGATGTAAAAAAAGGGAGAGTAAAGGCTCAGTTAGGTGGAATTGTGATGTGATTTTAGTTACAGGTTCAACCACACCATCAGGCATCGGTTAGACCTGGAGTCCGTCTACAAACACATTCTTCCGAGCTTTGGCAATCCAGAAGTCACGACCCTGCACTCTGAAGGCGGAGCTACTGTGGACTACATCTTCTACACCCCGAGACGCAACTTAACCTGTAATCAAAGCAGTATGAGGACATGACACAAAAGACGGCGTTGCAGCTCTACTGTAGATAACTTGTTGTTCTTCTTTTTTTCTCAGCCGGTGACTTTGTGAGTGCGGGTCTGAAGCTGATTGGTTCTCTCTCCCTCCTATCGGAGGATGTCTTGCGGTCAATGAGGGGTCTGCCCAATCACATGTTCCCCTCCGACCATCTCAGTCTTTTGGCCAAGTTCCAGCTGGACCTGAATGCTGCATGATGGGAAAGACAGGGTGATGTCAGAGGATGGGCATGTTTCCGTTGAAATGGTTCAGGAGTTGTTCTGTTTTGCTATTTTTGTTTTGTGTTTTTGTCATTATTAATACCATAACGTATGGTTCACTCCTTGCACCAAAGGCTCATAGCTTCCTAACTGAATGGAAGTTTGTTCAAAAAGGACCAGAAATAAATAATGGATGCCAACAATCAGTCTTGTTCCACATGGTTCTCCTCAGATAAACGACATAAAGAGATAATGCACTGACCTGTTCAGCTGCTCTTTCGCTTTTTAATTTATTTTAAACCTAATTTTCAGAGAGCGAGTTAGATTTCTGATTGAGTCGGTTATATTTTTTTCAGATGGTAAAAATAAATATTTTCCATTATCTTGTGGCTCCTTAGTGATTTTTTTTTTGTTGCTCTTCAACACATTACAGAAATGAGTCTGCCTCCAGACATGTGTAGCTCTTTCTCAGAGTTATAATGCAGCAGCAGCAGCATTAAATCCTCCCTGTGTATCCCGCCTGGTCTGGTGCTGAGATAGTGACCTGAATGTCGGCTCTGCCCCTCCCACCCTACTACACTTAGGTCGTCGCTTGTTCAGGGAGAAGATGTCTGGCTGATGCGTGAATCAATAATTCATTTAGAAAGTCGAGTGTTCATGCATGATGGGGCTCGGTAAGAGAGCTTTGTGTAAGTGTGGGCTATGAAATGTCTGCAGAGGTGATTACCATCAGTAGGACGTCTTTCACCCGCCCCTCACTCATTCTTGTCAATGCAAATATATTTGCCATATGCCGTAATACAATCATCCATGGACAGTTAAAAACTTTAATGTACAGAGGAGTCAGATTGGGTGTGTCTTTCTTCCCCCCCGTGGCATCAAATGCACCTAAGTATGCATCAAAGTAAACAAAGGAGGTCAGTAGGTCATCCTGCCTTCTGTTTCTACATCTTACAAACACTGGTGGACAAGGTGTTTGACATCTGGAATCCACTGGAAGGGGGGGGGGGGGGGGGGGTTGTTTATCTTAGCCACAATATTAACAAACGCTTAAGTAGCTCTTTTACACATATCTCTCCCCTTCCACGTGATGGTGGTTTTACAGTAGAGCATTGTAACATGACAGTATTTCCCCTCGCATGCAGCCCTTTGTGAGTTACATCATCGGCCTGCACATTAAAGTGGCTCCTTGCTAACTGGGTTTCATTCACTGTAGCTGCCATTAGGGCTTCTTAGCTGATTGCTGTGTGAGGTGGACTTGCATCCATCCACTCGGGTATCCATTAAACAGCAGGATCCCTGAACATGAGCACACATGCTGCCAGCATACTACAGCGATTACTTGATAGGAATGCAGAAGCACACGCTGGCAGCACATCAACAATATAACGGATGGAATGATCATGGCAAACGATGACAAAAGACCTACTTTTGTTTACATATTTTGAAAGATGTTCTGAGATCTAGATGGTGAACAACACTGCCCCACTTGTTCTGACTCAAGTGTTTTAAGTCAGTGTTCTGCTGCACACTGAAGCTTATGCTTCCCTTTTATGGAGTTGTTGGCGTTAAGTTTCCTTTGTATAAACCGAACAGGAAGTGTTAAGTGATCCCCCCCCCCCCCCCAGAGTCTGCTCTCCTCATCATTTGCCTTGGTGCCAAAATCTGCCCTTCAACTGAGGACACTCTGTGCTCAGTTTGAGCTATTGGTCAGCAATAAACTGGCACCATTCCCCGTCTGACACCCAGCCTGCCTGAAAACTAATTACAGCATACTTACTGATTAATCACTGCATTTGTCAGACCACGGCTGCTTAAAAAACGAATGAATTTGTTAAAAAAACACAACTATTATCACAAAATGTAATCAGAAAACAAAAATGTGTTTGTCACAATCCTTGTGACCCTTTAATGTGATCCTATAAATGAACAGTGTTTTGGTACAAAATGATTGTGTAGCACTAAAATGAAAATCGGACAACACCTACTGTACACATAAGAATGTTGGCTGTGGCAACATATTCCCAAGTGTGTGGTAAATATTGGTCTACTGGTGATCGCCAACACTGAAGGAAGTATAAAATTACCGAATTTACAATAAAAACAAATACAAAATGCAGATAGAAGTGCTGTAAACCAACTTCTTTACACCGTAGCCTAAATGGAAGTCACCACCGAAGTCGAGAGAAAAACCAGATAAAAGTTGCTACAAATAAAAGTTAGAAACAATGTATATATAAAGCAGTTATACATCGACTTCTCGTCACTCGTCATCAGTCAGCTGCGCTGCTGTGAGTCACCTTGACAAGGTTTTTATATTCATAACTCCTGTTTCTCATATTATCACGCTACAGATGACTTAAACACTCTCAAACATACTTTTGTATATTGTGTGTTCAATCCCATATTCAGCCTTTATAAGGTCAATAGCATGCTAAATGTGCTAGCATTTGGACATTAGATAATAAAATCTCACACAATTCGCTTTCATTCGCCTTCAGCATTTTGGAAGAGCAGCTTTGTGTTTAGTTAAGACGGTAAGAATAATGGGGTGGATATAAAAAAAAAAGTCTGTTTCTTCTCTTTGACTTTTCATACAAGGCACGAGGGTAGTGGTTTGCAAACTAGTCACTACACAAGCAATTGCTGCCCAGCAGAGCCTACGTGGATTTAAAACGACATGACATGTATTTGCACGCTTACAGTACGACGATACAGATTGCAGAAAGGTTTTTGTTGAACACAACGCCACGGAAAGCTACGATATGTCCAGCAGCACGTTTACACTTGAGTGGTAAAAGAGTCATATTTTAAGTTAAGTTCTTAAAACTCTGCAGTTATTTAAAACAATGTGTTTACAATGTGCTGCACTTTTGTTCCCTTTCTATAATTTGGGAACGTTGCCAGCACCAATTACTACGTGCTGTCACCGCTCCAGAAGAAGCCTCTTAACAGCGTGGATGGAGGGACGCTGAATGAGCCATCTGTTTTTGGAGAGGGAAAGTTGCTGGTGACCTATTCAACATTGCGTCCCGTGAATAGGACAGTGTGTACGAAGACTTGAGCCTCGGAGTAAACCAGTGGCCCCTGTGTAACAAAGTGTGTTGGTGCCTTGTAACCTTTACAAGCACGCTAAAGTTCTTCAGACTCGAATCTGGTATCCGTTCATGTCTGCGGCCGATTTCTGCTCCAAAACCTTCTTCTCTCCGGAGGGACTGCAACAGAACAGACACAAATATGTGACACATTGAGTTGTATTCATAGAAGAAGGGAGCTGTCACTGATTCATAAACTGCTTCTCCTTTGCGCGAGAAATCTTGTGTCCAAACATTTCACATTAACGGCTATAGTGCCTGTATTTTCAGTGAAGAGCCAAGTTATGTAGAACAAATGATCAAGCATACCGTCTCTCAACGCGGCTGACCCTGCGTATGGGGCTGCTCGGTCCTCTGAGGGGGGAACCCATGCTGTTTCTCCTGTCTTTGGTGGGAGAGGGTGGTGCGGGCTTTCCTATCTGCAGACACACAAGAACACCTTCATCAGAATGACTCTAAAGCTCCACCATGCAAGGTGAATCAGCTGTGCTCATGTCTTCGCTGCACACGGCTGAAATCGGTCTTTATCGTTAATGCGATTGTGCAGAGCGCTCGCTTTTAAAAAAAAGATCAGCCGTTTGATGGACTCGGCCGGCCGTGCGTGAAGCCCAGCAGAGCGGAGTCGAGCCATCGCATTAGTTTTATTGTACACAGAGCTCAGCATCAAGGCTGCCTTCATCACGTCGGCGCGAGCGGCGATGAGAGAGCGTCGTTTGAGAGAAATCGCTCCTCAAATAGCCGGGTCAACTCTGTGTCACGGTGTATGAAGAGGCCGCACGTCAACAGGAACCTAATAAGCGGTTAAGGAGGGACGGCCCTTTATGCTGAGGACAAACTATATTTATCATCATAGTCTCTAGTCCTGCAGGAGCTCCTCCAGCTTGTACAAGAAAATGAGACTTTCACAACGCTTATGACAAGTCCACTACAGGTGTCCCCCTACCTTCAGCCTCATGTCTCGAGTGTGTCTCTCCAGCTCCTTGCGTAGCTCCTCCTTGGTCAGCTTGTCTACGTCTAGTATGGAATGTTTCCAGTCAATCTGCTCCACGCTGTGGGGGTCGTGGGACACGTACTGGCCGATCCGGACCTTGCGCAGGGTGTGCCAATAGCCCCTGTAGGCTCCGTCGAAGTCTTGCACCAAGTCCATCAGGCTCCGGAACTCCACGGGCTTGAACATGAGGTCGTCCCTCCGGCTGATGCCCAGCGCACCGAAGCGCCCCCCGCTGTGCACTCCCAGCACGATGTGGTGGAAGTGGTTCCCTGAGAAGTGAGACTGAAAGCTGAGGGGGAAGCGCTCCACACCGGGCATGTTGTTGGTCAGGTAACTGTACCGGAGGTGGGTCAAGGAAATGGAAAAAAGGTTTTTTGGAAAGACAACGTACAGTAAGTCACGCCCCGTCAACAAACCATGTCTGGTCAAAGCACATGGTAAAACACAGATACAGTACAATCAGTAGATATCAGAGCGTTTACAGTGGCATGCAACATGACCTGCTGAAGTAAAGATACATCCCCAGGATCACCGCCTCCAGGCATTTGATTGGCAGAGCCTCCCGCGTCATCTCTTTAGCGATGTCCATCAACCTGTGCAGAACAATGGTTATCTGAGATGCAATACACTCCTGAGTGCACTGCAAATTACATGCACACACTGTTACTGAAGAAAAAAAAAAACATTTTAATAAAATTTGCACAGCTAATCTAATAAAGCGAGGTCTGGAAAATTGTGTCCCGCTGGCTGCTGCTTGACATTAGTTTCTACCCACAAAGCCTTGGGGCGATACAGCTGATCCACATGCATCAGGCATTAGCACAGGCGGAACCATATCAATGGCAAAATCACCCTGTGACTGCTGCCATGAACTGGTGAAAATATGCTTACGCAGTAAGAGGCCGGCTCTTCTTAATTTCAAAAAACTGTGTTCCAGTGTGATTGTACCTGTGAAGATACAGTTAAGGTCACAACATAACAGAGCAAGGTGCTATGGTGGATACTTTGGATGGGGAGAGTAGAAAACCACTTATAGTGCTTTGTGACATACAAAGGTTGTTGGTTAATTATGGATGAATTGTGTCTCCGACTGGCAGTCAAGCTTAATATAGAATAAAGTATCCAACAGTGGCCTACTTTCTTATGTTCGGCCCAAATTCATCAGTGTGGCAAAACAGAGGGTCAGTCGGATTAATGCAATTTAGTTTGCACACTATGTACATCCATTTGAGTATACAGTATATATGATTAAAATATGTCTTTTCAAACACATTCAACCATTCCTGTGGTACTAACCAGCCAGTTGTACCAACTTAGTCAAAGGATACTGCAATTCCCTGATGTATTTCTGTATGGCTTCAAGGCGCTGGGGGACAGTGGTGGTAGGTTGGTATACAGGCACACTCGGCATTGGAATCTGTGGGACAGAGCATCCAAACAACTGCATCACAAGCCCAACATTCATTGCAGCTGGAGAGTGTCGTCCTATGCGACCACGGTGCTTTTCTCCATTCGGCTAACTAACGGTAAAGAGCGTTCTTATTGCTCTTTAACTTCTCTCATGACAAATGAATGAAAAGTATTGTTCTTCTGTGTCTAAAACATCCGTGGCGTGCAAATGCACTGTGCAGGGCAGAATAGACAAAACATGCATTGTATTTTACTGCTGCCATGAAAAAAAGGGTTTGCAAATTGATTGAGTGGCGTGCGGTCACGTGGGACTGCACAGTAACACTGTGACTCAACGTTTTCCCTCAACACACAGGTGTATGTTGTTTCTCCACCACGTGCATGCTTCACCTGCACAGAGTGAAGTGCACCCAGGTGCTCCCCGTCATGTACAACCAGCTGCAACTTCACACATCGAACACCTGAAACACCTTACCTTGGGATGGTCAGTGGTCCCCCGGATCTCCTTCCCCAAAGCTTCTCCATTGGGTTGTATTCGAGCCACGTGGCGCCACATCCTCTCCCAAGTCTCCTCGTCCACCGGGAGGCCTCCTCTGTTCACATAGAAGGGCACCCCTCCATCCCTCAACTCCTCTTCGCCTTCGTCCTCCTGCTCCTCGTCTCTCTGCTCCACTGAGCCCGCGGCGGGCCTCAGCATCCCTCCTCCACCAGGAAGCCGAGGCACAGAAACAGTCCGGACTGATGCCCTGAACCCTTTCACTGGTTAATCTGCTTGCAGGTCTAAATAGGTTTCCACAACAGATGGCCAGCTCATGACATCAAGCAGCTTGTGCCTCAATTATAAAAAAATAAAAAAGTCTAAGGGTGATGTAATGAAAACTCACCCCTGTAGTTGATTTCCCCGGTGAAGTAGAAAAAAATAATCCTTTTTTGAATAAAGAATGACTTTGCTTGAACTATTCAGCTCTTTGGTAAAACCTAGAGGACCGGAGGCCATTCAATAATCACATATTCATGTCAATACAATAAATGAAGACAGCATTAATTTAGCCTTTATGCGTGTCGCCTATTTTAATGACGATACTGTGAAAGTTCAACAATAAGCAAACAGAAGCCCGCCAATGTAACGCTATCGCAGCCTGTAGGAGGCTTGAGGCTGCAGACAACAAAGTATTAGAAATGACTAATTCCCTGTACCGTTAGAGGTCATCCACACCCCACATATCCAGCTAAATCTGGGCTGTTGGACGATCCCTCCACCGCGACACTCCTCAGACGTCCACTTCATCTCCGTTTCACCGAATCATTGCCTTCTGTCAGCCGCTGTTCCCCGGTTCATTGTTCATGCAGATGCTCCTGGGTTCAGTAACTGCGGGTTGGATTCACTTCCAGCGAGCCGCTCAGACACTCCCAGACCCGCGTCCACTGCGCATGCTCCGTGCCTTAGCGGATGACCTCAGCCGTGACAAATGCTGCATTCATGTGCTCCCCCGTAAAGTGTTAATCTGAGAGCCGCTTGTCGTTTATTCCCGTTCCAAGTGCTTTTTTGGCTGTTGGCAGTGCAAACGCAACAGTGACAGTGTTTGGCGAATTTAAGTAAATGTAATATTTCTTAAAAGTGAAATAAAAACTATAAAAAGATAATAAAAAAATACACATCCTGCAATCCAGCATGCTCTGGTCATGTCAAAGTCTTTAATTGTAATTAATCTGTCAATAGTTGTGTAACATTTCCATTACCTCCTCCTTGTCCTTCCTTTGTACATCTCAATAAATATCATTGTAGGAAAAATAAAAATACATATCTTCTGTAATCAAATAAAAGACCTCAGAACAAATTCATTAAGACAGAAGAAACTGAGTAAACATAGGAACCTGAAATTGCTTGTGTATCTTTCTCATAGTAAATTAGCATCTTTGCTCATGTAACAAACATGCCTCTACTATTTGGTGTGTTGGGAAAAACACACTGCACGTGGACATTGCAACAATGGATTTATTTTTGCAACAAAAAGTTTCATAAAGAAAAACAAATCAAGTAATGTGCTGTTAGATCAAACACAGCCCATCCTCACCAAATCAAAGCTCACACTGTTTTGGATGGACATCAAAGGAAAGTCATATTAAAACAGGAAACTTTGTCTATTTACAGGTCCAGCTCAGTTGTAGAAATGTTAAAACCTTGGAGCACCATAGTCATCAGGCATCCGCTCAATATTGTACCTGTATGAAAAAAAACAAATAAACAGAAACAATCAGTATAGCTGTGTTTTTAATGAAAAATAAACATTTTATGCAACAACAAAAAAGGCACACAGATAAAAGCTGCCACATATTCAAAGCAAACGTTGAACTAGTGTTACCTGTGGTTTGAGATGTACATGATGGGTACGCCGGGGATCTTCCTGATTCTTCTCTTCAGATCTCTGTCCACAGTGGCCAGGATGTAACACTTGTGCTGTGGATATACATTTACGTCATTGATATAAACTTAAATACCAAAACTACAAAGCGCAACATGACATACATTTACCCACTATAATTACATAACGACTTGTTTTAAATATGATCAATTACACCTGTGCTTCTTCTGCTATGGCAAGCCAAAATGTCTGCTGTGAAAAAAGACCATAACTTAACATATTGTGGCGTTCACCATGTATCACACGGTGTACATTTGTTTATCGACAGTATTGAAAATAACTGACATAAGCTGGTGTGTGAGTTCACGGTAGAGGCAGGAGCAGTGTGGCTGCATTGTCGTACACCTACAGGATACGTTAACTGTTAATAATCATACAACAACAACTGACCAGTGAAGCATATTACCTGTGTCACCCGTTGGACTAAACAGTCATCGGCATATGTCCCCTTGTGTGTGCACGGCAAACGTTCAAACCTCGGATCCTTGGCTATCCTGCAAATACAAAAGAAGCAAAATATGTAATTATAGGGTCACTTGTGAATTTATAAGTTCATACCCCTAAGTGCAGCTTTATATTCAGCAGCTTGTACCTAAGTGCGACTCTGTACTTCATCCCGAGCTTTTCGATCTCAGCCATCACACAGTCTGTGATACATGGGATACCTGGATTGGATAAAATTGCAGGAAAAAAAAAATGAAATTGTGAATTATCATGACTCTTATATATATACTGCAATAATTACATTGAGAAAATGGTTATAATCATCATTAATATTGACAGCAGTCCTTACATTTTGCATACAGGCAGTCCATCATAGACTGAACAATGTCCAGTTTGGCCTTGATGGAGAAGTTGATGAAATTGGTGTCTACTAGAATGTGGTACGGTGGACCAAGCTGAGTATTGTACTGGAAGAACAGACATGATGGGTGCTTTGTCCTGCAAGAAAAATAGAAAAGAAATCAAAGAGCCATCCACCTCAAGTTCTTCATCATCTTATTGAAACGTTTGTGTTGCAAACTTACACTTCTCTCTGCTTCAGCTCTGAGGGATCTTTCTTCTTCTTCTTCTCTTTTCCTTTAGCTCGGTCTTTCTCTTTTCTACAAAGCAAACAAGGAGTTATAGTGCTTGCAAAGACTTTAAAGATCTCCACATACTGTAACTATTCATGTTTGGTTTTGTAAAATTTGTATGAGAAACTTAAGCTGGATTTATCAGATGAACAGAGCTTACGAATAAGACAGTTTAACTGACTCATGATAGAAAACAGAGAGCAATTATGAAAACTCACAGTCTGTTATCTTTCAGGCTGATCATTCTCTTCATGGCAGCAAACTTCTTTGTTTTCTGCTTGCCCTAGAATGAACAAGGTAAAACACAGAAACTGATTACGACCAACACTTTATAGCAGCTTTCGTTTTATAGCAGCACTGGTGAAACACAAGCTCCGATGATTATACAAAACACCAACTAGCATCTCTCAAAGCCTAACGTTTCATCATTGAAAAACTAAACAAAACATTATTGAAGCTTTCCTTTAGATTGGAAGTCGACTCATACAGTTAACACCAACTACCAGTAGTTACAAAACAAACACTACGAAGCTAACTCGGGCTACATTCACGGTTACAACCTTTTAAGGAGAGCAATGCCATTTAAACTCTATTAATGTTGGATTGATAAATCTATATTCTATATGTAAACGAATAAAGGATTCCTTTCAGTGGCTGATGTTGTAAGTGTAACGTTAGGTAAATTAAGACGCTAGGCTAGCTAAGTTAGCTCAGTGGCTTGCCTGCTAAAAAGCTTCAACACCAAATTAATATTATACAAAATAGCATATAAGGGATGTCAATCACCAAGACAGTCGTGGTGTAACGCAGTTAGAGATTACATACCATGGTTTATATTTGAGACCACAGGTCTGAGTGGATTTAGCTCCTTTTCCCCTCGTGTACTGTAGAGACGCGATTACGGGTGACGTAATCAAAACTCGACACGTTTTCTGCGCATTTTCCGGCTGCTAAGCTAATGCCCAACAGACGAAGGTAGCTGCAGTGTTTAATATAATATATCAACTATACTTGTATGCTTGCAATTCTGGTTTGTGTTGCTGTGTAATTTAAAGCGGTGTCCTGTGAACGCGTTCTGACGTGCATCTTGATAACCGCCGCGGGTTGGCGACAAGCTTCCTGAAATTCCGCTGACATTGTTGGCTAGCTGCTAGCATTGTGCTGTGGTTCGCCAGTTCATGCTACTGTAGCAGTTTGTCGGCACGATGCTAACAGTTGTTAACATTAGCCTCCAGCTTTACTCAGCGATCCAGGTGACAATAGACCACAGAGGATTTAGGATATTGCAGTTAGCCGGTTTATGTCCCGCACCCGGTGTTCTGTGGTTTCTCAAAACGTCATTCAAGCAACTGTCCGGTAAAGTTACCTAAAGCTGACCTTTTGGTAGCTTATTCAATTAGCTTTGTGGTTGTTTATAACGGTGGATGACATTTTGAACCGTTTTGCCACCTGAGCTACCACGTAGAGACAGTTCATTCAGCACCATCACCTGGACTGTTGTTGTTGGATTGGATTAAGTTAATTAATTACACTTTATCTGACCGGGCTTCTTTGATACTTCGGGCCAAACAGAGGCTGGTGAGAGTTTTATGACCGTTCTTTAGCCAAGTTGTTCATGCATATTTCAGTGCTGTTGATTACATGTACTGTTATTCTCCCATCAGCCACCACTTCTCCCAAGCTGACACTTAAATATTCATGTTTTCTTGACAAAGCAGTTTATTGTGCAGCTCCTCCTAGGCGTGCTAATGTCCCATTAGCATTGTTTGACACATTTTCCTCTTTTTAAATGCATTTGCTTAAATTTAAACTCTTTGTTATTTTATTTTGGTCTGGCCGTTTTCAGCCTAAGCAGTTTCTCTCCAATTGTAGGAAACTCGACTTGCCCCCCTCCCTGGTGAGTGGCAGTTTTTCTTTGAGCGCTGAGGGTCTGAGTGAAGGCTGAAAGATGGTCTGATGGACCGCCGCTTCTTCCTGACCTTCCTCTTCTGCTCAGTGTTGTGGATCTTCTTCTGGGAAGTGCGCTGGAAGAAAGGAAAAGAGAGTCAGATTGAGGAATGGCTCCAAGGACATAGCCTCTCTCAATACAGGCACCTATTCGAAGGTCAGTGTCTCCCAGTCACCCTCACTTGAGATGCACGTGGCCATCACAGCGTAGAAGTCTGGTTGGTAGTCTGATCCTCGGTGAAGTAAGCAGCTGACACTTCTGCGAGATAGGTCTTGACTTAACACTTTCTGGTTCGGATGGTTTCTCTAACCACGAGCTCATCCAGTACCTTCCAGAGCTTTTGCAGAAATACCAAGTACAAGTTTAATGTCTAACTGGACTTAAACTTGTTTAATGCAAGAAGATTGTGTTGCTTATTAGTTTGACCCTGGTCAGTTTTTGGTTTTATCCCTTTTCAAAGCTTATGAGATGCATGTGGCATGCACGGACAATCAGCCCGGGCTTAAATGTTTGCTATAATAGACTTTCATCAGTTTTTAAAGCCTGTGCTGGGGCATTACTGAGGCTGATTTGTTGGCCTGCATGTGATCGGGGGATTTTGATGTGCTGTCCATGTGTCATCCAGATGTACAGACACTGGAGGAACTGAGTCTGAGTGTACTGAGCCGTCTGGAAGAGGTGGTGAAGGAACAGCAGCGCTGGAGGGAGATTGCGAAGGCCCACATCCAGCTGCTCCGAGACTTTGCCTTCCAGGAGTGGCTCTGCTCCAAGAACCTGGGGCACTATTACCATACGTAAGCAATAGAAAGAGCTTCACTCAAACATGCTTTTCTTTTCCGGAGACAATTTCTTGTTGGCATGCCATAAATGTCTTTTTTAGTTTTTCCTAAATGCCTCGAACTGGTTATATGGTAACATTTATGCCAGTCAACACAAGGCTATATTCATATATGTCCACTTGAGGGCAGCCTCTCCATTCATGGCCGGCTGCGTTTGCTGACACTGAGCTGTGGAGGCTGCAGTGTTTCAGAGGGTCACTGCAGTAAAAAGTATTCTTCCGAGACCTTGCAGCGATGCAGATGTTTATGTACGTGCGTTTGGGTGCTCTCTGTTGATACAGGCAGTGATGAGTAGTTATCGAAATGCTGCATCAGTCAACAAGGTCGACCCGTGTGTCTCAAACACAGTCGCATCACATCATCATGTATTTAAGGGAAACACTTTTGATCGTCGTAAACGGACACTGTGTCACATTTCTGAAGGTCGTGTCCGTCACGCTATCGCTCCCTCCCATTGCCGCTTTGATCGATTGGACTTTAAACCTTTATTGATAACACAATTATTATTATCTTCATTCAGTCATTCAGTGACGAACTGTGTAGGAACAGACGAGGATCTTCGCAATCGTTTGTTGCCTAAAAATATACCATAAATGGGGATTGGTTGCAGATTCACACAAGCCTCTCGTTACTTCTCAGATAAATAGTGGAATTATATATAAGATGATAAAATAGATAGAATTATATACTTGAATATCTCTTTTCATTATCACAGTAATCAATCGCAAACAGTGTAGATAAGCAAACTGGACGCAGCAGCATGCTGGTAAATAAAATGTGGGTAGAAAATGTGTTTTAAAATGAAAAGTTGCAAGATTATGTTTGAGTTTTAATGATTACGCTGTGCTCTGCTGGGGGGGCGGCATCACTGCGGATGATAAAAACAGGATAAATAAGATGATCAGAAAGGCTGGCTCAGTGATTGGTCTTACCCCAGACTCACTAGAAATCACTGTTGAAAAGCGAACAAGGGCCAAGTTAAAAACAATTGTCTTGTTTGAAGGCCATCCACTACACGGTGTCTTCCATGGACTCCGAAGCTCATTTGGTGAGAGACTCAGGATGCCTCAGTGTTCCACTGAACGAATAAGAAGGTCTTTCGTTCCAGCAGCAGTCCGATTTTTTTTAATGAACACCTTTAGAGGTTTTTATCTTTCTGATGTCAATCATGTTTTATATGGCATTGTCTGGTGTTATTTATCCTTTGTAATGTGTTTTTGTCTGTTGTGGACTGTGGACTGTGTTGTGTACTGTGGACTGTGTCGTCTGTATGAGTTTTTGGGTGGCAAATGAGTTTCCCCACTGGGGATTAATAAAGTTTTCTAATCTAATCTAGTTACAACCGTTTATCTCCTAAACTAATCATGTTTCTCTGCTGTGCTTGTCTAGTCCTTTCCCTGTAATAAAACCTCACAGTGTGAAGGCTATGTGAAACATGCCGCGCCGTCTCGCTACACCCTGTTGACCTAACTGACGAGTTTCGCTGATAACATTGAGGTTACTTTTGGACAGAGTCGCACAAAAACTAAAGTTTGTTTTGTGTGTGGGACAACCTGTTGTGTGCAGTCAGCAGTCTTCTAGGCGCAGAGTTAACAGTCGTGTTCGGGTTGTATTTATGTAGGCTGTACTTATAAAGTAATTGAGCATTGCTACCATTCCTGTCAATGATCTGCTTCATATACTTTCACTTTTGTTTTCCACTGCAGACTGAAGAAGTTGCGTTGTATGAATCTGGATGATCTGGCTCACTTCGACAGTCAGCTGCAGCTGTCTCTAGCTGGCTGGGGATACTACTACGAGGACTACATCAAGTTGTCCACGGGCATCAAGATCCTCCAGAACTCCAGGGGGAGTCGCGACCAGGACTACGAGATCCGGCTGGTGCACAGCCTCGCTGTGAGGCGTCTGAATGAGAAGTGGACAGTTGGTGAGATCCTGATCATTTTCTGCCTTAAGACCGCTTTCAGTTTGGGGCTGCTTTTCCACAGCGGCAGATTATTAAAAGGCATTTTGAGACGAGATGTAAACGTAAGATGGATTGTACCGTTGGTAAGTTTTGCCAAGTGTTGTTACTACAAGAGTCGCTTATCAGTTTATCGTAGCTCAAGTGTTGTAATGGAGAAGTTCAGTGTTGCTTAATCTCTGTGTACAGCGCAACAGCAGATTGTTTTTCTGTCTTTTTCTCTCACAAAAACATGACATTCCTTCACATGGAGGATGAATGTTGGGTTGTATAAAACCATTTTTTTTGTCACTTTACACTTAATATAGTGATCCTGGGGTTTAAACAATATCTTAAGAAGGAAAGAAAGTAGAAGCATAACAATGTAACCAGCAGGCTCAGAGCAGGAAGTGTGTATTGTCTTAATTGTCTTTATTCATCGGTACAATGTCCCATTGTCTTTTCAGCGGGAGCTCTCCTATTTGGCTGTACTGTGGCGCTGTGCTTCTTGATAAGGGACCTCATGTTTTACGTGATTGGTGAGTCCTGTGTGAGCTGTTTGAGGGTTTTGGTCTGACATGGCTGGTCCGGGCATTGCTGGCACATAACTAAATCTTTCTGTTTCTGCAAGCACCGTGAGGCAGTACGACCGGTTTTAACAATTGCTTCGTAGTATTTGTATAGCCTTAAACCTGAGTCAAACTTTGAACTTTGCTCTGTTTCTTTGTGATGAATCAACTTATTTCAAAAGCAGATCAATACCTTGCATTTATTTGCAAACAACTTGCCTCCTCCTTCCCTTCTTGCGATAGGTGGAATTACTGTTTCCATCATAGCGTTTGTCTTCACCATCAAGTTCCTCTGTGAGCTTGCAGCGCGAGTTGTCAGCTTCCTGCAGAATGAAGATCCAGGGCGACGAGGCGACCGCAGCATCTACGACTATGTCCGGGGAAACTACCTTGACCCACGTTCCTGCAAGGTGTCTTGGGATTGGAAGGAACCACAGGAAGTGGGGCAGACCATGAGCTTCAGAGTCCAGGTGATACTTGACTCCTAATGTGCCGAAGCCTAAAGATGTACCATACCTCCTGTTTCTAGTCTAATCGACTGAATATTTGGTCGGCAAAACTATATTAAGAAGTGTGAAGTTGACTTGTTGTGGTCTCTTTTGTGCTTCTGTCTTCTCAGCTGTTCTATAAGAACGGCCAGCCTTTTCCGGCCCACCGGCCTGTGGGGCTGAGGGTCAACATCACACACATCGAATTGGCTCTGGACATCCCTGTTACACAGGAGGTTCTGCAAGAACCAGAGTCCAATGTAGTGAAAGTGGCCTTCACTGTGCGCAAGGCCGGACGCTACGAGGTTGCAGTCAAGCTCGGCGGCCTCAATGTGGCCTACAGCCCTTATTACAAGATATTTCAGCCAGGTGTGTTTTACACCCAACTCTTATTTCGCTGCATGCGATTATTGATTTGACAAGTTTGTGTTGCTGATAGAGTCATCTTCTGTTCTTTTATCCACCTCAGGTACAGTTGTCCCATCCAAAACCAAGATAGCCTACCATTTCTCCACCCTGGTGCTAACAAATGGCCAGCAGCACACTTTGCAGATTGAGCCCAGAGATGAGTACGCGAACCCCACCAGTAACTCCACATCTCTCACAGACGAAGCCAACTACAGTGTCCACGTGCACTCTGTAAGGGAACAAACCCCCGCTTCTATTATCCAGTGTGCTGTAATGTGTGATTATGACTACAAAAATAAAAAGCCAGCATTTCTTCTTCTGCTCCCAAAATGCACAGTCCACTAGCTTTACAGTGTAGCAGAACCGGTTCTGAGCTGGGATTCATTTCAGTTTTTCCTGTTTTCACAGCTGGGCACGGTGGACGATGACGGTGTGGAGGAGTACTACAGTAAGTCGGTGAAGCTCAACAAGCAGCAGTGCCAGGTTCTGCTGAGACTGACTCTGAGGAAGACGGGCTGTTTCAGGGCCCGCATCTCCTACAAGGACCAGCCGCTCAGCAACGGGGAATTTGACATTATTGTTCTCAGTGGTGAGCGGCCTTGTACACGCAGAAGAAAAGTACGGCACGAAAATGCAGTGTACTGCAGCCTGATAGCCTAATACTCTTCATTGCATATTACAGAGAATGAGAAGACCTGTGTGGAGAAGAATGTGTCCACTCCAGGCATAAGTATCTACTTCGAGGCGTACCTTTACAGCAATGGGAACTACAGTTCTTCATGGCAGTTGCCAGCCTCCTCTTTACTGGCCCCCCAGAGGAGGCCCTCCATGGGAGAAGAGGAGGACGAGCACGACTCTCCTGTGGAGGGACAACTTGAGAAGGTCAAGAAACCAAAAAAGGTCTACTGTTACATATCGCCAAAGGTAAGTGGCCCGCGTATAATCGTCAATTAGTAGGATTTCTCTTCCTTCAACTTTTGAGTTTGTGAATGTAAGGAAGTAAGACATGCTGTACTTGAGAGAACTCAACACACGTTCATGTAAGAGGATGCTGACTTGGACTTTTATGCCAAACAGCAACTATCCGTGAAGGAGTTCTACCTGAAAATTATCCCATGGCGCCTTTTCACCTTTCGAGTGTGTCCGGGAACGAAGGTAAGCAGACGTTGTGTCAGAAGCCCAGGAGAACAGGCCGCTTTGATGTGATTTGGCAATCTCACAGTCATCTTGCGCTCTGCTTTCAGTTCACCTATCACGGTCCTGACCCGGTTCACAAGTACCTAACTCTAGTGGTGGACGACGGGATACAGCCTCCTGTGGAGCTCAGCTGCAAAGACAGGAACATCATGGCTGCCACCTTCATTCGCTTCCTGCACAAGAACATCGGTTGGTTTCAGTCTTGAGCTGCACTCGGTAAATACTGTCTTTTTGTGGAGACCGTGGCAGTAATTTGACGGTGTTGACCACAGGTGGCTCTGAGACGTTCCAAGACAAGGTGAACTTCTTTCAACGTGAACTCAGGCACATCCACTCCAAGAGACCTCGCTCCAAGACCTGCCTAAAAATCACCCGACACTCCATCCTGGACTCGGTGAGCGCTGCTTTACTGCACTGTGAAAACAGCCATGTGATCATAACAATCGCCATGATTTTGACCCTCTCGTTTGTCTGTCGCTCAGTCCCTAAAGGCTACGAAGAACTTCTCTGTGTCAGACTGGAGTAAGAACTTTGAGGTTGTGTTTCAGGATGAGGAAGGTAAACAACACATGTGAATATAGCTGAGGAGGCTTCATGGTGTCTTCAGTGTGCGTTAAGTCGAGGAGTTCTAATTCAGAAATTTTACATTTTTGCTGTCGCAGCAAGCACTTAAAACACACCTTTCTCTGCAGCTCTGGACTGGGGAGGCCCTCGCAGGGAGTGGTTTGAGCTGGTCTGTAAGACCCTCTTTGACACCTCCAACCAACTGTTCACCCGCTTCAGCGACAACAACCAGGGCCTGGTGAGTTAGTCTTTGTGCCGTCTTCCACATTCAAAACCTCTTATCTTATCGTATAGAAAAAATCTGAGTGCTTTCGACTTCATTTTCCAGGTGCACCCAAACGCTGAGCGGCCAACCCACCTGCGTCTGAAGATGTACGAGTTTGCGGGTCGCGTCGTAGGGAAGTGCCTGTACGAGTCGGCTCTGGGCGGGGCCTACAAACAGCTGGTCCGAGCTCGCTTCACGCGTTCCTTCTTGGCCCAGATCATTGGCCTCAGGATGAACTACAAGGTATGGAACACAGTACATTCCCACAGAATAGACGTTTTCCTCGGACGTTGGAAGGTTTTCATTGTTTACTTTATGTTGTCAGCTGGTCAGTCTCATCAACTTCTCAACATTCCTCACAAAGCCAATAAACCTGATTTGTTTTTTGGCGTGATTTATTTCATGGAAAACAAGCCGGCGTGTGTTTTGCTGTTAATCCAACTTCTTAAGATTTCAAAGCTTGAGAACGAAAGCCAACCCAATCATCTTTTTATACTTCCATCAAGATGATGAAATGCCATTTTCCTGTGTTCTCATTTTATTTTCCACACACAGTACTTTGAGACGGATGACCAGGAGTTCTACAAAACTAAAGTCTGCTTCATCCTAAACAATGACGTGAGTGAAATGGATTTGGTGTTCGCCGAGGAGAAGTACAGCAATTCGGGACAGCTGGAGAAGGTGAGGCAACACTCTGGAAATGAACCTCCCCGTTTTACCCTGATGTAATTTCACAGGAGAAAGGAGCAATAAACCAAACAAAAGAAACCATAATGCTCTTTTGGCAAAGCACCTTTCGGGCAAGACGGGGAGTTTGTTGTTTGGCTCTTTTACGTCTGCTCTTTGACATTTATACTGCTGCGCCACATGTTCTCTCGCAGGTGGTGGAGCTAATATCAGGGGGATCTCAGATCGCTGTTAACAATGAAAACAAGATGCATTATCTCAACCTGTTGGCCCAGTACAGACTAGCCAGCCAGGTGAGAGAGGAGGTGGAACACTTCCTGAAAGGTGAGGACACTAGCACAGCTGCAGTCTGCCACGTTTCGTTTGCCAATTCCTCTCATTGTGACATCTCCGGTAATGTGCTTGTAATTAGTGTAATTTCCTGTTCCATTGCAGGTTTAAACGAAGTGGTTCCAGAAAACCTGCTAGCCATATTTGATGAGAATGAGTTGGAGGTATGTGTGATGATTATAGGAAAATCCGGTTGATCTTTAAACCACTGCTGAGTAATTGTTTGTTTTCCTTTTTTTAATCTCTTCAGCTGTTGATGTGTGGCACCGGTGATATAAACGTGCAGGACTTCAAGGCCCATGCCGTGATCGTCGGAGGATCGTGGCACTTCAGAGAGAAAGTATGTCACGGGAACTGCGGCCCTCTGTTTTCTACCAACAGCAGCCCACCGTTCAAATTGTCTGAGCGTCGTTGCTTTTCTCTTTTTACGAACAGGTGATGAAGTGGTTCTGGGCCGTGGTGTCCAGCTTCACCCAGGAGGAGTTGGCGCGACTGCTACAGTTCACCACGGGCTCCTCTCAGCTGCCCCCCGGGGGATTCAACACCCTCTGCCCCTCCTTCCAGATCATCGCTGCCCCCACACACAGCACCTTGCCCACCGCACACACGTGGTGAGTAGGACAACACCGGCAGATTCACTCAAAGGAGGAGGCTTGAGGCTTCAGGGACGGCAATGTCAGTCAGTTAATCGATGGCGTTTTCCATCCAGACTGATCTCAACGACAACTACTTTGATGGAAGTCTTTTTTTAAAGTCATTTATGGTCCCCAGAGGATGAAATATACTGATTTTGGTATGAACCAACTGTTCATCCAGCCCCACCAGCTCGTTTTCATGTTTATGGTGGAATATCTGATGGATTGGCTGAAAAATTCACGTAGAAATTCATGTTTCCAAGATGATGTATCCTAATGAGTTTGGTGAACCCCTGACGTTTCTCTAACATCATTATCAAGTCAAAATGGCAAAGAACAATTTAATAAAAGGTGATTTTGGCCACAGAGGAATCACTCCTCAGGCTAGGAAATACTTACAAGAAAGTTATTGTTGGTCTTTTCATTGGATTCATTAATAAGAAAAACACATTTTGAATGTTTAGTTCCTCAAATGTTTCAATTATATGTGACAATGAGCGTAATCTAGAAATGTTACATAAATGCTTTATTGGGATCTAAACATTAGCTTATTAACAACCCTCTGTTGTCCAATTGTCTGTCTAGCTTTAACCAGCTGTGCATCCCTACGTACGACTCTTATGAGGAGCTGCACAAGCTGTTGAAGCTGGCCATCAGCGAGGGCAGCGAGGGCTTCGGCATGCTCTGACTCGTACAGGAGGAGACCAGCACGGCCCACTCCGGTGCAGAGAACCACCCAGACTCCCCATGGATACTCTCTCAGGACGAGGGGGCATTACAGGACGTCCCAGAAGGCTGTCCTGAAAACTGGAACTCTACATATGAACTCTAGTGCTACTGTATGTATATAAAATATCTCGCTTTTGTAAAAAAAAAAAAAAAAGGAAACCAGGAACTTCTGGCAAAATGGTAAAGTTTAGACTAGCTGTGTTTCTAAATGCTAAAGTTTGCTTAGTTTTATATGTTTGAAAGACAAGTTATGCTAGAGCAAAGGCCTTGAGTATTACTTCATAACTGCTTCTTTTGCATTTTGCAAACTGAGGAACACTTAAGTGCGACAGCGGCCTACATGTGATGTGGTCGACCGCTACAGCACTTTGGCCTTAATCGATCAGGGACTGATGTGTGTCTGTAAATATATAATATCACTCTTTTATTCCAATACTTGTACATACTAGTGTGTATACATAGGTTTTCATCTTATTACCTTTTTGCTTTGACGTTTAGGGAGAAGGGATTTCTTTATCGTTGCACGTTTGATGGGTTTATATCATTATTATTTTTTCTCTCTAAGAAGGAATGGGTTTTAAAAGAAGCCAAGTAATTTCTGTTGTTTAAACATGTTTTTAACTTATTGTTAAAACTATGTTTGTCTGGAGTTGTAAATGTTTTTGTTATGTGTTTGTTTGTTTTTTAACCTGCCTTATTCATGCCCTTTGCATCTGATTGTATCCAGAGACGTTGCATAGCTGAGAGAAGCATAGTCGGCAATACTAAGTAAAAGCTTTATTATAGCATTTCTACTAGTACATGCAGGGGTCACTGTGGATGTTGGGGAGAGCCCACATGTAACAAACATGTCGTTATACATGCTGTATCCACAGCCTGCTATGGGTTTCCCTCCATGTCTCCTATGCCACCTTTTCCTTCCTCCTTGAACCCATAGTGGTAAAGCCTACTCACACAGTCTGTGCATAGCTGCCTCCTTCCAGTCCTGTAACCTTTATCCGTATTATTCCACCTCTTCAGTAAACCCAAGCATCATATCAGTGGACATTATGTCCCCGTTTGTTCTTCTTTGTTGCTGTAAAACAAATTCATTTTAATGTTGTTGATATTGTCAATATCCTGAGCCAACGGAGTTGTTTTCTCTCTTTTTGTTGCTGTTCATAATTGTGTAGCAATTTCTTTTTGCTGTTCCAGAGTTTACATGTTCAGTAGCCATTTTGTACTAGTGTGTGTGTGTGCTGCCAGTCGTAGGGTTTGTAGAGCGTTTAGGTGAACGCATTGTTTAGATTCGGAAGCAAAAAAGAAAAAGTTATGATTCATCTCAATAGTATTATGAACATTTGAATATGTCCACATCCCCCACAGAGCGCTCTGGGTCCGGTCTCGTCACATTATTCTCACAGTCGGCAGTAAACGCTCGACTTGGCCACAAAGAGATTTCACTTCGTTATTGCTGAACGGCAAAGACGTCACATGTTGACTGTAGTTGCAGCAGGTTGGGATTTGTTTGCGTCGACGCGATGTTTGATGCTTTAGCAGCTGGCCTCTTAGAGTGTTGAGAGGTTTATAAGAGGGTCTGTGGATTTGTGTTTGTTTGGGTTGTGCAATGTTGACCCGATGTACTGACAACAGTGGGGAAAGTGCTGATAGAAATGTTTCATGAAGGGTGCGTTTCCAGTACCAATATCATATTTACTAGACGTAAACGTGGTTTAAGCATTACACGCTCGCTGTTCCATTAGATACGTCCGTTATAAACCAATATGAAGGAGCTCTGTCCTGTAGTTTTATGTTCTTGTTTAAAGTTTTGATTTTCATGAGCATATACTTCTCCGTTTTATGTTTGGATTGTTTCTGGGTTAGATGACCCGAGTGTGACCTTTAGCAATGTAGATATTGTGAAATATTTGCCTCTGACTTTAAAGCCGAGATACTCTTCTTTCCTTTTTTTTTTTTTAAATGACAAGCCTCTGCTGGCGAAAGTTTGAGATTCTCTGCACTGCAGGTCCTTTGTTTATGGGAATAAAAAAAAAACTGATGGAGTAAATTCTTATCCCTTATCCCACTTTTTGTGCATCATATTTTTGATTGTGTTAAGAACCGCGTGATTCCACACAGCCTGCCAACAGTACTTTGAGAGTGGACTAAAGGTGTGCTCAACATAACATAAGTTTTTGCCTTGTAACGACTCATCACTCGTAGCACTATTTTATTACATGGGACAAAATCTTTGATGAAAAGAGAGATGCATTTTTATTTATATTGTCTATGAATTCATATAAGGACATCATCTAAACTCCATTTGTTTAGGTTTCGCCTCATTTCTTGGCCAGCAGACTGCGTGTTTCAGACACAAGGGGGCAGTGGCTCTACGCGTGACATTATCAGAGGATACATTGATGATACAATGATGAGGAGCTTTCCTGTCTTCAGCTGACCCCCCCCCCCCCCCATTGCAGACATTCCTCATTTCCCCAAGCACATACAATACATCAATACATACCTCACATGAACAAATGAAAATAAACAAAGTTCATTCAAACCGGCTGCTTTCACGGCAGCCGAAGGTCTAATGGAATCAGTCTCTTGAGAGCTGTGCTGTGTATCAAATGTGATGACACCCGACTGAAAAACAAGCGCTCCCTTTCCTTTCACCGCGTGTGGCGTAACTGACAGCCGTATCAGCACAAGATGTGATAGGAATATGCTCTTGCTTTGACTGAATGTTTGCTTCCTGAAGTCATACAGTGTCTGATAATGCACTTTCTAAGTTGCTTTGCTTTGACGGCTGTGGACATGCAGGCCCCCGTGGCCCTCCACCCTGCACCCACGTGTTCCTGCCGTGTCTCCTCACTGTGGCCTGAACACTATCAGGAGTGGGCTGAAAGGCATCTTGAAGTACTTGGAGGCAGAAGTCCAGCTATTTGGTCTTGGCATGCACCTGTGGATTTGCATAATGGTCTTTCTCAAATTCCCCCCAGGAATGCTTGCTAAAGAGGGACCACAAATCAGAAAGTCATCCTCTGGCTCTCACAAAGACTAATGTACCATGTTGGAACGCTTGTCCCCCCCCCCCCCCCCCCCCCAGAGAACCCGTGGGAGATCGCTTAGCAACAATACTGTGCATTTTTGTAAATTCATCTGATGATACTAATTCCCAGGGAAAACATGTTTCTCTGACAAATGTTCCATGTAGTATTCCATAAGCATCTCCAGACCTGACTGCAGCTCGGTTTTGGGGTTCGGGGGTTGCCAAGTTCCTGGGTGAGCCAACCAAAGAATTTACTTGATCGAAAGTAGAGTGCCTCATTTCCCATCTCTGAGTCAGACACCCTGCCTCTGAGGAGATGTCCGTCAGCTCCTCTGATCAGAGATAGTTCTCCTCTGACAGTCGTCTTCACAGGGCAGAGAACACAAACGTGGCACGCCTCAAGTATCTTTAGATCTTGACCTCGCTCCCTCCTTTCTGCTGAACAGCCATGGGGCTTCCCATTCCAACATGCAGGTCCTCATTACCTGATTGGACGCCACTGATTAACTGCCAACTGGATTGGCTGCAGGTATTCATCATCTGCGAGGATTGGGCTGATTTAGAGGCCAATCTTAATCAGGGTTGTTGAAGGACAGGAGAGCATCGCTCCAGCAGCAGGCCTGGCCTGAAGTTCTCCCCGGGAAGTTCACCCTTCACCGTATAGTGTTCTGACTTCATGCTTCATGTGAAAGGTCCTTAAGGCCTCGGTCCAAACACAGGCAGACGTCAGGTTTCTGTGCGTGAGCATGCTCGGAGCACGAAAGAAGAGATCTCTTGCTTCTTTCACTAAAATGACTTTGACTCTTTCGGCATTTTGGGAGGGGGATTTCTGCCTCAGCTGTGTTGCCTCTAGTTGCCCTATCAGGGTCTTAACTGGCTCCCTTTATGTTATGACTGGTGACAGTGTGGTTCTGCAGTCCATATTGTTGAGGATTATGGGGAAAACTGAGAGAGAAATGCGCATCACAGTGATGACAATGGTCTGGCGACTAAGTGCAGCAAAGGAATGTATGGATGGGATACCGCTGCTGATTAAAGAGAACTTTCCCCTCATCTCTTGATATTTCACAGATTCTCTGTTGCTCCTATCAATCCTCTGTGATTTAAGTGCTGAGACCCGTCTCTCAATGCCTGAGCCAGGATGCTGCAGGTCCACACTCAACCTGTACAACTAGCAGCACATAAATGAAAAGGCCTCACATTCCTGTGTCAGAAACAGGACTGCCGACACATGTTTCATTCTGAAAATGATATAAACGTCCATGCGTACGTGAGGTCAGACGCAAGCAGAAGCTTACAGTCGCAAGCGGTCTTGGAAAAAACGCAAGCGTGGAGATTAAGTGTCCCCTAGCTGATGGCTGTCCATGTTTTATTTGATGTTGGAGGAGAGGTTGATTCATGGGGTTAGTTGTCCTGCTGGGATTTGCAGCTGTTTCATATTCTGTGTGTCGGAAAACATTTCAGCTCTTGTATTTTCTCTGTTAAGACAGGGCATCTAATGTAGACCCCATACCGCTGTCTGAGAAACACCTCCGTGCTGCTCCGCCCTTGTTATCAGTATGGGTGTCACCATAGCAGGTTTGAATATAGGCTGTGGAGTGAGATTCATTCGGATGTCGATCTGTGTATAAGTACAGCAAACAGACAGAAATCAGAAGTCAGACCAAACGTTTTTTTGCCATGAAGTGGCGTCGCTCAAGGGATGGCAAAGTCAAGTCTGTCGACCATTTTGAGCCGGACTGAAACACGTCAAAAACTATTTCATAGATTGCTATGAACCTTTATACAGATGTTCATGGCCCCCAGAGGATGAGTCTTTTGTGATTCCTTGACTTTTCCTGTATAGCGCCACAATGGGATTTTGCGTGAAATGTGTCAGCAAATAAAACAATTTTGTCACAAACATTAATGTCCCTTCACGTTTGATCTAGTGCCATCATCAACCTTTTAATTTGTCCAATACTGTGGTGTATGAAGATATTGGTAGGCTTAGCGTTTAGCTCAAAGCTGCTGCTCCTATATGTACAGCCTCACAGGGCCGGTGGCTGTAGACTCTTCTCTGCCTGTCTCCTCATCTCCATGTCAAATTGTCCCTTTAACTGTACATGCATGTAAAATGCTTCATATACATAGTTCCTGAACCGTGGAGAAGAACAGCGTGGTTTACAACACATTCTTCTGATGTGATGAACAGCTGCATAGCTATGGCTTGGAGTCACAAGGTCAGCACCAAAGCTACTGTCATTAATCCAGACTCCCACAGTTATAGGAATACAAAAATAATGAGACTTGATGGAATGCTTGCCACCCGAAATGGTCTTGAGTGTGCCAAAGCCTGACTGGCACTGGCCATATAGAGCCTGGCATCGGCCCTCTTTCCAACCACAGCCACTGCAAGCCAGTAGAGCTTCAGGTCACTGGGTTGATCCTGAACACTGTAAGTCTCCAAGGAAATCCTGCTCAACCGAGTGGTCACATTTGACCATACATCTATATGGACTTAGCCAGGATGCTGCGTTTGTGGCACCGTCCAGCCTGGAAGTAAACTTAAATATATGGAAATTCAAAGAGTGTATCTCTAGATTCTAGTTTGTGTTACATTTCAACTTTAAAAAAAAAAGAATCTTAACAAGCCTGATGTTTCTAAGTTACTGTCCTGCTGCACCTAATCCTAATATAGTAGCTTGACTTGGAGTATCCAAGAGCCACCACACTACCTATGCTTTCATATTTGTGAATTAATCTGGTCTGCGGTTTGGGTCACACCACAACAATGTGGAAGTTAGTCATCTTTTGAGCTAAAAGTCACCACAGTTAGTCAACTCTGACTTTCTCCAGTTAGCGGATGAGGTTTTCACCGAGTTTCACCGACCACAGCCGTGCAACCACAACAATAGCCACATCTGGCCAGCACATTTGCCATCTCCTATTGTGTACAGATCATCTTACAGTGCGTTTACAGTGCAGAGCCACATATCACCTCCACCTTCACTGTGCCGTGCACGTCCAATCTGTTGAGAGGAAAACCGTTTGACAGCAGCATCAAAGACGGGCTCTTAATAGGATTGTGCATTTGCGTACGTTTCGCTTGGCTCAGTGAAGAAGTGTGTGACGGTGTGGACTTCAATTTACTCAAGGGGAACTGTCTAAAACCAGTGAGTTAAAGATGTATGTGAAAGAAAAGAGAGGTACGGCACACCTGCTTGAAACTGCTGATTGAGGTAAGCGTGTTCCTGTCCGCTGCGGTAATCTCTGCCAAGTCGTCCTGAATAGGGATGGTCAGCACAGGAGGGACCACCCCGTGGGGGGGGGGGGGGGGGGGGAACAGGCCGAGGCTCTGTTTGAACTGACAGAAAGATTGACTGCATCCTATCAGCCGCTGCTTCCAGAACGTGTCGCTCAGTTTAGATAACGGCAGGCTTTGAAAAACCCTTTGAAAAAGAGACGGGTTTTTTCAGCCTGTTTTTATTTATAGCTATGCTCTCATGAATAGCAGATCCACATGACTCCTCTGGACACTCATTGTAAAAGTTGGATTCAGTGTATGTAATCACGAGGAGTACACAACATGATATTTTTCACAAATCATTTCTCCTGCTGGTCCCCGTCCTCATAAAGTTATCACGTTGCAGGTGCAGGGCAGCCTGAAGAGGACATGATGTAACTCATCCAGGCTCCCCTCTGCTGTCTGTGTTAGTCATTGTGGGTCATGGCAGGAGTCCCTTCCTGTTTCAGGGTGTCAGCCACCCAACGGGATGATGAGGAAACCATCCAGGACACTCTGGGGAGGTTGTCAAAGGCCAGAGACAAGTGAGGACACGAGAGAGGCCACGGACATGGCAGAGAGTGTTTGCTTTGCTCCGGGTGTGAGCTATGCGAGGATCTGCCTGTATATTTTTCTTTTTATGGTGACTGGTGGAGACGAGGCTCCGCAGAGGAACCTCCCCCCCATCAAGGGTCATCGCACTGCTACACCAAGAATATAATTTGAACTATACTTTAAGGCATGTGAGTTTAAAGACCTTTTGCTTCTTCTCATTTACTGAACACATGACTTCACACATTTGTTTACATGATGAGATATGACTCACTCTCTTTGAGTAATTTCAAAGAAAAGAGGGTTGTGTTTTATGCTATGAGTACGAGAAGTTAATGGGGATCTTTGTGAGCAATTATCCAAAGATAAGAGTCATCTGGCGCTAACAAAACAAAGAATGCATTTACGCCTTACAGTTTTTTAACAGACACATCAAAGTGAAACGGAACAGAATGCAACAGACTCAGATTTAGATCCAAAAGGGAAACGGTGTTAAATGCCTGCATGAGGACAGTCAAAGAACATACATATTCCTGGGCTGATAGGCAGACGATAGACATGCTGACATGCCTCTGATTTGTTTACTTCATTTAGACACACCTGGAGAACAGGGAGGCAGGCCCACCGATGATACTGCCCACACTGTGAAACCCTGTGATCACACACAGCAACCCTTGGTAGTCATTGCATCTGCAGCCACTACTGTTCTCATAATCAATCGGATTTGCTGTTAAGAGGTTGCCCCGCCCCCCCCCAAACATGTTTCAAGCCGTCCATTTCCAGACCGCAATCAACAGGTCAAAGCCAACCTGCTCTACAAGGACGTACAAATGTCATCAGATATACCCGGCATTGTCCATGGACTGGGGTGGAGACAGTTTCGATCACCCTGGATTAATCTGTGATCTCCTTGCAGACATTAGAGAATGCAACAACAAGATTTTTGTGGCAAAGTAATCATTACATCAGCAAAGAATTTGCCCAGAGAGACCTCTCCAAGGACACTTTGCATGGAAATAAACTTCCAAGTAAATAGTGTGTAACTCTTAAACTTGCAGTCAGAATCCGCAGACACCCTGTGTTTATTACCACATAAATATGAAATCCTTCCATTTGATGTCTTTTGCTAAGTATGAAAATGACATAATAAAGGCTGTTGTGCAACTAGAGGAGTTCCTGTGTGTTTGCGACAAGGAGATTGAGCTATTTTCTGTTTGGGTTTGTGATTAACAGCCTCCAGGTTGTCTCCAGATGTGGCTTGGCCTCCTCAGACACACACTGAGTACATTTTTTTGATCAGTTCCCCAATAACAGAGTGACCCTCTACGACACTATCCATCATCATAAGGGATGACGCACTGATCTAATAAGTAGATCCGACTCCTCGCTGCAAACATGGAGCCATTCTTCATGCTAAATGGTGGACAGATGGTTGGGCCCTCTGCAAGCAATCACAGCCAATGATTACCAAACTTCTCATCACACACTATCAACTGGTGAGATGAAAACAATCGGGTGTTGGGAAACAGTAGGAGGAGGAATTCAACGATCACAGCCTCTAATATTTGCCAGGCCATGGTGACTGTTGAAGCGAGGCTCCGCAGAGCAACCCTTTGTTGTTTTATTGAAATCTTTACTTTCAGACGGAGGTTAGATCAATCTACGAACAACAAGCACAGGGTTGTTCATGACTATCAACTGCAACATTCCATTCCATTCTCCATTTGCCCATTTTGAAATCCCCTGCAGCCTTTTAGACAATTCCCAAACAACAATTTGCTCTGAAATCTCTCTAAACATCTCACGCAGTCTTAATATGCAAGTCCTGTGATTGATTCCTCTGCGTTATCTTATCTCGGGGGCCAATGCAGTAAAGTAGAAACAGTTGAAGGACAATTTCATGACGTTATCGCTTTGTTAACAGCTCTTGATAATTGTCACGTCTGTCATCATGTATTTTTCTACTTAGCTGTCATACTGTGTTTTTATTCATTTTGCCATTTACCCCTTCCTCAGATAAACGCTGCGCTGGACTGAGCCAAGACCGTCCATGAAGAATGGAGGCTGGGTACACCATCTGCATTTGAGAGCGCATATTACAGAAACAACACTGGATCCCTTATCATAGTCAATTCACTCCATGATGACAGAGCGACAGTACAACCTTCATATGCTCTTGTGTTTTCATGCTTAATTACATTATGTATTACTGGCGTCATGCATCTTAACATTTGTCATAGAGAACAGACCAAAGCTCCCACTGTGGAAACCCTGTTCTTATCTTTGGATTGGTGTATCATTTAGATTTTAAAAAGCTGTTGTTTGGTGGCTGATATATGATACAGTTGCAGTTGAGTGTTTATATGAGAAACAGTAGTAAAATGTATATTTAGCTACTCAAGGTTACATACTTAATTTCAGCTTGTAGATAATTCTACTTTCATTATGCTACTTATATTTCACTACATCCCTGAAGGAAATACTTACTTTTTGTGTGTGTGATTAAAGTTAAGAGCTAGGCTAGAAGCCAAGAATAAGTCTAGCACACAACTTTTTCATACAGATTAAACAAACAAAACAGAATGTTTAAATAATGAACATTAGAGGTGCTGGAAGGCTTTTGCCAGGCTAGTTGCTTCCGGTCTTTGTGCTAAGCTAAGCGAAGCTCACCAACTGTAACCATTTAACGGACAAACATGAGAATGGTATCAAAGTCTTAGCCAGGAAGCAAATGATAGAATTATTCCAAATACAAAACTATTCATTTAAGTTTTAACATATAAAGCCTATGAGTTTATAATGTTGCATTGATGCAGATTTAACTAGTTAAATTAACCAGCTACAACATTAAAATGCTGCTTACATGTTAATGAATCAGTAGCAGTAATCTAATGATATATTATGTTGCTCACATGGACGATTCTGTTGCATAATTGGTGCTTTTACCTTACTACTTTTACTACTTTTACTTTTTTTCAGTATAACTTGGAGTATTTTAAAATGGTCATATTGTTTATTTTACCAAAGTAGCTCATCTGTTTACTTCTTCCACCTCTGATGAGAAACTAAGAGCCCGGTGTCGATATTATTATCTAGTTGCTGTTTACATCCCATGGCCTGCTGAGAAAATAACTTTGGCCAAAGACACCTTTAACTCTCTTAGATGCCGTTGGGCATTTAGCCCAAACCCAGACTGCTCTGCACTGAGCTGGTGTAAATGTGCACAGCTGTGTGAGTGTGACGGGCATCCTGCACATGTTCAACTTTCACTCTATAAATAAAGATATCGTTATAATATACATTGCTTGACCCATCAGTCTCGATTCAATTGCGTCTATCCAGCACCAATCCGGCAAACTCAGTGTCTGAGGAATCTCACGTACTTCACTCCCCGACCTGATGGTGGAAGCTGTGCAGTGGGTGACCGTTGGGTCGTGTATGTAGATGCGTTGCTCATGATGCCATGTGAAATCACGAGGATCAGCAGGATAAGTAAACTCACCTCTTCTGGCACTTGAGGCTGTTTAGCAGCATGTCTGTCTGCGGGCTTATTAAAACTTGGCTCCCTAATGAACATTCGCCCTTGAAGCCTGCTGAGTGCTTAGTGCTGCTCAGGAGACGGGGCTCTGGACACACGGGGCCTCTCTTCCTGCTCCCTACGGAGCGCTCGAGTATAAAACTCAGCTGTACCGGCAGGCTGGGGTAGAGTCATATAAACACTTTTACATTACAGTGAACTGGAATGTTAACAAAAGACAGTCCGCAGAATAAATTCTTCTTCCTCTGTGTTTTATTTTTTGCGGAAATTAATTTAAAAGCTGATGGGGGAGAGCAGTTTTATTGGCTCCCCGACTGTTTTCGTTTAAACTTTTGTCATTGTCATCTTGTTCTTTGCCTTGGGTGATTCAAACCCCACTGCTGCGGCATGGGAGAGTGGGAGGAAAAAGACATGCCATGACTTCACACTGCGTGTGTGTGTGTGTGTTTGTGTGTACACTGGACAAAACAGAGTGTGTGTAGGCTTGTAGACAGAGTTGCACAATAACAAATCCAGCCCTCGGGGGTGTGATTTATGAACTTGGCAGTGACGGTAGACATCCAGAAACTAAGGCTTATACTTTACAGACATGGGAACCCCATTCTAAATAATCAATCCGTCCATCTATCCATCTATGACTCTAGAATCTATCTATTTCATTGAGCTTCGTTTAAGTTTGACACAAAATTTAAAAAAGCAGTTCAAAGAGATTCCACAGAAGTGCCTTGATGAATGGGGCAATTTTCCGAAAACATCTGTCGGGGGCCTCGGTATCTGTCTGCCCGGGGGGCTCTTGCAGACAGGTCAGCGCAGTCAGAGAGGCTTCCTCCCTGAGCCTCACACGCCTATTCTTCCCCTCAGTCCTGTCCCATGGATCCCATGGATCCCATGGTCATAACAAGGTTTCATTGATGGCTGTCGTACCGGCTGGACTGAAGTTTGGCCTTTGTTATATGCTGCTGTTGGTGTTACCCTCTTGACCCTCACGCTGGAGGGATCCCCATCCAACACTGGCGACTGATAATTAGCGAAAGCCCGTGGCAGAAAACACTTTGAAGTCATCTCGGCTAATTGTTGTGTCATCCCCTTTTTCCTTGAAGCTTGCTCGCGTCAACAGAACGTAGGTTACGGCAGGCCAAAGGTTTGTTCTGACTAAATGGACTATGGGGAAAAGGTTTAATGGATTGAAAAATAACAAATTTATCATGCTTAATAGGAAGCTATTCAGGTCAAATTGACCTCATGCGGGGGGTTAAATCGCATCATAACGTTCTGGCGCTCGACCTTCACTGTTAATTGGGGGCAGTGAAGAAGATTTCTCATTCACCTAACTGTTGCTGAAGAGCACATGATTCTCTGCTCACAGCTAACCAAGCATGAGGCTCGTCCAGCGGGACCAGCAGCCGTCAAACATGAGCATTACATGAGGCTGAGCACTTCATATAGGAAGGGGAACACTGCTTGAAAACACAACTAGCAATTAGTTTGGCCCAAACCACGGCACCATACCAAATTGATGTACTGTCATGTCGGAGGCTGGAAGGCACGTGTCATCAGTGAGTCAACCAGCAAATGGGGCTTTTATGCATCATCCATTCCCAGCCGCAAAGATAAACAGATCTTAACATTTAATACTCAACAGTCTGGTATCAAAACAACTGATACTTTTCCTTCAACCTGCGTGCAGTCAGACTGTTGAGTGGGCAGCCTAAGGGTGGGATTTAAAAAAAAAAAGGTTTATCGCAGTTCCATTGTGTAATTTTGTGGGTCTATTAAAAAAGCAAGAAGAACTTCCAGCTGTGAATTATAACAGACAGGGTAACAAATACACATAAGACTTTTAAAGGCAAATGGGCATTTTATTTACGTACAACATAATCAACATTACAAGCTGTTTTAATGATAGCTACTTGGTTGAAAATGTGTTAAAAAGGGAGAGACCGTCTGGAGGCAATTTAGCAGTCAAGTGAGTGGAATCTAGCACTTTCGGTGTAAGTGTGAACAGTATTTTTACAGGCCCTGGTTCAAGAATGAAACCCATTTTAGAAGATCATGATACTCATTAAAGTTAAGTTATAAAAATGGTGAAATCGAGCCAATGTAGCCTCTTGACTTGGTAAAAGTGTGACTTTCTTTTACACACCACAGAAGTTTCAGTAAATCCAGTCACATGTCTGAAAATTGCACAAATCGGAAACTACCAGAAAGTCATTGGCAGTTTGGTGCCAGTTGGCATGAAGTCCTGTCTCACCTTTGCCCTAATTTCTAAAACATCCCATCTAATATTGCCTCTGCATCATTAATGTTGTGTTATATGAAACTGTGTTGAATAGAGCCATCAGTTCGTACTGTTGGGAGATAAGTGTGTGGAGCTGTTTTTTCTCCTGTGGTTGTTGGGGGGGGGGGGGGGGGGGAATGTAGATAATTGGAGCAGATATCCATTTCTATCATCCCGGTAAAGCCGCTAATGTGGAAAATGCTTGACCTTGATTTTCCATAGTCGGTTGGTTCGAGACACCGTAAATGGGGACTGAAGCTGCGAGAGCGAGCGGCCATTTATCACCCTTTCAGGACAAATAGCAGCTGAGCCGGTCCAGCAGGCCTAGAGGCCAGGTCACAGCCAGGAGGACCAGGAGGAAGAAAGCCCACCGGACCCTGGTTGACGGCTAAAGAGGCACTCTGAATCAAGGGTGATGGGGCCAGGAAAACTGAAAGGGAGGGGAGAGAAAAAATGGGGAAAAGGAAAAAGAAAGCTGCGGGTGAAAAGCCAGGATGATCTATCATACACACAATCCCCTCCCGCTGCTTTTTCTTTTGTCAATTCTTCTAAGAGCCAAAGAAAACATGACGACTCAATACTCAGAATTTACAAGAATGCATGTCGCCACGGGCACACTCTCCACCCCGCAGTTATTTCGACATTACTGCCATTGATTTATGTTGCGATGGATTTCTGTGATTTTGAATGTTTCGGGCTACATCTGGCTAATGACGAGAAGGGCTCCACATTTTCCGGAGAGTTATGGCGAGTTCCTTTTTGACTTAATTGGCTGCCAGCGTGATCCTCCCTGTGAATCCTCTCCAGTGGCATCCATCATGCAGTGGCGTGACATCATTCGACGTATTGTTCATAGGAGACGCTTTTAAATCAAACTTCAAGCCACAGAAGGACCACACCACAGACTTTAAAGGCTGAAGAGGTAGATTTAGAGAGCACTTACAGAATTGAGACGTAGATTTTCGAACTGTCTTGAAAACATTAGGCCAGTGCGTATTTCAACAGCCCACCAAGGCTGGCAGCGATAAAAACTATTTAAATGTGATAAACAAGAACCAGGAATTGTAATAAATCAACAGGAATCTCCTTCTCTCAGTATTTCTGTCTGAACCAACTCCCTTGGTCCAACAGATTTCACTTTCGGTTAACTGGGGAAGACAATTGGACGGTCGTGATCAGATGTTCTTGGTTATAATGTGAAGCAGCTTCCTGGATCCCATTTCAAATAACAGAGCTGGTGTACTTTTTGCTTATCCAGCCCCTACATGGAAGCAGGAGGGTAGCATCTGCCTTTCTGCTCAGCTTTCTTAAATTCCTATCTCAGGAACCAGATTCCACTCAAATATTCAGGGAGCAGAACTATTCAGGGTACCAGCGAGTTCATGTACCGGCCCAGGGAATAACCTCGTCCACTACACAGTTTATTACACCAGCAGAAAACACACAAATCTGTCCTCCGAGCCCCTGCTGACTTACTCTAAACATCAAGCAACAAGACAAGACGATGTAGCCCCCATCAAGTCAGGCAGAAAACTGTCCTTTTGACCTGGTTTTAAACCTCACAGAACCATGCTGATAACACCGCAGACTCATTCAGTAAACCAACAAAACCTGAGATATAGGAAGATGAATTTAGTCTTTTTTGTTTCTCCAGGATGACCTCTGACACGAGGCTTGACTTAATTTGATGCAGTTGGCATCAGGTTATATCACAGACTGTGCCACAACATATGATATAATGATTCCTGTACAAAAGCCAAAACCGCTTGTCTTCTGGTGTGGCTTTTCAGAGGGGGGCAGAAGGGTAATTTGTAAAAGGGAAGTACTTAATCCAATCTGTGCTACAGTTTTATTGCTGATTTCTTTTAGCACTGACATCCCAGGCAGCTTAAAGCCTTTGTTAACCTAACAACTCACACCCATAAATGAGTGAGCCGATCATTTAGCCGTGAAGAAGAATGCATGGTGGATGGATTGCCAGTGCTATGATAGCCGACGGTGCTGAAGTCTGTCCGACTTAAACATATTTCTGGATCGCTCCACTATTTGAATGCTTGGATGGTGAGTGTTTTCGCTTTGTCTTCAATAATCTATAACAACGTTGCGCAAGGCTTACATGTACAGCATGGCTTTGAAGCACACACACACACAAGCCAGCGCTCGCAACGCCCATTTCAAAGAAAATAAGTATGAATATCATGAAAGGCGAAGTGGAAGTGCCTGTCTTAAATAACGCCCATGTAACCTACTTCTATGACCCAGCTGACAGCACCTCATTCATACAAGCTGGGGGAGACCCTGTAGTCCTTGGCCTAAGCACATTACATATATCCTGCTCTTCAACTGTTTCCCTTTGTTGCGCGAATGCCTGTTTCATGTACACTGCTCAATCTGCCATGAAGCTCGATGGAGGCCTTCTGTAACATTCCTTCAAAGGAAAAGATGTCATGTTCAATGAAAAGAAACTACTATTAATAAAGCACATAATTTCAGCTTTTATGAAGTGGTTGTCGGCCAATTGGACCTCCCTTTTCCACGTTTCCCTCCCAGGTCCTCACTGCTGCCCAGTCTGAACAATGTCAGTATTATGTTAGCTGCTGGGCAAAGGGGAAGGAGAGCTGAGGGCTTTGATACAAATGGCGAAAAGGTAGCTATAGCGGAGTGATTGACGTTCCTTGTTGGTGCTCTCCATTGAAAGTCATCACAGAGACCGATTCACATGGATCACTTAAAATTCTGGAGGCGAGGCTAAGAATCCTCTGTTGATGCTTGATTATAATGAGAGCCCTACATTCTGGGTGTAATGATACTGTTTGGCTTTCTAATGGGTACACTTGAACTCTGAACCTTCACTCGCTCAACGGTGACGCGGCAGTCCCTCTCAATTGAATGGATGCAAATGTGTCTCAGTTGGGCTGCTCATGCTGACAGCTGAACGTGTGGAGTTTGTTCCCATTGATAGAATTCATTAGAATCCATCAAATGTGTGTTCAGTAGCTTCAGAACGTTTGTCCGCAGCTATACACCGAAAACCATCTAGGAAATGGCGCAATTAAAAGCATTAAGTATCTGGATGGAAGTCAAATCCACCTTGAGCTTTCTTCGTCAAACAGGCACATGCATGCAAGTTGTTTGCGTCAGAGTAATCACAAGACTCGGAGGTTGTTATTGTTACTATGACCCTGTGCTTTGTATGAAACTGTGCTGTGTAATGCAGTTATATTTCTGCTCTGCGTTTGAAAGATGATAGGAGTGGCTTGGTTGTCATGCCAGAGTTTTCAAAAGACTCTTTGTGTAGAAGCGTCGGTCATAGCCAGAGACATCCTCCTGGTATTTACTCGAGAGTTCCTCCAGATGCTGCAAATTGTATGAAATTGGGCCACGTTAAGGCCCACTTTCATAGCCCTGAATGGCCGCCCCACACATCTTCAGTGATTCCAAACCGGTGGTTCTTGTGCCCCAGGGGATACTTCTGCAGTTGCCAGGGGGTATGTGAAAGATTGTTGAGGAGCTCAACTACTTCACCTCATAAACCCTAGCTCTAGCCTTGAGAAAAAAGAAGACGAAAATCACGTACTCAAAATGAATCAGGAATAGCTCCTCAACCATGGGGCTAATATGCATGTTTCTGGTCTCATTTGAAAGATAAGAAGCTAAGGAATATGAATCCACAGTAAGTAAACATATGTATATTACCATTCCAAAGTAAATGAGATGCAATAAGGGAAAGAATTTGATTTTTGTCCTTGCCTGGTATATAAACAAAATTTCATTATAACCGAGATCCGATGAAATGATGCAACTGAATGTCTTCTGCTACTCTTTACTACACCTGGGACTGAAGATTTGGCAAAAATAGATAGATTTGTTTGGTCAACATGTTTTGGCCATATTTACTGTTTACATGTTGACTGTTTTTGTTAACATAAATATCCCATAATCATTGAAATAGTAATTATAAACACATTAAATATTGATCATATATGACTGAATATACCGGTAGATTAATGGAGAATGAAATTGCCCACAGTGCACTATGAGATATCCACAGTTTGGTCAAAGGAAGCTGTTGCCGAATCAGATTGCCAGTTTATTGCCCAATAACAACTTAAAACCTGCCCGTATCAATAATAAACAGTCCAAATCAAACCTTGTCAGGAACCCGTGTAAAACCATTACATGTGCAGTAGAAAACGGATAATAACCAATATTAAGCATCATATTTCCATCAAATGACCAATGATAAAATGTTTGATAAATAGGCTGTCACAACGGCCACAACGGCCACATCGCAACTAGACAATGATGATAGTAGGTCCTCCATTATCCGTAAAAATGATTTTCTCGCTAAATCTGGCGACTTTCCGAACCCTCGTGGCGACTTTTTTCGTCAAAAGCTACTAGCGACACATCTAGTGACTTTTTCTGGTGTTGTTGGAGACTTTTCTGGTGTTTTGACTCTGACGTGAAAGCACGTACCGTTCTGCAGTTACTGTCGTGAACGAACAGCGGGTGCTGCCGTGAGCCGCCCCAAAGCATTCTCACAGGCGGTTACTCTCACAGCAGCCTCGCGCAGCAGTCCCAGCTGCAGTCAGAGAAGAGAGGAGACACACTCTCGGCGTATTCATATATCTGCACTCTGCAGTTAGTGTATTTATAGGTGTTGAGCTTCATTTTTACACGAAACAAATAATAACCGTAGCTGTGGCGTCATAATGAGGTGTTTCAGCTGCAGGACAGCAGTGAAGGCTCAAGTATAAAATGCACGGCCCGCCACTGCTAGTTAGCCTACACAATGAAGTATTAAGCTAATAGTAATGGATAATATATTCATATAGCCCTGCTTAATGGTTGTTTAACAGTTGATATAGTTAGCTTAAAGTAATGAATTTAATTTCGTTGAAATAGCTAAACAGAATTGAATAAATGGTTGAAATAGATAGGCTATAGCTAACAGTAATGCATAAACCGTTGAAATAGTCCACCCTGATAAAGGTAATGTTTGATGTAGTTTGCTAAAAGTAGTGGATAAATGCTTAAATATGTGTATCAGCTAAAACGAATGCAGTCTAATACAACCGTCCTGTAATAAATTCCATCTGAATGTTATAATCTTTTTTTTTTTTTACTGTTTAAGGGAGGTGTTAATCATTTTGGAGGCTTACATTACAGAGTTTCAGCCAGGCATACCTAATAAACTTGCATTACTTAATCAAGTGAAAGTAATGGATACATAGCTGAGATGTCCCATTTCTGCCATTACAAAGAAAGTAGTAGTGCAAATGCAAACCTGACCAAATTGACAACATTTTGTGATAATAATTATTAATACTTTATGTAATTAAAAGCCTCGTGTTGAACAACGTCCAGTCGAAAATCTGTTTAAATGAACACATTTGGAACATGACAGTGGTGTCGATGAAGTGGACTGCTTTGAGTTTGTCTGACAGGGCTGTAGAGGTACACATCTGCCAAAAAAGGTGGAGAACCAGTGCTCTAGCTACACACTCAGACCACAACATGGGACGAGAGATTAAGACAGTGATTGAGGCTATAGGAACAGCTGAGCGGCAGCCAGCTGCTTTCTCACACAGGTCACCGAGTAGAGCTGCACAGATCTGTCCGTGCAGGCTCTTGTCACCTTCTAGGATGCTGGGGTCAGCTAGGCCGTGATCTTTGCAGCGGGGCCATCGACACCAGCAAGGCAACATGCCTGAGGGGGGGGAGTGAGACTGTTGGACCGTCATAAGACAAATGACTCAATTTGATTTCTCATGGGTTGCAAGATGAGCTGTAATCAGCTGTGGCGCTCAGCCCAAGTCTCCACACAGACATGTTGTTTACTTGGAGATCGGACAGGAAAGACTACACCTCTGTGTCTCCAGAGCGTTCATTCAAAAACCTAAAGTTTCAGTGGTTTGTATAGCTCAGCTATGGCGGAGAGGAGAATGAATGGGCAGACTACTAGTCTTACTCTCTGCTGCTGTGTGTTTTGGATGGCAGTGGAGTGTGAGTGGTTACGGGGCTCAGGGACCACTCGTGAGAGAGAGACAGGCGTGCATCTTTGTGGGTTGAATGAGAGGAGAGAGAGCTAACTCTTTCTGGGGTTGTTTAAGATCTTATGGGAGAAGATGAATGTTTGTTTCCAGACAGTCAGGGGGAAAGTGATGATGCAGCATGGATGAGAGAGAGAGAGAGAGGGGGGGGGGGGGGGGGGGGGGATGAATGGGATCTGTTACATAACCTGTTTTCCAAGATTTCAGAGCCATGAGCTCCTCATACACCTTTTACTGCTTGATCAAAGCATGCCTTAAGCCTCCAAATTGCCAGGATGCGCGTTTTACATGCTGCAATCTTATGAAAGTAGAACTGCAGCATTGTAAATTGAATTGCTTCACACTGTGCCTTCACACTATAAATTAACTAATGAATCCACACTCAATTAATTAAAATATTTGTAAAAATAAAAAGCTGCATTAACTCCAATTATCCAGCAATCAGTGCTGTAGAAGAACATCTGGTTTCTTAAGTTTTATGATATTGTAGTAGCCTGCCAATTCAAATTGAAATGGAAGGTAACGATAAACGCAGCTGCCTTCACGATAACTCCGTTAGTGTTCAAAGGGATCACCGGGAAAAGACGCGCGGTATACACGATGTAACTTGGCAGAGGAAGCGCGTGTGGGCACATGGACCGAGCGATGCCGTGCAGTGAAGCAACAAATACAGACGGCAAGGGGGAGTTTCTTCTTGCGAAGCGCATGCAATCCCTACAACAACAAAAAAAAAAAAGTTCCCGGTGACTTCAGATCCAAGGAGGTGGTGATATTCATGGGAGCACGATTCAAACTCTCTCACTTGGAGTAGGAGGACAGCTTCAGCAGCCCTGGAGCCAGCGCGCGGACACTCTCTTTGCGCCTCTTTTTCTTGTTTTAACATCAACTAAAAACAGATGGAATAATGTTTGCTTGAAATAACAGTTCTTCAGCGCTGGAAGGAGGAAAAAAAAAGTGCCTCACTTTGGACTGTATAGTTAGGTGCTGATTTGACAAGCTGAAGACATTCATGCGCAAAGTCTTACCTGGGCATTATGAAGAGGTATCCAGGTTGTTTTTCATTCTTGGGAGAGGATGCCGTCTTACTGAACTCGTGTAGCTAAATCGCGAGACTTTTATTTAATTTGCTCATATTTTTGTGTGACTCTCCAGAAAAAAAGTGTTACGCGATCTGCGCCTTTTTTCGCGGTACTTTCAAAAACGTAACGCAACCATCCAAAATGGACCGCGCAGGATTTGCTGTTTTGGTGGTTTTGACTGTTGCACTGCTGCGACTTGGTGACGGTCACAAGGACACGGCAGGTGGGAGGAAAGAGGGCGCACGGGCCGGCCGGGCGGTCTGGAACCAGCAGCAGTCCCGGGTGAGGAGTCAAGGTCACTCACCAAGGAGACAAGGGGACGGTGCATCCTCTGGACCATCCGGGGAAACTTCTCCCGGGACCGACGAGGTCAGCCCTCTAGTCCGCGTGCCGAGGGCCGCATCATCCCAAGGGGACGGCGGGCACGTAACCCCCAAAGCGGGACCGGTTCATGCCGCAGGCGCCTCCAGGGAAGACCTCGCCTCTCCGCCGCGGGATGGTGCGCTGCGCACCGCCAGACAGCACAGAGCCAGAGTGAACCGCAGGCAGAGCAGCAAGCCCCACTCTGCCAGCACGAGGAGGCTTGTTGGGTAAGAATGGCAGCCAAGTGCTGTACAGTCTGCATGATTCAAAAATGTTTTTACTTTGCTTCATGCTTCAAATATATATGAATGGGTGAACTGTCCTTGAACTGTTTTGAGACTAATGCAACGCTGCATCATCACCATCTCCTTCTATTACACATTGCAGTATATTTAAATCAGAGAAGGAAGAGTGGCTGCAGACTACTTCAGTGTGTGTGTGTGCCCCAGTTCCGTGCTGTTGCCTGTGGCCATGCATTGTACTGGTTCAACCAGAGCCTTGCTTATAGTGATCACAAACACCTGTTTCTCCGATGGCCCTCTCGCAAAGCTACAAATCCCTTATTTCTTTGTCTCTGTTAAACTCCAAACAGGAGGATGGATTGTTTCCATATTAAATCCCCTTTCTTTTTCTCGTGCACTCAGTCCTGTTTGTTCCATAGGCACAAAGCATGATACACACACTGTGTACACAGTAATCAGAGGGAGATTTGAATGGCTCACTGTGGTTTTGCAGACAATGACATTTTTTTGATTCAATATCTCTTTTGTGTGTCACAAAAGAGGCTCTTGCATTTAGGAAATGGATTATTTATACGGGCAATTCTTGGGGAGCACCTAACAAGCAATAGGGGGATTCAACAAACTGGATCACCATGTGTATCGGCATAGATATACAGTGCACTCACCGGACTTTAGCCCAAACCATGATATCACACCCAGGAGAAATGATGGACAGGGATGTAGTCCAGTGCTTGGGTATATCTGCATGGTCCATGATGTAAATGTATTATATTATATATAATCAATACGCCCTGATCCATCACACCTTAAAAGCAACATTTCCTATGATATCCGTCACCCAGACAGTTGCGCTCATGCATGGCTTGAATTGAGGTGCTGTCTATTTAAAGCGGAGCATAAAGAGAATAGCTGCCTGTAGTATCGGATCCAACATGCTTTATTGCCTTTCTTGACAATGCCAAAAAACACAAATGCCAGCGTTGAATGAATGGGGTTCTTTGAGTTTTCAAGAAGCATAAAGGTGGTGTTACATAGCTCTTTATGAACATTAGCTTATAAAGGTCTGCACGGAGGATTGTAACACTTTGATTCATGAGCTTCAGATGAATCATCCGGGGCGGCTTGTTAGAGAAAGTGCGTCCATGACACATTTCCTCTCGGAGTTCCCACTCAGCTCTCTCGTTTTCTGTACCCGGAGGCAGCGCTGGGTTCACTTAACGCTCCTTTACATCCGTGTTGACTCAGTATGACTCCCCCTTCTGTTTCCAGTGCACCTGTCAGACGTTTGTCTGATTCAGATAGCTCAGTGGTGAAATAATACACCACCAGCCTCATGTTCTGGTTTTAAAAGAAAATATAACTAGGTGTGAACATGGTGTTATCCACATTTTAACCTGGGGCATGATCCTAATTATGTCGCAGAAGGTTCTCCATTACATCCATATATCCCTTGATGGAATTTGAATGTGATGACTGATGTCTTTTGGCACGGGCCCGGCCTGATGTGTTTGATTTATGACGAAGCTAAGCCTGCCAGAGGGCCCAAAACAACGGCATGTTATCCCTGTGACGCCTCAGTAAGACTCACGGTATCTAATGAGCACAATCCGTCTGAGGTCAACGAGTCAATTCCCGTTATCTTCTCAAATCGCCATGACTCAGACGTCCACTTACTCTAATATCGTGTGAAAAGATGATGGGGCACAGATCCATGCCAGCGCGTCGACCGATGCCCCCGAAGTTGCTCTTGCGGTCTGCTGCCTTTTCATCTATCTCACTGCAAGAATTGGCTTGCGCCGCAAGTGCGGATTAGAGAGTGCAAAGAACCCGGCTATAGCTGTTTAAAACTTGTCATCTCTCATTTGCTCAGTGATTTATAGAAGACGCAGGGTGCTTTTCATGTCCCGTGTGTCTCGCATAATCCCTTCAAGGCTCAGATAACTCTGTATTTGTTTTCACTCTGGACTCTCGCATAGCAGAAAGATGGACCAGATTCAGATAGAGTTTCGTGACTTGCCCTGGAATTTTTTTATCAAATAAAAAGCAATTACAGCGTAATCTCTTTAAGTGTTCGTATCAATAGGCCAGCCACATCAGAACGATCTGAAACTATAACAGAATGTGCAATCTGATCAGTTTGTCATGCAAAGGTTTGAGGGCCTTCCACACTCACTGTTATTCCCCTATGGATTATGAAGAGGCCCTCTTTATTCATGAATGCTTGAGACAGTACTCTCGGTGTCTTATTTCACCTTGTTTTTCTTGCATGTGTCTTCCTTTCAGACCTAACGTCTGCGGGAGTCAGCAGTGCTGCTCAGGCTGGGCTTTGGCACCAGGAACCAATCGCTGCATAAAACGTAAGTAATAAAAACGTCCCGTGTAAATACTTAATATATTTAAGAGGCCTAAAACATTCTTTCATTCAGCTACTGAGGACAACAATTTTATTCTTTGCAAACTGAGGTCACACATGATTGTGAGGCCTTGAAGCGGCACACAAGCAAACTGACATACATTATGTATAATAGAGCTTTTAAGCTACAAAACTTCTCAGACAGAGAGGCTTTGTAATTGCCCTATGAAAGTTTCCCTCGGGTGTTATTGCCACCATGCCTTCTCTTTTTATGTAAAATTTTCACGTTTAAATTGCCATCACTTAGCACTTAGCTCCCTATTTGACACAAGCCCTCAATTATGTGTGGAACGGCTTCTTCTTTTATTCAACCACAGCGGTGTGGGATATCCTAACTGCCAGATAATTAAAACAAGAATGAGAACTTTTTTAAACGCACAATTGTACAACATTGATGTCCTTGTCTTTAACTTGTTTTGCAGACTGAGTCTTATTATTGACCTGTTCTTAATAAGGGGCCACATTCAATACAGAAAGTACGTAAGTAAAGTCAAATGTATTTGTATGGCTCTTTTTGCAGACATAAGTCACAAAGTGCTTCAAAAAGCCATTATACAACATACGACTTATATACTATATACAGAAATGTCTACAACTTACACAGACTGAAATAACAGGATGGAATCGGAGCTTTTTTTAGAGAGTTATCTTTAAATTTTACGAGTGACGTAAAAAAGCACACGGCAGCTGGCATCTATCTCTCCAGCAGCTAGCGAGCTAGCTATACTTCTGTTTGACTTGTTTACTGTTTTCTCTGTTCCTCTCTGCTAATTATGTCCCTCTCTCACACACACACACACACACACACACACACATAACACACTTTTCAGCCAGTCATTTACACAACAAGCTGATTGGCCCCAGCAGCCTCCTAATTACATCTCCTTCCCTCCTGCCCTGTGCAAAAACCTTCTTCCCGTTTTTTTTCTCGACTCCCAGCTAAAGGTACACTTACCGAGGTGTAAATTACATCTAACGTGGAGCTGCAGTTTCTCAAATGAAAAGGGTAAATACTTCTAATCTGCCAGAAAGTAACAGGTCCAGTCTAACGTGCCTGTGTTAAACAAGGCAGTGCATCTGAGCAGGTCAGGGATCTGTCCAACCATCTGGACCCTCTTACAGCTTGGCCCTCGCCCAGGTCTGACTGGAGGCTATGCTATCATCAGCTGAGTGAAGCCCCACGGCCGGCAAGGTGCCAACACAAAGGCCCCAGACTGGATCTGGGACTGGAAGCCCCCACGTAGAAGACCTCCGTGGAGGAAAAAAACAGGCTCAGGCTATCTTTACTCCGTCCCCGCCTGAGGGCCAGGCTGCTTTATTAGGAGATGGCAGCACGAGAAAACATGTTCGCAGTGGGGGAAAGAAAAGGAACAAACGTGTCTGCTGGAAGCAGAAGTAAAAACACATCACGGCTGAGCTGCGTCTGGGAAATTCTCGCTGAAGGGATTGAAGTAATATTGAAAGTGTCAAGCTGCAGGCTTCACCCGCGAGGCTGGATTGGGTGTCTGCAGTTATGGCTTCCTAACAATACCTCCTTGTTCGATTGGGTTGAGCTCACAGCAAATATATGACAGGAATTGGATCACTAGTTGTCCGGGGAGTGCGCACATGTCTTTAGAAATGTGTTTATACGTCTGGGTCTCCGTGGGTCTGGTCGGAGATTGTTGTCTGGCTCTCGGAGGCCTCCGCTCTGCCCACGTCCTGGCAGGTTGGGAGCGGACTGTCTCTGTTTTGGGCTTCAGGATGGATGGTTAGCAGACTTGTTTGTGTGTCAAAGTAAATTCCGTGTGCTGAAAATAGCCGGCGTCGTGTGATAGAAAGCTTTGATCCATTAAGAAGAACGGAACATTGCGTTTCCACTGCTGTTGTTCATTTCTCTTCTAGTTACCCGCTGTAAGCAGAGATTAAACTTCATAGGTTTTACCCAACCAATATTGATTTTATTAATGGTGGCCGAGAACCAAAGATGTGTGTGTGCGTGTGTGTGTGTGTGTGTGTGTGTGTGTGTGTGTTGTGTTTGGCTGGTAAAGTGAGGCCAGGTGTTAGCTTGGCTATACTTCCATCTGTTCCCTTGCAAGCAGGAGCTCCCGTCGAGATGAATGGAGCATCTTGTTTTTTGGTCACCGCTTATTCCCCCCCCCTGTGTTTGGACTCACATCTGTTCATCAAAAAGTATACTGCTGTTGGAGATGAAGAGCAGAAAGAGGCCATATTGTAGCTTCGCCTAGTCCCAGCCCACCGCTAGTCTCGCCTTGAGTTATAATACAAGAAAGCCTGTCAGCTGCGTTACTGTAACTGTTAACGCTCATCTTGACTGATGGGATTTCTTACGGAATCTGATTCAAAACCACCGTTCATACTATACGCCAGAAATAGCAGGCCGTGGGAATCTTGTACACCTGACAGTAATTGCCAAAAAGAGAAATGAGCACGTTGTTTAGGTAACTGTGCACCATTCGTTTGTTTGGGAAATCACTCCAGAAATGTGTTTACAAAATACTAAGTGCTTAGCTGTGGAATTAGGATTAGAATTTAAATTGCTTTAGTGTAAATACAGTAAACCCCCCAATGAGGCGGCTAGTACGTCAGCGTAGAATTGCTGTTTTGAAGTTTTGGTTTACAACGTTTCTCGGAAAAAAACAATTAAAGTCAGACCTCTTAAAGCCAGTGTTACTGGAGAATATATTTGGATTGTATCTGCTCTCCTTTGTATCTGCTTTCAGAGGCTTCACTCTTGTCTTTGCACCCTTTGAATGTGAGCTTTCACTCATACCCGGCTGTGAATGGATTCCAGGAGGCACACAGACCATCGATGAAGATACCTCTTAGTTTCACAACAAGAGAGTCTCAGAAGCTTTGCTTCCTTTAGACACAGTTTTGCTTTGAGCTAAACATACTAGCACTGAGCACAGTATGAGAAGTACTGGAGGGCCATTCGTTTTGCAGGTATTTGTACATAAACAAAGTATTGCACAAATAGAAATTCATTCTAAAGGGGCACAGAACGATCTGTAGTTTCATGGACATCCATCCAATAGTGAGGTCACTAAAAACCACATGATGCTAGCATGCCTAAAAAGGAATGCTACGTGTTGGCGTAGCTCACACTGGCAGGGTCACTGTACATCAGATTTATGTTGTGTTGCTCTGGCTCCTCCAGTTGACATGGCTGTTTTAGTAATTGGATTAATGGCATGGTCTACCACACACAGAGTGAACAGAGTGTTCGGGATAATATAGAATACCTTCTGAACGGGGACTTCAGACTCCCTGCAGCACAGACAGGAACTGGCTTTACTTTCAACCTGAGCTCATAGTGCTCCCTGAAGTGCACGCTTTTCAGGTTCTGCAGTGGAATTCATCTCACCACGCTATACATCACGCTAATTTAGCGAAAGCACGCGATACATATGGCAACTTGCTGCAGCCGGCTGTGGGAGCACGACCCTCTAGAAAAAGCACACGGCCGGCCTTTGATTTAAACCCCTCGCTGTCTCAGAGAGTGTAGATGAAAGGTGCATCATTCACATGGAGGAATAAAGTTGTTTTCAGTCTCTTAAGCAGTTGGTGATTGACAGAGTGCAACGCGGTGGAGAGGAGTTTCTTTTTGATTGCCTTCCAGCTTTCTTTGGCCTGCTGTGCCGCTCAGGGCCCCATCCCAACCCTAAAATAACTCATCATGTAGAGAGTCTCTCTCTCTCTCTCTCTCTCTCTCTGTCTTGCTTACCTCTCCCATCACAAGGTAACTTTGCCTCTCTTTCCAAACAAAATATATAGCATGTGGCATGTTCATTCCACCATGTCCCCGGTGTAGCTTGAGTAGGATTGAAGGCCTCCAGTGTCGAAAGAGAATGTAAGTCATGTGAAGGGTTTGACTCAGCTGTTCACTATGACTGTAAATTAATTCATGAAATAACTATTCTTATAAAACACACCCTTTTTAGGTTAGGTGTTGAATCTATATCCCGGTTGCTCTTTAGGACTTTAGTGTGAAACACATTTGATCCTCTTCTTTTGCTGCAACATGTGTGAAGCAGCTGGTAAACTATCAAGGACGTACACGTGTGAACGTTTCCTGACCTCCGAAAGCAGTACCCCAAAAAATGCAAGTCCACCATCTTCACCTAATAGATACAAGCCGTCTCAGTTTGCTTTTCGTTGACCTCCCCGACACACAACAGAATGTCCACAGACGTTGGACACGATCGAGTAAGATTTGCTGTCTGCGTCCAAACAAAAATCTCGTCCTGAACCTCGGCAAGAAGTTGCGGCAAGAAGTTGGCTCAATGAGAGATATTTCCTCTTATCTACACCAGTCACATGTGCGTGTGTTTTTTGAACGGTAGAAAAGAGAATCATTGTGCATAACAAATGAATGAATGAACTGTATTGTTTCGGTTTTAAGGGTAGGACACGGCACGCAGCTAAAGGTCATGTGCGTGAGTCAAGCGCATGATGCAGTGTTTGCACCTTGACCCACTGACTCTCCCGGACATCCATAGTACTGCTAAATGCATTCGTTACTGTAGATGTGATGAGGCTACATCCTGTGGAAAATGTGCAATTTTTAATCGACAGAATCTCAAAGTCAGCTGAAGTGTTGGGAGTTCTGTTTGTTGGTTTGATTCATGAAGTTTATGACGAACTTGAGTTATATCTCACGAACTAAATCATACGTTGGCCATGATTATGCAGCATTGAGGCATTCAAATCACACAAAAACAACAACAACATTATTTTCCCAAAGGTTGAACGAAAGAGAGAGACCTAACACTGATGAGAACCATTTCCCTCTGAGCAGCATTCTCCGTTTTACAAGAACAGGAGGAGGTTTTTTCTGGTGACTTCATTTGAGCCGGGGTTGAAATTACTGCTGCAGAGACAGCCACAGAGCCCTCCTCAGCTTTATATGTCGTGTGTGGATTTGTAGGGGTTGCGCAGTTCACAGTTCAGCGGCATAACACTCCCTGGGCAGCGCTGCAGAGAGTTATGGCCCATTAGACAGATCCTGTAATCAATACACACCCCATCATTAACATAGACGCTGGACAGCTCGCTCCCCGTTTGTCTCCCTAAACCAGGAGTGCTGCTTTCTGCACTCCAGCTGGTGTGTCTGTTTGTAGGTTGCAATTGTGTCCTGTTCAGGCCTCCTGCGCCACATGTTTTTCTAATTGCTACCATAGACGAAAGTACAGTAAAAAATGATGTACTATCAGCGTCTGGACCTCGGCCGTCCTCCTGTAGAGTTTTCTTTTTTGTTTATTCATGAGCTGTTATGATACAGACATAATGAAGAAGTAGAACAAACTTGGCCATGTGAAGCTATTTTTCAATAAAAAAATGTTCACGCTGTCATGATGCAAAAAAAAAAAAAAAAGAACACAAGCTCCCGCACATCTCTCGGCAGTAAACCTGAAAAGCAAGACTTGGTTTGATTGACACTTCCAAAGCAACATTAACAGCCAGCACCCCTCTCCTTCAGTCACACACGCGCTCGCCGAGGCCACAGTGTTGTTAGGGCAGCCCATAGCCGGCACCATCCTGCTTAAAGACCATATGGAAGTTGTTGGGACGTGATCCCTCAGGAGGATGGGGCTTGTGGCTTTTTGGCGAACACCACGTCTCACAAGAGTCAGCTTTACAAGTTGCGGGCGCACGCCCCCAGATCCAGATATCCTCCACAGAGCACCCCAGCATGTGGCTCATTAGAAGCCGAACGTGGGAGTCTGAGGGGTGTGGTGCATGGAGGCACGATATGCAGCGTGGCTAAAAGTAACGTACGCAGTGTCGCGGGTCGGCAGTAGGTTAACAAAATGCCCCCCACAGAGCTGAGGTGGGTACGGAGGATTAAAAACTGGACCAAAAAGCCCACAGTGATTGAAAAATGTGCATCGATGACAGAGGCAGAATATTATCCTTGTAAGATTTACCACGAAGAGAAAATAAAGGCTCAGTCAAACAGCGTCAGGCCTCGCTCCCTTCTGGTACTGATTAGAACAATAGAGAAGTTTCATTCTCCACTTTCGAGTTACAGTTACAGCAGTTCGGTTGTAGAAGGCATGAAAGGATCGCACTGGAACTGGCAACCATGTGGAAATCACATGTTGGAAAGAGATTAACGCTCACTTGAAATGATTAGCATTGAGAGGCAATTGTATTAACTGCTCAATAGACCAATTCTTACTTCTTCAGCGGAGTGCGAGTGCGGATGAGAGGCCAATGTCTAAGCTCGTCTGTCCTCACTGCCTGCCACAGTCCTAAACACTTGACCTGTTTCATGAGATCTGTCAGGTTCTGTGGCGACTCCTAAAAAGAGGCTCCTGCTGTCATCACAGGACGTTTACCAGACTCCGTGTTCAGTCAGAAAGGTTTTACAGTTGTCTATGGGCAGTTTTGTTGCAGCAATTCTTAGAGCCTGTTTTAACCTAAGTTGAGGCTTTAGGCTTTTCACAAACACTGCATCCACATGGTTAAACACACATTCTACCTACAGCGTTAACACCGTTATAGAGCGGTTTAGAGAGGACGTTGTGTAGGCCAACCCGGAAGTTAGAATCGCACCGGTTCCCTCGACAAAAAGCAAATGGGATTTTTCCATTGGATTTTGGATTATTGCAGAAAAATAAGCTCAACACAATTTTATGATACTCACACGTTTTGTTGGTGAACACCAATTTTTGGATTTTTGAAGCTTGAATACAAGCGGTGGAAGTAAAAAGCTAATGATGGCTATAATGATCGGTTATAAACGACCTACACCGCAGTCACGTGAACGCGAGTATACACAGCGAGGCTGTCGAGGCGGACTAGTCGACGTGATGGCGTTTTGTAGTCTCATTTAGCCACTTGATAGCAACCGCCTTTTAAAGCTTTCAAATTCCCAAGACAGATCTTTACTGACTTATTTTAATATCGTAGAACAAAACGTTATCTTAAGCTTGTGTTGACCACAGACCTTATTTCAGGCATCTAACCAAAAAATCGAATAAAAAACATAATCTTCAAGACAAGGAAACCGGAGGTCCATAAATGCGAACTCATTTCCAGGTATTAAGCTCATTCCTGTGCCACTCTATTATGACCTTCAGTAATGGCCACACTGAAACGGCCAATTATAGGTAAGTCGCTGCAACCATAATTTCTAATGCCATTTTATCTTTCACTGTTATTTCCCAACTTCCCGTCTCTCAGTTACAGCGTTGAAAGGGCCTTTAGTCGAGCCTTTTGTCAAATTCTACTGAATCCTAATCTTCTGAGCGGCTCCCAGCCTCTAAATCTCATAATGGCACATAATGCGCTCGGCCTGCAGAGAGTCATTCCCAAGATTATTGCGATTATGCTTTCATTGTCAATATTATTTTCAGAAATGTCAAGTTACCCCTGGTAGCACTGTTGACCTGCGTAAAGTGAGGAGCTTTCTCTACATGTTTGAGTTATTTCAGGTATTGGTTTCAAGTTTCCCTTTGTTGAATGTAGACTGTAAAGACTTGATGGCTCAGAGGGAGGGGAAGGTGAATCTCTGGTGGATTGTAATGGACTGGAAACGAGCTCGAAGTTGGAAATTAGAGTCCAGTGGACGGGGCGGGGGGGGCGGACGAGATTTTCCCGAGATATACACGCACATGCAAGCCTTATAACAGGTAACTGTAACCCACTAGAGAAATTATGCACAATATTTACCTCAATAAAGACCCTGGGGTTACTTTAATATACGTACAGAATTACTGTGTGACCGCCTCAAGTTCAACCAAGAACTCTGACAATAGTAATAGCTTCGTTCTATAGTTCTTGTTATGAGAAACGTGATTGTTTGGCGCCCCATTGAATGCTTTTTTGTTGAATGGATACTTGGATTAAGCATAGCCGACCTTGTTAAACTGTCTTTATGTGTCTTAACTTTGACAGGACTGGAAGAAGAAAAATACACAGACCTCAAACTCACTTAAGTATGAAGTTGAAGGTATTTTTGCTAAGCTCACAGAAAGTGCTGTTTCCATATTCATCGTGTTTTATTACTGATTGGTTTGGATCAGCATGTTTGTTTGGAAGGTTCAAAGCTGCCAACTACGGTCTCCTATTTTCAGATGACTGGATCTGGACACAATCTCCCAACACTTGGCCGGTCCGTCTGTAGTCATAATTAAGGCTGAAGTGGCAATGCCAGGAATGTTTGCCGTTTTTATCCTCTTTTATATCCGATTGGATTCCCATTTTATTGTTACTCTCGCAATGTAATAATTGCTGCACATATTTGCGAAATGGATGGAATGTGAGCCAATTAGTTTTAATGATCTGCCAGACAAATCTGCATGACAGCAATTACTGCGACAATGTGTTCAACAGCCCAGAGGCCGGGCCCAGAGACAACACGGACAACAGGCAGTGGCAGTGTATGCCGCGGCCACGCAAAAAACGGGCTTCATGTGGGGCACATGTCTGGCTCGGAGTCACCGACCTGTCGTCTTTATCGCCAGCACAGGCGACATGTCTGTCTGGCGTCAGTTCTGCTGAAAACGGGTCACACGTCACTCGGTCGAACACGTATTCCAGCGTAAGCCAGCCGCGAACCTCCATTTATTGTGTTATATTTGAAGAATGCAGTTTCACACATGACGGAGTTCTTCTCCTGCAGCATAGTGTCACTGGAATCTGTGGCCTATTTGATCCGCCGCTTCATCCTCAAACTTGAAGTTGAACAGACTCCGGACAAGGCGGTGGCTCCTAGCCAGCCTGTACTTTAGTTAGATGATGGATTTAACTCCTTGCCAAACAGAGCTCAGGCAATTCCTGTTTTATCCCATGATGGAAAATTCGGCTCACATACCAAGTTATACAAATCCACAACCACATTTCTCTAAATATGTATTCTTCATCAAAAAAAAAGGGGGCTACATTTTCCTCAGAGCAGTTTAAACTGAAATGCTTGAGTGAATTGGTTGGTCTAAATATAATTTGCTTCGCCATAAAGCAGAAGAGAGTGCGGATCGTCTGATATATAATCCTCAATTTGTTCGTTTTTCTCATTATACCGCAGGCTTACGATGCGTAATGCAGTGGTCCTTCAATTAGCATGCATCACGATCTGAGAGAACTAAAACAGAGCTTGATTTGGCCTTCTTTGTGGACTGTGGAGATGAAAGTCTGACGCTCCAGTTGCTATGCAGCGCTGCCGTGTTTCCCTGTGTCACTTCAGTTCTGAGCACATGTCATCGGGAGCAGCGTTTTTTCTAGGGTCCAGTGTGCTTTCACTTAAAAGAATCACAAAGTGGCCCCAGAGTCTGAGCAGAATGGCAATAACAGGAAGCGTGCAGCAGGTAGAGCGCTGTTCGCACCCAGTGGGTCCCTTTTTGGACTGCCAGCACTCACTGCCAAGAGCTGTGGCAGCGTTCCTGCCTGCGATGTGTCAGTGTCCACGGCATCTGTGTCAATAGCATTCCACAGCCCTGTTGACAAAGTGCCGCTGTGTGCTTTAGCCACCGCCGACCGGTGGCCTGATTTACTGTTTGAGGACCATGTCATAAATCCTCAAGTGCCGTCTACGACATACATTTGTGTCACAAGATCGAGAGGTTGTTTACTTTCAATTGCTCGCCGCAGGTCTTTCGGTTTCTGGAGTGCGATGCCAAGATATATATGTGTGTGTGTGTGTGTGTGTGTGGGGGGGGGGGGGGTGCAGAGTGACACAAATAATTTTTTCCATGACCATAAAATGACCTCAGCACCGTGTATTTGCAGACTATTGATAAATATTATGCACACATTCATCTTTTAAGTACAGTAAGCCCCTTCAGATTTAGTTTGTTTTACCAAATAAAAGATACAGGCCGTTTCTCTGATATGAGTGTCAGCTATTTACAGTTGGCCTTCAGTTTTTCCCATTCGCTCATGTTTTTATGACCTCTTGCTTTTATTACCTTTTCAAGCTTCCTGTGTTACAGTGAAAGCACACGCTGGATTCTGGATCAGTGACGAAAGATATTTTTTGGAAATCACTCCATATTGAAACGCCGACGGCGCTAAACTGAGGCATGAAACAGGAGTATAGGCTTTACCTCAGCAAGAAATTGGATAAGGACTTAATGTAAGTGATCATATACATTTCGACTAAACATGCAGTTAAAGACTCAAGAGAAAGTGAACATGACAGCCCCTCCAGGCTCTCTGCTGTATGAAAAGGACAGAAAGGGTTGAAAAGTGAAACTAATGGCCCCATGATTGAATCAATTTAAAGTGAGCCCCGGTTTTGAGATCAGGGATCTACTACTACTACTACTACTGCTCCTTCATACAAGGGCGGCACACGCTCTAACATGACCTGCTGAAAACTTGATCTCCATCTGTGCTCTCTCTTCAGCTGACTGCCAGCCCCCCTGCCAGAACCGTGGCTCCTGCAGCCGGCCGCAGACCTGTGTGTGTCGCTCAGGCTTCCAGGGGCCCCGCTGTGAGGAGGTGACTCCAGAGCAGGTGTACATCCGCGATGGAGGCGCCCTGAGGCGCGTTCAACCGGGGACCAACCCTTTCCAGAAAGACCAACCACGGAGAAGGCCCTCGGAAAGGCAGGCCATCGACACCACCAAGGTCCAGACCCCGCGACCTGCGACCACCAGACTGCCTGTGTAAGTGAAGCAGCTGTGCTTCCCCATGTCGTCTTTTTATAGCCAGGAGGAGCCTCGTAGCTTTGCCAAATTAGGATGGGTCAAAAAAGTTAACATCAGCTTTAAATCATAGCCCGGTCACACCATTCTAGTTGGTGGACTATTAGCTGACGAGCTAAGGACTATCACACTAGCAAGCCAGGAACATGCTAGTGGTGTCAGACACAGTTGTCGTTTACTTCCCTCTCGCATTTGCTCTCATGATTGAACATTATTTAATAAAGATATATTGAAGAGGGTAAAAAAGCTCTAACAGCTAGCTAGCTAGCTAGCTCGTTAATGCTCGCTTGTGATAACTGCCAGTAAGCACGATTGATATCTCGGTCACTAATATAAGTTTCTAAAATAAGTCCATCAATCATTGTTTCATTACTGTCTGCAAACCATTCCTGTTTTGTGGAGTGTTGCATAAAAGTGGATAGAGCAACACAGCTAATGAGCTACGATAGCGTCCTCTATTTTAGGCTCCCCGACGCTCGTCCGGCTCTTTGATCCGATGTCAGTACTGCCAAGATGCTTTGCTATTGGTCAGCGGTGCAAATTTTCAAAACAATTAATTGATTTTGCTGTTTAAAAAAAGGATTGAATGGATTTAAAAAAAAGTGACCAGGCCTTTATACTCTTATAGTTTGCACTTTGCCTAAGCGATTCTTCAATCAACGTTTTAAACTAAACATAAAACTTGTGAAAATGATGTAATACTTGAACTTCTGACATGAGCAGGGTTTATCTCTCCTGATCTACATTGTCACTCCTGCTAAAAGAGCAACCTCAGCCAGAGAAAAAAGGTCTGAAAGTCTGTAAAAAAAGCCTCCATAATGACCAGCAGGGGGCGACTCCTCTGGTTGCAAAAAGAAGTCAGATTGTATAGAAGTCTATGAAAAAATGACCCTACTTCTCACTTGATTTATTTACCTCAGTAAACTTTGTGAAAGTGAGTTTATGGTCTCAATCAGTAGTTTCAAGTCTTCTTCAATACAGAATGATGTTCATTAGTAAATTATGGTCCATTTAGAGTCAAATAGAAGATAGCAATCACGGCGACTCTGTCCACTTCATAAACTCTGGTCTAATGCCATGGCACAGTGGTCTACTACTGTACATTTCAGCATATATATGGATTTATTTTGGTGCATGCTTTCGAACAACTTTTTTTGCTCTAATATACAGTATTCTGTGGCTTTTGTGGCTCTCAATGATTTGTTTTAGCCACCGTTACTGTCACACAGAAAGGCTCACATAAAAATAAATTGACAAACTGCGCTATTAGAATTGCTCTAAACACTCTTGAACAAACAGTAGTTCATTAAGCTCCCGTTCAACGCTGGTTGTGTTTATCGTCGCAATAAATCAAACCAGATGAACGGGTTCATAAGTTAAATCTTTAATACACTCAAAGTAAAACAACATTTTTCTGCCATTTGCTGCCATGCTTGAAAAGGTATTAAGGTAAATCTGTGAAATGTAGGAAAATATAACATGATTTACCAGACAGGAGTATTAACCCATGCTGTTTGCTATGAAAACAGAGCTGGGGGATTATATTTTCTTTCGGCTTTCACTTTGTTCTTTGATATATTGGAATAACTGTGACTCTAATGTATCCAACTAATAATTGCTCAGACGAAGGCCTCTTCCAGTGCGTTCAGCAAACTCTCCAAAGACTGCTAATCAGACGGGCCTAATAGTTTCTTGGCTCTTCTTTCTTAGTTCCAGTCGTGTTGGAAATAACTTTTTTTGGTTTGATTAATTAATCACTTCACCATGGCTGGAGTTGCAGTATATTCTTCGTCAATGATGTTGAAAGGCAGTAATTGTTTCCGGGAAGAGTTTTGACGGATCGCTATTGCTCACAGGTTCAGATTTATCTTGTCAAATCCCGCTCCACTTTGGATTCAGGCCCGGTGTTTTTCTAATCTACTCAAAGTCGGTTAAAGCACCAGAATTTGTTTGGGCGCTGAGGTCATCGTTAATTTCCCTCCACCAAACCACTTAAAACATTCTCAATTGCATCTGACATTCATGGTGCTCCTCGTGCTAATTGTGAGGGTCTCTAGTGTCATTTGTGCTTTTGCTGGTGTTATGGAATTACGCTGGCTGAGCCATCCACATGGGTGTGGTAGCAAAGTCTACTAAATGTTATGGCAGATGGTTCTTGAAAGAGTTTTTGTATATGTCCTCTTTCCTAAAACAATTATATCGGAGTTGTAGTAAATCTTCTTATCAACACAAGACCTTCAAGGGCTGCACAGTTGCTGGGCATGTGTTGTCTTTGTTCTATCTTCAGTCCACAGGACATTTTTGCGTCCTGAGTCACGGATCTGGGACAAATCAAAAGAGACGAGACTGCAGGTTCAGCAGAGTCAGAGACAGGCAGTGTGCCTGAGTCACACATGACTGTGTCCATCTCTCGTGTTTTTTCTGAAACTGACTAAGAGGTGCTGTTAAGTTCAATTGGAGCTATTTCCCCTCTGGTGGAGTGAAACATTTCCAAGCATGCAGCTCAGCCTAATCTAATTATTTGTTCTTGTAACCAACAGAGTTTTATAAAATCTGCAGGCCAGAATAAAAAGCTTCTGCCAGACTTGTAAAATGTCTTCCCCTTAAACGTTATTCAAAGAATTATTTGAATACTTGACTCTCTGTCGTTGGCACTTCCAGCAGGCTTTTTTGAGTGCTTCACATATGAAGCTCAGCCCTCGTGAACTGCTGCAAGTGTTTCGCATTCTCTCGGCCCAGAATGATCTTCTAGGGGTGGAGCAGTGTTCCCCCTGGAGAAGTGCTGGATGCAAGTCTTGGTTTCATGTATCAGACTGAGGTTCCACTGTTTCCGAAGCCAGGGAAGCACCAGCAATGTGAGGTCACAGAGAGTGAGGTTCAGAAAGAGAGACAACGCCAGAGCCAAAGCTCAATTAAGGAGTAATAAGAGGAGCGGGGAGGACAGACGGATAGATCATGTTGGACTTGCCCCCACTAATATACTGAGGGAGCAGACACCACCCCGTACATGCAGCTCCAGTGTCCTTTAATTCTAATCTTCTGGAGAAGGTGTGAGGTACTATATATGTCTTTCTTGGAGCAGACTTCGCTTGTTATGTCAGCAGCACCCTGTTACTGACCCTGCCTGTCAAGAGGCGCCAAGAACAAGAAATAGTGCGGAGACGGAATGAGACGTACGAGGAGGGAGGGAACGAAAACAACGATAATCAGAGAAAACATCAATTAGAGAGAGAGAGAGAAAGTAATTTGTTCAGCTCAGCAAGGTGAAGGGATCGGGATACAGTCTGACATCAGACAAGGAAAGTGTCAATTTTAAGAGGATTCTCAACATCTCAGTGAAGATTATACGGAATTTGATTTTCAAATGGCCAGCACCTCAATCTAGTGTGGCTAGACACAAGGCATTGAGGTATTGAAGGTATTGAGCGACCATAAAGAGATTTTGGAGAGGTGCTTTTCACTAAACTATTCACCCAATAACCAAATAAGCAGGATATCAACATTTTCCTGTTGTCTCTGTGCTGTGGTGACAAAGTAGGCGTCAGTAACTACGTAGTAACACTGGTGATGATTTGAAAGCACGAGAGCTGGAGGTCCACCGTTTTGCCTTCCAAACAATTGCGCGGTCAAGTTGCGGTGCAGAACTCCAACTTCCATCGCATCAGACAAACTCAGTGAAGGAGGCGGCCGGCATACATTGCAATGTTCAGCGCTGCAGTCATGGTAAGCTTCACCGAGCAGCGAGAGGTGTGGTGCCATCTGCAAGTGTTCCGCGTTGTGAATGACGCGAAAGACACTTTGTAATTGCATTTCAAACCACCTCCGTATGTGTTTTGGATCTGATTTGCAAATATCGCATCATGTGTTTTTTTTTCCTGTCCAAAGTTTATTAAATCAATCTGGATACAATTTAATATATATATATATATATATATATATATAATGTTCACTTGCAGTTTTCTCAAGGCAAACCGTCGGAGACAAATCTGTCCATCGCACTCAGATGGAATTTCTCTAAAAATCTGATGATGACTGCAATGTTGTCAGTCCTGTGTGGGCACAGCTGCCTCCTGAAAAGTTATTTTAGAGAATAAACTATTTCCTGAACAGTCCTACTGAATGAATCCAGCACATTGATGACTGACAGCCTGGAATAAAAGTCTTGTCGGGATGGACAAAACATATGAGGAGCCAGTGGGTTCCTGGGACATGGGAATACAAATCCTTACCTCTTCTTGAAATCCTGTCTCCAGTCCTCCACCTCTCCTCTGACCATTTCAACTGTGTCCCAAATGCCCCAGCTGCCTGTTCTGTTGGGTCAAACTCGTAAAAATTGAAAATAGGTACATCCTATAAGCAGCTGGCAAACAAATATCTGTTTCCTCCTCTGACCAAATGCGATTTACTGTAAACCAGCGTTTCCTGCGAGCGTTGTGCTCAGCAGCAGTGAAAGGCTTGTCGCTGTCAGCACCAGATCCTGTAGATCACAGCTAGTCTGTCAGCTCCCAGTATGAAGGTCAGGGCCAGCGGTGAACACTCTTGGCTGAGCTGGAACAGTGATAACGCACAGAGGAAGTATTCAGCACCTCCTATGAGTCCTCCATATTCACTCCACAGCCCCACCGTCCCCGCTCTGACATCGGTCCTCTGCAGGAAACCGAGCAGGGCCGAGCAGGATGTGTGTGCAGTAAGCAGGTCGTCATCTCTCTCTGTTACATAACCACACTAAGGACAGCTGGCAGCAGCTACCTGGATAGCATAGCTGTACTGTGATACCGCATACATTTTTTCTGTGTGTACTAGAACTTAAACACACAGTAGATTTTACAACTAGAATGTGTTATGAAGAGAAGGAATTAGTCTAGTCTTGGGCTAGAGTTTGTAGTTGGAGCACATAGGTCAAAGCCAAAGTTCCTCAGTGTGATGTCACAACTGGAAATGATAATGATATTAAGTAATAATGATTTGATAATTTGAATTTTGGGAAAAGAGAGCATTGGTATCGGATAGGTAATCGAGTCAGCAGATGAGGTATTGAATTGGAGAAGAGAGCGTTGGATTGATGGTTATCACCACTCGCTCTTTATTTGAAATGTTTCAAATTCAGGGCCAATGCCTCAATGTCTTGGTTCATTAAAGTAATTGCTCTGTGCAATTCTGCAAAGTAAGATTTGCTTCAGGGATGATTACAGATTTGGTCACACCCAGTAACATATTGCTCTGTTGAAGAAAAACAAAAACACCCAGTGACATGGAGCAGACCGACCCGTAAGAGGGTGATGCACACGGCCTTTCTCCGCATTAACTGTTATGCTTATACCCTCACTGTTTGCCTGGTGACTAATGGGGCTGGCAGCTATGTGGCCTGTTGACTCAAAGCTTTGCACACAGCCACACAGCCGTTTCTCAGAGGAAACTGTGGTCATAGTGGGAGTTCTCCATGTTAATCACCCATCACCGGTTGCTTTCACTCCCCCTCAAGGCAAAACCGCACCGCCAGCGCAAAGTCCTCCAGGTGGACTCGGCACCTGCAGAAAAATATTGTTTTACAATCATCACCAATGTTCGAGGTAGCAATGCTCACTGAAAAAAATATCTGAAGTAGTGACTGTAACCGAGCTTGAATAGAATATGATCATAAAAGTTAAACGGCAGGAGTGGAAATTCACTCAACAACATTCTCATAACTCAGTTGAGGGGATCATAAATTAAAAGAGTACCACAAATCCCACAGTAGCTTTCCATCTCATAATACTCTTGATGCGTTCGTCTTTGACCCGATACGTGTGTTCGTAAGACTGAAATATATATCTTCACGTTCAGCCCGGGGAAGTTTTCCCACTGTACCACCTGGTCTGCTTTGCTACTCAAACAGGACGTGTACAGAATCGTCCTCTTGTCTCCCCCTTTTTCGCTGCCAAAACAGAGGAGGCCTGCAGATGGGGAGTCGGGTAGAAGTAGAGAAGAGGGGTTAGAGTGCAGGCTAATTCCCACCGGTTGTGTGCGCTGCACTCTCCTGAATAGAACTCTATCTCGCTTCTAAACCAGGCATATGACAGCGTGTCTCGGGCTGTGATTTGTATCCCTGCGTTGGGAGACTGGGAATGAACTTGAACGAGGTCAGGTTTACTGGCTTTCTGCTTCTGGATCGCAGGCGTGTTTGTGTTGCGTTTTGGTGCTACGTACCTTTCCTTGGCCCTGGTCCCTGGCCCCCTGTGTACAGTATGTTCACTTGTGATATGATTGGGATAGGGCTTTCCGGAGCACGGCTGGACATCCACTGCCACAGTTTTGTAGTGTCGAGGGGGATTATTGTGTACCTCTGTGCTACTGTGGGTCAACAGGTCAAGTGCAGACTCAGCTGTGGAGGCCACTCTGTCCTCAGGTGAACTCTCCACGTGCTACAAGAGCCGAAGAAATGGTGGATTTTGCATAACATGTGATGGAAGATTGATTCAGCATATGTTTTGTAATAAGTGTGTCTAATTGTACTGTAGATTTTTGAATGTGAGCAAGCTTAACACACAACGATATTGACCGAGCCAGGCCCGGGAAGAGTTGGTGTGTTTCTTTTCTACAAACACAGAGCCAAATGAGTCCCATGAGTGTTTGGCTTCCTGCTCGGACAGAGGGAACAAAGGACCATAGAGAACTCAGCGTGGGACAGATATGTCTTTCTCTCCCTCCATCCCAACTCTCCAAAGCCCCGTCCGAAACGCGCTGTCTGGGCCACAGTGCCAGCAGGCTCGGCGTCTGTGGCCAAAAGCTTCTCATCAGGCCGGACTGTGCAAACGCAGCTGTCGGAGGGACAAATACTGTACGGCAGTCAGAAGAAGAGGGGCATCTATCCCCGAATGCACTCCAGCTCCGGAGCTGGAGGCAGATGGAGAGAGCATCAATCAGGCTCATCTCCAAGATATGGGGCACGGTGTTGAAAGCACGAATAAGCAAGCAGTACGGAACCACCTAATCCAGTCAGACGTCAGCATGTGTGGTTAATGTGGGGTCGAGCGGTGGAGGGGACACATCACACACTCGTGAATTTCTTCTTTCATATCCAGACGTCAAAACTCAACTTTGCGTTGGCCTTCTGGTAAAGTTTTTATTGCTTTTTAAACCAATGTTGCAGACCAGTACAAAGATGGGAAAACCCTCTTTGGCTTTATTATCAGAGCATTCTGACATGTGACACTGACCAGCGTACAGGCATAGCCTCAGTCAGCACTATTTAATGGCTCTTCCTGCTGACCTGTCTTGTGGCATTTTAATAAGTGAATGATCAGAGCAACTACAATAAACTGCAGAGTATTGAATAGCCTCTCAGCTCACCATGTCTCCGGGCATTTTGATTCTGGCTCCTGAACCACAGCCACCACACTGCTTTTGCTTCCATCCAGAATCAGGCTCTTTCTGGATTTCTTTGAAAAGCCCACATTATAAATGCTGAGGTGAAAACAGACAGGTTGGCACTGCTGCTGCCCCCCTGGGGATGTAAAATAAACTGTTTATTTCACAGCTCTTGGCCTGTGATTGAGTAGACGGCAGTAGTCGTATGTTTTGATCACGTCGTGTCTGAAAAAACCTCAATGAGGTCAAATTCACAGAAAATCTGTTTCCCTGCAGGCGGTAAGGGAAGTGAAAGGTATGAAAATTAAGTGGAACTTGACCTCTTCATTTGTCTGTGAAGCTCTTGGTCCAAATAATAGTCTTTGCTAGATACATTTTTTAAAGAAACTTTGCTGCTTTCAAATCTGCAATAGGCCCAGTTGTTGCTCTATTATAAGCCTCATCCCCTGGGGCGAGAAAAAAAAAAGCTTTCTGAATCAATCCAACCCCACTGTAATTCATTTCACCCAGGCTCTGGCTGCTACTAGCGGGATTCCTGGAAGGCCGTCCAGACAGAGAGAACATTATTTAATCCAGCCTCGGTGGCTGGTGCGATAAGCCCTCAGACACACCCAGATTTTCACAAGGGGAAATATTCTGCCGGGACGCACAATTATCCAAGTCATAATGACTGGAGATGTTATCAAAGAGAGACTTGGGCCTTAATTGCTCACTGATGTTTGGCTGCATGCGGCTACGTATATATATGAGAAGAACATGTCCTTGTTTCGGGAGAAAAGGGGCTTATCGGTAAAGCGCTGCACATGTTTCTGTGACGAGGTGTTTTCCTGTTATTCCTGGTTCATGGTGTAAGACGCATTGGACTACTGGCACTACTGGCAATGTTGAGTCACATTTCCATGGAGCATTAATTCAAAATGTCATCACTTGTATTTTTCGTGTATTCCGACGACAATACGCCGAGCAGTAATTATTCATTCGTTATTTACGTTGTCAGGAATGAAATATGTTTTTGATTTATTTATTCATTGCTGCTCTAGAACGTCTATCTCTCTTCTGTGTGATCGTAGTTTGGTCTGAGCACATCTATGTGCCCCAGTAGATATTCTAGGCACATTGATCTTTTTTTATCCTTTATATATAATGCAAGCTCTTTAAAGAAATTGTTGAAAATTTAGGGAAATCTGCTTATTTGCTTGGTATAAATCTTCTCTTTTAACTCTGCAAGAAAGAAGTGAGAAATGTCTTAACTATTCCTTTCAATCAACTTCAGGAGTTTTTCAGTGATGCGAAGTTGACGTGCAAGCTTCGCGATTATCTTGCTAATAAACAAGTTGCGAGAGTAGCCAGCGGAGGTTAAAACATTTACTCACAGAGATTAAGCATTCGCGAAAAGCTGTAATTGCAGGGCGACTTTAATACGACGGAGGCTGGTGTTGAGTTATTTTTGAATTCACAACATACACAAACTTCACCGCCGTGCCATTGCATGACCTTGTTGCTGTGAAGAACACACAACAACAGCGTAATGAAAATGCCCTCGGGGTTGGAGAATATGTTTATTGGTGCATGCTGAGTGGTTCAAACCTCAGGGTTTTATTGAAAGAAATACACAGGGACCTCAGCGGTGAATGGTGAGTGGATGAGGGCGTTCTGCATGAAGCCTGAGGAATGAGACGTGTGACCACAGTGGGGTTTGACCACTGGTGGTACAGATGGTTTGGTGCAATGACTGGGTGCAGGATTGATTCTTTCTCAGCCCGCAGAGACTTCTTTCACCTCCTAAAATACACCAAGGCTGTTAAAACAGACCAAATTTTGAATTCAACTTTTGCCTTCGTTGCCTGTGGGCCGTCACGGCCAGATCAAACATGGGGAAAAAATCTCTGTCCTCTCAAAGTAAGAAAGAAATTGACTTAAAATATCCAATTGGTAATTTAATTTCTTGTAAAATATCAGATATAAAAGTCAAATCAAAGCCAAAATCAAATTCTATAGCGAACAAGTCATACTTGGAACGTTAAAGTTAATGTCTTGGACGTCACAGAGATTCATAACACTTTTGGGCTTTGGATAGCAAAACATGAACAAGAGTCAAGTGGGTATGTCTTTGCTAATGTTCTTGAATAACACCTCCTGGGACTAGTTTCAACAGTCTGCACTCTCCTTCCTTGTCTGTAGGCTTTAGTCTGGGAAATGTGGATCACCATCTGTTGTTGAGTTTTATGCCGAAAAAACGTCTCTCATATGACGCATTTAAAATCCAGAGCATAACGATGTATATAATCCCCGTCCAGTGCACGGCGTTTCACAGTTTTAATAGTGAAACATGTCTGAAAAATTTCGTATTTCTGGAAAGTCTTTGGGCTGCATGGTTATTCTTAATCCCTTAACTGCTTTGCCACTTGATAGGGAACACTTAAAATGAATTGGGAGAGTGCCAATATGCTTTGCTGCATCCAAAAACGGTCCGTACCCCTCACACAGGGCTCTGTTTCGCTCACAGGCCTCTCTCTCTCTGACTGCACAAGTGCAGTTTGCAAATACACTCGTAAATCTCCTCTTCCTTTGTTGCCAACAGTGTTTGCAGCGGTTGAGCAGCACAACATTTTCATTGTTTCAGCTGCTGTTTGCATACTTCCTTTCTTTCGAGTTCTGCCGTTCCCACCAGTGAGACCGATGATCTTTATGTTCTAGCGCAAGCTTTGAAATGAACAATAGTCGTTAATGCTTTCTGTGAACGAGACCAATGTGTGTAAACTCTCATTTACTTTCCCATTTAACAAGTAGCCTTTTAAATTGCCCTAATTATGTGTGGTTCTTATGTAATAGGGGCTTTTGGCTGACGCTCCATGTTGGAAAGAGGTAAATGGAAGCATTAAATTTTGTTTAAATAAAGAGAATAATGACTCGATTTTCCGCAGCAGGATAGAGCGACTCTTGTGTCGATCGGTTCGTAAACCTGCTGATGGTTCGCCACTTGTCACCCTGAAGGTCATGTTCAGTCCAACACAGAGAGGAGTGAGACGGGACAAAGTGACAATGCTGGGAGCTATCGGGTTGTGCCGTGTGACCCAGACTGGGACGCTCATGCCAGACACCTCTGCCTGCTGTCAGGCTGTCTTGTTTCGACAGTCTGTTCATAGCCAAATGGCTACATCCAACAACCAGATGAGCTCCTCATATCGAGCCTATTTTCTGCATTAGCTGCCGTAAGCCAGCAATCCGGGCCATTAGATGCGGGTTCGGACTTTGGTACTCTCAAACAAATCAAAATGAAAAACGAGCTTTGCCAAGGTAGACTTGTGCTGAGCTTCGAGTGCTGAGAGGGCCGGTGAAAAACCATTTAATTTCACAATCCTTTCCAACCTACTTGGCATCCTAAGCCCAGAAGAACCAGGCTCTCTGTCTGCAATGCATTAACTGACAAATCCGCTTTAATTCTTGTGGAGATTTATAGAGAGAGAGAAGATAATGAAAGCACCTCGGAGACTGAGCTGTTGGTGAATGAATCAGCAGTGGGCCATACGTTACTGCGTAGCGCTTCATATAAACACTGTTCTGGGCTACGGAGATGGTTGGAGATGTAAACAATTCCTGAGGATCTGGGCCACTGGGCGTGTGTGTGAATCTTTTAGGTGAACAGGATCATCAGATAAATCCACAATTTCTTTGTCTATATAAGAAAGAAGACAGTCACCACGGGGATGATGGGAAGTGGTGTTTTCATAGCCCCAGTGGCAGTGTAGTTCAGCATCAGCAGAAGCCCAGAGATCAGAGGGTTTATAGCCTTTTTGACTATCCTCCAGCTCTTGGTCCTGGCTTGACTGTTTGTGCTCCTCTCCAGGAGGACGGCTGGGACCGCCACGATGCTGCCTGTCATGCCTTCATGAGCGTGAATATTCATGTCGTATTGCCGCGATGACTTCAAACATTCGTAGCAACTGAGTGCCAAATAATACTTTTGCGAAACACATTGGACGCTTTACAGTGTGGACTCTTGGCCCTCGCTGTGATTTGTAATTTACTCAAATGTGATGAGGTTTGGTTCTAACTGCTTTCCGTACGTGAGTGATGATGAGTGGAGGTGGACAGCGCCAATGGTTTTATGGTTTTAGTTGGAGGCCTCCGCTGCTATCAGACACAAACGCTTTGATCGAGTGTTTGGACTGAGACTAATCGGTGTAAAAGAACTGATTGCTTCTCTTTGAATGTAATCATTGAGCACATGTTCTGAACATGAAATAATACATGTCGTGTACTAGACCCAGTTAAGCATCACATCGTATGCAAGTGAATCTCCCTAATGTAATCAAAGTCTCTAAATGTCTTGGCCTCATGATTGCAACATGTGTTCATAATGATTTTTATTTGGCCATTTCTAATTTAAGTAATTGTTCAACATTTTGGACATTTCGAGAGATGGATCTGAAATTTCATAAATTCAATATATTTCTCCAATAATTTATTTTATTTGCCTCAATTCTGTCTTTACACCATATGCTCATGCTCAAATCTCTTAGCATCGCCGTCAATGACTTAATTCAAACTATATGGCCATCATTTGATACCCAAAACACTTTCCCCATCCGATGTTGAAACCACGTTCCATGTAAATCTTGCCAGAGGTCTTCAAAATCGCCCAGAACAAGGCGGGGGAATGGTTGCTGCTTGGATCGCGGAGGCCTTGAAGTTCCTAATGATGACATCAAAGGTGCAGAGTGAGTGGCTTGCCCTCACCGCCCCCTGATCTGCAGGCAGGGAGGGCAGCGGTGAGCTCATGATGAGGAGGAAGTCACTTTGCCATTGACAGTGAGAGAGGCAGAAAGAGCAACATCTGGCTAGGCCTATAGGAAGTGAAGCAGGATATGCTTGTCGGCCAGGTGTGGCTGTTAGTGATGGAAAAACCCGATCATCTGGAGTGGACGGTGTAGCTGGGGTTAGCCACCTCCTGTAAGTCCTTACCACCTTGACACCAGCACCTCTTGTTTCCCCGTGTCACATCCTGTCCCCGGGACCCGCCCTGGAGATTCAGGATCTGGGTCAGCAGATGTCAGCTATAGTTGCTGCCTGTTGTCTTTTGAAAAGATGACGTGAGAGACTACTATCAAATGTTTGTCTCTCCTTTTTCCCCTTTTCATGTGGACTGTGGTTTGTGAGTAAAGGGACATGCATAGGCCTGTGCTATATCCAGCACAGCTGGGAGAGGGTGTGTGTGTGTGTGTGTGTGTGTGTGTGTGTGTGTGTGTGTGTGTGTACACGTATTCATTTTTGTGCAGCGTGCACACGTGTGTTTATTTGCCCGATTATCGTTGTGCGTCTGCTCGACAGAGCTGATTTAGTGTGCAAATATGTGGTGTGTGGCTAAAAACCACATGTAATACATGTTAATGCATGGTTTATATCATTTGGGGATTTGATTACAGCCTCAACCTTACAGGGCCACAGGTGTGCTTTGTAGAACTATTCCTCTGATCTCCCCGACACGGTTCATCTTTGTCTTGCTCTGCTGACTGTCTGTCTGGGCAGATCAGTGGGATCCAGATGTCTTTTGCAGGGTTGAACCCCAGCACTCCCCAAGCTTTCTTACACCCCCGGAGCCAAGGTAGGCCCGTCTGCCTGTCTGTCTGAGAGGCACGCGCCTCCCCCAGGTCGCTCACATGAGCTCAGCTTCCAGGACGTGCAACACAGGCTAGGTTAATTGACCCAAATCAATTAACCTAGGCCTGGAAAAGCTTTGTTCTTCGACCCTAGTTTTAATACTTCCTCCAGCCCGGTGCAACACTCAGGATGTTATTCCCTGGTCGGGCCACAGTCAGACAGAACAGGGAGTTCATAATCTAGTCAAGCAGACACAGTGGGTGATGGACAGGTTTTGTAGTTTAATCACACACATACACACAAACAAACTGCGACCTGTGAGTCGTATTCCCTTTGGTTGCCTGAGCCTTTATTTGTTAATCGGTGATGAAAAATCTTCTCTTGCAAAATGTCTTCAATGTTAAACAGAATATTTTCATTAATTAGGGAGGGTGACGGCTCTGTGACTTAACAGCCGATGTTAGTTGAGAAACCCTATGTGCTTAAAAAATGATACGGTATTATTAATATGATTAAAACAAAATGACTTCCAAATCATTGTGTCTCATCTATAAAATCAATTAGGCAAAGCTATGACCTAAGGCAGCAGGAATATTATTTTCTACTGGACACACTTAAATGGATTTCACAGCGATGCACCTACGTTGCTGATGGGTGTTTCTTAGCGAGTGTATGTATATGTGTGGGATATTAGCGTCATATGTTTATGGTCTTGTGATGATGTGAATGACAGGACCCAAGTGAGACGGGGACCCCCTGACTCCTCCCCTCAGCAGACTGGAACCTCCCGCACTGTGAAACGTTATCCATCATCCTCCGGGCCTATAACGTCCAACGCTCTACCAAATGGCAACGGCCGCGCTAACGGCCATGGCAGTGAACGCAGGACCTGGCATGGACACAGAAATGGGCATCGCAACACTCACAGGCCTAGCAGCGACAGCCAGCTGCCCGGGCAGTTCAACAATGCATTATCCCCAGCAGGTAAGAAGAACAAAAACATGTCTATTACACTGTGAAATGAATATCACAAAACTTGTATTCGCTCTCATTTTACATGCATACTTAACTTTTCTGATCTCCCTACCCACGTCAAAGCAAACACGATCATTCTGGCTCCATTAACAGAGGCTAGCTTACACACGTACACATGTATGGTGTCATCGTTGAATGGAACATTACCCACAAGAAAGGAAATTGGCAGTGCCCCAGGCTGCACTTCCCACCCCACCCCCCTTCTGTGGTCTGCATCACGCCAGACAGACAGACGTTTGATAGAAAAGCTGCATACAGTGTGTGAGCGTGTGTGTGTCAGTGTGTGTGTGTGTGTGGATGCTTTGATATGTTTGGGAATCTGCCCTGTCACCTCTCTGACATGACAAGCGCTGAACCCTGGCGCCTCTACCCACAACAAAAATAAATGTGATCCTGTCTCTCCTAATTCCTTATTCTCCCTTCACTACTTCATCTTGCTCCGATCCGACATCCAGCATGCAGCATCCAACAGCTGTCTGCTGTTCAAGCTTGTTTTTAGCCGCGTACCACAGCAACGGCTGTTGAACGGCTTCCCAACATTACACAATGTTAACTTGCACTCAATCTCTCTTTGTCTCCTTCATACATACACACATCCAAAACACCTTCCCCTAAAGATAAAGGGCTTTGGAGGTTGGCCCGATACTTAATAGTATTCTTTCCCCTCATTTGCTGGCCTGTGGCACATCGCTCATTCAGCTGCCCAGCCGTCAGCACACACCCTCGCACACTTATAAACCTCCCTTTCGCCCAGACTGGGAGTGTGTCACAGTGAGGCTGAAGGAGGAAGGATGCAGCTCGTCTCCAGCCTGTCTCTGCCGCTGCTCCTCCTCACCCAGGTGTGTGTGTGTCTTCCAGGGGCCAACCTCACCTCCAACTTGGACCGCATTAAGATCGTCTTCACGCCCATGCTGTGCCGCCGGGTGTGCAGCGGTGGGCACTGCTACAACAGCTGTGAGAAGGGGGACGTCACCACGGTCTACAGCGAGAACTCGCAGCAGCAGCAGCAGCAGCCGCCAAAGAACCAGGGCTTCCGACTCTGTGAGTGTCAACTCTTGGGCCTCTGATTGCCATTAACCCCTATCTTTCTTGTCTGCTTGTCTGCTTGTCATCCATCGTCTTCTCTTCTCCCCCTCTGTCACTGCCTCTCTTGCTCGATTCTCACACACTTCCCTCGTGTCTCCATCCGACTGTCTCGTTCTTTTTTTTTATGGGGTGAGCTTGACAAAAATGGGTTCCCAGTGGCATGCTGTCTGTTCTGAATACCGACCTCAAAGTGGAGGCAGAGTGGTGGAGATTAAAGCTGAGAGCTGCGTTACAAACTCTCACTGTCAAAGAGAAAGAGAGAGGGGAAAGTGGGAGAGATGGGGGTAGACCAGATTAAAAGCGAGCCCCGTAATAGGGGGCTAATCTCCCCCTCGCACACACACACACACACACACACACACACACACACACACACACACACACACACACACGTGGAGCTGGTGGTCCCACGCTCCCAACACTTAGCCCCATCTCTTTGCGGTTTACACCTCGCGGTTGGCCCTGCCGTTAACCATTTTACGTGCTCCCTGGGAGAGCAGGAACGAATGAAAGAGGAGAAAGAGAGGCAGAAAGAGAGAAAGAGTAGCCGCATGAACAGGATTTTATAGGGATTACATTAAACCTTCCATTTATCCGGGGGGGCTTTGCTCCAAATTCACACAGGAGTGTCCATGGGAAGGGAAGGGTCGGTCAATGCCAACGGTAGGGTCGTACCCCGGCATGTTTCTTAGTTTTCTCATCAGTTTTAAGGGTCTCGCTAAGGCTCAAAATAATGACTACTTGTGAATTAGAGGGTGCACATACCGCACACATACAAGTCCTCTCATTCCCCTTAAATGCAAACTCAAACAGACAGACAAACATGCAACCAACCTGCACTTAAGCGCACTAGACCTAGCTGACTTTTGGATTTATAAACAGGTTGATATTGCAGATTTATGTGCCCATTAATGGGGTTTTAGAAAATGGAGTAGATATTCCAAACACTTCAGCGTCCTGGCAGAGGCCTCCCCCCACGATTACATTCCTGGCACCTCCACGTCTTCCTGAGCAGCGGGTTTGTTTTAATGCCCCAATTTCACTCTCTAGAAATCTCCCTTCATTATGCAAACGCGTGCGTTAAAGAGTGCATTAAAAAGAGATTGCTTTCCATTTAGGCTAGCATCCTGTTATTGCTCGGGCGTGCGTATTCGTCGAGGAATGTCAAGTGGACAGCAAACAGTTGTCTCATGCTGTTGTTATGTTCGCTACGCGATGCAGTAAAATCTGTCTGGATAATTATAACAGGCTCCCTTGATACGCACCCCGTGTACAACGTTTACTTTAAAGCCTGATATTAGATTTGGTAGAAGTCTGTTTATTGAGTGAGAAGTGTGTGTGTGTCTTTTTGCTTGTTAGAGGTTGTTAAATGGACAGACACATAGGCAGACAGGGAGCCCGGTATGCAGAGTCGACAGTAGTCTAAGAATAGTTCCTGCCCCATGCCGGTGTGGGACTGGCCTCATAGACCAGTCGAGGCCTGCATCCCACATTGAGAGGATTTAATAGCCTTCTTGAACTGATCATTTAGCCAGCATGTCTAATCACTGGAGGACTTCCTGTGTGTTTGGACACCAACTCTAGACCTCTCTTTCTGTCTGTTTGTTAATGGTTTTTTTCTCACATTGCTTCTTCCTTATTCCCTCCTCTCTCTCTCTCTCTCTCTCTCTCTCTCTCTCTCTCTCTTTCTCTGTCTCCATCTTCTCTGTTTTCAATCTGTTCCATCTTCCCTCCTTCAGTCTCACTCTTGTTGACACTATGAGCCAGGGAGCTCTCTCCGTTCCCTATTTACACCCTGTTAAAGTGTTACTGTCTGTCTCAGTGAGACAGAGAGGATGCAGTTCACTGCGTGTATCCATCAGCAGCGCCGTCTTTCATCTCATATGGGTGGGCCGTCTGTATGTCCAGCTGCCTTGCAAAGTAGTCCTGTTTGTGGTGCTGCTGAGCCAGAAAGGTGCAGTGCTTCACTTTTTTCATCCTTCATCCGACCATCCAAGATTTTCCTTTTTCTTATTTGTCTCGGTTGGATATATTTTTTTCCTCCTTTTGATAGTCTTTGATGTTTTGAGTTAGCGGAGGTCAGATCAGAGCGAATCTGTAGATGGGAGCAGGCTGGGCTGGCACCCGTCCTGTATGCCAAAAGATAAGGCCAGTGAAAGCAGTGCTGTCAAACACCATCTGGCCAGTGCTGGCCTTTTCTCTCTTTCTCTCCCCATGGTAAATTGCAAAACTATAAATCGAGCTGTAGACTGAGCATGTTTTGTGATTCAATTTACTTATATTTCTAAGAGCCAGTTGCCCTTCTTGGAAATTTTGTCCAAGATATGATAGTTTGGGAAATTCATGTTGTTTTCCTGCTGCCGGCCAAGCAAGTTTTTCATACAGATTATTACAGGATGAGTCATCACTCATCACCATGCACAGGAGTTACTGATGCGAGGCAAAACATGCCAATGAAGGAGGTGCAGCAGGAGGCACTCAGGACGAAGTTGAAAACAACATTAAAATGTGCAGACAAAGCCTGTCCACATGAAGACTCAGCACATGCCCTTCCTATTAGAAATACCCTTTCTGTTTCCTATTACCAGATCCTTGTGCACGAGGATCCATAAATCTGTGTAATTAAATGTGGCGTGTTGTGTATGCTAACGAATCTTTCACTTAATCTTTTTCTCTTTACCTCTGAATCACCCGCCCCTGTGTTTGTCTCTCCGTCCTCCCTGCAGTCTTCTGTCAGATACCCTGTCTTAATGGAGGCCGATGCATCGGCAGGAACCTGTGCTGGTGTCCATCAAACTCAACAGGGAAGTTCTGTCACCTGCCAGCCCCGCCTCCTGCCAGACCCACCCCTCACAGCCACAAGGATGCCAGCCACCGGGGACCAAAAGCTCCCCTCCACTCCATGTACACTCTACCACTGTCCAATCAGCAAGGTAATCCCCCACCGCTGTGGCCAATGGGAGGGCAGCCATTGGCCTCCCACTGGCTTCTTTTTCAAATGCTGGTGTGATAGGGTCTTTTATCTGTTTTCATTTTATTTATTTTTTAATGCATAAAGACTACTATTTTTAACACTCTGCCATTGCACGCCAGCAGTGGAGGTCAGACTCTATTTTGAGCAGAATAAGTAATGGATGACTTAGTGGAAGCCGTAACATTGTCCACACAATGCTGCTTTTATCAAACAGATGTGATTATTAGAAACAGAGCAAGGCCACATCATGAAGTGATGAGACTGAAATCAGATTAACTCACTTTCCTCTTCTCCTGATTTCCAATTTCCTCATTGCGTCTCACTCAGCATCTCGCTTTAACAGTAACTAGCAGAGGCTTTAGTTTAGATTGTTTTAAATTCCCCTCAGAAATCTTCTGTCTTCCCTTTTGAATTGAAATGAATTGTGATAATTGAATGACATGAGTCCAATGTCTGGATTGAACAAAGAAATGATCCTTCATGTCCGTATGCTTTATATAACCACTCAGTTTCACGTACAGGGCTCTTGATAACGTCTCCGTCTTCTCCTCGGTCTGTCCTTGTCATCTGTCTGTGCGACTATATGATTCATGAGTGTGGCTCAGGATTCTGGGAAAAAACTGGCACTCCCTGAAGATAGATTCTTCCCTTCTGGGAGGAGGACAAAAGAGCTCATTCTCCACATGTCAACATCTTCTCAGTTCCTCAACAAATCTGTTTTTGGTCTTTAAGATGATTTGATTTGAACCAAAGACTTAAAAAGTCTTTGTGTTGTTGTTGTTGTTGTTGTTGTTTGGTCGTATCTTAATACTGTCTTCATTGCCGGGAATTCCCCATGTGGAGCAAGCTAAGTGTGGGTTGAACAACTCTGTGCAGGATGTTAGCCGATAGATCGCAGACTGCAGCGTGTATATACAGCTTTTATCCCTTGGCTGAGGATGCTTCCACTTACATTATCCAAAAATTGTAACTATAAACGAGGGATACTCAACTTGCTTTGGCTGGGGGCCACTTTTGCAAAATGCCAGGAGGCCAGGGGCCAGTTCAAAAACACATACATTCAGTACTTAGCCCCTACCTCTGTGGCGAGGCCGTAAATTGAGTGTCACTGCTATAAATGATCCTCTACATTGTATAAACTGTGGGCCTCTTCTTCTCCAGTGTCTCTCCACCCATCCTTGGTGAACGTCCACATTCAGCACCCTCCAGATGCCGAAGTCCAGATCCACCAAGTAGCTCGGGTCCAGCCAGGACAGAGACCGGCCACTGCAGATGGGGCTCACTCTGTCCAGCAGCGCTCTCAGCCTGGGAACGGACATGAACCCACCAACGACCATAGCAGCAGGCAACCACACACCAGTGGGAACGGGAATAACCATGCCAGAACGCACACCCATCAGAACGGACAAGTTGGGAGATGCTTTCAAGAGACAGTTGATGGACAGGTATTGTGTTAAGTCATTAAAACACCCTATGCACACTGTCATCACTCGCTGAGTTAAGCCACCTGGCGTGTCCTAGCCCAACGTAGGTTTTGACAACAGCGAGTGAAAGTGTTGTTTTACCACAGTCACGCTCCCATCCCGTCACTTTCTCTGATTGCTGCTGTCTCAAACAGGAAGTGGGCCTGTAGCTATGATTTAAGTCATGTCCAGGATTTATGAGCTCCGACCACACATGTCATCTCATGTTCCACCGGTTCCCCAACAAAGGCATGTTATGAGTTAGGATGTGTTCGGAGGACAGAGGTTGAGCTTAGATATTTCAGCCCATGTGGTCCTCTTTGTGCCTCAGATCGTGTCGATGTGGGCCACAGCACATGGCCTTCAGTCATGGTGTGTATGGTACCATGCATACAGTATGACATGCACCACAGATTTACTAGAGGTTGCATGGTCGGGATAATGTACGAATGTCACAACAGACATTCGTCAAAGCGAAGAGGAAGTTAGGAAAGGGAAGTACTTAAGTGGCAGTGCGTGAGTTTGGCTAATCTGAGGCTTAATACAGCATATGTTTGCTTGGCTGTAATGTTTGACTCATAGTCTTTTGCTTTGCAGTTGAAACAACACAAGGATCTGCAGAAGAGTTGTTTTTGCCAGCATTATTCCTTGAACAAGTTTGTTTGTGCTGATCTGCAGCTCCCATTTTCTCTACTCTGGTTTCATAGAGAGCTTTGAAATGAAAGCTTGCAGTCAAAATTATTTTTCAGAACCTCAATAGAAGTGCCCCAGAGATGGAGCTTTAGCCGGTAGTTTCCCCTCTTCTCCTGCCAGTATGCCAGTTTGATTTTCCCCAAAAGAATGTCCTCTTTAGTCTCATGAACCTCTATTGGCAAAATAAAATCAATAAGGTCTGATGGAATCTCTCTTCACAATTAGCCAAGTGCCTAAAAAGGCTTGCCAGGAGGTTCATAGTTGTTCTGCAACTAACTAGTCTCAGATGTGTCCAGTTCACTCTGTCCTCGCAGATAGGTACACATGCGCACTCTGAGGAGAACACACTGACATCAAGCCTGCACCTGCCAACACTCGTAAACATTTGAACACAAACAAGCATGCGTGCACAAATATGTACACTCATAATCAGAACGTATTTCTTAGATTTAACGCAGATGTGTGTTGTTGTAGTGTGGCAAGCCTCTGCCAGGCCTAACCAAACAGGATGATTGCTGTGGAAGCGTGGGAGACTCCTGGGGTCTAAACAATTGCCAAAAGTGTCCAACCAAACCAGGTAAGCCCTCCTGACTGAAGCCATCCGATCTGAGCGATTTTGTTTTCCCGCTCTGTTCCATTTCATACTTAAATCTAATCTATTTCTAATCTGGTCTAATTCTGTTTGTATTGTTTTCTGTTGTGCCTTTGGTATGTTGATCTCTTGGTATTCTTGTGCTGTTTATTCACATTGGTTCAAAACAACAAGACGCAGCTGGGCTCTATACTTCCACAGCGCTGCATATCAAGGTGTTTAGTCAGTGACCCCAGTTATGTTCCTCAGCAGCAGTTGTTTATGCCTGGTGCCTGATTTTCACAGCATTTATCACAGGCCTAAACATAACTGATGACTGATGAGGATTAGCACATAGCAGCCTTCATTACAATCCTAAACTCCTGTGTGACTCGGCCATGCACTCCGATTGTGAGAATGAAGCTGTTTTTCGCTTTCATAAAACCAAAACCCGGGAAGTGAATGGAAACACATTTAGCATAAAGATGAGAGGCTGGCAGGAGTGCCACCCACCCTGCGGGCGGATTGAGCCAACGTGGCCTTGAAAGAGGAAATGAACACCCGCAGTTCAGCCGCTTCCCGACCAGAGCTGCGGTAGGTTTGAGAAACAGCAGCTGGGTGGTTGCACGCCGTCACCGCCAGGCAGGGTGGGTGGTGACACCCTTCACTGTAGACGGAGACTCTCACTCAGCCTGACAGCTCTGCGTGTTGCATGCAGGCCAGGACTTTTGCAGACTATTGAGGACCTCCTGGGAAGCCGCTTTGGTGGCATGTTGGGGACATTTCATACGTTACACACAATCATATTACGGCTGTCAAAGTCATCATACCCTGTTTAATGTCTGACTGGACCTTAATCAGAAGCAGACATCATCCCTCTCTATCTCCTCCATCTATCATAGATGCCGATCCATTCTTGTCTCTCTCACTCTCTATCTCCCTCGGCATGCCAGATTCCTCAGTCCCCGGCATGATCTCTTTTGGCTCCCAGATGTTTCCCCCTGCTCCCTCCTTTGAAGTTTTTGTGGAGTGAATACCCCGTTCGCTCATTTTTGTGCAGTTGTCGGCTCGCGGTGTGGCGAAAAGTGATATAGCTTTTTAAGAGTGTCCTGTGTCTCTTGTTAAGTATGTGACGATGTCATGAAAGCACAGTTTGTATTTAGGGGTGTAAGGCTAAGGGTCAGTTTATAGCAGGTTAAAACATGCACTGTTGACTGACAGGAAGCAATTTTACTTTATTTTCCTTATTACATTTTATAGATGACGCCAACATGACCACACTATGTTCATTTCTGTTTAAGTAAGTCTTTGCTTCCTGGATTTACTTCAGATATCTCTATTATATACTATATTACTCAATAAAGTGAAGGATACAGTACCGTATAGTATAATCAGCACAAGGCTGTACACAAATATAGACTCAAAATGTATTGCTGTCTGGTTGGGTCTCTTTGTGAAGTCTGTGAAAGTACAGCTGACGATATTATAGAGCTTATTATTGTTTCTACTATACACTAAGGACTTTATGTCACTGTTGTGGAAATAAGGGACGGTATTATGTGTGTTTGTAAGTGTTGTGCATGTGAAGGAGGGCTGACGTTATGGAGGCATGAATGCCACTGCGGGAGTTAAAGCCCTCAGGAGCCGGAGCCTTTAAGAGTCACATGCTGAGGATTCCTGGGTCATAATGAGATCCAGATCAACCAGAGGAGGCTGGAGTCAACTCCATCCCTCTGGTTCTGATGATGAGGTGGCGTACACTGCACTTTTGTTTGAATTTGCAACTGATTCAATCTAGGATTATCACTTCTGATAGAGAATCTGATCTAGAGTTGGTCAAAAAACTGTCCTCGAGTAAGGGAGCTAACCAGTGAGGTGTTGAGTCAAGTGAGAATGAGAATGAGGAGGAAGTTTGGATGCACTGGTCCCGAAATTTCGTTTATCCTTCAAAAGCAAAGAGGCAGCAGGATAGTGTTGTTTGTGTAACTCTGGGGATGATCTGAGGTCGCCCAACTGAAGGCCATTTGCTGTGGCCTGAGTCTGACCCACTGCACTGTTGGCATGACTCTCTATAATTGTGCCGGCAGCCCCTCCCTCGCTGTGAATTTCACGGCTAATGGCATTCCACAAGCCGTTTGTCTCCCCATCTGTCATTGCTGGGCAGCTTCTCCCTCTCTGTGACTCTCCCAGTCTGTGAGGCTGGGAGGCTTCCCAGGGAGCCAGATGAGACGTCCCCGGGGCCTAAAGTAACCACCACACCCACAGGAGCCTTGGCTTCCTCCAACTCTACGTACCTGGGTCATTGAGGCCGTCATGATGTCACTGTCACTGCCCCCTCCCCCCTCTTTCTCTCTGTAACGAGGACACTATTCTTCATGAGGTTTGGATCAATATAGTCAGATGAGGCAAAGAAGGAGGGGGCCCACGGAGCTCCACAGATCTTCCCACATGAACTCATACTCGCCTAAATCTCCCAACTATTTCCCCGACATTAAGTCTGGCATCCATCAAGGGGGCCAAAGCCTGCGCTTAATACTTTTTATTAGCGCTGATCAAACATGAATACTTGTTAATTACCAACGAAAACCAGAGATGCAGTGACTTTGCTTCAGAAATAGGCAGTTGCAGCACTGGAACAGCTCCGCAGCAGCTTCTCATGGTGATCGGATAGAGACGTCGCATGTCTTTGACAGCGTATGATTCATTGATGTTGACTTAGTGTTATCCCTTCACAACTAGAATGATGGAATCTATTAGCTGGGCAGCAGCGCGGCTAATCAGCGCTGAGCAGACCCAACCACTGCAAGACGTAAATCCCAGTTGGAGGCAGATGGATTTGAAATTTGTGTTGCGTTTCTTAATTGGATACAAGTGAAGTTAAGCATGTTTTTATTGGGAATGTACCATGGCAGGCCTTCTTTTGGAACCAGCCCAGGTGGTTACTGTACCACAGTAAATTGCAGATTATAGAGGAATGTGGGTCTGTTTTAAATGTGTGTTTGATGCGGTTTCCATTGGCATCAGCATCTTGGAGAAGGGCGTGAGGCAAAATGTTCAAACTACAAACAGAGATGTAAACGCATACTTTCGTGAATAAGAACAATGAGAAGTATGTTTTAAGTAAAGACTTAATGTTGCAGAAAAATCAAATAATCTCCCAATCATAGCCTTTTGGATAGTAATAGCAACGCAGCTAAGACTGTTAATGATTGAGCAAGTATCTTGTAGCTTGCACAGTGTTTCTGTGTCAATGCATCTGTGGGAGGATGTTCATATTAGTCCCATGTGTCCTAACTGATTAGCCTTTACTTCACTGGCAGGGACACATTATTTACAGGGCATGTGATATGGACCGTGATAGAACGGCAAACATGGCGCGTGCCAAGGAGACCTTCTGTTTTCAAAGCAAATGACTTCCCCTTAAGCTGTTTGCTCTAATCAAGCATTGGCTCAAAGGTCAAGAAGAGATGGCTTTGCCATCTGAGAGACTCAGAAGACTCAAAACTCTCCGCGGTGATTAAAGAGCTCTCTTTGCTCCTAGTTTTCTCGCGGCGGCACCAGTTTGTCCCGTGGCGGCGTGTCAGAAAGTAAATTGCTGGAAGGGATCCTGAGGAGGACTTGGCTTTGGTGTTGGTTGTTTTCCTATAGATTGGCCCCCAATAGAGTGGAAAGGAACACGGTTGGCATCGATCCCTCCTACCTCCATAATCCGTCTCCTACGCGCTCTCAGGTTTTCCAGACAGCTAATAGAAGAAGCCCAACACTGAGATTGCCTCCCAGGCAGATCCCCGGGGAAACTGGTGAAGGGCTCTGAGCCCTGTGATTGATGGACCAGACCTTTCAGTCGTCTTAGAAGAACAGCCCCCGGGCCGGGTGGTCTACAGAGTGATTGTACCAAATTAGTAATTGAATATTTCTGTACAGCCGAGGAGCCCATCTGACCGTAAACTCTCTCCGTTCTCAGCCTCCTGCCTTTTTCGCCCTTTTACTTTCTCTCTCATTTTGCATAAGCTGTCCTTTCATTTGAATGTCCTCAGCAGGGCCCTGTGTGGAGCAAACTTTACTTTAAAAAGGGGATTAATGCAGATTGAATTCAGGGCCGCACCGTCTATCAAGGAAGCTCCAAGGAATTTGAATTACACTTTCAGGTCAGGAAATTCAAGCAAATATTATTGAACAGTTGCCAGTGGAATGCGCGATACCATTGAGTGGAGACGGACAATAAATGAGTAAGGGGTGACAAAGTCTTTTGTTGAACAGGACTAAATGGATACACAACAATTGGAAGCTTCTGTCTGTTCCCTCAGTGGATACAGAGCAGTCTGGGTTTACAGTCTTTGTAACCAGGGGTGACACTAATGATGCGCAGCTTGAGCTCACTCTTGCAAGCCACTGCCTGTGTAACTCCATGTTTTCTCCGTGACTGTAGAAACAAGCATGAGAACAGACACATCATTAAATCCTCTTAAATATCTCGTAATTCTGAGCTTTTTGTACTATAACAACAATGACAGTGCCAAGTCGTCACCTAGTTCTGCTGATTATCATCTTTTCTTGAGGTGAGTGTTCAGGAGACATGGTTCTAAATTTGCTGGTACAATAATCTAAGATTCAGACACAAAGATTTATCAAAACTTGCTCTAAAATTATGTAATTGATAAATGAAATAGCCAAAACTCTCTGCATCTTATAATAAAGGCATCCTGCAAAGGGAAACCAGTACGTGCTGTACGTGTAGAGGGCTGTTGTCAATCTCTGTATGCTGAGTTTCAGCATCTGGTTTTTAAACTTGACTGCAAACAAATTGCCCTGAGGGAACAATAAAGATCTACTAAACTGAACTCTGATAACAAGCACTTTCAAGATCCAGGAGCCAAATGAGAAAAATGTTGAGCACAATCAACCAAATTAGATCCTGTTTGCAAATAAAGTTTTACGAACACGTGGAAATGTGTCCGTTAAATGTGGAAACATGCCAACTTTACACCACGTCACGTTTAATGTCTGTGCGGTACTTACATAATTAGGTCTCAAAGCTGCTGAAGACTTTTACAACGTCTCAATCTTTTCTCTCACGCCATTTTAAGGTTTTTGAAACGCGCTGTCTCTCAGATTCATGTTGTTACTGACTGCAGAGGTCCTCACCTCCCTGCTAATAAGCTTTATTGAGACACCCGGACCTCCCCTACTGGGCTTCCCTTGGCATGTGCGCCCTGCTGTCACTCAGGCCAGACTTTCCCTGATCCCGTCGCTGCAGGAGGGCGTGCACACCGCCCTACCACAACAGCTCATTACTCAGAAAACTCTGAAAGGGGGATTAGGAGGCTGCGGAGGAAGATGAGGAGGTGGGCAGACAGGAACAAGGGCGTCACTTTGACACAGTTCCCCCTTTTCCCGTTGCCCCCTTCATGCTGACCCACTTCTGCTTTGTCAGCCCTCAGGTACATTGACCCTGCCTGGTCCAATGGGTCGCAGCAGGACCAAAACATACATCAGCTTCCAGGACCGTGTTCCCAAAGCCTCCATGTGGCACACATTCCAGTCACTCCTGGGAAAATGACACAAACTCATGACCGATTGCTGGGTTGTGTATCGTCGGTAGACGTTTACGGGATTGCTAAATTGGGATTCTGTACATATTGAAAGTTTCTGACCACTTGGTTTGGAATCTCAACCCATATGGCACCTAATTCTTTCCATTAATGATCTTCGATAACGAATGACAGAGCTTCTTAACACAGATTTGATCAATTAGATTCATTGTATGCATTTGCTTATGTCTGTTGGCGTAGGTGGCTGATTAGATATTTGGTCTGGTTCTGCTTGTCCGCATTTAGGCGATCAGTCATTTACATCAGAGCTCTCTTTCAGTCACACATCGCAACACCTTGGTTTTGTGGAGCTTTGGTCACAGACAGAGCAACTTGTCTCTCTTTCCCAGCGCACTCTTTCAGGGGAAGAGATGTGTTTTCTTTGCTGGCAAGGCTGTGACTGTAGTTTACTGTAGTGCAACCTCTGTGTTCAACCCTTCATCGCTGTGGCAGCACGTTCAAAGCAGTGCGGTACTTTGGTACAAATCATGTTTTTTCCTGGCCATGGTTTGAACCCAAAGATTTTCATCACTGTCATTTGTTCCTGTTTTCTGGGAGTGGGACATTTTGGATGCCATGATTTCTCCTTTCGTGTACTCTCATTGGATGACGCAAGTAGAAATGGATGCAAAGTCGTATTTCACCATTATTTATCTCTTTCTTTTGAAATCTTGGAAGAAACAACATTTTTTTCCAGTGTATTTATGTGCTGTAGAGAATCATGACTATCGGGATTAGGAAGCAACATCAACCACAGGTCGTCCGTCATCGCTTTAAACTGGCTGATTCATGACTGTAATCTGAATGGGCTGTAACAGTGAGAAACAGTTCCGTCATGCTAATAAGCATGTCGTTATTCTTAAAGCTTTCCTCACCCAAACACACATTTTACCCTCCAAAATCAGAGGGTGGATCATCTCCTTTAAACATGATAAAAAATCTTCATCTCAGTTTATGTCATGGAAAGATCTGCTACTAATAACCACCCTCTCTCTCTGCCTCTCTCTCTCTCTGTCTCTCTCTGTCTCCCTCTCTCTGTCTCTCTCTCTCTCTCTGTATCTCTCTCTCTCAGATACAGACACACTCAAACACAAACAGACTTTTTTCTCGGCCACGTGATAGTCACATTGACCTCTCTGTACATTAATGCAGCACGCGGGTGCTTGACTGCGTGCCGAATGAGTAATGACATAATGTTTTCAGGCCTCTGTCACTATGGCCACGTTGGCCTATTTACTGCAGCACTTCTGTGAACACACCTGAAGCACACAGCATATGATTCCCATTGCTTTGGGGGAATTTTGAGTCATTAGTCTCTTGTTTAAGTGGATTCGCTCTGCGGTTGGCGATAAAGGTCACGTAGGCTTCCTCAACATATTTATGATGTAAGCACTTCCTTCACGTGTCCCTTGGGGTTGAGGAGAGTTATAGGTAATATGATTATAAATGACGTCGAGTGTTATCCTTACATTCTGCTGGATGGCAGTGCTGACTTATAAACGTGGTTGATGGGTATCCATTTACATACACTCAATCTGGAGTCCCACGGGGCCCACCTGTGGGTCCCCTCATTTTTTCCTCTTGCCAAGATGCTCACATCTGTAAGTTATATGGTCCCCTCCTAAAGCCAGGCTCCTCTTCTGCCTGCGCGATGGATGCGATGCTTTGTGACAGAAAGGCTCGGCGCTCACAGATCTTTTTGCTCATCTAAAGCTGTGCTTTCTCTTTCTGTTTGCAGCATATGCGGTGATTGCAAATGGACAAGTGGAGTGTCCCAAAGGTTTTAAAGGGATGAATCTCACACACTGTCAAGGTAAGCTTTAAAATATGTCGATGAATGTGTCGTAAGTTCAGTATGTTCTGAATGTTATCATATGATTTAACCCGCTACAAATTTTAATAGGTAGCTTACCCATAACAAAAAACGTTGCTTATATTAAATATAATGGCATGGATCTCAAAAAAAAAAACGTACTGCCCATATGTTTCCATGCATACATGGATCCCTGTGAACCTCTATAAAAGTATTGCTTTCTGTACGTCTGGGCCCTGTGGGAACCCGGTCAAGACTACAATTAGCCTTGGTCCAGGGTCAGAGTTCAGCAGCCAGCAAGCACCTGCGGCTGCTGTTTTAATTGGTCTTTAGGGTGCTCGGTTGAGAATGGTACATCAAGCTGCGATTATGCTAAATGTGGCTCTCTGAGTATTTGGAAGCTTTAGTTGCAGACCTGTTCCCTATGACAGCAGAAGGAAACCTGTTTAACTGCTAGCTCACCCAGCCATCTCTATGTGAAACTGTTCCCGAGCGTACACTGTATTTTCCTCTACTGCAGCATCCCAGAGGTGTCGAGTTGACAGCTGGCTGGTAGATCCTGAAGCCACCCACAGTCTCTGTAGACAAGACAGCTCAGACTATTTATATTTCTTTCTGGTGTTAGTATACAGCACTGGAATTAGTTGACATGAGCAAATAAACCGCGGCTGAAAGACACAGGAAAAATGCACCGTTTAATCTCCCAACACTGCAACTGACGCCGATACTTTCAATAATCAAATGCAGCTTCTCTGACGCTCGACCCGAGCTGTGGCAATGACTTGATTAAGGGTGTCATGATCCAAAGGACCATGCTTACTGAAGCGCAATGGAGTGCAACAACATAACGGTCCAGTGGATAGCTTTGACTACATCTATATCATGCCTCATCCACTGGTTCAGCAAGTTCATCATGTTTTCTGATACAGTGCGATGCTATTGATGTTATCAGGTAATGACTGAGCTGGGAAACATATTTTAATCATGTGGACAAGGACACACTTATTCTCCAATAGTGTGTCAACAAGCCAACACATGTGGAAATGTATCTTTCTATTATTCATGCTTGTCTTTTGTAATTGTTTCAAGATGTTCCTCCCTTTCTGTTGCTCATTTCTTGAGTTCCGAAAAAGCAAAGCTGACAGTTACCCACAATATTTACTGGAGCGCTTTAAAGTCTCTGTCCCGTTCAGCTGCTGCTCCATTCCCCCCAAATTATTTCTAATTTCAGGTTTCGCAGCAACTGCCAAGGAGCAAAAATCCTTCTTTCATTATTATCGGGATGGCGTCCAGCATGCCAAACTGGGGCTCCCAGTCTGGGCTGTTTGTAGTGTATTTTATTGGAATAGAGCAGAGCTTGTCTCATATTCGGTAATTGGCATGATTTACTGCTTGCATTCCCCTGACCCTTCAGTGATGTCCACGCTACGATAAGATGCCCCATCAGAGCCGATTCCTTATCTTCAGAGGCCGCTTCTCAGAAACTAGGTCAGCTGAATTGGCCATTTGTAACTGTGCTTGTTAGATGAACGGCAGACATAGATGCCGTCTCTGTTGTGGGTGGTAAACCGGTGCTCGGAGCAGGTCACATTACTCATAGGCCACTTCAAAGAAGAGATGATGGAAGTCTTACGTAACTCTTCTGATATTTTGGACCAACTTACTAAGAGTGACTAAGAATTTTAAAACACTGACATTTGACATTTATCATATTGAAAACAGCAACAGGTTGAGGCCACGATATATTAGGTTATACAGCAGGAATGTTCTTGTGAGAATCTGCTTTTCTCAGTGATGGCTGCTTTGGCTGTATTTTGACATTGTGCATTCCCTCTATTCACAGTTTCTGAACGGATGACTTTCTGGCCCCATAAGTTATGTCTGGTTTGAGACTTCCAAAGTAGTCACGAGGTACTCCCTTTAGCCATAGCAGCCAATACATATTGAAGAGGGGCGATGCTGCCAATTTCTATTACGGTGTCTGCCGGTGTTTATGTGAGTATTGTTTTTAAGAGCGTCTAAGGCCAAGTAAGGTCGCAGCAGACTCGCTGACACTTAACGCAGTTTGGAAACTTCTCAGATGTAATGAAGTCATCCAAACGTATCATTAGACAATAAAAACAACCATGTCAACATTGTCAACTAGAGCAACCAAGCAGAGATTCAAAATAGATGTTGAGATTAGCGCTGATCATGACAGGTTGTCATGGAAGTCAGTTTCAATCCCAATCAACCCACCAGCAGACTGTAACAATAGCACTAATCTGGTACTCAACCGAACCATGGATTAAAGACCTCATGTGATTAAGGCTGAGCCCAACGCTGACCTGAACTCTGACCAGATAGCATGCTGCTTAAACTAAACCCAGCTCCCACAGTACCTGTACAGGAATATTGTTGTTCCTAGCTCTGTGGAGTGTGTATCTCCTGAGTATATCATCAGGGATGGCCATGACATCTGTGGTCTGCCTCATTGTCTTCACAGTACGGGCCTCATCATTTGCTCATCCAAACAGGTCACTTTTGCTAACAGAGACATAAGCTCGTTTACGTTGTCATAACATAGAGGCTGGAGGCTTTGGCATTATAAGGGCAGCCTCCGCTTTGGAACCAGCTCCTCTTTAGAGAGACAGAAAAGTGAAAATAGAAATGGAAAAACAAAGCGCAACAGAGATAGAAAAGAAGAAAGGACAAACATTGAGGCATTCTCTGGATTTGCTTCAGTCCACGTCATTTATCAGCCTCAATCCCTTTATAAACTCACTTTTTCCAGCAGGAAGCGAAAACAAGAAAACAAGAGGAGATTAATTAGAATTGGGAAAATCTGTGGTGGCAGGCTGTCGGGTTCCAGTCGTCAAAGCAATGGGAAAAGACCTAATGATGTGCTCTTTGTTTAACACGGTAGAACAACAAACTTTGCCTGGTCCCAGTGCGCTCACAATCGCATGACTAAGCGCCTGAAATATGTCCCCCTATGCTCCTGGCACGTTAACTGGCTTGCTTGCCTCCATTTGGCGTAGTGATTCCTGCGCTGTTGGAGCAATAAGAAAACTCCACTGGACGCTGTATCGCTCCAGCACACGGTTCAGGAGTCAGAGAGGGAAAAATTGACGTAAGCGAGGGATGCTGTCACCTTATTGGACACTGCGAAGGAAAGATGTTGAGGAAGATAATAATCCAAAACATTCTTCCATTTCCTCCGTGTGATTGTCCAGATTTCAAAGTTTCAAGGTTTATAATGTCTTGCAGTGAGAAGGGTTCGTGATTGAGTGTATTCTGCTTTACAGAGGTCAAATGTATTATATGCTTCCCTCATGTCATCACTCCTCCTTGCTTTCATACAATTGTGACACCTGAAAGTTACCATATGTCATCACCTCCCAGCAGCTGGCGGTTTTGAAATACACAATCTATTGCAATATTTTGTCACCTTTTGAGGTGTAAATGCTTTACATCGTCTCTAAAATCCTTACGTCATCTCTGCTGGACTGCGAGCATGAAGGCTCTGCCTCTGTCTGCTCAATGAGCAATGCAGTACAACAAATCTGTTATATTGTGGATTGTTTATTGCTTGTCAGAGGAAAAACACGACTTCATGATATTTCCATTTTGAGAATGGACGAGGTACTCCATCACTGACGTACTCCATCTTTCACAGACATCAACGAGTGCCTGTTGCCGGGGCTCTGTAAGAACGCCGAATGTCTCAACTCCAAAGGAAGCTACAGGTGCACGTGTAAACCAGGCTTCTTGTTGGATGCTGACAGGAGCCATTGTGTCTGTGAGTATCACCATCACTTTGAGGCTGTGGTCACTGTCTCATGTATTGCATCGGAATAAGGAGAATCCATCGCTTCTCTCCCTAGCGGACAAGGCCGTGTCCGACCAGAGGGCATTCTGCTACCGATCGGTGTCGGCAGGCACATGCTCGCTGCCGCTTGCTCAACACATCACCAAGCAGATCTGCTGCTGCAGCCGCGTGGGCAAAGCCTGGGGCCCTAGGTGTGATCGCTGTCCTTTGCATGGATCAGGTACAGCCTCCAGAAGTTACCCTGCTGCCGCATTTTTGTGCCAAATTCTTCTACACACTACACGGTTTAAACACAGGACTTATTTCCTCGTCCATCCGCTTCCATTTCTGGTTTTACTGTTCTTGCAGAAAAACCTTTTTCCGGGTTAATCACTTTTGCAGATATAGAATATCACAAGTGATCTTATGCAAGGGCTCGCAATAGCAGTGAAAGCACAGTCCCCATTCTGCTCTTTGACAGGCTTGTACAGCAGTTCAAAATAACCAAATGTGCTTTGAGTGGAAAAGGAAAAACAGTTTTCATATTTTGGAGGCTGCATAATAGTCGGAGTCCGTCTTGTGTTATCACTCCAACCCTCAGAGAGAAACCCCGCTAATAGACCGGCAAAGCTTCACAGCAGAAATAAACAGCTTAGCCAAGTGAAACATGGAAAATAGTCATCTTTTTTCTTTCCATACCGATCTAATCTTCAAAGTCTCTGAGAGAAACAGGCTGGTTTTATGGACTGTCTGTGCTGGCCAGTGATTCATAGGGATTGTCATAGATCAGATATCACATACACAGACCTCCATGGTGCTGCTCAGCCAGGACTGACACAGAACACAGACACACAGCCTCCCAATGTTTCGGACGCTGGTTTTGTATTGCCTGACAAGCTGTTAGAGCCATGTTCTGAACCAAGCAGCCAGGCCCATGACTTGTGACTTGGTAACAGGAGCCGGTTGACTATCATTCCATATTTACTGCAGTTCCTCTGATGTGGCCTCTGATCATATGTAGCCCCATTTCCCTCCACTTTAAATTCATCATTCAGTAGCCTATCGTATCAACATTTCCTGTATTTACAGCGACCACACATCTGTCATTGCTCATATCTCTATTCCAACCTCTTTTGGCGTAGAGTTGCTGGTTTCAGGTCAGGTAGGGGACACAGTGCTTCCCCCCCATTGCGGAGGTTTGCTGGGCTCCGACACAAAGAGGTGCAGTCCCCGTCCTTTTATGTAGCCAGCCAATCCATTAGCCTCTCACTCAGACGCCTCTCCACCGAAGAGTTCAAAGGTCAGCCAGTATTACATGATCCTCTACTTCCCCCACTGGCATGACTGGGTCTCTTTGAATGTGCAGATATCCCCCAAACTTTACAAATCCCCTTGCTGGTAGCCCCTCTGTGACAGCTGTCACTGGCCTGCCAGCTAGCTAGTCCTTCGGCTAGAGCGAAACCCGACCCCCTCGCTCACAGCACAGCATGCTCAGCATAACAATATTACACGGATGGCTTACGGTATTGCTCTGAATATCAGACAGAAATATGAGCCACAATTACACTCTGGCCTATTGTCCGCTGCTATGTGTTTCCTACCCTGCAGACCATTTCAAGGAGATCTGCCCAGCTGGTCATGGATACACCTACTCGCGCTCTGATGTGCAGATTTCTGTGAGACAGCTGGAGGAAGAGGACCTGCAGAGCACAGGAGTGTCACGGGAGGAGCAAAGCCCCACTTTCCCTCAGCCTCCATCGTCCCAGCCCTGGCTGCCCCAGCCTAGCAGGCCACAGTACAACAACTACCCACAGACGCCACAAGTGCCCCAATACCCCGAGTACCCTGAGATACCACAAGAACCCCGGTACCCGCTGACTCCACAGCAGCCTCTCCATCCCTCTCACCCAGCCAGAGAGACACCTCTGCAGCCGGAAGGTGAGAATAAAATGTTCGGTACATTAAATCTCTGCCAAACTGACTTTAAGGTCGATAAATTATATTGTGCACTTAAGGCCTTGGAGTTATCCAAACATGGTATTCACTTCTACCACAACACGTGGCAAATACAATGCTGGGAAGCTGAATAAAACACAATCGGCTTTCATTTTCTACAGGATGTGAATGGATCAGCTTTTTTTTGTGAGGGTTCAAACATCAACAGGATGTTTTTATCTCCATATATAAATCAATGCTCAATTCACCATTGAACCTAGTACTTAAGTCCCCCATCCATCAAAGTGAAACCCATTTGAGCATCACGGCAATGCACACAAGTAATCCCCATTGGCCATACATCTAAATCCTCAGGATTTCCTGTAAATGTATCTTCCTGATTTAATGCTCGTGAAATATTTTATTGGCAAAGCTACGACATTTTGATTAATGTGAGGAGACAATTCTGTAAATATTTAAGGATGTTTGTCTTCATTATCAGAGATATCTTTTTCCTTGTCTCTCATGGCCGGTAGTCTGCGGTACTTTTGTGACACTACTTTCTCTGTCTGGCTGAGGATAAATGTGCCAAAAGCTTTGTTTGTTAGAAATAAAGACCTCCAAAGCTGCGAATGAAGTGTCTAAAGAGAACACGGGCTGTTGTGTATGTCTCGTGTAGCCATAATCATACTCTTTAATGCGAACAGAATGTCAAATTTTTGCTACTGATAAACTTTTCCTCTTCTTTCTGTCTCGTGGCAGATGTGGAAATTCTGAGCCCGGTAAGTTCTTCCTCCCTGTCAACCTATTGGCACATATTTTTGAAATGTTTATCTTCGAACGATATGCTCTAGCTATCTCAGCTGGAGGGTTTATCATGATTATATAACTTATTCAGACCACATTTTGGTAGATACACACCTAATTAACACAGAATACGCCGATAAAAGCTGTATGAACATAAATATGGTGACGAAATGTAACCATACGATCTTTGACATGTAATATTTGCTTGTTTTCTAGCCAGCTGTTGTGACTGACTCACCACTACAATATCCAGGTATTTGTCTCTTGGCTTTAATCATACAGATCATAAAACACTACCTGTTCACTGCTAACAGGTGCCGCAGTGCTGTTGTTTAATGCCACTTGTGGTTTGATTTAGCATCTCGAAGCTCAAAGGTCTAATTTTCAGTCAGGCACAGACATGTGATGTCTTTTCTATAAATTGCTGAATTCTGGACCGCCCTCACGCCAGCGAAAACATTGACATTAAATTCTGAAGGTTGACTACATTCAATGAGTATACTTGATTTATTTTGGTCCTTGTACTGTACTGTTTTTAGCCTGGAGGAGAGCGTAGATCATTTTTTCATAGCTGCCCAGTGAGTGACAGCCGAGGCAGTAGTGGTTGGGAAAAACCAGGCAGTGTCTCGTTTAGCTTGTTGAGTCACGGTGTTAGCGGTTCACTGTGTTTGCACTCACCCGGTCTCGATCCGTCTTCACAGAGGCTTCTCCAGACTCCTCCATCATCAACCTGAGGCCAAATTCAGAGGACACAACCCACACAGACTCAACCACAGGTAAAAGATGCATTAGAATTCACGTATTGAAGACATGGGCTTTCTTGAAACACTGGATATAAAATCCCCAATGTCTAATTGACAGGTGGGTAGAACGACCATGCACAAGGGGCAGCACAGAGCTGAACTCCTCATTTGTTACGCTCTCAGTCAACTGCTGGCAGACAGCAGCATTTTTTCAGGCTTACCCAGAGTTAAATCAAGGAGAGCTTGTATTGTGCTTTTATTTGACCCTTTTTCTCAGAGCCAATTTGGCTCAAAGATGCCGTGCTGCACAGAGGGTGAGAGGGTGAGAGGGCGAGAGAACAAGAGTGTGCCTCTTGGAAGAGGGAAGCTGTCCTGAGCCGACACAGGCCAGATTTATGAGAACTAGAGGGGGAGCGGACGACAGGGTTAAAGTGTGTATTGGGGTGACAGAGAGAGTGAGAGGAAGAGCAGAATTTACAGTAATCCTTTAGAGAAAGACGTACTTTAGTGAGGTTTCCCTTCCTTAACAAAACACCGGGGCCCAGTTCGCTGTCTGTTTTACCACAGTCCATTTGGACAGAAAAAGACCCAAAAAAACACCGATGTCAGGCTCTATTGTGCATGACCTGCTTCTCGCCGATGCCTTGGTAAGAGCTCCGTGCCACCTGTCAGAACACTACAGTGCTGTAAAACCTGTCCTCTCATCCAAGACCTCACCTATAAAACAGCAAGACTGGCTCATCATGGAAAACAACATGTGTTAGTGGAATGCAGTTTTTTTACAGTGCCTGTAATGTTACATAAACCTAGGTCAAAACTATTATTGCTATACTTCTGAGTTATGAGCGTGCACATCTCTGTGTCTTTTTTGCAGGTATTGACAAGTGTGCCAACGCCCCCGCCATATGTGGCCGTGGTAAATGTATTCCTGTGCAGACCGCCTACACCTGCCACTGCGAGCCAGGGTTCAAGCTCAGTGCACTGCAGACCAACTGCATCGGTAAGCAACGATGGGAGCGAGAGGGAGATAGGGGGAGATAGACAGGGGGTAAAAGTGGGACACTCAAAGGGAAGGAGGGGCACACAAACACGCACGCCGCTGACACCGGACGCCCCCAGCGGCTCTGTCTATCATCGTCTCTGCGCAAGCAAGTCCTCAACACCAAACATTACACGGCACAGAAGCCTTGAGAAATGAAGCGAGCCAAAATGAAAGAGTTTGCTTTGTTTATGTTGACCTTGTTCCGTGATGCCTGACAACAGCGTACAGGCCATCCAAAGACCTGCCACGGTGCTGTGATCCCTTACCTCACGGTAACGGCCTTGGCCCGCAGCCTCTGCACTACTCGGCTGGGCTCGGGTCCATCACTGAGGAATGCCTGCGCAGTGGTCAGGGGCTTGGAAAGTGTACAGTCTCTGCTGGTGAAATGGAACTGAAATGCAATGTCTCATTCGATCGCCGGTTCTCACCTTATCTGTCCTCTGCCTTTAATTTCCCTTCCCTGTCTCCCATTGCAGATGTGAATGAATGTGACGAGGACCCGTGTGAAGGGAAGGGCCGCTGTATGAACAGCTATGGCTCCTATACCTGTCAATGCCACAGCGGCTACAGCCAGGTGATCACGCAGAACAGGAAGTTCTGTCAAGGTGAGATACAACCCAAATGACAACAGCAGACAGAATGTTTCCGGCGGATGAAAGCCACCACAGGCTTTCAGACTCTCTGCTCGAGCACCGCAAGTTCTTGTCTGTCAGCGCTGTTCATTTAAAACGCATCCTGCTCTAATTAATGCTGTGGAGCACAATAGTAACTTTCTTCTCCGTTCTCCTTGGTTTTCATTCAAACTGGCAGACATTAACGAGTGCAGCATGCCCAACAAGTGCCAGAATGGCAAATGCGTCAACACAGAAGGATCGTACACCTGTGAATGCAGCAGTGGCCACGCCAAGTCTTGGAGAGGCCAATGCGAAGGTGACATGCATGCCCAAACGCCTACGCACACATTCAGATCATATAACAGCACAATCCTAGCCAGACCTGTTTGTTTGCTGCCATGACTTAATGTGTAGCTCGGTAACAAAACACATGTATTTCATTCCTGTCAAAGCCAGGAAGAAAACTATGCTCAGTCCGTGACGAAGGGATTGTATGTTTGTACATATTATAATTTGTAAAACCCCTTTCTCCCATGCATGTGCACATTGTTTCTGTAACAACTAATTCAAATTGCTATATGTCCCACCCTCCCTGCGAGCAGATGTAGATGAGTGCAGAGATCCCAGCTCCTGTCCCAACGGTGTCTGCGTCAACACTCTTGGCTCCTTCCAGTGCCAGGCCTGCGGCCCGGGGTTCAGGCCTGTCGATGAAAGATGTGTGGGTAAGACAACCTCCACGCCCGACATCATAGCAGCAGCAGCACCACCACCACTTCCCAAACTCCTAAGGGTGCTTCCGACCGCTGCATGGAAAGAAGCTGGGTTTCCCTCTTACACTGTAAAAGCTTCCTGTATTCGGTAACATTTACGTAGACAAAAGCTGCTGCTCCCAGTTGGTGTCGCCATTGTTAATGACTTGCTGACAGCGTATGATGCAGTGCAGTTCACCAAATAGCACAAGCTGAATTTGTTTCGCTGAATTGCGGCTTTTTGCTCAAAGGGGCACTTTGACTGCTGATGTGCACGGAAATTATAAAAAAATAAATATTTTATCCTTCAAAATACTTCATATTGGGTTTTTAATATCAAGTGTGGACCACTACTGGGCCCGTACGACAGCCTAAAACCTAACCGATGATGGCTATATTCAGTATATTCAGAGTTTTCACCTAGATTTGATCAACTCCTCCACCTAGCAGCCTCTGCATATCCCTCAATATTGTTGAAACACATTCACCGTGTTATTGCTGATCCTTTGATATCACATGGCTGCCGTAAAAAGATTGTTTATAATACTTCAATTTGGGAGAGTCCAAATATTTTCTCTTGGCCACAGCCTTGAACAAACAGCGTATTATTGTTGGAGAGCTCCGGCCACTGTACTGTTGGGCCCAACGGAGGCTTTATTACCACTGCTGGACTAGGTGAGAGGACCGAGCAGTCACAGGAGATGTATGGGAAGGTCAAAGGATCAATTCCCCCCAACGAAGAGGTCCCGACACGCAAATAAATCCTCTCACTCACCCGTAGTATTGTCCGTGGGCTGCTGTTAAACTCCTTATTATTAGATTTGAATACACAAATGGCCAACAAACTACATTTGGTGTGTGTTGTGTTAACAGGCTAGGAGCTCCGAACCTGAAAGTGGCCCTGTTACATAAGAGCCTGACTGGTTTTACTTACCACATCCCCTCTCTATGACCTTGCACCCCTCTAATTTGTTTGGAAATCTGATCTCCCGGAGTGACTATTCCAGAAATGGGAAAAAGCTGAAAGACAGAATGATGATGGAAAATGTGGAAATTAACTTGAGTGTCATTTTTAGTTATTTTTAATCAATTTATCAGTGACTCTGACGAATGATGCCCTTATTTTATGTCTCTTAATTCCCTTGCCTGCAAAGAAAACTCCACTTCAGCTACTTCCTGTTTGTGTAAAAAAAACGGTTGCGTATATAAATAGCAACTAAGAGGAACCCTGTAAATTAGGGATAACATTAGAGCTACATATTTTTACTCTGAACATCCACCCAGGCAGCGCTAAGAAGCCCAGAGTATACGTCTGGAGCTGTGAGAGGCACATAAACCATGAGCGCTGGGTTTCCAGTATTTGCTTCAGTCAATTGACAGTAGCACAGTGGTTTGGGCCCAATTGGCCGAATCGTGGATAAGCCTAATTGCTGGTGTGATAGAGAAAACAGCTCCATTCCCCTGTCAGGGCTTATCGCGGAGGCCTGAGAGATGTGGGATGATTGCAGAAACAAAGCATTGGGTCACACTGACAGACGTCTGGCAGTGCCCACTGCTTGGCAAACAAAACCCAGCCTGTGACTTTCTAGCCCTGTTTTCACTGTGTGAGCTCTGTTTCAGCAGCTCTATCATCGCCCTCTCTCCACAAATACTTTTCCTTCCTCTCCCTCCTTTCTCTTCCTCTTGTTATGTCTCTTTCCCTGTTTATTACACTCACATGATCAGACTTTCTCTCCCCACACCTTCACCCAAGCTGAAAAATCGCCACTGTTAACACTTCCACTATAAAACATTATTCCTGCATGAGGTTTTCCCACAAATATAATTCCTGGGTCAACTGTTCTGACTCACGGAGTGGAAAAGACAGCTACTGCTGCAAATAGTAAAAGGCCCTCATGAATGAGGCACTGATGTACTTTAATGATTGCTGTTTTGCAATCATTTAGCACATCATTTATGTTGTACTTGTTTTCTCTTTACTGATGCAACCCTTATTTTGTATACGCGTCTTTGTCTTTATTTTCTGTATCTTATTGCTGTTTCCTGCTGCAATGGCCCAATTTCCCTTATATGTTATGCCATTTTAAATAGTTGGTACACCCAAATTACAAAACATTTTCCTACTTACCTCTAGTGGTAGGCTTTCTAGCCATGCACAGAGTTTTGCTTTCATGTTTTTAAGAATTATTTCTTTGGGCTTTTTGCTTTCACTCCTAGAGAGAGAAATGGAATTTTGTTTCAGGCTTTTACATCATTAAGACATTTATACTTACAAAACTCAGCAGCGATGTTTCTTTTGCTATGACGACTGCAGTTGAACTACTTTCTACCACAGAAATAGTCCCCAAGAAAACAGCTGACAGGGATTTCTCTGGGTTATGCAGCGTAACTGGGACACACTGGGAAAGATGTGACCGTATATAAGAAGTGGACGTAGTCAACGTGACGTCACCCATTGGTTTGTGGACTGCCGTTTTGGAACCTCGAGTTTGGCATTTTGACCATTGACCATTGGTTTTTGACCGTCGCCATCTTGTTTTTTTGCATGCAGACTGGACACGAGAGGGTGGGGCTAATTACAACCGAACGCTGACTTTTTAGGCAACCAAAACGGTTACAAGTCACTTTCATTAACTTATGAAAGGGTTAAAGCTGTAAGATGAAAACGCCGACAACTCCCAGACCGGACAGCGTTGTGGCAGCGACCTGTCAATCAAAAGGCAGCCACGCCCTTAAGCATACCCAGCGTTATCATCTTCTTTACTCTAAATGAGACCAGTATTTACTTAATGAACATCATTCTTTATTAAAGAAAACTTGAAACTGGCGATTGAGACCATAAACTCATGTTTACAAAGTTTACTGAGGTAATAAATCAAGTGAGGAGGGTCATTTTTGGTAACTTTATACAATCTGACTTGTTGTTGCAACCAGAGGAGTCGCCTCTTCTGGCCAGTAGAGACAATGCAAGTTTACTACTCTTCCTCAGAGGCCTCACTTTTCAGACCTGAAGGTTGTTGCCTGGTTGTTGTTGAATGTTTTCAATCTTATTTTTTCAATGCTGTGAGCCTTGTGAGTTGAAACTCCTAAAATCTCCTTCTCATATATGTTGTGTCCTTTCCTGACTTCTGTCCGCAGATGTAAACGAGTGCTTGAACCAAACGGCGTGCGGTCGTGGTCGGTGTATCAACACAGAGGGCTCCTATGCGTGCAACTGTTTCCAAGGATACAAACTCTCACCGGACAACGCTTGCCAAGGTAACTGTCAGTCAGACACTCATAACGTCCCATATAACTCTATAAGTACTTCTCCTCAGTGCTACTACAGAAGCCTCGAGGCTCCATTGAAGGGTTATAAAAAAGGCTACAAAGAGTTAGCGGTTGTCTTTATTTTCTAAGGCCCCCTTTTTTTCCCTCTCTCTCTCCAGATGTGGATGAGTGTGGGCTCCCTGGGGTTTGTCTCCACGGCGGCTGTGTCAATTTGGACGGCACCCACAAATGCACCTGCAACCATGGTTACCAAGTCACCTCAGACAGCAAAGCCTGCGAAGGTCTGCAAAGGATTATCTAGAGCTGTTGGGCGTAACTCATCGCTGCATACTTCTCAGCTTGTGGAGCTCTCTTGACAGCAGTATAACGTCTGCAAATTGTTGTGGTTTTTTTTGTTAGATGTCAATGAGTGCGCAACTGGTAATGTGTGCCCTGCGGGAATTTGCATCAACACTGCAGGTTCACACACTTGCCAGAACTGCAGGCCTGGGTTTGGTCCGTCAGCTGATGGACTGAGATGTGAAGGTATGAAATCGGCTGTTTAATGATTTACCCTAAACTGGTAGATGGTGATGATTGGTCTGCCCAGTTGTGGTGACTTTGTTATTTGTGTTTCCAGATACGAATGAGTGTGCCCAGGGGGATCTGTGTCTTGGTGGAGTGTGTGCCAACACGGAGGGATCCTACACCTGTACCAGATGTAAGGCTGGCTACAGAGTGTCCCAAGACCGGCAGAGGTGTGAAGGTAAACTCAATCTCCAGCTGTGCTCCCTCATTCAGTAAAAACCATTAGTGCTTTTACAACTGTTGAAGACTTACTCAACACATCTGGGCCAATGAATTCCCTCCACATATTAGTCGGTCTTTATAGTAATCAGTGTCCATGCATGTCTGTATTTCGCCCAGATGTTGACGAGTGCCAGTCCCTGTCTACCTGTGCCAACGGGATCTGTCTAAACTCAGAAGGCTCTTACACCTGTGAGAACTGCCCTACAGGGTACAGAGTAACATTTGACGGGGAGCTCTGTGAAGGTTGGTTTATTCGACACCACTTTTAAATGAACGCCTGCATAACGCCATATGTATATCATTCAGCCTGAAAGAACTAACACTGGTGGGTTTACTGGTTCTTGCCTTTCATCAGGAATTGGCAAGTGAGTGTCTAACAGTCTGTGTTGTTTTCACGCCAGATATTGATGAGTGTGCGCTGCCCACTACATGCCCCCGGGGAACATGTACAAACACAGAGGGTTCCTTCACATGTACCGTCTGTCAACCTGGCTTTAGAGTCTCTGAGGATGGACAACACTGTGATGGTGAGGCTTTTGGCAGGAATGTTGTGTTTGTAAACTTCAGCACAGGTGTTTGTAGCTGCCTCTTCTATTCGACCATGCCAGACATCGCCTTAATGCCCAATAAAGGAGTGTATGTGCCAGCTCTGTTGAACATGATTCCCAGCTGGTTGAGGCTGTATTTAAACAGCATCAGGTGTGACAGCTTGGGACCCCAAAGAACCATCATCTGACTCCAAAATACCAAAATACTCCTCCTAGACATCACATCATAGCTGGATCCTGGAGCCCTCTGCCTCTGGCACCGCTCTCATCTGATCCTTGCTCAACACAATGAGACAACAGCCCTCAAATAGAACAAGATGATGTCAGGCGAATGTTCGGCAGATAGCTCAGCTAAAAAGATAGAAGTGTCGACATTTGTAATTCCTAGTTCCAGTGATTACCCATCTGACTGATTACAACTGGCGGGCATTTACTTATTTGAAGCCAAAGATGGTAATCTGTGCTATGATGTGTCCATGTCTTTGTGTCCAGATGTGGATGAGTGCTTGGTGGCTAACATGTGCCCGGGCCAGCTGTGCTTGAACATCCCGGGATCCTACACCTGCAGGAGCTGTGGAGCCGGTCTGCGACTGTCTGAGGACGGTTACAGCTGTGAGGGTAAAACTACCTCTGTGTTTACCTACCTGCTTAGAACACTTTGAGCTGTCACTATGGTAAACATTGCACCAAAGTTACAGTAGACCAGAGTAAAGAAGGAATGCATTAGACCCCAGAACACAATTACAGAAAATCTTTACAGTGCTCAGTAATTTGTCATGACATGATTTATGAGATCAATGCGGTGAAACGGCTGCTTTCACAAATCCAGGGAGGTTATATCTGTCATGACTTCATGGGAAGCAGAAAAGGGATGACTGTTTAAACGGATTCAAACATGGCCTCGGTTAGTCATATATACTGTGGTGTGTTTTTGAATGGAAGCGTGGATGTAGCCCAAGAGGAAGATCCCCCACTGATATGTGTCTTTGCGCTGGGAATTTTTTTTACAAAACAAGCCTGAGTCCAAGTTGGCCTCTGATAGAATTTTAATGGACGTCTCTGATGCCATGGAAAATATTAAGGGCTTAATTTCAAATGAAGTCAACCACTCCCCTGCCTTCCATGTTCTGCGGCAAGCTCACCCTGTTGAACTCGCTCTGTTCACCCGAAGGCAAAACGGAGCCGTCTCAATCACTTTAACAATGGCCCACACTATCTTCTCCGTAAGAAATACAATCTGTAATGATCACATAACAGCGAAACCAGTGACTGTTTGTAGATACAGTACTTATGCGCCACCTGTAAAAGCTTGCTGTTTTGGATTCGATGACCATCCTGCATACTTATCTTTCCACCCTTTTTAATAAACGACTGTCAGTGGGATCTAATAAAGAGGGCTTTGCTTACTGTATGTCGGGCTGAGTCACACACAAACACACACACATCCTTTTTAACAGATAAGAAAGTGAATAGTCCAAAAGTGGAAGTTTCTTTGCTTTAAATGATAACCTATATCCAACCTTTTCTTCTTCTTCTGCATCTTAGACATTGACGAGTGCCAGAGGCCAGATGTATGCCCCATGAGTGTTTGCACCAACACAGAGGGCTCCTTCGCCTGCATGGCCTGTGACCCAGGCTTCACAGTGGCTCCCAACGGGCTCTCGTGTGAAGGTACGACACAGTGGGGTTGGTTCACTGTGGTCACTAAAATGTATTGTTTCCAGCACAGTATGGCCTACTGTAGTAAGAATAAGTCATTACTTGCTGTTGTAGATGATGCATCACTTTTCTGACATGTTCACCGTGGTCTGGAAGCTCGTCATCGAAATGACAAAACTTGGGCAAATTTGATGTGAGACCCAGTGATTTACAGCTGGTGTGAATGTGTCATACTGATGACATCTGTGTGTGTGTGTGTGTGTGTGTGTGTGTGTGTGTGTGTGTGTGTGTGTGTGTGTGTGTGTGTGTCAATGCAGATGTGAATGAATGTGAGGACCCCAGCCTCTGTATGGGAGGCCAGTGCACCAACACCATCGGTTCCTTTAACTGCCTCTGCCCCGCTGGTCTGGAGACGGTGGATGGAACATCTTGTAGAGGTATATACACACACACACACACACACACTCTGAGTCATCTCACACATAATATGTACCATTAGTGGTTAACTGCTTCTCGTGGCTTACCTCATGTTGGCATCTTGACACAGCTGTCTTTGTATATTTGTGACAGACATCAATGAGTGTTTAACCGTCGTGGGGATCTGCGGAGAAGCTGACTGTCTGAACACTAAGGGCTCCTATACATGCATCTGTCCTGATGGATACACCACCATCGATGGAAGGACTGGCTGCCGAGGTACAGAAACACACTGCTGCAAGAGCAGTAATAGCAATGGGAAATCATTTTTCAGATGATTTTATGGGTGTTTTTATTTTGTGTAATTGGGTGAGGCAGAGTCGAAATTGGAGAAAGTTGGTAATCATGTAATAATTAGCCAATATTACTCAAGTTATTTTACAGTAACCTTGTTGGCTTGCACACGTTTTTGTCATTGAGTGCAGGCGGGGTAACACCACACTGAACCTGGGTGCTGAGGCCAGGCCTGGGACACTTGGCATGGGTGCTCAGTCCGGCCTTTCTGTGTAATGGGCCATAGCTCAGCTCACTCTCCGTTCGGACATCAGTTTGATGTTTTTCCAGCCGCACCCAGTGAACCACTGGTCACAGCGATGGGGGGGGGAATGTAGCCTGATCATCAGCTAAGGAAGGCTTTCAATTTCAACAAACTGGAGCGTTTGCTTTCAAAATACATGAAATAACTTTGGCTAGGATGTCAGAATTGGATCAGTGTTATTTCTGGTGTGTCTTGCAAGTACAGTAAGAGGTGAAGTTAAGTAAACGGCACGATGTCTGGCAGTAAAATATCCTGTCGGGATGTGAAGCAGGTAGGTTCGGATCTCTGAGTCCAGGTCCCTGCAAGACGCTGGCATGGTCCTTTTGATGGACAAGTTTGACTTATAGGAGAGGACTCGGTTTAGTCCTTGAGCAGGGTCATTCTTGCACTGAGGCTTTGTCCTTGGAGTGCCTAAGATATCGTACACAGACTCTGAGCAAACTGTCCAGCCTGCATCAGGTACTTTGGCTGCCCGCCACAACAAATTCTGGGCTCTAATTATCCTATAAATCAGCAGTTGTCGTATATTTTCTTGCAGTGTGTACAGTGCTGACACATTAAAAGCCAGACCCCTCTGACATGAGCCTGCAGGGGAGGAGAAGGGAGGATGAGGGTATGCGAGTTTACGGGAATGAAAGATTGAAAGATGGTTTTAGTCAGGTGAGGCCAAAAGGATGCTTGGCCTTGACCAGGCCAGTCTTTCAGCAAATACAGAACATACGCAATAAAGGAATGAAACACATCTCAGTTTGTGCCATGACCTTGCTGTGCTTTTCAACGCAGGCTTTGAAGTCCTTGAATTAACTCCAAAGATATCCATTCACAGCATATTTATATATTTATGTAGTCTGGCCTATTGTTTTGTTTTTTTTCTTCTCCCTATCTTTGCAAACGGCTATTTGCCTCGTCGTCTCTGAAAGATGCATCTGATTATCAAAGGTTGGAAAAGGAAGACGGTCTTTTCCCCAGCGATGAATTTCCCCGCTCTCAAGGGCCTTACAAGTTATGTTGTAATGCCGCAATTATGCACTAATCTACAGCTAATCAAGCATGTCGCATTCATTATCATTTTTTACGCGTCGGAGGGAAATGTTCTCAGCCTGAATGCTGAGGTAGATGTTTTTTTTTCCTCCTTTGTTTCCTGTTTGCCGGTATACTGCTAAGTGCTCCAAATGGCCAATGCCTCTTGTGCTCAGACAAGCGCTTAATTACACATTCTTTTTATGATACTTATGAAAAGGAGTGGTGTTCCCTGTGGACTTAACGTAGACAGAGGATGTATGGGGATATTTAGTGATAATCAATATGTAACAAATCCTAAGACCCACCCTTTCTCTAATTATCTCTCTTAATTTCTCTGCCTTTTCCTTCCCCCTCTCTCTGCCTTAGATGTGGACGAATGCAGTAAAGACAATGTGTGCATCCGGGGCGAGTGTCTGAACACTGATGGCTCTTTCATGTGCTTGTGTGAGGCTGGCTTCAAGTTCAACGATGACACGGCTGACTGTGAAGGTGAGACAGAACAAAACTCCCGTGTGACGTTCTGTTGTGTGTGTCATAGTGAATGTTGACCCCAAACTCCGCTCTGAGGTTTCTACTCTCTGAGCAAACCAACATGTCAGCATTAGCAGTTTTGATCGTCACGCTACATTTAGGCTTAAGCATACGCAGTAAAGCGCGGTTGGCTTTGATTGATTATCTATAGGCATTTGGGACTGGGCTCCAGTGAAAGTGTCCAAGCCTGGCTTAGAGGCTTTCCTCCTTGGTCTCAAGAGTGAGGGGTGCCTGGATTACGTGGCTGGAGCCCTGAACTCCCTCTCCCCTGAGGGAAGAATGAATGACCCGATTGTGAGCAGGAGGTGTTTCTCCCTCTGGAACGTCTCCCTTTAGCTCCTTCACAAGTTCTTTGGTTGCTGTGATAATATTGTTCTTGGCCATTCCTGTTGCCTGCTGCGTGTAGTGAGGACAGCCACACCACAGGCCCCCTGGCCGACTCCTGCTGTACAGCCATGACACTGGAAGCAGAGGAACAGTGGAGGGAATATGAGTGTTGCATGCGTCCGTTGTTACTGTCTGATTGCACATGTGGTTGCGTTTGTGCCTCTGTTTGTCAGTTAGTAACCAACATCTGTCTCTCTCTCTCTCTCTGTTACTGTGCAGACCAGAATGAGTGCAAGGACTTTGGTAGCTCAGTGTGTGGTACCTGGCGCTGCGAAAACACCATCGGCTCCTACCGGTGCTTCATGGGCTGCCAACCTGGCCTCGAGGGAGGAGACGCCACAGACTGTGGTGAGTGGTCAAACCGCGTACACTTAAAGGACTAGCACACCCAATTATGTTCAGAAAAAACAGGCCAAATGCCCAAAAAAAAAAAAAAAGAAAGTTGAATGCATTGTACGGACCTACCTATTTTTGTACCGTTCACCATTTGGACTGTAGTTAAAGATAGAGGAGAGCGTATCATCAAATCAACTCCGAACTCTACATACTCTACAGGAATCTCCCTCTGTGCATAGATAATGATATCTGTTTGGCATGCAGACGCAAAGAGGCTGATGTGAATCAAAAGGATATCAGGTGCTCGAGGTCCTGTAGAAGAGGCCATGGGGGAGAAGAGGAAAAGTGGCCTCTGAAACTGGGGCACTTTAGAAAGAGGAGTGCACTGTCATTGGAGGCAGTGTGTGAGGCCAGCAGCTGATAATGGTCTCATCCTCCGGACTACGGGGCTAATGGAGCGTCTCTGGCAGAGACACACAGTGGAACCTGATCACCACTGTTCTCCTTTTGAGAGGGAACAGTCTGGGCCTTACCTCTCTCCCTCCCCTATAATTGCATCAGCACAAACCTAGCCAGTTACCTGGATTGATTGGCTGAGGTTTGTATTTATGCTACAACTGGGCCCACAGTTGGCCAACAACAACAGACACATCTCCTCAACCACCAGAATACATGAAGCTTTCTGTATTTACTGGCAGGATAAGACACCTCGGGCTTGAGATATTAATGTGGTTTGTTGCACAACGATTTGAGTTCATCCCTCTGTGTTGCTCTCATAGCACCATAAAACAACAAGTCTGCTTTATGAGCAATATGAGGGATAAAAAGCAAAAGGCCAAATATTTTCCGCATATTAAGACAGAATCCAAACAGTCACCGAAGAGTGACAGACGCCGACAGGAAAGCAGTCTGAGCGCATCCGAATGGAATGATGTGTTGGCCTGCAGATGGAGGCTGTGGGTGTTTGCGGGTGATCGTGTACATGTGAGTGCGAGTGTGTGTGCATGTGGTTAATTGTGGGTTTTGCACCCCCCCGCTTGTGTGTTTGTCTTAGAGAAGGAGAACCAGAGACTGTAACCGTTGTAGAGGTTGCACTCGTAGTGCGTTGCGGCTTCACATATTCTCATGACCCTGAGTTTTTATTGGAGCATCAACAGATGGAAATCGGGGGAGAATATGCTGATTGGTGACGGATCAGACCTCCGCCCCCTCCATCACCCTGATCCCGTCTACGTGTGGCTGCCTCCTCACTGCACTTTATGGCGTTGCCTGTCTGGCACCAACTGAAGAGTGCCGGGGCCCGTAGTGTGATAAGGGCAGATTGAAAGCAGCTGCTGACCTCCGCTCCTTTTAGTGCCAGAGTCAAAACACTGCTAAGCAGCTCATATAGGTTCAAATCAGTGCCGTGATATGACTTACACATTTTCTTACCAGTCATGGCACATGATTGAAAAAGCTTCGCATTTGTCCCTTGTGGTGCCACAAAACTCCCAGTTCAACTATTTTGTATGGGTGTAAACACTCATACAGCTCTGCATTGCCCCAGATTGAGAACCAAGCCCTCTCACCCTCAGAAGCTGCACACAATAGTTGCTTGTTTCACCTCACGATTGCAAATTACGGGAGATGCTGCCGTCACCCCAATAAAGGTCCGGGGAGGGAGCTCAATTACTCCGGGGTATTTTTTGTCTGCGAAGGGGCAGCGGTTGTCGTTGGCTCAGCTCGCGGCACTCGTTCAGATTTAGAGACCATAATACAAAAGGGGAAAACAGGTTTTTTCCACAGCAGCTCGTCAGCGGCAACTGTGCTGTGAGGGCTGTAGTTCTGCTCTGATGCTGTACACGGAGCTCCTTTTGGCATGGGAAAAAGGCAGTATGTGTGTAGCTGCAGGTCATTGTTTTTTAGCTTTAATTGCTCATAAACTCCCTCAAGCTATGCCTAGTCTTTAATAAGGCTTTCCCAAAGCGGAAATTGTCTGTGGTCACACTCTTGCTAACCTCCCAACCCTTTAAACGTATAGAAATGTAAAGACTTTACCATGTGTATGTGTGTGTGTGTGTGTGTGTGTGTGTGTGTTTGTGTGATGCGTTTCTTAGAAGTACATGCGTAATATGACATTTTGACCTCCGCTGTAGTTAGGTTGTAGATTTAATGTCAGATAAAGGGCACAAACACGCTTCCTTGAAAACAAATACCGCTCCTCACCTTCTCCCAGTCGCGTGTGAAACAACCTCTGCATATGGGTCCAATCAGACGAGGGGTTGCCCAGAGAATACGGGAGTGTGGGCTGGGGAGAGTGAGCCAACAGTCACTGATTCCTATATTCTTGTTTGCCTGCCACCATGTGCTCCAGATTAACACATGGCGCGCAGAGACCCACACCATTAATCCCATCCCCACCCCCCAACCGCAGCATCACCGGATCCAGGAAGCAGGTCCTCCTGGGTCCGATCATTAGGATAGGTGCCTATTGGACACCTCAGCTCCTCCCACTTCAGCTGAACTTCTCACCCTCTTCCCTTCCTCAGTTTTTCCCTCCAGGCAATTTACAGCTCTGCATGTGTCCTGACGTAACTGATTATTGCATGGAAAGACTAAGAAAGGCAACACCATGTCCTGCTGGTGTGAGACTAGCTCTTGGTGGAGTTGTCTTATTTTGTATTATTCATTTTCTCCCACAAACCATCAGCAAAGTGACTTTCTCCTTGGAGGACAGATGGCTGGTCAAGTAATGCTGCGACTGAAACTCCACCAGCCAGAGTTAGATGCACAGAAAAACAAAGGCCATAAAAACGGTTTTGGTCTCGATGCTCTCATTCCTCCCCGGGATGATGATCTTGATTGCGTCTCATCACAACATGTGGTTTGCAACAGATGTTGTTCCACGTCACACACGAATGAAAATCGGCCTGCAGACACTGATTATTTTATATATTAGCGGCGACCTTTTTCATCGCCCTCCTCACACGACCTCCCAGCTGGCGGCCGTTGTCATTCCAACATTCCAAACTCCACTTAAGCTCTTCACACTTGAGTAAATGTTCCTCAAACTCTGACATACAATACGTTTCCCTTTACTCTGAGAATACTCTTGATTGAAAACTTATTTTTTACTTGTGATATCTTTTAGTATCCAAATAACTTCGCCACTTCTACACCGGTTTGGCATCTCGATCCACAGCTGCAAAATGCAAATCCAATGGGTTGGCGTTTTTCAGTATGTGTCCATCCATTCTCCCTCTATCCTCTCACACAGCCATTTGAGCCCACAAGTCTATTCTAGCAATCCTTTTCAGCCTTTCCCGTTAAAGGTTTTACAAATGACAAAGGGAATTTTGTCTCTGCAGTTTTATTGGCTTGTGGGAGCCCCTGTCTCTGACCCCGGAGGCATGTTAGAGAAGTGGCCAAGTCAGGACAGGAAGACTGACAGAGAACTTGTCCCCCAGCGAGCCTGACAAAGTAGTTGCCTGTGTTGGACGGGAAGACAGGGCCCTGGCCAAGCACACTGTTCAAATCAAATGGCTTGTGGTTTTTCTGGCCCTCTGTCTTCTGTTGATACATCCTTTATGAGTGCTCGGAGGCTAAATAAAACAGGTTTAGACAATATGCGAATGACTGTGCTTTGCACTCCATAAACCAGTTTGCTGTAATTGATGCTGCTGGACTGTCTGTTAAGTTGTTCTGCACGTTTCCCCCGTTTTTAGTCAGAATGAAATGGTCATGGAGAGTTGTAATGAAACTAAAAAGTCAACGAAAAATGTAATCAGGCTTCTGTTAAAGCAGACAAAGTGGTGTGTCCTCTAATTCCATTAGTGCAGTTCTTATCAATTGTTTATTGTCTGTCATAATGTTCCCAACTTAACGACTTTCAGAAAATATACAAGCACTGAATTTGTTTTGTTTTGTTATTTCTTATCTCAAAAGTACAACTTGTGGATTCTGAAGTTGTAAAACAATAAAAAAAATTCTCATTCAATTCATGGTCTAAAGATGCTGTTACAGACCAACGATTGAAACAGATGAAAAGGACATTTGCTTATGAACAAGTAAACACAATAAAAAGTTCAGCAGAACTGAAACAGAGTTAAGAGGTTAGCATTAACCAGTGGCAAACCAAACTGACCGGAGAACAAATTCACGTCACTAAAATGTGATCATTAAACTCTGTGATTGTTTATTAAACAATAACAGTCAGACTCGCCCTCCAGCAGTATCAGTCTTTGGCCCCCCCGCTATACTCAAGACGCCAAGAAACAAGAAATTGCTCCCAAATGTTGCCTTTAAACTGCGAGTGGTCATAAATCAGCAGTGCTGTTACACGGTCCAGTGTCACCAGCCTCAACAGCCATGTTTCTCTGTCACACACTGACATACAGCATGTCGTCTCTTCACTGGTTTTATTAAAAGCGTTTTATGATTTATTGCCATGCAAATAACTAACTACTGTCGGCTGCCATCTGCCAGATTTTGGTCCAAGGCTCAGAATCCTTTCACAGTACCATTCGAGATCTACAGCTAAAGTCAAACACATTGAAATGGGTTGAAACATGTTCATTGATTAGGATGGGAATCAACTCCTGTCAGAGGGCTGTCAAAACATCTCTTCATACAAAACCCTGAACTGTCAGCCATCTTTCCTCAACTGCTTGTAAAGTGCCCGGGTGAATGCTGGCTGCTGGCTGCTGGCTGCTGGCTGCTGGCTGTAAACTCCTCCGTCTCTTACGCTTTGCCAACATCCCGGTGACCTAAGTGTCACTTCTTACTCCAGTAACACCAGAACATTCACTTTATTCAGCTTTCCAGATCCATGGCGCCACACTCGATTTCACTGTGTCGACGTGGAGAGAAAGTCTCTCCGAATTGACTGACAAACATTAAAGTTTGAAAGGCCTTTTAATGAATTGTCTAATCTGTGCACCGTTGCCGGGCATGTTATGATGGCAGTGATTTATGTTGTTACTGTAACGTCACAACGGCAGTGATGTTTATTTTGGAAAAAGGAGAGTGAGGTTGTAAATATTAATGTTGTGCTCCCCCTCTCTGTGCGCTCTCGCCTTGCAGATATTGACGAGTGCGTTAATGAAACCATCTGTGGGAACTACGGCTTCTGCGAGAACACAGACGGCTCCTTCCGCTGCCAGTGTGACCAAGGCTACACCAACCCGGCAGGAGACATGAGCAAATGTGTTGGTCTGTATCTGCTCTTCAATAAATCATTTTTTTTACATTACTTGTTCAAAAATAAGTGTGGTGATACGATATGTTTTTCTAAAACTCCGATGAAATCACCAAAACTAACAATGAATACTAACAAGTACTGTCTGTGTAGCCAAAGCCTGATGAAACTCACTCCCTGCCAACTCACTAGGGCACCAAATGTGTATAACGCCGCGTCTGAAAATAGTCCCCAACGAATGCTCTATTCACACCTGTTTGAGTAAGGTTTGCTGAAAACAACAGTGCCCAGATGTGTTCCAAAATCCACAATCTGATTTGAACCATTTAGACAAAGGGTCGCCTAATTCACGGCACAAATTTAGAGTATACAAAGAAATGTCGAATCAATAGGGATTCAATCACTACACACAAATGTCTGTATCCAGAATTCACTTTCATTGATTATTTGCTGTCTGATATGAATTTCTCTTCGAAGGACGAGACGATGAAGATCGTTTTGTGTGATCTCGCTGCGACCTTGTCGGGCGCATGCCATGTGCGTACGTGCCTGATCCTACTGACCTCACGCCCTCCTCTCCTGTCTCCCTCAGACGTGAACGAGTGCGAGATGAGCTTGGCGCTGTGCGGGGAGGCCCTGTGTGAGAACTTCGATGGCAGCTTCCTGTGCATCTGCCCCAACGACAATGAGGAATTTGATCCCATCACCAGCCAGTGCCGCTCCCTGGGTAATGGAGCAGGACTAGCACTCACTGTGACCCACGGGACTTAATTCTCCATCCCATCATTGGGAGACGGAGTTTTCCCTGATTTAATGAGCCGTCTCTCATTATCCAAACAAGGGTGACGAGGCGGACATGACTTACTCCACGTCTCTTGACCTGGCTGTTTCCATTTGTTTTCTAGGCTGGGGTTGTGGTTGGGTGGGTTGCCTTCGAAAAATTCTATTAGTCTAATCCCTCGAACGCATGATGAAGTAACTCCTCCAGTAAATAACCTAAGTGCCTAGTTACTGTAAACCTATTTCCTCACCAAGACAAACAGGGATAAGGTGTAGCCAATGGCAATTAGCGCTAAAGACACATTGCTCTCTTCCGTGCTAAAATGATCTTATTAAGTGCAGAGGTTGCAGATATGCAACGTATTGCGATTTCAGAATGACAGAAGGGGGCTTTTGAGTCATGGAAACACCATCCCATCTCCATCTTGATAGGCGTATGTGTACACGAATTGGGCGTATTTACATTATTAGGCGGCGCGCCCTCAGCGGGGATGTTTTTTCTTCTGCCTGGGCACTAAACCCCAGCTATGCCTCTGTGTACCTTTTTGCCACATTCCGCTGTTTGCTTTTGACGTGTGTTAATCAATCATGTGAGAGTGAATGGTGTGTTGACTCACATGCCAGTGTTTCCATTTGGCTAAGCCCGCAGCTTACGGGTGAAATGCCTGAGCCCATGCCTTTGGACAAATGAGCAGGCTCAGCAGTGGCAGGCGAGGGTAACGCACTACCTGCTGGAGGCATGTGGATGCACTAGATGCTGTCACTGTGATTAAGTTTGCCCCCCCCTGACTTACCAAATCCCAACCACCTCCACAGGTGTGCTTCTGTAGCTAGCCATGACCTCTGACCTCCCTGTTCTAAAGAAATGCTTCCTTTGTTCTCCTACAGCTGATATGCACCCGACACCCGCTGCCGGAGTCCCTCATTCCTCTCCCTCAACTGAGGAGAGGAAAGAGTGCTACTATAACTTGAATGACGCCAACTTCTGTGACAACGTCTTGTCTCGCAACACCACCAAGCAGGAGTGCTGCTGCACGGTGGGGGCCGGCTGGGGGGACAACTGCGAGATCCACGCCTGTCCTGTCCCAGGAAGAGGTACGATAATCTGTGTTGACGCTGTAGAATATAGTGGGTTGAAGATTATACAGTGCGTGTTGTAATATTTTTTTCATCTTGTCTTTCACTAATGAATCCATTTTTTTATTTTGCAGATGATTACAACCAGTTGTGCCCTCATGGCAGTGGATTATTACCCCTGCCTGTCCCCTCTACACAAAATCTGGGAGAACAGCACCCTTACATAGGTACTTTCTAGCATAAATACTTTTTATTTTATTGATATCCATGAGCTTTTATAGCTTCCCTTCACACACAAAGTTACATTGGCACAGACAGGTGCAATGTCCATTTTACTTCCACCTGGATAAAGCATTTAAGACATTTACGACACACTCTCTACAGCTAGCCACGGCTTAATGGTATACCTGCCTTCACACCGGACTAATTACATTGACCATAGGGTGTCTTTACAGCTTCTTTACAGCAGTGAATAACGTTTAAAGCAGGGTGCCACTGTTTTGACTGTTGTTACTTTCCATCTCGCGTATGTAACACCAAGGTGTGAATCTCTGTCTCCCCTCAGATGCAAACGAGTGTGAGATGTTTGGATCAGACATCTGTAAGAATGGACAGTGTTCGAATCTCTTTTCTACTTATACCTGCTACTGTCGCTCTGGATTCTACTATGACAACATCCGGCTTGAGTGTGTGGGTAAGAAATGGCTTCTATTTTTACTTTTCAACCTTTGAAACAGATAAACTGGGATGTCACTGTGTAGGTTTATATTCTAGATAATTGGTCCCCCATGTCTCATGCCAGTGTTTTTGGCTACTCTCATGATTAAAATGCTGAATCTTGTACCTCATTACTTCATATTGTAATTTCTGTCTCTTTAAATGTGTTTCTAGATTACGATGAGTGTGGGTTTGGAAGCGCCTGTGAAGATGGGGCGTGTGTTAACACGGCCGGGTCTTTCAACTGTTTCTGCAGTCCTCCATTAGTCCTGGACGGCACACGCCGGCGCTGCATTGGCCTCAACGCCACAGAAGGTGTTACAACAAAAATAAATTGAAATGTTAAGTTTCCCTGTGGTAGAATTTTAAATATTATTTTACTGTTATTAATCAGGTAGTGATCAACAAAGAGCAAACTTGTAAAAACAATCAATTTAGGGCTGAACCGAATAATCAATTAGCTGATCAGCGCAGTGTTTAGTCGTGGATGGAGTCCTTACAGTTGAACGATTGTAATGGACAGTTTAGAAGTTCATTTTGTTCACTTTATTCAGGTGATATAAACAGCTGGATCTTTAGTTTACGCCTTTTCTTCCTCCTCATTCTATCTCCCAGAAACTCTAGAGCCGGATCACGATGTGCACATGGATATTTGCTGGCAGCGTCTTGAGGGGGACAACATCTGTTCACAACCCCTGCAGGGACACAGAAGTACATACACCGAATGCTGCTGCCTGTGGGGCATCGCATGGAGTGGACAGTGTGCCTTCTGTCCCAGGAAAGACTCCGGTGAGAAGATGCACATAAGACAACGACTGTAATTCCTGTCTTTGTATTAACACATCGCTGTTATTAGCATCCAAAATATAACTCCACCGTGTGCTGCTGTCGTTCAGATGACTTCGCAGTGATGTGCAACCGTCCTCGGGGAGGAGACACAGACAGTCTGAGAGAGAGGCCAGGATATGAGTACGGTCTTGAGGGGCCAGAGGAGTCTTTTGTTCCTCCTTACTGGGACAGTTATGGCGGCCCTGCAGGACCCTATGACATCCCTGAAGGCATTCCTCTCTTTAATGACAATGACTACGGCGTCCAGCAGCCACTTCCCCGTGTTCCCATTCAACGACCACGAGAGCAGCAGCCACGACCAGTGGATTCCTATGCTGGTGGGTAAATGCATCCTGTATAATATACAGTATTCGACTGTTTACGGAGCTTGATGTGCTTTCTTCCATATTTCTGTGTCCAATCAGAGCGCTACGATGGCTTTGAGGGTCTCCGAGCGGAGGAATGTGGAATCCTGAACGGGTGTGAAAACGGTCGCTGCGTTCGTGTGCGAGAAGGCTACACCTGTGACTGCTTCGACGGCTACGAACTTGACCTGACCAAGATGGCCTGTATAGGTGCGTTCTTTCCCCAGCATCCATCTTTGATAAGTTCCTCGACAGACCACCCACGTGCAGGCTCTGTGCTCCAAGTTGAAATGTTCAGGGACTTTCTAGAGTGAATAGGGAATCCATCACGTCATTTAATCTTGTTTTAAAATGCGGTGTTGAATCTCAAAATCCAGCCGCAGTGAACTTCGGGTTTAAGTCTTTTGGAGCCAGGACTTGGATTAATTTCAGTGAGGTAACCCTTCGTGCAGTATATCATCAAGCTCAAGGAGAAGCATTGAATTTAACAGCCTTGCATTAAGTTATGTTTTATGGGAAACTAATGAAAGCAGGGTACTATTTAAAACCATCGTGTGTTACCCTTTGGTCTGAAAGTCCCTAGTCACACTCTGCCAAGAGAAAGGAGACCTTGAATGTTTGCCACTCCGTGTATTACATGAGATACTATATCTTTTAAGTGTACTTTGTTTGTTTTGTCAGAAAGTGAGACTTTCTTGTTGTAATGAAATGCTATGATTACAATATTCTGTCTGCGTACAAGTTTATCAGCTCCAAGGCCAGACGGTTTCCCAAGGAAAGTGATTGAATTCCAACCCTGTGGAAACATGTGGGAGCTGTGCAGCTCGTGCCATGCCTCCTTTTATAAATATCCCCACTAGCATATCCCCAGCAGAACATGACATAAACAGAAGGAGGGTCATCTGAGATGGACGGCTATGAGATGACAATCAGACCTCCCGTGCTGACAAAGGCAAAGAAAAATCACTCGAAGGCCAAAAGGAAACATAATCCAATGCATTGTTAATGTCACCATCTTTCTCAACAGTTCAGTGCTCGAGATGGCTGGCGAATCAAGTTCAGAGCCCATCTAGCCCGACACACAACATGACCTCATGTTTGATTAAAGATATACAAGAGGAAATATTAAGCAGCATATCGTTGGTGTTGAGTAAAACCCCCGTACCTCCAAATGTGAGCCTTTGTGAAACTAATTGAAACACTCTGGTTTATTGCTCACAAGATTGCGTAACAATTTCCACAATCTCAGCTCATCTTAATAGCTGTTGTGGAGCTTTTGATCATATCACATGATCTCTATCAGGACGTGGAGTTTGCCCAGTTGTCATGGGATTGTAAAGGGATGCAACTGACGATTATTTTCATAATCAATGAATCTGCTGATTATGTTTGACTACGGAAAAGTAATCATAAAAAAACACATTAGGTGGGCTGGGGGGGGGGGGGGGGGGGGGGGGGGGGGGTTAAATGCAGCAACATCATTTTGACGCTAAAACTTACGTACTTCGACCAAATTTTTCATTTTTGGATTTTGAATACATAAGGAACACTACTGGGAAGTTAAAGAAAAATATGAAAATCCAAAAAAACTATTATATTAACAATGGAAAGAGGAAAAGAAAGAAAGAAGGGAAGTTAAAAATGAAATCAAAATTATATAAATGATTCTAGCATTCCAGTATCCCACTCCTCATATACCCATAAGGCCACTCGGCAGCAGATGTGGCGCAGGCAGATGTTTGAGCTGTGAAATCTCCTTTGCCGACTAACTCGTCATGTCTCCTTTTCCTTGCAGACATAAACGAGTGTGAGGACATCAGCGACAATGTGCCCTTGTGTCAGAACGGGGAGTGCACCAACACAGAGGGGTCGTATAAGTGCACCTGTTTGCCGGGCTTCGTGGCCTCCGCAGAGCCCCACAAATGCATCCCAGAGATCCCAGAGTCTGAGCTGGTGGAGACAGGAAACTGAGACAGACTGCTGGCTTCTCCTGCTCCCTCAACGATCACCTTCCACCCCTCTGCCCTTTTCCCCCGGGGGCCTGGCACTAAACATCCAACAGCAACGCTGAGACATCCAAACTCGTTTCCCTACACACACACACACACACACACACACACATATATACACAGACACAAACATACAAAAGCACACAACGCATCCATACCCCCTCATACACATTCAACAGGACCAGGAATTGTGCAGTGAATGTATTACATGGGATTTAGTATTCACCAGATATCCATTTGCCTTAAAGGGATTTTGTGGACTGATCTTTTTTTATTCAGTAACCCCAGGCAATTTGATATGCAGATATATTTTCCACATTATTTTCTCTGTCACTTTTTTTTTTTTTGTTGTGTTATTTATTTCATTTGCATGACGGGCCTCTGCAAACATAGAAAGCGACCTATTTCAGAGGGCATACTTGATTCCTCTTGTTTTATTTGTCTCAGTAATTGACCTCAGAGACAGCGTGGGGAGGAAACAAATGTCTTTTGTTGGAGAAGGAATGTCATAAGAAATCAGCCACTCATAAATCAGTTTGTGCCTCACTGTCAAACCTCTCACCAGTTTTCTCACTCAGTCATGTGATTAGCATTGGCCTTGGACTAAATACGAGGCCGGGTTTGATAAACATCAGAAATTCAAAGAAAGAACTTTAAACCACAACCGCCTTTCTATTCTTCAAGATTAACCCCAGGCTGAAGGATCTCCGGACCAAGAAGTGAGAAGTCAACGCAGCCAAACTTACACATTAACAACGTCAGCCTTTACGTGGGCCTGGACAGACTGTAGATGTATATGATGATCTCTGTAATGTGGCAACAGGTATAACATGCCTTCCTCTGTTTGACACCATTTTTACAACCTTAAAACCCGCAGTTAAGTAGGGAAACACGGACTCAGTTGCTGATCCCGACAGTATTACTTGTTTTATACTTCTGTAAAAAAAACATGTTTTGACTTATCAAAGTCTAGGCTACATGCTAGCCTAACTTCTGAAACCACAAGAAGGTTGATTCAGTTGAAGTTATGCTCAAATATCACAGCTTAAAATGAAAGATCAGTTTTATGTACCAGTGTCGCACAGGCAAAAGGATCCCAGATCTCACATCAGACCATTTTTGCATCTCTGAATGCATGTAAAGACACAGGCTTCGTTGGAGAGGTTTGGTATGTTTTGTACAGATCTAGTACTATGTATTATTTTTGATACATATTCTCTTAATGCATTATACCAATATTTTGTTTGACATAAAACATAAAATGTAAGAAAAATCTGGCATTATAGCTTTGTAGATTTATACATGTCTGTAAAAATGTTTTTTTTTTTTAAGCATATCTTTTTATGTATGAGGAGAGTGGCTGACACTGTACCAGAGGAACTGTGTGTATACCCTGCCCTGTGGCGCAGACAATGAAATATATTTTTTTGGAAGTGGCAGCACTGTTCTGACTACAGACATTTTGTCTCTTCAAGTTCATTACAAACACAATGCTTTTGAAATGCAAGCACCGACTTATGTGTGTCACAACGTTAAGGCTAAATATTAGTAATTGTGAACATCATTTCTTTTAGTCTCTGTTGGATCCTTATGTCATGAATGTATCACAGACGGTATCAGCCTACTCATTTGGTTTCTGAACTCTCACTTATACCTTTTTGTCTTTTATATTCAGGTTTAATGGCATTATCTGTCTAATGGACTGAACTTCTCAGCAACGCAGAAACATAAAAGTCTAATTTCAACTTTGGACGATGACTATAAGTTCACGACTAATACCCTTAACATGCATTCATAACCTATTAACCGAAAGTTGTACAAATATTTCCACTTGATGTCCACTGTACTTTACTGTGCTGTTCAAATCATCGGCAAAGTTGGAATATTTAAAGCCTTTTTAAAAGCCGCAAATAACTTGAGATAAATGTCTTGTTGTAAAGCTGTGGTCATTGGAAATATCGTGCTCATTCATTTTGTTTACCTCTTGACTGTAATCGCTATCAGTCATCAAAATAAAAACATAAAATATATCAACCTCTTTGAAAGTTTTCTTTGAAAAAAATTAAAATGGCACCAAACACACATTGCATTGACCGTGTGTATGCATATTCACATAGTAATTTGCTGCTTGGGAAGTTTATTTGTTTTAAAACAACAGTAAGTATGTTATTTGTAGTATATAGTACACTATGACTACTAATGATAAGAAAGGCACTATAGACATTATTCTTACACCAAGCAGTTTAGTTCTTGAACAGTTGGGTGTGGGTATGCACATGCATAGCTGGCACATTATTGTGTGATGTAAGGGGTCAGAGGTGTGTGTTTGGCACTGATGGAAGACATATTCAGTCATTTACAAAAGTAGTAATACCACAAGGTAAAAATACTCCATTACAAGTAAAGTTGTTATCACCAAATGTACTTTCAGCTATCAAATGTATTTATCATGCATTAAAGACCCCTTTCAGAGTGTTGTATTACTAAACACTATTGTTGTTGGATTATTGTATTATATTATATATACTAGCAAGTAATCAGCATTTTTTATGGTGCATTTCACCTGATTCATATACTATTTATATATAGATTTATATATAAATATAGTGATATAGAAGCATTGCGTCACACAAAATGGAAATACATTAGTGCACCTCAAATTGTGCTTTCAGTATAAATTACTTGAGCAAATGCACTTAGTTTCTTACCACTGGTGTATAGGGGTATTTGACTATGGATATCAATGACAAATTTAACATTTCTGGGGACCAGAAATGCCGACTGTATTAATTTTTAAACGAAAAAAATAAGATTTAGTCTACGGTTTGATCTCTGTTAATTTCTCTGTCAGAATCATGTCTTAAACTACATCGCCCTCTAACGGCCAAATAGCACATTACATCACTGCTTTCCCATTTTCCATGAATTTTTCCCATTGGTTAACCAGGGAAGTAATCCAGATGGATTCTGGGAAATTGTGTTTACCCTTCAACGCCCACCTTCACATAAAGTAAACAGTAGAATACACCTCCCAGAAACCACCTCGCTTCATACGTGTTCCGTTGACTCGAGCTACCATACCTCTCGTGCACTAACTGTGATGCTAATGCAAACCTTTGAATAATAAAACGGTTATTTGAGGCGAAAGAGTCCGTTAGTCCTCTGTCACATATTATCGTGCGGAATGCCGCCTTTTGACGAGCGGACACTTGGTTAGCAAGCTAGGAAAGGTATGTTATCGTTAAGAAAAGGTTAATAGCTTAGCTGCAATGTAACAGATACTGTAATAAGTGATCATTTGTTGACTTGGAAAGGTGAGTAATTCACTGTCAACATCGCTTGTTTTTATATCCGTATTAAATCTAGCTAATATCTAACGTTAGCTGTGCTAAATGTTGTTATTTGCCCCAGACAGCACAGCTTTACATCTTCTACATAACACCCATTTATTAGCTATTTTGTAATATATTATCAAACGTTAGGTAGTGTTATATTAGACTTAACGTCACGTGGTTTGGAAGCGGGTCTGGTCCCAGTTTATTAAAGGTTTCATTTCCTAATGGCAAAGGAAGAATGCTTTCCACAGTTGAACACAACAGGGGACACTTCAGCACTGCGAAACAGGAAACACTTCCCCACATCAGCAAAGCCCCTCCAAAGGACATCAAAGGACAAAGACAGTCCAACTGCTGGACACTGGCCAGAAGATGTCACTCAGTCTTCAAATGGGACATCAGGAAACTTCAGTAAGGATCCCCAAAGCAGTGGAGTGCTGCTGATGCTGGTGGTGGGGCTGTCTTTCTCCACACGCCTCTACAAGATAACAGAGCCCCCTCATGTGTGGTGAGTCAAAGTCCTGCATGCCATGTAGATTGTGTGCATCTTTAGCGTGTGCCATGTTTTTAAACACGGCGACTCTGTCTCGACGTTTCAGCTGGGATGAGACGCACTTTGGAAAGATGGGAAGCTACTACATCAACAGGACCTTCTTCTTCGATGTCCATCCTCCTCTTGGAAAAGTGAGATCACAAAGGATCCCTTTACCTGTCGTGTCTTCAGGGGGAAACCTCTCCAGTATGAGTATTGATCTCCATTCATCTGTTGCAGATGCTGATCGGTCTCGCCGGTTACATGACGGGTTATGATGGCACCTTTCCTTTCGTAAAGCCAGGAGATAAATATGAACACCACAACTACTGGGGGATGAGAGGAGTATGCTGTTTTCCACACAAGAAAGCCTTCTCTTTTGTTATTGGTTAACAGACATTAAGGCTGCTGATATGCCTGTCCTGCCTCTTGCTCAACAGTTTTGTGCCGTGTTGGGCTCCTTTCTCCCAATCTTTGCCTACCTCATAGTGCTGGAGTTATCTCAGTCGTACACTGCTGCTCTCATCACTGCCACCCTGCTCATATTTGGTGAGTAATCGTCATTTTAGGTCTCTTTCACTGATCTTACAAACAGCAATTTTAAATGTCCTTGTACTTTATGTCCTCCTCCTGACAGACACCGGCTGCATCACCATTTCCCAGTACATCCTGTTGGACCCGATACTACTGTTCTTCATCATGGCAGCTGTGCTGAGCATGGTCAAGTTCAACCAGCAGAGGTACAGGTAGCACACCACTGGGACTTGTTTTGAAGTGTGTCTGCCTTCTCCTATGCAAATGCAATAACAGTGAGCTAATGGATGACGATAGTCGATAAATTCAACCGGTTAATCATCAATTATTACTCCTTTAATTCGGTAAAAAATTGCCACACATTTGCTGGTTTCAACTACTCATATAAGATGGCTTTAATATTGCCGATTTATTTTTTTTGTTCAAAATAATTCGATTTAAAAGCTCGTTTTGGACACATCTTTATTTGTGAGATTTTTTTTTGACCAACTAATTAACTGATTGCTAGAAAAAAATGATTAATCAGTATGATCAAATAATTGCAGTTCCAGTCCTAAAACAATCAGTCTTCCAACAAGAGTAACACATGCCTGCTCATAATTTATTATTAAGCAGTGTTTGGCGTTTGCTGTTGTTTTCAGGCCTTTCTCTTGGTACTGGTGGCTGTGGCTGGTACTGACTGGGGTGAACCTTGCTGGGGCATTGGGGGTGAAGTTTGTGGGTCTGTTTGTCATCCTGCTGGTGGGGCTGAACACAGTCTGGGACCTCTGGAGACTTCTGGGAGACCTGAGCCTCTCACTGGTAAACGGCAGCATATTCTTGCATGGCAGTGGTAACTGATTGTGTTGATGAGTAGCGCCAGAGGATTTACTGTTCTGTGCTTATTTTCTGGCTCCAGGTGGACATTACAAAGCACTTCCTGGCTCGTGTTGTCGGACTCATCCTGCTTCCACTCTTCCTCTATGTTACAATCTTTGCCGTCCACTTTGTTGTGTTGAACAAAAGGTGTGTCTGACTGCTACGTATAGCCTTGTATTGCATGGAGACATCTACATTTTTTGGGTAATCATGATCGTTTCCTCCCTCCAGTGGACCGGGCGACGGCTTCTTCAGTTCAGCCTTTCAGTCCCGACTAATCGGGAACAATCTACACAATGCCTCCATGCCTGAGTGTGAGTGTGTGAATATATCACATGATGCTGCAGCTGTGTTTACTACAACATCTGTAAGAAATGTAGGCATTCCCTTAGTATTGATGACAGCCAGATGGGCTGAAACGTTCACTTACATTTTACTGTCTTTACAAAGTAACATTTTACAGTTTTAATATTAAGGCTTATTGTTCTATTTTATATCTGGTTCCATAATGGGCTATTGTGATGGTTCCTTGGTCATTTAAACTACGTTTCAAAAGTAATTTTGTTTTAAATGTAGTCGTTTCTTGTGCTTTGTAATAATTTGTGGCAATATGTTGTTCTTCTGATGCAGACCTGGCTTATGGCTCCACCATCACAGTAAAAAACCTCCGTATTGCTGGAGGCTATTTGCACTCTCATTGGCACTTATACCCAGAGGGAGTGGGAGCAAGGCAGCAGCAGGTTAGGCTAACGGTTCAAATGGAAAACATTCTCACACATAATTAAATATCTTATCATCAGCATTTTATTTACTTTTTTCTCTGCTATTCCCTTACAGGTGACGGCATATCTCCATAAGGACTACAACAACTTGTGGCTTGTTCACAGACAGGATCATAATGAATGTGAGACGCAGTTGATTTGCTGTTAAGAGATATCAGTGGCGTTCATTCAAGTCACGAGGAAGTAATGTACGAGCCTCTTGTTGTTTGTCTCTACTAAGCTCAATCTGAGACACCTGATCTGGTTCGTCATGGTGACATCATTCGACTGGAGCACAAAGAGTAAGTTAATGAAAGACATATTATATAATGACCCCTGAGTCAAAGGATGTCTCACATCTCGATGTCGTTCCCGGTCCTTTCAGAACAACTCGTAACCTTCATGGTCACCTCCACGAGGCTCCTCTGACCAAGAAACACTTCCAGGTCACAGGCTACGGCATCGTGAGTGCACTTACTACTTTTTTGCACTTTCCTGCTCTGTATGGTTGACTGTAGGGATGCTACCTTTGGCCCGTTCTCAGAATGGCACAGGCGACACCAACGACCTGTGGCAGGTGGAGGTGTGTGGAGGCCGGAAGGGAGACCTGGTGAAGGTGCTGCGCAGCAAAGTCCGCTTTCTGCACCGAGCCACCGGCTGTGTGCTGTACTCGTCTGGAAAGACTCTCCCAAAGTGGTAAAACTAGTCTTTCTCTGCTCCTCCTTTGCTGTTCAAGATCCACTATGTACTGTGGAGGAGGAAGTATTAAGATCCTCTACTTAAGTTAAAGTACTAGTACCACACGGTAAGAATACACTGTTCTGCATTGAAAAGTATGTCGGCATAATAAGGAAATGTACTTAAAACATTTAAATAAAAGTACTAAATGCAGAACAATGTCCCCTGTGACTGTTATGTTAATATACTATATATTATGTATTATTATTATGTATTATATTGTAGAAATTGGCAGAGGTAGAGCTTATTTCTAACTATTCTTGTTCTACTATTATTGTGAAAGACTGCAACTCTTGATTATATTCTCCATTACTCGTTTGATTGGTTTGTAAACATTCTGAATACAGTGAGAAATGCTGTCACGATTACCCAGAGTCCCAAGGGAAAGTTTCATTCATAATTCATGATTATTAAAAAAAAATAAGGAAAGCAGCGAACCCTCACATTTGTGAAGCGGGAACCGTGAAATGTTTTTGCTTGAGAAATTACTCGATCGACTATCAATTTGTTTTCTGTTAATTTATTGAAATGTTGGGGAGTGTAATTTACATCAAAACATCATATTATCTAAGCTCTTCTGGTGTTTTTTTATGCAAAAATATTAAGTTGTTAAGTCAGAAAAACAAAAAAAGACTAAAGTAAAAGTACTTTGTACTCAATTCCAGTACTTGAGAAAATGTACTTGGTTACATGCCACCACTGATTATGTATTTGTGCTCAGGGGCTGGGAGCAGGTGGAGGTGACCTGCAGTCCCTACTTGAAGGAGACTCCGAGCTCTCAGTGGAACATTGAAGATCACATCAACCCCAAATGTAAGAAAACGCACTCCTTGTGCTCCTGAGTTTCTGTCTACACTTCATGACGTCCGGCACTAACCAACATGTTCCTTCTGCTCTCGTGTGTTCCGGCAGTGCCCAACATCAGTCTGTCTGTGCTGAAGCCCCATTTTCTGGAGATCTTGCTGGAGTCCCACATTGTTATGATCAGAGTAAGACACAATGAGAAGAGCTGCTGATCCGTCTGCGTTTGATCAGAACTCATTTATTGACAGTAGATGTGTCTCTTTAGGGTAACAGTGGCTTGAAACCCAAAGACAATGAGATGAACTCCAAACCCTGGCATTGGCCCATCAACTACCAGGTGCATTGAATGATCTACATCATAAAAGTTTGTTTTTTGTACAATTCTAATTGAATGCATGAGCACTTTTAACGACTACACTGTTCTTTGTTTTGTTTATGTAACAGGGCTTGAGGTTTTCTGGAGTGAATGACACAGAGTATCGTGTTTACCTGCTGGGGAACCCTGTAAGTCCGTCTTCAGCTTGCTCCATGTGTCCTGTTGTCGCTCTTCTCTGACCAAACGCACATTAACGCTCTCGTGATTTAATACTCTGTTTCTTCAGGTGGTGTGGTGGATGAACCTGGCCAGTTTGGGATTGTATCCTATCATGGTGGCAGTGGCGTCTATAGCCCTCCAAAGAGGTTTCTCATTGGGCCAAAAAAGAATAGGTACGATTATTGACTGACTGACTGATCAGCAGCAGTAAATACATGATTTAAACATGAAATAAATGTATCTGTACTCCACTCTGTCATCCAGAGCATGCTCTTGTGCTTATGAGAGAAGGAGGACTGCTGCTCCTTGGTTGGCTGCTGCACTATGCACCTTTCTATATAATGGGGCGTGTCCTCTACTACCACCACTACTTCCCTGCAATGCTCTTCAGCAGCATGCTAACAGGTACCAGCTCCCACTGCATTACAGCTGCTTCCTTTATACCAGAGGTTTTCAGGGGGGGGGGGGAAAGAGACGTGATGCAAAGACACCACATGATGTGAAAGGCAATTAATGTACCTGCAGACGATTAACGCAATTTGCATCACAAACACATTTTTAGATTCTGTGTGACTTCTGCGGATATCACTGTCAATTATGGTTAAAGATCCATATATTCACCTAGAAATCATAGGGGAAAAAAATATACTACTTTTAACTACACAACTTGCTCGAGAATCATCAGGTTTTTAAGTTTTCTTACAGTACAGCAGTGGGAACATTGCAGACAGGAGCTGCACCAAACTTATATTGGTGCCAATTTGCCAAAATGTAAACAAATATCGGACCTACAGCCTGTAGCCTACAGCTCAGTGACTCAATGGCAACATTTTACTTCCTGTTTAGATCCTGTTTCAGATTATAGAGCATGATCAGGGTTAGATTTTCTAAACTCCTGGAAAGAAAACAAAGCAGTCATGTTGGTCACAGCGTTATAGCCTTCTGTTTGTTTTTTCACAGGAATCACATTCGACGTTCTGTTGAAAAGCACTGACCTGCTGCTCCACCCACCGTATTCTGATTGGCTGCAGAGACTCGGGCAGGTGGTGGTTCTGTTCAGTGTTCTTTACAGGTGAGACGACAGGCAGAGTAACCTGCCTAGCCTGGTTGTAGATTACCACACAGCTCATTTTCTATTATAAGAGTGCTTCTTTTACACTATAAATCACTGTAATCCAATTTTCCGTCTGTTAGTTTCTACCTGTTCCATCCTCTCTCGTACGGCATGACGGGTCCTCTGGCACACGAGCCGGGCAGCGCCATGGCTGGCCTGAAGTGGATGGACTCCTGGGAGTTCTAGTCAAGAAGACACTAATATTGTTATGAACATGAGGGACTTTGTCTCACCGCCTTATGGTTTCACAGTGTTTACATAAGTAAGATCATTTTCATAAGGTACTGACAGCACACACTCCTATCGAATCTCGACCTGTCCGCGTATTTATGTGTCTCAACATTTTCAAGTATTGTAGTCTATAATGTGTAGAGAGTGCTTCATGAAACTGAACCTGAATTAGTGCAATATGGAAGCCAGACTGTTGTTGAGTATTAAGAGAGTAAAGTTCTCAACACTTCTCATCACCAAGCTGCCTTAACTCGCAACACATCTTACATCTTGGACTTATATGTGTGTATGCTGTATGTCACAGTGATATAAGCTAAAGTGCCTGAAAGGAAGTAACGAAAAAAAAAAGTGCAGATGTTGCAAGAAAACACTTTTTGTTACATAGTAATAGGCTATCGGAGACTGTATTTTCATTTGAGATTGTCTTGGTCTTAGTGCACGGTATTTTTATATTGTATATATCCATCAGTGCTCTGTTTTTACATCATAAGACTACTACTGACTCTGTGTCATGAACATTTCAGTTTGATCATTAAAAGGAGATATTCTTGTAGTCTGTGCTTATTTATGTTCATATCAATATTTCCTCTTGACTCTATTTTGTTTAACCCTCATTGCAGAGCATCTTGAGATTGAACATCGCTTTTTCAAGAATGTTCTGTCCCAGATATGCAGAAATAATGAGTGACAGACGGGTACAGTAATACACGATATGCCTCCAAATATGTAATAAATAGAAAAGAAAAGTATTGCAATCATACAAAAGATTTCAATGGCACAATTGGAATTGTCGTCTGTGATCTTGATCTATTTGTGACTGCTCTTAGTTTGGGTGTGGATGAAACTGAGCTCCTTGAAATTGTCATGACATCTGTATATTACTACATCAGAGGCAAAAAAAAGTACTTTAAGTCACTTTAAATAAAACCACTAAGAAGTGTACATTGCTGCTTACAGTCTGGTTCTCTGAGAAACTCAATTGAATTATTTATATGGAATTTATGTATTCCCAAAGTAAATAACAGGTTATGCCATAGGCTACATATAAAATAGAGAAAATCAGATTATGATAGATTGCTTGACATGCAGCAGTATTAACTTATTTGTGTAGTCAAAGGATGCGGCTATACTGTAAATGTTAATGTAGGAACTGACCCCATTCAGCCAAAAAGTACATACATGTACATAATGTATTTGTATACCTCTGTCATCACCTCGACGCTGCATTGTACTTTAACAATAAACCGTTGGGCCGCCCGGTGGCCTGTTTGTGAAGTGCACCGGTACACGTCAACTCTGAGGACGGCTGCTGTGATTGGCTGTCGTTAATCACGTGTTTATTCTGAAGATGGCGTCTCCAAATGGAGGTAAATTCTAATTTCTTATCCTGCTTCGCCGTGTGCAAATTGTAAATATTGCATGTTTAAGGATATTTAATCACTAGCGACTCCTATTGTTGTCTTGCACCAACATCCCGAGACGACACAATACACATGTTAGCGCTGTATTGTTACTGTTTGGAGATGTTTTCTCCGTTGGCCAAAGCATTCACTCGCCCCGGTGTAGTAACGTTATATGTACCTGAACCTTACACACAGTCTATGGTTTGAACCCGTCGTTCAGCTCCACCCACATAGCTCAATCTGTGGGTGAAGCTAGCTAAAAACACAGCTAACTTCGGAAGCTAGCTGCTGTAGTTTAAACGGGTAAAATTACCAAATACTTTCTGTGTACAGTTGACAATAACGTTAGTAGTTCTGGGGTTTAACGTTACTCGCGCACACAACGTTATTGTTATTACTGCTGAGACTGGACTCGAGCTACAATATTACTTCGTTTTTACAGTGTAGTATAGTGTAGTATTCCAATATACAGTAAGACATAACGAGTATCCCTCGTGCCTTTATTAGGCTTTAGTTGTTTTTTTGTTTTTCCATGATGATGGTCACTTTCATACATCTTGTATACAACACGTTTGTATACGTGTGTGTGTGTGTGTGTGTGTGTGTGTGTGTGTGTGTGTGTGTGTGTATACACTACGTAACTCACAGTTAAAGGCAGTACGTTGTTGTTAAAGACAGTACTGGTTAAAGACAGTACTGGACCTAGTTGCAATATTTAGTACAAGGCCAGCTATATTGGTTCAACCCAAGTACTGTAGTGACATTTTGATCTTAATTCCTCCACTTTTGTTCTTCAAAGCTCCACATGCAACACAAAATGTACACACAGTACTTTGCCATTTAGGGTAAAAACAACCATAAGTGTTCATCTCGGCTTGCACTTTTAAATTCTTTCTGAAATTCTTGCCATTACTGTATTTACAAATATGTAATGTGCGCATTTTCCACAGAAAATGTTTTTATATTTTCTACATTTTGTGTCGTGATAGGTGACGATTTCGAGAGCTCTTTGCTGAGTTTTGAGAAGTTGGACAGAGCGTCACCAGACCTGTGGCCAGAGCAGTGTAAGTGTACATCCTCCGTGCTCTTGTGCAGTTCGTCACGATGGAAATGTGTGTTTTATGTTTATGCCATAATCTTGGATCAACCTGTAATCTCTCACACAGTGCCCGGAGTTGCAGAATTTGCTGCATCTTGTAAAAATGTGAGTTAGCTTCACTGTGACGCTTTGATTTACACACTTGATAATTAAATAGGCTTGACATACTGTGATATATATATGTATATATATATATATATAGGCCTGATCTATGAATCTTGTTGTCTACTTAGACCTTTGTTGTGTCTTACATCACAGCCCATCAATAATTCACCCCCCAAATGGATGGCTGAACTAGAGAGCGAGGACATTGAAATGTTGAAAGGTAATGCACCAAACAGTAGAAATGGTGTTATTTTTTAACATTGAACAGGAAGATTGTGGACAGAAATAGTTTTAGTGTATAATCCTGTTAAACAGATTAACATTTTGCTGAAACTAGGTACACGTGGCACTTCAGAGCTTTCATTGTGGGTCCTGTTATCCTCCTGCAGAGCTGGGTAGTCTGACCACAGCCAACCTGATGGAGAAGGTCAAAGGACTCCAGAACCTCGCTTACCAGCTGGGTTTAGAGGAGTGTAAGTACATGAACAACACAAACCTTTAAAAACTGCCTTTATATTCAAATGTTTTTGTTTACCTTTACTGAAAACACTTGATTATAAATCTATGTGACAAGTATGCACATCTTCAAGGTAGTCACATGTTACCACTAGATGGCGCTCATAGTCTTTCTGTCTCTAGCTCGTGGATTATTGGTGGAACATCCTTGTGTGCTTTTCACTTCCACATGTTGACTCGACAAAGGCGTGAATGTTTTTATCCTAATTCAAAAATGGATCATGCAGAAATTGGAACTTTTCCCATTTGAATCGACTCTCCATCTCTGTGAAACAGAAATAAATTGCCTTTGAGGTCTTGAAATGATGGATTTAGGTCAATCTTGTTAAAAATGTAAGAAACAAGGACGTGCTCACAAGAGCCCACACAACAAGTGCTGAAGCATTTGATTGATGCAAAATCTAGTTGTTAATCCATTGTCCACAGCCTCCATTGTCATAATCCGTGTGGATTAGAGAGATGTAGCTAAGTGCTCTAAGAGGAAACAATGGGTATTTATTTCTCCAGTGAAAAAAGCACATAAACAATAAAAAACTGTGGCACAGCCCCCCCCCTCTTAATGGGATGGAAGATATAAATAAATGTACATGGATTTTCTTTCTTTATCTGAAGAGATCTTCTGATTGTAGGCGAGGGAGTTGAGCTGTAGATTGACTGAAATGTGTTCTGCGTTGGTATAATGAACAAATATCCAAGTGGACCTACTCGTGAAAAGAGAGCCCAGATGCGAGCAGCTACACATTACCAGGCTATAGATTGTGCAGCGTGTGTGTGTATTTGCATAAACCCGCACGTCGCAAATTCATTTAGCTGTAAAAGTGTCTAATCTCCCCGACTCCCCTAGACCTGCAGGAGCATGTAATCTGGCTGCTATGAAGACGTGAGCTGTCACAGGTGCAGGCCTGCAGGCTTCGCAATCACGCCGCGTACCTCGGGATGACGGGACACAATGACGGTTATTATTGGCGTCGCAGCAGCCTTGTAATGGGTGCCTGTTTAACGCTCTCTGGTTTAATTTTCTCCTTTTCCCGGCTGTCAGGGGAGGCCTTGTAAATCTCAGCTACTTTTTCATCATGTTTGTGCACTCTTCAGTACCCGTAAACGAGACTTCGTGGAGAGAGGGCAGGGGGGGGGGGGGGCAGGATTTACTGCCCCTCCCCCCCCTCCGGCATGTGGACCATTAAAGAGGAAGCTGGTTAATGGGCAGAGCACAATCAAGCAGGGAAAACTCAGCCACCCTACTGCAGTAGAAGAACACCATCCCCCCCCCCTACACCTAGAATACACCTTAGCACAGTTTCTGCTTTCTCATGCATATTGTGTACTGCGCACATACTGCTGCATACTCGTGTTTGTACATATGTATTAACACAAATGTGAAGGAAGGGGGGGGATCTACCACTCCCTTAATCCCCTCCCACGCCTACTCCTCCACCAGCACCCCCAGTAATGTCTGTGCGGCGCTGGCCTGGTCCGGTCCCAGAGGGGCTTGACGCGTGCCTCTTCCTCGGGCCACAGCTGTTACTCCGCCCCGTGATGAATGCCCCTGTCGTGGGCCGCTGAGCGCGGGCATCAAGCCCCGAGTCCCTGGGGAGAGCTGAGGACTCTGATAAGTGCTGTTATTGGAGGTAATTGAAAGCTGAGTGTTCCTCTGGGAGGCACTGGAGGGCTACTGGGAACCAGACTGCTGGAGCTGGTGCTGGTGCTGGTGCTCTATCACACTTGTGTGCTCAAGGCTGCTGAGTACCGCTCAACACTTGTCCATCGAAACCAATCACAGGAAATTACAAAATTGTCAAGTCGCTACAGTGCTTGTATGGCTGCGTGACATTTTTGAGTGAATACCTTTATTCTGAAAATGTAATTATATTTCCAAGTTGGTGCTTTTAGGAGGTATTCACACATCGCTTTGCGGAAAAAACGTAGAAAAACGTATATCATTGAGATCTATGAGAGTTCAAGTGAACTGTGTCTTTGACGGAGTTGGATAAAAAATTTTCCAGGCCATGGACTAACTTGTGAATTCATATGAAAGCTTCGATGTCTAGGTGACAGCATCACTCAGCGTATTCTGGGAGGAGGACCACCTGTAGCACCGCTGAGCACCTCTGCTCCTCACGGCGTACACCGAGGCTGACCTCTGTTGCTTCTGTCTGTGTGAAGGTGAGGCTGAAGGTTGCCCTGCCCTGACAGCTCCTAATGGGCCCACATTCACCTCCTCCTCCTCCTCAGGATCAATCTCGGGCCTATTAGAAGCGTGCCGCTGCTGAATATGATTGCATTCACTGGGCCCCACTGGTGCTAATGTGCCTCCATCAATCCATCAGGCGGGCTGACCGGGGGCGGGCGGTTATGAAGTGCCGGAGCTGACAGCCGCTGTGTGAGGAGCCACTACCCTTCCTCCTCACTACCCTTCCTTCCTCCTCACTACCCTTCCTCCTCACTACCCTTCCTTCCTCCTCACTACCCTTCCTCCTCACTACCCTTCCTTCCTCCTCACTACCCTTCCTCCTCACTACCCTTCCTTCCTCCTCACTACCCTTCCTCCTCACTACCCTTCCTTCCTCCTCACTACCCTTCCTCCTCACTACCCTTCCTTCCTCCTCACTACCCTTCCTCCTCACTACCCTTCCTTCCTCCTCACCACCCTTCCTCCTCACTACCCTTCCTTCCTCCTCACTACCCTTCCTTCCTCCTCACTACCCTTCCTTCCTCCTCACTACCCTTCCTCCTCACTACCCTTCCTCCTCACTACCCTTCCTTCCTCCTCACCACCCTTCCTCCTCACCACCCTTCCTCCTCACCTCCACTACTCCGCTCTGCTCGTTCCTTCACCTCTCTCCTGTGTCTCTCTGTGGGCTCATAGTTTGCGGTGAATGGCAGCATTGTGGTGCTTCTCTTTGAAGGTGACACCTTCTGTGTCGGCTCAGTTTTTTTTTTTTTTTATCATGTTAATGTTCAGTAATCTTGGGCTTTGTGCCGTTAGTTCCCTCAGATTGGCTCCCATGGACATATATTTAGGGGTGCTGTTTCATAATAGTGCTGCTACTGTAGCGATTGTTCATTGTTGGAAAATCTTGAGCACTTCCACACACATTTTACGACAGGATGACATGTGCGTAGCAGGTTGCAGCTGTATCTGATAGAGCCTGTCCATATCTCAAGCAGGATCAGTGTCGAAGCTGTGTGAAAGCAGAGGCAGGCAGAGCTCAACTCACACACACACACACACACACACCGCTCCTTGGTTCTGCCTGCCTGCCGCATCCCTGAGCAGATCGGAAATGACACCTAATTTCCATAAAGGCATTAGGAATTCATTGGATTTTCTTTCCCAGCTAATCATAGTGCGAGTGTAAAACCTTTTAGGCTTTTTAATGAATGATTTTTGACTGATTGCCTATTAATAAGGACACCTCTTGAACAGGCATAGGCTGGGGCAGGGGTTGGGAGGTGCAGATGTGTTTGTTTTGGTGTGTGTGTGTGTGTGTGTGTGTGTGTGTGTGTGTGTGTGTGTGTGTGTGTGTGTGTGTGTCAGCCAGGCGAAAATGCATCGGAGGAGAGGAGGAGAGGAGGGCTGGGCCCTCTCGGTTGGGACATAAAGAGGAACCAGTGGCTCCCCTGGGAAATCACAGCTCGTGTCTGCATCTTAAATATCCCTGTGAAGTATCAATAAGTGGGTAATTGAATTTTGAACACAAACATGAGCGTCAGGTGTATGTGTTGCAGGACGGGGGGGGGGGGGGGGGGCTGCTGTGGGAGCGCAGGCTGAATGTGTGCGCCTCCAAGTGTTTCTCTGCTCGCGTGTGTCGTCTCCTCTGTGTCTCCCCGGGGAGGAGGGCGGTGAAAGAGGATGTTAAATCCATTAAATAAAGCTTACAGCCCGTAATAGCTGAGCAGCACTCAGAGATGGGCAGTGAGGGTCAGATAAGTCCTCTTAACTCTTAATGAAAGTGAATTGGGGCAGTCAGGGCCGGGGTCCAGGACTCCAGTTAACCCAGGTGGTCATCTGTCTTTGGAGCTAACAGGGGTCCAGGGGCTCGCTGGGATCGTGCCACGGAGAGAGGCAGCCGGGGGGGGGGGGGGGGGGGGGGGGGGGGAGCGATGATTACTCTCATTTTATACACAGGGGAGTCGTGGTGGGGGCTGGGAGTGGACTGTGACAATGACACCCAGATCACTCACCGTAAACGAGGGGAAAGTAAGATGTTACACCAGCGCGTTTTCCTCTCGCATTTACATTCGGGCCACCTGGGATTTGTCACAACGACAATGATTTGCCAGACTGGGACAGGAAATCGCAGAAAACGTCCGGGTTGTGCCGCAGAATCTCCTACAGTGCAGCGTTTAGCTCGGGTGGTTCATTTGGGGCAAAAGGGGCAACATTTTAAATAGCCACGAGGCATATTCAGCTAGTTGCAGATATAGGTTAATCTCCATTGTTGCAATGTGCCTGTGCAGCATTAATCAGGACAAAACCTACAGCCAGAGGATTATTGGGCTGATGTGGGAGCAGACTGTTATCTGCTCCGTACTGGCTGTTTGTTTACACGTTGTGTCTATTTATGGGTACAAATATTTCAACTTGCTTTAGTGAAAATGGATTGCAATGTAGATTATCTAATATGGGTCACATTGTTATATACAGTAGGATGTGGCTGTGTTTACTAAACTAGCTGCGATGGAATCTCAGACCAGATATACTGTAGGGCTGAATGACAATTAGATAGCAACAAATCAACAGGGCAAGAAGATGGCCCACACAATCCATAAGGTGTCATTTAGTATGGATGGCAGTGGCACACAGGATGCTGATTAACTTAGTACAAAATTAGTAATTGACCTTTCTAATCAACTAAACAAATCTCTAAGTCCCACTAATCAGTATTGATCTACCCTGTTGTATGACGAAGCGTGTGTGTGTGTGTGTGTGTGTGTGTGTGTGTATAAGTGAGTGTGCAAGCAGGTGGGCGTGTGTTTTTGAGGCTTTCTAACTGTCAAAGCGCGGCTCCATAGGATGCGAGTTTACAATAAGCATATTTATTCACAAAGTAACCGTGGACTAGAGGGTCATCACACCTCATCTGTTTATGTACAACCTACAAAAAATTCACTGTGGCAAAAATAACTTCTTTATAAATTATTTGTTAAAAAAAAAAAAAAAAGATCACATTTGTGTTCATGTTTTTTTTTAACCATGAATCTTCCCGGAGAATTCCATTTAGTCATGTTTACTACCTGTTAGCGTCGGCCTTTTTCACACAACACGTTTTTGACACGTTACTGGTGTAAATCAGATGCCTCGGTTTCGGGGTCCCGGTGTTGCGTGCCGGCTCACCGTCAGACGAGCCGAGTATCCGTTCAAATGTAGCACACATTAGAAATGAATAATCTGTTACAATAATCCAGATGATCAGCAAAAGAAGGAAGTCGTTAAACCACGGCAGAGGAAGAGGGCGCCACGAGATGACATAATACAAAGAGTGTCGGTCAAACTCCACACGAACCAAAATGAAGTGTGATTAAAATATGGCTTTTATGTTTGTTTCGTGTATTTACTTGAGAAAGTATTTTTTTTTCGTCTCTTCAGCGGTGTGGAAGTTTCAGAGAAGATTTAAGTCACAAACTTGATGTTCATTATGAATTATCAGCTTAATCTGATTCCATTCCACTTTGTTGCATTTCACTTCTATTGATACACAAACGTTCCACCTTCCAGCCAAACATGGAAACTTTGTTGTGGTTTTTAGATGAATTTAAAATGCACATAAAAACTGGTGGATAGAAATGCACTAATAGCTTACTGCAAGACCATCCTTATTATTAACTATTATTATGAGTAGTAACGCGTATTCTTTTCTTACTATGACTATATAAAAGTCCCATTGTAGCTCTTTCACTGGTCCCACTACACTATGTAAGCTGTTCATTCCCCCCCCCCCCCCCACCTGTCATACTCTCTAATGTAATGAGTTGCTGAACATTTTCCCCCATATTTCCTTTTTATATGAAGAGAGCCACACATCATAAACTGAGCTCTGATTTATGTTTAATGGGGTCTCTTAATGTGATTATATCAATGATATTTCTATCTGAGCAGGGCGAGGCTGAACTGAACCGTAATTAATAAGACCCTCAGTGGGGCGAGGGGGTCTCGGGAGTGGCAGAGCCGTCCTTGATCCGTCTTACAGAGAGGGAGAGAGAGAGAAGCACGACACCTTAAAAATCTAAAATACGCTTCACCATTCCTCGTGTAACTGCTCCTAATTCCAACGTGACATCGGCGCACTTGCGGCTTCTGGGTCACCCCCGATGTAATTGCTTTCTCTCGCCTGATTTCGACGGCGCCGTTTCAATCTTAAGCACCCTCCGCATGTCCAGGGGTCCTCCGGTGACTTTGTTTGGGGTGATTTGAAGAGACAGCAGAGTGCAAAATGAATCCATCCCATTCCAATTAGCATCATCTTTAACCTAATGAGGGACACCTCAAGGTGATGTGGCCCCCCACGCCCAGATGCACCATTATCGTTCCACGGCGGGCAACTCATTTCAATTTCTAACTGGCCCGGCTTTTTCATTACATAGTGTGGGGGGGGCGGGGGGGGGGGGGGCGACTTCACACCAGCACACGGGCAGACAGCAGCTGAGATCCTGATCATATTCTTATTGCAGACATCATGAAGGCGGATGACTTTCTGCTAACTGCTTATTTGAAATCAGTCCTCTCTCTCTCTCTCTCTCTCTCTCTCTCTGCGCTGCAGTCTCATGTGTGTGTGATGTACAATGGTAGAAAGTAAATAGAGTCGCTGAGGCGATCTTTGCAGCTCATAACAACTGGAATGCATTTGAGATGTTGATCCTCATCCTTAACAAAGAGTAATTACTGCACCTGGATGCTGCATCTCCAGCTCTTCTAATGGTCCCTGCAGTCTCTTCAGTGACACAAGTGTTCGTCTTTGAGGGGAAAGTCTCGGCAATGGAGGCGGTCCCACTGAAGACCGGTTTGACAAAAGGGCCCGCAGAAGGGACAATCCTGTTTTTGGCACAGTTAACGCTCTTTGTGGTGTGGAGGGCCTTCAACAATTTTGACAATCTGTTTTATCACAGATGTTGATGGGAATCAGGTGTCGGGGGGGGAATGAGCAGAGCTGGGAAATATTTGCACGATTATGGAACCGTCATTTTGGTTGAATTATTTGTACATTAAATTTATAGTTAGTGATATCGTCTCTGAGAGAGAGAAAAACCTGTAGATGGTATTTACATTAAATCATTTTATTGTAATGCAAGAAGATATCTAGTGTCTCATCTCATGAAGGTTTCAGTGTCGACTATCTTTTAGGCGTGTATGCTTTATTTCACAAAACAAACATTTCTACTTACGACCGTTTTAAAACAGTACTGTTTGTATTAATTCATTTATTTGGAGGAATACAATTATCCAGAACTTCAGGATGATGACAGAAAAGTAAACATACATTTGTGTCACAGAGTTTAGCATTATTTCCTCAGATTCAGATTTAAGTTCAATAAGTGTATTTAATGCTGAGTTGTTACTGCTGAGATGAACATCACTCTTTTGCCTTTTAAAGTGGTTCCCTTATTCTCATTTTGTCTTGTTTTATACACGGCCATATTCCGTAATCACAAGTGCAGCTTAATAGAGACATTTTGCTTCTATTCTTACTCCTCTTGCCTCCACACAGATGCACACTTTCATGCATGCGTAGGTCTGAGTGCTTGTGCCTCACTACATTGAGACGGCGATCAAGCGAATCACAAGACTCTTTGGTAGCGACGCTTCCATTTTATGTTGTTTTCCATGTCCTGAATGAACAGATGTTTGTATAAATTACCTCCTGGTGTGACACTCTCGATATTAAATACATGCTTTGCATTCCTAAACAAGCGGTTGGAGCTGCAGGCAAACGTTGTGGAAGACTGACTGATTCGTACCAACTTATGAAAGATTGTTGGAAGGGTGTAAAGCAAGAGTCTTGGTCCCTCACGCGCATAATAATGAAATGCAGTGCGAGGATGTGACGCTGTGTCTTCTTGTCGTCCAGCCAGGGAGATGACCAGGGGGAAGTTTCTGAACATCTTGGAGAGGCCCAAGAAGTGACGTGTGTTGTGTTGAAGCAACAGGAGATGTGTGACTCCGAGGTGAATGTGATCTATGTGTGTTTACCGATATGCACAACAACACAGCTCAAGGACTTTTACTCTCAAACCGTTAACTGGAGTAAAACTGCTCCCTCACACACAGCTGACCTGTCGTCCTCACAGATATAGAGACGCCTTTACATTGACAGAAAATGTAGAATGATGAATTTCTTCTCATTGAATTTCTCTGTTGCTTGTAGACCTATCTTGATGAAATGTTCGTTATTTATTGTTTTTTCTATTTTAAACATGATTTACTTCTTTTTTTCTGTGTGTGTGTGTGTGTGTGAGTGCAATTTGTGAGGTTGTTTAATAAAGTTTTAAAAAGATGTTTGCCTTTCATTTGAAGTCTTTGTGTGTGATTAACTTTGCTTCTTTCTTAGAGAACTTTTAATTAGGGCAGCGACTCGAAGCCTCTGCTGCTCCTCCAAAGTGCAGCACGTCAGGAGCTCCGACGTGAGAGCGTTCTCCCGGCTACCAGGGCATGCTTTCCATTTAATGAGCAGGAGAAGCAGGGTCCCCTAACACAAAACATTGCGTAAAAATAATATTGCGCATTGTCATCGCCTTTAATGAGAGCTGACATAATTACTAGGACCATTTCTTTTCTAATTAGCACACTTCAGCGTTGTCGGAGCAAGCGGGCAGGCCAGAAGAGAATCAGACAGGCATGCCGAGTGGGAAACAAAAAGAAGTCCATCCGCCATAATTAGGTAAGACAATGCCTCGGACTGTTCTCGGCTGGAGATGTCGCTGGGGCTCTGGCCGCTCACTCCCAACCAGTTACACTTCTCCCCGGGCCGCTAATAAGCCCCTAATCGTCTTTCTGATTCACACGGACAGAGGCCACCATTGCCTCAGTGGCTTCACCCCCTGCCTCTCACGCGGACCCTGGCTCACCCTTCCTAAAAAAAAGAAAGAAAGGACTGTATTTTCAGTTCTGTGGGTTTCTGAGAGAGTGGCTTCCTCAGTGTGTGCTGCTGGAGCTTTCTGGTGAGGACCCCAAGTCAGGAGGAATATCGAGCACTTTGTGGAAGCTAATGATGCAGATAAAAGAGTTTTGTTGTTTTTACAATAACAGGAGGTGATCAAAATAGCATACTACCCCCAAATAATGTCAATACCTTGTAACCGCCAAACTGTCCTGTAAAATACTACAACTTAGCCTGTGGGTCATCAAAATACAAAAAACATGTTTTGTGATGCTGTTGGAGATTACACTGTTAGCCTACACAATTAGGTACAAATGTAAGTGTTGATACGTAGTAACTAGTGGCTTTGTGAATAGTTTGTTAAGCCTTCACTGATGCTTTGTAGCTCAATTATAGGACAATAATAAATGGTTAGTTATCCTTCTCCAGCCACCTTACCTCAGGAAAAGAGTTGTTAACAACTGCAAAAAAACTTTATCAATGACATATTAATATTCAACTGCAGGCTTGTGGCCTGTTAGAGAGTGAAGGCCCCCTTCAGTAGTGATGCATTGCAAACATGTATAACTGCATTGTAAACAGGTTGAAAGTAAAATCATCAAACCTGGCAACCCACATGTTGTTCAGGTTGTGAAAACATAACTTACAACTTACCAGGGTAGGATAAAGTACATTCAGTGTGTTCTGTAGAAATACTACAAGTAAAAGTCCTGCATTGAAAATGTTACTCATGTGGATTATTAGCTAAATGCTACGTAGTAAAGTGAAAGTATTTGTTCTGCAGGAAAATGTCTTTGTTAGAATAGTATTATTATATATGCGACTATCATTGTTTGATTGCAACGCATGTGCAAGTAGCATGTTACTGTTGTAGTTGGTCGAGACGTATCTGATATGAACTATTTCATAAAGGCTTCTGTTGGGCAGTTTGATCTATATGTGACATGCTTTGTAGGCCTACGTAAATTCTTAATTTGTGAGGTAACTATAGCTGTCAAATAAATAGGACTACAATATTTGAGTCAATGAATTATGGTCCATCACTGCAACTTATAAACCCCTTCTGACAGTGAAATGTTTCAAGTTGAAGTTGTTTGTTTTGGGCATGGCTGCCGTCACTGGGACTGGTTGCATACTTGTTGATGCTGACTTGACGAACATTCAGTCTGCTGAGCGTTGACATGGTAAGCGACCTGACACCCACAATATGGGCCCTCAGCCAGACAGCCTTTTCAAGTAACGGGTCAGTCCCCACAGAGCTGGTCATCCATATGGAGAGAGAGAGCGAGAGAGAGAGAGAGAGATCAGAGCTCCTCCATCCATCCACAGTGCATTGCCTTGACCTCACATACCTTGACCTTAAATTAGCTGTCAATTAGTGCAAATTAATCAACTCCTCGCCTAATTAAGCAATGCCGAAGGGCAGCTACCAAACATGCCATTGTGGAGGAGCCATGAGAAAGCTGCGGGGCTTGCAAACTCTGTCTGTACTGGGGTGGGGGGGGGCGGGGGGGAGGTGGGGGCGTCGCCTCACATCATCCAGTGCTTTGGGGAAAGCAGAGGCTCTGACTGTGCTTTAGTTTTTTTTCCCTGACTCGGCTCTACACGTGTGCTGTCATCAAGTTGTCCTGCACCCTGTTCCAACACCGATGGACACAGCTTGATTCAGCACGACAGAGACTGAATCACACTCAGAGGTTTCTATCCTCATGCCTGAGGGGAAACATTTGCTGTTAGTCTTAGAAAGCAGAGTTTTACACCACTTTGATAAACCCAATAAAAAAGACACATTGAAAGCGCTGGTGTTGGACTTCTTGAGAAATGTTTCTTCATGTTTATGTGCAAAAATCTATCTGCTGTGGAGGAGTTAATGCATTCAGTTATATTTCCCGGTGCTGCTGTGACCTTCCTGAAAAAGTTGTCCTCTTATTCATTTTCACAAATGCATTTTTAGCTTTAGCAGTCACATCAGCAGGATATGATATTCATTACAGTGGGCGGCTTTTGCTTGCAGCTGCTTATCAGTTTCTGACCTGCTGCAGAGGAACACCCGTTTGAAGGTTGCAGGCTGCATACGTTTACCATTACCGAGGCCGTTAACATCATTTCCGAAGGTCTGAGGACACTTTGTTTCTAATATTGCACGATACGCCCAGAAATGACACATGCAGAAACAGGAGGAGAGAAGGGGGCAGAGAAAGGATGCGGGGTGGAGGGAGGGGGCAGATAAACAAAAAATGTCCAACAGCTGTTTGCTTTTTAATCTGCAGCCGTCAGATCCTGCGGGTCTTTGATGGGCAACCCAATCTACACGAATGACTGAACTAGATCTTCCCTTAATCTAGAGCCTTATTAGGCAGCCTCTCTGCTGCATGTAAATCAGCACGCAGCCCTTTTCATATTGGAGATGGATTATTAAAAGCCATACAGAGAGGAGACGTGGTGCACTATCAACAAACCAAAAAGGCCCGTATGGATTGCAGCAGGAGTGATGATGGAGGGAGAGGGGGCAGTAACTTGCCTGTAATAGACGGGTCATCCTGACTCACACCCTTCCTTGTTAATAAATGACTTGATCCCAACAGGCTGATGAAGCATTAGCATATCCTAATAACATTGATTTCTTCATTACAATTTCCACTAAATAGGCCCTAATTAGTTTCAACATGGCCAGCCACTAATTGCAGCAGCAATATTTCTCTCCTTCTTAATAAGCAGCACATTTCACACTGTTTGATGTGCAAAAATGACGCTGCAATGCAGATCTGCCGAGGCTCTGTGTGCCTATAGTCACAATTTGTGTATTTTTAGGTTACATTAAGATAAAATAGGATAATCCTTTATTAGTCCCACAGCGGGGAAATTTGCAGGATTAGAGCAGCAGAGTGGATATAGTGCAAACGAACAAACAAGAGACATAAGTGGAAAAACAAGATCAAAACAAGTATAATAGTCACGTAATCACACAGTAACGCTACAATAAAGAATTAAAAAAATAAGATTTGATATAGTTGGACTGAATGGTTGTTGATATTGCACAGTGGATTGCACAGATTGTGTGCATTATGTAGATCCACTCAACAGTTCCATGTTCTTGTTTTACATTGTAACTAACATTATAGGCTTGTCTCTTATTTTACTTGAGATTTTATTGCAATAGTATCGCATTAGTACTTTGATAATGTACATGCAAGCCATGTGTGCAAAGCAAATCTTTTGGAAGCTCGATATACGTTCACAAAATTAGCCAATCCTTATTTTTGTTCTAAATGATTTGCAACACAATTCATGCCAATGTAAACTAAAATTATACCATAAGCAGGAAATATAAAAACAGCATTTATATTCATGAGTTTAAATTTTGGCACAGACATTTTAAATTAGCTTTATGATAATGAGAGTATTCTCTCTTTTAACTTCTCAACCCTCTCATTATGTTATTGACACTGAAACACCAAGAATGAGGATGACCTTGGTCTGCATCTTTATTATTATAATAAATATTATTTAAATAATTACATGACCCACAGTACCATATATTTTCTTTATGTTCTGCAATTAAATCACAAATCAACCAAATCCAGTAAGGCCTACATGCAAAGACTGGCATCAACTAAAAATGCAAATACAAAAAAATCGACTAATTGTTTAAATAGTATTGCCTTCATATTTCATCAACTTGACAACAATATTCTGTCATGATGTCAAGATTATGTTCTAGGCCTATATGACCCGATTATTCAGTGTAACGTTCAAATTAGTATTATTTTTGTTAATGTAATGATGCATAAATTAATAATTATTAACGGGTCAGGGAATTATTTAATAGTCTTCCATTTGTGTCCCATATTCTGTATAATTCTCCCTCTCCTCCGGGGAAATGTTGCTGTGATTTAATCTGCTCTGTAGTCTGTGCTGCTGCTGCTGCTGTGGGATTAACGCAGTGCAGGACCGCGCAGCGTAGAGTGGGTCCATATCGTCCAGCTGTCGTTTTTTGGGAGGGCCTTTGATTTGCGTGTGATGAGTTTCCCATATAGCATCTGGAGATCAATTATCCATTCATGTGAGCCAGTGGTTGTAGAGAGAGATCATAGCTGTGTGTGTGTGTGTGTGTGTGTGTGTGTGTGTGTGTGTGTGTGTGTGTGCGCGCGCGTGTAAACAATTCAGCTAAAGGTAATACATACTGATTTATTCTAGGATGTTGAGGTAATTCTGCTCCATTTCAAAGGTAAGTAAGAGGTGTGAAATAGACGATTTAATTAGGCCTGGCTATAACGAAAACTAATAAAACAATGATATATCTGCAGTGAGTTTATAATGGCTTAAACAATATTTGGTGTTTGTTACTATAAATAGTATATGATAAAACTATAGTTCCCTATCTTTGTCACTTTTAGTCGATTCCAGGTTCCTGACGCTATAGTTCCCATTCACATTTCGCCCCTCTCCCTGCAGCCTTGAAGAGTCATTTCATTGCATCCTTTCTCTCTGTAGCCTAAATCCTTTCCTCGTTTATCCACATAGTCCTGAGGAAATGCAGATATGTATCCGAGAGGGCGTTTAATGCATCCTTGATCCACAGGAATCCTGAATCCTTGCAGCTGATTGGCTGCTGGGTCCTGCCTCTTGTTGGGATGGACCTGTTGGATAAAAGGACCATTTTCTAAAGGACACTTGTGTGTTATACAGACGATCATGCACTGGGGACCATCCTGTAAGACGGTATAATAAGAAATAGGCCTTTCAAGTAGCATCCGAAGACACCATGACGGGGAAACAAGGCGCCGTGCTGTCGGAAAGTTTACATTTATCGGAGAAAACCTCTCTGGGTGCGAATGGAGGGAGTATCAGCCACCAGCCGAAGAGCAGCGCGACCCATCCGCCGCCCAGGTGCACCGGCTTTGGCATCCAGGAGATACTGGGGCTGAATAAGGAGCCGTCCGCGGCCCCGAGGAGCCCGCTGAGCTCGCTGCCGGTCGGGGCGCACCTGATCGCCGCTAGGTCTTTGCTGGGCCCCGTCGGCATGGGTGTGGGTGTCGGCATGGGATTATTCGACCCTGGTAGAATTCCGTCGTTTTACAGACAACCAGCGTTTTTGGAGACTGTGCTGTCGAACGCACATGATGTTCACCTGCAGCCCCACAGCAGGTCCGTAGGGCCGCTGGACACCAGTCAGTCTGCCAGCTCAGGTGATGTGATCTCAGTCTATTCATTCATTTTAAATACTGATCTCACTGATATGCCCTTTCTGTGCGTGTATTGTCATTTTTTTCACATTTTATTATTATTATTATTGCTGTTGTTATTGTTAATGTTATTATTATATTGTGTGGCAGTATATAAAATAACTGTTGTGAAATGGCTTAATAAAATAGCAGTGTTGTTTCAGTGTCAACTGTTATTTATTACATTTTAGTTTTTTTAGGTTAAAAAATGTTATTAAATCTAATGCTTTTTTCTGTTCCTTGTTTCAAATCCAGACTCAGATGATTTGTCTTCAAATGAAAGAAAACTCTCAAAGTCATCAGTAAGTCAAAGCAAGAAACGGAAGAAAAGACGCCACCGGTTAGTGCTGATTTGTGATTATGGCAAATGTTATTTTGTTTAGAAATGAAACCAATTCGCAGAAATTCACGACTGTATTTTCAAAGTAACGAGTAGCCTACAAAAATCAATGTGCAATGCTTTCTCTCAAGTTCATTTTTCAGTTCAGTTTTTAAACTCATCAAAACAGACAATGAACTAGTCAAATCACCGATTTTACTATAAATTAAACGCAGATCGCTTGTGTTTTCTGACATCCAATGCATGTTCTGTTTGGTTTGCTACATTTCTTACACCCATGCACATGGATAATAAAAGTCCTCGTGTATAGAAATCAACTCTTATTTATATAAATGTGTTCAATGTTGCTTTACCTTTTTTTATTTTTTTATTTACGTCTTTATTAAAATCAGACTGGCTTGATTCCTGCAGCACACAATATATGATGTCCAATATGTCCACATAGTTAAAATAATAACCCGTTTCCACAGGACCATATTCACCTCATATCAGTTGGAGGAGCTGGAAAAGGCCTTTAATGAAGCGCACTACCCTGATGTTTATGCCCGGGAGATGTTGGCCATGAAAACAGAGCTACCTGAAGACAGGATACAGGTACCACTCTAGTCAGGCACTCTGATAATAATAATAATAATAATTCTGCATCATTCAATCGATAGTTTGTACTTGTAGATGTTAGACCTGGAACCATCAATTTCTTTTGTAACATACACAGTTGTTGTGTTTCACTCCATTTTCATTTTTAACGAGACAGCCCTTTAGGGTTCACTAACTATTAGAAATCAAGCTTTATTTTAAATATTTTAATTATATATCCTACATCAAGATGTTATAAGGCACTGAGCCTACTTTTAGACACCTTCATTCCAATAAAAATGCAAAATCTGAAATCATTCTTTTTCATTCTTTCTTTTTGGCTGTAAAGAAGCAAAATACTCAAATAGGTCCGTCAAATATTTTTTTTAAAACACGTTTATCTATATTCTCCTTTGAGATGCTCTCTGCTAAATATATAATAATGCTTGGCTAATCAAAGCAAAAATAAAGGCACGTATTAAGTCAAAGCATCTTAGCCAATAATCATTGTACAGATTGGATATTGTTATATTCTAGACTGACACTGCACATCGAAAATCACACATCATAGACCATTCTTGTAATAATAATAATAATAATAAGTGTTTTTAAAACACATCTCATTCTTTTCTATTTGGTGTGTGTGTGAATGCTATAAGGCATATATTATTGTCGGCCTTATGAATGTTCACCTGTAATTGTTCACCTCCTGTAATATGTGAGCACGTGCCGCCGGCTGCTCTAACGTTTAAGGGGAGATGGGCGAAGTGAGTCCCCGCAAATCGATCAGCGAAGCTCCCCTCCTGTCTGAACAAAGAGCGCTCTCCTCCCGCATTCCTCGCCAGGACAGATGATCTCTCATCGGGCGCATGTTGGATGTGAAACAATTTGTTCTCGGAGAAGGAGCCGCTAACGACCTAATCAAGCTATCAAGGCGGAAGAAGATTGCAGTGTGACCTGGACCATCCATCTGCCGGGGCGCCTTTTAATCTCGTTCTCATTACGGGCTGCAACAGTACAGCCGCAAATAAATAACAAAAAAAGGAAATAAATAAATAAGCCCAGGCCTGCTCCTATCCTAAATAACATGAACACTCAATTTCTCATTGAGTGTAATTAGTTAAATCAGACGAGCTCGGGAGGCCGGCTGGCTGCTGGAGGTACGCGGGGAGTTCAAATGAAATAACTACATTGAATTGATTAGCACGGGTCAATAGCGCTGCTCCCCCGAGTCCCGGTAGTTTAATTTCCCGTGATATTTGCCCGCCTGCCCGCCATCGATTGGGCCTGAAATTAACTTATTTTTCAATCAGCCTCGGCGTGCCCCTGGGTCACTCCTCCTCACAGCTTCCACGCGCGGGCTTCTTTCGAGGGACAGAGAAGCAATTTCTCATATAAAAAAAAGTACCTTGTATGAAATAAGGGTTATCATCAGAATTATCAGGAGGAAAAAGAAAAAGCATGAAAACGGTTTGATCGTTTTCCATTTAATACACCCCCCCCCCCCCCCCCTTCCTCTCTGCACAGAGCCATCAGAGGTGCCTAAGTGTTTAACAATCCTGTGTTGTGCTATGCTATCAATTTGGCCTCTCTCTGAGCTGACAGATAGCCTGCAGAGCCTGCAGTTGTTGGCTGTGGCCAATTGAAGTGTCATGGTGTGTCAAACCATCTATAACGCGGCCACAGGTAGCTGCAGATCAGCTGTGACAGGAGGCACAGATCCTTCACACCTGTAGCCAGCAGTTTATGGGAAATCAATGGACTCAATCCAAACGGTGCACTTGTTATCTCCAGTTACTACGAATCACAGAGATTCCCAAATGGGTCGTCTTTGAAATACACTTTTCATGCACAAACAATAGTGTAACCTTAACAACGACTTTACTAATGGTTAATAAATGATGTACTATAGCTTTGCAGGTCAGAAGCTTTTTGGGTTGTGAAAAGTCCCATTTGATGATCCTTTCTAATAATGCAGTTATAAATGTGTGAATGCATTAATAGATACTGAGGTTAATATGGGTTTACACTTTATAATAAGCCCTCAGTTCTAAAATGGCGGCAGAGGATACAGACCAAAATCCAAACAGAAAGAATAAACAGCTGCCACCTGGACTTTTCTCAACCTAACAACCCAGAATAGTCCTACAACTGACACTGCATTACATTATTATTATATCATTTGTTAGTTATTGATAAAGCCAAAACCTCTTCAAGGTGCCTTATTAGAAAGCGGTACCCATCGTTGCATCTTGCACATGTTGCATATGGACATTCAAATTGCACATTGCAGTTGGATTTTTTGCAACCCTCAAATGAAACCAATAATCAGACATTTCCAAACTATTCATTGTAAGCCTAATCATTATAGATGATAGACAACATTTAATTTCAAGAGTGCAAATGTTTTGTAGCCAAACTAACCAAAACTAATCCAATACATACGAGTTATTTGTCTCTTGTGGAGGTGAAGGTGACTAATAACTGGTCGTTGTGTCCTCCTGTTACAGGTGTGGTTTCAGAACCGCAGAGCCAAGTGGAGGAAGAGGGAGAAATGCTGGGGCCGCAGCACTGTGATGGCTGAGTACGGGCTGTATGGAGCCATGGTGAGGCACTCCATCCCCCTGCCAGAGTCCATCCTCAAGTCTGCCAAGGACGGCATCATGGAGTCCTGCGCCCCCTGGCTGCTCGGTGAGGTTGCTGTCCTACTGTTTCCCCATGCATTCAGCATCATTGTCTCACTGTGTCAACAGTTCATGGTTGTTCTATGTGGAGAGTATATGTACCTCATTATTAAATAGTAGCAGTACAGCATTTCTACGTGACTGTTATTCACGCGTAATCATAACCGTGGTGGAGTGATGGGCCGATACAGTGTGTAGGGACTTATGGCAGATGCTCTAATTGTAAAGCAGCGAAACTTTAAAATACAGAGAACGTGGTATAGACTCTGCAATACTTAAGACATTTTCATCCTTGACGCTGGTCACGCCTTGCCCATCATCGATTTTAAACATTAAATTCTGAACCGGAACTATTTTTGCTATTTTTCAGTCCAAGATGGCTTACCAATCAACAGACGCTATTCTAAATCTGAATACCCGCAACTCTTTGCAGGGATGCACAAAAAGTCCACGGAGACAGCAGCCCCCCCACCGGCAACAGGACAGTGTGACGCGCCCCAGCAGCCGAGCTCTCAGAGGGCGGAAGAAGCCGAAGCGGAGGAGAAGAGGTCAGAGGGCAAGTCCACCATTTCTAAAGAGGAACTGAGAGAGAACAGCATTGCTGCTCTCAGGGCCAAGGCACAGGAGCACAGTGCCAAAGTGCTGGGGACGGTTTCTCAAGACAGACTGCTGGAGGGCAAACAGGAGAGACAGGTGGCCGAGGAGAAAGCCGGTGATCCCCTGAGTCCCGCGGAGGAGGAGAAAAGTCCCTAGAGACTGCCACGTTCCTGTGGACTGATAATGTCATGAGTGAATGCAGTGGGCTGCACTTCCCCAACATAACTCGCTGTCCTGCAGGTGTTCATCCCTCATTGACTTCTCTATAACTGGCCTGCGTGTGGACTTCTTTAAGAAGAAAACTCATCCGGCCACTGCTGCACACACAGAGGATGCAAAATGCACTTTTTCTGATTTACTTCCAAAATCCACAGTTGTTGTTGCTTAATGCGTAGTAGAGAAGATTTGACTGAGTGGGAGTAAAGTGTTAATACTGGTGTATATAGATCCCACAGTTATATAGAGAGTCAGATGAGTCAATTTACAACAGTTATATCATATTAATCAGGACTACCAGCGACCCATGAGCAGTCAAGTGCATTTCATTCTCGGCATTCATTTTAATGTTGCTTGCACAGATACTGAATGGTGACATTTCAGATACAAACCGACAGAAAGTAATTGTTGTCCTATTTCACACTGTATATACTTGATATATTAATCTCTCCTCACCGAGGGGCAATTTGACATAATGTTTACTTGTAGTCCGAAGAAATTGTTTGTGTTTTCATTTCAAAATATGTATAACTCAAAATACAAAATCATAAAATACAAATAACCTTTTATTAAATGTGGCTTTTTGGTGTCTATTTGCTCTGCCTTCCTTTCAAACAAATGGTCAGCTGTCAAGGCACTGCTGAAACACAAAGTTGGAGAAGTCACTTGTTGTCACTTGATGCTCTGCCGGCTGGGCTCATTAGGACACGGTCTGCGGCTTGGATTAGCCCCTATAATCCGTCGCAGATGAGAGCCTTCACTTTCAGATTAAACTGAGGGACCAGTGCTTTTGGGACGGGAAAGAGGGAAAGCAAACCCCTCTGAGCGGGATGACCTCAGCCCGATTTCAAATCACTTTAATATGCTATTACCAGCCGACTCACAAGCTGTTTCATCCTCTTATCCAAACACAAAGTCTAACAGCTTTACTTGTTGGCGATCTTCATTTTCCAAATAAAGCTATACATCACGCCACTTCATCTCAGCTTTACAACACGCCTATGTGTCTGCATTAGCTGTAATCCATATCACATTTTAAACGTCACCCTCAGTTAGCTAATGGGGCTTCCTAATGAGTTGAACAATTGAGTTCTACTCCAATTAGACAGAGTGCAATTTCAAAGGGCAAGGGACGACTGTTATCAGTGTGCTGCTGCATGTCTCAGCACTGAATGGCCCTCAGATTGGAACCATAATGTCACCCGATGGGGAAAAGGTTGCTAATTAGGTTGTTGACAGAGATAAGTATACACACAGTAACTAATGATGGCTATAGGAAATGGACTGGAGTGTGTCAGAGTAACAGGAAATGTTGCTAGAATGAACCTGGGGCCTATACTTGCAATGAATAAAGTTCATTGCAAGTAAAAGGACAGCGAGCAGGGATTCTCCTTTCTCATTCCTATGGACACATTTCCTCCTATGATTGAAGGTGTGCATGAGCCTTCACAAGAATGAACCTGGGAGTAGCATTTGCAAAGACCGTATATAGAGAGGCATGCTTGAGATTTGAAGGGTGGATTTCCGATGGAGAGCTCATGCCACAACATTAAAGAAGTTTTGTTTTACATTCAAACCTAGAAAGACAGATGCACTTCAGACAAATCCTCCCCGAGCTGACAAAGAGTATCTTGAGCAGAAGTGTCCCTTCACACACATAGTCTTGAAGCTGACATCACTGGTTAGAGGCTAATTGTATTGCCTGCTTCTTTCACCATTCTGCAGTTTAACAACATGTGTAATTTCCATTTTCTAAGTCACCAAATGTTAGAGATAGCCAAGAGTGATTTAAGGGTGGTAGTGTCAGTCTGTCCACTGCTTTGCCCACTCTGAATTGTCTTAACAATGGTGGGATGGATTGTCATGACACACATTCCCTCAAGATTAACGATAAAAACTTTGGTGAACCCTTCACTTCTTCGTATAGTGCCATCAGCAGGTCAACATTTTCATTTGTTCAATACTTACAGGAATTAGAACATGTTGTTTAGTCTTAACTTTCAGGATTATTAAACTCACATTTTAAGCAGTAAACAATCATAAGAAATATGATTTTGCACATCCTCTTTTAAGGTGGAATTCTCATTAAACATCTCAATAGCCATTTTAGCCCGAGTGACAGAAGTGGTTTGCAATAGACGGAGCCCTCACCTCCACAGGCCCTCAACGCAATTCATTTATTGAGGTCAAGACATATACAGAGTGAGGATTATTCCTCTAAGTGCAAAGCTATTTAATCCCCTGAGAGTGGAATAGAAGGTTATGATAAATCAGATTTGCTGAAGATCAAGCTGTTTACATTGGATATGAGGAGGTAATTCACAGTATCCCTGATGGACAGTCTGCTTGTTGAAGACCATCAGAAGATCATTTCAATCCATGCAAAGCGAGATCAGAGCGAGGTTTATGGAAAGATTTCGACTAATGCAACATTAGCATTCAATTTCTTTTTGATGGGGTGGTGAGGAATATGATTTCATTGGTGAGATTAAGTGCATGCTGATCATTTTGAGAATACTCTGGGCTCCAGATGCTGCTCCAGTTCAGATCAAACGCAAGATGTAGTTAAACTGAATGTGGTGTTGTTCTGCCCTCTGCTGCATAGTCTCATCAGTACAACCACATTTCAGAACTATTCACAGATGGCTTTTGTTAGAGCTCGACCTTTCTTATATTATTTCTTCCATTTTTGAACAATAACAAGGCTATTTATGCATCCCTTTTGTGCTCCAAAGTGTCTATGGGAATTAATTTGTAATCAACTTATTTCAAATAATCACAGGCAGTGTGGACACATGGACGTTTTCTCATGTTGTTTACAACTCGTCTGAGTTTTGTGTCTTTTCTGGTTGGTTCTTGTGAGGCTACACTGAGGGCTGTTGTCTATTTTGAATTGATTATCAGTTGTATGCTCAGACTGCAGACTGTCGGTTTGGACTGAGGGGTTCTTGGTGCTGATGTTGGTCCACTTGTTTATAAGTTTATATTTAATGTAATCTCTTTTGTAACCTAAAGATGTTCTTTAAGTTAACAGAAGTATCACATCATCACCTCACACTGTTACGTGTACCCAGAGTACACTGATTCACTTTTTACCTTTTACTTTTACTTACGTTTTTACACAAGTATTTGCTTTTACTTGAGTAAAATGTCTTTTAAAGTAGCAATACTTTTACTTGAGTACAATATTCTAGTACTCTTTCCACCTCTGTTGCTACTTTATGTACTTCTTTTTTAAAGTTACAAATCCAGCTGTCATCATGAACCAGATGTAACAACGACTGGATTTTAAAATTCATTCATACAACTAAGCTGTCTGGTAGTGATCAAAAATAAAATCCACTTTACCTATTCTCTGGAGAAAGTCAGGAAATAGACCTTGTGCTGAAATGAGATAAAATACATTTTACTGTTCCCAAGGCGACATTTTGCTTGGGCAATATAGGAAAGAAATCTTGAGGCTATTTTTACATTTGCCTGCTCTGAACTGTCTACCTGAAGATAGTAGCGTGAACTCTAGAAGAAATGTCCCCACACTTGAGTATCGCAATATTATGTTTTGTGACATAGCATTGTTGTAATCTTCAGCCATGGATAATGACTGCTCCTGTAATATGATGAATGCAATGAAGCCACATCTTTATACTATGACAGTTTTCCTAAAATTAGATTTTAAAAATTGCAACATATTGTCTTGCTTACAGTATCGTGATATGTTGAACCCTAACCCCTGTATCATGATCCATATCGTATCGCCAGATTCTCTATATGTGCCTCAATATAAACACATGAATATACTGCGTACAGTATATACTGTATTCTGTATAATACATGCACATAAACATGCATACACAAAGTTTATGCATGTGTTTACAGGATGCATGTGCTTAATAGTATATGTATGAGAAGTTACACTATGTAGACTATGCTGTGTGTGTGTCTGTGTGTGTGTGTGTGTGTGTGTGTGTGTGTGTGTGTGTGTGAGAGAGAATGTGTGTCTACATGTTTATACACAGACATACCAGCAGTACATGTATATTCACATTCATACATATTCGCATTTGTCTTTGAGTCTTTTAATGTGTCGTTCATTTGTGGGCATTACATTGAAAACGGGCCTTGAGCGCTTCATCTTACTGCCTGCGTGTAGTGCCGCATTTCCTCCACACGGGGTCAGTCTTGAGCTTCTTTCCAAATCAGAACCCCTTTGTGAATTTGTGGTCAGGTGAATTACATTACAAGTTCACAGTTACATCTTTTCTATAATACTGTCAATATATGAAAATCCTGCTGCTACAACACTGCGCACATCTTGACATCGATTCATATCTGTCCGGCTGGGGGACAGATATTATTACAATTTTTACAGCAGACATGATCCTGATATCTTGATCAATATTCTCATTTCTCGTCACTCCTCATGGTGCTCTCTGTGATGAGGCTGTCAGCTGTGGGTTAATGGAGACGGGATTGATACTGCGGCTAAATGATCCGCCTTGGCTGGGGGCTGATTTCATCTCCAAGGTTCTTCTGTTTTTTCTCCAAAGCCATCCAAAGGGTTTGATCACACAGAGCCAACCAGCTCTCTTTTTTACGCTTCACTGGGTAAAAACCATCACCTCAGTGCTGCAAACTGGCTGGAATCAGTATTCCGAGGTTGTGCAGTATATTTGCGGGTGTTTTATTTGTGATGGTGCTAATATCGCCTCACAAGCCTTTCGATCAAGCAGCTGATTGAAGTCTGGTGTAGATGTCTGTGGCGTATCGAGTACTACTCTGTGCTTTCATTATGAGCTATTAAAGTCTGAATACAGCAGGAGAAGAAACAAGGGAATTACATAATGGAAAGTCAACAGCATGTGTATTCCACCTGCTGACCTGTTGGCATTTCCTTTTATCATTTCAGCTGTAAAATCATCCGCCATTAGTGAAATTACAATCCTTTAATAAACATATGCATTTTATTTTATTTTCCCCCCAAAAAACGAAAGAATCTGAAAGCTCCTTATGCATCGGGATTATAGGGTTAGAGTGATTACAGTGCATGGTGGGAGTTCTGTGTCCCTGGATGACCTTCACTGTCTCAGATCAGCTTTATAGACCTGACTCCTCTGTGTCGCTAGCCTCCTGCTCTAGTAATGGATATCGGTTATCTCCTGAAGTTGGACTTGACTGCTTGTCCCAGAAAGATTTATGATGTGTGGCACAACACCAGCGGCCGTCCACCGCAGCTGCCCTCCAGCCTTCACTGCTCGGTAGTTTCAGCAGGCCATCTGTGGGCCGTTTCAGACACCAACTCCAGTCATCCGAGCGGATGTAAACCGTGTTAGTCTCTATTTGCTTAAATATTTTCACACCTAACCTTTTGTCTCCTCCTGCTTTGTACCTCATGTCTCAGAAACTGACATCACCCCTCCCCGTGAAGTGTCGGGTACTCTGGTTGCAATTAAAACCAACTCATCTTCCTTATCTGAGGGCGCCATTGGATGCTTCTGCTGGCACAAGACGTCAGGTTTGAGGAACGCTCGGAGCGAACAAAACGAAGTCCAGTCTTTACTTATCAAGAGAAGAGAAACATGAACTGCTAGACAGTGCTCCCTTGTTGCTCAAGAGTGATAAGCACAGCCAGAATAGGAGGCTGCGAGGTCCTTATCAGTCCAGAGTCCTGGCAAATGCCGGCGCCACAGAGGGAGGCATGTTGCTGTGCGACAAAAAGGTGTGAGGACAGATAAGCATGTTTGTGAAATGCTTCAAAGATGAGCTTAGCTCTGATATTAAAGGAGAGAGAGGAGAGAGGAGAGAGGAGAGAGAGAGAGTTTCAGAAATAGATGCTGACATTACAGTTGCTGCATGGGATGTCTTCCACATGCACACTGAAAAGTGCAATGGAAAACAGATTTGACCTGCTGAAGCTAAGCGGTGGTAGTAGACAAACTCAGATCCTTTACTTTTTACTACAAGTTATTAGATTGTAATGTAAATGCATCAACACGTGAGTAGCGTTTTACTGTTTTCGCTGGTCGAGGCAGAGCGAGAGAGCTCGTTTGAACTGCTTTAGTTTAGTCCAGTGGTTGGGACCCTTGGGGGTGTCCAATGAATATGAATGTTTCTTTGTATTAGATCTACAGTGGGGCACACTCCATTTCTTTTTTCACCTATTTAACAACGACATTTAGACTAAGTTACCAAAGTGGGGACCTAGCAGGAAAACCCAAAAGTCTTTTATGCTGCTCTTCTTATAAAGGATGACTCATTTACAGTATACATACGTGCTTTATGCAAGTATTTTTCCTTTTTACAAAAGGCAAGTAGACACAGGTTATTGAGACGCAGAGCTAAATAAGGCACCATAAGGCATATTTTCCTTCAGTGTTAGTAAAAAGAGTAAAATACATTGCTTAGCATCTGGATTTGGCTCTGGATAAGTTAGAATACCAGTGTCTGAAACTCCTGGTGTGCTGAAATGCTGAGTTAGTATTATATGCTAATTGCTCGCTCCATGTAAAGTGTTGAAATCTCGGAGGACGAGTACACGAGGACACGAGTTTTGTTCCATCCGTTGCCAGAGACGTCATTGGTGCTGCTGTTGACCTAGAAAGTGTCCCTACATAATCAAATAGACATTAAATGTATCTGCCTGCTTGGGAATTGATCTCTGGATGAACTTCAAACAGCATGCAAGTGTCTGCAATCCACCAAATGGACTGTGTGTTTCTGATTTAGGATCTGTCACACAATACAGAGCCAAGAGCTTTTCCACTTTTGCAAGACGACAACTATTTCCCCAAAAGATTAAAACTTCAGGACACAGTTTCCAGCTCCCTCAATCACATCCTCCCACTGTGGTTTTGAGTGGTGAGTTAAAAATGTATTCGCTGAGTCATATTTTCGAGTATTACACTCGATTTTTCTATCCTTTTCACAGGGGGAGTCTTTGATTGTTTTCATAGTTTTCCAGGATTTTTTTCCTACTAAATGTTAGTAAAACGAAAGGATACAATATCCACATTCTCAGTAATTGTTGCAACCACTTCAAATACATCCTCTTTTGCTGAGGCATTGCACAGACTGAAGATATTGTTTGCGTGTCTGTTGTCTCGGATTAGAGAGGGGTGACAGGTATTTCATCACAGCAACGATAAGAATCTGAAAATGGCTTTCAGTCGCATGGACACTCAAGAGCATCATGCTCCTTATTAATGTGGCACTCAGCTCTAATGTCTTTTTGTCTTTTCACTGCCTTTCCGATTCTTTCCATTTCGTTTCAGCCCATTCATCATGTTTCTCACCTTAGGTCTCTGTGCGAGACCAATTAATTTTCTCTTGTTCTTTTTGTCATCTGCTAGACGTGACAAGTCTGGGTAGTATGACTCGACAAAAAAACGACTGTTGGTTAATTTTAGATACAAGGATTATATTTAGAAACACAGTACGGGCGTATAATTCCTTTCAAACAAAGACCTGCGTTGCCCACATTAAAAGTGTACTAACATACCTAATGTAATATTTGCAGAAGTTCAGATTCAACCTGCTGCTGCATGACTCTTGGAAACTTTGTATTCACGTGGGGGCGGATGACTAATAAAATCAGTTTGCTTCTGGTGGTCTGAGCTAGCTATGGATGCTCTGTGTGTGTGTGTGTGTGTGTGTGTGTGTGTGTGGGCAAACAGGCGTGGGCGAAACTCCCTATCTATTGTGGGAGAGAAAACACATGCACACTCGCTCACAGAGTGAGCCCACTTCAGCACCCCGTACAGCTGCCATTGATGAGAGCGCCACTTTCACCCCCGTCTATCCCATCGAGCCACATTTCATGCATTACAGACTCGCTTGAAGAGAAGCTGCAAAAAAACGAGGAGGCAGACAAATATATGAGAGGTCATGCTCTGCAAGCTTTCCTGTAAAACTTGCTTACCTTTGCCATCTGCTCCATTTATTCTGGTAGAGTGAATGATGGGCTATATATTTAATACTTTCTCCTCTGCTTCTTGAGCTCAGTATGTGGCCAGTGCTGTCTGCAAGTTGAACCTGAAGGGCGTTGAGCTGTTTAGGACACAATGGCTCTGGAGGCCCGTGTTGTGATGGGATGGCATGTGGGGCAAGAGAGGACGTGACGTGCATGATGGTCGTTCCAAGTCCTGGAGGGGAATAAAGTGCTGCTCTCACTTTGCTTTGACATCCTGACTTTAGAGAGCAGGCATTGTTGCTGACACTCACAAGCACTCTGGCAGATAAAGTCACCTCAAGGCTAGACAGTGAGTGATGCCAAAGGCGGTGAAGAGCCATGGCAGTTACAGCAGAGGCTTGTGCCAGCAATAGGAAAGTGTCAATACAATGCTCTGTGGTGGACAATACGCTCTGACAGGCTTCTCGAACCACACAATCCATGTTCATTGGTTCCCAACCTTTTGTTTTCTGATGCAACAGCTTAAGTTAAGCCCCTTCAGCGACCCAAGCCATCATGTTCCAAACTTACCGTATGGATTGTAAACTGGATGTTATCTAACACGATTAACTATGTAAAAGTGGATGCTGCTGCAGTATTGTTTCATGCAATCAAGTTGTTCGGTTTTAAACACACGGCAACGCCTGGTGTCAGTGTGTTACAGCTGCCTTTTGTTCATGGATTCTGCTTTTCTGTTGATAAGTGGAGCTTTCCACACAGCCCCTGGCAACTGCAGAAGTATCCCCGAAAGTAGAAGCACCCCTGGTTGCGGTGTCAAAGAAACAACGAATAAGAGATGAGCGACATAGCAGATGATGTTTCATTATTCATGCCAAATGTATTTATTGACCTAATTTACAGTACACAATAAACACAGATTACTCCCTTGTCCACTGCTCAGCAACTTTGTGTACACGTTTTTCCTCTTCGTATTCAGGGTCCACTTCTCTCTGTTTACCGACGGGAACAATTTTCGGTATATTCCTTGAATAAACTATCACAAAAGCCCACAGACTGAATGTTTTTCCAAGAAATGAATTTAAGAAGTGGACAATATACAATCTGCAGTAGTATTGGCAGAGAATACAGCTACTATGAAGGTAAAATAAAACGGCTGTAAACGACTAATGCGGTAAAAGGTAGGTAGTTACTGCTATGTTTTAACATATTAGTACAGCACAGTCTTCGTGGAAGAGTAGTCATCCTTCTCAGCTTGAGCTGGTGGAATACCTCGGTGGGAGTGTTGTTTACCAGAAACAAAGATTCAGTCGGATCAATATGCAGTCCAAGTACTCCATCCACACGTCTTGGTTTCTTCTTTTCTCTGTCTTTCTGATTTAGTCTTTTCTCTTCATAGAGCCTCTTTTTCTTCCGCAGACAGCCAGGCAGCAGAACAGACACGCGCCTTCAGGAGAGGTATCCCACCTCGTCATTTCCCTGCCTCCCATCTGGATTCCTCTTTCTCTCTATCTCCCCCCCCCCCCCCCCCCCCCCCAAAACAAGCCGGTCCCAGTGCTATACGTGTCCGGGCTTGGACAGGTAGGCTATGAGGGCCACAACCACCCCCACATACATCCCTGTTCCAATGGTGATGGAAAGAGCTGCCAGGAAGAGGGCTCTTCTGGAGCTCATTCCTGCTCCGGAGAAGTCTCCCTTAGAGATGGCCTTGCCTGTCTGACAAAACAAAGCAGAGAGTGAAATGAGCTTACTCATCAGCACCGAGTGTATCAGTAGGCGTTCAGCCACAGTCAAAAGAGAGAAAACAAGAAATGCTCTTTGGGTGCCATTAGTTACCATGGCAATTAGGTAATTATCCATCTGACAGTGACAAATGTGTTATTTGGGTGTTTTGGTTTCCTATCAAAGAAACGAGCCTGGCCTCTTATTTATTCTTCTGTCAGGTATAATTTCCTCTGCAATTATTGTGGAAGATGTGGTAAAACCATTAGGATCTGCTGTGCTTTGCTTGAGGTTGCAGGATGTGAGACTTATCTGTTCGGACCAGAAAGATACTGACGGTAGACTCGGGTCTCAGCTATGGATGCAACCCTTTAAAAGGATGTAATAAAAGTGCACTGCTCACACATACATACCGCGGACCAAAACTTCAATGTTAATGGTTTCCTAAAGTGAACACAGAGGACTGACGAGTGGTTCGAACTTGCTGAATTTACGTAGTCAATCATCTGAAACAACGGCAAGGAGGGTCACAGGCAGGAGAATGGGCTGCGGTATAGCACTTGTCTGAGTGCTTGTGCTTGCAGTGTAATCAGATTTAATGACGGGCTTAAGGTCTCTGGGCCTTTACCTTGTGAGAGTAGTAAAAGGCAACGATGCCCAAGGGCCAGAAGCAGCAGAGCATGGAGAAGATGGCTAGGCCCAGGTAGTCCCGAGGGGGCAGCACGAAGAAGTTGTCCTCGCTCTCACTGTCACTGGAGCTGTCACTCTGGAAGACAGCGGGTTGATGAAGAATAATTGAATGTCAGAAAAGGAGAAGATGATGAACTTTTTTTACATGACTGCTTGTACTGCTTGGCACAATTCGTGAGACAATCAACACATTGACAAAATGAGACAAAAGGTGAGTGCAGGGATCTTGATACTGACACCTAAACAATTCTGGGGTAAGGGTGACATGTGCTGATAGTCAGGTGTACTTTGAACATGTTAAAAGTGGTGTAGCTTGACAACTCGCGCCCCCCCCCCCCCAGGCCAATGTATCTGCCCTTGTTCCACCACCACCCAGGACATGATGTGCTCAGTCAGCCAGAAAGGATTTGGTGCCTCTGTCAACACCCATGAGCGGTTTGACAGATAACACGGGATTAACGGATTGTTCCATCATCGCGAGGTGACAGGGGAAACAGCAAGAAGGCCGAGTCATTTGTGTGCTAAATTGTTTCTACAGCGTGAGAGACCTCCGCCATCTCTCCTCAGTACACCGGCGTCTTATAAGGCAGCAAGTGTCCAACAGGTTCTCAATACTGTGTCTCCATACTCAGGGCCACAAGGGCCGAGTGGGTCATCGGATGATAGATTCGAAACCCACTCGGACTACATTGGCACATTGCGTCTGCAGCGAGGACGGCAGTACGACTGCATGGGTGACCTTTAAGAGGACGTTGCCGTACTCTTCTCGGGCTGTCCCGGAGACGTAGTGGTTGTTAGTCTAAATAAATAGCCCTCATAAGGAGCGGGTTTTATTTGTTCGCCTTGCAGCCTGCAGGGATCAATCAAACCGAGGAAAAGGAAGGCACAAAATGAAAATCAATATGTAAGGCAGGACCTGAACCAGCCATTTTAGAGGTAATTAAAGAACCGTCAGGTTGGCGGGCAGAGAAGAAAGGAGCCGTACTTGAGCGCTGACGACTAAGTTTTTAAGCATGTTGTGCACAATTTTCTTTCTTAGCTTCTAATCTGATCTACCTTTGCCAAACCGTAGAATCTAATGTAATTATTTGTGCTATTTTCAGGTGTAGAAACCTTAGACGCTAGAGGGAAGTGGAGCAGTGCTATACTATCCAAACAGTTTTAGCTACCTTTGCCAGGAGTAGATTACGTAGATCCCTGCTATCTGCTTTATGAACACTGTCCACCTGGACAGCCGGGTGTGATTCATCAAAAGCAGCTGGTCATAATATAATCTGACATCACATGAATAAACCGGTACACAAACAGCAGTAATCTCCCTTTTTTTATCTTTGTAGCAAGACCTGATAACAGTTCTGAGTGACTGGTGCATTCAGTCCTACTGACAGCCTGTCTGACACCGAGTCCGGCCGGCTGGGGACACACTCCCAGTCTGGTCTGATGCCAGTAGAACTGATGGGGCTCCGCAGAGGCACAGTGCCTTTAACAACCCTGTCACTGCGCTCTCCGAGGCCTCATTAGAGTCTGGAGCGGACATTCGTCTCCACAGACCCACAGCGGCATCACCAACACGCTCTTGTTGCTTTATTACCTGCATTTTATATTTTCTCTGTCACACAGGTGTCAAACATCTGCTGACAAAAACTCGCTGTAGTTTTTTGTAGTAACTGCTACGGACTATATTCTGGAGTTTTGGCATTTGTTATTTTTAGTCTCCATAGCTGTGAAAGTCCTCTGAATGTTTGATTGGACTTCTATGCATCAACACACATCTGGCACTGTTTGTGTGTGTTTTCATGATTCACATGCATCCGAGCACACACACACACACACACACACACACACACACACACACACACACACACACACACACACACACAGGAAAGGAAAGTGAAGAAACGCAGGTGCTGAGCAAAAAGTCTCATATTCCAGCTGGAAGCCCAACTTTCATCTGAGCACTGTTCATCAGATTCATTTGCTCTTTTAAATTGACATGGAATAACTTTAGCTCCCGGCTCACCTGCTCCGACGGCCAAGCATCAGCGGAGTCTCGCTTAATACAGCACAACATTACTTATGGCGTTGATGGCAGTCGCTGCTGTGTCTCTATCTATCTGCCAGGCCTCCGAGTGAAAAGAGCTGGCTCGATCATCAGCCCAGTTAGGGTGCTATACTTCTTCCTCTGCCAGCTCAGAGCCCTGGGTACTTCACAAGTGTCCCTGGATGAAATTAGATTTTTAACACTTCTGAAAAGTCTTTGCTCTTTTGCTGTCACGCGTTTCTTTGGAGAGTGAAGTCCTAAAAGAGCAATAGCCTGGAAAGATAAACTAAGATGAGTCATTTTCTTAGAATGTAATTATAAAAAAAAAGTGTACAATTACCCTCCACTAGATTTGAAAGACTCCAGCAAATTGACAATTTAGAGAAGAGAAATGAGCATGAATCACACTGGCAGTCTATTAGAATGGAAAATGAAATAATAATCATCACTATCCACACCATGGCTCACTTTCTGCTGAAAGATGGCCCTGTCTGTTACACTACGAGTGTGTGTGTTAACGCCTTTAATTTCAATCTCAAAACACGGCCAAATGGCTCTTACTTCCATTAATTTGCTCTTTAAGCGGTGTAGTTACAGTAATTATTCCCATATTGCTTGTAGCAGGGGTGACAAACTTGTATAATCATGTATCAGGCTACAATTGAAATATATATATGGCTTGTAGAGACTCGGTATATGAGGCACCTACCCCAAATAAAATACCACTAAAGCACTGCACACTGCCACATATGCAGAAAATGTATTCTTTTGTGTGCCCTCTGACCTCATACTCAGGACCCTGCTCGTCCTCCACCTCGTACGACACAGTCTGGATCTTCGCATCTTTCTCTCCTTGTATGCTGTCCAGAGGGTTTTCTGTGGAAACTCCATCCAACACCGTGTCCTTACTCTCTGTGAACGTGGTCTCAAAGCTCTCGCTCTTGGAGTCCTTGCTGTGAAGGCTCACGTCGTCTTTGTACAGGATAAAGTTGGGCCTGTAGAAGGCCTCCACTGCCAGATGCAGGGATTTGGCATCCAGGAACTGTTGAGTCTTATGCTCGCCATTAGTCCCAGTGTAGTAGTAGCCAATGAGGTTGTCCTGGTAAGGCTGGCTCGGGTAGTCACACTGGTAAGCCTGGTATTCATTGTGCACCACTTGTCGGCTGGTTTTGTCTAGCAGGGGATTCTGGAGCTCACTGAGGCTCTCCATGATGGCCGGTTCAAACGTCTAGTGGATCAGAGAATGAAGTCCAAAAAAGATTCGCCAGTCTGGTAGCTAGAGAAATAAGTACAATTACAATTAAATAGGATTCATAAAAAGCAATAAATGACCAACAGTTCAATTAAACCATGGCACACACAGTCAGACCCGACATCAGGTTTTTAGTAATGTAATAATTTAGAAATTCAGTGCAGGAAAGATTTCATCTTGCTTTGGAATCAGCATTCCTCTCACAAGCTCTCACCAGTCTGGGCCATAAAATCACCATCTGCTGTATGTTCAACTATTGTATCTCACACCCTCGGATACAAACATTTGGGGAAAAAAAAATATCTTCCACATGTCACGGCCGCCTATATAAAAACCAGGCAAGGTGTGGCGGGCTGTACGTTGCATTGCGTACTGATTACTTTGACTGTCTGAACCGGCCTCTCTGAGTCCTCCTGAATGTGTTTAAATGAGTGAAAGATCAGTAAAAAAATTTGTGTTTATGTAAAAGACAACAACAACACACTGGCAGGAGAGGCCGTCACTAAGGCAACACGTCAGCCAATGAGAGGCTGCGGGATCTACGTAAGCATGTCCAGATTTGAGTTAGCAAATACACAGCACCAACGGTCAGATCCTTTAGGCCAACAAAGACGTCATCCATCAAAGTAATCTTTCATCCTATATATGCGTTATGATGAAATATGATAAAAGCCACGGAGCGACTGCATCATATTTTGGTGTTATAGAAAGCTATTTCATAATCTTTTTGTAGAAAGTGCAGTGGTGACAAATGAGCCACAGGGTGGAAATCCACAAGAAAACAGAGAGGCTTTTCACACATTAGAGAGAAAAAAACGAGGGATTGATTTATGAGGTTTGGGAGGCTATTGAGTTGCACAGACGTCAACACAAACAACCTGGGCTTGGCCAAATAACACGAACACCCACAAATGAAATGCCATCCAGTGCAACATTAGCCTCAAGACTTATCAATGCCTCTGATGGAGTCTAAAGAAAAACTATAACACAGGAACTCTCACAAAGCTGCCGATGTGTATTATTATTATGAGTATTGCATTTGTTTGCATATATTATTCGACAATTACTTCCTGGCCCACAGAGAAGACTTGCAGCAGACCTCTGGCCTCTGTGACCCCCTAGAGAACAAAAGCTCATGCACTCTGAGGCTTCCGAGCTGTGCAGCGTGAAGCGTGAATAATGTGCGGACCAATGGCTGAATCTGAGCCCACACACCAAAGACTCGGTCTCCATTCTCACATGTTTCTGAGGCTGAGCCACTCTCCAGATAACAGGGGATTCCATTACACACTACATTAGACAACAAAAACCACATCCCACAGCCACAAATAATTCATCTCTCACCATGAAGATGTGCACTTAGCACACGTGAGTGTGTGCTTGGACTCCACAATCATTAATGATGAGCTATAATCTCTCTGCCTTCTCTTTTTTCCAGTTTATTGGTATATGTCCCTCTATCTCTCTCACACACAAAATCACAAATGTTTTGTTATTTTGATGATATCACACCTTTTTATTTGTTATCATAAAATTTGAAGTACTTGATTTACAAATTTCATATAGCTGATCATGAGGGGCATCTTCATGTTTCGTCACTGTTTTGCCCGTTTGTATTAAGGCAAGATCTCATATATATATATACCCTGGAATAAGAGGCGAAGAACATCATTTGGATTCTAGTAGCTAAACATCTCCGAAAATCATCTTACCTGTCGTGGAAAATCCTCCCGCAGCTTTGCTCAGCATCGTTCCTCGGCGCAACTGAGTCGAGACGGACGGACCCACCTTTCTACTTCACATCATCAGTTTTGGGATACTGCCATCGCAGCGCAACATATGCCATTCCGATTAAAAGGAAGTTATTCCGCGTGTGCGAGAATGGACTTTGCTCGCTGAGCGCTGCCTGCCATGGCACCGCTGCTGCGTCTGACAGGTAGATTTTACGCACAGTGTCACACTGAGCTCAGGCTCTAAAACAACTCCGGCAGAGGCTGAGCTGACTCCAGCCGACTGATTGGCTGCGCGAGGCGCTCTGCGAACTCTAATACCGAGCACGGATTTGACATTTTCTTACTGTAACTACCTTGCCTGGGCGTCCTCCCCCAGAGCTGCTGTTTAGCCTCCTTGCATGAGCAGAGAGTCATTTGGAAACGGGTTGCTAAGCCCACTGAAATATACTTCAGACCACATGAGCCAGCATTCCCACTTTGCAGACTGGTAAGAGTTGTGTCATTGAGTTATTGCATTGCTTGAAACAACTTGATTGTAAACTGTTTAAGTGTTATTGTTCCCAGCTGAGAACGCCCACAAAATGAAGGAAACACACAACACAAAATCTTCACAGAACATTTTTTTTTATAAAGCTCCCCTTCTGCTGCACGGATTCTTCTTCATGGCATACTTTCAGATTATATTCTATTTTCAAAAAAAGTGCCAATTTGTTTTCTTTTCCTTGCTGAAATAGTTCAGGAGTAAGCCACTATTAAATTCATTGCACATTTATATTTAATTAATATTTTAGACAAATCCCATGCATTTATCATGAGCCTGTCAATTTGGTGGAGCCTTTAACCCCACTCTGCTACTTATGATTCCATGCCACAATTTATCGTTGTAAACACTGTTTACATAACATTAGCATGGATCTATTTCCCATGCAAGCAAATGGGTGACATAATAGATCCACACAGCAAAACTAACACTAATTCATTTTGATCCCACTGGAGAATAATAATGACATAACTACGGGGACACCGTCTGGGGTTTGGACTCATCCGAAAACACACTAAAGACAGTGCTTATCAGAGGCTGTAATGCTTTGCCAAAAACTAAAAGACTGATATACAGCTGCTGAACACTGGACACATATCTTATTCAGAAGGAGCACTCTGTTCCACAGGCTCATAAAAATGTCTGGAGTTAATAATGTGCAAGCCAAGGCTCCGTCACTTTCACTGGGAGATGCATTAAGGTGCTGATGGACACTTTATGGGGGAAACATGGAGCTGCATTTATAAGACTGCACACACGAGCTGCGTCTCTCCCAGAGTCACCTTGTGTTCACATGCGCGAGGCGACGTGGCATAACAGCCCGGCCGTCTCCGTGATGGATACCCCTCCCTCAGGAGATGAGTATATTAGAAGAGGGCACCAGAATCTGTAACCGTTTACCCATTATTCTTCTGTCTTTCTCTCTCTCCATCAGCCTTCACAGCAGCATTCAGAGTAACATTTTCTAATGAAGATCTGTGTGAAAACGGCACAGGAACATCTGCAACACATTCAAATCTAGAGTGAAACATCATGAAGATTAAACCAGTAAAAAAAAATAAAAATTGGTGCCACATTAGGCATAATTCGTGAAAATGGAAGATTTCTCCTTGGACCAGGCTTTTGCCAACCTTCTGTATGGACTCTGAATATTGATGGTCCTCACTGTGCCCCTTTCTTTTCTGCTCCATTTTCCACTCTATATTTAGGCACTGTGTCACTACATAGCAGATGCACAATTTGTCAAGCATTTTCTCCCCAGAGTCTTGTAATTTCAATTTCAAGAAATGAAAAGATTATTAGAGCTGCAAATGCAGGTATTCATGTGCAGTTGATTGACAAAGAGCAACACTAAAGCAGAAAATGTTTTTACAGTTACCTCTTATTGACTTTCCTCCACCCCTGTTGGATATCGCAGCCGACTCCTGATACCATGAACTTTCCTGATGCCCATTAACCAGCTTTAATCATTTAAACACTTTTGGGAATTAATCACCCTAATCCGATTGGCAGAGAAAGTAGCAAACCACTTACTTTGATCTGGCCTAGCCGGCTTTTGCAGAGAAAGAGGAGATTTAAGCAGCTTTTCCCAGATGGCCGTTGTGTGCATTAAACATTGTAAGAAGGCGTATGCGGTCAGAGCACCTCTGACTGCTGAAACAGCCCATGGGACTGATAAAAAGAGCAAAAATGCACAATTAAATCTGTCTGGATACTTAAAAATTCACTTTTGCTGCACAGTTTACACACATATTTGTATTTACAGCACATTTTCAAACCATTGTTGTATCTGTTTCATTCTTTAAAAATCAAAAGGAGGCAACCGATTCATATATTTGTGGTTATTTTCATAAGATGCACAGGTTTTCTGCTGCTGGTGTTCATTGCAGACATCAGGTGTTGCATCCTTTTGGCCAAAGAGGTCAGTTTGTAGAAAACAGTGGGACTTCAATCCCTGTGGTGCCAGGTTCAGGTGCAAGAGCAGCAGGAGGAGGGTTGTAAGAAATGCTGGAGCTCCTTCCAGACCTGGAATCACACCGTAAGCCTTGAACTGAACACTCACAATTAGACAAAATAAAGCCACAGCTAAATACTGCCTCACATTCACTACCTGACTCAGGGTACAAAGAACTGGCCAGGAAGCTGATGACGGCATCATGTCCTGTTGTGGGCAGAGGGAGAGTATGCAAATTAGAAGTGGTGATTAAGATAGTAGGCAGGTGGGGAAATAAATAACACATCCAGCTGAACGCCTTCAGGCAGAGAATATTTCTATCAGAGGAGCAAATTAAGCTTAAGAGCCCACAAGCACAACAAAAGCTCTTTAATTATTTGTTAAGGTCTGATATTAAAGCCGGGCGATCTGTATAGCATTGAAGGAAATTGATTTATTGCCCTCTTACATCCAGAGAAAATGAAAATGAGTTTGACTCCCACAGTAGGTTGTCATAATGAAAAACACAATAGTCGGTGAACGCCAACATTATGAGAAGCAATTCCATTAAAGTGTTCGAAAGTTGCACAGTATGTGACTTTTCAAGGTTCTTCCACAAATGTTCAATCAGAATATTAACAGTATGTGTCTAGGAGTTGGCCCACGTCCGTGTGCCGGTGCAGGGGGAAAGGATGTGCGGGGGAGTCCCTAGGGACCGGAAGAGGCTTTTTGGCTTTGCGATTATCTAACACACGAAATGCAATATGTGTCGAATTAGCCGAAAGCGCTCCATCAGGAGGGGAGAGGTCGGAGTCTCAGACGCAAGCACCACTTTGTAGCTCTGCCCCTCTCCTATAAACACATATCCCTTTAGCGGTGCATGGAAAATGCAAAGTGTGCAACTTGGGAGATGTACCAGTCTGTAGTTGCAATAGTTAACGTCAATCATAATTGGGCTTCCTCCTGCCGAAGGAAAGTGAACGAGGACAGTGGGGAGCTTCTCGTCTTCACACATCGTTCCACTCGAGAGAAACGCTGTGTGCAGATTAATGGCATCCTCCGTGGCGAGATTTGAAAACTTCCATTAATGGAACACCAATGATAATTTATTTGGACAGCCGAGCTGCTTCTCTGTGAATAATGAAGTGGCCTCGGGATCATTAATATGATGGATTCCCTCTAATATAGGGACGCTGTGCCAGTAGTCCTAGCTGTAAAAAGAAAAAAAAATACTACCTGTGTACATTGTTTGTGTTATTGATTTGACACTGTGTCCCTTAAGGGGATTGACGATTTAACAAAAAATATATATATACCTCAGATGATTACCATTTGAAACATTAATAGTGCTAATGAACACACATTAATCCTGTATGCAGGAATGCCAGGTGATGAGTCAGTCAGGCATGACAGCCTGCTGTGCGACTTGTAGGGATATGGTTTTATTCACAGTCTATCCCATCAGTCCAAAAAGAAGGACTAACAATTAAATGTGCCCAACCCTAGCAGAGCTACTATCCCTGATGCATCACGGGACCAGCCTGCATATGTCAGAGCTCGCTGCCTTCAGATTTTCCATTAAACCTATTAAAGCATCTATTAAACAGCAGAGCGTTGTGCTTTCAATATTTTGAGCACAGACGAAGCCAGATTTGCCCTTCGGTCTGTGGTTGTGCGACTGCTGTGGAAGGCTCATAAATAGGTAATCGTATAGGAGCTGCTGCAGGTTAAGCAGCAGAGCTCGCTGAGGGCCGGGGTGACTCATTGCCCTGTCTGCTTGCATCATGTCAGTAACCTGGAGTGTGCACCTGTCACTGTTACCCCCTACCACCACCTCGAAACCACTGACGCACACAAATAAACAAGAGCCTCTTGGACTATCCAGATATTTCCCCCAGTTTATTAAAGTGCCTATAATCAATATTTTTTACAATGAATTAAATGACTGCATGTAATGTGAAAGGAGTCACTCTTAGTGACAAACCCATCTAGAGTTATTTGCTACGCAGTTCCCCGCAGCACTAGTTAGCGTTTTTAGCGTCTTTCAGCTAATTGTTTTGGTTCATTTCATTCTCACAGAGTCATTTTGTTTTCAGCAGAGAAGCTATAAAACCCACTCTATGCACCAAACATAGTGGAGCATTTCACAGCTGAAGAGCCAGACATTTGATGCAGAGTTGATGCAGACCCAAACCGAGCTTATAGGAACGTGAATATTGGACTTGGACTCAATAAAGGTGCTAGGTTCAAATTGCAGAGCATTAATGTAGCAGCAAACAGATGTAAAGATGAGTAATGTGTCTACCTGAGCTGAGGATGAAGTCGCTCTCCACTCTGTGTGTGTTGTTATCCGAGCTTCTCCTTGCTTTGTTGACATAGCCGGGCCGGCCTCGTTCGCATTTTAGCACATGTGAGTCTCTCTGTTGTGCCCCACTGGCTAACTAATGGCCACCACTCTGCACTGCACTCATACAGTGATTACCGCAGACAACGCCTTCCCGATTCATGGTGTCATCGCAGAAGCATTGCGCCCAACCTTTGTTTGTCGTTTGTCGTCTTCACTGGCTAAGCTTTCCAGCCCTATGTTGCAGTGCTGGCACATAGATTGTGCTTTATTTACAAAAGTCTTATGCCTTTGTGCATTCAGCTGCTGTGAAAATAAGGCTGGTCCAGAAATTCTTTATCAGTTTTTGTCGTGCACAAAATCATTTTGTACTTTGTGAACAATACAACTAAAATGCTGATGGAATGATTGTCGTAGATTGCATGCTCTTCTGCAGTTTAATATGTATGCAAACCATATTCCGCTGAAAACAAAAACTAATTATTTCGTTTTATGACGCTTGCATTATGCACCGTAAAACTCCTCGTCTGCTTCTCCCTCTGGTTTGAATCAATAGCCACGCGTTTGCTAATGTTCCTTTTCAATGTTCTACGCCGAGCTGTAATTGCAGGTGGGTTTATTATCTGAGCCTTGGCAGGCTGTCGTTTGTGCCCTTATTTGAAAAGCTATTTTTAGTGCACACTGCCACTGTGGCTGATGTTGTGCCTAATAAACAATACAGGAGACCCTGGGATTCCTGTGGGTGCCAAAAGGTCAGGAAGGACTACTTGTTTGTGTGTGCCTTCCTGCCTCTCATTTTCAAAAGCCTCTAATGGACCCACATGGGTCTTTCCACGCTGAAGGAACAATCCGGACATAATTAAAGAACTGCAGGAATCTATGATGCTCTGCCACACCAACGTTTTCTGTGTCAATGGCCTGACTACGCAGGACATGTGTTGACTTGGACTGCCTTTTATGAGACTCAAGGCTCACATGTGTAACCCCTGGGAGAGGAGTAATCATCAGGACGTAAGATGAAGAAAGATTTCTGGAGCTGTTCACCTGTTCCAGCACTCTGGTCCAAGGCTCTTTAAATGACCAGACTGCTCTGCACATTAGTTTGGTCATCCATCCCCGGACAGCTGTCTGCTGCAAGAGAGTGATCATCCTGAAAAGCTGTGTCTCATATTTTTCGAACCCAACATTCTCACGATGTTCTCTTATTTCATGACAGAGATTCCCATGCTCCGTAACATGAGAATAACCATACAGTTCATGTAAAGCCATGAAACAGGCGGTTAGATCAACAGTTGCTGGGGAAAAAGAAAATACCCTGTGAGAAAATGTCTCCATTGTGAGAATGGTTATAAAAAGATTCTCCGTAAGCTGATCTGACTATGGATGATTCTTGACAACATTGACATTGCTTTCCCTTGTTAAGCTGAATAATAGATGCCTCGCTATGTATAATTCATCTGAAATGCAGTATTTGTGAACTTTCTTTTCATGAGTTCAAGGTTGGAGTTTCACAGCCGCTGTGTCAGTTTTTCCACATCGAGAGAAACTGATGCTATCTGCTGGATGTAGTCCTAATGAGAACATCACAACCTCAATCGGAGCAATCAAAGCACACTAAACCACAGAGCTGGTGTTGCCTTTTTTTCAAATTGTCTGAATTAAAAACAAAACATTCATGCTTGTCCAATTAATACATGAACAAAATATTGGCATATGGACCCACTAAACATATTCACAAGGTTCATCACAAACTAACTGTGTATCCAGAGATACTGGACACTGACAGAAGTTGAGTCAGTTTAACACTGGGGACTGCTGGAAGTATACATATTTTATTGGCATATCCATATTTTATTGAAGTGCTCATTATGTTGAGTGATGGCTGAGATGGAGATTTAATCAGGTCCCTTTTAATCTCTCATTCATTTCATAATGACCTATTTTTCATTTGACATTGAGTCAGAGGTGGATGAGCTATTTTACTAAAAACTGGCACTGAGAGAACTGTCAGCAAGAAAGTTTCTTGTAGATTTCCACTGCAAGCTAGAAGGGAAAAGCTGATGGAAGACACTGACGTTTTTATTGATAGCAGGATTACCCAAGGACTTGCCTCTTCATTTCAGGGACTAAATAGAGACGAGAAGACTATCAAGTTGTCTTAGTCGTATCATTTTTGTATTTGGCGCAAACTGAAAATGTTAGGTACACTATACTCTTTTATGCCTGATGTCGGATTTGAGCCTGTTTTCACATATCTTATACCGAGAGTCTACAGCCAGGCGAGGCTCTTCTTAAGCTGTACTTATCAAAGCTAATTGCTAACATCAGTGCACTAACAACTATTTACCATGCTCACCAGCGAAACTCCTTCTTTTGTAAAGTACCCGGCAATAAAAATGCTGCGTTCTGTGTGGTGGAAAATAATCTTTTTAAACTCCGGGTGAGAAACAATCGAGAAAACTCTTAAAATATAAAAACATGTTTATTGAACAGACACTAATAATAATTCAGCTGAATGGATAGAGCTCTTTCCCCGCGAATGGTTCGGAGGTCTAACAACAATGAATAGACAAAACAGAGTATGCACACACTGCAAGAGTACATTTTCGGTCGCACATGGTCGAAATGCCGATATAAAAGATCCGTTTTGACGGCCAGATAGCAATAGCCTGCTTATGGTGCATGCATGGACGTGTGGTAAACCTTCAAAGTCAGCGTTTAGGGATTTGAAAAACCAAACATGCACATACTGTATTTTGTTGTACCTCAAGTATCACAGGTGAAAAATGTTGAGCTGACAGTGGTGCTAAATGAAAAGTTAGGGGATCCCCAAATATATTGCAGCCCATTTTGAATTGGACATGAATGTGCGTACCAAATTTCATGGCAATCCATCCAATAGTTGTCAAGACATTTCACTCAAAACCACAAATGTCAGCCTCATGGTGGCACTGTAGAAAATTTGCACCAAAGTATCACTTCATCCTCTGGGAACCATGAATAAAAAACTGTACCAATCCATCCAGTAGAGATATTTCACTGAATATAAGTGAACATTTTGACCTGCTAGTAGCACTATGCCATCCATAGAACCACACTGCTAACATGACTACACATGTATGAATAGGTTGGTAAAATAATGAACATGTAAACCTTCGCTTCATTTCTTAATGAGTGAGCCGACATAACATGGCCTGGTGCTGTATTTACACTGCATGTGCTATAAAGAGATTAGCACGAGTTAAACATTAACAACTGAAACTATCAGCATGACACATAGAGTAGCTTCCTCCTACAAGGTGTGTTGTGTGGTATATAAGGGATGACAGTTTCTTAAAATAGGTTGACGATGTGATACCGAAGGCAACCATGGTTAACAAGATTGAGGTGAAGGGGGAGGGTGAATCTGCAGAGGAAACATTATGGGTTATCTGGGTTAGTAGCTTCAAGCTAATTCACTATAGATTATGCCTGGACATTTTTCTATATTTTCTAGAGGCACAGTGAATGCTATATAAGGTGTATATGCACACATCCAGATTTAAAGCAATAAACCTGTGCAGATTGTCACAGCAGAAAGTGCTATTATTGCAATTACAGCCACTAAATGGCTCTGTTTTATGTAAAGGTTCCTGTAGCTGCTTGCCAAGTTACACTGGCAAGCAAATAAGTGAGAAGCAGGAAATCACAGAGACAGTGGGGCAGAGAAGGGACACATTTTCATCGGAAGTGTTACAGTTGAAGTGTTGCAGTTTGCTTTGGTAAAACAGGATTAAAAAAAGATTCTGTGTTTGTGAAAAACATCAACTGAATTTGCAAGTAGAACTCTTACCATAGCAGGTACCACTGATGTGATATTGTTGCTAACCCTAACACCAGATCTCAGACCCACAATAATAGAGGACAAAAAAGTCTATTATCTATCAACAGTAGACTCTAAACTGGCAATATCTGTTTTTGAGGCATCTCTCAAAAGGTAATAACTTGTACAGAACAATAAAGCAGAATTAAAACACATACTGGGGCATTCAAACTGAAGTAGATAACATAGGTTCATAATGTGTTGTAAATGTTAAAAAGTAAATATCTACATATTAGAGCTATCTAGAATGCTGCATGTAGTTTGAAAGTGACTATGTTGTCTATAGAGTTCTTCAAATGATACCGTGAACTGTGGCGGCTGCATTGTGACCTTGTTTGTGCTCATTATTTCTGTTGTTTCTTCTCTCTCTGTCCACTTCCCACTCCACTTCTAAGTGTAAGGAACTCTTGCAAGTAATTGCAACACTGCTCACAATGCTCAAGTCCAAAGTAGCACATCTTAGATATAGTTTTGTGCAGCATGCCAGTAAAAGTTCACCAGGCAACAACAAAAAATACTGTGGATGGGAAATGTAAAAGCGGGGAGACGTGTGCTGGTACCCACATATCCATACGTATCAAAATACCCACAACTTCAGGAGTCGACATGGTCTGTCGCTAAATTTGTGTATCATATTGCACCGCTCGCTGATTCCACTGGGACGTGAGAGTTTGAGGTTTCTGTCATGCCGGGAGTAAAGATTCCAGGCGATGTAATGAAAGAAGAGCTGTGGCTGCACAGGCTTGAGCTGTCTACTCACATTATCAGCGGGCTTCTTCCTCTCATGAAGTCTGTCGAGGCACGGGTAAGGTCAGGAGTCAGCCGTATTTTTGGCCGTTGTGGGTCGATTGATTGTGAACGCCTCCCTGACCCCGTGCGGTCATTACCTCGCTGCAGCAGTTTCACATGAATGACTGATGAGCAGTAAAGGTATTCCTGTGTTTCCTCTGTTGATCACATCTATTCCAATTTTAAACATCCAAAAACAAAACGGGACCATCTTTCACATCCTGTTATCCTGTTCCGAAGGAAGCGGCTACAATGCTAATTTGCACCTGCGGGCAGGAAAGCCTCAGATCACGTTATTTTGAGCAGTTGGCTGCTCCCTGTGGGTCGGCCGCTCACAGATGGTGGAGAGTTGTATGTGATGTGTTAAACTTCTTTCATGTTGACCCGAATTAACTTGTGCTAATCACACTAGTGACTCCAGGGATCAGCAAGGTGATCCTTGATGATTACAGTAAAAATAATGGTTTGATGTAAGTCAACTAATAATACAATACTACAAGTGAATGTCCAGTGTCTCGTAGAATATTTTCCCCTTAAAACCTGTTAAATATCCAAATGACGCATCCATCCAAATAGTTTGACATTTTAAGAAATATATATTTTATTTCTTGCCAGGAGGTAGAAGATTGATACCACTTTACACTCTGAGTGGTATCGATCTTCTCAACTCTTGATAGATGGGGTACAAGACATACAAATCTCCTGTGGTCTCCTGAACAGTAAGTAGTTGTAAGTAGTAAGTAGACAGATGTTTCGCTCATGCACCTCATTGTGAATTTAATACGCTGTCAGTACAAATCAGCAATTAAATCAAAGCAGCTAGTTTTTGAACAGAAATTGTGCCGAATTACAATCGTTTTTTTTTTTTTTTCATCGTGCAGTGACCGCACAACTTCAATTTTTCACTCTTTCGCCTGGAGATCTGACCTTCAAAGAGAATATAGAGTTGACGTGGGTAAGGAATGATAGAACCTTCTCTATGTGTCTGACCTTTTCAGTGATGTATCGCTGCTAAGCATGAAGTGATATCAATGGTTTCATGTCCTTATGATGTGCCAAGTACATATGTCACTGTACCTTCCTCCAGGCGTTTTAGGTAGACTGTGCCGGACACAAGGACATATCCTTATGTCCAGGGTCATTGGAGAAGGCAACAGAGGGTGGCGGACCAACAGCAACTAGCAGACTCTCAAACAGCCTGCTGGCCTCCATTAAAGCCCTGTGGCTATTTCATCCAGCCATTACGGAGAGAGGTGTGAGACACTCTCACTCTCGCTTTGTGCTATTGCTGCAAAGAACAACGTATCATTACACATGGATGCACCGCTGAAGCAAAATGAAGCTCCATTTAACAAATTATCAGCACTTCAGCACAGTGATTGTCTTTCAAAAGCCCTGCAATCTGAGATTGATACGATTTGATTGTGGCATTAACGCACCACGTGCTGGAGTGAATATCACAAGCTCATTGAGGTCCCTGGGTCGAAATGTTAAATCAAAAGCCTGGAAATATTGGCCCACTCCAAACAAGGGCCTAATTAAAAAATGAATGCATCAGGGACACATAACAGAATAAGATACGCAGCTCGCTTGAAGTGTGTATCCTGCCTCTAATAGTATTGTGTTTCATCTCATTTAAATTTTCTCTTTCTATAGGGGCACATTCAGTGGACATGTGGCAGTTATTGCAGATGATCCATTCTAAGTGCCATCACACTGTGTAATATGTTTTCATGTAAAACTCATTGCCCCCGTTATTACATAAATCCTCACGGTTTTTATTTTCTGTCTACTTCTATGAAATCCACACTGAATCTGTTTGGAGATACTTTGCAATCATACAGGCTGTTTTATGCAAACAAGGTGCAGCAGCTGAAGAGGCCTTGCCTCAAGGAAAACAATAAAGTCCTGCCAGAACAAGAAGATGTGAGAAGAGAATTAAGTCAAAGTTGAGGTTCTCGTATTAACCGTGTATGACTTTGCAATAAGTGAAAGAGAAAATCTTCAAGCCTGTACATCATTTTTAGTCGGCCTGTCCACCCCTTTGGTCCTGACTGAAATATCTCAACAGCCATTGGATGGATTCCCATTCAATTTTGTTCATCTATTCATGCTCCCCAGAGGATGATTCCTACTAACTTTGGTGATGCCCTGACATTTTCTCTAGCGCCATCATCAGGTCAAATGTTAATTGTCCAATATTTTGGTTTATGACCAACTATCTGTAAAACTATTGGCATTCCCAGATTGTGTTGAATTAGCAATTGTTAGCATACTAACATGGCATGCTAGTAGCCTAGTAGCTAAACTACGATGGTGAACAAAGTACATATTATACCTGCTAAACATCATCATGTTAACATTGTCATTTGGAGCATGTTAGCATGCTGATGTTAGCGTTTAGTTTCAATGTATTAAATATTATATCAAGTTACATTTTAAATTGTTGTGTTTCATAGCATCTCAAGTCTTTATTGAGGACTCTGCAAAGCATGCACACACAAGAAAGACAAGCCGTCCACCACAACACCATGGCAATTTTTGATTTCACTGATCCGTAAACTCGTTCTATTTTTGTGTTGGTGTAAGCAGCAGACTGTAGTCCCCATTAGGTGGAGGGCGGAGTCCAACTGTGGCCAACTGCTTGGTGGAAACAGGAGGTTCAGTTACAGTCCGGCTCAGACAGGTTTGCTCTGTGTTGCTCACCTTCATCAGGAATTCTCACTGGGGGTTAACTCACTCTCCTCCCACTACTTCCTCCCCTCCTCGCTTTATATCTGCTCCTTCGCTGCAATGCTTTGCATCACTTTCCTCGATCTTGGCAGTGTGTTGTTTCAGAGGGTTCTGCTGATCGTCGAAAACGCTCTGGTTGTTCCAGCACCGCAGCATCTGCTCTTCTATATCAGCTCTTTTCTCCTCCGTTTTTCTTCTTTTTCTCACCCACCCCTTTCCTTTTTCATCTATAAATTGTAAATCTGTTTTTGCAGTTTTGTGCTGTTTCATAGCATATAGCCCTCAGTGAGTACTTTACATCAAATGCCATGATGTAATTTGGCAGCTTCATGATGTACAACTTCTTGGCTTAATACCACATAAAACATGAAACAACATATTTTGACAGTCTGCTCTTCAATCCAACTCAAATGTAGAAAATGTGCATCTGCAACATTTAGAGCTGGTTTTCTGTTCCTCTAAAGTACATCTTGACGAGCAATAACAGAGTCATCATGGCAGCTGCACCGAATTGCATGTTAACATACATCTTACATTCCCTAAACAACATGTAACTCCAAGATGTACCTGGTGTCCTTTCACATGATGTGCATTATTCATAGTATGACTAACAAGTCCCAGGAACAAACAGTCTAATACTCTGACAGCATACAAAAACAAGCTAAATAAGGGGCGTGTTTTTGTGAGTGTTGTTAAGTATGCTTCTTTGTGTCCAACCAAAATATTTGCCTGTGCCAAACCCAATGGGGAGCCGTTACTACAAGAAGAGAAGTTTCATTGTTTATTATGCCAGCAAGAGGAATATTGTGAATCCACTTCACTGGATATTTACAGGAAATACATGTCTGGGCCCATATATTGCTTTCTGGGTGTACACAGCCTTATTGTGAGGAATTCAGAGCCAGAAATGTCAGCTGATGTTTCTCTGTGGATACTTTCACAGTATACGATGTTGCCCACAAATTAATTTACCCTTGTATCAGCTTCAGGCGGCGCCTCGTCTCACTCTATTCTGCATTTACAAGGGGCTGATACGAGTGGATTTAGTCTGTATTATGAAGCAAAAACTACATGATTGTTAAAGGCCGGAAAGGGGACACAGCTGAGCAATGATGTTTCTGCTGGCAAACTCCTGTACAGCCTTTCTCTTGTTACACACCTCCGCTATCATCAAGGTTAATTAGAAATTTCACCATTGCTTCACACTGTTTTCAAGCCACCTCTGGAAAATTTCCACAAATCTTTCTTTCCCCTCCATCTCTGTTTCTCCCTCTGCTCTCCCACAAGGGTCCTTTGGCCATCGTTAGAACTTAATGAACTCAGTTTAATAATCAAAGGGAATTAGTGGAGTTCGGCTGTGGCGTTGCCGTATATCCTGCAGGCGTTGTGTTGCTGGCTCTTCCTTGTGTTTGAAATGAGCATGTGTTAAATGTGTTGTGTTCTCATTGTGTTCCCCGTGTCCCACACTCTGCTATCAGGGGGACATAATGGGATCTTTCCCTAATTAGTTTCGGAGTGTGTTCATTAGACTTAGCAGATTCAGTTAACTTATGGGTATCTCACAATGGCCCAATTCCCCCAGGTACACCGATGTCTGGGAGATAAATCATCTCTGTCTGCACACTATAATGAGGCAGACTCTGTCATAGTTTGCTCTCAATGTATGGAGAGCTAAGTTGTGCACAATATCAGTTAGCCCACATGCGTTTTGCAATTTCCGTCGGGCTTTAATGCACCACAATTCATTTTGTTTACATTCTATGTTGGGTTTGTAAATGGATTTTAGACTGATAAATGTATCTAGCGGTGACTGCTTGAACATGTCAGGGTACATACATTCCTTATTTCAAGCTTGTTTTGTAGCCCTGATGGACAAAAAGCAGCCTTCGCTGGTGCGTCGTCCCTCGAGTTTAACACATGGTCTCACTGTCACTTTCTCTCAGCCAGCCATGATATTGGAAATTATTCAGCATTAGCGTGCACAGAGCCTGGTAGACTTGGGGTGTTACTCCCTTTCAGCGGGGTGTCACATTCAAATAGAAGTAAATTAGCTGTCACCAAGGCTTGGTTTGGGAGCTGCTGCTATGCCTCAGAGACGATCCGGGTCTCTGCTCCCTGCCAAGTCGATGCAAGGCAACAAGTCATTATAGCTGCAAGAAATAAAGAAGTACAATGTAATTTGAGTCAAATGGCTTTCTTTAGCCGAGGATGAATTAACACCAAAGAAATGCACATACTGAATCACAGCACTGGTGTAAACTGCCTGCTGTGTGCTGTTTTGCCTCAAGAAAGCTGAAAGATTAGCTGAAAGTTGCACTCTCATTATACGGGCCAGCATTGTGTGTGTGTGTGTGTGTGTGTGTGTGTGTGTGGAGCTGGACTCATTACCAGCAGCAATGCTGAAGGGACAGGGAAGATTCACAGTCTCCAGACAACAGGGTGACACAGTCTGTCTTTTAAGGTTCGTGTCTCGCAAATTCATCAGTCCACCATTTAATAAAATTATACAGAACAATTAACTGATGATGATTCTTAAATATATCTCTGAACTTTCTTCTTATATCTCTGCTTTCCTGACCTTTAAACTTACAAAATGTTTGTTTTTTTAGTTGGGAAAGTGCAGAAAATTATCCCTTTTTTTCTATTTAATTTGATAAGTGTCTAATGTAAAGCACAGATGAGAGTGCAACATTTATAGAACAAGTCCCAGAGAGTCTGAAAACTCAATAAAAGTCAATAGTCATTAGCGAGACCCTGAAAAAATAGTACGAGGCTTTAGTGGCCCCCAGTGGTCAAACTGAGTAACACAAGCAATGATTTTATATAGAATACAGTATTTATTATCACAATAAGAGAACAATACTGAGAGAACGTATGAGCCTTGACTTAATTAAGATGGCACTGTGTATACTTAGTATTTACAGTACATTACACGCATTACAAACACATGTAGCTTGACTCACAGTACAACACTCTCACAACAATAAGGTGATATGGCTGCACAATGAAAATAAATGTCAATCAATATGATGCCAAGTAACACACACACAAGCATAAATAATTCACTGAAAGTACCAGCATGCTGTACAAAATGTTCATTTCTGTTACTCCCTACATGACCTGTGTAGTGTTTGAAACAATAAATATTAACAGAAGCACTGACAACACCTTGTGCATTGATATGAACGGGGACAACGATGCAGAGCAACAAAAGTTCTGTACATCTGATGCCTCCAACCTTCATTCTGCTGCTGTAATCAGTGGGCACTCGTGTTTAACAAAATTAATAATGTTGCACCTGCGATAATCACAATAAACGTCTTGTTTTCCTCTGATTTCCATTTTATGTTTAACATAAATATCTAGTCTTATTATTGATCAAGAACTGATCAAACACATTTTGCCCTATTTTCACTCTTAAATACTGCACTCCTCCATTCAATATCTGTTTCTATGTTTACCTTAAACATAGGGAACTCCGTTCCAGCTCCTAATGGTTCACTAAAAAAAGTGAGTAATGCTCATTGCAACAATTTTCATTCTTCTTCAAACTGTACAATACAGTAGAAGGGCGCCTTCTGCTCACTTGAACCTTCTTTAAGTATAACACCACAGTATTGTTACTGTATTTACTGTAGCTAGTTCCAAAAAAATCGATACTCCTCAAAAAGGTTATTAACCTCGTTATTGGTGACATAATGATTGGATTTTTGGTTTGACTGTATACCATTAGCATTAAAACACCTTGACTAGCTATGTGCATTATATCTTACTTAACGCCAAATGGATTGGGTCAGACTGGTAAAACATTTGCTCCGTTCATGACCAATAACTTATTGGATCCAGATTTATACATGTTGCCATAGGGGGGCAGCAGCAGTCTCCCTAGAGGAGGTCCAGTGTAAGTGTGTGTCTAGGAGGAGGAGTCCTCCTCCACAGGGTGGAGAGCATGCCTCTTGAGCAGTGTCTTTAGTATCTCCACCTCCCGCTCTGCCTCCTTCAGCTTCCTACGTAGTGTCCCATTGGCTATCTGGAGCCTCTGGTTGTCCTGCGAAAGACACAGAAGATTTGTATCATGCATAGTAACTGTGGTGCATTTAAGTACTGTGCCTTTTGTTTAGGAGGAAAAATGAAACTTGGTTGTGGACACTCACTGATTCCAGAGATTCATAGGTGGGTTTGTTCTCCTCATCTGGCTCTGTAGGCTTTTGCGCAACAGACGCTCTGTTTTCCCACTTGGCACAGTGTCGCTGTTTTCTCTGGGGCACCGGGCTGGGACATGAGGTGAGGAGGGGTGTTGTTGGGACCAGCAGAGAAGGCTGAAGGCAGCTGGCCTCAGGGTCCGCTGAGGACAGTTGGAGTCCCTCTGTCTGGGTGGCAGTATTGACCCACCGACGCCTCGAATAGGAGGCGACTGGGGAGTCTGGGCTCCAGTCTTTGCTGTCATCTGGCGGGTAGGGGAAGGGACATTCTTCTAAACCTGGATAAAATAAGATAAGCCTTTATTAGTCCCGCAGTGGGGAAATTTACAGGATTACAGCAGCATAGTGGATAGTGCAAACAAGAGACATAGTAAAAAAACAAGTAGTATAAATGAGTAAATGCGTAATATAACAGTAAAGAATATTACTAATAACTAATAACTAAAATATTATATATACGGACAGAATCATTTTTGTATTGCAAAGATTTTTAATGTCGTTAGTGTTGGGTGTTGACGGGGTCATTACCAGTAATTATTTTAAGTGAGACAAATGGAAAATGCAGATTGTTATCATTACATACCTGAGAATCTCATAAGATTCAATTGATCAGGGGCCACAAAACAAAATGACTCAATTCAGTATGCACTGAAAAACAAGCCAAATAAACCACATGCCAGAATAGCATGTCACAAAGACTCATTTGAAGAGGGGCTGTGTTAATATAGCCCCCATGCTTTTAACCAAGTGTCTTGATGTGTCAATCATCCCTAAGTAAACTCGAAAGCTCTTCTTCTGTTCTGAATGTAGTCGCGTTCTCACTGCAGGTGGGTAGCTTCAGTATTACTGGAAATTAAACGGTTCTCTAATGCCAGCTGGGGGGAAACCACCCTGACAGTAGACCCTGTGCTCAAGAATTGTTTTCTTTAAGCTGCAGCAAACTAAAGTGAAGTCATGTAAATTCTGACTTTTATTGTTTTCTGTACAGTGTGTCGGGCAATACTGATTACCAATACAGGAAATAACTTAGTTGATGAACATGTGCCTTAAAAGGTCTCTGCCACAAGATGGCACCTGTCTCAGGGACTTACTGATCGCTGCCATGTTACATGCATGTTATTGTCTTCATAGTTCAGGTGAGAGTCTGCATCTGTGGGAACTTTTGTAAAATGATTGTATTTGTAGTTACTGTGTGTATTAATGGGACTGTTTATGCAGATAATGAACCCAATCACCCAAACCCACCCTCCGAGGTGCCCATGGTGACAGGGGTGGAGCTCGGTGTCGGACTGTCGATAGCGTTGGTCACTTTGGCGTTCTTCTTGCACTCAAACGCCACCTGGTCCTTGCACAGCCTGTGGCAGTTCATCCCACAGTCTGAGCCAAAGAAAGCACAACATGTCAGAACAGGAACTAGCGTTAGTCTAACATCTACAAACTGACTTCTACTGACTTTTCTTTGAACACCATCTCTTCTGCAAATGCAACTCTCAAGACTTTTGCATGCTTACCGTCAGGCAAACAAATAGCTCTCAGATCTATTGAGGGACGGGGGAGGGGGAAAAAACTGTGGTTCTGGCTGCAGATTTCTTTTTTTTTTCATGTGCTGCAAGGCTCATCTAGCTGTGTGCAACACAGAAAACCACACTACACCGTCTTAAGATAGCTTCACTTCACCTGCTCCCCACAAGACAATGTGTGCACCTCATGTTTAAGCATGATACTGACTGACTTTTTTTCGGGCCAAAGATATAACAATAATCACCTCTGCATCTGTAGCCTTGCTTGATGACACCCCACAACTGTGAAGAAGAATATGAAGACCTTTTTCACATCACTGTAGCAAAAGCAAAACTAAAAACAACATTACATATTGTAAAAGTCTTTTTTTTGTTGTTGCCCTGACATAATAGTTAAGCAGTTTCTTGAGTTTTTGTGGTGACTTACGAATCCTGAGCAGTTGTCACAAAAGGTTGGTTTCATGTAAGTGGTCTCCTGGAAGTTGTGGACAAAGCCAAGACCCAGTTTGGAGCAGATGACACTCGCCCGCATGAAATAGGCTGTGATCTCCTCTCTGCTGATGAGGCCTTCCCTGGACAACCACAACACATACACAGTATAACTTATAACGAATGAAACTGAGCTGTAAATGAGCAGTATATATGGGAAGCGGATAGTATCTTAACTTCATATCTTAATGTTTGGTAATGTCTGACCTGGATTATTTGTCTGCACCCTCCTCTGCTACACACTAAACCACTTTGTCATTGTGTAATGTGAAAATATAACCCTCAAATATGGTGGTTTTTATGTTTAGGTCTAAATGAGGGATCACATGTTATATTGGACGAGCACGAGAAATAAAACGGTGATCATTTAGTTGTGAGTGTTATGTTAAGTTCTGCAGCTATTTTTTGTTTCCTGTTGCTATCACTACAAATACCACTTTTTCCTTCCTTTCCTCTGAAGTCACAAATGAGCTCAGAGCGCGTGTGTGTGTGTGTGTGTGTGTGTGTGTAACCTGTCAAACAAGCTCACTTCTCTTTGTCCATGACACAGAAGGAAAACGGAAAGCTAGCTGCAATTTTCTCAAATTCCTCTTGAGAGATGAAGCCGTTCTCGTCGTGATCGTAGTTCTTAAACACGGACTGTGAAAGACAAGAGGCAAACACCATTGTTGCTACTATTAGTGCACAATAGCTGCGAGAGCAGGCTGTCAAAATGGCAGCATCCAGAAGAATAGTTCAAATAATTGATTATGGTTATATAACAGCATTGCTGAGTAGCTACACTTGAAAAGGGAAGTACTTACATCCACCATTCTCTGCACATGTTTGCTGATGGTTCGGGGATCCGGTTTGGGAGCCACTCCTGGTGCCCAGTCCACAACCATTGGAGGTCTAGAGGGGGTGGCTGGCTGATAGAAAATGAATATGTCATTAAAAAAACAAGCCTGCGCACGCAGATAAACATGCAAACTATTATCTGAGCCATTCTGTTCCACTAAATCTATGAATGTCCTTCAGAAGCAGAGGCAATGCTGGTGAGTAAAAAAGGTGAGTAATGCTTTGAAGGACATTTATGTATTTCGCCATTTTAGGAAATAATTTGCTTTCTTGCAGAGAGTCGAATGAGAATATTGATAGCGCTCTCATGTTTGTAAATATGTAGCTGTAGCCAGCAGCCGGTTAGCTTAGCTTAGCATAAAGAATGGACAATGGGAAAACAGCTTTACACTTAGAGTTTTGTACATAATACACATAGGAGATGATCCATGTTAATTGGTGAGATTTGGGGTGATGGTAGTTGGATTTTGTCACCTTTGGACAGAATCAGGCAAGCCATTTTCCCCTGTTTCCAGTCTTTAAGCTAAGCTAACCGGTAGCTTCTTATTTAGCATACAATCGAAAGTGGTAGCAATCTTTTCATTGTGGCTGGTAAACAGTTGTTCACTGTCTGCTTCTATCACTCACAAGTGTTTTACAGTTCTTGGGTTCCCTGGTGTAAGACAGTTCATAGATCTCATCCTCAGTGTAGTAAAGGTCCAAGGACAGCTGTAGGGAATGAGAGAACACATGACGGCACATGAGAGGTAAACAGAAAGAGTAAGAGCTCTCTTTAGAGCCAGATTTTTGTCCTTGAAACATGTTTTGATGAGGGCAATATTAGGTCACAGAGTAACCATTATCTCTTCATGGGCATTCTGTGGTTCAAGTATGATTACAGCACTGCACACAGATGGCACAACAATACAGCAATCTGAACTCTCTCTCTCATTCACACTCGGTTCGTCACCCACACACTCATAGATCATAGACTCTCATCACACCCACACACGCGCAGACAATCCACATGCTGTAAGGCGCTCATTTGCATCTGTGCTTGCGTTCAATTTAGTGAATCACATCAAGCTACATAACAATTTGAAAATAATCAAAAGGTAATGTTGTATTGAAGGGTGCACTACCGTCAACAAATGGACCAGGTCCTTGTTCGCGTCCAGCCTCGGATGGATTTGCTGGAGCTGGATCAGCTCATTAATGTGGCTGTAGAGTGCCTGGAGCTTCTGGACATTCACCTTGTTGTCCTCCACGTAGTCTGACATGGCCTCGTTAACCGAAATCAGATCTTTGAGGTGAACGCCCAGAATAGGGATTTTAAAACCTGTACACTTGTTGTAAGCTTGTCTATAGTTGTCATAGTTCCTGCAAGAGGACAGCAGGTCTGTCATCTCGTTCAGTACCTGGGGAGGGAATAGATTTCCTTTTGTGAGAATGCTTTGGCTCTAAATATGAACGGGATCTTATGGTGGTAGGTGTCATTTACCTTGGTGACCTCGCTGGGTACATGTGAGGTGGTGTCCTTCAGTCTTGATATCGAGCTGTGACAAAGCCCTCCCACCACCGCCATTAGTGTGTTGTAATTGTGCATGAGATGTAGATTCTGGTGGACGCACACAAAAAAGCACACAAATCAGTCCATCCGCACACACACATAAACACGCACAATTAAACTTGTTCCAGGTAGCCCTGGTTATATAATTCACAACACTGCAGTTACATAATCCACTTGCATTGTTGGGCTTTTCTTACTGCGCTCTGATAGCTCACTCTTTTTTGGAAGTGCTTTCCCCTCTCTTTTCTGTTCTCTAAATTCGTGCTGTCACTGGAGCATTATGGTGTGAAATTCGTTTCCACACCCATAGGTTTGAGGTTGACAGCAGTGAGCAGCAGCAGACTGGTGCATTAGTGTAACAGTGCAAGAGGTCCTCCAGAGTACAAGCCTGCCTAACTGCTCCCTTGTCAGTGCATTGCTTCTCAGCAGGCCACAGGCAGCTTCACATTGGAGTGGTTTTAGAAGCAAGGTTTACACTCAAGAGTCATTTCTGTCTTTTCCACTTCCGCATCCTCCTCTGTGTCTAAGTGTGTTCCACTTGACGACTCCATTAGCTTGCATTCAGTTAATACTTTTCTATTGGGAAAATCTCAGGATATTCTAAAAGCCTGCAGCAGAGCTGTTGAAAATCATTACCGACTCTTTATGAATACGCATTATGCAACTGCCAATTATGTAGCATCTATAGTGCTGTTCAGAGTATGAAAATAGGCTGTCATTAGTTGGATAAAGTGCATGAACAATAGCACGTAGATGCAAGCAAAGAGGAAATGTGTCAAATAGAAGTACATTTTTCTGCTAAACCAGGAACAGAAAGTGCAAGAGTAGTAGTGAGGGGTTGATTAAACAACTACCTTTGCCACGTGGATAAACTTGGTGAAAACCTCAGCCCTCAGCTGAGCTGTCGGCCTGCTCAGCACCATCAGCTGAACCCACTGGGAGATACCATTACACAGGGCGATGGAACGCTCCATCACGGGGATGTCCTTCATGCAGCAGCTTCTAATGTAATTCTGAAAGTCTACAAACTGACAGAGAGAGGAGCATAAACTGCTGAACGGAAACTGGAAGGCATTTCCCGGCGAGAGGAAATACCTTCTGGTTTTCAGTTCACAGAGATGCATGTCAAATAAACAAATCATCAGCGTGCAAATGATGAACCATGTACACTCGAATAGTGTTTTAGTGTGTATACTCACTGATATCCTGCAGAAGGACTTGAATTCCAGGAAGGTGAGATGCTCAGCCAGCTCAATGGGCTCCAGGTGATCAAAAAGAAGAGAGACCTTCCTCTTTTTACTGCTGTTAGCTTTAATCTTCTGGCTGGCCTTCCACGACCAGTCCCGTTCATTTCTAGAACACACCATCCAACATGACACAACTGCATTTACAATCAGCAGTTTAACAGCTTTAAACATTGTTGTGTCTATCAATACAGACTTGTGTTAATGTGCTAGGGAATTATCTTATCTAGTCAAGATGCAAACACTTCCAAAGTTACCAATATGCTAAATTATATATACATTTCGGACATAACTGTGCAGCCATAAATTGTACAGTTGTGATTTATTTTATTTCAACAATTCATATATATATATATATAATATTTGTTCTTCTCTGATTGTAAATTGAATATCTCAGTATTTTGGGCAAGACATTGAAGACATCGCCGTGGGTTCTGGGAAATTGTGACATTTTCTGAAACTTTATCGACTACATGATCGATTGATTAATTGAAAAAAATAATAGCGCATTAACAAATGATTGTTAGCTGCAGCCCAACTAGCCAAGTGGTCAAGTGCGGCAGATAGAAGACACATGTGCACGTGATGTCCAACCATGCGAAAGCTACATAAGCAGCCTCAAAGTTATACTGTTCACAGTTCAAAGTCTGTATTGTGGATCGTGACTGAACAAACCACTGAGTGTCGTTTCGGCCTAATGTCTCAGTTGCCAGCTGGTCAGAGATTAACACTTACATCCATTTGGTCTCGAGGAGAGAGCAAAGATGCTCCTGTCCCTGCTCTCTGATCAGCTCCCGAAACTGGTCCAGGCTGTCTGACAAGCTGTGGTGCAACCGGAACATCATCCAGAATTCCTGGATCCAATGCCTGCAGGTCAGAGATGATGCCATGAGACCGATACAGAACATACAATTAAAATTAGACTCGTACAATGCGTCGTTGTGTTAAACTGACCTGATGAGGTAGCATATCCTCTGGCACTCTGTTGGCTGCTCGTTGTCCAGCGCTATTTTGAATGTGAGGGCTTTGGTGAAGGAGCTGATTTTGAATTTTTGTGATTAGCAACCTCGGTAAAGATTGGTTTTATCGTCTGAAGGTTAAAGCTGGGATTCACATCAGGTGTCAGCAGCGGTTCAGGCTTTACAACACTTTTGTTTCGGTGAAAATTGTTTGTCGGTAAATCATTGAAATTGTACAAGAGTTTTGAGTAAACAATGAACACGTGTCTATTTTGACTGCAGGGTGTCTTTCGTACAAACAACTCATTAATAAAACTACAGCAAATAAGCAAAAAGCGAACAGAAGTGGCATTTGGTAATGTGGGAGGAGGCGACTGCATGAAGCAAAACTCTGATGAGCATCACTGAATGAATCATTCTGGCATACAGAAGTAAGTGAATAACAAAATGTACAAAGAGAGCACACAATCAATGCCTCATATACCGTAGAGCAGCCGTTGATTAATGTGCATTGTTTAGTGGTCGCACTCTGACGACGTTTTTATCAAAGCCCATCAGAATATTATTATTTGACATGGTCGCTCTGGCTTCCGATTTGCACACGTTGACCACAAAAACACTGTCCTGACAATATATATACAGTACACACACAATAACATGTCCTTATTATACGAAGCAGCTCTTCGATATAGACTGACACTAAAGCTCTCAATTGGCAGGAATCAGCTTGAAGTGATTCATATAAAAAGGCTAATTGCGTCATGGGAGCAGAAGATCTGCCCACGCAATCCCAAGACCAGACTGTGATGAAGGCTGTTAATGGCCCCTGTGTCTCTTCCCCACATCCTTACCCACATGCTGAACTTATTTGATGTATCCTTTTGGGTCTTCGGCTCAGAACGAGAGGGTTAAAAATAGCAGAGGGGCATTCGGCGTGGCATGCTCTGACGTGGGTTTGTGTGAACGGGGACTCTTTAAGCAATAGAGGGTCTGTGTTTATATATAGTTGAAGAGGACCTGAATGTGAAAGCGGCAAAGGTAATTAACACCTGAAACCCAGAGGCTGGTCACCGGGGTCAGTAGGTTCCTCTGAGAGGCTTAGTGGTGCCACTGCTGTTTCCTGAATGGAAGCCTAGATTACAAGCCTTTCACTCAAGTCACATCACTAACAAACAAAAGAAAGACAAGGTGTTTTCAAGGTGTGAAGGCGGGAAAATGAAAGAGACAGAATCAAACATTTTGGAAAGAGACCCAACACGTGATGGTAATCGACTCCCTGTTATTGAACGCATGGGATACAGGGCCCAGAGTGAAGGGAATTTACACGGACAGAGATGTAAAAGGTCTACACCAACTGACAGCAGGAGTAAACATGAGCTGCCACTTGCCTATCACATTTTACACTGACAGCTACAGGTCGTCGTTAGCCAAGTACAAGCTTGATTGCCAGTTGCTGTTGACAACCAAAGGAAAGCAGCACACAACAGAGCCAGTGATCTGATCCCGAGTTGCATTTGGTGCTCAAAATTGGCCAGTGCATTGTTTGAATCATCTGTCTGTGTTGAGATAGCGGTTACAGCTTAATGTGGGACTGTTGGAAGGATATAGAGCGGTGAGTTTGTCCAGCAGATCACAGGAGGAGATGTGGATACGGTGCATGGTCAGGGTGATGTTCAACAGATGGCTGCTTCCGCACACACCACCATCCGAGTCTGCAAGACAAAATGCACAGACTTTCAATGTACCCTCCTTGCTACAACGTGGAGAAAAAAACAAAACACCCTTTGCAAGTCAACATGTCATCCCTTAAAATAAAAGTGTCATCAGAGGTGATACAAGGTTTCCGTTGTTTAGGTTGTATCACACATCACATGTATCACACATCATTGCTCTGCTAGAGCTATGGGTTAGTGTTGAAAAACAAACAAACAGACTAAGCAGTCACCTTTGTCAAGGATCAGGCTGGTGAATCATTCTCTTTGCCAATAATTCCGATGTCACAAATATATACTTTCATATGAAAATATAGAATATCACAGCCTTATCCTTCATTTAATATTTTCTGGATGAAATGTGATGATGGATGGACCACTCTTTGCAAATATACCAATGTCTATGGATGCAGTGCTTCATAGATTATTCTGTTCTAGAGTATTCCTTTGTTTACAAATCTCTTGATTATGATCCCATGACTCTGAATAACCCTCAAGTGTTACCTGTGAAAACCATGACATAGATATTCCCATCATTGACAGCAGAGGGTTAGGTTAACCTGCTAAAACACCAACTGAAAGCATACACTGCAACACATTTTGTCATACTGTCCAGCACGGACCCCATTTGTGAAGATTTGCCTTTTCCTCTGATTGTGTGAACCTCTGCAGCTTGCTAGTCTCACTACCTTTTTCACTTCCGTCTTCCTTGTGTATATCTCACTTCCTTCCATTGTGGCCAGACCACCTTTTCTTATCTCGGTTGTCTGATGCTAGGCTACAGCTGACATCTTGAGACCCACGGAGTGGGAAACATTCTTGTCGACCACTTCAAAAAAAAAAACGAGCCTACATGTTTACAAAATATTACGTGACATCACAACGCCAGGTCTGACTTTTTAATTGCAGAAAACACATTTTTCCTGCCCACTTAAGCGTAGCAACACACCACTTATCTTAAAACCAACGCTACATGCAGTCAATTAGCGACGGACACAAAGAAGAAGAGCTTTTAATTGCATTTTAGGCTGTTCACGTCTCCCTTCGACAATCTGTAAAGAATGAAAACATTGTGCTGAAAATTAGTGAGTTCTCAAGCTGAGAATTGTTTCCCTTTAGGCTTTACCAGTATCTTGACACTATCAAGGACATCAGGGAATCTGTGGACGCACTTTTAAACCATATCACCTTGGAAATACCTCGGACGTCATGGCAACATGTTTTCTAATCTTTGTTATCTGTAAGCAACTCACCACTCCAGCTGCAGCTGAGTAATCTCGCCCTCATATCCTGCATGGGGTGTGTTTCTGTTTGTAACACGCAGCCTCTACCAGTCAAAGCCAGTGAATATCAATTTCCTCACCAGTCAAGTCAATAAGAGAGTAACAGAGAAGAAGAGTGAAGCAATGCCTCGCAATTAAAATAACATGGCTGGTATTAAGTACTAACGCTTTGATGCAGTTAAGACATTTAGAAAGCAATACCCACTTCTTCTTCTTCTTGACATTTGTGATAAACTCAAATGATCAACTCGCACTCGGATTTTACTTCAAACTCTGGCAACAGGTATCAGGTGTGAATCAGCCAAAGTCAGAGCTATGGCAAATGCACAACAGGAAGTCATGACTCTCCATCAAGTAAACAATTGCTCCATCCCTTTTTCACAACTTTCCAACCGCTAACCCTCCCTGTGCAGGGTTAATTGCAGGAGGAAATCCCCTCTGTACTGTCTGTTCCTGACTGGAAAATTAGGAAAGCACTGGCAATGTGTGATACTGTATGGTGATAAATACAGCCCAGGGGCACGCAGCGCCTGGCTCACTTTTAAGGTTATCTTAGACATTCATCAGCTGCTACAAACCTGCATGTCGCTTTACCTTGTTTTGACAGAGCCTTTCAGACTGAATGGTCTCTTTGTTTCAGAGGATTACAAATCAGATGCAGGTTGAGGATTATGTCTCTGTACTCTGAACAAACATCTCCAAAATGATCAGGACCCACAGTAAATGTATGGACTTTGTTTGAATTTAAACTTTGGAGCAGGGATTCCCTGTAACCGGTACTTGTACCACAGGGAGTATCTCTGCAGTTGAAGGTACATCGGAAGATTGTGGAGTAGTTTGACTAATTCTATCAAATAGAATTTCATGATTCAACTTTAAAAATATGTCTATATAAAGAAGAGTGTGGGAAAACTAGTTAGCCGGCAAGCAAAGAAGTAAGCTAAAAGCAATGTATATAATATATATATAGCTAAAAGTAATGGATAAACAGTTGAAATAGTTAACCTAAAGTAATGAACAATATAGATAAAAGAAATGGACAAATGGTTGATGTCTACCCCATAGACATCTGTGTTACGTTGACGCTCATCTTGGACTATTATCCCTGTACACACACCTTTTGCACATCCCCTGATCAATGTTTTTGCAAATCCTGCACAAAACTGTACAGCTCTCTTATTCGGAAAACATTGTATATCGTACATATTACAGTTACACCATACATACTAGAGTTATATTGTACCTATTTGTTATAGTATTATTTGTAGTAATTTTCCCGTATTTCTATTGTAATTTTTCTATTTTGTATTTATGTTGTTGACCTTTGCAGTACATTGTCTGAATGTTTTCTTTCCTCTTAATATATTTATTGTATGAACCAAACACAAAGGCAAATTGCATGTAAGCAAATAACCTACTTGGCAATGAACCTCATTCTGATTCTGACATAGTTAGCTGGGATTAATGATAAAATGCTTGAATTATCCAGCTTCTGCCACTCTAAGTTGTAGTAGTCCGAATGCAAACATTGATTCAATTGTATACGAAAATGATTGATTTTACATCTACTTTTATATCATTAATGGATCAATGCTAACCAATGTAAAATCACTTCAAATGAACACATTTGGAACATGATAGGGGGAGTTGATGGAGGAGTTCATCTGACAAGGGAGCCACTGCTTTAGAGGTTGAGGGCTCTCTATACGGCCGACAGAAAAGTTCTCACTGTAAGAATCATATCGTTTGATGTCTTACATATTTTATAAATGATATCTAATAAAAAGAAAACCTGTATAAATACAAATGAATTGTAAAATGAAATGTAATATGTGTATATATATATGAATTAGCTTGACATTGGGCATGTTCAGAGCGTGCAGTGTGGTTGAGAGAGAGTGATGATGTCAACAGCTATTGATCCACACCTCATGCTCTGCATTTCAAAGGCTGGTCAGCATCTGAGGACCACTGTTAGGGGAGCTGACCTTTCCGCTCAGCCAGGCTTGAAGCTGCCATCAGGTAATCCTTCAAATAGCTCTTACGTGCACTCTCACATTTGAAAAGGTGGCAGGACTAGTGGACCTTAGGGGTTCGCCTGTCATGTGGGCCAGGAGGAGCAGGACTAATGTTCCATTTTATCAGGAGAAGCTGTTCAAGGAAAACCCCCATTCAAAACACACTGTCCTCAGTGAGATACTATCTTGAGCATGTGTGTGTGAATCTCACATTTTGACATTTTTTTTCAGCAAGTGTTCAGAGCATGCTATGATACTGCACTACAGGGTTCCTTTACTCTTCCTCTTCTGATTAATTCAGTTCCCTTCGTCAATCTGAAATGAGCAACAGGCTGTCATTACTGCCCGCTTTTACCTCTCCACAGATAAATGTAGTTATGGGATGTCATTTTATGCGCAGCCTATTGTAACGCCTCTCCATTGCTCTTGCTCCATTTGTGTAACCAGGCAACGGCAATTTGAAAGCGTGTCTCTGCAGAGATGCAATCACCATAACTCTGGGAGCACTCCTGACAACTTGATGAAGCCAATGATCATTGCTTGATTGATCCAGTTACAGCCCACTTAATCACTGCTGCTCTTTTTCATAGAAAAAACTATATATATATATATCTTGCGTACAGTAAAATATTGATACTGATACATTCATTGACAAATAGAGTGATGTAAGAAATTATGATAAACGTAATCAAATACTGTTTTCCTCAATATTTTCAAATCACTTGAAGCAGACAAAAACTAAATCTGACTGGCAAGCATCCATAGGACGGATTTCATCTTCAAAACATAAAACCCTACTTTAAACAAAAACAAATTCAACTGTCTTTAGAAAATCCATTTCACTTTCAAATGCCTTCTCTATTTCTTTAGGGGCTTGCCCAAACCTGTTGGAGGTTTGCGGCCAAATGCCAGGAAAAAAGGTGGGAAAAACAGAGACTTCTGGGAAACAACAACAGTATGTGATCACTCATGCACGAAGGCTTTTTATCTTCTTGTTTCTCAATAACAGAAACGAGTACTGCAGAAAAGTCAAACTTAGACTAAACATTCACAAAAGGCTTCAGTGTTACACAAACACACACACCGGTGCTCAATCCTCATGCTGTACATCAGCTTTAACTCACCAAAGCACTGCAGACAGGCCTGGATGATGTCCTCCCAGCTCCCCCCTTTGGTGAGGGGACCCAGGGACATCATGGATTTCCCAGGGGTGGTTTGGGCCGGGCTGGGTTTGTGGAACCTGTGAGGGCGGCCTGGAGGAGAAACTCTAGACTTGGAGCTGCATCCTGGAGACACTCTCCTTGAGAAACACCAACACAAGAAGAGTGAGGGGGAGGAGGGGACAGGTGGGCTTGCTGCAATGAAAGTCTATTCGTACACGTGTTTCAAGCCTTAATCTCATGAGACCACAGATGATGACACATGAAACGATCTGTGCAATTGTCACAAGAAATCGGAGCCATTGTTTGAATTTAAGAACCCCACTGGAATTTAGCTCTTCATTGTTCTCATTTCCTTCCTTTTAACTTAGGGAAGTACCGGTTGATTGCGGACATCCAGTTTAACCAGTTGAATGACCAGTAAACAAGAAGGAATTTGTTCGAAACATGTATTTTAAGTGCAGCAGGTCAGAAAGTAACAACAGTTTAGATTAAAGAACCTGTGCGTAAAGTAATTGGGTAGCCTAAAGTTAGCTGTTCACGCACCGTTTAGGCACAAATAATTGAAAAAAAGCCTGTTTATTAAGCACTAAGAACGGTCACTAGCACAACTCTGATAATTGAAAGAATCAAGTTATTGTTGAATAAGCGCGCACATTTTCGCCAAAATCACACAAGAAACTCCGCTCCAAAAAAATATGATCTGACTTACGCATCGTCCTTTCCCTTTTCGTCCGACGTTATACTTTCGTTTTGGTTGTTTTCTTTTGATTGACACCCCATGGCGAGGTACTGGGCGACGAGCGGCTGAACTAGGCTGTCCATCTGTGTTCGCCTCGATGGGAGCATTTCATTGCTCTGCTCGGCTCAGTGCGCCTCCGCGGTCTCATCAGCATTGTGCTGACTCGTCAATGGACGTTACACAATTAAGTCACCCAGCTCGTCTGTGAGTGGGCGGCCGTGGTGCCGGGCTTGTCACTCACACAGAGCGGGCTCTGTACGTAGGCTTCTTCTTTATTTTACAACTTTAATTTAAGAGTTAGTTTGGTCGTTGGTGTCTGTTTAGGGGAAGAGCAGGAGAAATGAAATGCAGTTAAAACATTTTTTTTTTTCTATCGTCTCACTCGTTTGAAACTGTAATAAAATTGGATCATAGATTTCAGTCTGCTGTCCAACATAAAATCATATTCATAAAAAAATAAATCTCTATAGATTCACACAAAACCAGAGTCCATGTCTCTTTGGGGACATAAATACATTTAGGAAAATCTCTCTTGTAGTTTATTAAAACCTTTTTTGTTTGTTCAGACTGCAGAACAGGAAAAGGGTGGACCTTCCTCTAAAGATAACAGTGGTTGTAGGTTCCATGGAGGCTTTTATGGGGGATAAATGTATTGTACCAAACTGTAGTAGGTGGTACAGGGAGGTTTCCTGAAGCCTTTCAACTGCTTTAAGAAGAGTCTTATCACACTTACCCGGGTGGAGAACAGTGCTCTGTGAGAAGGGATTCATGTAGACATTATGCCAATGAATAACAACACAGTGAGTCTGTTAACATGTTATAGCTAAATTGACACCTAAGGGCAATTCAAATATTGATTTAAGGGACTGAACAAGTGATTATTCAGAACATTTTGTTATTACGATGACAAAAACTACATCTGGTGTGTTTAGGCATATTTTCTCAAATAAGAAATCATGTGCAAACACACCAGAGTTGGCACTGTGCCGCAATAGATAATGTGAAAACCTGTGTAGGATATGATTGGAAATGCAACTAATAACAGCTTCTTCTTTTTCACCATAAAACATCAAGTTTAAGCAAAAAGGAACGCTGTTAAATTAGCTATGGAGCTTTGCGTTTGCCCTTTTTCACTTGAAATGAACGGTGCTCAGGCGGAGCAACACACTCCATAGCAAAGAATAATAGGTGCACACAGTCTGTGATTAAATCTGAGACAGCTCTGTGCTTCCTGCACCCCCGAGTGTCCTCCCTTTGATGAGGTGCCTCCCTGTGTGCTGTCCATAGGCTAGTAGTTTGAGTTCATGAGTTTCCACAGGCAGACTGAAGTCATAAGAACCTGTGTATTAACAGCTGGCTACTTCTGATAAGATTGTCTGCACCCTTTTCTGAGTCAGTGCTGTTATCAGACCAGTCAGTGAGGCCTTAAGCCTGCCCTCATGTGGCAAATCTAAATCTGATCCAAGTTTTATCTCATTACATTGAGCCACGGTACTGGTGACAGAAATGAAATACAAATATAACAATTTACAAATTTTGAATGATTTGTCAAGGAATGAGTGACATTACTCTTTGTTTCCCATCTCACTGCAGCACTGCTTCTGACATTATATGATACATTTGGGTGGACCATATTTCTACATAAGATTATATACGCTGAATGACCCCGTGTCAAGTTAGAAATTAAAATTACTTAGAAAGTTATAATCTCTGATTCTTCTCTTTATTTGCATTTTCTATTGTAAAGGTAAGATATCATATTTGTTCTTTCTGCACACCCGGTCATTTAAAGACGACCAGGCATCATCCTTGTGGTCAGACATTGCTGCAAAATATGCACCCGTGGCCAATTAGTATAGTCAGCCAGTCTCTGCGGCAGCCAGCTGCATGGTGATTTATGTCTTCAGGGTGCAAGTTAAAATAGCATTGAATGATTTTTTTTTGGGGGGGGGGGAGAAATTATCAAGATCTTATTAGAATATATTCAACATTTTGGGCCAAAGTGTACCTCTCTAAGGATATAACATACTGTACAGTCCAACACAGACAAAATGAAAAATGGTCATATGCACATACTTTGTAATGTGGATGAAAATGTATGGCTGCAGATGAAAAATTGTCAGATTTCTAGGACACTAACTAACTCAGAAGTCAGAAGAGTGAAAGACCTGAGACCAACGAGTAGTTCAAGAGTTTGGCTGTGACCGCCCCCTGGTGGACGCTAATATTTTAGAGTTACTGACCAATTTGGAGAATCCAGACCTTTGGTGGTTATTGAGAATTTTATAGTAGTAGTTATAAGAAGAAATAGATCACTCAGAAGTTAAAGTGTTAATGTGTGGACCGTACTTCCTGCAAGCCTGTGAGTATTGCCTGCTCCTGCACCACCACAGACTATACAGAACATCATTTAGAAAAGTCGGACTTAGATCAGATCTGAGCTGCAACCTTTTGTCAAACTAAATGTTTTAAACAGCATATAAACCTTCTCTTGCGTTTGTCTATTCATTGGAAAAGTAAATAATAATATTGTGTCTTTGGTGAGCTAGGAAGGAGGAAGTCAATGGTGATGTTGACGAGGAGCTCTTGAACGCAACATTGACCTTATACGTAACGGTTGAAACCCGCCTTAAAACTTGAAGAAGAAGAACTCGACACAAACTACGTTGAAAAGCGCCTCGTGAATGTAACGTTAGCCCTCTGACGAGTAGCTAGCTAACGCTAAGTGAAATTACATGTTGTTGGCCTAGCTAGTAGCTAGTTGCCTCGACAGCCTGATGTGTTTACGCTAGCAGCTGTACTGTTTCTTTATTGCTTAAAAACATCTCATAACTAACAGAACTTCAAAATGGCCGTGGACGACGTCCAGTTCCTGAGTATCCTCAGGGGGAAACGCGTCAAACTGACCCTGAAGGCTTCATCGTACCTTGGCGTCGTCCAACGTATCAATCGCAACAAAACGCTGATTTTGGCGGACGGTTAGAAAAATGTCGACCTTGTATTTTGTGTTATTATCATTCCAACATTAACGATACGTTACTATTCGTCGGCTTTCTGAAGTAACGTTACATTTTGTGTATTGTTTCAGTTGTTAGTGGCAGTAATGGCTCTAAAGTTCCCGGTTCTAAAATATTCTTCGGTCATGAGATCCTAAATGGTGAGTTCACTCGTGACAAGTGATATCTTTCACAATTTTAAAATATTTTAATTAAAAGTTTTGACGTCTCACTTGGCATTTTTGTCTGATTTTATTAACAGTGGAATTTACCATTGAAGCAAACACTGGCAGTAGGTAAGTGATCAACAAGCAATGATGTCATTATTGTGACAGCTGACCTGGACACTGAACTGTGACATAATATGATATATAATATATATATATAATATATATATATATATATATATATATATATATGCAATGTGTTGCACAGAAATATTCACGACCACAGACTTGAAGACCATTTGAATGTGGAAAGGTTTCAGCCATACAGGAAGACAATCACATTGGGTGGGTATGATAGAAATTTGGCGTATTTTATTAATACTCGTACTTAAAATTCATCTTCAAATTCATGTCTTCCAAATGGAAATTATTGAGCGGTTCCTTTTTCACAGATGAAGATGAAGAGGACTTTGTCAACTTTGTAGTCATCGATGAGTTTCATGAGAAGTTCTGGCCTGCTGTAAGTAGATTTTTACTTTCCTTTTCTGTTGAATAAATCACTTAAATTACATATTTGTCGGTATGCAAATCTGCGTGGACAGTATATAATGATGGAGACGTGTCTTAACTGAGACCTGCTGTCTTAAAAACTCTTGATAATGTTTTGAGATCCCATTCATCAGGTGATGCACATCAAGAAGCAGCACGTGATAGGTGTGGGAGCTGATGGAGTCGAGGTATTTAAGCATGGGAGACTGTGTTGGCTGCAGGTGAGAAGTTCTGCATTCTGCCTTATTGAGTCCTTCATTCTTGTCCTTCGCTCCTTTCTTTTCCTTCATCACAACAATGACAAAAGAATAAAATAACCTGAACTGGTCTGCATTCATCTAGATTGCTACTAAAAACAAGGTTTACCTGTTTGATATCCTGTTACTTGGAGCTGGGGCCTTTAAGAACGGTCTCGCCATGATCCTGGAGAATAAGCACATACTGAAGGTTAGCATTGTAGACGGACTAGAAATACTGCTCGCTGTCATGATGATTACCAAAACATCTGTGTTGTACATATTGTTCAGGTCATTCATGACTGCAGAGCCATAGCTGGATGTCTGAATGCTCAGTATGGAATAAAGCTTACCAACGTCTTTGATACGCAGGTACGTGTGCAGTATTTGCGGGTGGCTAACTTTCTGTCATGTGTGTTTAGTTGAGCTTTAATTATTTCTTTTGCTTTTCTTTCTACGTGTGCTTAGGTGGCAGATGTCATGTGCTTCTACTCTGAGACAGGAGGTGTACTGCCCGACAGAGTCAGTACTCTGCAGGAGGTTGTTAGTCTCCATCTGAAGGTGCCCTCCTCTCAACTCCTATCCCTTCAGATGAAGTCAATGCTCACCAAGGTACAGGACGTAGTCTCATCCAAGATGGTGTTATTTGCTGTACGGTTGCATCTGTATGCGCTGGAATCACTGGTGTGTGTCTTTACAGGAAGAAAAGGAGTTGTGGTACAAGCGTCCCTGTCCTGTACCCCTGCTGAAGGTGATGGCTCTGTCAGGGATCCACCTTCAGCCTCTCAGACTGGTGCTGCTGGATACTCTTATGATGGACTACATGGCCCTGGTGGATTCGTACCTCAGCAGCAGCTTCTACGAACCTGATGAATTACAGCACGTCGGCATGGTGGGTAATTCACAAAGGACCACATTTCCAGGACATATAGTCTGTCTTAGTTTGTAAAATGTATCATCCATTCCTGGTGTGATTCCAGTGCTAGTGATGGAGGATCAAATCTACAGCCCTCATTATGAGTTAAAATATGTACACAATCTACCTGTTTGCATCCTCAGGAGAGTGCGTTAGAGTTGCCCAGAGAGCTCAGGCAGCTGCAGAAAATGCGTTGTGAGCGGCAGGAGTGGGCTGCCGACCGCTACCCTGTCACAGAACACGGTCTGCTGGATCGCTTCCACCTCCGGACTCGGTCTCCCTCCCAGACTTTGCCTGCAGCAGAGGAGCACAGCCAGCAACACGCGACTGTGGAATCGCCCTCACAAGTGGAACCTCTCCCTCCCAAGTCACCTACGAGCCCTCCAAGAGCCAACAATGTGTTGCCCGTGGATGTCCGTGCCTCCCCTGACTCAGCAGATCAGCCTCCAGTCCCAGCCAATGCATCAGACCTCGGGAAACAACTGTCTGTTAACAGTCCCCTGTCTCCAGGTGCAGGCAGAGGGCGCACAGAGGTACCGATGGACACAACCGGTCGAGGAAGGCCCTTTGGGAAAGAGCAATCTTCTATCCCGGCCCTACGTGCCTTCGGAAGAGGCTTCCTTCTCCAAATACCACAAGAGCAGAGCCCCAGAGAGAGCATGGGGGACGTAATGCCTCCCGGGAGGATGGGGACGGCTCCTTCTGGCCACAGCCATGCACCTGCAAAAGAAGTGATGCCCCAGCCTGGCCCCAGTGCTAATGACCTGCCGACAGGAGACCATTTTACATCAACACCTAAGTCTATCTCAGCTTCACTCCTTCAGTCTTTTAGGTCTTTCAGATATTAAAGGAAATGTTACACAGCCATAAAAGGACATGTATTGCAGATAACAGCTGTTGTATTGTTTAGCACCAGAACTGTCCAGTAGATGGCAGTAAATATTCTGTTTTGTGCAGAGGTTTGTTTAATACCAGGCGGTGATTAATGTTTGGACGTTGCATGCCAGTTCACTCAAATATATTTGTATTGTTTGTGACAAAACATGTCTCTGTCTCTCCTTTTGTTTCAGTTGTATTTCATCTGCGTTTTGCCTCTAAATCCTTCTCAATTTAGTTTTCACTGATTGATAATTGTTTCTCAACTCAAAATGTAACACAACACCACATGCCCATTAAACCATAATGTGCTAAACCTAGCGTGATTTATCTCCAGTACAGCTTGGCTTCTGTGTTGCAGTTAATTGATTGTGAAAAACAGCGACTGACATTGATGGATCTACTGTTAATTGAGCAAAAACATTGCTAGCTGACGTTTCTTTTGATTACAAATGACCAAAGAAAACCATTAGACTTGGCACAGGCTGAGCGGTGATACTGACTCTCTGCAGCCTCAGTCATTGCCACAGTTCAGATGTGCATGTTCACAGGTGGCCAACACCTGCCATGTTCTATAAAAGCAGATCTTATCCATTCAACTTGCTGCGTGTGGGGCCGTGCAGACGTTGCAGAGAGGCACTGCACAACCTTCTCTTGCCAGGATCATCAGAGGCTGGTGCCTGGGATCAAAATGAGGCATGGACACAACAGCAGGGCATTGCTGTAGCGCCAATGGGGGGCCCCCCCTCATATTAATCACATCTTATTGCTATGGTTATCTACATGCAGAGGCTTGGGCCCTTTCCAGAGTTTCCTAATTGAAAGTGTGAAACAGATAAAGTAGGATTTTAATTAACTGGGAGGCTGCCCTTCACAAAGCCTTGCATCTCTCTTAGCAACCGGCTCCTCCTCAGCCTCTGCTCAACACAAGCACGATGGATCCGACCCATATGCCTCCTTTAACCCTTTGAAATGCTGCTGTTGCTCAGTCTGTATGTGGGCGGGTTCAGCAGGGAACAAAAGGTGCAACACATGATCTTAAAGCTGATTCTCTTGGTGTTATCTTTGAACCACTGCACTCAAATAAGTTGAATACGTTCCTACGTCTTTTTTATGGATACATAACTATTGACTTGCTGTGTATGTATTTATTTGTAGGATTCATTACACAGAATTACAGAATGGGAGCTTGTTTAATCTGCGTCACTCAACAGTGAAGTTGTGGAGGGGGGCTATGTGTGTGTGTGTGTGTGTGTGTATGTGGGGGGGTCTCTGTGGAGGACAAGCTCCTGTCATTGACAACCAGATTGGGGCTCTTATTTTAGAGGACCTTGCATTTCCTCTCCGTCACAATAATGCCTTATGTGCAGCACTTCCTGTTTCTCAGGCCTGGGAGGAAGGAACAGGGCGCTTGTCACACAGTAGTCACCGCTTCCTCCCCCACTCCCCCTGCTCACAAACTTCAGACAGTGTTGTGTCCTTCAGAGGGGAAAGATGACTGCACCTTCGGCATCACAGCAGGATGCTACCGAGCTATATTTAGACTCAAGTCGGAAAGGTAGTGCACAGACATAAACACAAACTTTAGGATGTCCAGCTGTGTTGATTTAGCATCCGAAAATGGTGGTTCAACTGTGTAAGGCCAATTATTGTTTTGACTGAGCTGTGGGAACCTGGAGGCCTGCTGTTTGCTCAAGGTGTAATGGAAATAGGTAACCCATAAACAATCATTATCACTTTAAAATATTACATGGGTTTTCCAATGGACTGTTTTTAAGTGCACACAAAAGTATAGACATTTTGCTTAATTTCTGGTGTTATTTCTGTACCATTATTCAACCACGCGGTGTCAATAGGCAACAAAGCCACCCTGACACGTGCCAGACTGCATTATTGATCACCTAGGCTTGTGGCACCCTTCTGACAGCACCCAAAACAAAGGCATTGTGTCCCTACTCTATCGCCTTATTTACTTTCCACCATGTTGTTATCGTACTGCAGGGGCTCCAGTTACCGACAACACCAAAGCGACACGGTATTCACAACGGGTCGAAGCTCCTATGGCAACCATCCCTCCGCTTGACGAGTGTTAGGCTACAGATTTGTTCATAATTAATGGGCTTTTGTTAATTATTAAGAGCGGAGGGATCATTTACAAACACCACTACCTTTAAATGGCACCTTGTTAGGGTTGTCATGTTGTTATCTGGTTTGCACTCCTAAGCACATCATTAAAATTCATCGCTGACTTTGCCCACTAAGTGCACGTCCAGATCACGCTGCATTTCTCTGTTAATGCTGAACACACTGTTTGACCACTGGACTGTCAATAATGAGATTGTTTGTGAGCTTTTTAAATTTGTACTCATGATTGAGTCCTGCCACATGGACATTTATCAGCTAATTACTCGCCTCATTTCATAGGAGAGTTGCTTCAGGTGGCAGACTTGGCCAGAAGCGACCTCTTTGTTTGGCTTGTTGGAAGAACTTGATCTGCCTGTTTTACCTGAGTAATGCTGCACAAAGAGACAAATTGATAGGCAGTATTCAGCAGTTCTGTGCTGTGGCACAACAAATACGAAGCGTGTCAACAAAATAATCTCAATTTCATTATTCATATAATCACATGTAATCCCTTTGTGTGCCTGAGCAGGGATGAATATAATCAGATATCAGGTTCCTCTGTGACACTGAACTATAATCGTGCAGCCAATCTTCCATCTGTTAGGAAAAACCTATTGTTGAGTCCTGCTCAACCCCCACCCCCACCCACCGCCTCTCCCTCTTTCTTTCTCTCACATTACAAAATGACCCTTTTTTTACTCTCCCGTGGTCATATTCAATGGAAGAATTCATATTGAACGTGAGAAAGGCTGACCTATCCACGTGGCCTCCCAAGTACAGCTAAAAATGAGAACAAAACACAGCATCAATATTTCAGCCAGCGTTGCCAACAGTATGTATCCCCGCAGCCAGGAAACCCAACTCAGGAAGACCCCTCAATATGCACACATTCATGCAAACGCATACACAGATGGAGGCACACAATATGCATCTTTATGAACTGCTGCGCCATGTTTACTTAGGCAGCATGGCGCATCGGGACCTTAAGGGCCTCTCCAAAGGAACCCGCCTTATTGTGACCTTCAGCTGGGACAGGCCAGCTCAAACAGAGGAAGAGTGACAGGTGAGGGTGCAGAAGAGAATGTGTTTGATGCAGAGAGAGCGAGCCTTAAGAATGCATTCTTCAGCTGGTCTTGCTGTGCTTGCATAAGTACACTATTGAACATTTTATTAGTCACACTAGCAGCTTGACTCTGTGGACGGCAACGTTGGTCGGCCGGCTTGCCCACCACTTTTTACCAGACTGAAATATTTCAACATCTGTTCGATGGATTGCCATGACATTTGAGACAGACATTCACGTTCCCCATTGGGTGAATCAACACCCCGAACTTTTCCTCTAGCCCTGTCTGAGAAGTTCGAGGGAGGTCAGAGACTTTGTAGTGGGTTGGTGGTTTTGCCCGTCCTGGCTCTCTGTCCTTCTCTCCAGCCCCTGCTCACTCCCCAGACCTGCCAGTCCTGGTCACATGACATCCCCTCCCACCTACACACCTGTTCCCACTTTCCTCATCAGACCTGTAGTTTCTAGAAAACACACCTAAAAGATTTTACTCTGCTATATTTTTGGAGTTTTACGATAAGTAATTGTTCTTTGTATATAAGAAACATTTCACCAACAAAGACCACACTTCTTATGATTGCAAATTAGTTTGAAATAACATGACATACATCACAAAAAACATAATAAATAGGAGAACTGAAGCCACCGGGAGATAATTGACACACTTATACAAGGAGACACAGGTTGTTAAATCAGGAGAAACTTAATTTACAGTGAACAAATACATTTATTAAATTGTGCAAAGTAAAGTAAAAATTTTGGAGAGTCGACACTGGTGGAGTTGTTGAAGACAGTAGGGGCAGGCTGAAGATCTAGATGATGGCATGTGGAGTGGGACTGCCCTCAGTGGAAGAAACCTTGAGCACCGGATGTGATGATGAATGGGGAGGAGGGTCACATCGGTTTGTACTGAAATGACAGCTGACTGCACAGAAGAGAACAGGTCTTTAAAGTTTGACGGGAAATATATGATTGGCTGAGGGAGGCCGTGGCGAAATCGCCCACTGTCAGCTGATAGAGTAGGAGCCAGAGAGCGAGAGTCAGAGAGATGAGTGAGTGAATGAGAGCATAAAGACACTGTCCTAATGTAGGAAGTTAGAGTAAATCCTCAAACTTTACATAGTTAATTCATTTACAACTGTATGATTATAAATACTGGTGGCACCAAACATCCTGAGCCAAATTATGAAAAGTGGGAGCAGTCAAAGTCTATTCTGAATCCAATGTTACAGGTCAGATATGCTACTGGTTTACACGACAGGAGTTTGGTGAGAGTATATTACCCCATCATCGTACATCGGACACCGGAAGTACCCTAACGCATGTTGGCACATGATTTGAAGACTGGCCATCCCCTTTTGATACTACTGAAACAGCAGCCCAAACACAGCGACATGTCACCGTGCAGGACTCTCGCCAACAGTCGGCCTCTCTCGAGAGTGACAGCCGGGGAGATACAGTCGCGTATCTCCCCGACTGAGTGGATTTCCGAGAGAGAGAGTGAGAGAGAGAGAGAGAGAGAGAGAGAGTCGGCGAGATACGTGACTGTCTCTCCCCGACAGTTCACGCTCACTGTCACGATCAAGATAACCAGGGAAATTACTCTTGCATATGTCACAACTACGTTAGAGGCACGACCAGTGTCCAGATATAACGATGATCCATAGAAACCAGTGAGGAGAGAAAGCACAGAGAGTGAGTGAATGAAAACACTGTCCTAATGTAGGAGGTTAGAGTAAATCCCAACATTTTACACAGTTAGTTAATTATTTTACAACTGTATGATTATAAATACTATATTTCAAAATATCACTCCTCTACGCAAAGCTCTAAGTTTTACTGTACTTAACTCTCAGTAAATAATCAATGCTAACAATTTGATATTCAAGGAGGGATTTGGTAATCCTAAAACCATCATGGTGGCACCAAACATCCTGAGCCAAATTATGAAAAGTGGTAGCAGTCAAAGTCTATTCTGAATCCAAAGTTACAGGTCAGATATGCTACTGGTTTACACAACAGGAGTTTGGTGCCAGTATCTCACCCCATCATCCTACATCGGACACACCGGAAGCCTGAAGTGAGGTTGCAAAGCTTGCAAGTTCATCTGCCAATTTGCCAGATGATAGACCTTCACATCAACAGGGAGCCCCCCAGGAAGCCTGACCAATAAAATAAAATAAAATACTTTACTAGAAATTGTGACGAGTGGTTTTGCCTGTGGCTTACCTCAGAGCTGTCCAGCTGTCCTCTGTGGAGCACCCGGCTTCATCCACAAGATGACACCTCAACATTCAAATTTATTCGAGAACTCTGCTGTGCTCCAGTTCCAGCCAGCATTCTATTCTATTCTGTTCTATTCTATTCTGTTCTATTCTATTCTATTCTGTTCTATTCTCAAGGGCAGATAATGTCTCCTTTTATGAATTCACTATTTTCTAGTCCAGCGTTCACCATGTTTTCCATGGCACAGTTTTCACAAAACTCCACACATTATGACCCATTAGCAGTAATGATACAACACTATATATTAAAAAAAATAATTTTGTCTATTGCTTCGCAGATATTTTAAATCATACATGCAACAAGTCACAACAAAAGTTTAAGCTGTTGCAAGTAACTCCACAAATGATCCTTTTTACATTGTTAAGCTGTCTATGTTTGCAAATTCATATTCAAACGCTAATATGTTGCATCCCGTGTACTGTGGTAATTATAGCCACACCCAAATCTCACCTGCACCTGAGTATTGGAATTAGGCGATTGATGGATTTAAGACCTTAAAACTGTTCTGAACTGAATTATTTGGTGGATAATAGTTAAATACCTCCATCTCCTCCTCGGTGGTAGTTTTAGGCTGAACGCGACGCTCAGTCTCCAGCAGGTCCTCAGGTATTCAGCATTTTTAATGTAGGTAGATCATTTTGACTTGGTCATTTTAAAAGTAGCTCGCAAGTCGAAAAAGTGTGGGCACCCCTGCTGTAGCGCCATCGTTAGGTCAAAATTTCAAATTTGCTCAATATTTTGTTGTTTCACTACACACACGCAAAACTCCCTTCAGCCTCAGCTGTACTTAGTGTTTAGTGCTAATTAGCATGCTAACACACTAAACTAAGATGGCGAACAGGGTAAATATCACAGGGTCAACATCAGCATGGTAGCCAAGTTGTCAGTGTGAGCATGCTGTTAACATTATAGGCTCAAAGAAGAGCCGCGTAGATTTTTAGTCTCGTTAATAAGTGTGCCGAAAAAAACGAGGTTGTATTTCCTACGTTTCATGATGATAGTCCATTCCTTCTCCCGTTTGTTGTACAATAAGACTAGGAAGGACTCAGAAGGAGGAAGAGAGAAGTTTGGATGGCACGCTCTAATGCTGAATTCGATCGAAGGCATTCATGTTGCAGCTAGTTGTTCAGCCACCAGCGTACTCTAATACTCCGCTAGCTCTTTGTAGAGAAAAGGTTTGTCCTTTCAACCACAAACTTAGCTCTGGAGGGAGAAGCAAAGGATCCAGCGGGATTATACCACAGAAAGTCCTCATCGTATCAGAAGAGCAGCTGAATGCTTCTGAGCATTTTGGCCGTCACTTAACCAACCACAGAGTAACTGGCCACAGTCTGGGGGCTCAGGGACTGCACTGCCATTCAGGGGAGAGAATATTACAAAACTACCAGGATGTCAATGATTTGTGCAATGAACATGGACATGGGTCAATGACAAGCATGGAAGTTAATGATGCAAGCCCACCATCAACAGTTCTTAAAAAAAATATATATATATATATTAAAAGAATGAAGGTATTAAAATTGCCATAAATATAACTTTGGACTTATAAAAAATGTCCATGTCGTTATGATTAATCTTCTGCAACCGCATCAAGCAAAAACTGTGCTCCAGATTTTCTTGCGTCTGTGGCTTTGAGAGATTTTCAGGCTTTGCTTGATTGAGAAAGGCCACTGTCGGTCAAAGGAAAAAGGTGTTTATTCACCAGAAATTCTGGTTATTAGAATATTGGCAGCCCCCTCAGCTACAAATGTCTTTGATTAAAAAGATGGGAGATTAGCTTTTGGCGAGTTTGTCATAATTAAAGCCTGCATTGTGTAAGATGTGTGTGTGTGTGTGTGTGTGTGTGTGTGTGTGTGTGTGTGTGTGTGTGTGTGTGCATGCACAAATGAGGAGGTAGTTGCAGCCACAGGGAGGGCCTGGAAGAAGAAGGGATGGAGGGGGCTCCCTGTGGCTGGCTGAATTAGTGCCCGCTGGTTTGGCCTGGCAGCTGCTCTCGGAGCCTGGCACGCTGACAGCCTGGCACTGTCGCGGTGTGTTGTCAGGGCCGACCAGCAGACTGTTGGGGAGGCGGTAACGCCAGGCCCACCAAACACAAACTCTTTTACCATAGAAGGCTTTGTCTTCCAACCATACTTGCGTTTCACGTTATGGCAATATCACTGGATTAGTATGAGATTAAGTTGGGTAATTGAAAAGGGCAAATTACTTTCATGTCACAAGGGAAAATGTAAATGTCGTCCTAAACCGGTTATGAGATTTGGCAATGATGAAAAATGTGACCATTATGCTTTTTTAAGCAGCGTTCCAAAACAGTCAGGTTTCACTGTGCTGGGCCTTGTCCCATTGGTTAAGACCATGTCTGTGTGATTCACTTTAGTGAAATTCAATTTAATTTAAACTGCTTTGTCAAGAGTGTTCAACAAAAGCCTTAAATGGTCAATTAAATGTGATACTCAAAGCAATGCCCTCTGTTTTAACACATACTTGTTACTGCAGTAACATAAAACCACCTTGTCACCAATAAAAACGCCTTTCATAGATTTATGGAGCCTGATGTGATGATAATGATGAGACATTTTTGATACCTTTTAAATTACTGAAATTGTTTTTTAACATCAAATATGTACACATTTTTAATCTAAAGTGTAATGCCTGAGATATTCAAATTAATATCCATTCATCCCGCTATTTCCTCACCATTATAGTGACATACTGAAAGTGTCATCGTGTATCTGCTGCAGACTGCTAAAGGTGTTTATTGAGTCATAAACCACCCTTGTGTGGAGGGTGTCACTGGTGGGATTTGGGTAGATTCTGGGCCTGGGGTGGTCTGCCAGGGCCGGCTGGGCCTGTCTTGGCCCAGATGCAGGGTCTTCTGTCCAGGCATGGCACTGGGATATCTGTGGGGCCCAAGCACACCAGCTGCTATCTCCGTGTCACAGACAGCTGTATCTGAATATTCATACAAAGCGTGGATTAATGTCTGCTTGTTTGGCCCCACATGGCACGACGTCGAACAGGCCAAAGTGTGAAGAAAAAAAACCATTGGTGTAAAAGCACGACATCCACTGCAGAGTGAATGGAAAACTCCTACAAACCCTGAACCTAGCTTCTGGCTTAGAGAGAGGGACAGGAGAGAGGGAAGCAATGTGGGGTGGATCAGGGTTGATCAGATCCACACAGCAACAAAACAATGAGTTGTTTACCATCTATACAGTCCAACAACACATTTTAGCCGCTGTGGCGTGTTGGCTTATTACCCATGTTTACATTTTGGCTATTTCACGTCGGGCTTTGGGAGGGCCAGAGAGCAGCTGCCCATCTTCTTTACCAGTGGCTGCTACTGTGGCTGTAATGCCTCAGCTCATGCTCGGTCCAACTTCTCCACATTCAAAGCAATGGCTACCTTCCACAGCCTTGGCTTAATTAATCAACCTTGGCCTTCTTTGAGATTTGTTTTGGAGGGAGTTTAGATGGGTGCTTGGTCAAATAATCTGCTGGCTGACTGCAATAGAATCTGTGAATGTGTATTAGTGAGTGTTTTGAGACAGGAGTATAAAATGAGCAGATGGTCTTTACTTCCCTGCTTGAATAGGTGGAGTGAACCAGTGGGCACGCCGAAGGGAGATTTGTGGGTAAACTGTTTTACCTCCCCTCTCTTTGTGTTGTATTGTGGAAGGCAAAATGGTTGCTAACTGCTGACGGACAATGGCCCAGCCCTAATGAGAGCAAAGGGTGTTGGTGCTGCTGGTATAATGAGGATGAAGTGGGGCAGCTAATTATTGCAACTGAAGGTATCAGAGCCAGGCGAGCCTATATTTCATGTCCGATATAATGCAATACAGTTGTTGCTGTTGTCCACTATACTTTAATTCAGCCATCAAATAGTGTTGTCTTTAAATAACAGAATGTAAGGTATTCGAACGACATGTAGGGCATGCTGTGTGATGGAAGATGTGCTCGTTAAGCAAACTCAAACAGAAAAGACTATCTCAGTCTACTGTATGTTAATCCATCACAGGATAGTAAAACCATAAGGTGACTGGGTGTATAGTTTATTTGTTCAGGCATGTATGCTACAGCCCTTATCTGCTGTCCGGCCCCTAACTGACCCTGAGAACCAGTTAGGCCGACACAATACCAGTGACACAAGCTGTAAAACCCGCAGGTCAACGAAAGCCTCCATTTTCATTGGCGAGGATCTTTGTGGCAGCCATGTTTGTCTGGTGGATGTCTTGGTGATTTATGGAGGAAATGGTGTGTGGGTGTTCCTCTCATTCTACCCACTCGTCCACAGCTGTCTTTTAAAGCACATCAGAAATTATTAGTACACTCAATTAACAGCCATGCTTTTGAATGAGCCATTGTTTTGCTTTGGATCTCTTCATTTTGTTTTCAACCTGTGCTGATTTACATCTTTCTATTGTAATTGCTCTTTAACAATCACTAAAATTAGCTGGATTTTGATGATTGACCATTGGTTGATTGCAGAGTGGGTTATATCCTTGAATAAGCAGTACGCACTCTCCTCATCAACAACAAGCTTGCAGTGATTGCTCTACCAATGCCCACGCAGAACCAAACTGATGGTGGTGATTGCCCTTGCAGAGTGGGTGCAACACATAAACAGGGACACATAAATGAGCTTGTTGGATATTCAGTAAGTATCTTAAATTTGAAATCTATCAAACATTTATTTGACTAACTTTAATGACTCCTCAAATACTTGAAATGTATCATTATCATGTGTAAAAACAGTGATCTTTGACGTTGGAGGTATGTGCATGGGGCAACCTTTAGAATTAGGCTGAAACTCTGTTTTAAAATTAATTTATAGTACTAGGTCGAGTTGACTTCCTTCATGAGAAGTTAGGGCTTTTTAGACTCCGGAGGCCACTTTTTTCATTCTCTCGTACGTAGAAAAAATACTTTATATTGTGTAAATAAAGATAAGAGCCACATGCTATTTCATCTTTTGAAATTTATGGTTGCAGAGTGTGGGTGTAACAGAGCTCATATCCCTAAAAGGAGACATTTTTGCAGTTTCCCATCAAGCCTGTGCGTTTGCTCTCGGTGGCAGCAGGGCCAGAGCACTTTCCCGTCATTATCAGGGCTCCAGAGAGAAAAAGAGAGAAACAAAATGGTTTCCAGGTTTTACTTTAATCTGAAGAGGGAGGGGTGAGAAGAAGTGGGGAGGGGGGGGGGGGGGGGGGGGCTCGGCCACAGGTAGCTCCGTCAGAGAGACGCAGGGCTGTGGGAAACCAGGAGTGGGTCACAGTGACATGATACATATAAAAAGCTCTTCCCTGCACACACACACACACACGCGCACACACACACACACACACACGCACACGCACACACACACACACACACACACACACACACGTGTGAGCACACATTTACTGCGTTTGGGGCTGACTGAAGATATTTCACTAGTCAGATTATCAGTCCTACACGAGTCTTTCGTGCATTATTCTCAGGTTGTCAACCAGAGGCAGCCATTAGAACAATGAGCATTGTGATGTCTGACAGTGACAAACCCCTGCAATTCTATGAGTTACACCGGGGGATGACACCCATACAGGGGGGGAAATGGGTGTAGAGTAGAAAGGGAAATGACACAATGTCCAAATTTCATTGTGTAACAGAGAAAACGACAGCAGGGGTCCTGGGGTTTTCAGTAAGTTTCATGTCAGCGGGTTTTAATAGCGACATGACATCATTGAATTAGTAGTTCCCTTCTCTCTGGTCTTTTACAATAAAGATAAATGTATGTCTAAATGCATTGAATTAAACACTTCTAAAAGGCATGTATTTAACACTCATTTCAACTTCAATTCAGCATACTCAGCAGGCAGACTCGTCCAGCAGGACTCCCAAATTGTCCCCTGCCTTATTGTCTGAGGAGGAGCCACGTTGTCTACAGAGGGTCCCATTCTTCTTTGTGCCCTGATAGGTTTACCAGCAGCAGCATAGAATAAGGAGTCGCTCTCTCCCATAGGACAAACAGGAACCAGCCTGAATGTGGCCCCGATGCTTATCTGTTTCTCTCGTGACCGCTGTCTGTGCTTTGGAAATCGAATGACAGTCCTTCCATTTAGACTGTTTAACTCAGAGCCTATACAGCAAGAAAAAAAGAAAAACGTTTTAGGGAAATATGTTTTTTAAATATTTTTTATAAGAAGATTTAGCTGTTTCCCCTTGTGGCAGGCTGCTGGCTAGTGGTAGCTTCATATTTAGCCTACCGTACAGATACAAGAGTGGTAACAATCTCATTCAACTCTTTGCAAGTTAGCATATTTAACAACATACTGAACCATTCTTTTAATCTGTGAACAACCGGCAGATGAAATGTAGAAGAAGCGCCAACATTTCACAATGGCCAAGCCATTTTGTTTATATCATAATTGCATCATGTTCTCCATTGAGATTTTGCACATGCAGTGCTTCTGATATCTGTCCAGATCTAAGGCTTGCAAAACATCCACCTCACACGCTTAGGATGTCCAACGAGCTCTGAGCCAAACTAGCAGTCCTGTTCCATTTACATTTGTTTGTTTCTCACCTGAAGTAAAAGAGTTAAAGAGACCCAACAAATGTTTTGGGGGGTTTCAAGTGTTATCCAGCATCACACAAAACATCACCAGTTCTAATGTTGTCATCCTGCCACCTTCCCCTGCAGAATACTTGGTGCCACGGTAATGATGGGACAAAATGAGACTGGCTGGAGGGAACAGAGAGCGACCATCGCCTGCCATCAAGTCTTGCAAGGGACAATCCAGCTTTAACGGTAAGTTACGTTTATTTCTAAGAGTGTGGACAACAACTGAGCTGATCGAGATATGACAATTTGGATGTTGTCCTTGCTTCAGAGTAGGGTTTGTCTCCACTATCTTCATATAATATGGAGAAGAAACGTGGGGATTTAGCCACATTCCAGACCAAGTCCAACCGAGGGTTAAGAGTTTTGTTGTTTTGCTTTTACTTGACAGGAGAGAGCGACAGACATCATGGGAGCGAGACTCAAACTGAGGACATCAAGGTTATATTGTGAGTGTAGTAGAGTGTTAGACACATTATCCAATTTAAGAGAGGTTACAAATAAAATGCTGCCAAGAAAAATACAAGTGAAAGCCAAAGTAGATTAGAAAAGAGCCAAGAATACTGGATCCCAAATACAGTATCGTTCCAGTGATGAGCTTTGATTTGTCGTGATTTTCAAGCCCTAAAGGGTTATTTTTTGTCCATAAGGAAATCAAGAGACGCAGAGCTAAACAAATGCACACTCATTCCAAATGAGGCATGTTCCTGTACAAAACTGGAAGCACTGATACATTGTGACATAATTCAAGCAAACATGCTTGGCTTTGCATAAACAATCAAAGCTAGAGAACAATCCACTCTCTTATAAGGGAGGCACTTCCTTCTGCTTCCCTCTACACTTGCAGGAATACTGTTATTTTACAGTGCGGGAAGTTGTTTTTGTATAGAATCACAGTCTTTTTTCACGCTTCTGATGACTGCCAGGGTCCCTTTTTCCCTTGCCTTGCAACATTTTGTTGTCCATGTAATTTTGTAAAACGGTTACTTATTTGGCTTCATATCAAACAGGCGTGTGAGGTTCTGTTTGTATCAGGGGCTGATCTCAAGGTTGTGTGCTTAAGTTAGCATGGTTCCCAGCATAGTTCAGCCTGGCATGAGGTAGCGGGGAGCGACTCAGCTGCAAACAGGACCTCATGTGTGACCTGCCCCTGCTGTCCGGGGGGGAATGACTACAGGCATATAGTTTGCGGTGGGGGTGGTTCCCATGTCACAGCTAAGGGCATGCTGATGTTGTGGACCTACTTTACAGCATGTTTTTTTTTTTGCACTCCTCTGACAAGCCTGACTCTTTGGAAACCTTTAATCCCTGGTCCCACTCTGCTCGCTGTCAATCTCGACATCCCCGGCGGTCATTCCCATCCATGGGAACATTGGTTGTGACAGTAGGACTCCCGGAGGGGATGGTACAGGGTAGACCTTGACAGAAAATCCCAGCGATGCCAGAAAGGCAAAGTTTTGCAGTAAAACAAATTCTCTGCAGTTAAACTGAATGCAGTTTTAGGTTACTGTGGTCATTTCGTAAAAGGATTCGACTCCCTGCCAGCCCGTGGCTCCCTGTATGGACAGGCCACGTGCTCCGAGGGAGTAGGAGGATGTGTCAACTCTCCCTTGAATAGGTCACTGCTGCGGGAGCTTGATGATGTAGGTGAGAGCATGAGGGCTGATTAAGAGCCAGGATGTGCGTGAGACATCCTCTGATGTTCAGGAATTCCCTCATTTAAGAGGGTCATGTTGATGCTCAGTAGGAATCAGCCTGCGGAATAAACAGGGGAGGTTCCTCCAGCAATTTCAAATAAACACACTTTTCATTTAGTCAACATGGAAGTGGTTGTCACAAGTGTACATTTTTTAAATGTACCATTTCCTTTGTAGTAGGCCTAAAGCTTGGTTAGATCCCTGCACATTACAGGGCACATTTTGTCCATTTGCTGTGGGACGTACATACATATAACAACCTCTCACTGTGCATCAGCTTGTCACATAAAGTGATAAATATGGAAATGCCATGGTATTGGCATGGCGTCAAGCATTCTGAGTAAAGCGTAAAATTAGAAAACTTCTTCCAGTTGGCCGATAGTTAAACGCTCTGGATAATATATTTTTTAATAGCCTGAATTGCAGCAATTACAGAGACCATTAACGTATCTGTTCAGTGTACGGTTCAGTGCTGGGGCCACATCAGGGCCCTGATTTTGTTGTTGTTTTTTTCCTTTCCTGGCTCCCCCCCCCCCCCTTCTCATGTCTGACAAATCGTTTCCAGCAAATTTACGATGGTCAAACTGCGGGAGAACAATACCCCGTGGACCTAACACACCGCAAGCTCTACCACATGTCCCAGAGAAGACCGAGGTGCTCGCAGGAAACACTTGCTGAGATAACAAGATAGTAAGGAAAGCAGGGCCACTGAAAGGCCATGCAGAGAGTAGGAGGGCGCACTGACTATGGAGGAAAATGTCCATCGAGACGGTCTTGCTTTAGACTGACCACTAAAACTGAGCATAATATTGTACACGTACCTAACCTAAACTGTGAAAAAGATGTACAATCTATACTGTTTTACTGAGTCACAACCGAGCTGATGGAGAGATGAAATTCTGGATATTGTCATTGCTTCAACGAGTCACTTGGCTGACCATCAGAGTCTGTAACATCGAACCATGCCTTGCCAGGACAGATAGATCTCCACCAACATGATGGGACAGCCAGAGTACGAGCCTAACAACCAAGCAGAGAGCCACTGCCGTTGTCTCACACGCACAATGCTCAGCCGTGCCTCCTGGTGAGAATAAACATTTAATAAAACAGTTGAGATGCACATCTGCAGAGGTTGATTACATGTATTTAGCTTAGATAATTATTTTTGGATCTCATGCACTATAATTACAGACAGCACCTGTGCCTGGCCCACCTGCAGTCATTTCCACTCATGCCAAGCAGCAATTTAACCGTAATTATATCAACAGGGGGAAAAGGAAACATTCAGCAGCAATACAACTCAATAACTTTACTATTAAAAATGCTGCTGCGCCGAGAGGAAAAGCACCGTCTCAACAGGATTCCTGGAATAATGAACCGCCAGCCACCGGTGCATGAACACATTTAAAAACCCTTACCCCCCAAGGCAAATCAGTGTTTAAATCTTGCCAGCTGGGTTAGGGTTGAGCAATACAGGTGACATGGAGGACAGCAGGATCAAGGTTATCAGTCAGGCTAATTGATGAGCTTACTTGTTTTCTCTGAGCCTAAGTATAGGCATGAGGAGGAAAAGGAAGACAGTCTTCAAGGCTGCCATGTTTATATTGTGAGGACAGAAGTGAGAGGTCAAGCAGAGCTTTTGAGTTTTTAGCTTATTAAACCAATTCCTCTGTTTGTCAGTGATCTCCTGGTAAAGTATCTCCTCTACACAATCATTCTGGTGGGAAAGGAGAAACAGGGAAGTGGCAAGCCCTCTCAAGATCAATGAATGTGGTGGAAAAAGGAGTGGCCGAGGGTAGCCAATAGTGGCCAGGCGACAGGGAGCCGCAGGGAGATAACGTAAACAAGGAAACCACCTGATGTGAGCGGGGTCAGATAAATGCCCAGCCCTCCGCACAGGCAGGTGCTTCCTGAGTCCTGCTCTCTCAATCAGTTGAGTATAATTCATGACATGATGGCAAGGTTTAGGATCAACCCACAATCACTGCCTGTCGTCTTCACACTAGAGCTAAAAGCAAACACTCGGGGATAGTAAAAAGCAGAGTGCTAGGAGTTTCACTTCAGCGATGACGATCATTCAGGCAGTAAAGATAAGAGCAGCTTGCTGTCACTAGGATAACATACAGTGCATAAGGGTAAACGTGTTTTGCAGGGGTCTGTATCTGCAGATAAAGGGCCTTTACTTTTAAAAGGGGCAGTCAGGTGAAAACTGCAGATTGCAGAGACAATCTGTGTTCCCAGCTACAGATATAAAACCGAGACTGAGAATATCTCTTCAAATACAAGCTGACCTCTCCTTCTGCTCTCTTTCATTCTCTTCCTTTCTTTTTAGCTTTGCTGGTTGGTCTGGGATTGTTTTGTGCTGTCCAATGAGGAAGGAAGTCGGTGTGAGAAAGTGCCTGTTTTTTTGGGACCGACAGGAATTGGCCTCATCACAAGCGGTTCCTTTTTTTGCTGCTGGAACAATGCACTGGCGTCACACCCCTCGACTGAACCTCGGCATTTCACATGGAAAAATGTTCCCAGAATTCCGCTCCCAGGCTCAGGGTAAGGCCGAGGATGGGGCGAGGGTGAGAGGGCGGGAGGTGGAGGGCGGAGGGTAACGGCTGTTAGCGGTGCGGGTGACAAAAAGTGACCAGTGGACACTTGTCACTACCACAACCAGGGAAAGTAAAGTTCCACATCCAAGTTATGGCATGTCAACAAAGAAAGCAAAGAACTCATAAACGTTTCATGGTACCTCACACACTTTCAAAAATAACTCTAGCTTTAGCTTTTCAATGCAGCCCTACAAAATAAAATGATGATCACTACCTTAATCTCACAAATCTTTTCCTACTGTTTCCTCCTATGACACAACACAGTAGTAGACCTGACCATGTTAAGGCAGGGTCTGACCACACAGGCGAAAGCTCAGTGAGTAATATTGTGTGACATGTCAGCCGAATGTACCCGAGTATTGTACTCAACATAGTGCTTGTTAGCCTGTTAGCCTGTGGATGATGATCCTGCTGGCTGTGTACTTTGTCGAGACTAGCTGTTGCAGTTTGGTTGATAGTTGGACAAGCTTCAGTTACATGATTGATTTAAATATTGTTATGGTCTCCGGAGTGGCACTGCTGAGATACATTGTCATTTCCTTTATTGAAAAACATACCTTTGACTTGATGGCATTGGGGGCTTCCATAGACTTGAAAACACACACAACTCTATGTAATCTGGTTGGAATCACAGTATTGCACTGTGCTGATTTTTTTACTCTGGTTAATCAGCGTAGGGCTGCAAGACAAACAACATAGCCCCTGTTCAAATGTGCTGGGTCTGCACTTATACTATCAGTGTCATTCATCATCATGGCTAATAAATCATCACGTAGTGTATGAGAACACAAACTCTGACCAGAAAGATTAATATGCATGGAACAGTTACCAATTCATCTCAATCCATTAGAAGTGCTCCAAAGAAAACACCAAAAATCCTTATGTGTGCATCTAGGAGCGGCATAACGGGCAGCGTTATGTCACCACGCCATGAGGGATCACTCCTCTTCCACATTCATTTTCCACACATTTTTCCTCATAAGGAAGAAATTGGTTTAAAATGTGAGCATTGCGCAGTGGGATGCATTTTTGAAAGTAATGAATATTAAAAGTATGACATCCAGCCTGATCTGGAGAGCACCGAGTTTTGAGAGATGTCAAATATTGGACATAGACATGAAAATTGCCCATGAGAGCCAAGTCAGAGGGGTAACAACTAGGGTAACATGGGACTTACAGGGTCAAGTTGGAACAACACTCCAGGGCTATTAGGCCTGGCAGCGAGGGAGCTCCTCCTGGGCGACAGGGCCAACTTCAGAAATAAGGCCGAATGCTTCACCGCTTCAGTCCACTGGTTAGACTCTGCGAGAACATATTCATCACTGTAAACACGCAGCCCTTCGACACAGTCTCATCAGTGAAGATCCAACCTCAAACCTTTACTAGACAAACAGGCTGCAGCAGACTCCTCACCACCAGGCTCCCACTGAGAGAATTAATCAAACCCCCATCCAGTCAGCCCCTGTTGTCTCAGTACGAGGCTGGGTAAGCATGGACAGAGGCCTAAGTGATGTCAAACATGGCATGAATCCCATTCACTCGCTCATTGGCCGCAGAAACACAAACTAACCGATGAAACATATACATCTTCCATCTGTGCTGCACACTGCTGTTAATATCATGACCAGGCCTCTCAAGTTGACTTGGGTAACAATCACTCTACACAAAAGCATTTGCATCTGCTGTTTGTCCTGCAGAGTTGAGATGGGTTTGTGTGTATGTACACAGTGAGCGGTTATGAGGTCAACTGCAGTTCAGCTATAGCTAAATGGAATACAAACAAAAGGTCACATTTCACGCTGATAACTCTCGGTAGGGCAAGGACAAGGCCTCGCACGAGCACAGAGAATGACACAGAAAGTGGGTTTCGTGAGATCCCTCTCACCTTCATATACACACATCCTCATGCATTACTCTGAAACATAACAGTCCCACACACAACGCCAGCAGAGCAAAGTCCCAAGAATCTATACTTCCCATGAAGCAAGGAAACTGCTCGTGCATTGAGACCAAATGGAAAAGGGACAAATAGGAATTTCAAATCGTCAAAGGAAATAACAACAGACCCTCCAAAAATACCTCTAGATCCGTCTACATAAATAAACAATAATATAGTGTAGTGTGCTGTAGAGGTCATGTGCCCCTGGTCAGGAAGTGGAGGAAGAAAAAGCAGATAAGTCTCTGGATAATTAAACCAGAATCACAGGCTCTTATCACACCAAATTACAGCATCTAACAGCGGGGATGCTAAGGTGAAATTACTAGATGCTTATCATGCTGATGGTGTTCAGTGATTATGTTCAATTTCCCCTATGGTGACGCTGAGGCCAAAATCCTTGCAACTTTGAAGATTAATGGTGGCTATTACTTTGATGAAAATTTCCCCTGATTCACAAAGCCAGGTCGTTTAAAATAAAAGACAATTAAAAGGAGCTATTTCAAACTCTCCTGTGGCGCATCTGTGCTGCCAAAACCCCTTGAGGACACAGAGACCCCACTGTGCAGCACATAAAGGGAATGCACCTGTTCACACCTCGTGCTAACAGGTAGATTAGCGTGTGAATTGCGGGTTAGCGTGGCCTGAGGCTTCATATTCTCAGGCTGGTCTTCTATGCTAAGCGGTCTGGTTTTAACAGCCCTCTTCACACCAGCACGCTCTTCCATCTCCTCCATTTATCTCTTTCCTTTTCCTGCTGTGAGGTTTTGTCATGTGTGAGGCAAAGATGCTTTGACTCTGGCGAGGGAGGATTTCCTCAAGGCTACAGTAGCTTCTTCCACACACACGCACACGCACACACACACACACACACACACACACACACACACACACACACACACACACACACACACACACACACACACATACACACACACACACACACACACACACACACACACAATTAGCCTGGTAATCACTCAAGAGCTTGCTCGGACACAAAAACATGTTTGGCTTCCGTGCCTGGGAGTGTCCTTCATGTATTTATTTTCTAAGTGCAACACAAACAGCAGCAACAGAGGGACAATGACAGAAAAACACTGTGAAATGGAAATGCATCTGCTAAAATGTAGAAGGACATGACAGCAGGAGATGACATCATTTGGCTAGAGTGACAGATGTGGGCGTGCCTACATGCCCTTGCTAACAGTCCACGTATCAAAGGTGGAGCTGGTCTGTTAGGATCAATATCAAGTATTGAAGGGGTGGTTGGGGTATGTGCTTCTGTCTCTTGGCACACTGGCACACAGACAGCCGTTACACACATGGCCTCAGATCACCCCGGCCTGATCTATGCAAGCAAGAGTCTTTTAGAAACTTGTGTTGAGCTATAAGAAAAATACACCGCAGTCTTAAATGATTACATGATCCTGCCATCCACCAGACGTCTCCTCAGTCGCTTTACTCAGGTGAAGTGACACCTACGTGCATTGTCACGTGGTGTCAGTGACGAAAGTGTGTTGTTGGTTGCATTGTAAGGGTAGAGGAGTGCCGACATGGCTGTGTTTTGCCAACAGTATAGCAAGAGGGTGGCTGGAAAGTTCCACAACAGACCAGGACTCTTATTAGAAGGCAACCATAATGTCAGGGTGTCTGATGTCAGCTGAAAGTGTGAAGGTTTAAACTGAGTATATACAGACACCCATATGACGCCAATCAGAAATCACTTCGAGGTCCAAAAGTGACACATTTGACAATATAAATTTGACTGTATGCCTCATATTGTCAACATGTTGTTGGAAATACATTTAGTTGACATACAGTCATGTCTTCTCCTTTACAGCAACATTAAATTCTATATTTAATCCTTGGCTAAAGCATGTCAAGCTTTTCTAGAAACACCCTGAACCCCCACACACATATTTCAACAATTTTGGCTGAAACAAATATCCCCCCCCATCAATGGAGAGCATTTGTGTGTCTGAAGGCAGTATTAAGTTAACACAGGGCAGCACGGCGCTGTGAGGGAAGGAAACCACCCCTCGCCTTTCTAATTGCGGCAGCAGGTGGTTTCTCCTCCGAGGGCGACATGCTCAGATGCCTCAGATCCATTGGCAGTGCACATCAAAAGCCCCATTGATCGGCTGGACAGATTGGGGCGTAGAGATCAAATGCGCTGTAAAGAAGTGTTAAACTGCTCTGCATTAAACAGGGCAGATTTCTAGACTAAAAGGGGCCATCTGTTAGCACTGTAGCTAATTTCCCATTGCACTCGCCCAGATTTTTGATGCTATAGGATCAGTGGCCAGAGACGGTCCAAATCAGGCCGTGGGGCCCAATGAACCTGGAGGGCAGATAAAAGGAAGAACGTGGTCTGCCCAGTCTGAGTGCATCTAAGGAGCTGCACTGCAGCTGTGACATTAAATCGCGAAACACAATGTTTTCACCTACGAGAGTATGTGAGGTGACTTTTCACTTGCGTCATCAGGTTCCCTGTTTTAGTCATACTCTATGTAAATTAACAGTAAATACGTATTTGCATTTAGCAGGGGACAGTTTAATTAAAAAAGGCCTTTGATCCCTATGTTAATGGGGGACGTAGTACTTGTCATGTGTTTTGGATATAAATAACTATCAACAGTATGATGTTTTTTTTTCTTTGCTTACATTTGAAAAAGCCCAGTCCCAGATTGAAAAAAGCCAAGCACATCCCTGATTGGATTAAATTATTAGTATTTTGATAAATGAGATTTCAAACATCTTGGTAATGTCTATAACTTACAAACACTGCTGAGAAGGCAGGCTTTCCTGGGAACAAACATTAGTCTGCCAAAGAATCAAACAATTGCATCAGGCACTTTCTTTTAAATAGCAGCTTGCCTAATAAGTCCAAAGGCACTTTCATACCTCTTTGTTTCACAATCAAAATGTTATTTCTGGGGTTTGGATGCCAGCTGAAAAGCCATATAACAATCAGACATCAGCTTTGTAAAACACTGTCACAAAGAAAAATGATGCCCTATACAAAGCTGAGATGAAACTGTGGTGGGCTGCTGTCTGTTTCCATGGCTGTGTTTATAGAGCAACACAGCAGAAAGGAGCTTGTTATATTATTGTTTGCATTGGCCAAAAGCAAATAACCCATACAGCTATGTCCTATTATTTCAGGTCAGGCTTTCTGTCTAATTATAAACACAAATAAAATAAAAAGATAAAATCAGGATATTAATATGTAAATATAAAAAATGTCTGATGTGTACATCCCCAGAAAGGTGCTTCAAGCCAATGTTTTCCTTCATTCTGATCCAATCCGAGCATCACTGCTTGTTCAGCACAGTCCAAAGCTTTACAAGGAATTGTAACCTGAGCTACAGTTGGGAAACCTTAACCATGGTCCATCAAATATTAAAACGTATGGATGTTTTGACATGTATGAAGGGAGGGCAGGAGCACCCTTGCACTATACACAAAAGAGATTGATGGGGCTCTAGAGTCCACTGCAGTCATATAAACTAGTGAGATCTCTCGTAGATAAGTGCATTGAAGTCATTTTTATGCTCAACACAGAACAGGATTAAGGATTAAACCACTGTACAGGGCTGCATTGGTCTTCCACAGGATCTGTGGGATTCAGTCAATGGTGGGAACACCAAATGCTTCAATACAGCAGAGCTTTGAGATGTCCGGGCCTCTTGCTCACACTGCTCCACACTCAATAGTCCATTGTCTCTGCCCTAAAGTGGAACTTCAAACCTATAAGTCAAAGGTGGGGGGTTAGAGATGAAGTCATCTCGGCAGGAGAGCTGTTCAGCCAGACACCTTCATGGCCAGGGAACAGCTCCTGAATCCTGTTCCCTCACTGTAAATCCTCTCAGACAAGTTGACCTGCTGCAGGGGTGATAAAGGTAACAATGCCTGTGCCCAGCATGAGTTTCATGTGACAAAAATATATATAGCATTTGAATTTATTTGCTTAGCAGCCTTTATATACTGTTTTGAGTTCATTTTTACTTTCTCTCTTAGAACAATTATACGTGCACATGAAACGAGAGGAAGTTTTTCTTTCTTTTTTTTTCAAACGGTTCGAGTGGACGTTAGTTCAACAAACAGTGTTACCCTACATGTAGGATACAATCTCAGCTTTAATTTAAACAAATGGGCTTTGGATTGAGATTGATTATTAGTTTTTATGTTAAACAAAGTGCCTGAAAGGCTGGGTGCTTGCACTTGTTATGGTCTTTTTATTTAGCATAATAAGCAAAGTGAAATATATGGTGGCAAGTATATGCATCACACTGTGTGTGTGTGTGTGTGTGTGTGTGTGTGTGTGTGTGTGTGTGTGTGTCCTTAAATAAGCTTTCTGAATGACTAAAACTATCCAATTATATTTAAAACAATTATTTTAAAAATAACCAATGAAGTCTGTTTAGGGCATGTTTGGCAGATCTGTAAATATTTCCCGAAGAAACATACTATCATTCATGTTAATTTCAAATCTATACAGTAATACTGGACGGCACATCTTCGCTCATTTACGCGCCAGATTTTTGTAAAGCGCGGGTTCCTCAGCTGATTTATGAGTGATACAATGTGTTTGCAATAAGAGACCATTATCATACAGCTGTGGAGCTATCTCCGGCTCCGTCTTCTCTGTCTTAAATAAACACACGAAACAAGAGAGAACGCTGCGAGGTCACAAGCTTAAAAGACAGTCGGAGCGTCCGAGCGCGCAAATACGCACAAATAATCAGGATGATCCTGAAGAAAAATTACTTATTTTCCTACAGTTTACTGTTCTATTGAGCCCGTGTCTCTGGTAGCCAACGGTGAATTTACTGACCTTATTGGCCTGCTGGTTTTAAAATACCTTATATTTATTTTACCGTATGTTGTTTTGCAATATACTGTATTTAGTTAGCAGAAAAGTTATGTTTTTCTGGAGCAGGTGAGGCGAAGAGAATATCCTCCAAAATGACAATGAACGATGGTGATATTCTCAGCAAAGAAAGAAGGTGGAGAGGCAGAGGGGGCGGTGTTTATATACTGACAGTGCCAGTAATGGCACTCCACTGCGGTATATAAACTGGGAGGGACGTCAAACACCCCTCACTGGGAGTCACTGTGCGCTGATGCTCCGCCACATGCTCGCATCACTGTCGGCAACACAAGTCTCGCATCTGCACAGCAAACTCAAACAACATCTGACCGGAACGATGGATGGGCAACATAAAGACCGCAGACAGACTCACTTGTGGATATTGACGTTATTGATATGTGTCTAACCTCTAGCACTGGATAACTGTTTTTTTCAACTTCTTCTTCTGGATACGGCTTGTGGAGCTGGATCTTGTCGTACAGGCTTTGGAAGGAGGATTATATTTATTCTGATCACTTTATTTGTCTTCACTCCGTTTTTTTTTTGGCATCACCATTTGGAATAGGAGCGTTTTGTTGGCGGACAAACTGATTTTTTAAGGATACGCACATCAAACTCTAAAGGATGGCCGTTTGGTTCACACTTGTCCTCGCAATAGTTGTAACTGTATTTACTCAGGTAGCCTGTTTTTTTTTTTATATCTTTGTAAATTGGAAAATAATAATTTTAGAAACGAACGTTGCAGTATTCTGTTGTGCTCACTTTTTGTATCCTTTTAGGTTCTGGGATCAGGCGTGTACGAGATAGATCTCCATCACTTTCAGAATACTAAAGGTTTGCTGGCAAATGGACTTAGTTGCAGCATGACTGGCTGCAGGACTTATTTCAGGGTTTGTTTGAAGAACTTCCAGACGGTGGTGTCTCCTGGAGACTGTTTATTTGGCAAAGTCACCACACCTGTTCTGGGCACCGACTCCTTCAGCATCCAACAGGACGCCAGGCTGCGTCTGCCGCTCAACTTCACCTGGCCGGTAAGAGCACCTGTCCTTCCGTGTGTCCGAATGGCTTTCAACACTCTTATGCTGAAACCAAACAAATGTTCACGCATTCAATTCAAAATGATTTTAGTAATGAATTAAAGAGTACAATATTTGCAGGTTTGGATCTTTCTGGCGAAATAAAGTGAAATAAAACAATTTTATAATGTTTTTCAGAGAAACAAAGTAAAAGACAGAACCTATGTAAATATATTATTTTTGTATATTTGTAAATTTGTCTTTTTTGTTGACGTTTATTTCCTCATTTGTCCCCACAGGGTGCTTTCTCATTAGTTATTGAAGCCCGGTATTCTCCTGCAGCGGACCTATCTGGAGGTGAGGAGACGGGCACTGCCCGTCCACCACTAGAGGGAGACATGCTTTGTGTAGCCTCAATGACTTAACTATTCCACATTTCATCAATAACCCTCACTTAACGTTCTGGGAAATGCATCCGGCATTTTCAACGTCATGGATGCGTGTTTGTTAGGATGCCTTATGAGTCACACGACAATTCTTCACAATCACATCTCTCCAACACAATTGCACTTCCCTTGTTTTATTTTTGGCATGCATGGGAAAGTGTACAGGCTTGAGTGAGAATACGAAGCCTTGCCAAAAAAATCCCATGACAGCCTTTTCCTGGATTTTACACCTTTTTTGTTAGGTCCCTCATAACGAGGGAATAATGGTAGAGGAAGAGGACATTTCAGTGTATATATTGTGTATTGTTACATAAATCACAAAATGAATAACTGTTAAATTGTTTCTGCTTTAAACTTATCATTATGTGTCTGATGTTCTGTTCCTCACAGATATCACCAACCCTGAATTCTTGATTAGTTCTTTTGCCATCCAAAGACAGTTGGGAATAGGGCATGAGTGGTCCCAGGATGTGCAGAGGGGGACGCAGACGGAGCTAAGGTACTCATACCGGTTCATCTGCAATGAACATTACTACGGGGACACTTGTTCCAAAATATGCATTCCGAGAGACGACCATTTTGGCCACTACACCTGCAAGCCTGACGGGCAAATAGCCTGTCTACCGGGATGGAAGGGAGAATACTGCCAAGAACGTAAGCAAGAGTAAAGACACCATATGGACACTTATTTTCCTTTGTATGTCATAAAAGGTCACAATGCAGATTTTAGGCGGAATTGCTCCTAAGGGAGTAAAATTAAGATACAAATTTACAAAACATGATATAAAGAAAGACATTGTGTAATTTAAGAAACAATGGGTAGCTGTTTAGCTTCCGTTTAATTGCCCTTAAACATTCAGCTAAATAAGCTGCAAAGTGATATAAGCCATTTGTACATTTCAGAATAGGCTTAAATAACGTTTAGAGCGTTAATGTCTAAATTACCTCTTACATCATCACAGGTGTGTGTTTTTTTTGGAGAGAGGAGCTATCAGGGTGAAATTTGACGAAGGCGCGTGCGGTTTAATCCAGGGCGGTAGTCGCCCAGCAGCGCGCGCCGGGGTTAATCGCGGCATTATCGCCCGCCACGCGCCACTAAATTGTGGGCTCTATTGTTAAAGCGGTGTAGGGCAGCAGCTGCAAACGGGGCTCGAGCTGCCCACCGATAACAATGGGACAGCTGTCCTCCTTTTTTGGGAACAAGCATCTGCTCCGCACTAAACAGCCGTTTAACACCATAAAACCATGCGCAATCTCTATGTCACATATACGTATACAGCACAGAGCAGGCGAGGCGAATGTTTTTCATTGAAATGTTCAGGTAACAGGTTTTACTGTGCGAGGGAGGGGGAAAGCATTATTAGAAGCTTGTTATATTTGCTAAATTAGAAATCTAAACATCCCTGTTTTATTTCAGCAATCTGTCTCGAAGGGTGTAACGAAAGGAATGGAAACTGCACATTACCTGGACAGTGCAAGTGAGTGTTCACTTATGGATATTCATAATTAAATGTAGATGTCTCTTCATTGGCATCAGTGATCAGCGAACTGCTAAAATACAATAATAAACATTTACAACGACTGCAGGAATAAAAGCTTAATTGAAAGCAGATAAACCATTAAATACTCTATTTGTGCCTAATTATGTAACACAAGTGTAACATTGTATTTTACTTTTAGGATGTATTTATTTGTCTCTCTATTTTAAATCGTCTCTAGGATTATCTCTAGGATTATGACATAGAGGATGAAAAGATTACAGTGTGCAAATAATGTATTTTTGTCATGACGTATTCTCTCTGTCATGACTGTGCTCAAGAGGCAATGAGGAGGCCAACCAGGGCAAACCATGGGTGTTCATTTGTGCGTGAGCCAACTGTCACGTTGTCTTGTTTTATGTGTGTACAGATGCAGAGAAGGCTGGCAGGGACTCTTTTGTGATGTGTGTAAACTCCATCCATCCTGTAAACATGGTACCTGTAAAGAGCCGTGGCAGTGCACCTGCAAGGAGGGCTGGGGAGGCATCTTTTGTGACCAAGGTGTGTAACTACCTCTTTGTACTCTGTAAATAAAAAAAATGCTGCTTCAAATGTGGTGCTTTTTTTTTTTTTATTACATTAGTAACGTTTTCACCCATTTGTTTTTTTCAGATCTGAACTACTGCACCCATCACAAACCCTGTGCCAACGGTGCCACGTGTATGAATACGGGCCAGGGAAGTTACACCTGCACCTGCATGCCTGGCTTCAACGGGGTTAACTGTGACTTGGAGGTCAGGGAGTGTGACAGCCAGCCCTGTCGCAATGGAGGCCACTGCCTGGTGAGTCCGGAAGTCTCTCTCCCTCCTTTCCCACAACACAGGCTTTCCTGTTTTTGTTTTTGCCTCACTCTATCTGCTAGTCCAGGAGGATGCTATCGATTGTCAAGTCAGTAGATGACCCAGTTCACAGAGTGCGTACTGTAAATAGAATTCAAACTAAGGATAATAGGGTTCGTTGGGGCAGTCGTGAACAGGATGTGATAAAGAAAACATCTGACAGGGAGCTTTTTGATAAACTTTATATTTTTTTCCTCTGCAGGACTCTAAGAACGGCTATAGGTGTGCGTGTCCACACGGGTTTGAAGGGACACACTGTGAACACAGGATGCTGACCTGCGCAGATACACCCTGCTTTCATGGTGGCAAATGCAGAGAGCGGGATAATGGAAACACTTATATATGCGAGTGTCCAGCAGGCTACACTGGACTTAACTGTGAGAGGAAGGTGGACAAATGTACCTCACTGCAATGCACCAATGGTAATACATCATTCTCTCTAAATAAAAAAACAATTATTCTCTTTCTGTGTATTTGTGTTAGAAATAATCTGAAAATGAGGAAGGCTTCTATAACGTGGTTTTGTTTTGGACAGGTGGACATTGTGTGATCCACGGTAACCTCCGACTGTGCAGCTGTCGCTCAGGCTTCACAGGTCTGCGTTGTGAGATCAACATCAACGAGTGTGCCAGGAACCCCTGTGCAAACGGCTCCACCTGCATAGACCGCATCAGCGACTACACCTGCACCTGCCCCCCAGGGCACACAGGCCGCCACTGCGACAGGCCAACCGACCGCTGTGTCTCTCAACGCTGCCTGAACGGTGGGACCTGCACCACTGGAGCCAAAGGCCAGCCTACCTGCATCTGCCCTTCCCATTACACCGGCCCCCAGTGCCAGTCCAGCGTCGTGCCTTTACCCAACACCCCCAGCCCAAACATAGGCTGGGAGTCTGGGGACAAGTTGAGCTTGGCAGCCATCTGCTTGGGCGTTGGCCTGGTGGCTGTTCTGGTGCTTCTCTGCGTGGTGGTGGTATTAATACGCCACGTCAAGAAGCAGAGAAGCAAGGAGCAGGACTCGGAGACCATGAACAACCTCTCCAAGGTTGACTTTCAGAAAGAGAACCTCATCTCTACTCTAGAGCTCAAGAACACCAATAAAAAGGTGGATTTGGAGGTGGACTCTCCCAGGGAAAAGTCAAATCACAAATACATCAACCACTACCACCTGGACTATAAAACCTCCACCGGGTACAAGGATGAACTGTCCCTTTTGGACAAAGATGAAAACTGTGAAAAGACAATAGAAGAAAAAAAGCATTTGAGTCGAATGTATAGGTAAGGAGTTCAATTATTCTATTATGGTTATGTGTCTGTCACTGTGCGGTGTGTTTCGTTTTTTTTTACCAGAAAGATTTGAGTATGATGATGAGAGGATAAATTCACTGACGATAATGTGAAACATTTTGTTTTTGTGCTCGGTAACTAACATGGTGTATCTTCACTCCACAGAGAAAGGCCAGCGTGTAGAATATCAACAATATGTTCTTCCAGCGATTCAATGTACCAGTCTGTCTTTGTAGTAGGAGAGGAGAAAAACGAATGCATCATTGCAACCGAGGTAAGTTACTTTCATAATGAGTCTATTTTCTCTTTTTCGTTAGAGCATGACCTTTACTATTAACCAGACCACATTTTAGTCATTATGTTTTTTTTGATCTTCTTCTTTTTCAGGTATAATAAATGGAAATTATTACTCACTGTCAACATTGGATTTCTTGTGGACTGTTTACAAGTGTGGAGAGACTGAGATTTATTTAAATGCAAGTTGCTGCTTTGAAAACTTGATAACTGGATGGAGCCGGTGTGCTCCTCGAAATCAAAAGAACTGAAGCTACTGATCTCGGTGAGAATGTAAAGAAGACTACAAATAATCAGCAAATCTTACTTGTGGATGCGCCTTCGATGTTTTCGACACAAACCCTCGTCTGCTCTGTCCAAGTTCATCCAAGGGCAACATGCCAAGATGTTTATGCCTGCGTGTTGATTAGAGGACAATCTTGATGTTCTTCTCTCCACCTTATTGCAGTAATCAGCAATCAAGAAATCAACTTGCTGCCAACAAGCCTGTGGAAGGAGCAAGCCTTTTCCATTTTTTTGTGGCCTACAATGCGCTATGCAAACAAAAATCAGCATTGAGCTTAATCAGAAAGGGACAAAAACGACTGAAAACGGTTCATTTTTGAAGGGTATAGGGTTATCAAATTTGTAAATCCATTTTTGTATGAAGAATGTATGCAGCCTAGATCACAAAGCCTTATATATTTGTTTAAAACCTTGTGCCCCGCCTTATCTTGAGTCCTTTGCACAGCAATATGAATATATGAGATCAAAAGACGCAATATGCAGCAGTGCCATGCAGGGCAACTCATGATTTGGCCTTGTTTGGCCTCGTTTTACCATATGCAAAGAAATACATGAAGTGACTATCGTACCAAGGACGCCTTCAAAGGAAATGACTAAACCATTAATGTTATTTTGTAAGATTAGTATTTCATTAGTAATTTAAGCATATGAAGCACTGCTCTTTCTCCTTCTGTGTTTTATAAGATTATTTTGTATATACTGTATATTTATATGTTGAGATTAGAAGTATGGATTGTACATCTGTTTTTAAGTTGATGCCCAGAAAAAGGTGAATTTATTTTTAAAGTGTCGTTGGTGTTTTATTTGTATTATTTTTTTGTTATAAAAAGAAACAATGAACACATATCTGGTACACTGTTTGTTTTTATTGGTCGAGTGTACATGTGGTCCAATAGAGATCCTAATTTAAATGTTGAAATCATCTAGAAACTTTATTTGTGTCAGCCGCCGTCGAGGTGACTTCATTGTCTATACAGTCATATTTGGCGTTGTAGCGTTTCTAATGATTGTCCATGACGTCTGTATTAGTGTGATGTGAAATCATTGTGCAAGCAGGAAGGAAATAAGCTACCCAAACAAAAATATACATATTTAAAAAGAAACATCTGTAAAGGAAAATAAAGAGAAAGTAACAGAGTGCTTCTCGGAACTGCTATTGTATTTTTGAACATCGCCGAGAAACAATGCAGACTAGATATGATCTTTTGTTGGTGATAAGCTATCTCTGAAAGAGGGAGGGGATGGAGAGGGATGTGAGGTACTTAATAAAACTCCGACATATACTTGCACATGTGTCAATGAGGAAATCTGCATATGCCCTTTCACTACTGAGCACAGCAAACAGAGGCCCCTCAACCCAGTCGCTGCCAAGCCCCCATGAGGCAGACCACCATAACAACCCAGCAAATGACACTGTCACTTTTAATCACCTAAAACTCCTGCATCTAATGTTGAAGCATTGGTTTTAAGTCTCAAGTGTGGAGCAATGTCTGTTACTACCACTTGGGGGCAGTAGGCTTTGTGTGAAGTTTCAAGAAAATAGTTTCTCTCACAACTTAACTCATCTAATACCACGCAGTGACAGGCAGAGGACAAATGATCTCAAGCAGTCATCCATGAGTGTTCAGCCGGTGTTGGCACAGTGGTGTGCTAGACAGACCTGAGCAGAGCAGACACATAATGAGCTTGAGAGAGCTCGTTTAGAACAATCCCAGCTATTTATAGGTAATGTGATTACCCGCTGGACACGCTAACTGCTTGACACTTTTAACAATGCTTTTTAATGAATGAAATTGTTGTAACAAAACAAGCTTATATTGCTTTGACCATGATGTGAAAAAAAGTTTTGAAAATAAAAAAACAAATCAAATCCATGTCATGTCACAAAGAAAAAAAAATTGAATTGTGTACATTTTCTTACTGGATTTTAAATCCTCAGGCTTTTAAAAAATACACATTTACTGTAAATGCAGCAGCCAGTGAGGTCTAAAGAAAGTATGGGTTTTCCCACATTCACTGGTAAACACTGGTGTGAGGTGCTCCAACTAAAGTCATCCTGATTGGTTTATCTGTTAGCTAAGCCCGCCCCTCCGGCGATTTAATTGGTCGAAACTGTCTCGCTCTGACTCGCTCTAAACAACAAATACACGTGTTTGTACATCAGCAAGAGAAAACGCACAGTGCGTCCAAACGGTGTTTCTGATGATACCCTAACAATAGACTCGTTTCGATAAAACTGCACTGCACTGCACTTTATAATAGCGACTCTCAGATGTCTTGGAATGTAACAAGATAGAAACAAGAGAGGGAATAGAGGAGAGCAGCTACTTGTTGACAGAAGTAGCCACATAAAAGCACTTGTCTCGTTTTTCAAACGCAGCCGAGATCATACAATGAAACCTCAGGAAATTATCAAAGAAAAGAGCAACCTGTGGATATTTGGATATGGCTCCTTAGTGTGGAAACCTGATTTTGCATACAAGAGGAGCAAAGTTGGCTTCATCAAAGGATACAAAAGGCTCTTCTGGCATGGAGATACTTTTTATCGAGGGGACAAGGAAAAGGTGAGATTTGTCCACATTAATTTACAATCATATTATTTTGCAAATATTTTCTGATGGTTTTAGTTGTTTATTTAGTCATTTTTCTGTTTATCATGTATTATTTGTTCACTGCCCGTGTCCTTGCTCTCCACAGCCAGGTAGAGTGGCCACACTAGTGGAGGATCAGGAGGTAAGTGTCCTTCATTTGGAAGCTCCGAGTCTATTTTAATACTGTTTACAGCATGCACTATATATTCTATCTATTTCTATACTATTACCAGTCTATAAAAAACTGTTACAAAAGTTGTAAATATTATTTTAACCCAATCACTACTAGTGAACATAAGAAACAATGAAATTGAAGAGAATAATAACTGATGAATGAACTTGTATATGTTTTACTTGACATGTATAACCATTTCATGTATCTTCATATATTTCTACCATTAACATTCCTCCTCCACTTGCTTTCCCTACAGTCTTGCACATGGGGAGTGGCCTATGAGGTGACTGACTCCCAGATTGAAGAGTCCCTTCAGCACCTAAACATGAGAGAGGTTGTGTTGGGGGGTTACATAACAGAGATGGTGGAGTTCATCCCTAAGGAGAAGGGTCAGGGTGCTCTGTTGGCCCTCGTCTACATTGCTACTCCTGACAACCCCATCTACCTCGGCCCGGCCTCAGACAAGGAGATCGCAGCCCAGATTGCCACCTGTAGAGGGAACACGGGCCACAATATGGAATACCTGGTCCGCCTGGCAGAGTTCATGAGGCTCTACTGTCCTGAGGTAAAGGACGAGCATCTCTTCTCTATTGAGGCGGCTGTTCTGAACATTTTCCGTGACTGCGGAGGGATCAAACCCCCTGACCAAACGTCCTTTCATCTGGGAGCTACATAAACGCTCCATCATACTTCATCATACAATTGTTAATGTTTTAATACTGGGTAAAAGGGAAATGAGTTTGTTATGATTTGCTTTCAAGGAGAAAAAAAAAGCAGTGGTGGCATTTTCTGTGGCTTAGTTTTTAGGTCATAACGAAACCTCACAGTTATGACATTTTGACCTTCTGACTTGAAGTTTTTCAACGGTTGAAGACAGAACATTTGTACTGTGTACATTCATACATTCTAATAAAAACACTGAAATCTGCATGAAGCCAATGGTGTTTATTTTTCCGTGGCTCATGCTCAACCCACAACATGTACGTTTGAACAAGTCTCCTATTCATGTTTGCAGTCATGGCTGAGGAATGTACAGCTGTAGGCTCTCAGAGGAAATGCTGACTGCTCCTCAGAGACTTGTTAACTGCACAGACCTACCAGCTTTTATGTATCTATTACACTGCATTGTATACATGCTGTGTACACTCTGGATGTTTTGTAGACATCGGGGGGTATTCTGTGCAGTTCTTGAGTTCATGTCACAACAAGCAGGCTATACAAACGTTTTCTTTTTATGATACCAGGATTGCCTTAATCTCTTAAAGTCATATAGTTACAGTGGTGGGTCCATATTTTAAAACTCCTGTTGTGCAGCCAAGCTCAAACACATACAACTTTATTTTAAAATCCCAAAGTTCTCAGGTACAACAAATATGCATGTAAACATCTGGAATATTTATATTTGATGTAATGGTGATCCCAGAAATCAAGCATACATCATGCACCACTTGTCCTGAGTAATATCTAGTGGTGCTGGTGTTGGCAGCAATCTGTGCAAACAGTTAGCTTAGAAGAAACCACAGACCATGGGAGACATGCCTGCATGCTCTTATAGTATAGGCAGAGCATATAGGGGCTGAGCTGGGAGGTGGAGTGCAGATATAGGGTTTCTTTCTCTGTCTGGACTTTGATCGCAAATGCAATAACGTGCACATGCCATATGTCAGATTAAAAAAAGAAAATAGTTCCAACCACGGATAAACTTGCGCACATTTTAAGCAGCACATATATGTGGCTCTGTGGCTCACTGCTCTGCTTTCCTAGAAATCATCCCAGAACTAGGACAAAGGTTTGATCTGTGAGAGAGAGAGAGAGAGAGGACGGGGACATACAGATCAACAAGAGCTCTCATGTAGAACATGCACTGATGAAAGACATGGACAGAAAGTCTCCTGAGATGGACAATTCCCTCATTGCATAACTAAAGCACTATGTCCTGTGGTTGTGCTTTTCCAGAAAACAATGATACAACTGATATATGAAAGAACAGTTTATGGCTCCTGCTGTTGCTAAATCACCACAGAAAATCTGTTCACGACATGTTCTATGTGCTGTCTGTTTTGTTTTTGATGAAACTAAGGAGATCCAGACAAACAGCGGTGAGTCAACAACACTCATGTTTGTCTGTGGCTTCCAACAACATGACATGGTATGATGTGGTACATGTAGTGCGCAACAAAATGATCTGACTCAGTGCATTTGGTATGCCCTTTGCCTCCCAGTCCAAACTCTACTTTGAATTTGTTCTCTCTCATTAATTTGTTGTTGCTTCTTTTTCTGAGTCACCAGTAAAGATATTCACTCAGTAGAAACATGAACGGCTAATCTCATTTCGGATTTGCTGTACAAACTGTTTAACAATACTGTTCGCATGATGTTCAATTCTTTTAATTTGATTTGTTTTTATCCAGTCCCTATGTTAGAATGCCAAAGTCAATCCTCTCCACCCACACATATTGGTACAAAACAATGTGGTACAAAGACACAGCGACTATGTTCAGAGTCAAAACTCCAATGTCAGAGTCATCGTCAGCAGTTCCAACTGTATGGAGACAATTGCAGCTGCAAAAATACATCTGTCACTCTATAAAGAATGTTTTAAATGTGGTTATGAAGTCTGAAAGAAGCAGTTATTTTTCTACTTGCAATAAAAGATCAATTATGTTGCATTAGAGCATTTTGATTTACAGCTCAGTCGAACGCCTCTCATTTGGAGCTATAACAATAAAGATAAGTTAATCAATAAAGGTCCTTACCACACTGTTAGGGCTCTTTGGAGACGTGCAGAGGGAATATGAAACCCTGGGGTCATCAATTCAGAGGATGCTCTTTCACAAAGAGAGGAGCAAAACATTTCCACATGGCTCTGTCTATTATTTTTGCATCAGCATTGAATATACTATGAAACAACATAAAATAACAGCATACTCTATTGACATCAAAGAAGAATGTACAATATACATGGATGCACTGTGCTCCCTATGCAATTTGAACCCCTGATCAATATCAGTACCCTTCCTGAGGTCACTTGCTCTCCAGGAAAAGATGTCAGCCATTATCCTCTGAACAAAACGCACTCTGATTATGAGGAGCACACACAATACCGCAGAGTGGAGGTTGAGGTCATGTCCTGAGGATGCGCGTTTGGCCTATTATGACTCAGAATAGCGGTCACACATCCCCAAAAACATTTTTCCGACTGATGCTTTTCGGAGCTCCCACCTGCATGCTAATGTGTACCTAGCCTGAACTCTGACCTTGGCTTGGTCAGTGCAGGGCTGAAGGTCACCCTGGAAGTGTGTTAAAGAGAAAGTGATTGGGCCACTAATGGAGTCCATCCGCTTAAGAGCCCTCGCCCTCTTATATAGGGGGGTCAGCTCTGTCTGCTGAGGGTCAACTCACCCTTCGCTGGGTTCCTGCCAGTGGACACGAGTGCTGTGCGGTCTGGAGGCCACTTCACCATAAGAGGAAAACCGTCCATTAAAAAGCCACAAACAATGGCTCATGATTTGGCAGTAAACCACATGCCTTCTCTGAACCCTTCTATCAACAAAATAGAAACAGAAACTATTGTTCCTCCATACGTTATTTTACTTAAAGGGTAACTTTGGTATTTTTTAACCTAGACGCTATTTTCCCACGTTTTTGTGTCTAAGTGTTGCCATACAGACTTTAATAGTGGTAAAAACAAACACTCTCAGTGGATATAAATTGACGATGAGGAGTTGCCCCCGAGCGTTTACGTGCAGCTTGTTTATTGGCTGCTGTCAGCAGCATTCTGGCTCTATACTGAACCAATTTCAAAAGTGGTTGTTCCCAGTAGTCACTTAGACACAAAAACACGGGAAACTAGTTTGAAAATGACCCAAAGTTACCCTTTGTGCTTTCTGACTGCTTAGATGAAAAGACTGAATCTGGCTTGTGGTTTGGGCGTGAGCTGCTGCTCATCTTGTTAAAGAAAGAATACTGTTTAGTCTCATCCATCATTGTGCTATAATAAACACCATTCTTTAATCCATTCATCATCGGCAGTGGTTGATGTAAAAACTGTTTCTTCTCATTCAAACAGAACTTGACTCACACTCACTGGATCTTTTAATCCAATCTGTTTGGAGCAGGACTGGGGACTAAACCAGGCTCGACAAAATTAAATCTCAAGCCAGAGAGCTGCCTCCTGCTTCATTAGCCTGCTCTATCCCCGAGGAATGGCACTTTTGCTGCTCATAATTTAATTTCCTTAATCTCTTTTACACTCAAACCCACCGCAGCTGCCTGCGCCTGGCCGAGGGGTGTCGGGCCTTGAGGGGAAATGGATCTGTGAGATCATCTGTGAGGAAACTTTTCATCAGTTTTAACTTGAAAAACAAGTATTTTGAAGTTATACACATTATATGTTGTACTGTCTGAACATTTACTGAGTCCTTGTTGCTCTGATGGAAATTCTTAATAGCAAAATACCATGTAGTATACTATATTAACACTTCACAGTTGCATGGGATCTGGATGTTATTTTTGTTTATGTGTTTGGATCCACATGGTCTCAAGAATCCTCTTCAGAGATGTTAAAGCAATACACCACTGCGTTGTTGAAATGCCTTTTGCCATATTGAACATTGGTTTTATTTGAAGGCTAACATTCCTCACCATGTTTGCCATCTTAGTTGTGTTAGCATGTTAGCGTTCGCTAATACGCAAATTTTACTTCATTATCATCTGTGATGTGAACCACCAAGTGTTGTTTTTTCACTTTGGTTTTTGTACTGCTTAACAAACAAGACACGAGGTGTTCGTAAGTGGGTTGTTTTACCTTTGCACAGAGCCAGGCTAGCTGTGTTTCCCTTGTTTCCCTTCTTTGAGCTCAGCTAAGCTAGCTGGCTGTAGCTACATATTTACAGTACAGTACAGTACAGAAAATATTTCTTTAAATTCACACTTTCTGGGATGCTCCCGTGGCCAAAATAGTGGCAACTTCCTAAGCCAGTGTGTAGCATTCATCAGGGAAATACTCGATTTTGTGGCAAGGCCACATATTTGGAGATTTTCCCAGGGGTTTATCATGTTTATGTGTCAGTATTACTGTGTATGTGGCATGAGACCAGACTAAACCTTTTGTTAAAAGCATTTGAGCAGACAATGGTATTAAGGGAGGGAGAGATAGCAGGAATGCCAGAAAACAAGTCCAACTCAGTTAGTATGCAAACTTCTGCAGATGGCTCAGCATGAGCATCCAAAGGTGTGTTATTCAGTGTAGGGCTGCTTCACTTTGGCAGCATGCATGACTGCAACCAGCATAGTTATTTGAGGTGAGGCCAAATCCACCTTGTGTGTTATTCTTTGTCAAAGCACATCAATTGGATGAATCACGTGGGTTTTTCCAGTGCCAAGGGAAGTGCCACAGTGACAGTTGGCAAACAACCACCCACAACTGAGGATGTGGCCTGTTTTCTTCCCCCTCCAGTAACATTTTGAAGTCCTGCGTCTTCATTCTTCATTTCTTTAATCAGTCAATTTATATTTTTCTCTTTGAAACGTCAGCCGAAATAAGAGAGTAAAAAACAAAAAGGAGTGAAAACCTAATGACCTAGTTGTGGAGAGCTCACACCCAGTGAAGAGAGGGACAGGTGCTTGTTTTGGTAAAAACAGCACACTGTTTGCATTGTAGCCTGTGCTACAGAATGATTGGCCAACTCATTAGCTATACTTAGTTGTTGAAAGACGCCGCTTTTCTCTCTTGATGTCAACACATGCCACAAATAAAATGATTGCACAATGTTTCCCCTCAAAGTGCCACAGAACTGCCAAAGTATTCCAACAGCTGCTAAATATAGACTCAAGGGATCAACCAGGTCGTCAAGAAACTCTGAGGGAATATTAAGAGGTGTGGTTTAGGTCTTTCTTTCCTTAACCTTGGTAATTTAATTAAAGATTTGTTTTAAGCTGGATATGCCATACATGCCTCATGACCTACATTTGATAGATTATATAAAACAGTCATTCCTAAAGACTAGGTCGAAACCCACAGGTGAGTCACAGGAGATTTTATTTGGGTTTCTTTTAACATTTATATTTGCATACACCTTTGAACCTGAATGTTCGTATTGTTCTGATGTTTGTAGCCTACTTTGAATCTCAAATAAAAGGCTAGCATCCATTCTGTTTGTTTGGCTGATGAGAGAACATAAACATAATGAGTCGCCTGTTAACTCCCCTTAAATGCATTTATTTGGTCTCATTTATAAAGTATTTAACATGCATATGTTTTCACTCGCACATGCATAAAACACAGTTCTGATTCATCAAACATATTTGTCTCTTCTAAATGGCTGGTTTACCCATTCAAGATTATATAATGTGATGTAGAAATGGCAGTAAATTCATTAACGCAAATTCGGTGTTCTCACAATTTATAGACAAGGCCTGTTGTGAATTGGGTCGCGGTGGTTTGTCATTGTGTGAGGGCCCAGAAAAGAGTTTGGGAAACACTGATCTAAGGTAACTAATTCCACTTAAAAGTTGATGTAATCTTGTGTACAAAAAGGAAAGTGGGAATATAATTGTGTTTTAGGGGGACAAGGCCTTTAGTGGGAGTAATACAGATGAGGGACGAGGCTCCAGCCCCCCCTGTTGGCAGATACAAGCTGTAAAAGCAAGTGCATCTTAGAAGTTAAAGTTTGATATGTGTAACCAAAATTGCACTATGTAATAATCAGACACTTTCAAATGACCTTGTGAATTTTTGGACTTTCTTACCTAGGCTACTGCTTGACATTTCCCTCCCTAGATGGCCCTGACATTATGAGGCCTCTAAGCTCTCAGGTACTCTGACTCACTTTCTCAGCCTGAAATCGAAAGACCCTTGAGATTTCCTGCCATTTTTCTCTGGAGTGTTTTCTCTCAAAGAGCAGGAAAGGCAGCTCTGTTTCCCACACACTCACGGAGGTTGGATATCAATTCCATTTTACAGTGTTGCCACTGCAGCACACAATCAAGCAGCTGCAGAGTCATTGTGAGAGTCTCACAGACTTTGTGCTGCAATATCACACAAGTAATGATTTAAGAGGGAATCTTTGCAACATGTTGAGTATAGCCTCTCTCTGCTGGTCTTTTAGGACTGATTGTAAGAGCAAGTTATGTTGTTGATACACAATGTGTGTTTTCACTTCATTTGTGGTTTCATTTGAGTCTCTTCAGAGTGAGAATTCTACCATCAACGCCTTTAATCTTCTGCCCACTCCCTTTCTCTGGAACTTTTTGTTAAAATCCAGCTAATCTCATGCAATAGACAGGCACTTATTTAACATACTTAGACAAAAGCCAATTTTGTAATCAATGAATTAATCTCATCAAGATAACCATGAAAACGTTCTTGTGTTGACCAACATAAACTTAGCTTTTCAAGCACTTTTTTTCCCTTCTATCTTTAGTCTGAGTCAAATGCTTTCCTAAGTGTGTAATGGCAAGTAATGATGCTTTGTGTTTGTTTGGAAAGTTGTATCCCTTTGAAAAGATTGTGTTCTCATGTTAATCAGCCAATTGCGGCAGAGTTTCCTGTTTGAATTGATTCTAATCGAGCTCTGAAAGAACATATGCTGCTGTGTGGATTGATGTGGAGCCAATTGAAACTAAGAAGAAGAAGAAAACACAGATGCTTCAAAGGCCAAAGGGTGAGACCCCTGGTGATATTGTTATCAGTTCCCTGGAACGCATCGGATCAAACATTCAGGCGTTGAGGGATTGATGTGAATTTGCATTTGTACGTGGAATCATCATGACTTGAACAGCTTCCAAAGAAAACGTCTTTGATTCTTGTAATGCCATGTATTTTTTTCATGTAGCAAGTCTTGCAACACTTGTCTTTATTGTTACATAATGCACAATAACAAAAATGACAAAAACAAATATCACATCTGATGATCTCACCTGGAAAAAACAAAGGTCTGGTTTTTCCATGACATATATTGGTTTTGTAATGCACGTCAGTCAGCATTGTGTAATGCACGTCAGTCAGCATTGTGTAATGCACGTCAGTCAGCATTCCAGACTTGTACTGTCACCAGCTCTGTGTGACCTCGACAAAAGGTAAAGAAGTACTTGAGGTAACGATGTCCTGATAGAAGAGATAGCTTGCAGGTAGCTCCACAGACAACTAAAACATGAGATGTTGTGAAAATGATTACAGGTATGCATAGAAACTACTACATAAATCTACACTGTGATTCCTCAGTTTGGTGAAAACACAGAGCGGGAAATGCAGTTTACTTACCTTTTTATTTGCTTCCGAAATTACAGCTTTGTAGGACCCCTATAATATTTGCTATTCAAATTTTGTTTTAAATTGATCTGCATTCTACTAGTGCTAATCAGCTGCCATTGACAGGCTTGTTAACATCAGCCTAACTATAATTATTATTATTAAAGGAAAGCTCCGAAATACGATTTCTTGCTAAGAGTAAAAAAGAAGAAGAAGATTGAACTACTCCTTAGCTTAGCTTAGCATAAAGACTTGAAACAGTCCGTTTGCTTCACGTCAATCATTCAATCATTCAATATACTTTTTAATTTTTATTTAATTTGCTGAACAAAACCAGATAAAGGTATAACCATGAGACTGGAATCCAATGTGACTGAAATGCTATTTCTATACAATATGCTGCTAAACCACTGAAAGTATTAAATACTAAGAGTTGAACACTCAACAAATCTGCTTCATCAGGCCGGTGCGGGTGGTTTGATCCGATCTGATTGGCAGTGGCCTGGCAACATATGCAAACAAAACCATAACACATTCTGTCACATTTTGATTCAAGTTGAGCACAGAATTATGTGACATCACTTTGTCGAAACTAACCCTAACCTCTTAAAACCGGTGAGTAGGGCACAGATAAAACAGCACATATAGAAGTGTCTCATGTGAAATAACCAAAACTGGCAAATTTGGCAAACATATATTGTGTTCATGTAGTACCCCATTGCACATAGTTAGAAAATGAATTTCAGGGCCTTTAAATGTGTTTTTAATCAATCTATGTATTAATTTAACAGTCAGAGTCACCAAGCAGATCAATTGAAGGACACTTGTTTGACTGTTTTGAATCAGGGCTACTGTATATCCCATGAGGCATGGAGGACAGCCCCCCTGTGATGCTTTCTGGAGGGTAAAGTAGGATTAGTCCGCTGCTTCTGGACCCCTGCCAGGGTTTAATGGAGCAGGAATATCTAAATTGACGGGTCTGCTCGCTGGCCAACAAAAGACCAAAAACACTTAGGCTTTACTTAGAAATTGGGACATGCTGACTTACCCTAAGCTGGTTCAGATCAAAATGATTTTAAAAAATGGTTATGATATTAATTCAGATTAACTGCAAATGCACTGATCCAACTAAAAAGGCCAGGCATGTATTTCCTCATTCCCACGATTGCAACGATTCAGAGATGTAATTTATGCTTTCCTGCAATAACTGGCTACAAATCAAGAATGTGAACCACAGGGGTCAGCTGAGAGGTAGGGCAGGGGTGGGGGAGAGCCACACAGGTCTGAATTCCCATGAATCACTTGGTGCAGTGACCATAAGGTGCTAGAATTCGAGTTGTCTTGGGAAGGGGGTTGTATCTTGCTCCTAGTAAACTGGAGAGCTAGCATCTAAAATGTGAATCTTTTTTGGGACAGATGTCATTTGGCATTCTGTGGCAGAACATACAAAAGAAATGTCTATGTGCATCGGTAAAAACTTCCTAAAACTGAGTGCATGTCATCAATGAACACAAAACAAATGAATCCACCACAGTTTATATGTTTTGTGTCAAATTCAAGCAAGCGGGTCAGGATCCTTAACATTGGGAAGCAAACAGTATCACAGAGATTATGTCAAATAAATGTTTAGCAAGTGACAATGTGTCCCCGCTGTGACCTTAAAGTCACATCTAGGAACGAAAGAAGACGGGGGAATGATTTCCATGATGAGAGGTCTCAGTGTGATGGAAGCACCCATCCTGCTCTAATCCTCACCACTTAAGAGCCTAGGCAATATCTACTTAAAGACACATTATGCAGGAGGTGTTATACAAATGGCTTGTTTATTGCTCCATCTCCGTGTCTGCCACTTGTTTTGTGCCCTGTCTACAGTGTGCCATGCTGATCTCTGGCTTAGAGAGGAACATAATCTCTTAACACCTACATGGCAGATTTCTCTATTGTTGTCAGCTTTAAGATACAACAGGAATTTGAATCAGTTGTTGGGTTTACTTTTTAACAACCAGAGCAATAGTTCGGAGAGACATGAGAGGCATTTGAGTTTATGTTATTCCTGCATTAATTCATGAGTCAGTCAACATGAGAGGAATGAATTTTAAGGTGTGCTGCGTTTGGGGGCCCGCCCTAATCTGCATGTTAAGAGACTTACTAAGCAGATTACTTTTATGGATCTCTGTCACGATACATTTCTGCATGTCTAGTCATGCAGAGAGAGAGAGAGCGTGAGAATGCAGAACCAAAACATGTTTGTAGCATCCCGACTGATTCTCTCTAGACACTGAGCCACTGTTAAAGTCATGAACACGCTGCTGACATCTGCTTCACAGGTTAAGGTACATGCAAACACGTTTGCATTCAGTAGCACAGTGTCTGTATTTGCATTTGTAGCATTGAAGAGCAGCTTACTGGTTGAGCTGTGATGATAAAAGTGTCTGTTACAGGAAAGAGAATCTTTGGATGTGGAGATATTTAAAGACCGTTTCCTGTGTTTGACATTTACCTTGGCTTAAGGAACACAAGCATTGTGACTCACAGCTGCCAGAGGTGTAGCATGGGAGCCGAGCTGGCAACATGACGTGTGTTGGGGGGGGGGGGGGACCAGATGTTGTCCTCCTACCATTGGGAATAAACTCTATCACTCACAGCGCAGGTGGTGGGAAAAGCGGGAGAGAAAGGGAGAAAAGAACGAGTGAGCAAGAAACAACGGCAAACAGGAAGCAGAGACCTTACAACACAATGCACAGAGTTTCCTGCAGGCTCAGACAGATAAGGAACAACTCATTGTTTAAAGCTTTATTTTCACCCATAAATGTATACCGATCTCTAAAACCACATTTTACCAATGCTCTTACAGTTCTTCTGCAATACAACGATGATAATGTGCATTTTGAGTTTTTTAATGTATACACTCAGCTCGAATACCGCAAAACTATATAACTGCAGTAATGAGTTTATTCAAAGCAAAATACAGTAAGAGAATGTGTATTCATTATTATAAACATTTTATCATTATGACAAAATAAAGCCTGTTTCATAAGGTCAGGGGACAGACACAAGGATTTCTGTGTGGTGATGATCTGAAGGCTCGATCATAAGCATCATAACCCGCTCATTTATTACCTTCATGAACACAATCAAATATTCCTACAACTTTGCACCAGAAGCAGTTCCATGCAAAAGAAGCACAACTTGGAGTAACTGCCTAATAATGTCAAACAATTAATAGATATTCACCAACAAGTACATTGTTTTGCTGTGTAAACCACAAGTGAATGTTTGATGATTTTAATTTCAATAAAGTAGGAATATTATTTGGGTGTATTTATGAACCCAGTCACCCTGAAAGAGACAGGATGAAACATGGCACATTTAGCTTCTGCCATAAACTGCAGCTGGTGACAGTTTAACAATGTCCCCTCCGCTGTACCCTTTACCCCTTTTACACATGAGAATAAAGCTGCCTTCAGAAAATTGAATTCATAGATTGAAAACACATGAACAATAAACCGAGTCAGGGAAAAACAATCTCAGATACCGAAGTTACTGAGGTGTGATATGGTGGCGAAGCACATTACCTAACAATTAATAAAGTGAATTAAGAAATGGACATCTGGTCTTTTGTGAAAGATGACAATTTTCTGTCCCACTTGAAGACCAAAAATACACTATACATTAAACACAAAAAATTAAATAATGTGTCTGACCATCCGTGAAATCTCAAGAAGTTGTAGTCTGTTGAGAATAAACTGAAAGCAGCGTCACGATGAAGCACAAGGTGGACACCAACATGCAAAAGCCAATGCTGGGGCAACACCTCCCTCTAGGGATCAATACTGGTACTACACTCAATTATCAAATACATTAATGAGCGATAGAGACTGCGAGAGGCAGAAGCAAATATAGAAGCAGCACGAGCTTTTAAAATGAATCAGTAGCCTGAAAAAATAGCTTCTTTCAAGCCCTTAAACTACAAAGTTATTAGTAGCAGTATATTTGTAGATATGATAGATATAAATATATACTTACATATTGCACAAGATAAGATACACTTTTTAGACTATTAAGCTTTATAACATTGCACTCTGCTGTGCAAGTCGCAGTCTGGAAGTTACTGTCTGTACCTACAGCTGACTTTTACCGGCGGTCAGGCCCGTCACGTCTTGGTGGGAGTGACTATGTTAATCAGCATCAAAGGGAAACAGACTATCTGATTGGGTGCCTTTGTTCTTTCAAATCGAGGTGTCCTCTCTCCTTTATTGGCACCAACGGGCCCCTGGGGGAGAAGACATCTTTTACAGTAATGCTGCGCTCCTGCTTGGACTTTGAAACTGCTGGGAAAATGGAGTAGCCTAAATATATAAGGAAAGATGGCCTGCCAGAGACGTGATAAACCCAACAGGCTGAGGGGAGAGCTGAGCTGCATGCTGGTTGGTGATGGAGCTGTGGGGAAGACTAGCATGATTATCAGTTACATCTTCAACGGATACAACAGCGAGTACAGACAAACAGCTTTTGATGTTTTCACCGGTGAGTGAAGGTTATTCTTTAAAGGTTGAAGCTTGCTTGACTCAGTAATACAACTGGTTTCTATTTGACTTACAGGTTTGGTTCATGTGAATGGCATCCCAACTCGTATCAAACTGATAGATACTGCTGGACAGGTAAATGTTCCACACCACAATGGAATTTCTTCACCAGACCATTTAGTCCTTTCTTCCTTATCTCTCGTGAATTTATCTGACAGGAGGAGTTTGGCCATCTTCGCTCTCTGTGCTACGCTCATGTGGACGTCTTCGTTCTCTGCTTCAGCCTGGTGAACCCTGTCTCCTTTGACAACATCACCTCCAAATGGATCCCACAAATCCGAGCCGGCAACAAAACCTCTCCCATCCTTCTGGTTGGAACTCAGTCGGACCTTTGCCACAATGTGGACATCCTTATTCATCTGGACCAGCGGAGCGCCAAACCAGTGCACTTCAGCCAGGCCAGAAGGCTGGCACACAGGATCAGAGCTCATGGCTATGTGGAGTGTTCTGCTCTGACACAACACAACCTCAAAGATGTGTTTGACTGTGCTATATTTGCTGCCATCAAGCACAAGCACACCGGCAAAACCTCTCCAAAGCTCAGCCTGCTCAAACGTTTCAAGATTTTTTGTGATTGTGGATGGAGGAAAGTCTTCAGAGTCAACTGATGTGTGGTCAAAGAGTGGATTCTGCTCAGTAGACACAGTCTGTTGGGGGAGTCTTATGGCATATTGTGCATTTGTTTTCAAATGTTTCTCCACAGAATGTGAATTGTGCACTGAAACATAATTCATGATCATTGACAACCTGCATTGACATGCATTGAAATGTTACAATCCTTATCCAAAACTCATTGCATTAAGTAAACTACATATTCTGCTCTTTTTTACGTCTTCTCTGTCCTTTCCTTTCATTCATGTTTTATTTGTTACCGTTGTTCATATTTTTGTGTGTGTATGTGTGTGTTAAAGCTTTGTAATAAATGCACTATGCAACCCATATTTAATTGCCAGTTGTGTTTTTTTAAAATTGCTTTCATAATTAAATTGGATAACATATAGTCTGCAGACCCTGCAGAGGAAGGTAGCCTGCTGTTAGTGAAGAAATGGAGGGAAAACACAAAAGACTCATTTAAGACAAATGGTCACCTGCTGATACTTTGAAGTGTTACTTTACAAGACAAAAGCCATTTAAATCCATCCTCTGTTTGAAAGCTTATGCTCAGGCATGTGTAACACAATTACTTTTAAAACAGCCACCCACTTGGAAATGTCTTTGGTAAAATGTTGTTCGAAGATGAATATTTAATTAGAATTGAAAAGGATTGTGATATTAAAAGAAAGATAATATTCATTAAAATGTATTGTGACATTTGGGGCAATTTGCCACAACAACTAAGACCAAGGTCTTATTATTTTTAAGTTGTCTGTATCTTATTCATTTACATGTATCAGAAGAGCACAAAAACACTAAAGAAAAACACATGAGACAGACAAAAACACATGAGACCCAATAACATTATAGCAATATCTGCAAATTAATTTAAATATTTGGTTGTGCCTCTTGCTTTCATCTTGTAATAACTTATGGTATTTTACTGTGCTTTGGGGTAGCATAAATCCAAGAGGATTTGAGTGCCTTTTGGAAAGACTGGGTGTAAAAAATGTAGCCTACCACTTCCCCTCCATAAAATATTTGCATAAAAGACACCTAAACCCTGTAGACAGAGGGTATATCATCAGGTTTTATATCAGTAATCAGTTCAATTATTTGAGTTAAATTTGCAGACAAGTTTCCTTTTGTGAGCACATGAAAACATTTTGTCAACTGCACAGAAACCGTCGTCTCTGCTCGTGCGTCTCACAGCTTGTCCGTCTTGTATAACTACGTTTCCCATCATGCAACAGCACGTTACCCTGGTCTGACCCTGTGACTGAAAATAATCTGATCAGCTGATCTGACCTGGCAGCAAAATAACGTAGCTAGTGAAATCTGCTAGGGAGGGGGCCGAAGAACAAAACAATGACACCGCTCGGAAGGATTCAAATGCAGTAACACTTTTTAAAATACTTTTTAAACGAAATAGCGCGGATTTCCCTCCCGTTTTAAAGCAAAATAGTCCGCTGATACCCGAGCTTTTGACGTCGACTGGTTGTTGTTTTTGTTGATATGTTGTTACAGCTCAGTTGACAGACTTGAGTCTAGCTGCTTGTTTGTACGGCTATGAACTGTTCGTGCTTGCTGGTCCGCTAATTACATCTTTTTTTTGGGGGGGGGGGGGGGGAAGTTAAAACTGTCCATCGAAACCAGCTAGTCTTAAACTAAGTGTTGCTGTTTGGATGCCACATTATCTACCGAGTTTGCCAGCGAGCTATTGTGGATCCGTTTGCTAGCTAGCCTGTTGTTAGCGTCAACATTTGCACATTCATCCTTCAGGGAGAGTTCATTGTCTCGGTCGGTACTGTATACCTGTAACGTTACATGTTAATATTTTATTTATTTTGTGAGCTAACCTTCTATATATCTTATGTAATTCTGCAGCTAAATGCTAACTTTGGTTCACGAACAAGCTAACTGTTATTGGTAAAAACATATCTGGTGTAACTCAAGGAGACAGCTGTTTCTGCTTCATTGCCTCACTGTTTGTTGCACTAAATAACATTATTATTACCATTGTACGTGTTTTAAATCCATGCTACGAAAACTAGTTTAATATATAGGATTATTGTTGCGAGTGCTTTATTGTTGAGACCACCAGCCCTGTTACCATGCAGCTGTTGTAACTTGATTTTGTTGTTGTACAATTTCCATTAACTACTATTTGAAATAGCTGGTACTGTTATCAAGGCTGTTACAATAAGCACTGCTCTGTTTTCAAGTTTACCGTGTGAGAAACGATGAGTGGGCATGGCTCATCTTCAGAAAAGGGAGTCAATACTAGCCTAATATGTCAAGAGAGTTATGCCTGTGGTGGCTCCGAGGAGGCTGCATTTGAGTGCGATGAATGCAAAAGCTTGCAGTGTGTTCGTTGTGAGCTGGAGCTCCACAGTCAGGAGCATCTGAAGAACCATGAGCGGGTTCAGATAGGACCTGGGCATGTCCCTTACTGTGACAACTGTAAAGGAGGTAATGGAGACAACGGCAAACGCCATAGATCTGTGGTTCGCTGCCAGAACTGCAAAGTCAACTTGTGCCAAGACTGCCAGAAACGCACCCACAGTGGAGGCAACAAGAAGAAACACCACCTCATATCTTATCCTCCACCACCCAAACCTGCCGAGGTCAACTCTGTCCAGACATCTGTCCCGCCCGCTGTCCAAATACCCGTTGAGACCAAATCTCAGAGAGCAAAACTTCTGGAGAATATTTCCAGTTTTCTCCTGGTTGACGAGAATGAGGAAATGCAGGTGAGTTGTGCAAGAATCACACTTGTCATGTGTGATCACAGAATCAATACAACAAAACAAATAAACAAATGTTAACTCAAAACTCTTGTTTCTCCGAAGATAAAAGATGAATCCTCATTTGTAAAGAGCCTCAGCTGCAACCCTGACCAGCTGCTGAAGGTGGTGTCCATCTTTGGCAACACAGGAGAGGGCAAATCTCACACCCTGAACCACGCGTTCTTCATGGGCAGAGAGGTGTTCAAAACTTCTCCCACACAAGAGTCCTGCACGGTGGGTGTATGGGCGGCGTTTGACCCCTTCCGTAAAGTAGTAGTCATCGACACAGAGGGGCTGCTTGGGAACAGCTCCAAACAGGGCCAGAGGACCCGTCTCTTGCTCAAGGTGCTCGCCATCTCCGACCTCATCATCTACCGCACCCATGCCGACCGACTCCACGACGACCTCTTCAAGTTCCTCGGGGATGCCTCGGATGCTTACTTGAAGCATTTCACCAAGGAACTGAAGGCCACAACAGCCCGCTGTGGCCTGGATGTCCCTCTGTCCACCTTGGGCCCTGCGGTGGTCATCTTCCATGAAACAGTCCACACGAAGCTGCTTGGTTCAGGTAAAATATCTAAACACTTCTGTTACTCTCAGGTCACGCTAGTAATGGGTGGAGTGTCATTACTTCATCTGTAGCACATTTATTAGACAAGTCAAAGAATTTATTTGGAAGACACCCATTGAAACAATACTTTGTGACTGTATCACCATGATTGTAGGTCTGCATCACCACGAGGGGCGGGGCTTCAAAGTAAACTAAGGTTTAAGCTCTGCAGATAATTTCAGCTTCAGCAAATATTAGCTTACAGCCTGTTTGTATGTCCCTGTTGCTAACAATCTGCATTCAACAATCTGCTTTCACTTTTTGTGAAATGTGGAAACAGTACTTCTTGGACTAAAAACAAAACTGCATAATGTGAAAGGAAGTCATAAAAAACATCACATATTTATAGCTGTTTGAAAGACAATGCCAGTTTTTGTGTATTGTGTTTTAGTCCAGTTGCTACAACTCATACTTTACATAGCTGTCAACCATTTTCCACTTTATACAATTCACTACAATTTAAATGTAGTCCCTGCTTATGAGGGAGAAAAACACATTCTAAATATGGTAGGCCTTGGAGGGTAAAGTGCACATGATTTGTAGTAACTACATTATGAAGGAATACTGGTATGAGCCTTCAAGGCTTGGGGCAACAAATTTGTAAGATTTATTACGTATGTGTTTCTGGGAGGGATGGCTGATGCTGCAACATTCTTGACACTTTAATATTTCATTTAATATCTTTCACATACCATAACTGGTACAATAAAGCACGGTATTGTAAGAACTATGTTGTGTATCTGAAGCAAATACTGATTTATCTACTGTACATTCTGATTACACTCTGTAGTAATTATCTGTGTCTTGTTTTAGATAAATCATCTGAGTCAGTAGACCGGCTGCTGTCGGCGCGCTTCAAGAAGCTTTCCCGTTTCCCAGAGGCCTTCAGCTCTGTACAGTACTGGGGCACGCAGACTCTCAGCCCCCCGACTGACTTCCGTGGCCTGCAGAATAAACTGGAGCAGCTCTTGGATAACAACGCCACCCGTTCCCCACGCACCCCTCTGGTCATCTTCAAAGCCCTGCAGGTATAGCGATGTATACAGTTTGACTATCAGCCAGCTTCCGGCCTGCTTCAGACTGGCTGGTTGTTGTTATAAAGCCAGCATTGAACTGCACTGATGTGTCATTTGCTGATAAACTGTTTCCTGAATTCAGATAAAGATGCATTTTAATCAGCACAGCTCATGTAACTGTTCATAAAATGCATTATTCTGTTTCTATGCAATGTCACAGTGAAGTGGAGGTGAAACCCCTGGTTTCCTCTGGGTCTAGCTCATTTCTGCTGGTCCTTGGTTCTCTTGCAGGCATTGAGTGAGCGCTTTAATGGAGAAATTGCAGGTGAGCTTGTAGCCCACAGCTGCTTCTTCCCTGATGAGTACTTCACCTGCTCCAGCCTGTGCCTCAGCTGTGGGTCAGTACCTTCCTCCCTTTAAATACATTCCAACCATTATAACTTGTCCTTCAATCCCTTGCCCCTCTGATTGTTAAACATTCTGGCGGTTTACTTTGGTCTCAGATCTGGCTGCAAGAACAGCATGAACCACTTAGAAGAAGGAGTGTGCCATGAGGCAAAGCACCGTTGTCGTTATTCTGTTCAGTATGATAATCGCATTTACACCTGTAAGGTAAGCACAGTCGCTCACCTATATCGCTTAGCTAGAACTAATTCATCTCTCTATACCACTGACTGTGTCGTTCCTCTTGTTCCATGACTGATGCGTATAACGTCACTGTGTGTTGCATCACTTTAGGCTTGCTATGAAGGGGGAAAGGAAGTGATAGTGGTCCCTAAGACCTCAGCTTCCTCAGACTCTCCATGGATGGGCCTCGCCAAATACGCCTGGTCTGGGTGAGTAGCAGCACAATGACCCGCAGGGTGATGTGTAACACGGCTTGGGTTCGGCTCATGTTACCTTTTACACAGCCTCATTTTAGCTCTGGTGTTCCAAACTCTGACCTAAAATCTTTTTTTTTCTATTTACTTTACTAACATATTCCAAGTAATACCTCAGATATTTACATTTATATTTTCACAGAGACCTGTACATTCATGTGTCTGCTGTATGTTAAGGTACGTCATTGAATGTCCCAACTGTGGAGTGATCTATCGGAGCCGTCAATACTGGTACGGGAACCAGGACCCTGTGGATACAGTTGTCCGCACTGAGATCCAGCATGTATGGCCCGGGGTAAAACAAACCAGCTGTTTGATTTGTTATGATGCTGCCTTAACTGTCTGTAATCATACAGACCTATCATTACGTCTAGAGGTAACCATCTGTCTACTTATGTAGTGTAAACCTGTCTCCTGTTTGCAGTCGGATGGCTTTTTAAAGGACAATAGCAATGCAGCGCAGCGTCTTCTGGATGGAGTCAACCTAGTGGCCCAGTCTGTGTCAGAGCTCAGTGTCAAGCCTGCCAAGGCCGTCACGTCTTGGCTGACGGATCAGATCGCCCCAGCCTACTGGAAACCCAACTCCCTCATCTTGGTGAGTGACTCACAGCCCCACCCTCTGCCACCCACCACCAACAGCCAAGTCAACACTTTCGTGTCCAGAGCTATGTTTACTGTCCGTGGTGATCTTTGCCTATTACGCAAGTCATAGCTCTTCATCAATAAAAACATCTGTTGTTATTGCTTTTTTTCTTCTTGTACAAGGTGTGCCATAAGTGTCACGCAGTCTTCCAGGACAACGACACCAAGCATCACTGCCGTGCCTGTGGGGAGGGCTTCTGCGACGGCTGCTCTTCCAAAGCTGCCCCCGTCCCCGAGAGAGGCTGGGGCCTGGCCCCTGTCAGAGTCTGTGACATCTGCTTCGAACAGAGAGCTTCATACGCAGGTACACACTGTTCCTCTTCTGTGTGCCATGCGGCCGAGTAACATTTGGTTGCGGCGGGGGCTTGAGCAAAGATATTTTCTCTATGCAGAGCTGCTCGAGGCAGAGCTCGAGGAGGAAGAAGGTGGAACTCTGGCCAGGAAGGTTGGGGAAGCAGTCACCAACACGTTTGGGGTTGTGGTCACTGCTATTGACATCCCATTTGGTGAGTGTTGCCCTAAACAAAACATGAAGAGGATTGTTGCGTAATGGGAATTAATGACCCAGTAAATGTGAGTGAGTGGATACAATGCCCTCTGGTGGCAGAGGTGTGACCTGCTTATTTACATGAAGAAAGAAAAGCAGTGAGGCCTTGTTTCTAGTTTGAACTCTCAAATATGTTATGCAGGAGTCTGACTTCCCTTATAAGGAATATGGGATGTCCTGATGGCCCAATAGAGCTTGTACATTTACTAAAAGCTCACAGTCCAAACAGGGGCAGTCGGTTCCCAACCGGCCTAGTGTGTTCTACTGCGTCAACATTATGAGTGGACTCAGATGAGTGTCTGCAATTAAAGTTTTTATAAAAGACAAGTTCAAATACTGAATTTGAATTTGTTTGTAACTTATTTCTGCCAATAAAAGGTTTTATTGACTACAAATTTAAAATCCTCCCACACACATTCTCGCTACAGCAGCTGAAACTGACGTTTACGATCTCATGTGTCAGTGCTTCCATATAGGAGTGCTCTGCTACCTAATGTTTAACATGTCAGTTCTTCTATTTATTGTTTCATCTCAGTGCAAAGGCGAGAGAGATGATCAGTTAAGCCTGTTTATTCATTTCTTTTTACGAGACTTCCTGCTGTAAACGCACCTTTTTGCCGTATATGTCTTGAGTCAATAATATGAATGTATTGAGGTTCCTCATTGACTGTGCAGTAGTCTGGATCAGTCACTCTGTCCACACATTTTGGTCCAACCTTTTTTTACAACAGCCAATACGACGCGTTTCTGTCAAGATAATCTCAAAACTGGCTCTGCTGCATTGGAATAAATGCTGCACTCACTCAAAAACACAGTGAAATAGCCCTTTATATTTATTTCATCCAAAGCATTAGTACTGTGATTATTAATGTGTATTGGGCTGCTAAATAAGGCTCCTCTAGACCTATATTGACTGATAAAGGACATATATGAATGTTTGATATCCTGCTGAAAACTTCTCCATATCCATCACCACCCCAAATATGCCTCAGAGCCAGGTCTGCTCTAATCACAGCAAAATACTCGCCTCCACATCCAAATCTTGTTTCCATGTTTCCATGGATACCTCAATCAAGACAGCTGAGGGGTTGAGGTTATGGTGCACTTCAAACAGTAGTGAGGAAGAATAAGCACTGAACAGTCAGCAGTCTAGTATTTTAATCACAGTATGTGAATGCGCCGCCAAATCGAAGGAGTAGCTCAACATTTTTGGGACATTGACGTTTTTAGGGGGAGGTTACGTGCTGGACTTCTGGGTTTCTTGGCCGGGAGCAGTTGCCAGGCAACCGGCAGAGATTTCAGGAAGTCATTGCTTCCTGCCAAGAAAATGTCCAGGACACAACCCCCCCCCCCCCCCCCCCCCCCCCCGTAAAAAACATATCTTGCCGCTCTTACACTTCAGTTTATTGCATGGATTAAACAATCAACATATAACGTTAATTGGACGTTGATGACCTGACAATCTCTGCAGTACATCAGGTCATCAATCAGGTTATTCATCAATGCCCTTTACAAGTAAATATAATGTTGGTCTACAGTATCCTTTGGACAGAGTGAGGCTCGCAGTTCTCTTCTGTGTCGGGTCTTGATGCTAAGCTAAGCTAACAGACATGACAGTGTTCTCAAACTCCTCAGCAAGAAAGTGAATAAGCACAATGTCAAACGGTCAAGCCAGTTCCTTTTTAAATGTCAGCCCTATAATTTACTCATGTAAAAGTGTTACCTTATACTGTATGTGATACCTGCTCGTGTATGTGTGTGTACTTATGTTACGTGTCACCCTCTCTAGGCCTCGTGAGAGACGCCGCTCGTCCTGCCTACTGGGTGCCTGACCAGGACATCCTGTCCTGCCACAACTGCCAGCACGAGTTCACTCCCAAGCTGTCCAAGCACCACTGCCGTGCCTGTGGCCAAGGAGTGTGTGACGACTGCTCCCCGGAGCGCCGGTCGGTCCCGTCGCGGGGCTGGGACCACCCCGTGCGCGTCTGCACCACCTGCAACCAGAAACCAGGAGAACTTTAACAGGGAAGGCCTTCCTTCCTCAGAGCACCGGAGAGAACCACTCACTCGCTCAGCTCGCAGTCTGTCACTGCTTTACCTCCGTTAATCTAAAGGTTCTGTCTTGTTTCTGCGGAAAGGAAGTATTTAGGCGTACATATATAGGACGTTTAGCAGAGTTCCTGTGGCCTTTGTAGAACAGCCGGAACATGTGAGTTACTTGACTGAGTGTGAAACCTGCATTTCCACTCTTGATTATTCAGAGTGAATACTTTGATTCTTATTGACACAAGTCCCGAATTTTACGTTGAATAAGGCTGTTGAGCTATTTTTCTACTATCAGAAAATATATTAAAAAAAAAAAAAAAGTATAATTTGAAGAGTAGTAGTTAGTCGAGGACCCTGTGGGGTTGGTGTTATTAGTTTCCAGCAGTTCTTATTATTGAGCATTGTTTCTCTGATGTCGCACGGTGTAATGGCAAGGTGATATTTTATATCCCTGCGGGTATGTCTGCAGGTTCCATTGCATGCTGTATTGCAACATTTTAGTTTTTTTGCACTACGCCTTTTTCAGCTGTTATAGGCTGTTGCTAACCATGGCCAAAATCCAGATATCCAGATGATCAACTAGTCTGTCCCAAACTGAGCTGAACTCTACCACAGCAGGTCTAGATTGTGGATATCTGGTGTGCCAAATATCATTCAGGTCACTGTGTCTGTGCTGGTATAATGTTTAGATTTTATCATGTCATTTGTGGATGTATGAAAACATAGAACTATGTTAGAGGAGTGTACATTTAAAACGCTAAAAAATATTTATGTATTGAAGATTTTAAACAACAACATATTAACACTCTGGTATGCATGACAGTCTGAGAGATCCATGGCCTTCTACGTGTTCAGAGGATGGTTTCTGAATGGACCTCACTATCTCTTCTACCAAGCGGCAATTCAGTGCATCCATGTTATAAAATGTATGCATTTCATGTTCACATTTTGTTTTCTTGACACCTTGATTTTAATTGTTTTCTAAATATTTGCAGTTTGTTTGTATGAACATTGTTTTGCCGAACTGAAGAATATCCAAATTTGTTTTCAAACCAGCTTTACATATTTCACTCACGTCTCCGTAGGCACCGACTGACAGGATAAGGACAACACATTTTAGTTATGTTTTAGCTCTTCACAGCTTGTTTTTCCGTTATTATACGTCCGTTATTGATAATGTATATTTTCCTTTTCTGGTTTTTGTTTGATATTAATTACTGTATGGATATTTATATATATATATACGTTGTAGCAACTGTATGCAAACCACTCTTTCTCGCCTTATAGTTTTTGTCCTTTTGTCTTTATTACACAGAAAAAAAATGATGCTCGATTGTGGCAGTGATAAGATATTTAGTGACTGAGACACGTGCTTTACATGTGGACGTCATACAAAGCACAAGGTGATGCCTTTAACACATATGCTTGTATTTTGGTGTTAAAAATGAGAAAAAAAAGGGGTCTTTGTCAATTGTAAACTTTGTAGATAAAGTGAATTCTCTCTTTGCTCCTAGCTTTGAACTTTTTGGTTTTGATGTCTGATGAGGAAATGTTTTGTCTGCCTTGTCTGAAAATAGATTTATCTGTCTGAATGTTGCATCACACACACACACTCACTCCTTGGAGGTGCTACTATTGCACAGTATAGAATAGGAAATACATCATGTCATGTTACTTGTACTGGAGTTCATTCCTGTGCAAAATTGTGCAGTCTGTTGCTTCAGATATCCGTTTTATCTTGCGATGTCCAGTTATTTCACCGACAGACTACAAATCAAGAAGGAATGATTGAAACAATTTAAGCAATGATGTGTGTATACTAAACTGATGGAAGATTTGCATAACATTAAAGTTGTATCGGCTCCCATTAGTCAAAAACATAATCTGGAATTGCCTCTGTGTGTGTGTGTGTGTGTGTGTGTGTGTGTGTGTGTGTGTGTTTAAATATGCCTTTGTCAAACCACTTACTGTACTGTATGTGGGAGGAATAGATCGTGTGCACAACTGTGTATTATAAGCCTTGCTTGCACTCCTCTCCAACACTGCCGCTACAGATAAAGTGAGGGAAAAGTATTTGCTTGGTGCTTATTGATGATGATAAATGATTTAGAATTATTTTAATAAATAATTAAACACAAGCTTCCATGTTGATATTCTGTGCCACTTGCACCGCATGTTTTCAGTGCGCCAGGAGGGAAGTTCACTTGATTCATGACCAAGCTTAAGTGAGGGTCTCTTTAAAAGTGCTGTTATTCAGTTGTCTACAATACAAATACAAGGGAAAACCCTCTAAAATAATTTTGACAGTTTACCCCATGAAGCCACGCCCCATCCGCGTATGCTGCAGATGTATTGGTCCACGATTTCACCCCGAGCTCTGATTGGTCAACTCCTGTAGGTTTCCCTCAGAACTGCAAGACGCCGATATTGCGTTACATTGTAGCAAAATGGCGGCTGTCATTCAGAATCCACTAAAAGCGTAAGTAATTAAAGACATTTAGGACATTGTGAACAATTACTTTGTTGCCAACTTGTACATTAAAACTGGCTGTTCGTGCATGTGTTTTTCAGCCGTGTGCATTTCACTGATTAGGCTGTCTAAATTCGTTTTTGTGTACTTCTTGCATGGCAAAGTAGCCTCGCATAGTTATTTTATTCCACAGCATTTTAACATTTAGTCTTAACCATGTGCGTTCGACTAACTGGCATTTTGACTGCACTAGATGAGCTTTTCCTCCGCACGGCTTCAGCACAACAGAGTGTCGTCTTTCCTGGGCTGTACATTTATTTGGAAACTGTCGACAACGTGCCTTCGCGCTGCACCGAATAATTAAAAGCCGATTTTCTTCGTGCTCGGCTGGGCATAGCGGGGGAATATCATCTGACATTCCGAAAGTCGTTTATAGTTTGTGTGGATTGTCGACATGTCAACTTTGGCTCCTCCGAGCGCAGACGTGGTCAGGACCCGGTAAAGCAAGGGAGGAGGCATTTTGTATTTGCATGCTTGCTGGCGAAATCGACTAAAGTGACAGCAATTTGAGTCCGCCGTTGGAACTAGCTTGTCACTCTGTGCTCAAATAGCCCGTGCTTTAGTCGCATTTATCCTTCAACTTCAAAGAAATGCTCCACCTTTCTCTCCATTTCGCCTTTGTTATACTGTATTGTTTCACCAATTCCACTCGTTAGCATATTACTGTAAGTTAGACCCCGTTTGCCTCCTGCTTCATGTCATATTTTCTTTAATATTTACACTAATAATGTGTTGCGTTTGCTGACACGCACATTCAGTTGGACGTGACTAAATCGGTCCGCCTGTATTGATGTGTTATCATCATCATCGCGGCTCTGTGGGACTGTGGAGGTAGAGCAGGGACTTCACTGTGCCTTTAAGTGGAGGAGTGCTGGAGATTAGCTTGGTCCAGGATCCTGGGCCCATCTGTCGGAGAGATGCTCCGACAGAGAGGAAGTGTTGGGCACAAGCAGGAGAACCATCTGCTCCTCCACAGAGGTACCCTGGCACCTCCGTGGACTGTAAGCACAAGGAGTGGACCACACATCCACCCACACTGTTGCCATTGTTATTGTGCCATTGTTACTACACCTAGGGGAAACATGCAGAATGATTTTTTTTTGGATACCTGATTGTCCAGTTCAAACTACTTATTTCCATTAGACGTTGACATTTTCTGCAGAGGATAATTTTGCACATGTTCAGAGACTAGTTACTCATAATAATTTAACGCGACTGAACAGTCTTTAGCGAGACAACCCCCCCCCCCCCCCCCCCCCCCCATTGCATGATGCCCTGGATGTTTGCTAAATGTCTGTTGAATCTCTATTTATTTTTTGCGCTTTTCATGCCGTGCGTCGCAGTTTCATTGGGAATTGCCCAATACAATCACAGCCTCCCTCTGTTGGCTCCTGAACAGCCCAGTGAAGCACTCGGAAGTTGAAGTGACCAATGCCAGATTAGCAGGATTATTATTGGAAAGTACATTTCCATTATTACCTCGTTGGACTATTTCCCTCTCTTGTGTCCCAACAAGCTTCAGTGTGCGTCTACTGTCAAGCTGCTGTTTCATCTCAGAGACGCTTTAGCATTCTGATGTGGAATGTCTCCTTGCTATAAACTGTGCTTAATGAAGTGTTTCGGTGTGTTATAATTAGCCTCTGTCTCGGGTTTCTGACTTCATTTCACACGTTTGTCGGATTATAATTAGTCACACTTGACACTAATTGGATGTCGCTCCTGTGGATCATTTTGACCCTTTTTTTTGTATTAAGATGATTCACTTCAGGGAAATGAAACGCTGGTTTGACTTTGTTGTAGAGTGGTGGATGAAGCTGCGGCGGTGCAAGCCTGTGCATGCTCGTGTGAGGTCTGTCCCTCCTATGAGCATGGGAGGACAGTAATCTCCAGAATCTGCTGATTAAAATGGAGTCTGGAATATTTGATTAAAAAAAAAAAAAGAGGCTCACAAAGCTGCTCATTAAAATTTTAGCCACAGCTGGAGTTGGACACATCTTCCAGCCACAGCTCTCCTGATATTACATCGGCGAGCTCCTTCCCCATTCGTCAACTACCATGCCATTGGTAGACTTTGAGTGAGTCAGGCCTGCTGTTTATTGGCACAGCAGTGTGGAGGTGTATGGTCTGGTTTTACTCCTGCCCTCACCCAGACCGTGTTGCTCTGATTGGTGTAATCAGCAGTTGTTGTCAGGATGCAGTCGCTCTGTCGGCCCTCCTCCCCCTCGCTTGTTATGTGGTGGCTCTAGCTTCCTGTGAAGGAGCAGTGCACCTGCAAATTTGAGAACCCTCCTGAGGAGAGCTGAAGTTGTGTTTGTAGATCAGATTTTTATTCTCATTTATTCTTCACGTCAGATATTATATTCTTATATTATTATTTCCAGTGCTGCTGGACCATTTTGAATTTAGACACTGGAGTTTATACACGACTGCTCATGACTACTTTGCCCCTGTGAGCTACACTCCTACAAAAGTAGTTTGTCGTCAGATATGCAAATTGGGTGTTGACACTCGCGCGCATTACGGTCGCAGTCATGTGACAAAACGAACCGTTGACAGAAACGCTCTGATAGCGGAGGCCCCACTGGCCACAAGATTTGCTTTTGTTCCTCGCCCTTATGCGTACACACTCACCTTCTCTACTCAACTGGAAGATATTGAGGATGTGTGGCACATACCTCTGAGGCACCTCTTTAAGCCCTAAAACCGTTTAGTTTGCCGCCTCTAGGCAGAGCTACATTTTACAGGATAATTAGGGTTTATTACAGCTTGGGTGTTGTATTTAAAATATCATTTCTATCAGTGTTGTGTGGAACTGGATTCACAAAAGTAATTGTTGCGATCTGGGAACACAGAGAACTCACACAAAAATAAAATCAATGGTGCAAGAAATGAGCATTCAAGCGATCAGACAGTTTGTACACAAGCCAAGAGATTATCTGAACCTGTGTTTCTGGACCCGGGGGTCCTGACCCCTCAGGTGGTGGCAAGATGAATTTAAGGGGTTGATTAGCAAAAGAGGAAAGCAGACAAATATACAATTCTGCAGCACAATGTGAAAAAATGCTTAATATGCAACTGGTGATGACGGTTTGAAAGTCAACACTATTTTGTTTTATGGGCTCAGAAAGGTTGGGAACCCCCGATCTAAACCACTCTATTTGAAAGTGAAACTGAAAGAGAGTGCACTTGAAATGATGGTGATAATCCGTCATTGTACAGGAAATGGTGTGTGCGCATATTTGTAGCGAGTAGGTCAAAGTGAACCAGGAAGCTGCTCTGTAAACCTTTGATGGATGTTTAGAGCACACAGTTTAAATAATAACTTGACTGTTTGCCTTTTGTTTTTCCTCTTCCAAGTAAGGGTTGGTTAAAAATCTGTATGATTGTCAGATTGCTTGTGTTTTTTTTGACTCAACTGACTTTGATTTAGTGATGTTGCTCAATTCCGTGGGATTAGTCTTAACCACTTCAATGTCTTCCATTTCAAAGGAGAGTGGAAAAACAGAACATGTGCCTCAAAGCAGACGGGAGGGGAGAGGTTGTGTGCTGACATAGGTGTGACACTCTTTCACACCTCTGTCTCATTGGATGTGTGGGTCTCGTCACTCATTGCAAGTGTCTCAAAGATCTCTCGCCAAAACCAGTGCACCTGCTGCTCGGAGTGGCGGGGCTGCGTGTCGATGCAGTGCGTGTCGATGCACGGACAGCCGGCACCCTCGTTTGTTCTCCCTCGCTCCCTTCCAACCGTTCCCTGCACATTCCACTTGAGACGGATCTACATCCTCTCTCGGTTTGTTCAACTCGAGTCGTCTCGGGAGTCGAGAGTTTCTTGGCACTTTACGGCGTGTACCCTTTGAGCGTGCACTGGTCTGCTTTTCGTAAACTGCCATGTCACACTGCGTCTCATCAAAGCTGTGTATTGATATCGGGGAATAGCAGTGAAGCAAACGGGTTAGTTTGATGGGGATTTACTGCTGGAAACGACAGAGCACATAATGGTACAGATCAAGATGTTTTTATGAGCCAAACACTTGTCTTTTAAAATAAATCCTTGAGCACGCTACTGGTGAAGATTTCCAACATCTCAACTTGAGTGTTCAGCTTTGTGGCCAATCTGTTTCGAGTAAATCCCTGTTGTGATGCCTGTTGTGATTCCTGTTGTAAACATTCCTGCCTCTTTAAGGGTGGGAAAGTGCAGGGACGTCTCAGAAACTAAGATGTCTTTAGAAGGCAGAGTGTAGTAGTGATATGATTATTAACTACAATAAAGCCATTATCTTGGTATGAGTGTAACACCAGGAAGGAAAAACAAAGTCCCGTAGTTATTTGTAATGATCTGCCTGTCGGCTTTTAACCTCCTTTTATCACCATCTTGCCTTTTTGAACCCTGTCGTGTTTTTATACTTTTCTCTCTCTCTCCATCATCTTTCTCACACCTTTCCTCCCCTCCCTGCACTCGCGCTGTACCTGCGAGTGTTTACTCTTCTCGGTCACACTGACACGAAGCGCTCTCTTTCCCAGAACCCTCGCACACTGTGGCTTTGTCTGAACCGCAGAGCAGTGGGCTTTGTGCGGGACAGCATTCCTGACATGGCTGTTCATCTGCTGGACGTTGTCTCATCGAGGGTGTAGGGAGTAAATACAGAGGGAGAGCGAGCAGGACCTGGAAGACGCCGACAAATCAGGCTCCCACCTCTAGTTCGAAGATTCCAGGCTTGACTCGCAGCCCGCAGCTCATTAAGTTTCACTTCAAAATGGCCGTCTTCCTAATGTAATTGAGAACACGTGGAGGAACTTCATTATGTGTGTGTGGAGATGTTCATGCTTGGAGAACCAGTAGCTCTGATTTGCCCTGCTGCCCCTGTGATGTAACAGCAGACTGTGGAAATCACACACAAAGTACCTTGCTACGATTTCAGAGTTGCGGCATTTACCCCCATCTTTGATGTAGTCAAATTAGAACCTGCCCTTGTGCTAGGCACTCTACTGAGATTAATTAAGTAGGCTAATTACCATACCAGGCGTGTGGCAGTGATTGAGGGCTTGAATGTGAAATGAAATACCCCCCCCCCCTATTTCACTCTGAATATTAACATTGAAACCCGGAGGGACTGCCAAAACCTCAGTGGTGCTAAGAAAAGTGGAACTAAAGTAGGAGAGTCTCAGCTGCTTGCTGATCGGAGGAGTGACTTTGTATCAGACACCAGATTCTATGTTTTTGTAGCGTAACACAGTCAATGCCGCCGTCGCTCACAGCCTATCTAGAATCAGATCAGACAAAGAGCCCACAGAGGTAATAACATGTTTAACCTAAGGAGTGGGAGCAGTGTTGTAACTTCCCGATGGCACGCTGGAAGAGGAGCGAGTAGCTCAGCTGTCGGTTTGAGACTCGCATTGAACAAGAAGTTTGACGATTAGGAGTTTGAGCCGACGTTGACGGCATTATTTGGGTTGAGAAGCATTTCTAAGGCATACAAATCTTGTAGCTGACTCGGCTCACTGATTTAATGATCTGTAGCAAAGCAACAGGCAATTATCAAGGCGGCATACATGCATGATAAAAAGGCTCATCTGCACATCAAACGATTCTGAATGTGATCACATTCTGGTTATTCTGTAAGCCACTGTGTCAACCACATCGTCCCGTGTCACGGACCTCTGCTGATAACGTTACCCGCCCCGCAGGTTGGGCGACCAGTTCTACAAGGACGCCATTGAGCAGTGCCACAGTTACAATGCGCGCCTGTGTGCTGAACGCAGCGTCCGCCTGCCATTCCTGGACTCGCAGACCGGCGTGGCCCAGAACAACTGCTACATCTGGATGGAACGACATCACCGCAGCCCTGGTGGGTAAACACGCGCATGCGTAAAGGGTTAACGGTGTTTTTGGTCCATTAAGCTTGTAAAATGAATGTCCTCAGCTGTATTATCTGAAGCTATTATTTAGGGTTGCAAATAATTATTTTCATTATTGATTATTCTGTTGATTCCTCTTATTTTTTATTAATCAGTCAAACATTAAGTTAATTCAGTGTAAGACAACAGTAGATGGTGCCCCTCAACATTTTAACACATCTTCAATCTTCTCAATTTGTTAAACCGACCCGAAAGATATTCAATCCAAAATGACAATAAAACAAATGAATAATTTGGAGGCTACTAAGTTATGTTCAAGCAGCCTCAATGTTATTCTCAGTAATGCCTGAGCAATTAAAGTTTTGTCAATCTCAATACAGATACCTCAAACAAAACAAAACAAAAAATCAATAGTCAGTGTGACAATTTGACTCAATGATGTGCAGATCTTGCACTCTTCTTTTCTTCTTTCATATCTGTAATTGTTAATCAGGTGTTTCTACATTGCAAAGATCCTGTAATTGTTTTTTTATAATCAAGGTGTTCCAGCTCAAACCGTCTTGTTGTTGTTGTTGTTGTTGTTGTTGTTGTACAGGGGTCGCAGCCGGGCAGATGTACACGTACCCCGCCCGCTGCTGGAGAAAGAAACGGCGGCTGCACAACGCCACGGACACGCGCCTGGGCATCTACGGCCTCCAGCTCGGTAAGATCCTGTTGCTTCTTCTCCCCCGTCTCCCACCCACCTCCACCACCTCCTTCAGCTCATGTGATGATCTGGAATAATCTGGCTCTAAGCATATCACTCTGCGGTCAGCGCACTGAGCAGAACGGGCTGCCTGTCATTTTTCCGAGGATGAAATCTGTCTGTGTTCATCCCGGCTGGTAAACTTGTTTTGTGAGAAGTAGAACATGTAATTAGATTTACCACTGCTGGGAGCAGCGAGACAGAGTTCGGCCACTGCAGACACTATTTAATAAATGTTATGGAATTAAATTTGGCCTTCTCTGGGCTGCCACATGAAACCGCTCACTCAACACATTTACCCCCCTCTCCTTTTATATTCTCTCTCTCTCTCTTATTTTCTTCTTACCACCTCCCTCGCTGGTTGGTTTTGTCTCTTTTACTCTGACGACTCTTTCATCTCTGCATCCCTCCCCGTACTGTGCCATGCATTCTGTGTGTGTATTTGTAGTGATAGTGATCCTGAGCTCCAGATAATGGTCCATTCTGTGCCCAAAGCTTGCATACCCACTGGGATGTTCCACTATCCATAGGAATGACTGGGACAAAGGAGAGAATCACACATTGTGTTTCGATGGATCTCCATGATCACGATGCTTTAGTTCAAAATGGACGTCTGCATTGCATCGTGGAAAGACGAATGTTTGGAAAGTTGAGAAAGTAAGGAAGCGGGCCTGGAAAGGGAACGCAAGCTTGAGAGATAGCATATGACCGAGCCTTTGTTTCCCAAACACATCCCACTGTAGCCTATTGTTTTCCACTGAGTGTGTGCTCAGGACCGCGCCACTCTGTTCCGTCCCTTTTCCAGCAACAGCGGATTGTATGTGCTGTCTGCCGGTGCCCAGCGGAGGGGAAACGTACCCTGATTTAACCTGGCGTGTCTGATGTGGAGCACGTTCTGCAGCTGGCCAGAGGTGGCCAGCACAGGGCAGCAGCCAGACTCTGTCTCGCTGGCTCGGCAGGCTAACTGATGGTGTGCTGGAGACGGGGGCTGCATGCAGAATCAGCTCCATGCTGCAGGCTGCTGGCGGCTCTATTTTTAGCCCCCCCCCCACCATGGGTTGGGAGGGGGAGGAGGGGGAGGAGGGGGTCTGTCTCGTCGCGGAGAGTTGAAAGTCAACGTGTGCAGACACAATGGTGAGGGGCTGCCTCCGCATGGTGGAGGGGGCACATTTTTAGAGGAGCTTGTTGTATCTGCTCCTCACGCCCATCTCCCATGTCTCCTACCGATGCAGTCTTCTGTCGCTTCAGCACTTCATGCTCAGTATTCTGCAAAAGTCTGGGCGCAGTGGTAAGATGAAGGGCTGATGGAGAGCTGGAGTCATGGGGGGGCTTTGAAGTGTGTCCTCTTTTCAAACACCCACAAAGCAACTGGATGATCGTGAAGCCGTCTGTGGAGAAGAGATTGTGTAAATAAGATCTGCAGATCCGACTGACTGTCAAAGCTTTTGTTTGCTCTGCTTTGTCTGCTCAACCTGCTTGCTTCCTACACTGTTTGTTTGAATCCTCAGATGAACTGTAGGAGGAGATATCGGCATGATGTGTTCAGGTTAAAGCGATAAGCCACTTAACTACATTGTACCTCAGAGATTCCTGTAGACGCAGTCAGCCTAATGTCTGCATAGCGCAGCATCACTGAGAGCTCTTCAATGACAATGCATTCTCTTTCAAAATGAAAATATAAATGTCTTCAGTAATATAGTGCTATGAAATTAGTTGTGAGGATGCATTTTGTTGCAGGAAAAAAAAAAAAAAAAAAAAGATGACAGCAATTTTCCATATGCTTTTATATTACGTCTAGTGTGAGTGAAAGAGAAGAGACGTAATGGAAATGAACGCTGATAGAAAGCTGCTCACACAGCTCGGAGACTTTGGCTCCGATGCTTCTTGTCACGATTACGGTTCTTGATGGTGATGAAGGGGAAGAAACGGCCCGCTGGAGTACTGTAACGCACCGCAGCTCTGGGACCATTTATAAACCGACTGCATTGATTGGATAATATACCTGTGGAAGGGAACAATAGACACGTGTTTGCATCCCCTTAAAGATCGTGGTTTTGATGATTCATCGTGTTTGTTTTTGTCTTTGTGCAGACAGCGGCCTCATGGCCAAGGACACCTTGCCCACCCAGAGCACCACGCTGGAGGCTCTGCTACGAGGAGAGGGTCTAGACAAAAGGAACAACGCTAAGAACGACGAGGACAGCCTGCTGGAGATCCAGGTGAGTTCAGTCACACACGTTGTCTGAAACGCTCGCTGTAGCTCTGTGCATACCATTGCTGCTCGCTGTTGTCTGTCATATCTCAACTAAATTTACAGACTGGACAGACAGTTAGGCGGGGCTTGAGGCCTAATGGCTCATCTCTCCTCAGACAAAGAGTTAATTTTGATATGTTCATGCTTCTGGTAATAAACAAATAACTGCAATAAAGAAATAGTCTCTGGTCCTTTAAGTACCAGTATGATATGTGAGCATTTCAACATGTGTCAAAAAACACAGATGGTGTGGAGAACTTCAAAATAATTCATTGATCTTTTTACTCTGTTGTTGTTGCTGATCTGTGTGGGTTTTTTTTTTTTTTTTTTTACAGCAAGCTGGTGCTTTAATCAGAGCGGAGTGTTGAAATGGTTTTGTCCTGTCTCTGTCTCTCTGCCTCAGAGGGTTCTGGAGGCAGACGCAGCAGAAGATGCTTTCCATGATGACGACGACGACTTTGAGGCGAACACTCCCAAGAGAAGACATCGGGGCAAAGGAAGAGTAAGTGCCCACGTTACACGAGTTGTCTTGAACAGTAGTCGGGGCTCCACTGGAGGTTTAAGAAGAATTGTATTATCGGTGCATTGAACAGTTTAGTTTCTTTATAACACATATACAGATATACATGGGTAGTGGCTGTATTATACACACATATTATCTAATATGTACATGTTGAAAAGCTCTGGGCATACGCTTCTTTATTGGTAAAATGTTGCTAGAGTGCACTCGAGGCGAAATACTTTGAGTTTTTGTCTACAAAGTCAAATCTCCACCACTGAAGAGAATGGAGACCTTTTGATGCAGTTGGAGTGTTTATTAATGTATGTGTATGCTGCAAATATGGGAACTGATTTTAATAATTCATTTATTTATTATTATTATTCAGTGGGTTTTATTTTCCGTTCATGTTGTGCATTCTATGTATTCTATTTCAAATTTTATCAAGTGTTTTATTTTCCCTATTTTTATGTTACTTCTATGTCAATCTTCCTTTAGTGTAAAGCACTTTGTTTTATATTTCTAAGGTACTATATAAATATAGATGATGATTATTATTATTGTTTTTATGATGGTTATTGTTCTAATGGTAATTATTACTATAACTTTTTCCTCAGGGTCGGGGTTCAGGCCGCAGGAAGGCAGATATGAATGAGGACAAGCCATACGTCTGTGACAGTAAGTAGAGATGAATTCTGAAACATGAGGTTTGTTCTTGTGTCATAACCGTTTTAATTGGTGAATGTGCAATGCTGAGTTTAGAATGTGAGATTCTGAATAACAATAATATTTCACAGGCAAATATTGAGCATTTTTACTATAATATTCTTAGTTTGATATATACTGTATCAAAGCAAAATCTACTCTTCATTTTGTAATATTTTTGAATAAATGTCACTAAATTCAGTTCCCTTGTATTGGATCTAAAATTAAGTTTTATTGTCCATATTCTAAAAAAACAGGGAAAAGCACAAGATCTGTTTTTAAAAAATAACTTTTTATGACATACTGCAGTATGACTTTTTATGACTTTCTTATGACATACTATACTATGACCTTTTTTTTGACAATTGAATGACATACTATTGAGCATATTTTTCCTTAAGAACCTGTTCCAAAAGAGAGTCATAGTCTGACTTGTCTTCTTACTTATTCGCTTTATGCTGTATATGTATAGAATAAACACAGATCACAGTCACGGCCTCTGTTGTCAGAAAGTCAATCACCAACCCTGTCTTTTAGATAGAAACAAGGTGAACTAGTGCCACTGTAGTCTCAGGTATTCCTGTACATGCAAGATGTATGTGGAAACTCCAGGCAGGGAGAATTGGATGTTGTGACACACACGCTGTTTTCACTCTTCCTCGTCTGTGCTTGGTGTTTTCTCTGTTTCAGACAGATACAAACAAAAGCAGAACTCAAAATCTTCGGCTTCAGGTACCTTCATTTGTTTCCTTTTTTGACAGTAGTTTTTTCCGGATATTTGTTTATATAGATTGTTGAGTGGTAGTGTCACAAGTGCTGTGAGTGTTGATTTAGCCCCTATATTAATTACTTTTTGTGTTTTTATTTGACTGGCTATTGTAATCGGATCCTAAAGTGCTCACCTTGTTGGAGTCAGAAGCAGAGTAGTGTCCTCCATTAGACACCTTGAGTTATGCTGCTTTATACCAGCTCACCGAGCTGCTTGTGAAGGTCTCGGTACAATAAAAACATATCGAGGCTTTTTCCAAACGCCAATCCTGCACTTGTAAATGCCGTGTTGCCTAACATATTTTTAGACACTGAAATGCAGCGAGTCGTAGGAGTAGGACTGAACATCTGCTCTCTGTTTCAGTCTGTGCGAAGCGCTACAGGAACCGTACGGGACTGAGCTACCACTACACCCATTCCCACCTCGCAGAGGAGGGCAGAGCCGGAGAGAGGAGCTCAGTGGCGTCTAAATCCCCCTCTGCACAGCAGACTGACCGACACAAGCGTAAGATGTCACACACCTCTGTGCACCTGTACTCAATCACAATCGGTTTCATCAAACAAACCATCACTCACCATGACATACTATATACGTCTGTCCTATTAGATAGCTCCACTCTAATGCTGTGCTGACTGCTGCCATTTCAAATGAATGCACAAACAGGCATTTCTACAAACTCGACCAGTTATTATAAATCAAAGTGTTCAACCTGAAGCCAATCCAAGGACACCAAAAGCATGTCCACATAATCATTAAATCAAGAAGCACAACAGTTGTATATTCACACAAATGATGCTTCAAGGAATCTCTTTTGTGTTGATACCAGAATACTAGTATTTAAACAGTTTGACATGCTCAGCCATACTCCGTAAAATCAACTGTCCCTAAAACTCCCAACTGTTTTTTTAGGTGCAAAGGGTCCAGGTGGGACCAGTATTCCCAACAACTACTGTAATAAATGCCAGGGCTCACTAAAGAAAACGGGTAAATCTGGGTCTCCCTACTCAACCTGCCAATGCAAAAGTGAGTAATCCAAAGAATACTATAAATAACGTTTCTGTCCATACTGGTACTGTATTGATGGGTAATGTATGACGGCTTCATGACGCTGCTCTTGCTCGACTGTTCCTCTGCTCTCCTGTGTGCCAGCTCGCCGTGTAGAAGAGAAGGACGATGGGACTTTAGCTGGAGCAGAGGAGCTGTTCGGCACCACCTCGGAGAGCGACACCTCCACCTTTCACGGCTTTGAGGACGATGAGCTGGAAGAGCCCGCCACACACAGCAACGGAATATCCAACCGACACAGATAGAGAGAGCCGTTTAGATTTAAAGAGACCTTTTTTTAATATGGATTAACCTCTGGATTAAAAATCTGCTGCTTCTTTTTCAATGTTTTTTGTTTGCAGAAAGCACAAAGTGATAATTTCAGGACAGAAATGCAAGTGGTATTTTATCTACTGAACATTGTTGAATAATTTATGAACACCTTTTTTATATATATAAATATATATATATTAACTTTCAAGGCTATGAACGACTGTCAGTGTTTCTTGACAGGTGACTTGGTCTCTTTGCAAAACAGAAGATGGAGTGGGATTTTTGTCCCCCGTCCCCCCCCCCCCCCACTGGAGCAGAATGAGCGTACACGTTATGAACAAAAAAACACTGGAGAAATTTGAACAATTGAAAATAAGGCATAAAAGATGCAGTACATTTGGGAGATGATTGAATGTCATTGCAGACCCAAACTTGAGCTACTGGGTGTTTTTGAATCGGTAGTCGGCTGGGACTATGAAGGTCTCTGCTTCTGCTCTAACCCTGGATTAAACTTGTATGACAATGAAGGAACCAATGAAAGGACTGCCACAGGCCGCTGGAAATGTTTGGAGATGAAGAAGTCTTTAAATATAGTCTTTACAGATATAGAGGACTAAATTGATAAAAGGTAAGCAACGGGTTTTTTCTTGTTATACATCTAAGAAATTCTTTAGATGCTTGATTAGTGTAAATTTTATTTATGTCTAAATACATTGTTGTATATACATTAGACGGGGTTTTAGTGTAATTTAGCTTTGCAAATGAAAACGTTAAATCTCCTGCACCGTTCTCATGTTGGTCCAAACTAAGTTATCTCAACAAATACTGGATGGGTTGCCATGTGGGGTTTTCCCTCTAATTAGCAAATGTTCATACACTAACGTGCTAAACTAAGATGGTGACCATGGTAAACATTACACCTACTAAACATCAGCATGTTAGCACTGTCAGCGTTAGCATGCTGATGTTAGCATTTAGCTCAAAGCACCTCCTGGCATATTCGCAGCCTCACCTCATGGCTGTGGACTCTTGTTCAGACATATTGCGTGCGAGTCTAACCCATATCGTCTGTTCTATGCTGTAGGAGCACCCAGCACGTTGGCATGTGGCCCAAAGGTGGGGATGACGAGTGAAGAAGAGGATTAAACTGGAAAAAAAAAAACGAGCCTTCATGTCCCTTCTGATTTGGGCCGAAAATATCTGACTGAAACGGATGAACAGACATCCACCACTTCTACAGGCCATGTAGACTTAATTGAAGCAACTGCTCCCTTGACGATATGTATTGATCCCTTCTGAACATTTGAAATGCGATCCAGCTCCATTTCACCCTTTCTGCACTGTGCTGGAGCTCCACGGAGCTATGGGAACACTAAAGGCCAGACCTTTTTGGACGGTTTGTGCCCAACTGGTGCATTTGGGGCCCCCTGCGGCCAAGGTTGCCCACTCCTGCTCTGTCACTGTGTCTGCCGTGTGATCCGATGTGACACTAAGACGTCATTATCCCCCATCACTGTGCCAGCCTGCCGCTCTGCACTGGAAACCAGCTCTGACAGCCATGACCCTCCAACCTGATTGGACCAGTGATCCCCTGACCCCCCCCCAGCCATAAACATGGTGCTCAAATCCACCACTATTACATGAAGACCTCTGGACTACTGTATTAATACCCTGACATGGACGCAAAGGTTTTTTTTTTATCTTTCTGCCTCTGTCCCTCTGTCTGTTTGCTCTCGATTTCCCAGGCCTCTCTGATCTCATTCAGACTCCAATGCGTCGCAGTAATTTAGATTTTTATTTCTTTTATTTTTTGCATCTTTTCTCTGTTGTATAATATTTCTATGTTTTGATCTCGTTAAAGTTTGATTCATATGACTTCTTGGGTTTGTTCAGACTGTCTTAATACCTCTGTCCTGATCAGGTGCACAATAGCCACAACTACTCAGGCATCTTTAATTTCCTCTGCTGTTGATTGTTCAGCAACTTGGTCCTGATTCATGTGATTGTATTCAGTTGGCAAGGAGGGACACTAACGCCACACCGGGATCCCAGTATAATCGACTCCCACCAGGGATTTGGGATGCTGCAGTCTCATGCTTATAGGAACACATTGCAATAACGAGCTTCAACTTTGTCTGGTCTCTGCTGATTTTGAAATCTACTGTCTCAGCAGATTGTGAGTGACATCTCCGATTCATTTGAAAACAATATTGTCGCTAGAGAGACATAACTCTGCTCCGATCCACATACTTAATGAGAAGGAAACTGTAAATCAAAATGATGTGACATTTCCGTTGAGTGCTTTAGAGGGCCTAATTGCTTTATGACATTTAGAAGGTGCTTGCAGTACTATATCAAAAAGCCTTTTAGGTCCATAGTTTGCACATACTGTGTAAGAGGTCTGTGTCCTTCCATGTGTTCGTTCAGTATCGCTACAATGTAATAATAGCCACCGTTTTTTTGAAGCTAACCATTATATGTCTGGTGTGACTTGTTTGTGCATTCAAACCATCTTTCTTCACTTCCCTCAGGGACCCTTCACACAACAGTTTATCTCCTCTGGACAAAGAATGGATCTGAGACTTCTCAATTATCCTGTCTTCTTTTGTATGTGGTGTCTCCACAATGAAATGGGTCATTGTGTCTTTTATCTTCCAAAGTCATGCCAGTAAGTGAAAGCATGTGTTCGTCAATCATAACCTGCTAAATGTTACCTGCCGTATATGAACAGGCCTATTGTGTGGTGCAGTTCTGAACAATGGGAGAAGGTCCTAAATGCAAAAGTCAGTGATGTCTGCTTTCGAACTGTGTGTCACCAATCATTGAATAGCCTGTATACCTCGTCAAAGACGCAGCAATAGGCCCGGGTACTCTTGTCAAAGCCTGCGGGGGGGGGGGGTGGAGAGGGAGCATCGGGGTGCAAACGGAGCCAAGAGGAGATGAAATGGACATGACTCTGCGTTTGTTTCATCTTCAGCTGTAAATATGAGTTGAAATGGAGAGAATGAAGAAGTCTTTGTTTGTTAAACTATTTTTATTGTTCTGAAAAAAATAAAGAAAAAATAATAAAGAATGAATGGTAATGTTCGATGCCGTTTTTCTGAGAAAGACCAGAGGACATCTTGAAAATGCAGAAGAAGCCTAGACTATGTCCTAGGATCGATAGGTTGGAGTGACCCTCAGACTCTGTGAGCAGACAAAAAGGGAAAAAACACACAAACACTAATTGAGTTTGTGAGAGCAGAAGTACGAACAAGACGACTCCAGCACAGCGAGCTCTTATTGATCTGTTGGTGCTGCTTAAGAAATCACAAGTAAGTTGGTATAAGTCGTGTGAGTAATATAGTCTGCCTGCAGAGAGATACGTACTATTGGCAGGATATCGGATCTGACCGTTAGCTGCAGGTGGAAGGGAGGGAATTTCTTCAAACTTGGCACAAACTTCCACTTGGACTCAAAGATGAGAAGCTTAGATTTTGGTGGTCAAAAGTGAAAGTCAATGTGTCGTCACGCCCGTGCCGTTCTCGTAAATGAGATATCTCAGGAATGCCCTTGAGAAAATGTCTTTAAATTTGTTACAAACATCCACTTACACTAACAAAATGTTCTCGTCCATAGGTCTAGAATTCATATGCTAATTATGACAATTTCATACAAATACATAATCATTTAAATTTTAAATGATGAAGTGATGATTTTCCACAGACCTGGATGTAAACTCCAACTTGACTGGTTGGCGGAGGCTTACAACCGCGAGGTGACATTTTACCGTACATCTTTTTTTATGACTTTTTAAAGAACTATTATACTATGACTTATATGACATGCTATAGTATGACATTTTTATGAATTTTCAAATCACATTTTTACCATGACCTTTATTATTTCATTATAAAGGTATGAAAATATTGTATGTATTATATTTGTACTTTGACTTTTTATATTTGTTAGTCATGCTTTGACTTTTTTAAGACCTACTATACGTTGACATTTTTATAACTGATTCTTCATTTTTTAAGACCATACAATGTTTTCTATGACATAATATACTATGACCTTTTATGAAATGCAATACTTTTACATTTTTTATGGCACTTTTTATGTAATGTTACTATGAAAGTTTTATATCTTATTATACAAATATTCTTTTATATCTTTTCAACATAATTTATGATTTTTTGACATACTATACCATGGCATTTTTATGACACGCTATAATGACTTTATTTTAACATACTATAATATGACTATTTTAACATACTATACCATGACTTTTTTATGACGTACAATACTGTGAAATTTTTCAACATGCTATATTATGACCTTTTTTTTTACATATAACAATGCGACTATGTTGAGTTTTTTTTCTAAATGACATACTATTTAATTTATTTTGTATTGCTCAAAATCACAGATGACTAATTTGCCTCAGAGACCTTTCTCATCAAATACTATGCTATTAGTATTCTTTCGACATAATAGAGTATGATTCTATTATTCATACTATTCTATGCACTTTACATACTATAATATTACTTTTGCTATAGATAATATACAATTACTTTTTGTCCACTAACTAAACTCTCTTTTCTATGCTTTTTCTAAATACTGTGCTATGACTAAACAGTGACATGTTATACTATGATTGTTGTTGAAATTATACGAGGACTCTTTTCCATCTACTACTATACCATGAAGTTGACATTTCTCTTGACATACAATGGCATGACTTATTTTGACATTCTATACCGTGGTTTTTATTACGTTTTTTGGACATACTTTCATTTGATTAAATTCTGGACATTTTCTACATATTATAGAAAGACTTTTTTTAAACTTACAATGCTATAACCTTTTGACACACGATAAGATGACTTTTTTTTATATATACTCTACTATGACTTTTTAAGTGCTTTCTCGCCTCACAGGTTTCCATGGATCATGGTTATACCTGGACCGTGGTGGTGCTGCTGCCATGGTCCATCCTGACACCCACTGCTCCAAATAATATGAATCACACGTCTTTTACTATTAATGCTACCATTACTGTTTTTATTATCATTATCATTAAATAACATACTATATATACTGTGGCTGCTTATTGGTAGTAATATTTTTTCTATTATTATTTCTGCTATTATTAATAGTGCTACTACTGCTATCGTTAATCTCATTATGTGTCATTTCTGCATGAGGGTCCAATATTGTAAAACCCTGTGAGGCAAATTTTTGAATTTGTGATATTGAGTTATACAAATAAAATTGAATCAAAGTGAATTATTATTATTACTCTGACTTTTTGTGGTATTATTTTGCCATTCTATACTATATTTTTTTCGACGTATATTTTTTCAAAATTAGACTGACCTTTTTAATGAGCATTTCTTTTACTTTTGTATTTTTTTTTCGATAAACTATAGTTTGACCTTTTTCAACATACAATACTATGTCTATTTTATTGCTTACTATACTTTGACTTTTTCATTTCTATTATACCATGACTTTTTTAATACTATACTATGACTTTTTATGACTTTTTCCAACACACTTAAGTATAACCTTACTTACTTACCTTACAAAATACATTATGGGGTGACTTTTCTTTCTACATATTATACTATTACTTTTTCGTGACTTTTTTCAATACACCATACTATGTTTTTTTTTCAATACTATACAATTACTTTTTTGTTAGTGGTTTCGCCACACTGTAGTATGAATTTTTTTGAAGTACCTTTTTTGACATACACTTTTGTGATTTGTTTTTATCACTTTTCAACACACTTTACTATGACATTTTTCTTACATGCTATACTATGACTATATTTAACTTTTTTCGACATACTATACTGACTTTCTTTTAATTATTTCGACAGACTATACTATGACATTTTTTTGACATACTATAGTATGACATTTTCTTACATGCTATAGTATGACTATATTTTACTTTTTTCGACATACTATACTATGACATTTTTCTTACATGCTATACTATGACATTATTTTGACATACTATACTATGACATTTTTCTGACATGCTATACTATGACATTTTTCTGACATGCTATACTATGACTATATTTTCACTTTTTTCGACATACTATGACATTTTTCTGACATGCTATACTATGACATTATTTTGACATGCTATACTATGACATTTTTCTTACATGCTATACTATGACTATATTTTACTTTTTTTGCGACAAACTATACTTTGACTTTTTTGGACATGCTATACTATACTAAGACTTTTTTGTCTTTTTTTTTTTACAATCTATACAATGTTTTTTTTCGACACACTTACTTATACCCCCCGGCGACACTCAAGTGGAGGTACGCATCGCTGCGTGCTTGGCTGACATCTCGAAGTGGATGGCGACACACCCCCTGAAGCTCAACCTGGACAAAACCGAGCTACTGTTCCACCCGGCAATTTCACAACACATGCACAGCTTTTAGGCAAAACACTGCAAATAGAAAAAACACATCAGATCAACTGTAAGCTGAAACAGAGGAGACAAATTTGGTTTCTTTTGTTTCATTCAACAGCAAACACCAACAAAAGAGTGGCACAGAGGAGACAGGTCCAGAGTGTTTTATTATTTGGTACCCATGAATAGATAGCAGGTGCTTGAGTGTTTTGGAGTGCCAGTAGTCACCTTGCTGATTGAGAAACTAAAAGCACAAAATGCCCTGAATATGTTACATGCATAGTAATGTGCCCATGTTATAATAAAGTGTGCTTTTGGATGAGGAAATTTTGCCAATTTACATCTACAATGCACCCTGTACATAGTCATTGTGTTTGTGCTGAGGATAACATTTGGTACATAGTTACTAATATGACCTGTACAGTTCATTGCAACGGGTCTAATAGAAAATAATAGGTGACACACTCATTCAGCAGCTTAGTCTGTCACTGTAGCAGTCACTGGCCTCATGGGGGAGCAGTGAAGCGAACACCTCCTCATAACAAGTGCTTTCCGTCTGTGTAAGAAGTTTGAAGCCACAGAGGCGCACAGAGGCCTTCACGTTCAGTGCGCGGAGCCCATGATAGTTCAAAAATGTTCCCAGTTGCATTTCATGGCTTTCATGTCCGTTCGCTGAGAAGTGTTGCTCCAGTTCAGGGCTATTCCTTGTCTGTGTGTTGTCTTTGGAGAGTCAAGTCATCTTCCCCCATCTCCATTATGGTCCAATAACATGCACCATTTTCACCATAGTCATTGAAACACATGACAATTATTAGATGTAGAGTCACAGCATACATTTTGCCAAACAGAAGTGGGCAGGTTTCATTGCTTTGACAAAACAAAAGATGAGATATTCATGCAGTAAAAAAAGCAACAAAACATAAATGATCCCATATTGGGCTGCAGGCCTTGTAATATATCCATGGTCGGAGAACAACTAGGTTTGACATCATAAAGTCTGTCAATTTAAACACGGTTTCATATAGTCTTGTAACACTGTTGCTGGTCCTGTGGTTTAACCACCACTAGATGGACCCATGGCACTGGAAACGTTAAAAACTACACTATGGTAGAAGCCGATAGAGCATGTGGATGCTATTTCACATGCGACTATGCACGCTAGAACTGTGAGTAAAGTAAATGCTCAAATCACTGTGATTCACACAACCATGCGGGTCATGTTTGTGTTTGAAGCTTCTTAGTTATTCACACAGACTTTTTGGAATTTACTAATTTCACTGTGCAGCCTGAAATGTTTGGAACTTGAAGAGTGAAAGTTCACAAAAAAGTATTTGCCAACTGGATTAAATTAATCTTTTCCATAAGTCTCATTACAAAGCACTGTTGTTCAACAAATCCTCAACAAAGACATTTGAATGAAACATGCAACGGTGCCGTGTGAATGCTACATTAAGCCCTTATGCCAGATTTTGGAATGTAATGAAGCATGAAAAGTTATATCTTCAAAAGTCTCTATTGTAGATTCTGGGAAAAACCAACGTTGTATTCCTGGTTACTACCAAAACACAATGTAAATGACATGCCATGTGCTTTATAATGAACAGATATAATAGACATTTTAAGGATATAAAAAGGATATATTTCCACAAAAAAAAAAGGTGGTGTCGCACTTAATTTATTGCTGGCTGCCGTTTTGAGTATACAGAGACATTTACAAAATACTGTAGATTTGTGTCTGTGTTGATATGCCTCTTTGACCTCCTTGGCCGCAGGTGTTTAGGAAAACTAGTCAATTCATTGCAAATACAGTGGCAAATAGCTTTAAAATGTAGTTTGTAATCAAAGAATATTGGTGCAACACCACAGATGTGCTTATAATATCCAATAAACACATGTATAAAATAAAATGAAAACAATACAAACGTTAACAAAGAGCCTAACAACTAGTTTGCTGACTAAGTGAACAAAAGAGGGCAGCCCTCGTCTGAATGTGCTTATTCTGTATGCTGCATGCCATGTGGTGTGTTGGCTAAAGTTCCCCTTATCAGCAATGTCTTTCCCTCAGTGATGCTGTTTGGGGTGTTCACCCTGGCAGGCCCCAGTGCTGCATTACCAGTCCACAGCAGTGCTCGGAGCAGTGTGTGAGAGCATCCACAGCAGCCCTGTCCAGCCCAGCTCCACTGTCTGTGCCCCTGCCTGTGGCGCTCACCCCTCCAACAGGGTCTGGCTGTGCCTCTCCAGCACAGGCTGTGTCAGGATGACTGCATCAGGCCTGTTAGACGCTTTCCCGTCAATGACTTGCCCTAGGAGGTCAATTAAAACGAAAACACATCACTAGACTGAGATGCTGAAAGTACAAGTGCTTAATAAATAAATAAAAATCCCTACCAACAAGGTGCTTTTTTTAAAATCCAAAATGTTTGGCTGGAACCATTCATGTGACTAGCGTGTTATCTTTTTCACAAAACACACATCCTATTACAGGTGTAAAGAGCCATAATAGAGTGTAATATGGTTATCATTGCAAAAGCCACTATAGTGAGCCAGCCAGTGTGGTTTGTGATATGAACAGCCCCAGCTCCAAATGACTTACCACACTGCGGGTGAACTTCTCCAAGGAGGTGCGGCGGCCCTGTTCAGTGTCTGCTGGCTGCTGTTTTGGGAGGGGGGGAAGCAGGGTGAGCGTTTGGGTCAGGTACGGGTGTTGAGGAAGGGGGGGGGGGGGGTGTCACGGGGTGATGTAGTTAGTGAGGAAAAGAGGGGCCAAGCATTACAAAAAATGAGGGCCGAGGACAATGTGGTATTTTTTTGGGAAATTGAGTGGGGTCAGTGACAGGCCAGCAGAAGGAGCAGTGTCCAAACGGGAGGGGAGAAAGGCTAGCATGAACAGAGGCAGCTGTGATTTGCTGAAAAGCTCCATATTACACAGGAACAGCTAAATGACAGCTAATTGTTTAGCTGTGCATGTCCTTAAAATGACAGAGATAGCACACAGGAGGTAGAAAAAAATAACATAAAGCTAACAAAAGCACCATCACTACCACATTAGGCTGCATCTGTCAAACACATTTACTTTACTCTTCTGCCTGCTTATGTTCTATTCACAGCATGACTGCTGTCCCTCCTTCATACAGCAGTTTGCCTGTGTTTGGCATATGATGTAATGTTTTTCTAGACTGTTCCCTTGACATTTTACATAATTTAGCAGTTTCCTTGCACCTGCATCTTGGGCACAGTTGTTTTGCCTTTCAAGGGCTCTGTAAGTAGCCTCATGACAGTATCAAACTGCCGAATGCCATACCTTGTTAAGAACTGCCAAATGACAGTAAAATATCCCACCTTTGTAGCATTAAAGTGTGATCAGATTACCTTTAAGTGCAAGGAATTGCTTTTCCCATGTATATTTCAAAATGAACTAACTAGTGATACAAGAAGTATTCACATCTTTTACTCAAGTAAAAGTAGCAATACCACATTGTAGAAATAATAATAATAAGCACAACAGTATTAACATTAAAATATGCTCAAAGCATTACAAGTTGCAATCATGCAGAATAGCTCATTTTAGAATAATATATATAATATTATTGGATTATAATCACTGATGCATCAATGGGTAAGCATCTTTAATGTTTGATCAAACTGTACCTACATTATTTATACTAGTAGGATCATCTCTAATGATGCACCATGACTTATTAGTTGATTGTATGTTGTATTACTAATCTGAATATGCAAAATAACTAGTAACTAAAGTAAATAAATGTCGTAGAGTGAAGTACAATCAAAATTCGAAATACTCAAAATTCTAGTACAGTAATGGCGTAAATGTAACTTAGTTACATGGGGTAAATGTAAATAAATGTACATTGTAAATAAACTTTAATAATTGAATTAAACATTCCCGAGTCAGTGCATCTATATCATTAAATTTATATCAGTGATTCTTAGAATAACTCTTGCTCTCAGCTAATTAATACTGTATGATAAGCTTCACAGTGATTGGCTGTTTCAGAGCAATGACACCAGTAATGTAAGAGAGTATTTAATAAACATCACACCTCTGATGTATATTTCACTTCTCCCAGACCTTTTAAGCTTTGTGCTGCTGCAAATATATGAACCAAAAACAGGCCTAGCACTTGCACGATTAAAATAGGGCCCTATATCATTTTACTGACTACATGCATACAATAGTTATGAACCTGAAATGTCTTTTAAATCATTAAAACGGATCAAAACAATATGAGAAATGCAATAAGAGTGACAGACTCGGGGTCAGCGAGTGCAGCTCACCTTCTTTCTGGCTAACAGGAGATCTTGGTAGATGTTGGATCGCAAAAAGCGTGCATAACTGTCACTTTTCATGAGCTTGAATATGTGCTCCTGCAATAGAAAGAAAAACTGATGAGTGTGTGTTTGCCCGGGACAAAAGGGAGTGGAAAGGAAAAATGCAGAAAAGTGCAGAGTAATAAAGCAGGTCCGACTATGCTAATGTGACGCATGCATGTGTGATTCAGATTTGGTGACGCAAACCGAGCGTGCTGACAAGAGTCCTGTGAGACGCAGCTGAGTAATACCCTGCCAGTGAGAGGCGTTCCACGTCACACATCGCCAACCCACTTTGAACCAGAGGAATTCATGGTGAACCAACCGAACAACCTATTCATGGCATTACACGCCTCATTAGGCCCTGGCACAAACACACTGGGGTCATTCTCTCCTCTCCCTTTCTGTTCCTCCTTGCCCTCTCATTCATTCCCTTCTGTAACTTGAGTGGGGTGGAAGGGTTCAGTGTTTCCTTGGGCAACTGGATGGGAGAGGAAATCAATGGCTGCCGTGTGTGTGTGTGTGTGTGTGTGTGTGTGTGTGTGTGTGTGTTGTAAACAGGGATGTATTTGAGGGAAAACCCATAAGGGTCTTTTTAATTAGAAAAAAATAGAGCTTATACGTACAATATATTCTGTACTAAATCAGTACCGGCTGTAATGATGTGTACAGGCTTAGGTGTGTTGGCAGTCTATGCATCTGGTGTTGATTCAGACTTGTGTCAGTGTGTGTCCATGCGTGTGTGTGTGATCATGTATAGTCATGTGAATTCATCCATGAGCAAGAAACAACACTGTCCACCTGAGCGTCCTCGTAGCTGTATCTGCCGGGGTCTTTGAGGTTCTGGCTGGTGCGCTCGAAGCTGTGAGAGTCCAGGTTGATGGAGCTGGGCGCGCCCTCGGCCAGAAACTCCTGCCAGATCTCCTGTGCCCTGGAGGACACTTCCTGGAGCGGCCGCCGTTTCAGATCCTGCACTGCTAACCAGAACCTACAACAGCATCACATCCAATCAATAACAACTTCCCCGAAATATGAGAGTGTATCCAAAAAAATGACAGTTCAGCTGCCTGTCTTGTTATATTCCCGATATACGATAGACGATGCCATTTATTGTGATTACTGAATCAATTTGAATATTTATGAAATATGAAGATTTATATTATATACAGTATACATAATATGCACCATTAAAAATGTTGCTTGCATAAAATGAGTGTGTGCTATAATATATATGGTAAAGCAAATTTCTCTATACTGTTGAGTAAACATTTAATACGATTACCCTTTCCATAATTTACAAAGTTCATATAAAATCTTAAATCAGCAAAGTAACAGTAAAATGTAGTAGAGTAGAAGTACAAAGTAACATAAAAAGGAAATACTCAAGTACAGTAAATACTCAAAACTGTACTATACTTGATTAAATGTAGTTTCCTACACTGTGCATGGTATTAATAGCATATGTGTATCTGAAAAGTATGAGGGAGTTATAGTAGTTAGAAAAACTTTAGTATCTATGCAGAAAGATGCCCAAAATCTAATTAGATCACCAAATTTCTAGTATCGTTTAGTTATTGTATTGCATCATTACTGACACATTTTACAGACAAGCAATCATGTGATCCATTGTTAATATAAAAATAATGATTATGTCATTCTCACCTCAGGTTTTCTGAGCTGAACTCCGACTCGAGGAACTTCAGGAACTGGTCTCGTCCTGCCGGATCTTTCAACGCCTCCTCCAGAGAGAAGCCCCATTTCTTCACACGCTGCTGGCTGGGGTCACGACTGCTCAGAATAAAACAGATTTGAAAGAACAGAATGAAATGTTCATGGTGTACATAGAGCAGAGGCCAGAATGTCAGAGCACAGTAAAACCTTTGGGAATGCCAACATTAATTCTCATTTGAGACAAGACAGAAACAGACAGATCCTTAAGCATCTACGTTACAAGCACCGAGAACTACGCTTCACCTGACCTCAGCGTTGGTTTAAGCATCATCAGCCTCCTGTGAACTCTCAGCTCACATCCCAACACGGCCCCCTCCAGCCTCACCTTGCCTCCAAGTCCCAGAAGGAAGCGTCATCACTGATCCAGGGGTTGGAAGGCTCTGTGGCCGACACGAAGGGGTCATATTCCACGAACTGCTCCGTGTAGCTCATCAGACTGTCGGCCACTTTGGAAACCTTCATACAGTGTCTGTCCAGCTGGATGTTCAAGAAGGTAATCTGATGGAGGGGGAGAGAGAATAATGTGGAAGCTAAATAAGGTAACAGCTCATCAGTCTGCGTCGCCGACTGTCGTTATGATGGATGGGTGAGGCCGACTGGTGGTAATGACCTATGGAGAAGACTTTCACACCATGATTTACCTCCTTCTGAACGTCCTCTCTGGTGGCCTTCCTGGTCGGCTGGGAGCTGATGTGGATGGGACTCGGCTGGCTCTGGCCATCATCTGGAACCCCGTAGACCGACTGAAGAAGACGAGAGACATGTTTTGTATTTTTTTGCTTTGTAATAAAGATATTTCTATAAGATATTAAGTGTTTTTTTTAGATGTTTGGCATTTTGTAAGAGAAGAAAGTCAACAACAAATTGTAGTTTTATATATACACAAACAAAAATATATAGAGATTATTTTTCTTTTATCATAAAAAACGTAAACACTGTGGAATAGGGCCTTGAAGCATTTAGGGAGATAACATTTACACAAAATGTAAACGAGTTGTTACAAATTTGAAATAAGAGGTATTGGTGGCTGGTCAAAAACATTCTTCAGGAGTGGTGAGGCGGTGCTGAACCTCAGCATTTCAAAACTAGTGAAGTCATAAACCACCGGTTTTATAGGAAAGGTTTGTTAAAAAACAGTGTTGAGATAATAATTATATTTAGGTTTGGAAAGCTGTCATCTTTTCCTGTCCTCACCTTTTTTACCCTGTGTGGGTTCCTCTCTCTCCGGCACTTGCGGATGTCCATCTCTGTGGTGTTGACACAGCCCGGCTGTGGGAGGCGACAGGAGACAGAGCGTGTTCCGAGGTCAGATAACGATGGATCTCCTGCATGCATTGTCTGCACCTGTCCTCCTCACACAATATAATGCCGTTTCTCTATTCAGCAATGCCACCCTCACAAAAGGCTTGTATGCAAAGTGACTGGCACCAAATACTGTATGATTCTGCTACCCACAACAAAACAGGGATCTCGGCTGAAGAGTGTGTTGAGCTGAATCTGCTGTTTTCAGGCTTTAAATCCTAAAATGGTCTACCCACATAACAGCCCCTCTTTTCTTTCTTTCCTCTTTGATCATTTCCATTTTTTCCACTGTTGCAGCATCTGACCTCCCTTTCCTTTCCTTCAGTCATGACGTCGGCCCTAACTTACCACTGGTCGATGGACGTCCCAGAATGCTCTCTCCTGGCTGTCCAGGATCTTTCTATCTGCCTTGTCCTTCTTCCTGTCAATCCTGTCAACAAAGGAGCCACTTATTTACAATAATATATAAACATCGAACAAAAAGTTCGGAAATTAGTGTTTGGTAGATTATTTCTCTGTTGTAACAATGCTTCTTGGCACTAAATGTTATACCGTTGGAAAGCCTGTTTATTTACCTTTCAAACGGTGCCCCATTTGTAAGGAACATGCATTTGTGGGATGAGCAGCACAGCGGAGTATGTGGGTTGCGCCCATGAAAAATTTGCCAAATATTCTCTGCCAATGTCAAACAGCTTATTTGCTTATTTGCTATTGACTCTTGTTTGGTGTTGTTTGGTGGATTGGATGATTGAAGTCTATCAGTAACAAGGAAGAAACAAGACATATTGGCAATTTTACAATTTATTCATTTAACAAACAGGAGCCTCAGTAGCGTGTGGAAGAACCATACACAGCCTGGCACCTCCTCCTCATGCTGGTCACCAGCCTGCTCACACACTGCTGTGGGATGGCATTCCACTCCTCAAGCAGGATTTGTCGCAAGTCAGCCAACGTGGTTGTGTTGGTCACTCTGGCACGAACAGCATGCCCAAGCTGATCCCACAAGTGTTCACTTGGGTTGAGGTCAGGACTGTTGGCAGGCCATTCCATCCTCTCTACTCCCAAATTCTGGAGGTAGTCTCTGATAAACCGCTCTGTGGGGGCGAGCGTTGTCATCTTGGAGGATGGAGTTCGGTCCCAGACTGTGGAGAAATGGGATTGCCACTGGTTGCAGAATCTCATCTCGATATCTCTCTGCATTGAGATTGCCTCCAATAAAGACAAGCCTCATTTTTCCAGTGATGGAGATGCCGCCCCACACCATCACACTGCCTCCACCAAAAGGTGTTACTCTGCAGCAATCAGCATAGCGTTCTCCCCGTCTTCTCCACACTTTGACCCTACGATCCAACTTCCTTAGACAGAATCTGGACTCATCGCTGATCATAACGTTACTCCACATGTTCAGGTTCCAGTGCAGGTGTTGCCGACACCAGCGCAAACGGACCTGACGGTCAATAGCAACAGCAGAATAAGCTGTTTGTCATTGGCAGAGAAGATTTGGCAAATCTTTCATGGGCGCAACCCACATACTCAGCTGTGCTGCTCATCCCAGAAATGCATGTTCCTTACAAATGGGGCACCATTTGAAAGGTAAATAAACAGGCTTTCCAACGGTATAAAATGTATTGCCAAGAAGCATTGTTACAACAGAGAAATAATCTACCAACACTTTTGTTGTTTTGAACACTTATTGCTTTCCACATCACCCCCACTTGTACAAAACAGTGGCCAAAAAACAATGACAAGATTTTTGGAGACAAGAGAAGAAAGCTCTTTCCTTACAGAAAGGATGCAAGAGGCATTGATGCTGTACTTACACATGCAAGCCACCAGATGGAAGTCTTTCTTAGAGATAGAAGTTAAGGGGAATTGTGTTTGATTCATTCCATAGGGGGGATGCTTGATGTATTTTACGCATGTAAGCCTGCAGTCAAAGCAAGGCATGAAAACAGAGCAACTAACACTGCAAACTGAGGCATTTTCTCTTCCTAGGGGAAGAAACCCTGAAATTACGCATATAGCAAAACGTTATTATGAATGTATAAACCTGATCGAATCAACATCTCTCCATTTCCTGTTGTAAGTGTGTCACGTTAGCGTGACTCTGAAGTGAAGAGGCGACATGTTGTTGTGACTCACACACACACACTCATCTACTCACTTCACTTGAGCCTCAGCTTGCATGAAGATAAATTCCCACTTCCGGGCAAAAGCCCTCTGCAGCCGGGCAAGGTTTTCCTGGGGGAACCAATCAGACTCGCCGTTAGGGGAGCAGGTTATTTGAATTCAAGGCCTTTAGATGATTACGTTATCCATTTACCGTTATGGCCACAGCTGCCATAACTTTGGATTACCATTGTTGAGATGAGGCGACCGCTCACTAAGGTGTCCCTGAACAAGTCACTGAGCTGCTGATGCCACAAAGTGTTTGGAGTTTCACGCATAGCTATGTCATCAATGTGTATTTTGAGAAATATGTTATTTCTTCCTGACAGTTAAATGAGAAGATTGAGACCACTGTCGGGTCTGTACTGTAAATATGAAGCTATAGCAAAGTGCCGGTTAGCTTAGCTTAGCATAGCATGAAGACTGGAAATGGGGAAACAGCTAGCCTGGCTTTGTCCAGAGGTAAGAAAACTCACCTGCCAATACCTTTAAAGCCCACTAATTAACATGTTATATCTCAATGGTTTAATCCGTACAAAGAAGTCACATTTTTAGATATCTCTGACGTGAGACACAGCAGATAACAACAAGCAATGGCTGTGACTCATAAAACAAACTCACGACTTAATTGAGTGTAACTCATCACGATACATTTTGCTTGAGTATAAGAAATAAAAGCTTCACAGGCTCTTTAAAACTCCACAATGTACACATATCAAAGCTTCCTACCAACATTTTCATCCTTAATAACACCACTCAAACAAGCATCTGTTAAATATACAGTACATGACATCACTACAAAGAGAGAAAATATTCTGAGTACCAACTAGCGAGCATGTTAACAGTGAGAGCAATGAGGCCTGGAGGCAAAAAGTGACCTGATTAGGAGTGAAAGTAAGTCTACTGGACAATAACTGCAGAGTAATTTAGAATATGGAAGTGCAGTGGATATTGTTTAACAGCAAGAGATCAGCACTCCAGTAATGCCCTTCTTGAGACTGTATTGATCTGCTGATGCAAAGCAGGCCTATAGATATTTATATTTGGGTACAGTAACTGACTGAATTGTAGTCTGCCAAATGGTGCTCCCGACCTTTGACAGATTTGTATTTAAGTCTGTAATTCGATAATGGATTTTTGCTGGGATGAATGGATTTTGTCATTTCAAGGCCCCAGAGGTCAACGTTACAGCTCTTTTGTTTTTCAGCCATGTGAAAGAAAGCAGGAGATTCAGAGTGTCATCATATTATGGTCTCTGCATAATCACAGCACTGAACTGAGAGCTTCCTGGCAATCGCTAAATAAAAACAGTGTACTTACAGCCTCATAGTCAGCGAGCTCAAGCCTGGCCTTATTCTGCATGGTGCGCTTGCACAGGTAAATGGCTGGAGGAGGGGGAAGAGGAGAAAGAGAGAGACATGAAGAGGGTAATAGAGTTAGTCTGATGAGTTGTCTTTTTTTTTTCTTTACTGAGGTCCCAACTGTGTGAACGAAAAGTAATGAATGTTTTGATGGAGCAGGCAGTACGATGTGTTGTCTTCTAGAATAACAAGTCTCAAGTAAATACCACGCAGAGAGCCTTAGTTATATCAGTGACCGTCCCTTTATTTTGTTTGGCTAATCTTATCCCGCAGGATTCTCTGTAGCGGTCGCGCCTCAGGGCCAGATGCATTACAGGGAATGGGTCATGTGGATCAACCCTCAACAGCGTCAACAATAGATCTACTGTGCGAGTTGTGTATCAGAGAGAGAACTGAAGGCATTAGCAAGATCTTACTGGTTTGGAGAGAGAAGCAAAAATTGAGACAATGTGTGACTCACCATAGTCTGTGTTCTCAGGCTCCCAACAGTTTGAAGGCCAGAAGTATGGAGACTGATGAAAACAGAAGGGGATGACACAGAAACAGAGTGTGTTTATTTACGCAAATAATCCGAATTACATTCTTTTATAGCCATAAGTGTCTAGATAAACAATAATATTCTCCAATAGGAATGATGGAATCACATTTCTCCCACCACCCACGCTCCCTCTGCACTTCCACACAAAGTCAAAAGACAACTCATCACTTCACGATTATCCTTGACGTCCGCGTGCTGCACATAACTATCTGGGGAGCAATGATATCTATATTCTCTCTATCCATATTTAATTGTCTATTGCAACTGACATTACACGTTGGAAGTTCATTCTCAAGTCCATTAATAATGAATCACTCGCATCTATCATGCATTGTTAATAACAGGGCAGAATTAGAAGTTGGTGGTACTCAACCACATATTTCATTCCCATTATTACTCATAACGTTAATTAGCATAAGAGCAAATGGCGCTGATGAACGTGCTTGTTTGAGTGTAATGAACAGAAAGGTCTCATTAGCATTATAAACATCATAGAGGATAAAGTTGAACTATAAGACTTCACTGCACGCATAAAATAAGCAAATTTGTGACAAACAAAGAGAAGACAGTTGTCGTTAAATATGGGTCTTCTTCCAGAATAGTATCCATTCACAGACTAACAAAAATAAATAAATAAATCCCCTGCCATTACGCCTAACAGCACAGCTATGGAGACCGGCCAATGCATTTCTAATGCACCGCGGACTCTTTTTTACATGATGACGTGGGCCTGTTGCATCACGACAACATCAGAGGGAATATTTTTAGCCCTCGCCGAATGAGCAAGTGTGACAAACGCTGGCCTCCCTGCGCTGGCACAATAATGGCTTTTAATCTTGAACAATGGTGGTGAAGATGAATGCACACGGAGGTAGATTGAGGGGGAGGAGCAGGTGTAGGCTGGTGACAGTGAAAAGTGCAAAGCCGGAGCGCAGCCAGCTCAGCGCTTCCCATAGGGGAGTTTGCCCTGTGTCGTTGGCCAGGATTAAGATGCGAATGGCCCAGTAACGGTAATGAGTCATCGTGGAGCCCGTGAGCGATCAGAGGGACCTGTCAAAGTTCATACTGGATCAGATGGAGCGGAGGAAAAAAACCCTCTTCTAACAAGCTGCACGACTATCTGCGGCCCCACCTCCTGCTCTGACGCAGCGTCCAGCAGGTATAGACAGGATCGACCTTGGTGTGGTGAGTAATAGGCTTAGCAAGGATTGCTCTCATTAGCATCACGCAATAAACATATCCCTATGACAAACTACCATCACGTCATTACTCTATATTTAGTGGCCTCACAATACATATCAAGGATACACACATAGAGGAGCTTCCTGTACCTGAAAGCGATAAAGGGTTCCATCATCTTTAAGTGTCAGGACATGGTCAGAGATGGGGAAGATGTAGCCATGGGCAGCGACAAGACTCCCAAGGTGGATGGCTTCAGCTGTCGACATGAGAGAAAGCCCACAGATGGGAGGGGGGGGGGGGGGGGTGGGGGGGGGGGGAAGCATTTGAAATTACCATCCTCTTCAATTGAGCGCTATTGTGCTGACATGTAATTTCTCAGCAGGCTTACCTGGATCCTCAATGGAGAGGTTTTTCATCAGCCACTGAACAATGTCCGCCCCTGGCATTCAGAAAAGGACTTTGGTTAGAAGTGGCATCACAGTTCTACATGAGCAATGGTTTACGACAAAGGCTGCAAACACAAATAAGCTTTAGTCTTTGTGATTCATCTCTGTTCAAAGCTGTTTGTCAAAGCTGAGTAGGTGTCTGAATATAACATAATGTTAACAGGTCTCTCTCTCTCTCTCTCTCTCGCTCTCTCTCTCTGTACAATATTTGGCCCGGTCATTGCGCATTGGCGGAGGCTGCTGGGAAAGATTGAGAGGTCATCGGGCCTCGGGGAGCAATGCGAAGCAGTGACTCCGAAATAACCTTTGGGAGAGCTAGAGTGACCTCGCCGTCCAACACTGGTGACTCATGTCGTACACAAGCACACACATGTACAAACACATGAAGGAGGACGGCGCATACACACAGATGGACACAGACGGGAAGGAGAAAAGCGTGACAAGGGCAGCATCTCAGTTGCCTCAGTGGCTTAGGTCTTCACCTGCTTCCAACTGTTGTAGCGGTAATTTAAATGAGCACAAAAAGTCATATTTGCTTGTCTGAACCTGACTTGTAAGTGTTTTTCTAGACAACAAAACAAACACACGCACACACAATCATCATAACATCATGGCCTACGCACACAAACACTAACCTGACACCACACTGGGGATCTTGGAGAGGAAGCTTTTGACAGTCCGGATGGCAACACCTCCTGCTTTCTCATCTTGTATTCTTGTAACAATGTCTTCAATCTGTGGAGAGGCGCGAGGGTGAATGTGTTAAAGAGGAAAACAAAGTAAGAAAAATAAATCACATTATATTTTCTACAGCAGTCATTTAAAATGCCTCAAACTACAAAACTGGGGTTATTGTGTATTTTTATTTTTGGAATTAAATAACCAATGTAAGGATATTTTTACTACTTTTCAATCATAACAGGAGCTCTTTAAAGTCAAAAATTAGATTCAGGATTGAGTTAAAGCATCAACTGATGAACAAGAACAAGCTGTAAACCCATCATTTGCATTTTATCACTTAATAAAAGTTGCTGAAAAAGTTGTGGAGGTCTACGCTCTCCGAGTGCCCTTGTAGTTCTCTGTTGGTTCGTTACTATGAGTACACAGTAAACCTAGTAATCGGATCCATTATTAACAAATACACATAGATTAGAGCAGCTTTAAATTCAGATTTAGTAAAAGTCTCATCTAACATATGCAGTTTTGATAGTAATCTAAATTGACACTCTGTGGAGTGCACTCTATAAAACTCAGACCTTAAAGATAGAACGGGTCAAAGGTTCAGTAGATTAAATAGCTTACTGACGCACAGACACAAACACAAACAATATTTGTAAGGTAATAAAGCCACACGTCGGGGTGATTTATCTGTCTGATAAAGGGCTTCAGTCAGAAGCTTCGGCCGACTGAAAAAGACTGTCGCAGCCATTCCCCAGAGGCAGAGATAAACATCACACCTCCGACACAGCCAGAGCCGCAAACACATCACACACCAGCCACCTAAAATTAGGCTCCGCACAGCACAGCTCGCCACTACACAGGGAAGAGCACATACAGGAAACAAGCGAACATCCAGTCATTCAAGGATATGGACACGCCTGCACAAACACACACGTACAGAACATACAGAAATCCATATACAGAGTCCTAAACACACATACAGAAGAAGGTCACTTATTTTAAACAAGCAGTGTTGGCCAAGTCCTTGAACAGGCTTTCTATTCAGCAGTCAGGTCAGGTCCTGTTTGGACGTGAGCAGTCAGTGTTCTGTTGTAGAAATCAATCTACATCAAAAAGATCTTGATTTTGCACACTTGCAGCCAACCGTCTGCAGTACAGTAGCCGGCTATTACATTCTTTATTGCCCCCTAAGCATCTGTCTAGTAGTCAGGTTTTCAAGCCTTTGTGTCAAATGTGTATTTCACCTGTAAAATATGTTTGCTGGGAGGACTCGAGCATTTACATACAGGCTTTTTTTTGATCAACTTTACATTCTTAAATATAATATCGCCCCCAGCCCACTTCTTGATATACTTTAGTTCTGCATTTTGTAGCTGTAACACCAAAAAAAAATGTAAAATATCTACTGGAAAAGTGGACAGTAAGGTAAAGAGAGAACAAGAAGTGGAGACTAGCGCAGCGCGCTACAGCACATTTACTAAACCACCATTACAATCAAAGGTAATCATCTTCCCTGGCAAAGCATTAAATGGATGATTCATACAAGCACTCCATAAATCTACAACAAAACACCCAGATGCATATGGATTTAATAACACACATAATGCAGAGCCGAGAGGAGGGAGAGAGCACTGCGTGGCAAGACAATTACCAATCTCTCATCATAAGTTTGAGAGAGTGTTTGGAATGAATTATTGAACATCCACTATAGAGAATTACTGCGTCAACTCTTGTTGATAAATCTCTCTCAGTCTGGGAGGGCGAGAGGAGATAGAGAGCTGCATCTGCCCTCTGTGTTTTGATCAAAGAATGGTATTTTAGCTCTGCTTTGGCCTTCATGTGAGCATAAACAGTTTTCACATGAGCGCAATCAGGGGCACGACGGACACATCACAATCTTTCCTTTGAAGACAAACCTTCCAAGCAAACCAACAGGGGAAAAGCTTTGAAATCGGCTCTGTTCGACCCAGGAATCCTCAAATCCCCTGAGACAAAGCAACATGCGAAGGATTAAGTCCTTTTGTTCTGATGTAGTAATGGACCTTGGAATGGGTATAGCAGTATAGAAAGGAGAACTCATTATCTCCCTATAGGATGACAGCAGACAAGAAGTCCTTGGCACAGCTACAGAAAGTGCCCATCGTATCTCCTGGATGTACAAGCTAATGGTGTTTGTAGCTCGGTGTGGAGTGTTTTTGAGAGATGAAAACATTTCTGCTAGCATGCGATAACAGCACTTTGCCCTTCGCCACCGAGCTCTATAAATGATTATCAGGAGAACACTTGCGTATCTTGCCACCATATGTTTGCATTTGCTGCACACGTGTGTGTGCAAATTTGTACCAATGAATGGCTGCGTCTGTGTATCTGTGTGTGCTGTTCATATTATCTTTTATAGCTCTGAGGGCAGCACTAGCACTCTATAAGGCACATGTAGGAGGGTAAAGGTGTATGGAGAATGTGAGGGAGCAGCTAGAGGTGAAAACCAACAACTGCAGCCACCAGTTAATGAAAAGCATTTACTCCACATCAATGTCAGGGAAGGCCTGCACGCTCTAATGTCTAAAACGAGAGCATTACTTCCTGTTACATGGTTTTGTAATTGGGTTAACTTAATGAAGTCAGATAAAACCTAAATGAGAGCGTCAGCGACATAAATAACCATCAAGAAAATGCGACACGTTGAGCTGAGTGCGGAAACATTCGCTTCTCCTGCTAATTGAAACTACAGCCCCCTTTTTTTCCAAAAATGGCCAGAGATGAAGCTATTAAAAACGGTCCCAGTCTTCAGAAATGAGACAGCTGCTAAAAGATGTATCAGCCGGTAATGGCGCCATTAATGATTCAGCAGTCATCGGTGGGGCTCAGGCACACTTGTCATTGTTGAAAGACATTCGGGTCTGTGAGGAAGACGACGTCCAGGTGACGGGCGAAGAGTTATATTTTCTGGGCCTGGAGATAATTTATGACGCGTCAGCGAGAGCTGGATGAAGATGAAATAGGGATGAGGCTCGGGAAAGTTTTCAAGTTAGCCAAGTCATTCTCAAACACATAAAGTAACCATGTTCTTTCTTGTCCCGTTTTGAGTATTATATTATTCCTAATGTGACAGTAGAAGAAGAAGGCATCCTTCTGTTTATTTAAATCTGGAAAGAAAATAATAGCCATATTAAGAAACACTTCTAAATAAGTCTCAAGTACTACAGTGACATTCACAATAATGTCTGTTCCTTCACAGTGAGCGACTGATGCACTTCCCAATGCATGCTCACACCCGTAGTGTGTTGTCATAAGCACTGCCTTTTGCAGTATTGATGTTTCCAGACACTTGGCTACTAGGACACCACTAGCATAGTAGCCTCTCTTGGCAGTAAACCTGTAGCCTTCTTCGTTGTTCCATGTGTACATATTGTTCCCTGTGACTTCTGACTTTTTTTTTGGAAACGTATTCTTATAGACATCAAATTGGAAGAGATTGTTTGATATCCAACCAATTGGGATTACTTTCTTAGACAGTGACATTGTATTTCTATAAAAAATAAATTAAAAAAAGATTCAAAATAATGTCAGTTTTCTGTGCATTACTACATACTAAAAACATATTTATCTCTTTTAATTCTTCCTTTAAACAATCATTAAAACATTTGACTTCGCTCGTTCTGAAACACTGTTCTGTGGCTCTTCTACAGACAACAAAAATGTTGTTTTTTCTAGTTGACGAAGTCCTTATCATTGACAATATCATCACGTTGAGGTCTCATCAAAATTCTCATCTTAAATTCTCCTCATTTACTCTCACCCCATTTCACAAAAAGGACACACGCCTCATTCTTCTTAATAATACTAATGCACTCAAGCTTTTATGCTTATTTTGCCTTCAGGCCACCACTCAATTGTATAATGTAATGACTGCAAAAACACAAAACAATTGCATAGATATATTCACTGTGCACATTTTGTCCTGGCCTATAACTTGCCAGATATTATGAAGTAACTTCTCCAAAGTACACAACCTGTCACACGTTGACCTCTGCACCATGCCATGTGCATAATTAAGTGAGATCCAGCTGGTGTGTGCTGCCCTGGGGAACGAAGTGAGAATAAAGCCTGCTGGAGAGAGAACACCCCCATCTTCTCTCTTCCATCCCTCCACCCCCCCCCCCCCCCTGCCACCACTATCCAACTCTCTTAGCATGCTGCCAAGTTGTGATGAGGAAGCTGCGAGAGCCTCTCAGCTGGATCTGTCACACCGGCGACCGAGACCAAGGAGCAACACAGCATACTGGAAAAGCCCTGCCGACCGAGCGGGATGGTCGGAAAACTTATATTGCTCTGAAGAAATGCGAATGAATCACACGTTTGCACTTTATCACACGCTGACACACACTCATGTGTATAGCGTGTGCGTTTGAACGCACGAAGACAAACGGTTGCTTCAAAGCTCTTTTGGCGATTGTCATTATCAAGAACAAATCACTTGCTACGCTTAATATTGCATTTCAGTGAGGCATCAACTATGTTCTGAAAGAGACACATTCACTCATCCATCTCACCTCCAAATTGCCATCTCCACAGGAATGCGCTGCAGGGAAAGGCTTTTCTCTTCTGCAATAAACAACTGTTTCCCCATTATGTCCTGCAGCTGAAAAAAAGATGGCTTTTACGCTCCAGTGAAGCCATTTTTCCTTTTGCCAATAACTTTCATGTGTAATCCCTGTAATCATTAGTGGCGGTGGATTATGAATGCATTCAAATGAATTGTTTGAACGTGGAGAAAAGGAATCCTATTCACTTAAATCTGGACTCTCTGGGTTGAAAAGCCTCCTGGAGCACATCTGTATTGTTCTGCTAAATGGCTCGTGTGGCCAGCCCCCACAATTAAGTCACAATTTCCAGTCCCATTCTGTCCTTAGGTCAGGTGATGCCCTGTAGATTCATGTGCAATTTAATCACATACCAGGCATTAGCAGTCTCTTTAGCTCAAGTGGCGACAACACAACAGAGACCCTGTCCTGACAAAGAGGCCCAGAGGTGCAGGACTGAACGAAGAGTCCAATTAGCTGCTGCTTGATTGCCCAACCAGCTGGATGCCCCTCAGGGAAACATGCTGACATCCAGAAGAGTCCAGCTGTGCTGCTGCGCGTCACTTTGAACCAAACCACACCAATGTGTTGGGACAGAGTGTTGATGAAGGACGTTTCTCACTTGTTGGCGCCAGTTTAGGATCCCTTACGACTGATGTGGGTGCGAGGTGGAGACTTTGGGGACGGGATGGGTCGGTGTGCACGTTTCAGCTTAGATTCTCCATCTCCATGGCAACACAGGGGCGAGAAGAGCCAAGCAATTAAAAGTTTGTCAAGTTCGGCTCCGGCATGGGCAGGAAGCCAGTTTGAGTAAATAACAATTACAGATCATGCTCTTTGGATGGGAGAGATACTCTTGTTGTCAGTGCTTTCTGACTCTCTCCTATTTTTATATTTTTAAAAGGAGGAATTAATAAGCTCTCTTCTTGCGCCCCCAAATCAAAAAGAAGATACTTAAAATCAAAGCTTTGGCACAATTCTTGGCATCAAAATACAGATGTAAACTCTAAGACTATACTCAAGAGAGCATACGCCTACAAACCGCAGTGACTCATCAGGTCACCTTTCTGTTGATGAGACTCAAGGAGGACAGAAAAAGATCATCTCCCCTCTTGTAAATGTCTGTTGTTAGATACTCCACGGGTTGCTAAGGGCTTGAGTGCAGGGAACACAGGAGTCGGCTGCTTCTAGAACAGATAGTCCACTCTGAAACAAAGTGGTCTGTGCAGATACAGAGGCGACTTTGAAAGAGAGACATCGTCGGAAATGAAGCAGCCACATATTCAACTGGCTGCTTTTATAGGCCGGTTTGGCTCTGCTGCGCATGAATCTGCTTTTATTACATGTCAAAAAGGAACCAGAGCTACAACAAGCCAGAAAAGGTCATTTCCTCCGGGGGGAGAGAGAGAGAGAATCACATTACCTGCAGTTCACTCGCCTCTGCAAGATTTACCTCAGAGATCATTTATGAACAGCAATTTGCATGCAGGGAAGGTACTTTCACTGCAAACACCTCTCACGCCATCTGCATTTTGAGTGCCTGTGGGACTTTGTGAAGGTTTGGTTCCTAATAAGGTTCAGTATCCTTACAGCCGCTAGTCTGTAATTAGGGAAGAAAAAGAAAGGAAGGCTATTGGCATGTGGAGTTATGAAAAACAACAGAGAGGGAGAGTCGTACTGCGACAGATCGGTGTGTAGAAAGGGAACAGATTGTTTCGGGGCAAAAAGCATCTGCTGCTATCTTCCAGATTGTCAGTTTCAAAGTAGTTCTTTCCAGAGAGGGTTTTCTATCATTCATCAGCTTTTTTTTTCTCTCTCAGTCACGGGAAAAAAAAATATATAAGCCTCGCCTCTAAGTCAGAGCGCGAACACTGTTATGCAAGACAGGGGTAAGCTGCTAAAGTGTAAAAGTGGAAATCGACAATGGTGTGACAGTGTCGGGTGAGTGGCAATGGATAACACTGTGCTATTCTGAGGATGTGGGTGAGGATGCTCACCGCTTAGAGCCCCCTATGGGGGGGGGGGCCTCAGACATGGGCACAATTCTGTCCGCTGCTGCCAATTTAGGAGCTCAGAGGCTCATGGAAGCTGCTCCTACACAACGGTGCTACTGAGTTTGAGTTGAGTTTGAATATTTTGCACTTTCTTGATCAATATCTTTTCATTCTGGCTTCTTATCTGGGACACCGCACCAGCTAATCGGGTAATAATACCTCCGGGAGATTGGTTTGAGGTGGCAAAAGCTCGGGACCATCTGTCTATCTTTGATGTTGGCATCGTCCCCTGATGCGCCACTCCTGCCGATCCCATTCCTTAAGGCCTGGTGGTAATTGGGTTACAGATGAGAGAGGAGAGGAGGCGTCATCAAGCCCGGGTTTGCCTCGTCCCTCACTGCGCCCACAAGCCTGTTCTTGATGTTTGAGACACTGGAGACAAACTCTGTCATCGCAGAGTTGAGTCATCTCCGAGGAGAGGAGATATTTGGGCTTTTGAGGTCGACAATAGAACTCCTTTCTTTCAATATTTACACCAGATTGTACTTCATCTGTAGTAGCTGGCAATACACATTCAAGACTTTCAATCATTCCTCTTGCACTTGAATCAATGTGTCCTTCTATTGAAATGCTGACGCATTACTCTTGATCGGCCTGATGCAAACCACAAAAGACACGCAGCCAGCATCTGAGAAAGACAAGACGCGTTCTCCAGTAACAGTAAAAACGCAAGTGGTGGGCAGGTCCAGCCTCTCCAATCTGCACTCAGCCCCATCCATTACAACACATGCATATGGTTCTCTAGCCTGTCATTAGCGATTTTTTGAATGGGGTAATGTGTGCACGTGTGTGTGTAGCATGTAAAGGCACTTCACCACCAAATGATGCATCACATCATAATCAGCTTAGCCAAATTTGAATATACAGGAATGATTTTTTTTCTTCTTCTTCATGTCATCATTCTATAACACCATCTGCTTCTAATTCCTTTTCTCTCTCTCTCTCTCTCTCTCTCTTGGGAGGCGGTATGTTTCAATCCTCCGCACATTTAATGCCTCAGCTCAGAATTATACTGTTGCTCATGTGCTCCTATGCTCACACGCAATCAGTGAGTAAGAGTGGCCCTTGACCTTCCGAGATGCATGGATTTCCTGTCAAGGCTCCTGGTATGTACGCAAGAGGATTTTTATAGCTCCGCTGTGTATCATTAAGCTCCGTCTCCTCCACCCTCCTCTCCACCGTGGTAGGACTGTCACTCACACACTGCTGTAACTAGAGACTCGACGTCCTTATTATTACCTGTGTTGGTTCTCCGCCGTGAGTGTGGGAATGCTGACAGGCTTTTAGGGGCAAGGCATGTTACTGTGACAACAGGACTCAGTGAAAAGGGCTGTGAAAGAGAGAGGAGGCGTGGTGGAGCACAGGGTGGGGGGGGGGGGGGGGGGGGGGGGGGGGGGATTCGCCTCTGGTCTCTCACAGATCTCAGGAAACTCACACAAGCTGTGGCTGCAGTCAGACAGGCGAGCGGCACCATTCGCCAGCGGTTCTGTGTGTAATACGGAGCAGAATCAGGATATTTTTCGTGGAGCATCAGTTCAAGTCTGGTGAGGCGCTGTGGAAACCGCTCTGTTCTCGCTGCGTGACAGATTTCCAAAGCCAGCAATGAAGTCACTTGTCACTTCTTACTCGCAGGTACAGGTAATGAAATTCTGGCGGCCTGGCTGACATGTGGAGGGAAAACCTCATCTCACAATGCCACTGGGCAGCAAGGCAGCGCCACACACCTGTAATGTGCTTTTCTGCCCTCCGTCCCAGCGGGGAAGACTACTCTTCATCAGAGGGACCTGCAGAGAACATGTCAGCAGTGCTGGCCTTTGTCACTCCGTCATCCTCTCCCTCACACGCCACTTGTCCAATTTCCATCCTGTAATCGTCTTTTAATGAAACCCAATGAGGCCTGAGGTGGCCTGGGGAAGCTCGTACACTTGCATCAAAGGCAAAAAAAAAAAAGAAGTGTTTCATAACATGACAAGTTATAGAGCTGTTTATCTTAAAGGCTGATTGACTGACTGATAGAATCAATATATACTGAAGCAAGAGCACTACAGTAGGTGTTTTAAGGCATCAAATCCTTACTCACTGCTGATTGATTATCTATAATGTCGACAAACCACCTTCAGCGCTCGCTAATGCATTGCCAGGCAGCGACCAAATTTGTTCATAAATCTTTTATTCTTTCACCTCAGGGGAGTCAAAAACGAATCATCTATTATGTCTGCAAAGTTAGAATTTGCAACCTCACCAGCACATCTCCTTGAAGTATTGAATAAGATTCCGAGAAAGGGACCGGCCATGCTTTTTGATCTAATATCCTCTCAACATATTTCAAAGTGAAGTGTGCTTTTCTGTTTTCATTCCCGGCTGTATGCTATCTGTGCGTGACAGCTGGCTGTAATTTAGCAAGGGGTTTGTGAAGGCAATCTGCAGAGTCACACCTGCTTTGGGACTTTGCACATCAGAAAAATGTCTAGTTATTTCCTCCACAATTGCAACTGCTAAAAGCACTTCTCGGACCAGGGTTTGGGATATTCCTTTCATAACCTATGAATCAAATATCATACATAAAGAATAACTAAAAGAATAACTGTAAAAAAAAAAAGAGAATGGGAAAGAAATATTGAATTCACTGTCTCACCACAGCGGGGAAGTTTGCAAATTGTCCTCTAAAATCCTTAAAATGATGTCTGTTTTTGGAAGGCAGGACAATGTTGACCTTGTATTATTTAGATAAAAATCTACAAAGCCCAAGACATTGATTGCAAAAAGGGCCATGACCTGTTTTATACAAAGACTTAGCATCTGGCAAATGTCCTGCCCTCTTCCTTCTAATGCAAGTGCATTTATAATTAATGTATACTGACGTGCAATAAGTTCATGATAAAAACTAAAACCTTTTTTCCCCCATCGAGGCTGAATGTCATACTTTAGCTCAAGGAGATCATACTTTACCGAAACAATATTATTCGGCAAAAAGAGAAGATTTAGTACGACAGCCCTTTGTGAAAATGTCCACTCATAACCGGAGTCACAGTAATGCGACTATTATTTTGAGTGACATGACTATGACACGGATGCACATTTTTACCTTCTCCGACTGTGGAAATCTGATGTTTGCACACAGCACAGATGATGAACAAAGGCACTAAAACGTGGGTCTCACAGGTAAAACACGAGACCGCTGTAAGCCGATAGAGGACTTTAGTGTGGGGGCGGAAGCTCTGCAAGGTGCACCGAGTGAATAATACATTCCTCATAGTTGTAGGTAAGGTGTACTGGGGAAAAGACATAATATTCAGTGTTTGTAAAAAAGCATGAACCAATCACAGATGAATATACCTCCTCCCAGTCGATGCACATGTGCTGACTGAAAATTCGGATTCGGGGACAGCCCTAGCAATGTTCACACCCACAGCCCTCACTGTGGAAACAAATCACACATTTATGAATGTGCATTTTCTCCTTGCTGCCAGCTGTACCTCCGAAGCGTGGGAATAACCATGTCAGCCTCCCGTTGTGTTACCGCCCCAATGCAGCGTCGTCACCGCCTCACTCTCACTGTTGCCTGAGCCCGATTGATCCTGATTATTACAGGCTCAAAAAGGCCCGCTACTCCCTTCCTCCTGTCATTTCTGTCAGCGAAGACCAATATCCATTTAAAGCAAATGCAGCGGTGTCAAATTCAAAGCTCGGTGGATTGGAGTGTCTAACTAAATTAGGCTCATGTTGCCTGACACGTGTAAGAAGGAAGGTGGGATTAATAAAGGGCTCCCGCTCTGGTAGAAGATATAAGATACTTGATTTAGAGGACTCTCTAAACCAAAATTGTATTCAGGCAAAACAACACTAATAGAGCTTGCCTCTTAGTGCAAAGATGTAAGAGCAAGTTCAACCGTTATCAAGCCAAGCTCAAAAAGAGTCAATATACTCCTTCACTGATGTTTTCCTCTCACTCAGCTTGATGAAAGTAATCACGGCTACGTTATGGATTTGGCCTCTACTGTATGAGTTATAGACAGAGCAATTGGAGTGGAAACAGGAGTATAGGGACACAGCAAGGTGTCCCACAAGGACATATCTATATTATTTTCAAGCCAAGGAGGAAGAAAGAGGAAAATCTGCCACTGATTATCTAACTCACTCACATAATGTCAAATAGTCCAGCCTCCATAACGCAACAAATTCAGTTTGAAATCTCCACTGTCACTTTTGACAAATGGGTTGCTTTGTGACTGAGGCTGTGACTAAACCAGACAAACACACCAAGGACATCTCAGTCATTTGTCCAATTAATTTCTAAAGGTTGGAGAGTTGTAGTGACAGTGTACTACACAACTGAGGAGCCCCAAGAGGCAGAGTTACAGAGCCAGGGTGGTCTGACCTGAACTGAGGTTTGGGATGTGGTTTGGGGGTGCAGGTCCATGCTCTGGAGGGAGGCCAAATTGTCTGGTCTCTCCTCCGCGGGCTGTTTAGTCAGACTAGCTGGCCATGGTGGTTAACATGCTGGGGCCTGGGTGATTCATCCCCGCTTCAGCCTCCACCCAGAGACAATTACATGGAGTCGCACCACTCCGGCAACATTTTTATTTTAGGGGCAACTCATTCCTATCTATCAGGTGTGTCTATTAACAATTCAAACGGGAGCGTTGGCAGATGGTGCTGAGATTACTGTACATTTGTAAGGTTGTTGGTCAGCGTATTTAATTTACAGGCTTTATTGTGTTACAAGCTGCACTCTGCTCTATTATGCTCTTTGTCTTTGTCAGAGGTAATCAAAAGCCATTTGAATGTCATGTGTGTGTGTATTTGTGTTATTTTTTCTTAAAAAAACCTCTTTTAGTTAAAGAGGAGAGCAGTCTAATGAGGCACCCAAAGATGAAAATATCAAATATCTTGTAATCGCGTAAGCGTCATGCCGCGTGTCTCCTTCAGAGAACCATACTTCATCGGCTGTATTTAGCATATTGAGGACATTCTCATCGCCGTCTGGTCTGCCAAATCGAGGATAAAATGTAGCATCAACAAAAAGAAACTGTCAGCAGTGACAAAATACTCCTTTTCTTTGATTAGTCGGAGTGAAAATGGGACATGGGGAGGAGCACTTCTAGACAAGATCCCCGGAGGTTTGAACAAGTCAGAGTTAAAATTGCTGCTGAAATTGAAGCATGGAGAAGATGGAGTTGTAAAAGAGGAAGAGTGGCGCAGTTTCCAGAGACAGGGTCAAAATCTGACCTGAAAATAACATGGCCCTGCAGGAAGACGCAGGCATGCATCTGAAAAGTGCCACTTAGTTTTCGCTAAATGTGAGAACTCTATACTGAAGTGGATTATCTCTGACCATATTTCCTTTTAATGCTCCTTTAAAGTTGTTACTTTGCAGGAACCATCCGCTCCGGTGTCCTTAATGCTCAATCAACTATTCAGTTTTCATCAGCCGAATTGAGTAAAAGCAGACTTACAGCTCGTTCTAAGCATACCCTGCACGCACATATGATTTGGTTAGCCACTTTAATGACCTGTGCTCATCAGCCTCGAATGCCACTGCACCCTTGAAAACTAGATCAGTTCACAAAGTTAATCCATCTCCATGGCTTAATGACACAACACCGGCCGTTAAAATAAAAAAATAAAGAGGACAGAAAAGTAAATTAGGTTTTCATATTATGACGGGCACGTATTAGAAAGGGGTTGAAGATGCATAACTGGCATACTGTATGTCTTTAACAGGAAATCATAGCTCCATGTTACTGGTCAACACTTTTCATAATGTTTCCGGAAAAAAAAGAAAGTTATTGATATTCTTTACTAAGAAGCTCGTTCCTGGAAAGTATTTATGCTTTTTTGCTTTGATCCAGTTAATTTCAAGCTGTACAGCAGCATTCAGCCAGATGATGATGCCATTATAATTGACTACCTCGTGGACTTTTGGGTTTAAGTGCAGTGAGGCCATATCATTATTGTCTCCGTCACTGTGAATGCAACTTTTTTAAAAAGTGTGACAAAACCATATGAGACTGAGAGAGCTTGTTCTCTTTTTACGTCCTATATTTGTACTGATACAGTGTGTCAGCACTACCACAGGGCTGCAGTCTGTCCAGCGAGTCACTGCTGTCAGACTGTCACCCCAAGGCACAGAGGACCAGCAGCTTTTTAAACACACTAGTGTCAGAGCCAGTTCCAATAACCCATGAGTATTTACTGTGCATGATGACACAAGAGTTTACCGTTTATAAGCATCATCAACAACAGTTTAACTGGGCACCAGTTTCCTATCTGATGCTATTACACATCAACCCGAAGACGGTTAATGGAAACTTTATCCGATGTGGAAATCCTCTCCAACTGCTGTAATTGTATCCATGTTTCTAGTATTTCACATAATCCGCTCTGTAGGGGTGGAGTGAGCTCCTTCAGTGTCCTGCAGAGATGCCGAGCTTATTCGGAGTACAGAAGGAGGCATTTAAGGTGGACCCCTAGTGTGATGCCAAGCAGGCTTTTCAGCATGCGATAAGTGGGAGGCTCAGGGGGGGTTTGGACGGCATTTAGAAGCGGGACACAGTGGTGCCAACCACAAAGCTCCCGATTAACATCACCCTATGCATGCATATGCAGCTTTACACTACGAAGTGCAGTAAAACTGGCTGCATTATTAAATGTGTTCCTTTGAGAGCACACTGTCAGCAATGTGCAAACAGGGAGTGAGACCAGGAGAGGCACTGGCACAGGAAGGACTTTCCTCACTGGAGAGAAGCCTTTTATTTCAGTCACAGTGATTCTCTATGGATGAGGTCAATAATCACACAGTGCGCAGGCTGCCAAAACACTGTGAATTATTATCCAATTATGATTTGTTTTTCAGTGGACTTCCAGGATTTTCATGTGTCGGTCCTTCTGCTCAACTGGAGAGAAGAGACAGGCCAACACATTAAACAATTGGTTATGTAACAGCTTTACACTGTTACTGTTGTTTTATCTTATTGACCCAACTTGGAAAGCAACCCACACTGGCACTTAGCACACAGGCGCACATGCTTCAGTGTGACCCTGATAGCCCATTCCAGCGCGTCAGATTAAGGCTCCCGTGATGCAAGAGGAGACGATGTTAAAACGGTCATACATGATAAAGCACTGGGAGAACTTGTCCCTACAGCTGCAGAAGCAGTATCCAGAGCGTTCGGCTGGACTATGCTATCTTAAGTGCAGACAGGAACAGCAAGTAGTGGCCCATAGACACCTCGGACGGAGGTTAGACTTAAAGAGGAGAGCTATACCCTCCATGTGACCCAGGGGCAATATCAGAGAGAGGAGAGAGTGCAACTCGTGGGGCGGCAGCAGAAAGACAGGCAGGCGAGCTTCCGTCTGACCAGCAGGACTAGAGCAACGCCGTCCTCTCGGCCCTTCAAACCAAACCAGCTGCCAGTCCTTGCTGTGGAAGGCGAATGGATGATGCGTGAAGTTGCCGTGTACAGTAATTTCATCTTCTCCGTTCAGTCGAGGGAGACTCTCTCCGGCAGTGTGATTGCATATTTCCAGTATGTCCATATTATCCGCATTGTAGGAGGTAAGGGAACTCCTTTTGTGTCCTGTCTTTATATCATCCTAAACCCAACCAGCTGACAGTCACTGGTGGAGACAGTGAGGGAGCTTAAGGCTGGCATTGACAGTCATTTCTTCTTCCCCATCAATCAAGCTAGGTTAGTTTCAAAATCGATCCAGCCTGAAGGAACGACACAGGTGCGATGATAACACTATCATGTATCACAGCACTGTAATGTTAGTATTTCAAAGTATGTCCTTAGAAAGTGTGTTTGAATACAACTTTAAAAAGCCATCTTTTCTTTATATCCTTTGTTTTTTCCCCTTTTACTTATCCTCTCTCAGCATTTAGAAGCACACATAGATAAAAATAAGTGATAATAAAAAATAAAACAAAATATGCAGGATATGAATACATGAGTGGGGGGGATATGGTGTCTCAGAGGACCAGATATTTTCCAAAGATGGAACGCTTGAAATGAGCTTTAATTATTAATTAGCAAAGAGTAGAAGAAAGGCTGGAAAAAAGGAAATGGTGGGGGAAGAAGAAAAAAAGGGAAAGGTAGTAAAATATATATATAAAAAGATTAGCATCTCTGTGGGGTGGTATTTAGCAACAGCCGTGCTTTTAACTAAATGCTAATATCGGCATGCTAACATGCTCATAATGACAATGTTATAACATGGTAATGTTTAGAGTGTTTTCATATGTTGGCATCACAGGTCGGCATGCTAGCATCTCCTAATTTATCCCTAAATACAAAGCTCATTGCGAAGCCAGCAAGCTATACAGAGGATGCGGCTGTGACTCTGGAGGAGTGTAGGTTGGTGGTTCGATGCCCAGCTCCTCTTGTCCAATATTGAAATGTCCTCTCATGGACAAGACACTGAGCCCATAAGTTGCTCCTGATGTTCAGACCACGATCTTGCATGGTGGCTTGCTGCTATCGGTGTACGAGTGTGTGGGTGAATGAGAGGCCAATTGTTAAGCTTTATAAATACAGTCATTTACCATTAAGCAATGACACGGTACGGTTGCAAGAAACACACTATTAGCAGCCTTAATAAAAAAGGAGAAAGGGGACGCTGTCAGAGGAGCAACAAAGTTACCAGAATTCATCCCTTGACGACTGTGCATATCTGTAGAACATTTAATGGCAATCTTGCCAACACTTACGAGACATTCCAGTCTGGACAAAGTGGTGGACCGACCAATCCACAGACGGACATTGCCAGTTAAAGCGGCATGCTGTTAGCGTGGTTAAAATGATTTCCTGTACTGATTTATCTTACAGACGGAGATTTTAGAGCAGCACGCTTTACTGGTGGAGAAAATCTAGTATATAAAGGTGTTGTGTGATTGTACCACTATGGCTTTAATACCCGCCTTCAGGTATGAGTTGACTGCCAAGAATTATCCAATCAAACATTTAATGAAAAAAGGAAGCGGGGGTTCAACAGGAATCCTTAACTGTCCGTGGGTATGACGGGAGTGTTTGTCAATTAACTCCGTGTGTCAAAAACCAGACAGTCATCACAGCCCCCATGTCACAGAGGGGAAAAAGTGGAAGACACACACACACACACACACGCACTTAGGAAGGAGAGATGTTAGCTATTAATAGTTTGTGAGCTTTACCCCATCAGAGCAGTAAAGTGGACCCTTAAGCTTAATTGCATTTCCCAGCACAGTAGTGTTTCTCATCAATAGTTTGAGTCTGTATTTTGTGTGTCTCTTGGTGCCAATCCAATTCATCTACCATGCCAGATTCTGTCTGCTGAGCACGGCAAACATAGCAAGGAAAAACACACTGACCAGAACGGGCAGTGTGCATTAAAGCGGCATTAAGCTTGTGTATGAGTCCCTGTGTGTGTGTGTGTGTGTGTGTGTGTGTGTGTGTGTGTGTGTGTGTGTGTGTGTGTGTGTGTGTGTGTGTGTGTGTGTGTGTGTGTGTGTGTGTGTGCGCATTTACAGTATGTGCGCAACCTACTTGTGTTCGACCAAAAGGTCTTGAGGCAATAAGACATCCTGCAGTTATTGGATTGTTTTGCTTCGCTTCCTCTTTTCGTGGGAGGAGAGAGACAGAGCAAGATAGTACTGCAGCACCTACACTGCATGGACAGAGACAACCTCCTCCCCTCCCAGGCACTCAGCCTCTCTAATGGCTAAATACATCACATTCACCTTTATACAACTGCCTACACAGTTAACTTAACACTTTTGCAACAGATATAGCCATGTAAGTGAAGGTATTTTAATGCATACTCTCCATACATTTCACAAAAGGCGCTGGCCACACTTTGAAATATTTGTATCGCTTCACTAAGACTACACGAGTCTTTTGCTCCTTGCAATAAGGTGCTGATGTCTTCCAGCTGACAGGGGCTCGGGCCTTTGGGATGAAGCGGCCAGTGTTTTCCCAGGCGGCGGAGCATATTGGTGGCTATCTGCCCCTCTGCAAGCAGCGCCCTCACACTGCGCCAGCCTGCCCCACCCACAGAGTCCAGAGGCCATGGACGCTCTGCCCTCAAAGACCCAGCACCTCTCTATCGTCTGGCCTCTTTGACATCTTCAGCTAGTGAGTGGAACAGAGCTAAAATATATAAAACTACATTAAGACCTTATACGAAGACAAATATTTTGTCTCAAAATATTGTTTCTTTGTATATAAAAAAAAAACACCTTTGCTTAATCGGCTACTTCCTCAGCTTTCATCCCCAAAAGCTTTGAATCAAAAATTCTAAAAGCGGGAAGAGGCGGCGGAATCCTGTCACTCTCAGCATCATCTGTCTGTTGTCACTGCGTATGACTAAAACATGAAATGATGTACATTTCCTCAGGCAGTATCCTGACAAGCAAAATCAAGCCTCTCAAATGCGTTGCCTCCAGACACGTGTAGCGTTGCATAATAAGGCTCTGCCATGAAATCTATAAAGATAGCCAGTTTTACATCAGACTACACAGTACGTTCTCTCTGCAGCGTGACATCTCCTTAGAATACATGGAGGATAATGACAAAATTGAATAAACAATGAATGCAACTAGAGCATGCAGTACACAAATATTTTTAACAGCAATGTGACGTCAGTCATGAAATCAAGGCTTCAGAGAGACAAGACATTTCTTCTCTTCTTATTTGATTGTAGTTTATGATTCCTACCTAACGGGTAATCTACAGTAGACAAGTAAATTGGTGCTGGCAATGCACTTTCTTTTGTTTTACGCAGCCAACTGCTGAGATTTGACACTCTGTTCAGAGCACCCAATCCCAGTAGCATCATTATCAGAAGTAGCGCGAGAGATTTATCACGTTTCTGAGGTCAAAGAAGGTCCTGACAGTTTTTTTGTCTGTGTGAGCTGCAGACTTGAGGTGTTTATTACAAAGATGGAGGTTTGCAGGAAATTCTTCAAGTTGTTAATAAGCCCCGAACGCCGCAGTGGCACATGGTTAACAACAAGCCTGAAAGAGACATTTTACCACTGACGCAGCCGCTGTCAACAATTATTTCACATCCTGTCTCACCCATCCCTCCGCTAATCTGTTTATAAATGGACAATCATTAGGAGCAGGATGAAACAACAGATTTGGGACAGTGGGACAGGATCTGTGAACTGCAGCCTGCTTATAGAACACTTTTTTTTACCGTTATCAAGACAGCCGGCTCAGGGGGGGGGGGGGGGGGGGGGGGTAGCAGTGGATCCCGTGGTTTAAATCTGATCAAAAGAAGCTTTTTTTCTTTTTTTTGAAATGGGCTGTCAGAATACTGGCAGAGAAATAACGAGCTATTCGTCGGTTGAGGAGGATTAACCACCCCCTCATTGGCCGTCCCCAATCACGGCATTCGAGAACCAGCTACTTCCTCTCAGCCGAACATCCACGTAATTAGCCACCAATACTGCTTCACCCTCTCCTTTCAAACAGCAGCTATTGAAATGTAGGCACCTCTGGGACGAGGTCATTACCCTCGACACTGAAAGGACCTCTCACTGCCCAAACCCCTCGCTGATGGGACTGACAGCTTATTAAAATATTGGAGGGCTGAAGTTTGCCAGACAAGTGATGGTACAGTACAGCGGTCGGAAGAAGGTCCTGAGAGACAGGTATAGAGTTGAGCTTGTTTCAAGATGGTTGAAAGAGAGGCCTCCTGACACTCGAGTGTCCGGTACATACACACTGACACGGACCAGTGGGCTGTCAGGAGCCTGTCTACGGGTCATTTCTTGCAGCGAATGTTTGTCCATTAATATAGGCCAGATACTGTAGCGCACACACACACACACGCAGTCAGCCTTACCTTTCTGTAGACGATCATATTGGGGGAGTCCTCCTCTGAATCAGTGGTGCCCACTCCTCCCTGGTCTCTGGACCCCTCCGCCATTTTCACTCAGTTCTGTCAAAGAAACAGATGAACCACATCAACACAGCACCCAGCATCCCCCGGACTAAGGAAGAACCCAAAATGACGACTCGATAAACATCAGTCAGCATTTCTATTTCGCCTGAACACCAAAATTCCTCCAGCTTTTTATCGCCATGACATTCAGCTGCCAAAATGTGTGCTGCTGTCTCGGAGAGGAGACGTCTGTCAGTGCGGACAGATAAGAGAGCGAAGGTAGGCTGACGTAAGCTGAATATTAACTAAGCTGCAGAGTCAAACCTTCAACATGTAATACAGCAGCGATTCCCAACCATCCGCACCTGTGGGGCACTTCTGCAGTTACCGTGAAGGATTGTGGAGTAGCTCCTGGACACATGCAATTTAGTGTGAACATGTGTTAGCATGAGCAGAGAGGTCTAAACAGTTAGTATGAGATAAATGGTTAATTAGATAACTGAAAGTATTAGATACACAGTATATATATAAATATAGATAAAAGTAAGGGATAAATGTTTGAAAGAGCTAAAAGTAATGGGTAACTATTGAAATAGCTAAAACAGGGTTGGATGAATACAAAGCTAGATGTAATGGCTAAACGTAACTGGATGAATGAAATAGTTAAATAAAGGTAATGGATAAATGGCTGAATCTTATGCCGCTCCACATGATGGTAGTCCCAATGCAGTCTTGACCACATTGACAGTTAAATTGTAGGACAAAAAGATTGCAACAGTATCCACTTTTATGTAATCAATAGTGTCAAATAACATCCAATTAAAAATCAGTTCAACTGAACACAGGATGGGCACCACTGCAGTACGGCATCAGCTCAGGGAGTCTGGATGGCAGTAATTATGAATACAGCACAGATGTTTGCCGACAACCCAAAGTCAATGTGGCCTTAAGGAGATGAGTCATCTTTCTTTAAAAAAAACAACACACTGGTGTTTATAATGAATGAACACTCACTGAGTTGATACTGATAGTTTAACTGTGGTCAATGCGAGCCACTATACGTTTGTTGATGTTTGTATCAGTCACATGTAAATAAATAAATAAAAAGGTTTTAAAAGGGCATTTTTATTTACAACCCGGATAGAGTCCCCATCACTTCCTCTTGGCTGTCGCCCGTCTCCCTCCATCACTATTTCAGGAGAATTAATTCTGCTTAACTAAGGATTTCCACAACCTGACGACTGGGCTTCAACAAGCCCCCTTAGCCCCGTCTACCCTTCGCCATTGAAGGCTCCTGTGTGTATTAAATGGGTTAAACCATTTATTAGTCCTTTAATCATGCTGAGGAAAGAGGGGTGACAGGGTGGATTACACAGTTCGACACATTCATACATTTTCAGTACTTAAAACAAAGTGCGGGAGGATAAAGCTGCCAGGGAAAAAAAATAATCACATGGCTCACTGGGCCTTCACTCTTCACTGTAACAGCTATTTGTGTTTAAAAAAAGAACTATGGCGAGCTTTTGAGGGGAGAAAGCACCGAGGACACAGATAGTACTTCATGACAGGCACAATATGAAACCTTTATACATTAACTGAATTAGTAACGCTGCGTCTTTCCAAGGGCCAGCAGCTAGCAAAGGGATTTGGAGTCGTTGAATTATGTAATTGCAGCCGCGCAATGTGACAAGTCTGAACAACTGCAGATAATGGCTCTGGTGGAGAGAGGGGGAAACTGAAATTGTTCAAATTCAGCGTACCACCAGCTTGAACAACAGCAGAGGTGTACCGTGAGGTGGCTTTGTCACCATAGTTGAACACTTTAATCTATTAAACCACGGAGCACGGTGATGCGTATGAGTGAATAAGTAATCATCCGCTCTCGCCTTACTGTTTATTGCTGCCACCAGAAGTGCGGAGTGCAGCACTCCCCATTGGCTGACAACGTCTGTGCTCTTTTTAGAGTCTGAGCACATTAGACAGCTAATCTTTGCGTCCGCCTCGACGGCCGTATAGAAAGGCAGGCAGTATGGATCGCGTAGCACCTGCTGGAAGAAAACAATTGCGATCCAATAGGTCCCTTGTGGACAGGAAGCTGCAATTCTAGAAAACAACTTCCTCCCAATTGAGTTGCTCAAGCATGCAAATCAAAGTCCACGGAGTGGTCCATCCGAGATGTTAATTGAAAGCTTGTGTCATAGTGAAACGGACCAAATACTGGCAGCTGCTGAAAGACAGCCAGAGAGCACCCACATGCCCTCTTGTTCAGTGCATGTATTTGTCTCTGCACTTGCACAACCTAAAATCAAAGCAAACACCAATTTATGAGGAGACAAACACAAAAGGACACTGCACACATATTCAAAGGGCAGACATCCCCCCCCCCCCCTCCCCTCCGCAACGGCTCAAATAAACAAGCCCATGACACCGAGTCAACTGATACAAACTGAATAAACTGCCAAAGAGTTCACACAAACAAACAAACCGTGCTCCAGTTACACTAAGAACCATATTGTGAGTCCCAAAAAATGTTCAATCTCAGCAGGCGAACAGCCTAGTGCAATGCAACACCGTTCTGTGACACTTGACAGTTGCCGTTACTGAAGCATTCATTACCTTGGAAACAAAATAATGCCTCGTCCACTCTGCTCCCCCGGATGGCTCCCCCTTAGCAACAAGCAGCAGGCAGGTTCATGGTATAATTGGCAAAGGGGGAGAGAGAAGGGGATGAAGAAGACAGGGTGATGAAAGCAGTGAGTGAGAGAGAGAGAGAGAGAGAGAGAGAGAGAGAGAGAGAGAGAGAGAGAGAGAGAGAGAAGCTGGCTGGTCACTGCAGTATTCCTCTATTCCTCCTCTGCTTCTTCTTCTTCTTCTTCTCTCTTCACAAGTCCTGCCTTGCCCCGGCAGTTTAGGAGATCCTCACATGTGTGCATCTCGTTCATCCCCCCTCTCCCTCTGTCTGCATGTGCTTGAGCCTGAGCGAGAGCGAGAGGGAAAGAGTGTGTGTGTTTAAGAGAGAGGGAGAGAGAGGGGGGGGGGGGGAGGCAGGGAGATGCTGTGCAATAGAGAGCAGATCAAGTTGAAAAAGGGGGAGGGATGAAGGAATTAGAGAGACTATAAAGAGGAAAATAGAGGGAGGAGAAAGACAGACACAGCGAGGGTGTGTGTGTGTGTGCGTGTGTGTGTGTGAGCAGTGGATACACAGCATAGAGGAAAGAAGGGCAGAGAGATGCACACAGCAGCAGCGCCCACTGATGCTGAAAATGAGAAACATTTCATTATGAGGATATTGAAATGCTAATATAAAAACAAGTTACTGTTTCTGAGCACAGACACAGATGCAGGCTATAAATAGATATATCACAGACTCTTTGAGGAAGCAACCTCAGAGATAACGCTTTTCCATTTTCCATTCAAAGCTTGTCCATCTCTTCACATTACTATAAATTCCATTTTTGTGTTTGAGGATGGGAAGCATGCACTCTATTTCCGTCTCCAGCTTTTCCCCTCTTGCATGTCTGTGTTCTCCTCCTTCCATCTCTTCATGGAAAACTCTGGAATCAGTCAAGCTTAAATGGCAAACTCAAGCGACAATAAATGAGATCCAAAAAGCCCCCCCCCCCCCCCCAAGGAGGGTACTCCAGAAATACATGGCACGGCCAGTTTGTTGATGCATGCATGCAGAGTGAACGCACACATACAGATGTTTGTGTTGACAGAACCAGTTCACCGGTTATCAGAGAACTCTCTTGCTTGCTTTCCTCCACCATGTGTTCCGCTCTCTCTTTCGGCAGTGTGCCGGTATCTAAGCAAAGGTCCTGGCTCCAAAGCTCCCGCTTTATTGCTTTTGAAAATATTTGAGGCGCTTCAAATATTTCCTCTCGCACACAGAAAAGAAAAGCCCAATTTCCTTCAGGCCAAAGCGGATGAAGTTACAAAATTCAGAACTGCATTCTTCTAATTCTTTTCAGCAGGAAAGAGCAGGTATTGTGTATTACATCCCACCATAATGTAAGAGCTCTGCTATCGCAACTACACGTAGGCCTTGTCTTACGTGTGGAATATTGTAATATGACATAACCACCCATCCCCCTGATTACAAACCACACACATGAGCCACACCGCAGTGACCTGCATATCTTACTGCCCCATGAGCTGCTCCGGCATTAAGAAATACCATCATCAACAACGTGGCAGACAGACAGACAGGGCCTTCTCTAATCTGTTATAAGGGGGGCAGTCCCGCTATAATCTGCATTAATGCTAAATTATTGAGCAGCCTGTTCAAAGCCACACCACTGCCGGGGAGCAACACATCTCACACATGACATGCGGAGGTAATCATTATTAAGGGAATACATTTAAAGGATGGGTTTACAACCTTTCAAGTCGGTCTAACAACAATGATCACATGACCTAGTGTGTTTGTAATGACAGAGATATTTGGTCAGATATGAGATGAGATGAGGGATAAAAAAAAAACCACAGTCTTCATTCTGTGCATTAAGTGAAGTTCAGCCAAAGTAAGTATGAGGCGTCAGCGGTCTAAATGAGACAAATCCAGTCGGTATCGGGTCTTATTAATATATTTCCTCTTATAGGTCATGCTAGAAGCGTGGCTCTGGGGACAGCGACGGGTCAGTCAGCTGCGATACCTCATTAACTGTTGGCTGATTGCCATGATGATAACTTGCAACAGATATCCCAGGCCCGCAGAGGATACATTATAATTGGTTCATGCCCCCCCGAATACCTCAGCACAACTTTGTGCTCAGTGCCAACTAGCAAACAATTCGCACGACAACAGGCTAAACACCATTGTGTTAGCATTGGCACTGTGAGGGGACTGAAAAGAGGATTTATCACAAATTAACTTCACCATTTTTTTTTGTTGTTGCACAGAACTACAACTATAGATTTGTCCCCCCCTTCTCCTCCATTGGAGTCAACCAGAAATGGATCCCTTCATGGACAGTAGGGAAACTTCTAGCTACCAACACCTCCGTGGAATGTAGCCTGCACGTGGCCGTGTGTTTATTATTCTAAGGCAGGCTAATAAAAACACGTACGTATCCAAAAACAGCTTTGCAGCGGTGTCGCCATAACTCTGCAAGACGTCACACTCCAGTCATTTATTGGATCCATTATCGTTTATGTCTTCACCGTGGCGTCCCAGAGGTTATCCTCATCCATCAGTCTGTCTGATCGAGGCTCGTGTCAGGAAGAACACCCTGTGTAATCATGATCACGCCTAAGTGGAAAAACAGCAGCTCTGTGTTACTCACAACAGGCCGTCACCTCCTGCCAGGCCACTGACGGATAACCATCGACTCTGGAAGTCACCTCATGTGGCCCGAGCGGTGAAACGACTTCCTGTTTTTGTCGTTGATGTTTTTTGTTGTTGTTGTTGTTGTTGTTGTTTTTTAGGAAATCTCTGTCTTGAAATGAATATCCATCGTGTCGAAATCACATTATATCTGCCACGCCCCCCCCAAAAAAGACCACTCTGTGAGGCGAAGTGTATTTCAACAAAATATCTTTAATAGATATAAACATTTTTTTACACATCACAGCTGAATGGAAAGGATCACATGCTGTAACACATGTTCATAATGAAGGTGGCAGGGGCGATCTGCTGTGCTAGGGGCCCGGGACTCATTGGTCTCGAGTCCGGCTCATGGTCTTTGTCCTGTCTTATGTCTCCCTTGTTTATCTCTCATGTAGGGTCTTTCATTCTCCACTATATCCTAGCCAATAAAGCAGAAACACATCAAAAAATAATCTTAAAAAATAACAATGAAGGTGCAAATTCCGATGAATATCAAACTCTCCTTATATACAGTTGCACAGTATCCGAGTACAAAAGGAACAGTTATGAGGCTTAAATAAGGACTTTCTGTGGTTATCTGCACACCAAATTCAGGTCTGGTTTACACACTACAGAGAACTCTGTAGTTCAGGATTTACACATTATCTTACTGTGTAATCATATCTTTAACAGTACCGATTTAATCTGAATAAGGATCAGATTGAGGCATTGGAGCATGCTATGGATGGAGGGCATGTTGTCAACACTAGGTGGCGCTGTCAATCAATCCACTGCATAAACTGCAAGGACATAAGAATTAGTATTTTGGATAGCTTTTTCCTGTTCAAAACTCAGTTTGAAATTAAAGTAGATACATATATATATCTAGATATATATATCTATATATAGATATATATATTCTCATATAGGTGACTGGCCATTATAAGTACATGCAGATCTCTTGACTGCATACGACTGTTTTTATTTTCTTGGCCATCATCTTCGTCATAAATACTCTTTACATATATCAAGGGCAAAATAAATGTTAACATCATATATTTACAATAATCTGAATAGGTGACACTGAACTGAACATATTGTTCTGTGATTTTACATTACATATTCTTTTCATCAGCTTGTGACCAGTAGTCCTTTACAAGTTTTACTTGCTTTTAACCCTCTCTAGAAGTTAGACGTTTGATACACTTCTTATCACAGTGCATAGGCATTACAGACGTGGCCTTACAGTGTTTACAGCTACGTGCTATGCAGAGGGCCTGTCTGTCTCGGTCCGTCTGTGTCGACCTACCTACACTGCTTACGAGAAAGCATAGTGTCTTATGGGATACGACGTCTCCCATCCTCTCGTATAGCTTTTTTTCTTTTGGTTAGTCATAAAAAATAATCAGTGAAAATTGATAATTTACAACACACTGTCGCTCAATTCTTAGAAAGTGTAAAGCTCTATCAGAGGAATATGGGACTATTTTCACACATTTTAATTTGTGTTAATTGGAAATCTGTTCACTTTTAATTAGGTTAGCTGGGGAGATAAATGGGCACAGTGACTTTAAATCCCTCTTGGTTAGTTTCGACATCTCGCTGTCTCTGACATGCAGGGTCACCAACAATCCATTCGATCGGACACAAAACATCATAATTGAGAAATTCTCAGGAGGGGAGTGCATGCTGATCAAAACGGACGCACAGTTGCACCACTGCTCTTTTTCCTCTATTCCCCTGTTTTTTTCCCCCCAAAGTCTTTCATGGTGATCCTACCACAGATCCACAAGGCTGAAGACGGATGACATGTAAGTCCATGTTGGCACTGGTTTGTCAAAGCCCGAGAGTAAACGTTTATGATGAGAGTTTTTATAAGTAATTCTGTTGTTTGTGTGTGTGTGTGTGTGTGTGTGTGTGTGCGCAGCACTGAACAACCAAGTTTCAGATCAGCTTGAGTAGTGGTCAAACTCCTAATGTAGAGCAGTCTGCAGCTGTGTGCATCAGTTCATGTCGATGGTGTTAAAGACCCACTCTGTGAACTTCTTGAGCTTGGCTGAGGCGCTGTAGGACTCCTCCAGGAGACGCTGGTTGTCCTCTCGCAGGCTCTGGATCTGAGCCTGCAGTGACGCCTTGGCGTCCTTCTCCTGGTGGGGACAAAGATGCGTGTGAGAGCAGTGTGATCGTAGGTTTGACTCGGTTCAACAACAGACTCACGGGTTCCCCTTTTGATGTCATTTAATTTCATCAACAGTGTTTAGGTGGCAAGAAGATTATTCCAGTTATTCAAAGCTTCCCAGTTCTGCACTGGCTCATTACAAAACCATATTCAGTGAGTAAAAGCCTCATTTACATGGATTTTGACACTAAAACAATTAAATCTGATATACCAGATCTTGTCAGTCTAAGTCTGTGTGTCTCACTCTAATTTAAAGATGACTCACTTTCTTCAAGTCCTCCTGAAGCACTTTCACCATCGACTCCAGCTGGCTGACCTTCCCCACCAGGCAGACTGGAGTCTCTCTGAGAAAAAGGACAACCAGGACATTAGCTGGAACGAACACTGAAACATCAGAGTGAAGCAGTGCGTAAAGCTGCGCCACAATCAAAAGTTGCCCTTTCCAAGTCCTGCGGAAGCGTACTTTATACACTATAGTTGCTGATTTTACTGTTTAGCATGCAGTGAACCAGAACGGAGGACTAATTTGTGACATCAGCTGCTGTAGTGTTTAACCGGAGGGAAATCTACAGGGACTTCCATGGCACAATGCTGGAAACCAGTGGATTAGAGCAAACACTGGTCCCGGGCCATGAACCCGTGGCCTCTTACCCAGGCGAGGGCTGTCTCAGCGGTGCTGCCTGAGGCTCAGCCTGCTGGGGACTGGTGGCTGCTGCACTCTCAGCCATGGAGCTCTCCTCTTGGGCTGCAAGGAAGACCAGCCTCTGCTCTAAATAAAAAACAGTTGGAAGAGGTATTATTAGACTTGGAGAAAGAACAAATAAAGACTAAGAGTGCCCTCTACTGGTGAGGATAAAGATGGCAGCTGGCCACACCTACCACCTACCACACCTACGAGTCATGACCCTTCACTTCCAGTGATTTCGAGGAGGAAATGAAAACACAACGTGTGCCTACCCTCAAAGGCCTTGGCAGCGTCTACCAGGTGGGCCCAGTCGAGCGGGCTATCTGCCCCAGTGTCAGGCAGCGGCATGAGGGCAGCCTCCTGCAGCTGCTGCCTCTTCCTCTCCAGCTCCAGCTCCAGCTCTGAGCTCTCTGAGGCTGTCAGGTCTCCTGGGAAGAGAAAACAGCAAAGTCAAACATAGTGGACGGAAAAATAGAGCCGCGATGCTACATTTAAATTGACATCTCAAGTCTTTGGAGGCGTCTATTTCAAGTTTTTTGAGATTAAGTTTACAAACCCTATTTACTATGTATTGCAAATCATATCATCCTACTTCATTACTTTTCGAACTACAGACTAAACATTCACCCAGGGATTTGTGTGATGCTCGCCGGCTTGGTCCATGGCGAGCGGTGGGTGAGCGGGGCATGGTGGAGCAGCTGAACAGAAGGTCGGTAGGCGTGTCGCGCTGTCCGCTGGAGGAGGGCTCCCTCTGCCCGCTGTAAATACTCTCATCTGACAGGGTTCTCTGGAGGGAGCGACGAGTGGGCGGCGGACCCGGAAACAACGGCTTCGGAAAGGAATGGAAAACGGATGAGTGACAGGACACAGGTGAAACAAAAAGAGAAAAAATACTGCAAACGCACATTTCTGATTGGTCAGGAATCACTGTACTACGTTGCGAGCATCAGTATGGACAATTTGCCCACAGGTTTCTCAGTACCTTCTCTTCGCTTGTTGTAGGTGGAGGGCTGTCAAGTGTGATGAGCTTCTTCAAGTCTTCTTCCAGGCTGGACTTGGCAGTGTGCCGGTGGGGCGACTGGGAGCCCCGGAGATTGGCCCTGAGCTGCGGCTGACCTCCCAGCAGACCATCACTCTGGTGCCGTCTGGAGACAAAAGCAAGATTTGAATCAGAGAGATGCCTCTTAAATCCAAATAACACTCATTATACAGCAGATCAGTAGGCAAAGGTGGTTGCCAAGAACATAACAGAGCACGCCTGTGATTAAAGGTCAGCAGTTCAAATTATGAGACTGGATGGGAATCTGTGAACGATGAGGAGCGGCTCAACTATTCTCTGTGATGTTGAAATGCCCTCGACATGACACTTAACCACTTAATTGCTTCACCCGGACTATCTTTGGTTTGATGAACAGCTGTACAGAGAAAACAGCAGTTCCCACCAACCACAAATGATGCAATCGCCCTTTGGGCCAAACAATGAGACATATGCTGCATTGAATGAGTGATAAAGGGAAATTATGTTAGTCACCCGTCTCTGGGAACCAAAAGATTTGCTTGAAAAAACAAACAAAAAAAAAAAAACAGTTTCAAACCCAGCTACACCACATGGTGGCATTGTTGGCCAAACTTAAAAAGTATTATTATGTGAGCAGTCAGTGAGATAAAAAAATAAATAAAAAAAAATGTATTCCTTTCCCCAGTCTCTGAGACATCAACCCAACCAACAGCTGGACGCATTTCTACACTGAATGGCAGTTTTCTCAACATGCAGCATTGCAGGGGGACACAGTTCCGATCTTACTTGCGAGTGTTGCCGAAGTCCACAGAGTTGACGGTTCCCCCGGGTTTCCTCCATCCAATCAGGTACTTGGAGGTCGCTCCTTGACGAGGGTAGAAACTCTTGCTGCCCGGTGATGTAGGCGAGGTGGCTGCAGCCGCCTCGTCTTGTCCCTGGTCCGTGGGACTCCCTGAGTGGCCCGAACTGAGTGTGCTGGAGAAAGAGGGAGGGAGGTGAGACGAACTGTTAGACTATCTATAGTCTAGTATATAATATAGTTCGTTTCAATTAGCATGATTGATGAAGCACCAATATGTTTAATTTGGCTGAAAATGAATTCCCCCAGATAGACACTGTCCTAGTTCAAACCGTCACAATATTTTAGCAGTTGCATTAAGACTATTTGCATATACAAACAGAAGATAACAGATTCTCCTAAAATACATCAATTACCTAATCCAGCACTGCATTGCATGCTATCTCTGCAGATGGGATCAACTGATAACTTTAGATAAAATAGGACACAGTGTCCTTGCACTTCATTTCCAGCAACTTCAAATAACATTTCTCCGTAGTTTGAAATAAAAGCTTGAATTTTCAAACAGCAGGTTTTTGTGTCGGTGTGCCGGCGCGCCTGTGTGTGCACATACTATAAAACAAAGCTGCCAATGTACAGGTCTGGTGGAGCAGAGTTATTTCTGGCTGAGTGAAGAGGAGACGGAGGAAAGCTTTAGTTGATTCAAAAGGAAGTGGGATTTAGAAGAGGGGGAACAGTGCTGAGCTCACAGTCTGCATTTCTAGCAACTTCAAGCACTTCCTTTCTATCATGGATACCAGGAGAGAGAGAGAGAGATATATATACTTATGCAAAACCACACACACACACACACACACACACACACACACACACACACACACACACACACACACACACACACACACACACACACACACACACACACACACACACACACACACACACACACACACACACACAGAGTTATTTTATTCTTCCTCTCTCCCTCTATCTAATGCCAAACCGCAGAGCTTTGGAATTTTGCAGCTGGGATAGTACAAGATATATGGACTACAATGATTAATTCTGTTTAATGAAACATCAACACAGGGCCACAAATTCCTCAGCCGACCACAGCTGACTCAGACAGAACAGCAGCACACCTGGAGTGGGAGGCGGCATCACTCTGGCTGTAGGAGCCACCATCAGGTACTAGTGGAGAGGCTGATGGACTCTTCGCTGGGACCTCACTGCCTCCGATGGCGACAAGAGAGTCTGGTGTTGGAGGTGAAGAGTCCGTGGCCCTCTGGCTGCCTGCTTCGTCATCCTGCCTTTGGATTTCGTCTTTGGCCCTGAAGGCACCGGTGGAGGAAGCTGTGCTGCTTTGTGTGGCAGTGAAGGAGGTGGCATCGATGCCGCTGTCAGTGGAGGTGCCCTGAAGATATCCGTTGAGCTCGAGATCGCTCCGCACTCCTGAACGTGAGCCGACTTCGTACCACTTCTCGTCGCTGTGGGCGGAGCTGGAGGCGTTGCTCGAGAGTGTGTTGCTGCTAGACTGGCTGGATGAATACGGAGCGTCCGGCTATTCAGAGATGAGAGATCAAATCAGCATTTTCACAGTTTTTATATATATATATATATATATATATATATATATATATATATATATACCATATATATTCACATATATATATATATATATATATATACCATATATATTCACATATATATATATATTCACTATTACACAGTGCCTCCTCCACCAACTCGCCATCACATAGGAGGAAGAGATTTGCTTCCAGTATTGTGCTTATTGATTACAGCTCACCTTCGTGCTTTTGTTCGGTGACAGGTGGCTGCCCTGCTCTGATGACTGGAGTCTAGGAATCACAACTTTGGAAACCACAGTGTCTGTGAGAGGAAAAGACTTACGGTTAATGAGTTCTGTAGACAAGTGGTAGCACAGCAGAAGTCACGTCGTACTTAATACTATAGCTAATACTGAGACCAGAGTTTGGAGTTCCTTTTACCTGCACTGGTTTTGTCCATCTCCCCAGTTCGGGTCCATCCAACACCAGAGCTAGAGCACGCTTTGCTTCCGTTGACCCCCTCACCTGCCAGCTGCAGCACAGATGCCACAGGGGACTGGCAGCTGTTGTTATTAAACCTAATGGGGATATAAGGAAGGTCACCTATGTTGCCAGGTAGTGCGGCAGGCCAATTTAGCATGCGACCGATAATGGGGGGCAGAAGAAGAACTTACCCATCCGGCATAGATTTCTGCCTCCACCGGTTGGAGCTCATGGTGTCTGCGTAGGGGAGGCTGGAGGGAGAGTTTGTGTTGTGCATTGTGCGGCCCATCGCAATGGAGCAGGCAAGAGCGTAGTTGTCGTTCCCCGGGGAGTACCTGTGACGTCGCATAAGTATGTCATTAAAGACTTAACTGTGTACTTGCAAGCAGACAGCTTTGTGCTCAGTGTGTCTGCGAGTTTTATAACAGAATTGTGTATATTTTGTGACCTTTTGGGGTTCACGGGTCGTCCGTCGCTGGACACACTTCGGGGAATAGCAGCAGAGTTGCGGTCACTGAAGTCTGAAGGTGGGGCCTTGATCAGCGTTCCCCCTGTGCCAGCAGAGCGTGTTTGAGGGCTGGATGAGGTGCGTGGCCACTTGGTGTTGTTGTTGTTGGTGGGGCGGAAGGGGAACTTTAACTCGTAGGGCATGCCCTCCTTGTGGTTCTTGTAATCCACCAGCGGCATGTGGTAGATTTCTGAGCAGCCTCTGTTGGCACATGAAGTGTTCACAGTCAGAATGGGACAGCCTCAAAAAAGTTTCTCTCGCATCTATAGATTCAATCTATCCACACTCTACCTGCGTGGTGTGGAGTCCTCATGCGGGGGGATGATGACCACCTTGACAGTAACAGAGGTTCTGAGCAGGTCGATCATCTGCTCGTGAGACAGCGAGGCCACCGACACCTTGCAAATCTCCACCAATCGGCTGCCCTGCCTGAGCCCAGCCTGCCAGGCATAGCCATAGGGCTCCACCTCTGCAACAATGCCCTCAAAGTTGACATGAAAGCCCAGCTGGCCCAGGGCGTTACGGCGCAGGGTCATCTCTGTGGTCTGACTGCCCTTGGTCAACAGCTACAGAACAGATAAGAGTGAGGGAGTGGAGGTGTAGAGGGACAAATCAGAGAAAGAGTAGAAGACATGCATGACGTGTAAAACAATTTCCTTTTGCAGATAAACTAATAAACCTTCTTCAAAGCAACCACATCTTTTAAGATGCATCTGACACTAGCTTTAATCACGCCTCACATTTCAGTTACATACTATGAATACCAAGCACTTGAATTTAAATGATTTGGTACACTCCCATGGCAGCTGACCACCATCAGACACCCTGTCTAGCTCTTCCTCTACCTGTGGGCAGTTAACTGAGAAGTAAATAGTAGTAAGTACACAGAATAGACAATAGTAGAAATAGTAGCAAATCCTCCTTTATACCTGCTTTAGGGGGAGGGCATGTGCCAGTACTGGTAGCAGGCAACAGTAAATCTGTACTTTGTTTACAGTCAACTAGAACTGCAGAGCCAGCAGAATGATCAAATTGCCTCATCAGAAAACACTGCCGTACCTACACCACATTGAAAACCCGCAGCAATGATATCAAATCGCCTAATTACTATGTATTGTGCTTAGCATGACTTATAATCATGGAGTCAACACAACAGCTGTGGCATTTTGGTGACTGTATAATTTGAGGCTACACCCTTATGTTGCTATAATAACATCAGCAATACTTGGCTCTTATTTTTTCATACAGCTGTTGTCAAGGAAGCGGAGAGACGGTGTAACATGCCCTCACACATCAGGGGACTGGAAGTAACTAATAGCAGTGAAAAACTACACTAAGCACTTTTGCCTACACACCTGTGGACTGGCTACAGGAACACTCCTAAAGGAAGCGTTGAACTCACTGACATTGGTTACTTGGTTTAGCAATGTATGTTCATTCTACAGTTTTAAATAAGCGTCACAGATAACTAGCTCAAATGTAAACATAATGATAAAAGCAGTGTGTTGCTCTGTCAGAGGTGGGGTGTTTGGCTCAGTGTAACCTCTGAGAGCTACAGCAGATGGTGCGGTTAATAAGATGTACAGTAGACATAGACAGTAGTGGTGCCCCACTGACCTCCAGTCTCTTGACAACCTCTCCGAAGTCTTCCGTGTTGTTATTGATGGAGCGCAGTGACACACTCTCACCACGCTCATAGTAGATCTTCATGGAGGCGGGGCTCCCCGTTGACCAACCGATCACATCACGCGTGGCACAGTTAAACACGACCGCTTTGGCCTCCTGATCCAACAGGATGATGAAGTCATTTGAAATGGCCAACAGGCATTCGCGTTCAGCACCGGCTACCTGGTCCTCGGCATGAACCTGCCAGGTCACGGCCCCCAGGCTCCGCAGCTCCGCCCCACTGTACGGACGCACCTTCTCCCGTCGTTTGTGCGCCAAAGAGATGAAGGGGAACTTCCCAGTGGGTTCTACTGGAGTACTGGTCACGTGACGCTCTGCCAAGTCCCGAAGATACTCCTGCCGTGTACGCGTTGCCATGGCACCAAACTTATCCGACTTGTGGGCTGCGTTCTCAGCGTTGATGACTTTGCCCAACAGGAAGTCCCTGAAGACAGTGGACTTGGGGAAGGTCACACCCTTGGGGATTGGGGGGCCAAAGGAGGGAACGTCCTGGGAACGGGTGACCGCCACACTGCAGAAAGGGAAAAAGAGGGGAAAGGTTTCAAGTCACTGCTATAGTATGTAAACAAACAAACATTACGATCCATACCTGGTAAGCAATGTTCTTTAAAAGTATTGTTTGGTTTGATTCTGTCGTAAAACAATCAAAACAAATGGTTGCAGAAATATAAAGGAAAACAATAAGTCTACAGTCTGTATATCTGAAGACAAATACATCAAAATAGAATTAAATGACAATATGATATATAATAAAGAAATATGATTAGCATGAAACACAACAAGATGTTATGCATAAAACAGGAAAACAAACAAACACTTAAAAGTTAACATAACTGAATTCCATGAGTGTCAAATAAATAGGGGAAAAAACATTCCAAGGACAAACAGCCCATGGGCTTGTAAATCAGCATAGTGGAGACATCTTTACATAGTTTCCTCTAAGGTATCGTTGCCTTTGACCCGTTTTACTTGTCCTACGGGGAAGGCTCTCCTCTTGTTACCCTCTACTGCTCCTGTTCCATTTGCACACAATGTCTGTCCTTGTGTTGGATTACTATAAATTACTTAACAGGTGTAGCTATTGTTGTGTCATTGGTGTTGTCACTGGTTCATCAAATTAAAAATGTGCTCAGTGTGGAACAAATTCAGCAAAGTGTGTTTTTAAACATATTGGAATTAATTTACCATTCGGGACGACAATGCTTGGATTATCAAATCAGTTGGCAGCATGTTTACATGCAGTGTGGCTGCATAAATGGAGGCTATAAGTGTACAGATACAGTACAGTCAGTAGCATATACACTGTTTTAGTGTATATGCTATACCATTAGTGCATGAAAACCGAGACATAATCTTGGATAAGCTGATGGGACAGTCCGGACAAATCCCCATCCAGTCCATTCAACAGATAACAAGTCGTAGCCTTTAGCAGAAATGTTGCAAACTATGCCTGACTACACCCGACGTATAAATACTATACATCCAATCACAGTTGACAAGCCGGCTCCCTGTGCTGACACCCTGCCACTCTCTGCTACATCATGAGATGAAAAGCAGTGCTGCGGCTAATGCTAGCAAGCACAAACCCTAAACAAAGGGCTAGTTATGCAATCCGCCTTGCTGGCCCCGTGTGACTTTGAGGCAGCGGTTGAAAGCAGCAGATTAGCACCCCGCTGGCCCCGGGCCACTTACTCCTCTAATGCTCTGGTCTGGCTCAATATGACCTGAGCATTGTCCAAAACTCAGCAGCAGGCAACAACAGGCTATTAATAACTAGATGACTCAAGAAATCCTAACATACTCTGTACTTCCCTAATCTGTAATAATAAAGACATCCCATGATCACTAGATAAGAAGACACAGACATAAGACATGATAGCAAAAATATAAACACACAATAATATCTTTTTGGGGAAATCAGGTTTCAAGCTAGTATGTGTGGGTTCAAGAATTTTGTTTGTGTTTGCAAATGTGTGACTTGCGATCAGCTGATATCCATGGAGCTTGGAATCCAGTAGGTGGAAAAGTCAAATCACTGCATCAACTACTCTGCATGGTTTTAACAAAACCAACACACTGCAACCTGCCAACATCAAGACAAACACCTGCAGTGTATAACTTACCTCTTGGTGTCACCCAAAAGCAACCATGTTCTTACTGAGTATTATTGCCCAATATCCTGAATCTTTGTTGCAATCAATGTGAAGCGAATCCCTGGGTCGATGAGAACTAGATTCTCTTCTGTAGCTACAATCAGACACTCAAGATATTCCACTTGGTACGGTGGAGCAAATCTTTGTGTCCTGTGTTCTCTTGTCTGGATGCAGAATCCAAATCATCAGGGATTTTTCCAAATCATCAGGGAAAGGAATCCACGGAAAGACTTGTGACAACACAGGTCAGGAGTGAAATCTTCACATTTGGTGCCTCAATCCCAGGAACAGGAGAAGAAGCTAAAGGCTCAGAGTGCGTCGGTTTCTCTGGGTGTGGTAGATAAGATTGTCCTCAAGGATTCGGTGTCCTTGTCCTTTACATTTCCTCCATAAAGCAAACCAAGAGAACCGGCATTTCACCCTTTCTCTTTTCCCAGAGCTTAAACCAAAACATGCCCCCTTTAGGCAAAAAGCAAGCTGAATCAAGGTGTCCACTGGTTGATGGGATGGAGTAGTTGCTCAGAAAAAAAGGAACTAGAGAGGAGAAAAGAATGGCTCCAAATAAATTAGCCTGAATTTGACGCGGGTGCGAGCTGAGAGACAGAAGGCTGGCCTGACCCGTCCACTCCTGAGATGGACTCTGTGAGCTCTGAGGTACTCTGCTCTCAACAATCCTCCCCGCTCACATGCATGTCCAGGCGAAGAGAGCACTTCATGTGCATGCCGCTAACTCCTTCAGACCATTCCGGCTCACACTGCCCAAAGGCAAAGTGGCAGGCAGGGAGGGAGGGGGAGGCTTGTATTGTATGAGTGTGTGAAGAGAGAGTCTTTGAGAGTGAATTAGTGTGCACGGGGGGGAAAGTGCGTGCATGTGTGTGTAACCGTGTGAAAGTGAGCATGAGAAGAAGGTAAAAAGGAGAAATGGGAGTAAGAGAGTGAGAGGGAGCAACTATGTGTGAAGTGTGTGTGTCGTATATGTGTATGCAGAACACAGAAAGTGTGTGTGTGCGGTGGGGTAGAGATGCATTAGTGTGAACGCCACAGAGCTGCAGTCTGATCATCACGAGGCTAAAGAATCAGCCAGCGGAGGAGAAGAGGAGGAGGACTCCTATCAGTCGGACAGCTACTGAAGGGCCAATCTATTCCATTTGATCATAATCAAACTAATTTATACTGATGGAGACATGCAGAGGACATGACCAGGCACAATCGGGAGTGACAGGACAGTCACGCAACAGGCTTTTATCTTCCACCCATGCCTTCCAGTCAATGCTTTTGTCTTAATGCTACTGTAGCAAAAAAAAAAAAACACACTGCTGGTAGCACTGAAAGTGGTGTGGAGCTTTCCCATAAAAAAAGCCCAGTGCTGCAGTTAAAGGGTACAGGGTTGGGTCAGTCTGACCCACTTACAATTGTTATGAGTCTCCTAAGTCTCTACAGTCTTACTTATTCATACCTGGTGGCATAACCATCATACTTTTAATATCCTGTTTTAAATTGCTTTAATGTTGTTTCATATTTGAAGGCATTTTGTGTTATGTTATCTGTGCTTCCACACCACAAGATACACTTTTGGATGTAGACCGCCTCTCTTTTAACTTAACCTCAGTGCGAGTCGCAGTTCCATACTCACAAGACGGTCAACTGGAAACCTTTCCAAGGCTGGTTTTTTTTCCCCTTCCTTCCTTTCTTTGACAAACCACATGGCATGTATACACGTGCAGAAGAAAGAAAATAAGACTCCTGGCACATTTACCGTCCACCTCAATGGGCTGTTCATTTTATCAGGGCTTAGCCATTATTCTGCTGGTCAAATAAAAATAAAAAACCCACCTGTAGCATGTGTTTTCAGAGCAGGGATCGTGCACCCGTACAATGATGAAGACATGTTGAAAGTGAGAGCGAATGGTCTTCGGGGTGAAAGGGTGAGCGCCGGGCTCCTGGAACACGATGGTCACAATGTCGTTCCCTATGTGGCGCTTCCTCAGCAACTAGTCATTGGAAAACAACACAGTCTTAATTAGAGAAGTGTGGGACTTGAATCTGAAAGCAAAGTCATACCAATCACATGGTGCATTCCATTTAATCACATGGAAACAATAACATTTTCCTTAGAATGAAAGTTGGATGGGAGTCAAATCTGATAACTGAGCCACGAGTCGTATCACGCGTTCCTCTAAATGACACAGCCTTCCTTTTCATCGGTTTTCTTTGCTCAATCTGTTTCCTGATACACAAATAATGGTTCACCACAAAGGCTAGGCTCTCCATCTTTACCTGTTGTTTGTTGTTGGGTGTGTAAGGCAGCAGAGTCGACACATGGAACATGATCTCATAGTCCTTGTAAGTCGTGTACAGGGAGTGAGTACCCGTGGAATCCGCTGCAGGGGGAAAAATAGCAATTCAGTGTTGAGGCCCATTGCACAATTACCGCCATCCATCTCTCTCACGTGTGTATTCTGTGCGCTCCATGGTTTCTGTGCAAGACAGGATGCAATTTCACCGTAGCCCAAACAGCTAAACAATAGCGAACTGTGGATCGATGATGGATAAGATGACTGTCAAAACAAATGCTCCGTCAACTGTTTTAGAGTCAACCTGTAAGTGGAGCCCTTTCCAGTCTTTTGTCACATTACAGTTTCCAATGCAATGGACAGTATCTAAATGTTTAAATCATTTGTAGTCAACGTTTCTTTGTAACCTCAAGGCCATAAACCAGAAATGATAAACCTTTTCATTCAATCACCAAATCTGTTTGTTTGAGTTGAGTCAGATTTCCTAAAGTTAGATTCAATGACAGCACATCTTTGCACTCATTAGTACCACTGAGGGGCTGTTGTCGTGGACACACCAGAAAGAGAAGGAGACATGAGAAGAGAAAGGAAAAGTAAAGTCAAAATGTCACACGGACAATGCTGGTGGGATGAAATTAGTTCCAGTGAAAGGAAACGTTTGACCAAAAGCAAGATAAAGGAGCAAAGTACAAGCACTATAAAGTATAGTGTAATATATAACGAAAGTGAAACTAACTTACTGCAGGACTGCTCCCGGTAATAAAAAGTTGAGGCCACTGGCTAGGCAGCTAAAGATCACATCTGTGTTTGTGTATGTGTGTATGTGTGTGTGTGTGTGCGTGTGCGCGTAAGAGATCTAAAAGGGAAGGTTGGGAGTTGTTACTTTTGGTGTCCAGCTGGGCTCTGTACTTGGTGAAGCCCTTGAGGCGAACCTTCTCCCCCAACAGTTGAAGGAACTCTTCCAGAGCGGGACCGGCCATCTCGTTGTTGTACATCTCCTCCTCTGTGCTCTGGCCCGCTCTGCAGTACATCACCCCCACCTTCACCTGAAAACTCAGCTGGGTGACAGCAACGAAGCAAACACTAAATTACTAATTCATAAACACTAATTATCTTTCTGTACAAATTCAGGCAAGCTATTGTTGCTAGCTGCAAAACGTTCTGACTCTGTAAAATAACACTTGCTCATGCTTTATCCTCCTACCCCTTGTTCATCCAGCTTCATCAGCTGCTCCGTGACTTTGGGTGTGTTGAGGGCCAGTCTGAGGCAGGACAGATCCAGCTCAGGCAGAACGTACTCCAGTACCTCCTTGACGGGCAGCCCCCGGGTGGTGCCGTGCTTAGAGGTGGAAGGCACTGCATCCTCCAGGACAGAACCTCGAAGAGTGGTGAGCTGAATGGAGGGAGACGGAGAGGAAGAGATTACAGAGAAGAGTTTGAGAAGAGAAAAAATGCCTTTCAGGAATCTCATGGAGATTGAATAGACTGATAGCAAAACATGCCTGTACAGACTACAAAAATATATACAAGTTGCTGCAGTTTTTTTATAAATGCGATACAATCGTCTAACTGTACTCGTAAAGAAAGTGACACAAAACAACAAGACAATTACGACTCAAGACGTTGGGTAAATAGAAAGTGGAACTGAGGACGAAGAGGTGGGAGTGCTTGTCCAAGCATTCTGTATACACAAAGTCTACATTGTGCTGGGCTCTGGGAGTGAACTCAATCAGTCAGCTATCATAAGCAGCTGGAATGGACCGACGCAATCTCTCCTATGAGCTGGAGGCTGTGCAGGGCCTGTGTTTACAATGGACCTGTGTTCTCCATGTTTTGAAGGTAGGATAGGAGGCGGGTTTCCCTGTGGTACTTCAGTCTGTGGGGGTTGTGTGGGGGTTTTAATCACATGCACCTGTCCTACTTCAGTTCACAACAAACAGCCCCAGGCAGGTGCCTTTACGCCCTGTCTGAAAGTGTCCGTCCATATAATAAATATGGACGGAAAAACCCAAACACAGAAGACTGGGGGCCAACATTGCAACTAAATATGACTTCTATTTTTACTGAAACACTCTTGAGGTTGTTGGGCACTGACTGGCCTTGGAGGCTGGAAGATGAGTGCACTTCCTCAAGTTCCTTCACACATTGCTGATATTGGGAGACAGCTGAATAGTCCCAGGGCTGATTGCATAACAAGAAACAAGGACTGAGGCTGGTTTGGCCTCAGGCTGGTCTGCCTAGTATGTAGCAGGCATAGTAGCAGTTGAACTATACACACACCTTCTAACATAAACAAGTAGAGATGCATCGATTGCAACTTTCTTGGCCAAATCGAATTTTCTTTCTCAGAACTATAATTGACAGCATTCACTAAAAATGTTTGTAACGTTTCTTTGAAGCAAAATTAAATTGTACGTTTATAAATTATGAACATGATAAATATGATTTACATATCAGAGAAGAATCACAGAAAATAGAATCCTATACTGTGTATGCATGTCTGCTAAAACTATGTACTTATACAAAGCTATTTATGAATCAGTATCTATTTAAAAGTGTATTTTATATTATAGTAACACCTACTGACTATGCACAGCGTGAGAGGAGAGCCTGCACTGTTACTCTGAGCAGCATGCATGGGAATGAATTACAAAGTAAAAACCTATATTTTAATATTTCTCACTTTTTCCCTCATTGTCTGAATAAGTCGGCTAATTTGTCGCTAGTAGCTTTTTAGAAATAGCCTTAAGTCGCTAAGAGTTGTCTGCAAAGTCAGTTAAAACTAGCGAGAATGCCACCAACAAAAGTTGGTGTAAATTTGAATGTCACAGAATCTGAGACTGATCCGGTCAACGGGCAAATCAATCGGTGCATCTCCACTAAGTATAGAAGGTGTACTATCAACTGGATATAAGATCCGAGCAGGCATCAAACAAAATTTATGTTTATTTTCACAGTCAACCAAAAGTTTCACTCCACAGGCAGGAAGGATGGATGTGATGCTGAGATTGAGGTTGGGGTGTAGGAAGGATAGGACACTATGGCTGACCTCGCTGGTTCTGAAGATGAGACGGTAGTTATACTGCTGGCCGTGCTCCTTGTCCTCCTCCAGCTTCTCCCTGCGCAAGCTCACTGCCACTGGTCCCAGTGCCTCGTCCACCCCAAAATAGTTCCAGTGCTCTGAGGAGGAGGAAGTGGCAGAGAAACGGGCAAAATCACAAAAAGAAAACATCTGTTGGGTAATGCTAATGAGTACATTATGAAAGCGGTAAAATGAATCTTACCCCTCAGGTAGAAGAACTTCCTATAGTAGTAGGCTCCCAGGTCCACATGCTCCACAATGTATTGTTTGCCCTTTTCGCTGAGTGTGCTGGGGCCTTCCTTTGGTCCCTCTAGCACTGCTACTCCAGCATTAGTGCAGTGCGTGCTCACAGATGTTTCATACAAGTTTCCCTCCCCACTCAGGGTCCCTGAGCCATTGTGAACCGCTCCACCACCCACAAGCCCATGATACCCTGCCCCACCTACTCCCATTCTGCGCCTCCCATTGCCGTCAGCACCTATCTCGTTGCGGAAGCAGGGGCAACTTAGCAGAATTTCATTGCTCTGTTCATCCCCCGAGTCCAGACCAGGACTGTCCCTAGAACTGAGGTCTTCCTGGCTACCACTCGGGGAGCTGTAAGGCAGGCTGTGTGTGGACGAGAGGGTGGAGGTAGCCGATGCTACAGCAGCAGCAGACGCCCCCGTGGTGGTATTTGTCCTCTTGCCTGCAATCTGCCGCAGCTGAGTAACTTCGTTGAGGTCAAACAGCGTGCTTTGAACATCATAGTGGGCAAAGCTTTTCTGACACACCCAGGGCTTGAAAAGGGGGCCCGTGTCCTCCGTCCGGCTGTCCTCTACGTCAGACCCTGCTTTAGGGGAGTCAGAGTCACCCCGCACGCCCCGAAGTTTACGGAATATAGACTCACCCCCTGTCTCAGATTTAGTTCTTCTCTTTGGGGGCTTATCTCTGGCTTTAGGAGTCGGGCTGTCTACGACATCCTCCTGAAGATCAATGCTGGCCTGCTTTTGCCCAACAATCAGCATGTCCTCCAGTTTCTCTGGAGCAGAGCTACGCTGGTCCACTTTGTCCCCTTGATAGGCCCTAAGCATTTCAAAGAAGCTCTCTCCAGCGGCGCCATGCTGATCTATTGATGAGGTGCTACCGTATTCGCGATGGAGTGGGGACCATTTGGCTCCCGATGCTGGACCCCAGTCCTCTCCACTGTCTCCGCTGCCTTCCATCTCACTGATAGTCATATCACTGTTGCTGCGCTGACGGATGCGTCTATGTCGGTTTCTATGTGCAGGGCCTCTGTAGTCTCCTTGGGCTAGGTACCGGGTGTCAGGGCTGTAGTTGTTGGCCTGGGCCTGGGTTCGATTCCTCAAAGTGTTGTGAATGTTACGCAGCATTGACGAGTCCTGAGGGCTCATTATAGAGCCTAACTTAATGTGACTTTTGCCAGCAGAGGGCACACCAGAGATCTCAGGCTCTGTAGCTGAGTGCCACACAATCCCTGTAAGGTCTTTCCTTGGGGGCCAGTCAGCCACCCGGGCCCGTACACCCATTTTAGGCACTCCTGCGCTCACAGTGGCATGGACATTGTCTGTGCGGGTTGCCACAGTCCCTCCATTGGCCATACGGAGGTGGCGGGTGTAAAACTCATCAGTGGCGGGGATGGAACCCCCAACGGTGCGCTCCATTGGTGGATGCTTCAGGCTGGTCATGACACCAGTGCAAAAGGCTAAAGGCACTTAGCAAGGAGACATGGCTGCCTCTGGGATGGGATGCTGCTTCCAGACTTCATGGGCAGGTTGATTGTCTGGATCGACGAGTAAGGAGGCAGAAAAAACAACAACTGTGCAGCAGGGGCAAGCCCACCTCTTCAGCATTCAAGCCTTCATACTGCTTCCTCAACTGTGTCGACACTGCCACCGCATTTGTCTTTTCTCCGGACAAACTATCCTGAAAAGAAAAGGAAAATCAGTCAGTCTGGAGAGAAGATGATAACAAATACATCTGTTTCTGACTCGCATCACTTTCCCCTTAAATATATAAGACTGGAAATAAGAGAGGCCGGGTAGCAAGTCTTAAATTAAGAAATAAGATCCTTAGTATTGGAAAACCAGATGACTTTAAACCTGATTGGCTGTGATCGGTGCCCAGTTCCACTGTCCTTGACATGGGACATTGGAATTTCACTTCTTAAGCTAAACAAATATCTCAATTTTTTCACTACTTAATAACATTGTGGTTTTAGGGCATCCATCCATACATAAAGATATTCTAGTTTCAGTCTTCATACAACAGAGCAACTTGTAATGCAACTGGTGAGGACATCTTTACAGATATGCAAATCTCTCTGTAGGAAATGAAAGCGATACATAAGGAATCTACAAACCAGCCGGGAGAACTGAATGTGGATGTATTTTTTTTCCCCCTTTGACGGCTTTCTAAGAGCCAATGAAAAGTCACTGAGGTGTTCAATTTCAGATAAGGGGGCCTACTCTTCAAACCAATTTCAGAATCAGCATCGAGGGGAAACGGGAAAACTCAGCCAAATTCAAAATGAGTTGACAACAATGTGTGTCTTGGTAAAACGATGCCTTTGCCCTAATGACTTAATTTATCCAAAGAGAACGTTCAAGATGACTTAGTTGGTATTTTAATAAACCTGTTCAGGTCTTAAGTCATAACCAAAATGACATATATGGGAGAGAAAAAAACATCTCATCCCTAAGCCAATGACTTTTGGCTTGTGACTTGACTGACGTCTCTTTGCGAGCCCCTTTAGTAGCCAACATTGGTGAATTGTGATGCAGAGCTGCAGTTTTCTTGATCAAATATCCCAAGCTGCACATCAAAAAGCAAAAGGGCTCTTTGAAAGTGGGTGATGATCCTCTGCCTGACAAATCGGCCCAATTTAGCAGGGAGACACTGGCAGAGATTAAGGCTCCACTCGCAGCACTGCCTGGCTGTGGCTGTGATCACATTAGCTAGTAGCAAACAGTGCACTGTGACGGACCTACAGCGCAGCCACCTTCACACTGCATTCCAACATCAGGGGCAACTTTATGCCAACTACGACACATACAGTACTTAGTAGAAAATATATTTGCTTTCACATAGTAAATAAAAAAATATATATTTACTATATAAATACCACTATATATAAAAGTAAACAAAGATGTCTATGACATAATAGCAGTGCATAATACCATGTGACCAAGGACATTACCACAGTGGCACAGTCAACTGAGAGATGGCTCAAATGTTCCCAAGACAATACAGTTCGTTTGATAATATAAACATCAATTTACAAGTCAGGAAAAAAAGTGCAAGTGTAAAATCTCAAGGCTGTGGAGATGATTCAGTTTTCAGAGCGCCCGAGGCAAAGCATCCCCAGTCTTCAAAGACATAGAAGAGTGTTTTCTCACAACAAACCTCTAAACCTGTGCATATTCTGCAGCAGAGACCCCTTCTGTTAGTCCAATATTGAGCAAAAGCAAGCAGCAAAATAAAAATATGTTCCTATATTATTTTTGTGTTGACTTTTTTTGAACCACAAACATAAAGCAGTAATGAACGGGGTCCCCAAGCGAGAAAATAATTATAGAGGGTTTCACGTGGAGCCTAGTAGTCCGATAATAAGCCGATCAGAGCAAAGACCATCAAATTGAAAGGGCAATATTTCAGATTCAAACCAAGGCTGTCATAGCTTCATGGTTACATGACACAAAATCTTCAGCCAGAAGAAATTCAAATAAGATGAAAATAAAAATATTGCCACTGTGATCTTACATCTGTCACATAAGGAAGGTTCCCAACTATACACTCCTCTAATGAATGGGCACCAATTCTTTAGGGCATGGGAGTACAGTAAGTGTCTGGAGCAGATTAATAAAAACTCATTAATGAATAAAAAAACAAAAAAACTCATCATGTCCTACTAAAACCCTTATTTCTCTGACAAACTACTCTGTTAAACTGCAGGTCCAGTCCCAAAGTGTTGGGCCTCATTCCTGCATGCTGCCGAGCATCCACAGGGACAGACGGAAAAAGAGAAGTGACACACACAAAATACGCATGCACGCACACACACACAAGTGCCAGAAAACGGGCCGCTAATCCACTCGCTGAAGGAAACACAGACAGATGACTGGCTTCATGGTCTTGTCAGATTAAAAGGAAGGAGTGTGGCATAGCGACTGAGGGAGTCTGTTTTATGGCCGTTTGTGTGACTGAGAGAGAGACGGGCTGAAAGAACGAGACAGTCAGAGACCCCACTAGGGCAGCCCCCTCTTAGTCGATTTAATGGCCGTTTTGGTCTAAGATTTATTTAGTCGATTAGTCGTTTCTATGCTTTTTTCATGCTGAATGATTCATTTCAAAAACGTATGAGCACGTCTCTTGTATACACAGACTTAAAGGGGTACCTTTAAATTATTCTTTGTGGAGAAACCCGGTTTTGTAGATTGAATAAATAAATTGACAAAATTGTATGAGTGTTAGAAGACTAAGAATTTCTTTAGTGAAGGACGGCCCTAGACCCCACATCATAAGGCTTCTTCCAACCTATTCTGCCATCCCCTGTCCACCCCCTGCTGGATTAAACAGAGGCTTTTTTTCACAGCTCTGTGGGGCATGTCGTCCAGACAGCTTGAGCCTGTTGACTAAATTAGGTTAACTTCCTATAATTGGGTCTCTGACCTCCCAGCTGGTCCGTCAGGCTCGTCAAATGATGAGCAAAGCGCTGGTGCAGATGCAGACGCAGCGTTAGTGATGTCACGGCACACCTCAGAGGTGCTACAATTTGTAGGGACGAGTCTAGACACAAAGTACTGCGCTCTGATATCATGCCCATATACAGACTGAGGATGTGTTGTGCATGTGTTGCAGGTGACTCAGACAGTGGGCCTCCCCCCCCCCCCCCCCCCACACACACACACACACACACACACACACACACGACAAGGAATTAAATGGGGACAGACAGCAGTCAGTCAGCAGAACAGTACTGTGATGATGAATCACAAGCATGAACTTAGGGTCTGGGTTTTTCAAATCTGACTCACAAAAATCTGAGCAAGTTAAGCAAAGACCTGAGTCATCATCAAGACACAGTGCTAGACACTCTCAAAGACAGAGCCCCCTGGAGGGGGATCCCTGTTGCTGAGCTGGCTTGGCTAGCTGCTGTACCCGAGAGAAAGGACAGTATGCTGGAGTTGAAAGACTCTTCGTCCTGGGTCTCCAAACAGAGAGGGAATGAAGTTCCCCAGTGGACTGGGCAAGTGTTTCCAAAGCCGAGACAAAGGAGCCAAAGGATTGCCCTACAAGCTTGTAATTACTGTGTGCTTGAATGGGGCTAAGGGGCTGTTTGGCTGACACCATTGGCTTTCAAACAGGCACCCTACCATTTAGCCCATTGGCTCACCCTGTCCCCTAATCTTCCTCTGCTCAAAGGGCCGACTGGGCTGTTGGGCAGCAGGCACAAAGGTCCCTCTGTCCCGGGCAAGACTGGGGCCCCATTCCAACATAGTGAAGTCTTTGAAAATTGCCTGGCACGGGAACCTCACTGTGGCTGGGTATATGAGGCCTGCCAGGAAAACCAAACGAATCAGATGCAAGGGGAATTGAAGATGAAGCAAACACTGAACCAGGACTCGGAAACAATCGAAACATCAAAGAACTAGAAGGATACATTTGTGGTGAGCACGGGAAGGGCTCACCTGTCCAGAGAAATAGCAAGAAGGCACAAAATGATCCGTGTGGTGTTTGTATGAGCAACACATATGAACCGACAGATGACTGAGAAACATGGGAAAAACCTGATGAAAGCGACAGAGTGGAGCCAAGCTGCAGTTACTCTTCCACAGTGAGCAAGCTTTCCCACAAGGTTGTGCACCAGTCAGACAGAGGATTTAAACTCCAGAAGAGAAAAATTGGGCAGTAATAATAAATCCACTGACTCCTTCACAACATCATTTCCTGTCAAGGAAGTAGTTTTCAGGAGTGAGGGATAGACTGAGGTCTCTACACATCTACTGAGGTGTAGATTAACCACGGCCACCCGTAGCCACAACAGATGCACAGGAAGTAACAAAGCATCTCCACCATTCCCCCGGCTCCCATCTGCGTAGCTCTTCTTTTTTGTTTTTAACCCTTTTTCTGTTTGCTCCCCTCCTCCTGTATGTGCATCTGGCTACGAACCAAGCACAAACCCGCCCGTCTGTTTGAGCAAACCTGTGAACCTGACACCTTCAGAGAAAAACAGGCAGGCCCGCTGGCAGACAAGCAATACTAGCATCATCCAACCGCGAGCCGACATCCTGGAATTCCACCAATTTCAGTGGATGAAGTGATGAACGTCTGTGTGTGGGGGGGGGGGGGGGGGGGGGGGGGGGGGGGGGAAGAGAAGTAGGGCGTGTTTGGGCAAATACTTAGAGTATTGACTGTCACAGTGATAGTCAGTTGTAAAACACTTTAAAGTCTGCCATCACTTTACTACTACAGTCTTCTATCTCTGCAGCCAAGTTGTACCGAGAGCCTTGATTTATGAAATACCAGCTCGGGATGAAGGGGAACGCCACAATAACAACGGGAACTGAACCGACGAATTGTTCAACCGACCACACATGCGATGCAAACTCTGCGTGTAGTTGGAGCACTTCAAAAACCGGTGGCAGTGTATCCACATCCATCATCGCCATTGTTCTGCGATGTGCTGCCGCTCTGCCCCGTCTCTGGGCCCCTCGCTATCACTGCAGCACAGCTCAGTGAGTAATGGGCATAGCTAACCACTGGCAAAGTGAATTTCACTCACTGCCTTACACAAGAAGACAGGTCTGGAGGAGCGCCAGGATATATTCATTGCCATTATCTCCGGCAGGGTGTCCTCGATCCTTCCTCTCTTCTTATCCAGAAAGTACTCCACCTTTCACATTTTGCGTGGGTGAGACGGCAGGATAAATAGACACTTGAAACACTTGACAGTGTTCATAGTTAGAAATGGTAAACCCAGTCCTATTTCCAATGTCATTATCTGGGTGGGCCAGGATTGGGACAAAGACAGCCTTTGTCCCAATCCTAGAGGGTCATTTACCTCGAAATAAAAGCTAATTGCACTGCTAACAGCTTAGGTGGTCTGCCTGTCCGGATTAAAAAAGGATCACTACTTCTTATACTCTAATCTTTTAGCTAACTCGTCGAAAACAAAGATGAAAAAGCCAGGCTTGTATTCAGTTGATTAGGTACATCAACGCAAACTTTACAACTTTATGGTCCATAAATACAATAATCTACAGAGACGGAGCCAGAGTTGGTTTAGTGCCTCATATTTGACGTGGTTTTATAGATGACTTGTCTTTATTGAGGAGGTTCAGTATTAAGCTTGTCAGCTTTTAAAAAGCTGTGCGTTATAAAGAGCAATGGAGAGGAAGCAGTGCGCTGCTGCCTGAAGAGGAATGTAAAAAATTCTAATGAGGTGGCTGCCTGGCTGCTGCAGCAGTTGGGAGCTGAGGTTTAAAGTGGAGGTCTGCTCTAGGCTGCACTTTCCCTCTTCCTGCCCTGTCTGCCCGGCTCCATCGCGAGGACTCCATCGGCGAGACAGTGAGCTCCTGATGCACATGGACAGGTACACGCAGAGACAAAGGCTCTCACACATACATGCGCGGAGCAAAACCCTGAAAATAAAACACCAAATTCTATTGAAACACAAAAAAAAGCTGATTTGGCTCATGAGAGTAAACTCATGGGACAATAGTTATTTCTGAATAAGATAATTCAAACTGCTTTCTGCTTCTGCAAACATCAAAGACAGCACTTTTCGGTCCCATGCCAGCTCGAAGAGAAGCTATTTCTGTAATACCAGTCTCAAACTAAGATGACCTTTTCTTGGAAATCACGTTTGAAATGCAAGTTATGGTCTCTGTTTGAGTCCAATTAGGGCTGCCCATGCGAATAAACACGGTGGCCATGTGTAACTCTGCAGACGTGTTTCTGGCTTGATTGAGTGCCATAATGATACTAGATAATAGATACTGGCTGTGAGCCATGAACTTTGTTCTTCTTTTTATCAGGTGATGAAGAGATAAATCATATTGTAAAAAGTTGCATCTCCATATCACCACTGTCAGCTTTCCGTTCCCACGTACCGCACCGAACGGAAAGCTGACGAATCTGTGTAACCATTACTGCATTTCAATAAGTTCTGGGACACTTCTAGTAGTGAAATGGTATAATAGTTGGGTGTAGTAGTAGTAGTAGGGTGTGTGGGTGTGTGTGTAACTGTATTTTACCCGTCTTGTGGTGACATAGTTTTGTTTAAACTGTCACATTGTGGGGACACACCTTCCTTTGGCACATTTAGGATTTAAGGATGACGACTAACTGAGGTTAGTTTAAGGTTAGAATTAGGCTGGTAGTAGTTATGGTAAGTCAGTAAATTAATTGAAGTCAATTTAATGTTCCCAAAAGTCAGGAAAACACAGATGTGTGTTTGTGTGTGTGTGGCAAAAAGTAGTTCCAGACACAGGTCTTGTGTAATCACCTGTGACAGCAGTCTGGTATAAATGGGTCAAACACCTGTTGATTTTTGGCAGCAATGAACATGGGTGTTGTGCACCATTGTTCACCCGGTCTACTTTCACTCTGAAAAGACTCACATGCAGGTGCTTGATAGGTACACTCACATTGTAATCCTTGTCATTTTGGGCTTTTGCTACTGTGTATAAGGGATAGGTGTTGCAAATTAGCATCTACTATAAACACTATGATACTTGCATTGGACAGCTGTCTTCAATTTCAAATCCATCAGATTATCTGAGAGGCTGTAAAGTGACTCCCGCCTAGGCAGTCATTCATTTGATTTTAACAACTGTAGGTTTATTGCTGTTATATTGGAATATTTCGACATTGTAGTAAAAATGCAAAAGATAATTACGTTTTTTGCATTGCTGAAGTGTGCAACCAGGCCACTTGGATTAAACCCCAATGCAATGGGAGCATTTCCCAGCAGCGTGCCTCATTTAACAGGGCAGTGTGGGCTCGGGGTAAAGAGGTGTTTATAGGGCCACTGAATTTCCTCTATTCGCCCGAGGAAAGGTATATATATGCCCTGCTTAATATCTGAAAAGCTGTGAATGTGTTCCAAAACAAACACCCCCAGCTCAGCATGGGGATGGCACACGCCTTTGTGTGTTCTCAAGTGTGTGTGCTCTGTTGGGATGAGGCAGTTTCCATCAATTGAGGATTAAAATAGAAGGGATGCGAGAGTAGCAGCAGTATAATTAACAGTGATGATGCTCCGAGGAGGGCTGAGTGAATAGTTGTGCGTTTGCCGTCTATAATTCAGCCTCTCCACGTGCCAGAAGACTGGGGATGGGGGCTCAGCCCGACAAAAACACTTCCCAAGCCTGCTATTACTTCATTCTCTGATCACAGGCACTCTCAAGCAAAACAAATCAGAGTGAGCCTGCAGTGCTGCTCACACATCGTGTGTATCTAGCATGTTCAGATTCATTTCGACCGCTCAATGTCACGTTACGGCCGGGGGGGGCAGCAGAGTTGTGGCGCTGCAGAACGTTTGAACAGGGATAAACAGAGTGGGTCAATCCAAATGTCAATTACATCACCGTATTTTGATTGTGCGAGAGCCTGGTGCCGGAGATGGAATGTTTCAGCGTGTGGCGTGCACAGCTGGCGGCTGGAGGTTGGGACATCCAGTGGTCACACACACACACACACACACTGCATGCCAGAGAACCCCGCTGTGTGCATGTGTGTGCCCATCAGTGAGTATTGGTCCTTTGACCCGTGCCAGTCCTAGCTTGGCTCAGGCCAATACAGCCATTTACTCCCGTGGCCCATGGCTACTAGCAGTGGAAATAAAATGGACGCAGTCAATAATATTCCTGAAAATCATCATGCTTAGAGGCAACAAGCGTGCACAACACATACAAATCCTTATTGGAATACTACTCACGTGGCGCCGTTGTTCCTAATGGAAACAAACTAATCAATGCTAAAATGTTACGGCTCAGAGGACGATAATGTTGGTGGCCTGATTGAGTCACATTGCTGTGGTTATGGATTTTTAATTCTTCTTAGCTTCCACGATGGACTGCGATAGATTTTTGTATCTGTATTAAGTGAATAAGATTGTATTCATGAGGACAGAGCCAGGATGAGAGAGCTAGTGTACAGCTGTGTATGAGCAGCGAGGTCAGTTGACAGCAGCCTGACGGATTCTCAAGGCAGAGGGGGTCAATATGACAGATGTCTGTGATGTTTGGAAGTCATCCGCTGCCCTGTCCTCTCACATCCTCCGCCTGATTGCACAGGTAGCGAACTAGCCACATCACAGAGGACTACCAAGACAGAATCCTGATTAGACCACCTTTACCACAGTAAAGCACATTCTAATTTATTGCAAACTCAGAAATAATAAAGTGGTTGGAGTGAAAATCAGAGCCTATGTGCCCATTCAACACCAACCTATCTGTTGCTAAAACATAGACACATTAACTGAATGCTCAGATCAGATAACAGTCTGGCAGGAGAAAGGAATGAAAACATTGTCGGCAACAAAGAAATAGCTCACAGGGAACATGAAACCCACAATAGGAACCCTTTGTGTTGCTGAAATGGCATTTTAAAAATGTGAATACCTTCGGAGTGACATATTGGTTTGTTCTTTGTTTTGATAGTGCTGTCTGGACAGGTTGTGGCAAGGTGATGCTATGGAAGAGGAGCAGTTGTGATGGTTTGATTAGGCCGCTTTGGAAGGGTCGGGACCCTGCTGAGCAAACATGAGAAACATGAGCTTCACTGCAGCAGCAGCAGCAGAAGCAGCATTGACCACGGGCTCTTTAAAAGGCCCCCAGAGAATGCAATTAAATCTATCATAAGATGCTCTACACATCCTTGGAGTTCATTTTGTCAGACAACCTGATCTATCAATCGATCAACAGCTGCTAGGCCAACAAATACACCTCTGCAGCAATCAGGATGAAGCACATCAACTAATTTAATAGCAGAGATGAATAGAGGCAGCCGTAGAGGGATGCATTTCAACTGTACGAGGATTCCCCACAGACTAATATCAGTGACAGAGGAGCATGAGAGTGCTGCTAGGAGACAATAGGATCCTTAGCTTACAGGGCCGCAGTGAACGGGAGAACGGAGGCAGCCGTCGTGGAAGGCCAGAGTCAAGGTGAAAGCTTGACTAATATCCCCTCACGTTGGCCAAATAGCTGCTGTGCTGCCACAAGACATTAATTGTGTGACTAGTGCACTAGATCTTCCCTGTAATTTGGTAACTTGTTTTGCACGTATGCAGGCCGAAACATGAGAATAGGATCTTGCCAGGTTAGCGATTTAACGAGGTAGCAACATGGGCTGCAGTGCTGGGGACAGGGGGGACAGGGGGGGGGGGGCTTCAGTGCGAGTTAACACGAGGACCAGCAGAGTGAGGGCTTATTATCCTTGCAGAAAAACCTCAGGGGCATTCTCTGCCACGTCTCTGGAGAAGCCTGGCAGACTGTGTTGTCCCCCACAACTTGGAGGGCAGCCTAATTCCCCAACTGTGGACTCAGCGGAAAGCTCAGGTGAGCCTCAGTAATCTACATTATTTGTCAGAAGCGGCAAATAGTTTCTAAAAAAAGGTGCAGTTCTGGACGTGGAAGGGCTTGATGCGGATACTAAATCCACAACAACAGCGTAGCAAAGTCATACGCGTGAACCATATTGATTTTGGCACGTGTCCAGCGCGTAGCCCAGTGCACTTCCAGCCCAATTATAAACAGTCCGGCCGCAGGTTAATCAATTCATAACAGTCTTTTGGACTGTGATAAGTCAGCTAGTGTTGCATAACAGCGGTGCCCTGCTAGATCAGTGTGTGCCAGCAAACCCCAGTGCAAACCTTCACAGCGCTGTGCTGCTGGCTTGCACTGCACTTACTGGCACACTCCTGCCAGCTCTGCTACTGTGGTTTATCATGCATGTGAGCCAGTTCCCTGAAAGCCACATCTCATGTACAACAGCCGCCCAGAGGGTGCAGTGTTTTCAATACTTTTGTTTCCGTTAGACAACAAAAAAAACACCACACTATTGAAAATACATGGCAGCAAAAGGCAAACAAATGAACATCTGCTTAATTAATCAGACAGCATCCGACAGTTGTCCCAGTAATTCTTCTGTTCTAGTCTTAGTCCATTGATGGAGTGAAGCAGAATGCAATTAACACGCCCCCCCCCCCCCCCCCCCCCCCCCACCACACACACACTTATCCCCCAGCTGGCAATAATCAGGACTTTGCATCCCCATAAGTCACAGACAAACCAGTTTTGACTGGAGCGCTCCCCCATTCCCATCTACCATCATGAGTGTTTGCTTAAATAGTGTTTTAATTCCTGGTTTTTAGGGCCAGTTAACAATGAGGCAAAAGGTAAACATTCAGGGCAAACCAGGATGTGTACAGGTGAATGACTCATATTTCTGGCATCAAACATCCACCCGTGACTTCCTCCAAATTGACATTCAAGGCCAGTACGAGTGGCATGTAAACACAAACATGGCAACAACACTACCGCCTCCCCTCCTCCCCAGCAGTAACAGTAATGAGAACCGCTGAACTAAGCACAAGCACTCACGTGTCAATATTCAGCTTTGCATGCATGTAATATACAGGCCCCGGTATCCTGGAATACATCAATGAAACACACAGGAAACAGGCAGCGAGAGAGGAAAGGCTGGGAAAGCAGCCATGTTTGTTATTATCTGCCCTTTGCACCTGGAGCGACTTGGAAAAAGAGACTATGACCTAATTCATCAGATAGTGGTCTGTTATAAACTGTATGGCCTGATTATTTCAGTAGTGTAATATAGTATATATTTTTATATATAAAAAACTGAACTACAGGGACATACTGCAGGAATAGTGAGAGTGGGACATTTCCCTACTCCCTTCACTCAGTCCACCTGAAATTACTATTTGTTTAAAAAGTCATCTGAATCTAGCAAAGGACGCCTTCGGTTCACAGTGGTCTCATTCTCCAGCAAAGCCGAGAGGGAAGCAGGAACTCACCGGGTGGAAATGGACTCCCTGGTTCCAAAGCAAAGGATGTGAAAATGTTGGAGCAATACGAGGAGGGAAACAAAGCACAACACACAAACTACAGAGAGACTGCTTTGACTATTTTAGACAACTTTAAGCAGCTCAGACAGTGTTCAGAGAGTAGTGTTTTGCAGGGGGGAACACTTCACACGGTGTATTGTTGTGCCAGCATTCCTGTTTTACTACAAATCACATAGAAAAAGTGTCACCTGAAAGAAACAAAAACAGTTGTAAGCGTGCAGAGGAATGAGGACAAGCTGAACAGACCTGTCTATGCGTTGAGATCTGTTTTGAGCTCAGCCATGGCCGAGCCCTCACGCATTCCTGCCTGCTTCTCAGATTTCTGTCCACAGGAGGGACAACAGCAAAAAAAACTCTCTGGTTTTTGGACGTGGAATTGTTTTTCCACCGCTGCTCACGCGGGCTCTGCACGGGGCACGGGGGCCTTTAACTCTGCTTGATGTTTTGATTCTTCTCCGAGCTGAAATCCATTCCAGGGAGCGTGCAGGCCCGAGCACAGAGACGGTGTCGCAACTGGCAGACATGTCGAGACAATACCGAGCAAGTCATCGCTGTGTGGCAGCGGGGATGGCCTGCAGCAACACATCATCATCATCATCAGAAGAAGAATTCCAGATTTTATTATCCAACGTGTTGGTTGTTTTTTTAATCTTCTCTCACTTTAAGTTTTTCTTAAGTGGTTGTTTGTCAAGCTTTTTTAAAACGTTTTTTCTTCCCCATCTTCCGATCTTTACGCCATGTCGTACTATTTTCGGCATGCATGAGGTTTGATGGGAGCAGAGAAGGGGAATTACACAGTGTCTGATCTCTGCATGACTGTGGGTTTTGGTTTGGGGGTTGGAGAGTTGGACGCAGCATGACAGAACCCGGGCACAGAGAGGCTGCTTTCGTGCATGAGCGTAGAAGTAACGGACCACCAAATGGACACACAGCTGTCAGTCAGGTATGAGGTCCAGACCAGAGTCAAGAGCAACACTTTGCACCTGTCTCACTGCTAAACTCCCTCAGTGGTGGTGAGCCCTGCAGAATCTCTGGTATTGATAATTACAGTGTATGAATTGCAGAGCTTTTTTTTTTTTTTTGCGAGGTAAAAATTCCCCAAACTTTGTGGCAGGTTGGGCGAAGAGGAGGGGAATTTTCCCCTTGTCTGCATGCATTTACTCTGTGACAGTGCGCTGAAAAGGGATTACATCATCGCTATTGTAGCTTCCGAAGCCCTCTGCTTTCCTTCCATTGGCTGGTATACAGTGGACCGTCCGATCCAGACAAAGACGGAGCATTCCAACAGTTTAGCAAGCAGGAAACGCAGACCCGTATAGTCACACTTCATTACAATCAAACTCATCAACCCCCTCAGTCTCAGTCACCAGCGAAAAAGACACTCGCACGGAAAAACAAACGCTGGAGGCCATCAAGTCATTTGACTTCTGACTATCAGTGACTCATACCGGCCAGACCCATCACTCATCTAAAAACTGACGGAGCTTCCCCTTTTTTTTTTTTTTGTTCTCAAAAAAAGTGATATGTTTCAAGCTACAACTGAAGGTCGTGTGAAAACCCATGAACACATGACTCATGTTGGTGTCTGCCATGGAATAAACAAGCATGAAGAAAGTGGCCTTGTAGCCACACTGGTGCACCAGATCATCCAGGGCCACTTCTGAAGGTTCTGTTTGTCTGTCTGTCAGTAACAGGCAGCTAGAAGTGACAGCGGCACAAAAAACCCTACTTCACACATTACGATCATTAAAACAATAAAGATAAGTTCACTTTGAACTTGAGAATCAATCATAAAAATAATGTAATTTTCCGTTGTGAAATTAATTAAAACCGATAATTTAAGCATTTAATGACGGCCACTTAGCATAATTGCAGCACACACATTCCACAGTGGCAAATTATAAAGCAGCACAATGCTCCTCTTGTCTTTTATCTTTGCTCGAGCTATTCCCTTCGAGCCAATGCACAAGAGACAATAGAAGCGTAACCTCAGTTTAGCAACAGGAAGCATCCCTCTGTGCACGTTGGAGCGACTCTACGACAAAATGAAGCACAATAACTATTGTTATTGTTGTCTGAGAAGCATGATGCAATAAAAGTGAAAATAGAAACACCGTCCTTCAGTAATAAACCAGGGGGACTATTTCTGCTGGTAGACGTGAGACGCTGTGGCTTCTTTCTCAAGGAACAATCTCATGTAGAGTTTTTGCATGTCGATGCATTTGGATGAGAGCAGGCCAGCACAAATCCTGATCTTTGGACTTGACCTCCCGAAATTAGATGTGTGTAGTCCCACGCAGTTATGCTTTATCTCAACCTTGAATGGGATTTCGGTCAGCGGCATCAAACACAGATTTGTCGGCCCATTGTGGCAGATTAAAACAGAGCATGCATGCTTGCTCTTCCCCAATAGGGATACAAAGCTGCTGCCTCTGCATTAGATTAGTTCTCTATATCGGAAATCCCATCAGAGAAAGCAAGAAGCAGCCCAGCGTGAATAATAGCTGTGATTTAGATGGGACAAAGCTGAGATTAGACTCACTAGTAAAAAAAAAAATTGCAGTGCAGTGTATGATCAGTCATGCCCACCGCGCCGCAGGTCAGCTAAGCCTATTAAGAATGCTAAAAATCCTTGATCCTTGCCACAAGCGATAGACTCCAAAGCTTAATTTTCTCACCTGACTCATGGCCAAGTTATCAAACTCCAACAAGCCACTGGAGCAGGACCTATGATTCAGTGAGAGGGGACGTTCAATGCACCCACCTGCATAGTTGTAACTGGTATGATACAGCTGAGATTTTATAAATATGCTCGTTTAGACACAATACTGCTTATGTTTGAGCTTTGAAAGGTTGGCTCCGTTTCCTGCCCGTTACTAATCAAACAAACTTGTGTTTACCTTCTTGCTCAGCATTGCCAAATATTTCCTAATCTATCATGTAGCCATGATCTGTATTCTCCATCTATTCCAAAACTGTCCATCTACAACCATAGTGATATATTTTGCACATTACGCAGGAATAAATCAGCAAATGGAGAGTCTGTATTGGGTAACATCTGCTCAAAGTGTCCTGGGGGACCGTGACCATAGTGGACACCCTGTTTGACATTTGACACGGTTTGTTTATTAAGATGAACCTGCATGCACTCAGCTTGGCCTAATCAGAAGCAACAGAAACAAACCAGAGCTCTACGGGGCCAGATGTGGCACAAGGAAATCACCTGCGTGAAATCCGTCCTCGCGTGGCGACACCACCATGCTGAAACATTACAGATGACTCGGGTGGTGACACTTAACACAAGGAGACGTCCTATATGTGGTGGTGTAGTCACGACACCACCTGTATGTACAGCGGCTGCCCCCAAAAAAAGCAGTGCTGAGGGGAACAATGCCCTTGACATATAGCCGCGGATGCTATGCCTTTGGACCCAGTGATAGTCGGGTACAAACGTTCATTACCGAGTCCGCTTCGTTCACCACCAACCCTATTAGTGGAACTAAAACACGGGCACTGATTGCGCACTGGCTCCACGCTGCACCTTCACACGGCACAAAGATACGCTTTGTCCACAGACAGATGTTGTGTGGAACGTTTGGCACCTCGTACCACGAGCTACACACCGCGCACATGACGAGCACCACGTTCCCGACTCACCTTTCCTCCTTTCCGCCCCGAGCTTGTGGATGTCACACAATACGAAGCGGGGTTTTTTTTTTTTTTTTTTTTTCTCCTTTTGTTTAAACTCGTAACAAGGTCCCGTAAGTCCGACACACGCGCTGCGCAGCACGCGTTCCTTCACCTTCTCGGGAAAACGTGTTCGCTCCGGTTCAAACCGAAAATAATGCCCCGGTGACGTCCTCCGACAGGCAACTTGGAAGTTTGATAGAAAGTTACGGGTTTGCCTGGCTGCGCTATGCAGCTGCTGGAGGGATGAGATCATCCACTCCCTCCTCTCTCTCTCTCTCTCTCTCTCTCTCTCTCTCTCTCTCTCTCTCTGCCCTGGAGTCTCGCGAGAAGCCATCGTGGGCAAAGCAAACGTTACCGTGGCAACAGTGCTCACCTGTAGTGGGTAGACGAGGAGACGAGCGGTGAAACGAGGAGCTCTCACTCTGCCTTGAAAACACAGGTGTTTAGTTACACCCTTTTCTCTGTAGGTACACACTTTTTTATGTTTATCATGTCTGATTTCGGACAGAATTGAAGTCGCTCGAGTGGGCGGATTCAAAGGTGTGGGCCAAAGATAAAGATATTCAGATAATGTTTCTGCAGTTACTTGCAGGGCTATTTGGACCGAAACATATGCAAATCAAAAGTATTGTCGATTTCGAGAATCCATTTGAGTGGTTCATCTCTTGAGCCTAAACGATCTTTGGTGTTTTTTTTTCTGCAGGCTGAGTGTGCAGGGGAGCAGTGCAGAGTGTGGAGGAGAGGCCCCTGGTATTCCTCCTCCAATATTTGCTGTTTCTAATAGGCAACAATACTCGGCTGTAAGCCACAGACCAGTAGGTTTGAGGGAAATATATTAATCAAATGTCCTTGTGTATCACGACAATACAAATATTTAAATGTGATATGCAAAGATGGCGAGTCAGGCGATCTACAAACATCTAAAACAGTGTCAAATGGCTGTTTTGTTTCAGTGTTGTCCCCGCAGCAACCTGCCAAAGATATTAAGGCACTGCCTGGCCTGTGTAGCCTGTGGCTCTGACATCATCAGCTGATGTGGATGTGAGTGGATGTGCAGAAAACCCACCGCTAATCTGCAGACCTTGGAAACAATGCACGCTGTGCATAGGCAATCAGAGCTGGATAAGAGCTCATTACGCAGTGGCAAGGCCGATGCTCCTCTAAATGCATGATTTAGGAGTTGTCTTCAAGTGTCACCGTGGTAGTAAAGCATTCCTGCTGCTGTGCGGGCTACTAGTGTCAGCAGATACTTGGAAATGTTTAAGAAAGAAGATCTCAACAAATAAAGACCGAATCAGCAGAGGAGAGGGTGCATAATGCAGAGGAATGGCCTGTGAGCTTTTAAATGTGCAATAAAAACATGCATCATAATTCCACACCCTTCCCACTGCTTGTCAAGCCTCATTACTATGCCTACACAGAGCTGTTTCAGACATGACTACATCTATTTTTGCCAACCTTGCATCAGAGCAATACATCTTTATAGGTGCTGCCTCGCTGGTTATATGGCCTGCTTAAAAGAAGATGCATCAGTGAGAGAGAATATTGGTTTTTAGGGTTTTATTCCAGGGCAAACATTTTGTGAGCGTGTGTGAGGTGAATGTTAATTCATAAAAGCGTCACAGGAGTCATCTACTTGTATGGGCAAACCAGTAGCACCATCTGCTGGCCAGGCTCTGATAGGACAGGGAGCAGAATGACATGCAAAAGGAAAACAAACCTGCTATTCACGTTTCTATATTGTAGAATTCGTTTTACATACATCAAATCTATTCCTCCACTACTCTTAAGCACTTATAAGGCCTCAGATAATATTCCCTCAGCTTTTCAGAATATCACCGTCATTTAATAAGGCTTAAAAGTGAGGAGGATAAGCATATCAGCTTTGACTAGGATTGATGAGAAGCCATTAAGAGGTGGAGGCTATTCTTAGGGTTTGGTTAATCTTAACAGTCTTTGAATGTCAGGCTCAATGTCAATCGTGGGGAACTTTTTGCTGTATCTCTTAAAGGGCTCTCCCTCCGGCCCAATGACAAATTTCTCAAAGTTCCAGGAGACGTCCGTCCTGCTGATGGGACTCCAAACCAGGAACTTGGGGTCCTGCATGAAGGAGGTGGGGTCATCATCGGGATAGGGGAGCTTATCTTTGAGATAGGCAAAGACCGGGTGTGTGCTTGTGCCGTTGACGTCGCACTTCTCAAAGATGGTAAAGCTGGGTTGAAAGCCGCCGCCCGGACGCACATGTTGCAGGGAATTCAGGATCTCACCATTGCTGCAGTTCTCCTGCAAAACAGTGTTCATTTTCATATTGTCCCGTTGTTTTGTACCCCCCAGCTATATGGTAAAGACTTTAAAGGCCATTGTTCGCTTATCATTTTGGTGATAACGGGAATTAAGCTGGTTACAGTTGTCACACTATGCAGTCATGCTGTTCTTTTGAAATACTTGAATGAATCATTCTCATTGGGTAAGGCACACCCAATGACGATTCACAAAATAGTAGATTAAAAGTGACTTTAAACGTCTGATGAAATTCAGGTGACTAATTTTGACAAATGTATTTCATATTCAGAGAAAGCACCAAAATGGGTGAAGTTTTGTATCGATAAGTGAACTAATACAGTATATTTGACGTGAATTTAAAAAAAAACCATCATCTGTATATAAAGTCATGTCATGAGATTTCTGGCCTTCCAGTGTATCTAGACCAGATATTGTAAGGTCAACCCGAACCATGCTGCTCAACTGACCTGATATCCAAACTGGTTACAGGGAAACCCCAGGACCACTAGGCGATGGGGGTACTTGCTCTGAAGCTGGTTGAGCTCGCTGAAGTCCCGGGCGGTGGTGCCTCAGAGAGAGGCCACATTCTCGATCAGGACTACCCGTCCCCGAAACACGTTGAAATCCACCGAGTCTCCCTCCAGCGTGGTGGCTCTCAGGTCGTAGAAGGTCTTGGCGATGAACGTCATCTCGACTCCTGTGCTTTCCTCACTGGGGGCAGACGGGATCTCAACCTGTGACTGTATCCAACTGCTTGGTCACCTGACTCACTCACTGCCTTTCATAGGTGTCAAATGACTGAAAGAAACTGATCCACACCTCACAAACAATACTCTTTACAAGTTGCAGATAGTTTGATGTAATGGATTGTCTAACCACAAAAATACATAAAGTAGTTTTGCATGAATTACAATGACATGCACTGTTATATTTCAGATGAGCTTTGAAAGGTGTTTACATTTTAGAATTTCCTTCAACCTAAATTTGTTGGTAATCATTGGAATTCTTTTAAGTGAGTAAGTGTTACCTTGGGTGTGTATTTGACACGCTCATTGTAAAGAGAAAATGGGGAAATAGCACGTATTATGGCATGCATTTGGGTTTGGTATCTCTATGACACGTTTCAGATTTCTCAGTCCTTAAAAATTTAACGCGTCTTCTTCCACAGCAGCTGATGAAAAATAAATGAACCTGTCTGAACTCTCCGTGGAACCTAACTTCACTCTCAATCCAAAATGTAGTGACTCAGCAATAAATAAATATGGCAATTTTAATTTATTAACTTAAAACATTGCTTGATTTTTTTTGCAACATCCTTACATTAAAATGACATATCTGTGGCACCTCAGCAAACCCTGAAAAGATTATTAGAAGCAGTCGTAACCCTGCTTAAATGTGTAAGATACAGTAGGCAATGCGAGTCACATTCGTAACACAAACTTACACATACATATACATTCAGGATGGTAAACAAACATGCACTGCATTGAGAAAGGTCACTGAACATGACACAACACCGTCTCCCTTGAGGAAAATAAGCCCATTGTGTAAAACAATCCACCCCTGCTTGGTTAGAGTTTCGAGGTATACATAATTCAACTCTGTCCTCTGGCTACCTTGTTGTAGCATTTATAAATATATATATATATATATATATATATATATATATATATATATATATATATATATCTTTGCAACTTAAACTTGATTTTTTTGGACATGGATCCACATGTTACCAATAGATTTGTAGATGCATAGTGCATTTCAGCAGGGAAAATCAAGAGAGCATGCGCATTGATAGTTTTGCTAGAGCAAACACACTGAAGACATACTCTTCACTGGCTTCAGGGTTCAGCGGTCGGGCAGTAGAAACGGCCCTCTGCTGGCCGCTGCTGCTAACTGCATTTACCATTTCACCTACTTACAAAAGAGTGAAACCAATTGAGCACCCTTCTGGGCAACAGATCACAGTATCTATGAAGAAAGCGGAGGAGTCAAGTCACAGTGGGGAACATTATGTCTAAAGTATGAGCCATAGTACTGCGATTGCCCCTCTTCTAACAGGCGCAGGTCTTCTGAGTGCCTTCACTGCCTATGTCTTCTTCTAAAGCCTTCTCCAGATAATCATCCAGAGATCCCAACAAGTCATCCACGTCTCTCTTGTGAGCCTGCAGCACCAGTTCTGTCACGCGAGTGAAGGCCTGAAGGAAGTCGGAAGTGAAAAATTAAACACACAAGACAATAAATAACAGTGTAGCAGGGAGTTCCCCGCAGTATTTGTGCACATCTCTAATGTGGCAGACAGTTTCTTCGCTGATGCGCCCTGTATCCTACCTCAGTGACGTTACTGCTGGTGGAAGCACTGGTCTCAAAGAACTCCATCCCATAGGTTTCTGCTAGCTGCAATATCCAGGTGGATGTGGTGAGAAATAAGCACAACAAAAGGTATTTCATAGCTTTAGTCTAGGTTTTTTCCCGCATAAAATAAAAACAGGGTTTAAGAGACTGGATGTTAGTAGTTATCAACTGGCCTATCAATTTGTTTTTTAAGAAATATTCACACAGATTAGCTGATGTGCTGGGCCCACTTTGGAAAAAGAAAGTGATCATGAAAGCTACATTAATACATTAATACATGGGACGGTGTAGTATTTTATCATAAGCTGATTATGGTGAAATTCCATCATCGGGATAAACGTGAACATAGTCACGAGCAACTAAGAAAGTCTGTCTAGCTCGCTATCATGTCCAGAAGTAAAAAATAGACCACGATTAAAATAAATACAGGAATTATGATGTAAATAGAACACAATGTTTTATTTATTGATCCTATATTTGTGCAGGGGGACCCTATGATTTATGATTACCTTATTCAAAATTGATTGGATTTCACAAAATAAATGACTCTCACTAAAAATGATATGCGATGCAATGAAAACATTAGTTTCTTAACTATATGGAAGGTTAAGTGATTTCCATAAGTTTAAGTGCCATTTTAAGAGTTTTAAGCATATTTTGACGATTATTGGGATAATATTGTGAATCGGAATTGCTTTGACCAGAATCATTTTCATGTTGTACCATGCCTATACCATAGTTAGTGAAATACTTGCCAAACTAATAAACAAAACTGAGATTTAGCTGTGTATCCTTTAGAAATGTCTGCTTACCATTTTATCCTGGTAATCTAATGTCACTGAATGTACAGCGGAACATTGGAAACAACAAAACTACTGAGTGGATCTACAACACCCTACACAATACATGATCCCTTATTATGTAAGTTACATGTCAAAACGACCATAAAAATCCAAATAAAACCCACAATATAAGGTTAAATCGAACCTTGCTTCCTTGTTCCTTTGTTACCTGCCTGATGAGTTCCTCATCAGACTTGTTTCCTACCAAGATCTTCTGCACCTCGTCTGGGGCATACTGCAATAAAACAACAACAAGGAAAGACAGATCGCGGAGAGATAAGCAACCTCATAATCTTGTAGCTCACAGTAAGCTAGTACGTGTGCAGTAAGCATCATAAAGTGTTTATTGCCTTACATCGTCCACATCACTGGCCCACTTCACGAGGTGCTGAAAGGACGACTCGCTTGTGATGTCGTATACAAAGATGATACCCTGGGCAAGAAAGAAGAGGAAGAGTTAGAGAAGGAACGCTAACACTAACCCATGAAGGTAACTTGTTCGTAGGGGGGGGGATGATCACCTGTGCACGCCTGTAGTACTGTTTGGTGATGGTCTGATAGCGTTCCTGACCTGCCGTGTCCCTGCACACAAGACAACACACACACATCCGCAGAAGATTACACAACATGCGAGCCAGCATACTGTACATGCAATAAAATGAGACATAACTTACCATAACTGTACTCGCACCTTGATTCCATCTAGTTCTAGTGTTCTCATTTTAAAATCAACTCCTACAAAATAAAAAAAAAGGAGAAAAATGACATTTCATTTCACAGAAAAGCAGAGTCAACGACACACAACAGAAGCAATTTGGGACGCAACCGCAAACACCGTCACGCGGTTAAACTGGAATCACTTAAGCAACTGTGACAAACTGGTGAAAAATCCTGCTTTGCGGTATTTTACGTGGGCTGTTGTGTGTTTGTGAGCACTTAATGAGTGCTGTTCAGACACTATTATCCTTAATGAATAGTGTCTCAGCCATTGCTTATTGTCAGCTGTTAAATCACTGGGTCACCACAAGGGAGCGGCAACTGATGTGAACTAAAGCTGTGTTTTGTTTTGCTCTGGGTAACAAGACCAGAAGGCTAAGAAATGTGACCAGCTGCCAACAAGACTTATGTGTACATAGTATATATTAAAGTAAAGATGACAGACTGTTCATATCCTAGTCCACACTAAAAAGATTAATTTCCGTTGTTCATGCTACATACTGTCTGCATTAGTACTGTTGTATTGCAGTTTTGAGATTATCGATCCTAAATATACTATGCGGTATGTTGTTTACTTCATGTTTCATCTACTAATTATCTTCCTGATTATTCAATATGATCGTTTGATCTAAAATCGCCAGAAAATGCTGAAAAACAGATTAAAATAGAGTCTTAATCTGATTACTCTGTATTTGTGTGCATGCATGTAAACATAAAGCAGAAAGTCCTTTTAACACCTTGTTACTGACAGAAGCTTGTATATTAAAAATGTGCCATTTGGGCTTTACTTGTGTTTATGTATTATATATATATTCAACAGGTCTGTTCAGCCTGCATGTCAGTGGCTTCTTGTTCCCAAACGTCTCTGAAACACACGGTGCTTGTGAGAAGTGCGGCTGATGTTTACCTATAATAACTACCATCATGCATCTAAAAGCAAGGAGATTTCACCAACAATGCACTTTCCCAGATAGCTGGGTTTAATCCCATGTAAAGCTCTCCAGCTTGCACTTCACAAACCTTTTACTAGGAATTCCCTCAACACTACAGCTGTTTTTATTTGCTGATGTGGGAATAACTTACTCTATTGTGTGCGACAGCTCCACCACTTCCCACCAAGTCATTAGTTTATCACACAGTCTGAGCACTAATGTGAGTATCAGTCCACAAGATCCATTTTCTGAATAAATAACAGGATATGAAACACTTTGAGGGCAGAGGAAATTTTTCCTGGGAACTTTCCTTTCCATTGATTGTAATTGTGACTGTTAACATCCTTGCTTTCAGACCTCTCCTGCATCCTTAAGTGTATTTCTTAGGGCTATATCTCTGTTAGAAATTATAAATATGTCAGGCTAGCTTTCTAAGCACTCAGTTTCAGGGCTGTTATGGCCTGAGGCACTTTGTACTAATCCTACTAATTTAGCTGAGTAGGCCTGCTTATACTATGAACAAAAACTGGCAATTGTTCTGAAAATTCAGTTAAAAAGTCGACATTCATAGTGTAAAAAAATAATTCACTGATGATTATCCGGTTCAACCTGCGGCTGCAACACAGAGCCATAGGATGAGTTTTGAAACAGGCGTCAGTGAACACTTGTTGGAGGGCTTACCGATGGTGGAAATATGTGAAGGATCAAAGTAACTTTCCGTGAACCTGCGCAGCATGCACGTCTTCCCGACCCCCGAGTCTCCGAGCATCAGCAGCCTGAACAAAACGTCGTACTGTTTAGCCATGACCAAAAACTAAAACATAAGGCACAGCATGACTCTTCCATGTAGCTTTAGACACACCGTTGCTGTGTGTTGCCTTCATGCCCCTCGGAAAACCCTATTCTGTACTCGGAAATGTCAGATACAAAGTACAAGTTGTTCCAATCGAGTTTATCGGATTATAGGCTAAATACTGTAGAAACATGAACAATGCTGAGTAGTTTACGTGTATTCGATCCACACAATGTTTTTGCAGCTTCTCATTTACAGACTTTACGCTGAAAAAAGACCAAATTATTTAATTTTTAATTTACATTCTTATGTGTTCTAAAATATTTCCTACGTCCCCAGAAGGCAGCACACGACCTGCGTCCTTGAAGAGGCTGCCACCTGCAGCGTGAGCGTCAGCTGGGACGCATCACGCATGAGCTGATCCCAAAATCAATATTTAAACAATCTCTATATGCAGAGCTATAGCCAGCTATTAGATATACTGAGGTCATGAGACAACATAGCCTCAATAGAACCTCACCCACCCCAGAACATTTTGTCTTAACACCAACAAACTAGTTTACATTTCACATTTTTATAAAGCGAAAAATGCTTTAAAATGTACAAAATTCCATTTTCTATTTCTGTTTATGTTGTTCCTCCACACTGCCATTAAGTAATGTTGCTGGAGAATGCTAAATATCTAATCCACGGTCATTTATTATTATTTATTTTATCTTTCGTTTGCACAACAATCAAATCGTACAATGTTTAGACTAAAACGATCAGAATCAGGCTTTATGATATCCCTCAATGTAAACTTGTGTTGACATAAAGCTCCAAACTCCCTAAAATATGAATAAGGCTATAACCTCTGTGTCTTCAATAGCATCCCGAGTACAGGCACCTGTCTCTTATTGTCTAGTTAATATCTGAAACTGAGAAAAACAAAGAAACCAAAATATTCAATTCACAAGTGATTTAGAGACATTTAATATCCTCAAAGGTGTTCACTAAATGATCCCTCTTGATTGCTTTCTATTAGCAGTTTCTTAAATTTGATTAAACACATCTGATTATTTCAATAACTGGGATTGGGAATGAGTTCACTCAGCCATTTCCCTCCACAAACACATAAAAAAAAGAAGAAACTTAGAAAGCTCAATGTACAAAAGCTCTCATATGGTTGTTATTAAAAACATGTCGAGTCAGAAATACATCCCAAAAGGATAAAATAGTTTTATTTATAGTCTCATAATAAAGGTATGCCTTAACTTGCAAGACAACCGTTGGCAGTATGTACAACATACCTGTAATTTCCACAGAATGGAACAAACAAATATTGATTACGTACACACTAGTTTACCTCTGCAAAAAGGAAAGAAAAGAAAGAAAAGATAAACGTTCCCGGCACAGGCAAATATTTCAAGGAAAGGCTTTTCTTTGCAGAACTGACACCATTAAAGAGTACACAGTGTTATATACTACACACGGAAACGAACTTCCATTAACAAAAATAAAGGTCACTGCCCTTCACCTGCATTGTGTAACATTCAGTGTCCAATAGGGGATTTGTTTTCTTCTTCTTATACTCATTTTATCTGATAATAAAAATAGAGGAAAAGAAATAGTTGTACCTGTGGAAAATCCACTAAAACAGCAGGTCAACTTGTTCATCCTCCTGTGCTCTCTGGAAAATCTCAAGCCAAACATAGAGGAGATCAGACATGAGGGTAAGAAATCAATGTCGGTGCATCACTATAAATAGAGGGATTCTTTGATTACACAGACAACTTCAAAGACAAAAACTTCAGCCACCTACACTGAATAAAGGGGGGGGGGGGGGGGGTTACATTTTGCATTACAGACATTTTTTTTTTTTTTCAAAAGCAACTTCACATTCTTTTCTGGAAAAGTATGAATATTAAAAAGGTCAAATAACCCTAAATACCATTTTGTCAAAGGTCAAAAAGTCTCACAACTCCAACAGATTGCAGAGGTTGTCCAAAACAACCAAAAGGAGGAAAAAAAACAACCCATATTTTTGTGTAGCTTTACTAAAGCGTCATACCTTGTCATCTCCTTTTGATTATGAAAGGTTATAATAAAGATAGGGGGGAAAGTCCTTCAAAACTGCTGAGCTGCCTCTTTGGGGGTCTTAAGAGTTGTCGCTGGGGCCACGAACGGAGTGACAGGATGCTTTGCCAGGAGGAAAAAAAAAGAAGGTAGAAGCGTTTTATACATAATAGCATCTCTCTCACACAGGCCTCCACCTTGTCTCGTGGACTGGCGTTAGAAGGCAGGACTTAGTGCGGACAGGTGAGAGGATTCGGGGGCTGGTGCGCAAAAAGAGTCTGTTCGGAGAACTGGAGGTGGAGCCGAGTCTAGCTGGGCTCCACGCGCAGCTTCTTTCTGTTGGGCGGCTCGTCCGGCTCTGATTCGGAGCTGGAGTCGGACCCGCCGTCGAAGGCGGACACCGCGCTGCCTTTGCGGTTTGTGTACAAGCTGCTGTCAGAAGAGTAGTTTGTCTGGAGCTGAGTGTTGCCCTTCGCCTTCTCCAGGGCACGCACTGCAATTCACAGAAACAAACGTCAAATATCGCTTATTGTAACTGAAAGACCGCATCACAAAACAAGAAAAAACATGCAACTCCTCCACTTACCCTGCTGCTCCAACACTGCATTTTGCTTCTTTAAGTCATCGATGTCTTGCTGGTGGGTATGGTTTTTTCGCCTCATGTACTGGATGTACTCAGTGGCTTTGTCTAGAATCTGTGCTCGGGAGGCCTGTTTGACAGAACTCTGTCAGCAAAAATTTCAGAGAGCCAATGGGGAAAAGCTGCAGTGTCTGTTCGTTCAGGAAGAACAACATCAATCGTGCAAAAACAGTTATGCAAAGATCACAGTGTCATACATGTGTGTTGCAATTAGTTTTTAATCTGGATTATTAAATAAGGGTTAAAAAACACAACAGGACTATTCCGAGGGGTCAGCAACCTTTGTTACATGTGCTAACATTGACACACTGCACAACAGCACTAAAACACTCATTTCCTCCATGTTGATCGTCACACACCTGCATATTGAATTACGCCAATTCCTGCTGCAGTTGGATTTAATTTGAATGATTCGCTGACTGATAAAATGGACGCATGGATGTCTTTGCTTGGCACGCCATCGTTTAAATAGAGCCCATGAATTTTGTCATTATTCTAGGCAAGACCTCGAAGACAGCTGTCAACAAATTGCAGAAAGGTAAATAAGAGCCAATGGTTTCAGACTGACTATTTGGCATCGTTTTTGTTTTTCTGCCTCTAAGGACATGCAGGTCAGATTTATGCCAATAGTTCGCTTGCATCTAGGAAGATGAATGGATGGTCACACTTGACAAGAAAATCTAAAAGTGTCTCTTAATGTGGACAAGGTTGCTGCACCCCGAGATAGACGGCCTTACCTTTTAAAAAACGATTCAACATCTCTTCGTTGGAAGAGTTATGGAATGTAGAAAGTGCATATAACTTCCTCTCACCTTCTCCCCTTGTAATGCAGGCACAGAATCTCGTAAACCGTGAAAGCTGTCTTTTATGTGGTCCCTGCGTTTGCGCTCCAGCGCATTGTGATGGGCTCGCTTGTCTGCCTGCAAAGAGACAGGGAAAGTGTACAATTAAACCACATGTACTATATATTGAACCGAGGAAGTCACAAGAAGGTTGGTGATTTATAACAAATTAGAAGAAGAGAGCAAGAAATTAGAAGCTGCCATATGCAAAACACTGCAGCTTTAAATTGCAAATACGTTGGTTAAGTAGTGATCTTATCCTTCACGGGGTCCTTGTTTGTACATCTTAACTGGAGAAGTGCTGCGTGCTTTTAGTTGCTTAAAGGGTTGGAACAGCATGTCCTGACAGTCTAAGCACTTTGTCAAACAACTGTCCCTCACAGGAACTCCACTGTCTACCTTCTCTCTTCTGTTTGAAATGGACTGAACAGGACCAATAGATGCTAAAAGAATAATCTCATTTTAGGCTCAATAGCTTCCGAAGCTACATAAATGCGTGCATATCCGTTGCAGGAGTTAACTCAGCTGATGATGGCTTGATTGTCAACAGACATATACTTGGTATAGATTTGTGTAATGTGCGTCAAACGTTAAAGTGTAGGTGTGGGAAGTTTTCACACCCTTAAGCCTTACATGGCTGGATGAGGCAAATAGACCTGAATCTTGATCTCCTCATAGTTGTTATCATACAATTTGCCAGGTCAAATAACGTACAAATGTATGAAAATAGCACAAATATAGTACAGAATAAAATTGCTATACACATTTTTTTATTGAAATGGATGTCATTAATAAGAGCTGCCATTTATAACAGATATATAACATGGAAATAATATTTCCATGTTAGGTTTGGCCTATCCTGGAACTGTTTAAAAATGTGGGTTTAGCAGGCCTAACATTATATGTGTGTTAAGAGGATCTAAAGCTGGAGATCCCAGCTTAATCAAACAGGGGGGGGTGGAGGGGAATCCATGGCTCTGAGAAATATGTGACCAGATCGATGATCTGACACGATTTCATATTTCATATTTCATTCTCAGTTAAAACACAGCAGCACATTAATGTGAAATTAAATGCTGCTGGGATTGTAAACCATGGGGAATTCAAATTAGCATGTACAGTATGCGTGATCTTGCATTTGACAAGTATGTTTTCAAATGATGTGTGAAGTCCTGCAGCAGCACTGGATTCTCGTTGTAGGAGAAAATATTTCAAAAAGGTCCAGAAAGCTGCAAGGAAATGGGAGCTGAACTTGGCATGTCCGTGGTCGACAAAACAAGAACACATCAACACATCCGTCTTGTCCTGTTTGCACAGCCGCCGTTTGGGTTTCGTCGCGCGTGTATTCGTGCAATTACGGTGACATTGCTTTACGCGGCCAAGATGGACGTTTAAAGACTCTCGCTGAAGACTTGAACAAAGTTGACGTTACGCTAACTACAATGAGACCGTATTCACAAATATAAAAACATAGAAATCCACCTTTTTATATAACATCAGACAACGGCTCTCTGAGCAGAAATCCTATTATGTTATATCAGCAAACCTATTATGAAAACGGTTTCATCATAGTTAAAAAAATAAGGGAATTGTCTATGCAAAAAGTGTTTACATTGGAGGTATAAAAGGCCAAAATCACACAATCTTTCCTATTTGAAAGTAGACATGTTTAATAAATGATTTGTAATATAATACTGAGCGAGTCTGTCTACGTCTCTCTGGCTGCTCCCAGCACCTGTACCGTAATTACACAAATAGCTGTGCAAAAGAAATCAAAACGATGGTTGGTTTAACTGGGTTGCGCAAATGACGGCTCACTTGACCCCACTTGACATCAGTAAAACGGGGCAACGTCTTCACCACACTTAAGTGCTCGACATTCATTAACAAGCCAGCCAGCCAGTTAACACTTCAAAACATTATTTTTCCAAATAGCTTACTCTCGATTTGTCAAAAAAAAAAACAGTTTCAGCCAAGAAACCCCGCTAGCTAGCTAGCTAACTCAATCACATAGCTACGGTTGGCAGGAATGTTAAAGTTGTTGTTCGGCTAACAATTTGGCTAAGCTAGCTACTTCTAGAGGAAACTAAACCACATACATCGCTGTCGACGTCGATGTCGTCGTTTTCGCTCATTCTTCGGTAAACAGGTTACGAGAAAAGAAAACAAGCAGCTGTCAAAACAAAGTGCAGCGACAACTGGAGGCAAATAATAAAATCTAGCACGGAGCTTTGCTACAGCAGAGACATGACGATCAACGGTTTCTCTACACGTGATTCGCCTACACATGGACGGGAAAACAAACAGCGCAGGCGCAACAAAACAAGGCATTGTGGGTAATGAAGTAATTCTCCAACACGCACACCGGCTTTTCGTTGGTGATGCTTCTGGACTGGGAACTGCATTTCCCACAATCCCACGCATTTGGACGCGCCCACCACAATATACCGTTATAGCCTACAAGTTGCAAACACGGCAGTCTCACATGGATCATAATGTTCTTTCTGGTACAGTTATAAATAAATATATTACAAACAGCATTTCATTATAGTGCCTTAAATAAATCAGTGGTGCCTTGAACAACATACAGTCATATTTGATGGCGCGTATTCTCTCTAAATATAGCCTGACTGTCATGAACACAGGACTCTGCGGTAATAAGGATACACGTGCATTGTGCTAAAGTCTGCTGTTTCAGTGGTCATTGTCAGCGGTGTATGCTACAATAACTAGGATCTCCTCCCAGCATATGATTATGAGGCCAGATGGTGGCCTAGCTCACTATTGCTGCCCTCCCCCACTCACCATTCATGACTACACACTTGCCTCCATAAGACCTTTATAGCTTCTGCAGCAAGCCATCACTGATACACTACTGCAGCACTATAGAAGCGCTTTATTATCAGGAATTTGTTTCATATAAATAAGACAAAGCTATACACGGGCTGTTTTACATCCTTAAAAACAACTTAATAAACGACACCATGGCGTTTACTTTTCCATTTAATATTTAGACAACAGATGGTGTCTCTACAACATATCAGCACATATTACCTTCATTGTCACTTTTAGATGGGGATAGTTTGTACCTCATCACCAACACCATTACTAACAATCCAATCAGTATTTAGTGGAATGGAGTTATTCACCCCTCCATAGATCATAGTTCAATTAGGATAACTCACTTGTTTTCATGAAAAATACATGTTCAAACTATTTTTAGTACATTGTATGTTTCGCGGGGGAAAATAAAAGGTTCCCGTCAAAGTAAAAATAGTATCTGTATTTCTCGCACAGGTTGGGTAGTGAGAAAGAGAGTGTGTGTGTGCGTGTGAGATTGGGATGAAATATAGTGTGTGTGTGTGTGTGTGTGTGTGTGTGTGTGTGTGTGTGTGTGTGTGTGTGTGTGTGTGTGTGTGTGTGTGTGTGTGTGAAATGGGGTGTAACATGGTGGGAGGGAGTAAGAAATACTTTGTCTCACATTTTCAAAGAAAGAAATGGTCTAAACTTGGGGGGGGGGGGGGGGGGGGGGGGGGGGGGGGTGTTGCAAATACATGATATGAACCATTTTTTTTTTTTAAACGTTGATTACACTAATTAAGGCAAGCAAAGGAAGTTTCATACAGAAAAAGTACTTTAAAATATTTCTTCTAGATTTTCAAACTTCGAAACGGGTCAATGTGACCCGCAACATAACAGGAGGGTTGTTCCTGCGAGATTCCATTGAATGTCAGCATGTGAGGTGCTTTGAGGTTTTGGCACCTTTAACTTTGACCTAATCTCTACCATGCTTCAGATATCTAGGCAACAACATTTGAGCCTTGTGTAACATATCAGCATCAGCTCTGTGAGTTGTAAATAAAAAGTCTTGTTGGACAAAGCACCCAAGTCTCACAAAAAAAGAGGGCCCCTTTTGAAAAGACTGAAAACTCAGCCAGCCACACGGAATCCTCTGCCTGGTTGCGTAATATTAATTGAGGGTCTGTTGACACATGCAAGTGAGGCCAAATGAATAAATTGCCTCTTTAGAGATACAAACACTTTCAACATTTTTGAGCCCATCGATGCCAAACTTTCCCACGGTGCCCTGAAAACGAGGAACTAGGGGAACAACTCAGTATGGATAGGAGATGACTTTCAGCAACCGGCTGAAAAGCAGGATTCACTAGAATTCAGTTTAACACCTATAAATAATAGTAGCTGTGCAAGGAGCTGAGCGTGGTTTGAATGGTTTCCTACTGGAGTTGATTGCCATGTTTACACCTACCATGGTGTCACCAGCCCATGTGACGGAGAGGGGAGGGCAGGAGGTCCAAAAGGAGTTAGGAGCAAGAATGTGAGGAGAAATGGAAACAAGAGTGTTAGTGAGCACAGCAAAGTTGCAGAAACTGGCCTGAACTTAAGGTAAGAAAGTGCTTTTATTTCTCAGCTTATCTTTTCTTTTTAAGTTCTGCGCGGGGAACACCCGCTTCCCCCCGAGTCTCGCACGGGGTTGCGACAACACGGGGCCGGGTTACCGACTCATCACCCCGAGTTAACAAGGCGTCTCGCTTGTGTGTCGACCGTACCGGAGTATTAGTTAAAGGGTCAGACTGCCACTATTTTATTTTTATATTATCGGCAGCAATTTCGACGCAAAGTCAAAAAGAAGAAGAAAATGATAAAGTATTGTGTCTAGATGCAGCATGCTTGTACATATTGCCATGCAAAAACTATTAAAATCACAGAAAAGAGCCTTGTTGTTGCATTGTGTGATATCTTTCTTTATTACATTGAGCACGGCCAGTGCAATTATTCACCTCTTCTGAATTGCAAACCCGTGAAACCACATGATGCAATTGTGGAGTTGTTCTAAACTAAACTAAACTACATTTGCAATGTGTTTTGTAATGAAGGAATATGTCATGCAGTGCAACAATATGGCTTTTTTAGTTTAGACATAAAGGTTTGACAGCTAAATTGTAAACGACTGCACAGAGGACAATGGCCGAGTGGTTGCACAACACTCTTTAGTAGTACTGGTGGATTACATAATGTCGGATTACGCCAACATGCAATCAGTTGTAACGCTGCTTTGTAGCAGCTTAATTGGGCTTTGAGGTTGGTAGTCGATGGGGATGTCACCTGCAGGGGTCAACTGCTGCCTCTGTCACTTCTTTTGCCGATCAATGGTAGAGGTCGGACTGTGACAGGTCTGAAAACGAATGGCATCGTGTCTGGCTAGGTTTCACATCAATGCTATTGTGCATTCTTGTTAGAATAGTACTACTTATCAATCAACGCTGATCAATGTACCAGATTTTTGTGTCTGAAATTTAAAAGGGCTATCTGTAGAGCACTGAAACAGACTGGTCTCTAATAGTGTGGAGTAAAGCTTGTATTGTATCTGAAACTAATTCAGTTATTTATTGCAGGTTATTCAGTAATATATCATGAGAAACGAAGACAGGGTTGGATAATGAGTTGCAACTCTAGATTAATGATTATTAAAATCCAACACAAGTTGTCACTGTTATGCAAGAACAACACGTTAACAACAGAAATTAAATGTTTATTTATTAAGATAAGCATGGGCACTGTAGTTTATTTTGAGGCAATCTTGAGGCAATTTTTTTTAATTAAAAAAAATACGTATTTGTGACATGTTTTTTAAATGTGCCTGCTTTAGAAACAAATTGTCTTGGGGCTAAGTACCACAAACCCGCTGCGGAAATCAGAAAGTATTAAGAGATGGACTAAGGCGTTGATGGTTTTCATCTTTTCATGGAATTAGTTGACAGTAAGACGAATATGGAATAGTTAGAGCTATGCATCAATGTCCACAGGAATAACAGTGATGCTACATTTCCTCAATCATTTACTTAGGGAACACACAAAAGGAAAACATCTGAAACAATAATTGCCTGCAGCAACTGCTGTTTTCTACGTCTATATTGTATTTTATTTTTTTACTTCTATATTTTATTAGACTGTTTATAGGAAACACTGATGAGGATTGTAGAGAATGACCAAAAAGCTCCTCATTTGGACATTTGCAAGCTGCAAAATGTGAATGAGCAGGTTTGTGGGTGAGTTATATGAAAATTATATAATAAAATAAAGAAGTACTCAAACTTCCTAACCAAACACTGAAATGAAATGTAAGCAGGTGCATTTATATATGCGTGTGAAAGTCTAACGACGCTAATCTCAAACTGTAATTGCTTTTGCTGTTAATGTATTTGTATCATATTTGCTTTGTGGGACAGGTGAAAGTCGCAGCGCAGTAAACACACAGTGTTGGGAAGAGCACCACAATGAACGTGACAGAAGTCTACATGGGAATAGCAAACATCTCCACCCAGGGAAATGTCTCTGGTAATGGCAGCATGGGTGTCCTGAGCATCCCCCCCTCCCTAAACAAAGCCCTTAATATCTTCACCATCATCATCCTCTTCATCACCATGATTTCCCTTGGCTGTACGATGGAGATTTCCAAAATCAAGACCCATCTCCTCAAGCCTAAAGGAGTAGCCATTGCACTGGTGGCCCAGTTCGGCGTCATGCCCCTGACTGCTTTCTCTCTAGCCAAAATGCTACAGATGGATCCCGTCAAGGCTGTGACTGTGCTCATCTGTGGCTGCTGCCCAGGGGGAAGCTTATCAAACATTTTCTCCCTGGCCATTAAGGGTGACATGAACCTCAGGTAAACCCCCCACGTTGATGTATTGATTCCTGACAGAAATGTTCCATTTGAGACGTTTACATTTCCGGCAGGTCGGTCTACTAATGTTTCTCCTCTCTCTGACACCCTCCCAGCATCGTGATGACCACTTGCTCCTGTATCGCGGCACTGGTGTTGATGCCTTTGCTGCTCTATATCTACTCCCAAGGCATCACCGGTCTAAAGAATGCTGTGCCATACGTCGGCATCATCTCCGCTCTCACGTTCACCTTGGTGCCTTGTGCCATTGGCATCGGCATTAATCACTACAAACCAAACTACTCGTCAGTCGTCAAAAAAGTGAGACTCCTGAAATGTGCCTCACACAAACGTAATCTGTTATGGACAGCAGGCATTTTGACTTGTGATACCTCCACATGATATTTGCCAAATTTGGAAGTAGGGAAAAAGAGAGAAGTTTCATGCTTTAATGCTGAGATTCAAGTACCATTAGTGGAGAAAAATTAACGCTTGTAACATATGTTTTCACTTCCTCGACAGGTTGGCCTCAGCATCCTGATAATCTCCGGCATCATAGTGCTCAGCCTGTCTGCTTTGGTCGTCAAAGACATTATATGGATGGTCCTCACACCCGATGTTCTGGTCGTGGCTGCACTGATGCCACTGATTGGCTTTATGCTGGGATACATCATGTCTTTCATATGCAGACTCAGTCCACAGTAAGTGTATACACGCTAGATGTGCGGTACCTTTCTTTGAGTTGCTTTCTTGATTTTGTTCAATTTAAGGATGTGTTTTTGGCGGCCTGAAGAGGTGAAAATATCAAGTAGGCTATTTCATCCTATATAGGACTGACCCCCGGGGTTATCATTTTGTAAAACGGAATATTTTGTTTATTGTTCGCTTTAGTCTCGTGTGGTCCATCAGTTTAATCATGGGACCTCCTAGAGGACTGACCCCCAGGTTGGGAACCAGTAGTGTTTTAATAGTACTGAGTGAGTCCTGATACTGAAATTAAGAACATCGCGAAAAGAAGTTTGTCTTTGGAGTTCAATCATCATACAGAGTGCAACGCAGTCTGAGGGAGGACGAACACAGGGTGCAGGGTGTGTACAACTTATAAAGGAGCAGTGCACAAGGGCGGGGGGTAGGATGAGTCCTCACTAAGACATCTGTACAACAGTTTCTGACCATTCTGTGGTTAACTATTGAATGGTCAACTATCTGCACTCTTATCTAAGCTGAGCAGAAATACCATATTTGGTCTTGTCCTTGAGTAAGGCGCGCACGCGCACACACAGATATATTACTACTTGAGAGGACCCTCACTGACCATGTCTGACTTTCGTTAACCTTGTTTATAACTGGGAGTCCTAACACATTGAAGTTTTATCTCACTAGACAAAAAGGGTCAAAACACTGAGCGGTCTGACAATAAAAACAGGTAAATAAGTCACAGAGGAAATTTACCATCACACTTGAGTAAGTAGCATTTTACTGTTATGCATTTTTACTTTTGTGTTTAATCTACAACTGTATATTTTATAAAGTCATATAGTAATACATATAGTAACTACAAGCTGTCATATATATATATATATATATATATATATATATATATATATATATATATATATATATATATATATATATATATATATATATATATATATATATATATATATATTTATTGTGTCTAGATGCAGCATATATATATATATATATATATATATATACATATATATATATATATATACATATACATACATATACATATATATACATATATATATATATATATACATATATATACATATATATATATATATACATATATATATATACATATATATATATACATAGATATATAGATATATATATATATATAAATAAAATAAAAATATATAATATACAAGTATAATGTAAAATGAAATGTAATTTTTTAAGTAATAGTTTTTCCACCACACAATAATGCATCGGTAATAATTGAATATTATATTAAGTCAAACCCTCACTGGAGCCATTTTTTCTGTTTTATTATTTATGTACTTAAGTAAAGGATCCGACTACTTCCCAGCTGTCCCATATTTAAGTTTCAAACTAGATTTCTTTGTGTTCAAATATTCTAAAGTTTTTCCAAGTTATTTTTTTCTAGTAGCCATAAAATTGGTGCATTATCAAAAATGATGACAAATCACTCTCCTCTCTTTAGATGTAGCAGAACAGTCTCCATGGAAACGGGTTGTCAAAACATCCAGCTGTGCGCTACCATCCTAAAAGTGGCCTTTCCCCCTCAAGTCATCGGACCCATGTTTCTCTTCCCTCTGGTATACTACATATTCCAGTGTACCGAGGCCCTCATCCTGACCCTGTGCTTCAGATGTTACCAAGCATTCAAGCCACCGGCTGAGGGTAAGTGTCACAGCTGCCTGTGTGTTGTTGCAGAGCGAGGCTGGGAGGAGGGCCGGAGGGGTGAGACGAGCACATGCACTCTATTCTCCACACAAATTGTAGCCGGAGAGCAACGAAAGCAGAAGTCTAACATCTCCCTTCTCTTACACAGACGGTGTTGACATTAAACAGGAGGTGGTGAAACAGCAATGACTGTTTCACAGATGACAACCCAGTCAGTGCTGGAGAGGGAAACCGAGATGAGCTGCGTCGTACCTGCCGAGGACGCAGCGATTCACTGCCCTCACTGTCTCCACATCGTCTGCACATTCTTCACTTCGGCCTGTGATACTGAAGGAAAGACTGTGGAAGCATGTGCAACAACTAATACTTTTATTATTGTTTACTTAATCAATTCTATGCAATGTTAACTACGGGTAGTGCCTGCTAGCCAAATGATGAAGAATCATGACATTTTGTATTTGTATTTTTTCTATTTTGAAAATCTGCTGCTTTACTGAAATCTGCTAATTGTATGACTGACACAGTGAGCATGAAAGAGTTTATAAAACATATTGACGTGCCATTTGCTCTTTTTAGACTGTAAGCTAAAATCAGACCAAAGAGAGATCTCAGATCTTCCAAAGATGTGAAAAGCATAATAAAAAAAAGAAGGAAACAGCCAATTTGGACATCTTAAATAATATTTAATCAAAATGGGCGTATGTTATATACAGACTAAACTTAGAACTTTTTTTTACATATATCAAAAAAAAACATCTTCACAAAACACAAAAGCACTCCTCAGTCTAAAAGCAAATTCAATGGAGAGTCAAACAAAGACATCACACTGATCTGTACACTCGCTCATATTTATAGCGTCACATACAACGTGCCTGCAGCAGAACCAAAACTGAAGCGGCGAAGTGAAAAGACGTACTTTCTTTCTTTTATTTTTTTTACGTTGTGGACGCATCAAAAGAAGCCATGGCTGATCAACAGCGCTCTGGTTACAAGTAAATTAAATAAAACATCTTAGTTCCCTGTTTACACGTAAAACATTACATTTATTTTACAAGCAGCCTGAATAAATTAAGAGAATAATTATTTTCTGGTGTACAAGTGATGTGTCTGACAAAGCCACACATTAGATCACTAAGCAGTGGACACTTTTAACCGACATTCATTTTTAAAACTCCGTATTTTACATATTATAGATACCTGTGCATAGAAGTGGAAAGCTAAGGCCATTGAGGACAAGGGTATGAAGAGAAGACATCTGAACACTTACCGAGAGTGAAATGTGTCAAATGCAGACCTGAATCGTCTCGTCTGTTTGCCCTCAATCCGATGAATAAAACACAGCAAAGGGAATCTTGGGTGGACAAGCAGCCTTAAACTGTACAGTGGCATCTGGAATGACGCGAGTAATGATCAACAACATCTTAAATAAATCATTTATAAATCACAACAAATCTTTGAGGGACAATAACTGTAAGTGTGCATGACTTGGACAACGAGCTAGACTACCTGGACTTCATGCATCTTTGCCGATGTGCGTCTCAAATGGTGCGATATGTGGTTCAAGAAAAGTAACAGTGACCGAGACACTGACGAGATTATTAGCTCTCAAAATGAGTTTGCAGCTTTGAAGCCTTTAAGACATACTCCTGCAGGTGGTGCCTGTTCTTTCCGGTTTTTGTTCTACATTTTCAAACCGAGCTTCAGACGTTGGACATACATACATCGTGTAGGAATTCCTATTAAAAAAAAAAAAAATGTAAGCATGTAATGTACATGTGAATCCCGTCTCTGTTCTCCTTTGGGATGGACCGAGGAACTATTCCGAGTAACCCACAGCTTCACTCAGAGCCTCGTCTGTGTTGACAGCTGTGTTGACAAACTCTCGAGAGGCATCCCCCGCTCACCAGTACAGGTCAGTAGCAACGCTGGTTGTCTTAGGGAGTCCAAAGGCTGCTGCATTGTTCAGGCCTCCTTCAGCAACGGCATATCTGAAGAGAACATCTTTCATCAGTACAAAGTGTGGATCTTTAAGTAAAAACAGTGTGTTGGACTGTGTTGTGTTTACCATCAGAGTAGTCCATCTCAGAGTCCAGAGACAGGCTGTGTTGGTCGCTGCCTGCAGACGGCCTTCTTTGTGAGGGTGAAGGAGCAGCAGCGCCTGCATGCTCTGGAACCCAGGTAGAGGAGGAGGGTGAGGAGGAGGATGAGGGCGATGGCACAGGGTGCACGACAGCCATCTCCGACTGCTGCTGTTTGAGGGATGAAGGCCTAGAGGGGCCAGCCTCTGGCACTGTGGCATGCTGACCCTCGGACAGCACTATCTGGACCCGAGACTCAGAGCTGAGAGGCGAGGCTGAGGCCCCGCGAGCATTCACAGCCTCCTCATACGACGGCAGAGACACCTGGACTCCTTCCACCATGATTGACACGGGCTGGCCGGACACACCCTGATCCCGTCTAGGTGTGGAGAACCAGAAGAAAGTTAAGAATCGGTCAACTTGTTACTTGTTACGACTACTCTCCTTTTTAAGAGCCGTCAGTGTTTTGAGGGCAGACTCACCGATGGAGGGACTTGAGTTTTGGCTGCAGAAGTACAAACAGCACCACCAGGAGCAGGATCAGGGCCACCGAGCTGGCTGTGGATGCCACTATGGACAAGGCGGGCATCCCTAATGGTAAAGTTGGAGTGCGGTCTGTGAGACAGACAGCAATCGACAGTTATCAATGCAGAACTTACTGTGATTATCCAATTGTTCAAATGTGTGATCGACCGTTCACCTCGCTCCATGAGGCAGCTGAGCTTCATTTGGCTGTCCCACTCTCCGTACTGACAGGTAAGGTATTTGTAGTCTCCCTTCAGAACATAGCCTTCCTCACAGAAATATTCAACCACAGTGCCATGAGAGAGTCTTTGGCATGGGGCGGGGTGGCAGGTGTAGCCCCCATTCTCTGGCTGAAATGGAGGCTGGCATACTGTCCACGGAAAGACAGGAAAACAATGAATGCATGAACTCTAATGCACAAGAAGGACATGCAGTGCTGCCCACTTTCCCATTCCTGTTTATTCTTCTGTTCAACCTCTACATGCTTCCTACTAGCTCAAATTATGAAAAACTAAATATCTTGAGGTTTGTCTTTACCGTCGCTGCGTATACAGCGAGGAGGTTCAGAGGACCAGTGTCCCAGTGTGGAGCAGGTGAGGCTGCTGGGTCCGTCTGGCAGGTAACCAGGGTCACAGCGGTACTCCAGTACTGTTCCCACAGGGAACGAGCTCCTGTTAGTGTCGGTCAGATTAGTTGAGCCATGCTGCACGGTAGAGGGTCTTATACAACCTGAAAAAAAAGAGAAAAACAGTCAAAAATACAGTTAATAACTAATACAAGAAGTCTGGCTTACTGTCCATTGAAAGAAAGGGAACCAATAAATACATAGATTCTAGTGTTGTATGGTGTGTCGCCATGTCTCACCGTGGTGTATCTGTTAGTAATAAAAACGTTCTTCGTCTCTATTCAAGGATATTCTTAGTATGCTACAATCTGGGCAGCGTGTTGGTCATAATATGTCCGTTCCTGTTATTGCAGTTGCTGGATGTTGATTTTAGACACCAACGTGTCTCCGACCTCTTGTGGAGTTGGTTTGTGTGATCAGTGCCCCAATACGTCTCTGACGGCATTTTACAGGAAGACTTCAACTTGTTTTTGAATAAATCCACATCCATGTTATTAATGTAAACAAACTGTAGGTTTTAAGAACAGATGTTTGAAATAAAAACAGAAGATGCTTACAGTAGGTTTAAAAATGAACTACATGTTGACAACTGAATCAAAATAACAAATAAAGAATGTCAAACTATAACACACATAAAGCCGATCATATCTGTTCATTCAGGTTACAGCACATGTTGGTACCAGGTGTTAAGAGGGTCAGAAGTGTAGACGGTATTATGAGGAGGTTTGTCTTTACCGTCACTGCGTATACAGCGAGGAGGTTCAGAGGTCCAGCGTCCCAGCGTGGTGCAGGTGAGGAAGCTGGGTCCCACTGGCAGGAAACCAGGGTCACAGCTGTACTGCAGCACAGTGGCCACAGGGAACAAGCTCCTATTGGTGTCTGTCAGATTAGTTGAGCCATGCTGCACGGTAGAGGGTCTTATACAACCTGAAAAAAACAGAAAACAGTCAAAAGTACCGTGAATATCTTTAGTTTTCATAATAAATGTAGGTTTTGTTTGTATAGGACATTTATGTTTACGAGTTAAAAATAGAACAAGAAATGTAATAACAAATGTAATGAAATTAAAGAAAAGATGATTTGTTTTGAAGAAGGATTAAATGAAGACGGTACAAACGTCAACGGTTGAGACTATCTCTATGTGGACTAATTTGCATTGTTTTGCTGACAGGTGAGCGTTTAAGACCCATGTGTTGACCTATTTCTACATCCGAGTTTGAGGACTGACCCACCTTGGCTAACACAACTGATCTGCATGGGGCCGTCCCACTGTCCATCCTGACAGGTCAGGTAGTTGTAGTCCCCACTGAGAACGAAGCGCTCATCACAGAAGAACTCAATCACAGTGCCATGGGAAAACATCCGGCAGGGGGATGGGTGGCAGGTGTAGCCCCCATTTTCGGGTTTGGAGAGGGGTAAGCATGCTGATGGGAAAAAGATTCAACACGTATGAAAGTACCAGCCTTATTTTAAAAGTGTTTTGTGTTGTTTTTAGTTTATATGTAAGCAGAGTTAGCAAAAAATCATTATAGAGACTAAAGCGACGCAAAATTCAACGTGAAAATAAATATGTTTTTACTTATGAAAGAAGGATTTCAAATCAGTTTAGCTGCTCACAACAGTCACTCCTCATTACTTAACAAATCAGACAAGACAATCGTGGACAAAATATCTTATCTTACCACCACTGCGTATACAATGAGGAGGTTCAGAGGTCCAGCGTCCCAGCGTGGTGCAGGTGAGGATGCTGGGTCCGTCCGGCAGGTAACCAGGGTCACAGCTGTACTGCAGCACGGTGCCCACAGGGAACGAGCCCCTGTTGGTTTCTGTGAGGTTTACCCAGCTGTTCTGGACCATATACAGCCTCGCACATCCTGGGAAGAGAAGACCAAAAAAAAGAAAAAAGAAATTCTGTGAAACTGCTCAGGTTTTCAGAAGAATTAATACAAATATTTTGAGCGTGGTTTGATACACGTGTTACCCAGACATAGAACGGCCTATGGTAAACATCTGAAAGTCTTTGCAGTGGCACCACATGTGCCCAGAAAATGTCATGGCAATGAGATACATTGTCATGGAGCAAACAAACTGTATTTGATGTGGATTGGCGGTGTCATGGTGGAAATCCGATTTGCTTTTAATGTATTCCACAAGTATAAAGCTTTAAAAGTAGTTCATTATATAGTTACATTCAATATTAGTAATAATAAGTATAGTAAACCATACCAAAAAAATAACACATAAATGACAATGATATCAGCTAATTATAGGGCTGTTTATTAGGGCTGTACTCTTAATGATGATAAATCTGATAGGATAATCTGGCATATGTCTAAATCAATGTTAGGCGGCAGTTGATTAAGTCTCCCCTGTGTAGTAGAACGATGCATCCCGTCGTTGCCTTGACATTCACCCATTTGGTCTGTATTCTAAGGTGATTTAAAAATATTTCTTCAACAAAGAAATTAAAGCTTAATGTAATACGGACATAACACATTGTGTTTTGTATTGTAAGAGTGTGCAACCATACACGTTGCCTCTTACCTGATCGTTGCCCCCTGGACACTGCAGTCAGTGTCAGCAGCAACAAAAAGAACCGCTCAGTGGCTGAGGTGTGGGCCCAAAAGGCTTTTGATATTGACTCTATCATTCCATTGCACATCTTCCCCTGCAGAGTCAACTCAACCTGGTATGATGAGAAAATATGATCAGAAAAGGGTATACATGCATCACGATGAAAAAGCAATCCCAGTAGCCTCGACCATAGGCTGTCACCTGCCTGACGCAGGTACTCTGCAGAGCTTGGGCAGCTGCCAATGAAATGGGTGCGATTGTGGAACAGGAGCACAATGACAGTACTGAGAAAAAACCCACTAGCAATAATGGTATAATCATTTCGCGAGCTAGCGGATATGACAAACCAATTCATCTCTTTAACGCCGTTGATCGTGTCAGCGAAGTAACGACTTTAGCTAATTATACCTCCCACATATAACATATAACTCTGGTTCTAATTATCTGATCCAGTGGCTACACACCCATTTTCTGTGTAACCTATTAGCTATGATAGCTACGTTTGATAGCGTTACAGAACAAAACAAAATATATCCCAGTTACATACTCAGTGTAAGTTAGTATAGATGGTTGATCTATAGCAACCGAGTTACCACCAAGTAAATATTAATATCCAACAGAGCACATCTTAGCTGGTTTTAATCTTTAAGTTAGCTACCTGGGATAATAATAATAGTAGCTTTCTTGGTTTGCTAACGCTAGCTAAACATGAAAATAGCGTTACCCACCTCAAAACACTACCTCGAATCCTCCACCCTCGCTTTCTCACACTGTAGACATGTATCAATACCTCAGCTACATCGACGACATTTAAAGTTACTGCCGAAATGACGATAATATGATATAACGAGCCGAGGGGCACTGCTACAGCTAACCGCTAGATAGCTCTCTATTGGCTAGCTTGTTACCTGCTACGCTAGCTAGCTGCATCGATCGAGGCACCAGCTGCGCCGCCTCGATTTCGTCCAGTGGCCATAGTAACTGCGGTCAGGTCAGCAGACACTCGGATCTCCGTGGTCAACCCAGCAGACACTTAAATTTGAGTGCGCCTATATGCTGAAATTCACGGTAAACGCATTCATACGGCACAGATCGGGGACAACATCCGCTTTTCAAAATAAGATGTCAAATAATCGGGAAAGATTACCGTCAGACAACATCCGGTTTCCAAAATTGAATGTCAACTAATTCGTATATACAAATTGCATTTGTGAAAATAAGATTAAATTAATTATATTAACATTAAGTACAAAACATGTTACCTGCATCTTGTGAGTTAAAGGGAAAATACAACTAAATTGTGTCTTTATTCTTTGATTTGAGGGTTGCTGAAAGATAATGAAATTAATAGTATCTGACTTACTGATATGTATGTGTTCAGGACATTTCTGACCACATCCAAAAAAAAATCAAACATCTTAACTGTACCAATTAAGATATTGTATGAAGTACAAACTGTGAACTGAAATTGCACCTTCAAATAGCTAATTTCTGAAATGTTTAAGGTGCTATGAAAATAGTATTGTCAATATTTCCATACAATGACTGATGTATATGTGTTCAGGACATCTTTCACTCCAGACAGACTGAAAATCAGACATTTTTACTGTACCAATTAAGAGATATTTCAAAGTAAAAGTCTTACTTTTGTAACAAGAAACAGGTACATTTCTGAATGTTTGAAGTGTTATAAAGAGTATTTTCTCAATAATTCCAAACAATGACTGATGTATATGTGTTCAGGGCATTGTTGACTCCACCCATACTGAAAATCAGACATTTTTACTATTTAAGATTAGATTTTAGAGGAAATGGTGCATAGTTACAAAATCATTTCACGACAGGTTAATAGCAGACCACCTCAAGGTGTCACTCAGAGAGAACCAGGACATTCTGATGTAGCATTTGAAAATTAAAGCCCTTCAAAATCTCATTCATGAGCTAACTTCAAATCACATTAATGAGACAATTTGTCTAATTTCAGATTACATTTTAGAGGTAATGGTGCATAGTTACATAATCATTTAACTACAGGTTAATAGCAGACCACCTCAAGGTGTCACTCAGAGAGAACCAGGACATTCTGATGTAGCATTTCAAAATCAAAGCCCTTCAAAATCTCATTCATGAGCTAACTTAAAATCACATTAATGAGAGAAATATTCAGAAATGTACCCGTTTCTCTTTACAAATGTATGATGTATGAACACTTCAAATATTTATAATAATAATAATAATATAATATAATATTATTAGATGTTTTCTCAGTACAAATGTATGACTTTTACTTTGAAATATCTCTTAATTGGTACAGTAAAAATGTCTGATTTTCAGTATGGGTGGAGTAAACGAAATGTTGAAGACATATACATCAGTCATTGTATGGAAATATTGACAATAATATTTTTATAGCACCTTAAACATTTCAGAAATTAGCTATTTGAAGGTACAATTTCAGTTCAGTTTGTACTTCATAAATTATCTTAATTGGTACATTTAAAATGTTTGGCTTTTGTTTGGATGCGGTCAGAAATGTCCTGAACACATACATATCAGTCAGTCAGATATTAGTCATTTAATTATCTTTCCAGCAACCCTCAAATCAAAGAATAAAGACACAATATAGTTGTAGTTTCCCTTTAACTCACGAGATGCAGGTAACATGTTTTATACTTCATGTAAATATAATTCATTTAATCTTATTTCCACATAATGCAATTTGTATATACGCTTAGTTGACATCTTATTATGGAAACCGGATGTTGTCTCACGTAATTCTTTCCCGCTTAGTTGTCATCTTATTTTGAAAGCAGGATGTTGTCTCACGTTAATCCCTCCGCTAACTTTGCAAAATCCTTCGCTCGCTCCAGATCTGTTCCGTTTGAATGCGTTTACCGTAATTACCGTGAATTGCAGCATATAGGTGCACTACATTTCAAGTATCTGCTGAGTCGACCACGGAGATCTGAGTGTCTGCTGAGTTCACTGCGGTCCATAGTAACAAATGCACATTTCCATAGTTACAACATCCGGGAGTGTTTGCGTCTATAGTTACCAAGAAATAGGCGGACAAACGGTGGGATTTTTCTGTTGACAAGTGGCTTTACTTAGCCAACAATTCACAATATGGAAATGATCAAAGGTAATTTAGAAGACATTTCTCGCCCTGCATCGAGTGAGCAGACGGGTAGCCGTGTGTCCAGCGTGTCATTGTCACATAGTGACAGAATTGGTGCTACAACTCCATTTTCCCTTGTTGTGTTGACCAAAGATGCTGCTGATATTCAGGTAATTAAAAGACGATGCATTGACATTACAATATGCTTTTTGACATACACCATTGGATAATTTACTTAACTTCAGTAAACAATTCCCTGTAGAGCCAGATGAGCTCTGAAGGAGCTACAATCAACTCCTCAGCCAGAGGTCCTGACAGAAGTAAGTGTTCTAATGGAGTAGCTGTACACAGGATCCATTCTTTTATTAAGTTACCTCACACTATTGTGCATCATTTAGGCCAGTGTTCCAGTGAAGGTACCGACGAAGAGAATGAAGATTCCAAACTACAGAGAGCTATTGAGGAAATGAGACGACTTGATGAAATACTGTCTGCAAAGATCTGCATAGAAAAGGAAGTCAAGCGTCAAAGGAAAGAACTTCAAGCAAAACTCTGGCAACAGTTCCTGGTAGACACAGTCGTTGCATTCACTCCACTTACATTACCAGTCCACTATACCAGTACTGTTTAAGCATAGTCACTCTTATCACGTATGGTGTGATGTTATATTGTTTATTTTTCTGCAGCAGAATAAACCCGAAGGTCACTGTGAATGTGCCCATGAAGCAATGAACACAAGGTTGTTTTTGGCTCTGGAAGCACCCGCTGGTAAGCCTATAGGCAACAGCACACAGAACAGCAAGAGTGCTGAATTTATAGGCTTCATGCAGTTACTGTGTGACACCTTAAATATGTTCTTTTTTTTTTTTTTTATCTTAAAAGGGACAGAAGAGGAGGACGACTTTGTGCCTGTGTTTGAAACTCAAGTTCCCGACTGTGAGCACAAAAGAGACGGGCAATACTTGGAGCAAAGTTAGTTAGCGCGAATCAAACACAAAAGAAAAAGCAGCATACATTTTTCCATATTACAATCGTGGGTCTTAAAATATATGCTCTCAGTTGTACTGCCTAGATTGTGCACTTGATGGCGCCATGACTTCATGGAACTTATAGATGTTGGTTTTCTGAGGCAGGTAATAAGTGCACTAACTCAATTTTCCAGAAATGAATGCATAACAGTTTGCCCGCTTATGAAACATTAACTAATCAAGATCTTGTAGCTTTTTATGATATTGATCCCCGAAGGAAAAAAAAACAGCAGCACAGTAACTGTTTCTCTGTTTAGAGACATTTCGGCAGGCTGGCTGCTTCTTATCACAGTCTTCACCCCCACGGTGCTGCCTTGCAGGGCTATTAGTAGAATAGTACATTTTTATTTACAATACACTACAAATTTTTTTTTTAATTCCACACTTTATTCAAGAAGATCAGATGATGGAATAAGAACTCATGGTTGACTCTCATAGAATTTCTGTGTTGTTTGATTGTTATTATTATTAGAGCTTAAAGTGTGGCTTGCCTGACAGGTGAAAAGAAGCCAGGCAGCTGGACAGAGTCTTCTGAACTAAGCCGTGAGGACACTGGGGAAGAGCACTTTGAAGGCAGCCAGTGGGGAGCTTCCAAAAGCAAGAAAAAACAGAAAGACTTTGTCAAGAGAAACATTGAGGTATGTCAAAGTTCACCTTGGGCCAAATGCAGTGCTGGGGTATATCTCGCGTGACTTAGAGCAAATCTCTTGACTGTTAGTTTTTCCAGTGAAGAAAATATTTGTCTCTGGTTCAAGAGAAAGATTTATTTAAAGCCTAGTAGGGCACTGCTGAAAATAATAGAAATGTTGTGCAAATAATGATTTGATCTATGAAGGATGAACACTGACCCCTTTCTTTGTTTCCTCAAATGCAATAGCTAGTGATTGGTGAAGGGGACCAAGCTCTTTTGACTCAGGCGGAGAAAGAGCATCTGGCCGAGCTCCTGCAAGGAGTAGACGAAGAGGAAGAGGACAGTGCCAGAGGCGCAGACAGCGAGGTATAGGCTGACATGAAACCCAAACAGACAACATATGCTGTAGGATGAGTCTATCTTTTTTCAAGTTCCTTAATACTTCCCCCTCATGTCCAAAAGTCTTATGGGGAGCAGCGGATAATCCCATCCACTGCTCCTGCCAAGGTTTTGATCGAATATTTACATTGGTAGCATAGAACGTTAATTATAAAGCAAATATTGAATCCAGTGTCACCAATCTTAGCATGAATAAAATGTATCTTCCATGATCTTATTTGTTAGAACATTAGGTGACTCAACCAGACCCTCAGAACTGCACATAGAGTAGTAGTAGAGGTCGGACGTCAATGTTTTGATGACTGCTTGGAATCTCAGGAGGCCTCTGGGCAGAAGATTATGACGCCTCAAAGCAGTTCAGATTACGAACCAGATGTCAAGTGCCTTATGCAGTTCACGGATTGCTGCATGTTACGGCTTGATTATCGTTGTCATAACAATTCCCTCTGTGGTGTTTATTTGAAATTCAGAGGCCAGGATCTTTCTTATCGCCCTAATATAAGCTACAGTGGCACTCATAGAAAGAGAGTGCTGATAGAGCTTAAAGGCAAAGAGACTGAGGCCTCTTGTATATCTGATGATTCATCTGTGACCCCGTGCCACATAGAGCAGTAGACCATTTCACTCCGAACCCACTGACACCATCTTAATCTTTCAAAAAGTATATATTTAAAGTTGAAATTTGCTTTTATAGCTCTTTTGGCAGCTGTGAGACCAGGTTGAAGTCTGATGGTATGAGGCCTGTTGGGGAACATACTTACCTTTCACACACGGATCTATTTAGCTTGACCCCGACAGTTCTGCATCCGTGGGACAGCTTGCCAGAGTTTTTCTTTTTCATGTCTCGCTGCTCTATTTATGATGTTTGCCTTGACTCTTAGAACAATACTGCAGTAATTGTGGTGGCAGATACCAAACTGAGGGGAGCGCAGATGCTCTGGGTTTTTTTTTTTTTTATTGGAAGGAGGAAGACTTCCTGTTATTGCGAGGCATGCTATTATGAATGGCCATAACGGAGCAAGCACATTATTCATGTCACCAGGACATTGATCCGTCTTCATTTCTGAGGACTTCACTCAGTTCTTGGCAGAATCCCACTGGACACATCGACCACAAGCTGCTGCTCAATGTTTGCCTCACACACTGTTTTTTATGTTACCGACTCTCGTCCTAACAAGTTCCACAGTTTTCTGTGGTAGCCCGAGGAAGTAAATCAACAGCAGTCAGTAATCACGTAACATTTCGGTGCTGCACTAGTGGATGTAATCTCTTGCTTTATCAATGGAAAAGTTTGACATGTGTAATACGCTGATTTGACTTCTTGTCGAGAGTTGATGCAAAGATTGATCCCTCGATTTCTCACGCTAAATACGAAGCTAGAGCCAGGGGATGATTAGCTTACTCTAGCTTAGCATAAAGACTGGAAACAGGGAAACAGCCAGCCTGGCTCTGTCCAAAGGTAACACAATACTTATACCGTATTTAATCTGTAAAAAATAGCAAGTTGTTGTTTGGCTGACAGACCGAGGCTATAGCTGATCTCCCTGTTTCCAGTCTTTCTGCTGAGCTAAACTAACCAGCTGCAGCTTCATATTTACTGCATAAACGATTAGTATCAACGTTCTCATCCAACTCTCAGCAAGAAAGAATGTCGCAAAATGTCAAACTATTCATTTTAAGATGAAAAGAAAAAACGTGCTTGTTTCTTCTTAATAATCTAATGTTTTACATATGATCTGTGACTCCCTGTGTCCCATTGTAATTAAATAAATAAAAAAGCCTGTCTGAGGTCTGGGATTGAGCTCTTCTGCCATATCCAAGTGAACCACTGCAATGGTTAAACACACCAGAGAAAGCTGGTTTACAATAGATCTGCGAACATGAAACACCAATAAATCTCATAAGAATTTGTTGATCTCATTTGTTAAAATGTTGGCCCGGTGTGGTGCTCCACCTAGTTGATGGAACCCTGTGCGTTTGCTGTTTTCTCCTGCCAGTTTTCCTCTGCTCCCTCCTCAGAAGTCACACATGTGTCGTTAGCAGAGTTGTGATCTTCTTTGGCATTAAAACGCTTACTGCAAGATCTTATCTCACCGCTGGGCTGCGATGAGCTCACCACCCGCCCACTGTTTCACATAAGACATGAGGAGAGTCTCACTGGGACAAACAGTCACCGTGAGCAGAAGACAATTAAAAGTTTTGGCATTTGACTAGAAGAGTGGATCAGCGCCTTGTTCACCCTCCAGAAGTGAATACCAAGTGCGGGAGTTAGACTTGTACCCATTCCCTGTTCCAGACATCACCGTCACAAAGTTGCTAAATAGGCAAGAGTTAATGTATATCAGTCCTCTATTAAGGCTGCCTCTAAATGAGGCAGGCTTATAACCCAGTGGGCCATGACTTATTTCGGCAGTGATTGTCTTCCAGGAGGACATGTGGGCCGTGTCAGTGCTGACAGGTCTGGGTTACACCCCGGAGCCATCTGACCTGGAGCAGCTGACTGACGTCGACTCCAAAATTCGCCTTCTCCTTCCTGTCGAAGAACTTCTCTCAGTGCAAAGCTCATATACAAACCTTAGCATGCGCCAGGTACGTATCCACACAGCACTACTGTCTGCATTACAACAGCAATGGGTTTATACAGAGCACCGTAAACCCCCCCCCCCCCCCCCCCCCCCCCCAGACACCATCCAAGACTGCACTGAGGCGAGGTCATTATGTCTTATTACAAGCTCAGTATGGCATCGATGGCAACCTCTTGTAAAATCCTTTGTTACTGACGCTGAGGGAGTCACTCCCTTATTCATTAGTGGGGAAAACAGAATTATGTAAGCTGCTCTTACTCGGAACTGAGGGTTGCCTCACTTTTCCACGTTTCCATATGAAGGCCGTACAAAGCCTCTGGTGCATTATTTGCTCCTTGTAAATTGAATGTAAAGATTTTGCTCTGACTATTGTTTTATTATTACAACTATTATTTTCTATATGAGCAATGACAAAAAAAAAAAAGTCTCTACTATCACACCCGATCGCCCATTTATTCTCTTGTTCTTTGTGATTCATAACATGTTGTCAGTTCTCTGACTGGCCTCCCTGATGCTCAAGCCTTTAAATACTTACATATGTCTGAGTTTAGAGTGTAATCTATACATTGCTACCACATCAGACAGTGGAGGACCAACTTAACAGATATATGTAACTGTAAATGTTTTCCATGCCTTGGTCCTAGGTTCGGGCCCGCTCCTAGACGTGAGCTCTGTTAGTTATCTCAGGACCTTATCTCACTACATTTTAAAGGCCAGATGGCATGTGCATCATTTGCATAGCCTGTCTATGGAACATTTTTTGTTTTTTGAAGTCGTAAAAACTTTACAACGCAGTTTTGTGAACCCTAGGTGCCATTTTCCACGAGCACTACTGGATGTAGACAAGGAAATACTTCAGTACTTGAATCCCAGTGCTGGAATAGCTCATGATCTATTTCACAATGTCCGGTATTTATGTTGCTGCCCTAATTATTTCCCAATTTGTCACTTAAAATTTGCTCACTTATTCACCCGATGTAACGAAATGGCAGAAAAACAAAGCTTAAAATTTGAAGTTGAGGTAATTTATGATGTGACCTCCAGCTGTCTGTTGAGATGATATGGATTCTCAATATCCGAGCTGGATGTAGCCTCAAAATAAGATCAAATAGGTTTGATTTTGATGTAACGTTTGGAGCTGAAATGAATCGAGTAATCAGATTGACAGAGAATTCAACGCCAAATATTTTGATAATCGACGAATCGTAAGTCATTCTTCTCCCTTGTGCTCTCCCACACGTGATGTAGAGGGGATTTCAGCCAAATAGTACAAAACTGTGTGATTACTGGGCAGATGGATGCGTTACTTTGTGTAACCTGCTTCCCTCCCTTCCCACCCTTTAATCATCTTGCCTGGTTAAAAGAGTTTTGGAGAAAGTCAAACTCCCCATCATCCATCCATCACCTGCTCTCCATTAGTGCTGACATGCCTAATGCAAGCATTCCTTTTCAAATGATGTAAAACATGAAACAATTACACGACACTTCTGTCTCTGAAGTTACCGTTAGCAGATGATTCACCATCAGATGACGAAGCATTCAAAATTCACAGTATTTTTGCGTTTTCGTCAAATAAAAAGTGAAACGTTGGTGAACCTCACACCTGTATTTCTTAAAAAGTATCTGTTTCCTTACCCTACCTTCATCCCGTCTCTCTGGTGTGGCAGATATCAAAGATAGACTGCACTGACAATAAATATCTGTCAGAGCCAGTCATTCATTTCACATCGGGCCTGTAAATCTTAAAGGGGGTCATAAAAGTAAGTATGCTTTTGTTTTATGCTTTTGTTTTGCGGTTAGCTTTATTCTCGGCAGTAGCTTGCATAAGTCAGATTTCCTAACTGAAACCATTTGGACAGCAATCCGGGAACCTGTTGGTTTGCTTGCTCATTCCAGGGCAGTCTCTAATGTGCACAATAAGAGATCACTTCCCCCCCCCCCCCCCATCATATTAAATCACGGCCTAGATGTCCATGTTTGCTGTTGTCTCTTGTTTTCTGGCCATGCCAGATCTGTCACGTATTACATGGAAAAGGGAGTTAGCCACCTCTCCCCAGTGAGCACTTCCTCATAAAAGGATCAGTCAAGGCTTGAATCTGTGATCTCAGGACTTGGCGGCATCCTTTTCCAATAAGTCGTGATTGATTTTCTGAGTAACAAAAGCGGGCTTGTGCATTCCTGCGCAGTCACCTTAGTGTTAGCCTCTCTGGCTAAGCGGGTCGTGTGAGGTTGGATGCAGCCTTGTGAAGCCGGGCACCAGCTGAGATACTGCCACAGAGGAGAGTCAGCTCCCCCATAAGATCCTAATTACAGAGCTGGTGGAGGTAGAGGAGTGCCAGCTCCAGAAAAGGAACAAGACTTTCCCTTTCATTTGGAGACATATATGCAGAAAGGTTTACTATATATATATACAGGAAAGGCTACTGCATACTGTATATGCCTCACATATTGCAGCCAATAGCAATAGAGCAGCAATACATTTTTGTACCAAAATGTAAGAAAGCATACCGTGTACATTTTTGGACAGGTGAAAATGTCTTGAACAGACTTGGTCCCCTGTGGATTCTAGGTTTCAGACATTTTAGCGATAAAGCACGCTGGGACCAATTATTTGTCTTTTCTCTCTGTCCAGGTCTTTAAGTCTATGCAGTGGCAGGTGCACATTTGTCTGACTGAATGATGAGGCACAGACAAATCCCTCTCATAATGCCATAAATCACAGAATTAATGTTTGTAGAAGCACGGTATCACTCATCATACGGCCACATGGTGAGTCATGGTGAAAGTCTTGATGAGACAAAGCCTTGTTTTCTTTGACCTCTTGCTCATTTTTGACTCTGGAAAAAGGCCAAGTAGCTAAAAACTCTCCTCTAATCCTCTGAATAGAATAGAATCAAAACACAATTTTTAACAGTGTTTTCCTTGGACGCTGTTAATATTGTTCTCATGACCGCATTGCTGCTATTGCATTCTTCATTTTCTCCCATTTTCTCAGGCTTCCAGCCGAAATAGGCCTTCCGTCATTAAAAACATCTGTTGGCACAAAGGATTAATGTACAGTACACTCCTCCTACTGTACCACTGTGTGGTGATGCCTGCACCACCCAGAGTTTGAAGCCAGAAGAGGGGGATTCTGTCATGAGAATTAGCTGGTGTTTGGTGACTGTGTGTGTGTCTGTGCGTGTCAGAATTACATAGCCTATATTCTCTTAAATGTGTTTACAATGAAAATTAATGAATGGAATTATACAATACGGTTTTCCGTCACTGCCCACGGCATTTGATTGCATCGGATCAACTCCTTCTATGTTTGCTTAGTAACTCCAGCTGTGTTTTTGTTGTGCATTGGTTGGCTATATTTTGATGCAAGACTATGAGGTCACTTCGTCACATTGTGTGGTTGCTGATGAGCACCCATGATTTTAACTACAGCAAATGTTAAGTGAGGGAGCAGAGTTTTGGACAGAAAACGCCCTTTCGACCGACACAATGTGGTCAGCAGATAGTTTGCAAATTTATCTTATTTGGTCCAGGTCATATAATTAAACAGCTGTGGAAAAGCTCCGGTCACGTTATATTCATCTAAAATGCGGGTTAGTTCTTATTTTATATCATCAAGTGTAAGCTGTGTTAGAATACATGAGAGAAATGGCGGGTACCTGCTGACCTTAACATACTCATAATGTTCAGAAATGTGCTACAGATAGTATTCATGTCATGTACATCATGGCGTACGTCAGAGGCAGTGTCATTTTGAACAGAACAATATTTTTCTCTTCAATTGCAATGACGGCGGTCGGAAAACAAACAGACATCTTATCCGCTGCAGTACGGAAGAAACTGTCCTCTCTGGAATATGATGTCCATGTCCCTACTGAAATATTGGAAATATGCTAATTCACAACAGAGAATGATGTGACTATTTTGTTCCTTACCAGTGGCTGAAGTCTTGCTCCGTTTATCACACAACTTGCCAGTGAATGGATGTTTTTATAAATAGTGTATTTTCATGAAAATGTCGGAATTATGCTAATAAGAATCATCTTTGCAACCTTTGCGACTACCATACCCTGCAGGAGTTTGGCTTAACAGCTGCATGGAGAGAATAAGATGTCACGTTTGTCATGGGGCAAATGTGACATGCTTGGTGTTTTTTCACAAGGTTAACTTGGCTAAGAAGAATAGACTCCACACCCTTCCCCACCCTATAATTCCCACGAGACACAGTTTATTGTCTTTTTATAAGCGCCTCTCCCATTGGTGTTACCCACAGAAGCAGCTGTGTTAAGTGGTTTAGAGTGATTTTTCCCCCGTCATGGTTGAGACCTTATTTTCGACTGTTCCACTCATTATCACGCTTCATAGTGGATTATTCAGTCACAAAATCATCTGCTATAAACAATAAATGAAGCTGAAAATATTTGCCAATTTCCTCAATGATCCAGATTAAAGACCATCAAAACATTGTTAAATAGTATCGCAACTCACTGTTCTTTGTGTCTGACTACATTGAGTTTTTAAAATGAATAGTTGGACATTTTGGGAAACTTGATCATTTGTTTTCTTGCCAAAATTTGGATGAGAAGGCCAATACCACTCTCATGTCCGTACGGTAAATATGAAGCCGCTGTCAGCAGTCGGTTAGCTTAGCACAAAGACTGGAAACAGAGTGGAACAGCTAGCCTGGCTCTGTCCGAAGGTAACCAATCTGCTTAAAAGCACCTCTAGCTGTGTGTTCAGCCAAAACGTGAGGCAACTTTTAAAAGGTAGCGCAGTCAATTGAAAGATGCAATGAGCTCACGGCTGACAACTGGATAGTACACATTGTTTGGGGCGAATCAACAGGGCCGGCACAAACTGCAACCAGTCAAATTTGTGCGAAAGATGCAAGTCAAAAATGTGCTATGCCCTCTGTTTGAACACACTTTGAAGCTCATTACCACATTATATCTCATTTGTTTAATGCCTGCGGTATCGGACGCAGCCAGTCGAGCGGTTAGCTGGCAAACTATACTATCAAGCATTGCACTGGCAATGCTGACAGTCCCATATTTTATCTGTCATCATTAAAGAAAGCACTACGTAATTGTACAATAAATACACTGGAATGTAAGTCAGATACTGTGCCCGACACAGCATGCGTCACAGGGGGGACAAGAAGTGCAGAAAGATGCTTGGACGTTTTACCCTCCAGATGCTTCTGATGAATATTTAACATGGTCTGCTTCTTATGCACTTCAAATTTAGTTTGCCTGTAATTATTTGGCAAACACTTCAATTAGCTTATCTTAGCGACATGATGCAAAAGCCATAGACGGATGCAAGATTTTCCTCCACAACCCAAGCAGTGGAAACTTCAAACAGATCAAACATTTGTCGACCTTGGATTGCTCTTCTAAGATACTGAGAACACTCCGGTGGTGTGGATATTTTAACCCAGAATTCCATTCAACATGCTGTTTTGTTTTTAAGATGCACCAGGAGGTTTTGATCTGTGAAACAGTGACAGCTACAGACCACCCGTAGTTCTGAAAAAGAAAATCAAAAAAATCAAGTATAACATCCAGATGACCCACAAGTGAATCTTCTAATACTTCAGGAATGTTCAGCCATCACCAAGTCATATAACACAGATCCAAAATACTGACGTAAAAACACGACCTCTAGGGCAGGAAAAGACGACTCAGACAAACACATTTCATAACTAGGACATTTTTAAGATGGTGTTATACAAACCCTCACATTGTCTCTTATTAAGTAGTATTAGATCGATTTCAGGTCCGACTTCACAGAGGAGGGAGGGGGAGGAACTGACAGTTAGCAAAGAGTTAGACTTTGTTAAAGGTGAGTGGTGCAGGGTCCATTTGCACTACCTTGCTCTTGTCAGCGTGCAGGTACTGTAGGTTTATAACACGTATTGGTAGTGTAACGGCACCTCTGTCTCAGAACTTGGCAGATGCCTGCAGGTCATAGCGAGGCAAAATGTCTGAGGGACGGAGAATACGGGAAAATGAGAGAAGTCAAGAGTCTCTCAGCCATAGCTTCCGAACAGCTTACTCCCGAGCTCTCACAGGGAGTGCTCGTGGCAAGGCATGTGGACAGGCCTTGGCAGGTAGCCTGGGTCCACGTGGCACAGCCAGAGCTCCTACTATGCTTGAGATTCGCAGAGAATCAGAGGGAGAGAAACGGAGAGAAAGAGAGGAGCATGCTGTTCTGAACAACACAGACATCTTGGGGTGAGTCAGTAAGGCCGCCTCCTGCTTCGTCATAGCAGCACTGTCCCTTTGCAATGTGTAGACAAGGGTCGTTAACGAGAAGGATTGCCCGCTTCCAGCCAATATCAATCAGTTTCTAGAAAGGTAAAGAATCTCCAATGTATAATAAGGAGTTAAACTTAAATTACAAATAGTCAGATTAACTCCACAGCCTCCTACAATGGAGTGGATTTTCAAAGTAATGCAGTGCAACAACACTACATTACCACTAACTACAGAACTGCTATACAGCCTATCGTATATTTGAATCAGTACCTCAGTTATACTCTTTAAAAAGATGGGAATTATTGCAGGGCTGTTGTATTGGATTGTATTAGATTACTAAATAACTCAGTGTATTACAAAGCAGATATTTTTAGCATAATAAAGCCCCCAGAGTGCAAGGCCAATGAGTTATTTGGTGGCTACTGCATGCTAATACAAACTGCTGAAATGCTGGTTAGCGTCCACATCACATAAGTGTTTTTCAAGGAAACCCCCATTGAGTGTTTTTTCCTTTGTTTGAATTGTGCAAATGCCCAGAAGTCTCTATTTTCCTTCCTATGACAGCTTGTCTATCTATCTCTGATTTGAGCTAGTTCAAGGACTGTAGGAAGAACATGGTTGAAAATACCACATGTTGTACAAATTAGTTTGTTAGTAGCATTTATGATTTGACTGTTGACACTCCCTTGGATTAGCTGCCTCAGGCCATGCGATCCCTAATTAGCTCGTCTCGAGTGTGTGAACAAGATCATCACGCTCTCGCAGTGGTTCTTGTTCACCTAAACACCTAATATAAGAAGGATCCTGAAGCAAACAGTGGGCTGGCACACTCTCTTGCCATGTATATATATACACAACACACATAGCAGCAGGACATGTGTACATAAAGTTAACCTGTAGTTATTTGTCTTGTTTTCCTGATGTATCTGAGAATGCGTCTGCATGAGAGGATCCAGCTGCTATATTTGGCAAATTGCACCACAGATGCAATCCATATTGGCGCAGGGAAGACGCTCTAGGCTACCAATCTCACTGGCTCCCTCCACTAGCTAACAAAACTAATATGATTGACGGGATATAATTATATGCTCCTTCAATGGGAACAACAAGATACAGCACACTCAGTATTGCCGAGCGTTATCCAATATTTGTTTGGAATTATAAACATAAGATAATCCCGGCAATTTTTCAGATTTCATCACTTTGGAAAACAGCGGATCATCCATCAACTGCTGCAGCTGTTTCACACCATGACAACCGCTGAATGGAATGTATTGCCTCCAATTGCAATCATACAATTGATCACAGGATATCAATAACCACTCAATGAATGTGAAATGCATGCTTTATTAAAGTTATCGGATACAAATAATCTACTAATGATGGTTTTGCTCACAGTAATTGGCAAAGCATTCTTTTTTTTTCATATTATGGGAAAGCAAAATCTGTACCACGAGGTGAAACGAGGACGGCTTCTCAGGCGTCGCCACATCACGCACGAATGACCTTTTCTTGTTTTAATTAACATCCATTCTGGATTCAAGGCACACTTGGCAGCGAATGCTGCACTTCATATCAACCCGGGACACCAATGCAGCATCAAAGTTCAAGGCATTTGGTATTTCATCAATAGGCTGATGTACTTTTAAAAAGACAATCATGTTTGACATGTTTTTCATCCTGAAAGGAAACAAAGTCTAGATCTTTGTGGCCTCCCAGTGCTCTTGTGACCCAGATAGGTGGAGTGATTATTGGAGATCTTCAACAGCATGTCAAGTGGCTACTAGGAAGAGGGCCAATTAGCAGCATTTAGCTGATGTTCGGAGAAGCTGAACCCTCGTCTCTCTGTTTGGAAGTCACTCAGTCTAACCTCATATTTAGTTAGTGCTCTCACAAAATCCAGGAAAAGCAAGCACAAATACCGTAATGTATTAAAACAATCACTGAAGTATACTAAGGTCAAGAAACATGATTCCCTTCTTCTCCAAGAACTGAATCATTACTACAACTTGACTGGCACAAGATCATCAGACTAATCTATTGTTTGTCCTGCCAATGCGCTGGAAATTGATCTAAACGTGACGCACAGTTATTATTTTTGAAACATTGTGGACAAAGTACTGCAAATACTATGTTATATCAGTCTTCTATGAAACAGAAACTGAACACTGTGTCCGGTTAACACGTATAATCTCATACAGTTTTCAATTGTCAAAGCAAGTTCACATTCACGTGCAGTATTATAAGGTTGCCAACAATATCAAATATGTTTATCTTGGCATTTAATATCAATAATTTCAACTAATATGTGCAGATGAACCTTTAATGACACTGATATAATACAGTTTACTTTTGTTGTGATTTTTTTTAGCCATGCTAGCAGTGTGGCTGTATGTCCACGTCTGTGGTACACACTTTAAGATATCTCAGCAACTATTAGATGGATTGCCATAACAAAAATAAATAAAGAATAAATCCGGCTTCTTGGAGATTTGGTGATCACCTGACCTTTCGTGTAGCATCACTAGCAGGTCAAAGTTTTCACTTATCCTGTAAAATATCTCCACATCTACTGAATGGATTGGCAGTACATTTTGTAGAGGTATTCATGGTTTCTAGACAGGAAAGCCTACTGACTTAATCTCCAGTGCCACCACAAGGTTGACATTTGTGCTGGAATATCGATTATTGGACGGATTACCATGCAATTTGGTACAGGCATTCATGTCCCCCATAGGATGAATCATAGTCACTTTTGTGATCCTTCAACTTTTCATCTGGCACCATCATCAGGTCAAAATATACTTTGGTTTGTGACCAAATACCTGCAAAGCTAATAACATTCCCATTATTCTCAGCTGTAACTAGAAAGGTGCACTCAGTAGAGTGCAGATCTCCGCCAGGCTGTATTGTGTGATTGAATGAATACAACCCACAATTGGCTAACCCCCCGTCTAGACACTAATGGACTGTAAGGGATCGTAAAACACACTTCATTCAAACTCAAAAACAAGCGACGATGTATGCAGGCAATCTGCTCAAAGTTGTTTTATAATAAGCGTCATACAATCTTGCCAAAGAAAATGTAACCCTTTTTTGTAAATGCCTCCAGGCTTCCCCTGGTAACTCATCACAACGCTATGAACTGTGGGTAATTCCCTTCGACAAAGTCTACAGAAATGCGAACCTACGGAAAGTTTGCTCTCAAGCACGAGACAAATTGACAGTGGGACATCCCTCAAAGTCTGTGAGTGAGGACATTGGGATTGGGCTCTTGTCTTGTTTTTATCCATTGGAATAAACAACCTAATAGAATCTGAATACTCTGAAGGGCGCTCGATTTTCCTATGTTGTAACTAAGCTAATACAAGGCAGAGATACAGTAAGAAGAAGGTAAAAGCCAGGAAAGACGACGTACTTTGTGGACCATCTATCTTTGTTTATACAAAGAGACTGTGGACTTTCCCCTTACACCCACCAGAAGTCCTAGGGTGTTAATTTAGCCACAGAGAATTGGTTTAGTGGGGAAATATGTGACATACTGTCCATGCCAAACTCATTCAAATATGTTTCACTGATTTTGCATTTATCATTGTTTAGCCCCGCAGACAATTTTAAAGGTTGCACTCTAGTCCTTGTAAAGTAGGGCAGCTGTCGTTTCCAAATTAAATAAACAGTTTCTCCCAAAGATTTGGGCTTTTTTTGAAACATGCATTTAGTGGTGTGAGGATGGTGGAAAAGCTAGACTTTAATTTTTATTTTTCCTGGTTGGAATGCCGCGTTTCTCACTCTGGTGCATGACAGGAGTCTGATCCCGCCGTGGTCCTGGCTTTTGTAGTCTGGATGAGGGAGTCTTAACTGAAGGGCTCTAGTAACGACCGCTTAAAAGAGTCTTCAGATAGAAGCTGTCATTATTTCCCTATAGGGAGGCCATAGGGCACTGGTAGGTGAGGCCACACACACTTGGGAGAAATGTGCTTGTTTTTGCCAAGATTTAAATATTAGTTAGGGCTAAAATCGGTGTAAATGTAAAACCTGGTGTTAGTTGAGTATGTCTGTTTTGCTTATTAACAAGGGCAGAAGCGATCATTCTTCTTCTCAACATAGTGGCTCCACTTAACTGAACTCCCTGACCCAGGGTTTAACTATATACATCCTATCATAAATGTGTCAAGATAAATTTAGTAACTTATAGTTAGAGTTCACAATTTTAGCTGGTTTTTTTTGTCTCCGGTAACCTACCATTCAAGTCCCTATTGAGATGTCAACATTTTATGAAACATCCATCAATTTCAACATTATTAGATCATACATACGCCTGCCTGGCATCCAGACTAACCGAGAGAGATGGAGATTTCAACCACATGGCGCTGGACTGACACTCCAAAACAGCCCTGCGGTTGGCAACATCCTCCCAGACCCAACAATTTCTTCGACCTAGCTCGTGCTTTTATAGAGTAACTGTGTATTTTTGGAGGTCAAAACATGACCGTACCACGGGTCACGCACTGGTCAGTCTATATAGTATGGTTAATCTTGCCTTATACTTATAAATAAATGAATTGTGGGTGAGGTGGGGAAGGATATGAACAGCAAGACCTATCCTTTGAGATTTGCCACAGTTATGGTCGCTTTTCAGCACTTACTATTCATCATACTACGTCTGCAGAAGCTATCCCTCCATTGAATCAAAGCAATTTTGTTTATATATTTGTGATAGAACTGACAGTATATGTCATTTGAATTTGATGGCTTTACTTCGGCTCGTTCTCCATCTCTGTGATCGAGCCCATATGAAAACATCCATCCTGTGGTCAGAAGGACAAGCCTCTTGCTTATCAGCTGCTGTGGATGGTCCTCCAGGCATGAGTCTCCCATTTCCTCCTGACCCATTTTCAAAGTTTGCCTTGGATGCAGCTTGGAGTCCATTGTGTCAACCTAGTGCGCATGTTTGCTATAAATGTGTGATTTATGTTGGGCCCCATACAGTGTCTGTACTTTCTCGCCTCACAGGTTCCTGTGTATCCGGGTTATACCTGGACCTGGTCTTACCTTCTGTCATACATTGAATGTGTTGTAATTACATTGAATGTGTTGTAATTCAGTTATCCTGCTCTACACATGACATCTATTGCACTTCTGTCCATCCTGAGAGAGGGATCCCTCCTCTGTTGCTCTCCCTAAGGTTTCTTCCACTTTTCTCCCCGTTAAAGGGGTTTTTTGGGGGAGTTTTTCCTGTTCCGATGTGAGGGTTCCGGGACAAGAGGATGTCAAATGTGTATATATTGTAAAGCCCAAAAAAATATGGACTGTAGCTGTGAGGTATTGGGCTTTCTCCGGTCTGAGAATGTGCTCAGTGCTGTGAAAAGCAGGGAAGAAAGATTGGTGTTCATCTATACACTTTAGAACAAACCACAATGATGATATTTTAACAGAGATAGGCATACTGTAACTCAAGAGCCTTGGAGAAATGGAAAACCCTCACTCAAATTGATTGTGATGAACTGTTGTAGGATTTTGATCCCTATTTAAATGTTTCCTAGCGAAAGCCATAAGCTGCGAGTGGAGCTCTAGGAGAGAACCCAAACACGTGAGATGAGATGTTTGCTCCCTGTGAGAACCAATCGTGTCTGTTGTGTGTCAGGGCCGCGGCTCAGAGGCTGGCTGGAAGTGTTATGGGGACCTGCAGCCAGGAGAGAAGGTCCTGCAGGATATAAAGGAGAGGAGAGGGCAGGAGAGGCGGCTCCAAGAGATCCAACAGCAGCTGGAGATCCTGAACCAGGGCCAGGATATGACTGTGAGTTCAAAGCAGCTACATATGTTCTCACACACACACACACACACACACACACACACACACACACACACACACACACACACACCTACTTGCATCCCTACACTGTCTGTGTGCATTATAACACTCCTCAGTGCTTCTATCTGCAGACATGTGTGTCCCAAATTATTACAAGTGCACTTCAAGCTCATTCTGTCATTCTCACAAGGGGACAATGAAATCACATGCAATACTCGTGTCTCTGCAGGCCCCTATTTTTCCTTCTCTCTTTGTATCACTAGCCAGGGCTCGACAGTAAGCGGTGCCAGGTTGCCATTGCCAATTATTTTGAGATATTAGCAGCCGATTCTTGGCCTTACTTTTTAATATATGAAAAATAGGGAGAGCACACAGCAAAAACGTGCATCCCAGTCTCTTCAGCAGTGTGTTAGAGGGGATTCAGTAGAGATGTAGTAGAGATGACGGACAAGCTGATGTTGGTATCACTTGAGGCCCCCACAATCAAAAAGGACTGATGGATCTGTGGTGGGAATCAGCATAAAGGTAAAAAAATAAATAACTTTGAAGGGAGAGAACGGATGAACAAGTAACCAGTGGCTTGCACTACAGCTGCACTACTTATTATTAGCAATCGAGGGTGGACACATTAACACTTGAGGTTCAAATTAAAGTATCAGATAAAACAAACTACAAATAATTGTGTTTGGCTACTGTAATAAAGCTTTTGTTCTTTACGTTACATATTCATTATTAAGTCGGCATATACAGTAGCTGCATTGTATCTTAATTTACAAAAAATACACTTGAAATGGCAACTATGCTTTCAGTTTTGAGAACCGAAAGCTTGGCAACCACTTTTAAAAGTTAGTGTTGAGCCCTGGTGACATTTGAACTTTACAGTTGTGTGTCAAATCTTGATTTACGTTTGCTTTCAGTTAAATATCTTTCTCTGCTTTGCTTTGTCCATGGGTTTGATGCAAGGGCGAAGCATTCTTGGCTTAGATCCGATGTCCACCCTCCACAGTGTTCCCTAGAAACCATTGAGCTCTGTCTGCTTTTAGGAGCCACTGCAGAGTTACAACCACAGAAGGGTCGTACTTTCCCCAAACCCTGTAGCTAAAGGTACCACACAAGAATGTCTCGAGAACAAAAGGTGGATGGGTCTGATTTCTGCTTTCTCTGACATTTATGACTTTATTGTTTTAGGGGAAAGAAAAGGAAAACATTTGAGATTGATTAAGTGGTTTGACTTTGTCATTCTAATGTGGGAGCTTCTACGGTCCTGCTCAACAAACTACCTGGTTGCTTCTTCACAGCGCTGCTGTCGATGGCGTACAAATTTAAACGTGTGAACTTAAATTTAAAGACACATCAGTTCTCACAGTGATGAACCACAACGTGATGTAAATATGTCTAATTTAAAGATAAAAGATGCTCACAAACAGCGAGGTAATAAAAAACATTAAGTGGCAGCCACACCCTTACATCAAACACGGCACCATGCCATGCAACCAGAACCTTTGCTAATTAAGCAAAACTCCATTTGAGGAAAGAGTTCCCTCATTATGATCACGAAACATCAAAACCACCCTTAACTTATGGTAGACACTCTTTCTATATAGCTGTGTCTCACTATATTTTACGGTCACTAAATGATTCAACCCAGCGAGCGATTGCAATGTAAACTGCACACTCACTGTGTATATTCTTTGTGCCACCGGGCTTGTTTTGTGGTTGGAAAAGATTTATTTGCACGGAATTTGTCTGGGAGGGCATTCTTGAACAGTTTCACACAGCTCCAGTGTACTCATAAAGTTGATTTGTGTCACATCCGTAACTCAAATGTCTTCTCGCACCTGAAGTGTGAACCAACTTGTGCAGGCTTTGTGCGTACTTCTCTGGTGTGCTATAAGAGCATGATAACTAAGAAGAGATTAGTTTGTGAATAGAATTACCTTTTGTGTTGAATTGCGCAGTTCAGTCAAAGTTACTCCAAATGCTACCAATACAAATACTATTAAAGTATTAGTTCATCATTTGGCTGCTCTATGTTTAGTCTGGCCTGCTGCCAGAGTGCAGCACCTTTATAAAGGTGGAACATGTTCAAAAGGCTCGTCTCATACATTGTAGAAGTAACCACAGATTATCTGCTCTACTTCAGTTTGATTGACTTCAGCGTATTATGTTAAGAATTCAAATGTTTGTCTAGAGATCTCCCTGATTTATCTTTTTGCAGTGATTTATTTAAACAAAAAGATGTGTTGTGTTGGATTCAGATCTGAGATCTGTAATTGTGTGCGTCATCTCTGCTTCTCCTTTCTCTCAATCCAAACAAAACCCCCATTCCAGCGAAATGCATCTCTTTGCCAAAGAATCTCTTTTGTCAGCTTTCCTTTTTCCAGTTTTATTTCTTCTATCGCTGTTAATAATATCCGCCTGTGCAGGATAGTCCTCGCCTATTTTTCTAGAGAAAGGTATTATTGATAAGACTGACATTGTTCTCTGTTAATGACACATACAAAGTTGAGAGTTCAGCGAGTTTATATTCAAGTGTTAAAGCTAAATCAGTGAATTCAACAGCTGACCCGGTGCTAGTTTTCCTGCCACCTCATTTGGCTGCATTCCTGGATCAACTGCAAAAGGAAGGACAATCCCAACATTTACGGTAAGGACGGATGGTTCCAGCAGGGCAATCTTGGTCTGATCAGGCCGACATCATTAATCATACACTCTTTTTCATGTTAGCCAGGTTTCCATACAGTTCATAAACTAGAAAGCATTTATTTTTAAATTGTTGAACTGACTTCTTCAAAAATCTCTTAGCAATGTGAGAACCTTAAACCCCACCGTGATAGGTAAAAGTTGGCCTGAATCTGTTGGGTTAGGTTGTACGAACACTGCAGTTTCACAACTCTTTTTCCACAGGAGGCTGGTCGGGTTTGCCAGAAAAGGGATTCTTTCTCTCTCAGCTTCTCTCAACCTCTTCTCCACTCTTCATTCCAGCCATGGCTACTGGCTGTTAGCTTTTGGCTTGTCACACTGTCTGCCCTCGTTTTACACTTTCTGATCTTCTGAAATAGAGACAGTTTAACAAAAAGAGTTATCCACAATTGTCTCTTCTTTTCCTGTGTCACCGGTTCTAATGAGTGGCAGAGACCAAGAGGTGTTCCCACACATGGCCATAGATGTTATCTGTTATGGCATTTGAAATATTGGTGCATTGGTCGGTGTAAACCACTATCTATGCGCTAGTGTCTTTAGTACTGCATCAAAAGTGCTGTTTTCAACCTCTCCTTACAAAGAAAAGTTAAGAACAATTTAGATCAATGCCACAAAAAAGATATAAGCAGTTAGTTAAACGTTTTGTCTTCTTTCTATTTTTCTAAAATCAGGATAAATGCATTTTTTGACACAATTTATACGCACTTTCAACTTCCATGGAGTGCTACATCATAGCCCTGTGTAATTTACGAACACCGAGAAAAGACAGTCCCCCCCCCCTTTTCAACAAGTTAGCCGTTAGCAATTTAAGACGTCTGTCCATTTACAAAATGTTGGATGACCTATTGTGCTATTAAATTTGAATTCCACTCAAACAGTGGAAGATAACATGCTAGGCCAACTAGCTTTTACTCAGAAATTGGAACTTATTCGCCTAGCTTGCTAAACTGGGCTTAAGTTAGCGAGATATAAAGTTATATTGCCTGAGCTAAAGCGGTAAATCACAACTATATTTCTTGTCGCGCTTCATTTAACGGCTCAATCACAACAACCAGAGCAAAGTGTATGTCACATGCACAATATTTTCCTTCATACAGTAGGCTACGTGCAAGAAATGATGGGGTAAAATGATGCTATTGGGATTCAGCTAGGAATCACCAATATAGATTGACATTAATGAGGTAACTCAGAAAGTCTCTGCCGCAAATTATTATCTATATTATGCACATTATCTGACAAACTTGTTTTTGTCTTAACCTCGATGCATTCAGTGTCATCGGTGTGCTACAGCAGAAGGTATTGCCAGCTTGCGGGCTCAACAGCTGAATGGGGAGCACATAGCACAGAATTCCTTCCTCCATTAGTGGAGAACTGGCCCCTGGGTCTCTAGCCGATAAAGCTGAGTTATGTGACTGATGTCAGTAACCTTGAAAGTTGAGCAGCCCACGCTTGTGGTAAACCGGTCCAGCACCCTCTGTGTACAGGAGCCAACTGTGAGCTGTACAGGGGTGGTCCACTGCAGGGCAGATAGCTGGAGGGCTGAACAGTTCTGGCTTTGTCAGATTCATCACCAGGTGGGAAACTGATCCAGGAGAGTGAGCAGGAACCTTGATCTTTTACCAAAAGGTTGTAGAGGTTCACCCACCCTGCTATTGTTTGTTGGGAGAGGAACTGAACTCCTGTCTGGAGGGCAGACAAGACATTAAACTCATCGTCACTATTGGTAATTGAGATCCACAAGGCGGAGGACTGGAGTGACAAATGGCAGGGGGCAAAGTAAAAATGAACGCACTGTAAGGAGTTGCTAAACAGGGCAGAGACAGAGGTTTTCCCTTACACTTACTTTCTCTGCACATGGCTACAGGTCAGACTGAGGCTGACACAATAAGCCCGCCGGGTCTGGATAGCAGGTGGGAAAGCCAGAGCTCACGGAGCAGTATGAGACGTCTGGAGCTGCAATATTGGCATTCTGACAATAACCACCAGACATCTTGCGCTTGGGGCTACAGCAATGGCTGCTATCATCATTTGTGGAATCGCTCATGCCTGGAATATAGATAATTCAAATAAATAAGTGTCGGGTTCATTAGCAGCCACGTCAAAGCCATTTCCCCGTTGATGCTTTGTTGTTCCAACTTAAAAATCGATCAAAATGTTCACAACAACTCTCTGAGCATCAGGGAAGCAGTGCGGGCAGTGAGGGAGAACTATTACTGTGTGGACAGAAACTTGGGTTTCAATGCACTTTAACAAAAAGGTCATTATAAAACAGAACATTGTTATCCTCATAAATATGTATGGTTTTCTTTCTGTAAATTTCATTCTTGCATTGTTATTTATTTCTCTGTATGTGTTCGGTAAGAACATCCGTCTTTCTATAAAGCTGTCAAAGGCCAGTAGAAATTGTCAGCGGTACGCGAGTCTATAGATTCTCTACCTCCAGCTTGTATTTCACATATTTAAGCCACAGGATGTTTGTTTTGGAATTACACAGCTACACATTGCCCTTGACTTGGAGTTGGCAATGGTTACCAGTGAAAAATTACAAAATTTGTATGTATTTACGTCTTCTCTCGCAGTGTGTTTGCTTGCACTAAAGACACTCATGGCAGCTGAAAAACAGAAGCTTCTCCAGTTCCGATAAAAGTTGTATCTTCCCCTGCTCTATTCATACGCTTCCTTGTGGAATCAGTCTGATGATAACGCTGCGTTGACAAACTTCCAACCAGGCTCAACATTGTTGTTCCTGTCTCAGTGATAACCCACGGACGGTACTCGCTGGAAAACCAACTCAGTCAAACATATTGTGTATTTTCTTTGGACGGCCGTCCTGTATTCCCAGCACTTTACTTTGCTGTTTACTGAAATGAATGTGGTGTCGACTGGGAAGCTGACTGTAATACTTTTGTTAAACTGGCTCTTTAGAGAGTAGACAGACAGGAAAACCACTTATCAGTCGCCCACACACACCCTTGGCCTCCCTACTATTAAGGGCACCTGAGGTCAACCACTTTGAAAGAGTCACAGCATTTTGTCAGAGCCGTAAAAAAAAAACACTCATCGCTTTTTCTCTCCTCTCTCTTGGAAAGTCTAACTTGTAGTTCCCATCTAACCGGCTGGTACTGGTTAAAATGTATTTCTGGCCATTAATACTCCAGCCAGTGGGACACGGTTTTATTGCCCCTTAAGCACTCAAACACTGACAGGCCTGTAATTGACCAGTGTGTTTTCTTTGTGCCATACGTTTCAAGTTGCAGTAATGGCTCACTAATGTTTTTGCAAATTTATGATACAGTTCCAAGCAAATATTTCTTTTTTCTGTGGGTGGGTGTCACAGAATAAACCTGGAAGGGAAGCTAAGTGAATCCAAAATGCCTACACACACACCATGGGTATAGGATTTGTTCTTTCACCATTTAGAGGTGAAAGTCAAGTCTACAGGCAAAGGGCTGTTCCATGCATGTCAAAGGAGAAAAACATGCAGCACATTGAGGCTGGAATGTGTTCATGGTGCCTGTGGTCTCCTGCCCATTGGAAGGAGAAGATTTCCAGCTTCTGAGTAATTGCAGGGGTCATGAATGAGTAACACGGCCCAACCTGTCATGATCTAAAGGGTGTCTGTCATTACATTACTGGAGGACTTTGAACATGGACATGATTTTTCTGGTAGAGATGTCTATCAGCAACCGGGTCCTGACGAGGGGCTGGAGAGCCTCAGAGGGTGGTCTGGTCCGATGAGGAATAGAAATGATCGATGAAGAGTATTAGCTTGAACTAGCGGGGATAGATGAGACACAGGAATGTGATTTTTGTCTCGAGTGACTCAGCGGGATGTGTTGTAAGAGGTAAAAACAACTGCATGGTCATAATAGTCTCTCAGGACAGAGCCTGAGAGGATGCACGCTGTGGTGCCAGGCTGTATTTTTTCCAACACCAAAATGCAGGTCTGCTTTTGAACTTGTGTCTGTGGATCTCAAGACTGCACTAACGAATACGTTTATATTAAATTAACAATTTGACATTATGGGAAATACACTTGTATACTTTCTTGCAGGGAATTGGATGTACAATTCAATACCACTATTAAGGTACAGCTTATTGAAGTCTAAGGGGAAACCGCTCGCCTGAGTCTGTCCAAAGGTAACAAAATACACCAACTAGCACCTCTAAAGCTCACTTATTAGCACGTGCTGTCTTGTTTGTTTAATCCGTACAAAACAAGATGAAGCTAGCTGATTCCAAATGCTTTTTGTCTTTGTGCTAATCTAACACAGATTCTCAGCAGGCAGCTGTTTTCAGCAAAGAGGCTCTGAAAAACAATCAGTGGTCTATCCTACCTGCCCTGCAACAAACAGCAGACACACAAAGTTAGCGATCTGGTGAACACAGTGGAGCATTTCGCAGCTAAAGAGCCAGATGTTTCCGTCTGGAATTGATGGAGACCAAAACTGATCTAAAAGGAGAGTGGATATTGAACTTACTAATAGTATTTTAACTTTATAAATGGATGATATGTCAGTATTGTCTTTACAGATTGTTCCGCTACCAAAAATAATCCATTATTTCTGCCTTGACTGGCATCAGAATGAGGGACAGAATAATCAGGACATTTGTGCTTTAAGGCCAGGGACATTCTGTTCAGTGTGCGATGACAGCTAGAAACAAAAGTGCACACGCTAAAAGAAGGATGACAATGATTAGCCTACTATTTGACTTAGAGATTAAGGTCTGGCTTTCCTGGACACCTTTTTGGCATACTGCTAATGTCATGAAAGGCAATGAGTTGATATTATTGGAACAAATTGACTGTTGGGTTTTTTGCAGCCGTCTAGACAAAGTACAGCATTGTCACATGAAGAGATGGCAACTGTCTGTGAGCACTTATGCATAGGTAAATTAGTCATGTCTCACCGTATTATGATAAAGGTGTTAAAAGTGTACACTGTCAATAAGAATATGAAATCAGAAATTACAGTTGCCAGAAAAAACATCAGTCCCATGAATAGATATTGACATATATTAAAAGTCTGAACCCTTTTCCTCATGACTGACTTTAAGACTGTTGGCTTCTCTCCTTGAACTCACATGCACTTCCAGAAGGCTGCCTGTGAGGAGTCTGACTTATCAGTAGAAAAACAACAGTTATATCCAACTGGAAGGGTTTTTCCCCGGACGACTTCCAACTAGGCACAGGGAAGGAGCGCAGCATTATTATTATGAACTGCCACCGTCATCACAGTTCATGCATTAATTCAACACATTATCAAGAACTGAGTGTTAAGCCCAATAAAGGATGGTCGTAATGGGAACTCATTTTGGGAGGAGCTGTTAAGCTGAAAAATATTCTTTCGTCATATCTGTAATTATAGGGCCATGCGACCTCGATGCTGTCAGAGGTCTACTGTACATGATTGGTTGTAAAAAAGTGTTGTGTTTGCACATATTCTTGACTTTGTTATTATTTATTAAAATCATAGCTATATTTCTTAAACCCTACATACATTATATTTGTGTCTTCCTGCAGAATGAGTCACCAGACCTTACCGAGGAGCAGTTACTCAGTCTGCTGGATGAATGTGAGCTGATGGAGAGCTGGACCCAGGATCTTGAGACGAATGACACGACACCATCAACGCCCTAAGAAAGCCCCGATCCACCTGAAGGCCTGCTATCATAACGCCCATCAAGATGCATCATTGATGGGATGTCACCATCAGGCTACTAGTGGGGTTGTGAGAGAAAAATGACTGGATGTAAACATATTGAATTACCAGAATATATCTAACCCTATCACAATAGACATTTTGGGACTATTAAGCTTTCCTATTTATGTAGATATAACTTACCAGTCTTTTATACACGCTCTACAAAGTGTCAGTATTGTAAAAAAAATAGTATTTCTAACTTATTTGGCAAGAGGTGGAAAGTGTATCAGAATATTGTAGAATACATTTTACTCAAGTAAAAGTACTTGTATAAAAATGTAATTAAACAAACGTTAAAAGCATGGCAATAACAATATCAACTCCAAAGTGGCTGCGTCAATAACACACAAGCAAAGGAGAGACTGCAGTTTTTAAAATTCGCGTGGCGCGCACACGCAACTACGTTAAAAGGCAGCGAAGTGATTGTTGACGTCGGAAAAATCAGCTGTTGTGGTACTCACCTGTCTGAACGGCACCGCGAAGTCCTCCACAGTCTGCTCCAGGTTCAACTTCTCCACTCGTTCATTCTCAACGCGTAATATAACCAGTCTACTCAGCCTCTCTGTCCCAGTATAACCAGTCCACTCAGCCTCTCTGTCCCAGTATAACCAGTCCACTCAGCCTCTCTGTCCCAGTATAACCAGTCTACTCAGCCTCTCTGTCCCAGTATAACCAGTCCACTCAGCCTCTCTGTCCCAGTATAACCAGTCCACTCAGCCTCTCTGTCCCAGTATAACCAGTCCACTCAGCCTCTCTGTCCCAGTATAACCAGTCTACTCAGCCTCTCTATCCCAGTATAACCAGTCTACTCAGCCTCTCTGTCCCAGTATAACCAGTCCACTCAGCCTCTCTGTCCCAGTATAACCATATTCCATAGTGCTTGCTAGCCCCCGGCCCGTGACCGTGGCGGCCCGTGAACTCAAACATTTATAACAAATCATTTCCGGAGTGTCACCTCTCTGCACCTGCAGCTTCTTCTCTGCTACAGCTGCTGATTGTCTCCTTTTCTTCTGTTCCATTCTCACACAGTTTATCAGGACTTTTTCAGGAGACTTTTGTTTTTCCTCTGTAACGAATGCGACTTGAAATGTAGCAGAGTACAATACTTGTGATAAATAGTAGCCCACTAAGTAAAAGTAAAATGACTGATTATTAACAATACTTAATAAAGCGCAAGTACACAAAAACTACTTTGTTACAGTAACGAGAGTAAATGTAATTTGTTACTTCCACCCTGAGAACTGCTATTTTGTATACCAATTGGTCTCATTGTTTTCAATATGCAGCAGGATTACATCCCATTGTTTTCATTTGTGTTTATGGCCCTGCATGAGGAAACAGAGCAGCAGGGCCACCCTTTGAAAGAAAGAAAGAAAGAAAGAAAGAAACATTCCTTTATTAGTCCCACAGTGGGGAAATTATTCCCCAGGTTTGTATTAACCTAAGTATCATAGCTGAGAACAGAAAATTACAGCCATTAACTGTAATAACCGGGTACGGTGACCGCAGAATGTTCTACTGCTCACATAAACACTCAGCTGATAGCAGCTGGTTCGTAGTTTCTGAATTCTGAACACTATATTGTGTTTACTTTAAGTCCTATAAAATATAGTATGTCTCCGTTAGTAATGTGTGGCTGTTAATGAGGACACAGGGATGAAGTGTGTTCCACAAGAGTGAAAATCAGATCCACTTTAGCATTCCTGTCATTCCTGCCTCTATAGGTGATCTGCTTCAGAGTGGGTCAGATTAGTAGGATCTTCTGAAACTGGACCCTGTGTCCCCTCTTTCCAGCCTAATTTTCATTAAAAAACAACTAACAAAAGATGGCCAGCTTTGAGAATGATGACTTTTGGTTTGTTTAGGGAGATTAGCGAGCTGTTGACACGGTTCCTATTTGCTCCTTGTGAGTAGCAAGTATGCACCTGGCTGATCTCGGCCCAGAGGTCCTGCCTTTCCTCTCTCCCGGCACTGGACACTTGCGGGCCTGTTCGCCTCACTCTTCAGCTCACCCACACATTCTGACCCCCTCTAAACGGCAGGAATTATCTCACATTCCTCTGGGCTGAAAACACGCCGGCCAGGTGAGCCTCCAAGGTCAAACGAGAGCCCTACTATCAATGAAACCTGCAGTATTATCTGCCCGGATATCAGACCAGGTCCAACATAGCACACACAAACACTAGACTAACGACTTGTGTCATTTGTAATCAGTTCATAAGATTCACATGCAGCATATGTATCATTTCCGTCTGTTTTACAAACAGCATTTGTGATGTTGACACAATATATCTTCAGTAGGGAAGATATGCCGCTCATTTGCGGTAATGGAAACACAGTGAGCTCCATGTGGTAAGAATGAGGTCACTTCTAATGTAAAGAGACCTGCGGCATACTGAGACTGTCTGGGCTTTCTGGCTCGACCCTCACTGTTGTCTTCGATTGCAGCTCTTTCAGGCCCTGTGAAACATCTAAATTAGCAGTCGGAAATTCTGCTTGCTGGTGATAAACTGGTGCAGGGTCTTTAAGCATACTAGTCAACGAGCGGCAGACCAAGTCCACGGATACCTCATCTACCTTGAAATAAGTTTTATTGAGACACTTTAATGACAAACTGTGGAATTTCAATGCACAGTCTTGCTGGCAAGAGTGGACCACAGCCATAAGTTTACATCCCAAAGGAGAGTGAATTTATTACTCTACAGTGCAAAATATGTCTAAATCTCACGTGGAGTTTTTGTAGTTTGAAGGGGTAAGTAAGGTGATGCCTTTGTAATGTGTGTGAATATCTGTATGGACGAGCTGTGTAAGTGGGTTATACTTCATGTTGAGTTTTCCTGCTGTTGACTCCCAAGGATACTCCCTTTTTCCAAGACTTCAGACTCAACTAATGGATTCCAGCATGGCTCGGCTCCTTTTGCTTTTCTAGGGCGAGGGCCTCAATCAGAGTAGATATGACGTCCAAAACTCATTGAGAAATAAGTCTTGAGACTATTCAACTGTTTGTTTGCCCAAAAAGACACCAACCGACCAAGATACTTTTTCAAAGTGTTTATTGTTCACTTGACATTACAAAATACCGGGTAGGAGTATAAACAGCACTTTGGGTAGAAACTATAGTACAAAGTTTATAGAAAAGCTTCACTAATAATTAAAAAAGACATACAAAAACCAAAATAACAAAGACATCCTCATGTCAGTGTGCAAATAAGTTTATACAGACAGAAACGCTTCCATATGAGGCTACGCTTCTAGATAAATTATTTAAATAGCATATATCTACACAAATGAAATAACCTCAACATAAAACAAACATAATAATTTATCAAAACAAATGCACAGGAAATACATATAGCACAACATAGTCCAGATAACATTTCTTTAATCGTTTACGTTCCTGTTTGGGCTTCTACAAAAATATCTTATATACAGCATCAAAATTATACTAAAGTCTTGCTTAAAAAAAAAAAAAGAAAAAAAAAGAAGCCAACCAATTTATACTCTGATGCTAAGACATGTGATTCTTGTGCATTGCTGGCCTCAAAACAAAAATAATTAATGAGGTAATATTTGTACATAAAGGGTTTCCTTTGATTTTCCCTCGTCAGAAATGTAGGCCTATACACAAAAAGCTCAGGCACACCAGTCATGCACACTGTACGGATATTTAGAGATACTGTAAGTGACCTTTTACTTTTATGGTCAAATGTAATGCTTTATTTTGCCATTAGCGCATATTGATTTCACTAAATTGGAATAGGTCGGGACCAATATTTCAAGATGCAGAGATGAGTGAGAATTAAAGCCTCTATGATGAATAAGTACATACAAACAGCCATACTTACAATGGTTTACTCGAGATGGGAAATAGACTGGCCTTCGCTGTTTACATCCCTTGACACATTCAGTAAAGATTAGAGGTATGAACATAATATTTGCTAATAATTACCGTTCCAAAGCAGTGTTAAGTGCACCTGCTTCGGGGCCCTGTGCTGTCCTAAATTTTGTGCTCTCCTCATTTCTTCTAGTGCTCTTTCCTGAGAAGACGTTTGAATGTTTTGGGCCAGCCCTAAGCCTTGGCTAAATACAAGACCTCATGTCTGCAGGTCTGTGTGGAGATGGGGTCTTTAAAGAAATCTAAATGAAAAATAATGATGCGGTTGTCTTCATAACTATGCTTGTTGGGTGGCACACATGCACAAACACACAAACAACATTCACTCTCTTTGATAGTAACAGTCAGTCCATACTGTCCATGGTCCCTCAACAGTTCCTTCAAGGGGTATATTTACCCCAGCCTACGAAAGTTCTCCTATTGCTTTCTTCATACTGACCAGTCCACAGTAGATGTCTATTAATGCTCAGAAATAATATTTAAAAACATGGAAAAACTCTTCCCTTTGGTCCCTCGTCCACAGAAGAATACCGCCAACAGTTCAGGTGTGCAAAGCAATAAAATGTGGGCTCCCCCCTTCAATGCAGATCAGAGCAACAAAGTGAGAGGGCCAATTTCTTCTGAGCAGAGCTGCGCTCACAATTTGAGTTTGTTGCAGAATCATCATTGAACTTTCATTTGGCTTAATGTCCTGAGGTCAGTTTACCTCACATTAACTCACTTGCTCGTCATTCCTCCAATGTGCAGTTCTCAAAAGAAAAAAAGTTAAAAAGATATCTATCCAGGTCTCGTGTTACATATTCATACTGACGGACATTCTGCTAGAAGGCTCCGTGGTCCAATTATGTATCTGAAAGTAATTATAGAGAGAAAACACGTTACAAATAAAGTCTAAGGTGATGGAACCATTATTTTTTGAAATATCAAATAATCGTTTCGTGCTTACCTTTGCATTCGTATTTGAGGTCTGAGAAGTAAACCATCTCCTGAGAGAAGACGTACAAGCCTAGCCGCCCACCAGCGTATGTCGTGTCGTAGATGTTTCCAGAATCAGCCATGATTCTCTTGCCTTCATACATGACCACTCTAAAAAAGAAGATGTGATCACATGAGCTCATTGCCGCTATGATATCAATTATGCAGATTTTGATAATTGAATGAAAAGGCATGCTTCTGAGGTTTGGAACTCACCTAATAAGTCCAGTCTTGGGTCTGTGGGTCAGATGCCATCTGTAGGCAGTGAAGTCCTTCCAGCCGATGTTCTTGGGGTCGTGCCACAGAGTGCGAACCTGAAAAGGAAAAATCGCAATGGTTAGAATGAGAAAAGTGTTCAAACAATATGTTGAATGATGTCTCCAACCCTGAGCCAATGAATCTACTCTCACCTGTCCAGCGGTGTCTCCGGTGTGCCACAGGGCATTCCTCAAATGCTCACCGGGCCCAGTGGTGGAGTTGACCATTTTAATTGACAGGCCCGAGTAGCCTTGAGCTCTTGTGGGTGTGTGCGACCAGTAGGTCTGTGTGATCTGTTTCCACATCACTGTGTAGAAGCGTGAGCTGGACTGGTAGCCAAATACGAAACCAGCGTAGTCGTCATCTCTGTCCGTGTTGACGAAGAACGTTCCACTGAAATCCACTGCGCTGAACTCATCGTAACCTGAATTTATAAAAGAGATGGTTTAGAAGCGGTTCGCTACCACTTTATGTCCTTGCAGCGAGATGTCTGTCTGTGTATTACGTACCAACAGCAATGCCAGGATCGCAGTTGACAGTCTGCACCAACTCCTTGCCCTGATGCCGGACCACCCAGTTGGGGTCAATCTGTGAGGTGCCCTTGGGGTCCAGAGGAACCATTTGGAATCTGCGGAAGTCTGTTTCACTGATGGCAAAGTTCTCCGGGCACACGTCATGGATGTCCAGAACACTGTCCTGGTCAAAATCGTCTTTGCACACATCACCACGGCCATCGCCTGAGAGGACAACATGGAATATGGAAATCACAAAGATGGAAAAGGAGCAACAAAACTAAACCAAATTAACTAAGGCACTATTCATCAGGTAGATGTCACAAATGTTTCAAAAGACCACAACGTTGAAAGACTGACTCACCATCAGAGTCCAGCTGATCAGGGTTAAACGCCAGCCTGCAGTTGTCCTTGTCATCAGGAATGCCGTCGTTGTCATCGTCATGGTCGCAGGCGTCACCCTTGCCATCCTTGTCGTGGTCTGCCTGGTTGGCGTTGGGTATGTACGGGCAGTTGTCCAAGTTGTTCTGATGACCGTCCTCGTCAATGTCCTGGTTGTTGTCGCACTTGTCTCCTATGAGATCTGAGTCAGAGTCGAACTGCAGGAGAACAGAATTCCTTTATGATGAGATTTCCCACTCGCACTATAAGACTCTTGTCCTCACTTCAAATAACTCCCTTCACTGTTCCTCAATGTGAGAGGTGCTACTGATTTAAATGTAGCCCCTTGTTTTCAGGTATGCAAGCAATGTCCTTTCAGACAAGTTTCCAGTGCCCTTGCACCTCAGCAAAATTACACATTCATATTTGTTCCAAAGCTGGATGAATAGAGAGAGGGGGCATTGCACTGTTTTCCCTCAAAGCCGTCAAACTACTCTCTGCCATTAAAGCAGGAACTTCTACATAGTTACACATCGATCTATGTTAGTCAGCATGGCTTGTCAGATGAGATCGTCCGTTACCTGATCGGGGTTGTGCTCCAGAGGGCAGTTGTCACAATGATCTCCCACCCCGTCCCTGTCGGTATCTCTCTGGTCCACGTTGTAAACATATGGGCAGTTGTCGTTCTCGTTCAGAATGCCTGTTGAGTATAAAACATACTTATTTTAGCCTACAGGACTGTGCAAATGTTTTTTTAAGACTAAGGAAAGGCTTTAAAGATAACTTGGATGGAATATGGTAAAAAAAAAAAACACTTACCATCACCATCAATGTCAACAGCACAGGCATCACCCTCGCCATTGTTGTCAGTGTCTGTTTGGTCAGAGTTGGCCTCGAACACACAGTTGTCACAGCTGTCGCCAACATCATCTCTGTCTGCGTCATACTGGGCAGGGTTGTACACTCTTGGGCAGTTATCCTAATTTTAAAGAGAAATATCAAAAGCACAACTATATTACTAAAATGGATCATTACTCAAATAAACTATATCTATAGGAACAAAACTCTGCTTGTGTTTTCTCTAAGTTTGGCTGGAATGGGATATTCCACTGCAAGCGAGCTGGTAATTTTTACCACAGCATTTTTCTTGCCCAACTTTCCAAATCCACACTAATAATTCTGGGCAACAAGTCATATAGTTCTCAGTTCTGGCTTCATCCTATGCTACATGTTTTCCACTCTCTGGTGAAAGCACAAAAACATAGAGACTTTACATTCCTACTGCCCAAAGGAAGGATGGCTGCTGCTGATTGCTATGTTTGGTCTCTGAGGAAAGCACACTTTGGGGCTAAAATAAACTGCTGTGATGACTCACCCTATCATCGGGGATGCCATCATTGTCATCATCATGATCACATTCATCACCCAGGCCATCTTTGTCATGATCTTCCTGGCCAGAGTTGGGAAGGTTGGGGCAGTTATCCTGTAAAGGGACAAAGGAGCGGTTAAGGAGGCAATCATCACAATAATAGAGTGCAGATGGGTAATAATGGCCTTTTCTATTTATGCATGTCCATGTGGGGTCTGGCTACCTTCTTGCAGTGGTAGGTGGCGTTCTCCACACAACGCAGGTCAGTGTTGGGCCATCCGTCCAGATCGCTGTCCTCTCCGCAAATACGGCCATTCCCAGCATACCCTGGCTTGCACTCGCAGCGGAACATGGACTCGGAGAAGACGCCCAAGTACATGCAGTTTGCATTCCTATGGCAGTCGTGGTTCCCATCCTGGCAAGGGTTACGGGGTTTGCAAACCTAAAAAAAATGACTCAGAATTAAAATAAATGCAAGCAGCTAGTGTACTAGCCACACGCACAGTGAGCAAGTAACAACTCAAACCTGTTTTTTAGCAGTCGCCTGTTCCACTCCTCTTCCAAAGGGCTGAGGACCGGAGAAACGTGCAGGGCAGGGCAGACAGTTGTAACCGGGCTCAGTGTTCTCACAGCGATGGACTCCGTTATGTGTGTGGCAAGCATCGGGGACCTCTTTACATTCATCAATGTCTTTGCAGGCGATGCCGTTCCCAGAGTAGCCAAGTGGACACCTGCCACACCTGAAAGAGCCATCGGGGAAGCTGTTGCACTTTGCTCCAGGGAAGCATGGGCTGGAGAGACAACCATCTGTAGAAAAAAATAATTGACATTTTAAAAAGGGTAATCTGTTGAGAATTAGTTATTTCTATAATTTTTGTTAAATCTTAAATGCTTACCAATAGGGCAGTCGTGTTTGTTGCACACTTGAGACACAGAAGCATCACCGACACAATCCTTTCCTCCATATTTGGGGACAGGGTCGGAGCAGAGATGTTTGCGGGTCTGGACTCCTCCACCACAGGTGACAGTGCAGGTGTCCCATGGTGACCAAGGTCCCCAACCTCCATTGACTAAAAAGTATCAAGAAAACAACATTCAGTTTGTTCCCTTGAATTCAGACACTCTGACATATTGTTTATACTTTGCTACTGAAATTCAACTCACTAGGACAGGGTGACTTTTGGCAGATTTCAGTTTGACGTCCTTCTCCCTGGCAGTCCCTGCCACCCATCTGCGGTGTGGGGGAGTTGCAGAGGCGTATCCTGGTGATGACACCCTCACCGCAGGTCACAGAGCACGAAGACCAGGGAGACCAGTGGCTCCAACCGCCGTCCTGTTTGACTGTGAGCAACGCATTCGAAATTAATTAATCATGCTCTCAAACAGAGAATATTTATCATCACAATGGCTGTGTTAAAAAATGCTGAGCGACTTACAGCGTTTGTCACATTCCTGGGGGTAGCAGTCACGGGTCTGGACAGAGGTGCCCTCACAGTTGCTGTTGATGCGGTCGCAGGAGCGTCCGCGCTGCTGGATGCCCCGACCACAAGTCACCGAACAATGGGTCCAGTCAGACCAGGGGGACCAACCATCCTCTGCGTAGTCACTCACTGCACGGGTGTGGGGGGGGGGGGAAACAAAAAATTACCTCGGGGAAGAGATATCCAGAAGGAAACAAAGACAATCCGATGAAAGTAACGAGCAGATTTAAAAGGAAGCTTACGTGTTCCACAGCGAGGGCAGCACTCTCCATCTGGCACGGTGGCGTTAGCACATGGGATCAGAGGGCAGGAGATTTTGCGACACACGGTAGCAGAGTTCTGAATAGAGGAACAGTTGAATTAGTACAAGAATAATGAGTGAGTTGACTGGTTGACTGGCTCCAGAGCTGGTGCTGTTCCAAGCCTAATTGCTTTATCAGTGACATGACACTCCTGCTGTGTTGATAGAAAACATAATCCTCACCAACACTCTCGCACTAACACCTAACTAATTACAAAATACATGAGCAACCTTCACTAGAGGTTGCTGGTGGGGAAAAAAAGCCCCCATGTGGCTTTGTTGCTAGTTGAGAAGAAGTGTTGATGGCTTTCAGACAGAAGAGATGCGGTTATAAAGGGGGGTGCTAACATAAACACTATTATCACTTCATTACAGCAGGGATACAGGAAACACGGCGGCGTCTTTCCTCAGCTGGCTTGTTTAAAGGTTGCATTCCAGCAGGTGTGACATGACACTCACCTGGCAGGTGCACTCGGTGCAGCTATCCACGGTCCATTCATCTTTGTCCTTGTGCACAATGCCGTTGTGGATGCAAATTCCACTGTGGATGTTCATTTGCTCTTTCAGCAGTGTGCTGTCCTCAGACTGGAGGGAAAGGAGAGAGAGAGAGTTGCTTAGGATAGGACACGGAAAACTTTCACTTTGCCAAAGTTCCAATACAAATGAATCACTGACCGACACCGTGATTAAGACATTGCTTGGCTCTAGCGAAGCAGTGCAAATGCAACCGACAGCCAAACATATTTGTGTATTCACATGGGTCTCATTAAGGACTTGGCCAGGCACTGCCATTACAGCGACAAGTGGCTACGCACTGGGAACGCGTTAACTGGAAGTGGAGGGAAAGACGGAGACGGGAGGAAAAGAGGGAGTGAATAATGACAAAGAGCAGACCCTGATGGCCCTTGGAGCTTACCACTTTGCGGAGCTCATACGACAGCTGTTTAACGACAACGCCGAGTCCCTTGAGCTCCTTAAACATGCCGGCGATGTCCTCACAGGAGAAACCGCAGACAGACTGCACTTCTGTATGCAAGAAAGAAGGGACCAATAAATTACTTCACCTCTTAGAGCTTAAAACCGATGAGAGGAACAGAGAAGCACTTTGGGGAGGAGAGGGCTCACCTTTGGCTTTGTGGCCAGTGTAATCAGTCCTAATGGCCGGGCTGGAGCCATTGACTGGGTTGTCCAGGGTCATGACATCAGTTAAGGTAGCTGCAGGGAGGAGAGTAGACACATTCATTTCTGTCCACTGGAGCACAATGTGGCGTTTAACGGCAGATGATCTATTTTTCAGACTTACCTCCACTCTGGCATCCCTTATTTCTCAGTATAGCATCAAGAGTGGTCCCAAAGACAAAGCGCACATTTTGAAGCACTCCCTGAAGGACAATAAATTCCAGTTAAGAGACACGTTTCTATGGGATTCAGATTCTATCTTACGTGACTAAATATTATTTTTCATCATTAGTAATTGGGTGAGCCAAAACACTGGAACTTACCATGAATTTGTCCCTTACAGCTCCCTTTCCAATCCTGAGCCGGGCAACATCTGCCACCTCCTGGTACAGCACTTTGGAGATTGGCAAATCCATCTCTGATACATTGATCTCCTCACAGCCGACAAAAAGCTGCACCCGGTCATCCTGAACGAACAGTGTGATGTTCTTCCAGTGTCCAGTGGCCAAATCAGCATCCTCGATGGACACGAGCTGCTGCTGGTTCATGGTGGAGTAGACCACATCCAGAGTGTTCGCCTTCCCGTTGGAGATGATCTCGAAAACGGGTCCGGAGCCGTCATTCTTCTCGATGGTCAAAATGCTGCCCCTGGTTTTCTTGAACTGCTTCAGGTTGACCAGGAGGAGGAAGCCCCTCTCAGCCTGGATGGAGTCGAGGAGGTCCCTGAGATGGTTGTCGGGGAGTGCGGGGATCAGGTCTGCGTTGAGGACCTTGTATGCGGGGCTGTAGGGATCTGCACCTTTGACCAAACTCACTCCGTTGTGTCTCTTGTTCACCCGGGCCAGATCAAATAAGTCATACACACTGTTGTCGTCCCGACTCTCTGCGGTCAAAGAAATTAAAAGTTCAGTTGTTGTTTTTCTCTCATATTTACAGTGTGCATGAAAATGTATTAAACCCCCACCCAAAAATATATACATAATATATTTAGTATTAACAACAGAAACAAATTATAAGAAACTTTATTATAATAGAATCCTATTACAAAAATAATATAGCGTGTAAGTATCACAGTTAAAGTCCCTGCATGAATGATTACTTTAAATATGGAACTACTTCTAAAGATTTTACAGGTAAAAATAAAATAAAACAGACGTTTTCCGTTCTCACCTGCCAATCTTGCTCCTTCACAGCTCCAAAGCATCAACAGCAAAAAGATGCCACACAGCATCATGTCGAAACCTCAAGTGGTCCCTGATGCAACCAAGAATAACAAACACGCCGTTACGGGACATCTAGGCGACATTTCGGCATTAATAAAAAAAAAATGTAATAGTTAAAATTGTCTACAAACCTTTAAAAAGAAAATCCCCTCTGAAAATAGATCAGAAAAAAAAGTCCTCACTTGTCCGATTTTGTATCCCGTTTCTCTTCCTTTAGAACTTGTCGAAGCTCATTAGTTTTGGGTAAAAAGTCTCTCTGAACTCCTGTCCGGGATATATTCCGGTGCTTAGACTTATTCTACTGACTTATCCTACCGATACAAGTGCTATTTAAACAGTTAGAGGACATTCCTGACGTCCTGCCTGCACCAATGGGACGGCTGCAGGAAAGAGGGACGGACTTGTTTTCTTACCTCACAGCCAGTCACAGAAACATCCGCGACGCACACAGAGGAGGAAAAACGCATTCCTGAGCAAAATTTCCATCACCGGACAACTATTTCATACACGCACTGGCGCCAAGATATGGTCATTTCCGGTCAAATTAAAGTTGAATGATTCGTCAAATAGTCTTAACTTTATGAAGCTGTCATTTTTCAACAGAAAATGAATAAGAAATTGATTTATTTTACTGATCCAAAATAACTAGGCTGATGAATTTGGTAGATTAGTTATGAAGGGATTTAAAAGTCATATAAAACATTAAATTATATTCCATAACCTTCAGTCATGTATTCATTCCAGCTCATATTTATGACATACAGAAGGCTTTTTAGCTACTGGTTTATGGTGTGCTTCTCATTTAGCTATTCCTAGTCTGGCCGCCAGGGGACTCATTGAGTAATGAATGTGTACTGGGTTTAGAGGTTCCTTTATGTCTATAAAGTGTAAAAATAGTTCAAGGAATGCATGACACATGTGTGTTCGCACCAAGCATAGTACCAAAGTAGACTTGAATAAGAGTGAGACAATCCAAATGAGTGGAAAAGTTAGTTGTGAATGTACAAAGTCGCTTTTCACCACTGTCCATACCTTTTGATCATTAAGACTGTATTAATTAGCATCTTTGTAATTGTTATGAACTCAAATTAAAACTCAGATTCCTTCCAAATCATGACATTGTTTATGGCTGAGCATTTAACCTGTGCCCTCTTTCTCTCCCTCTTCTTTCCCAGACCAATCCTCATGACAGACTGGTCTCACTTCACCCGTTACCAAAGATGCATTCTTACTCTTAGGATCAAGCCAGCATGCAGACTTGTGGATGCAGATGAAAGCTGAAGAAAGAGAGGGAGTGTTCTGAAAAACAGGAAAGCACAGAGGTGCATTCCTTCTGTGAAATAATATTAGAGGGCCTGCTTAAAATATGTTTGGTGTAATGACCTGTGACTAGCATGACACACAACATCTGGATACCTGTTCTTCAGCCGGTGTATACACACACCACAGGAACTTTTTATGATCTCTGTGAGGACTTACAGCATGTAGTACTCACCTTAGTGAACCCTGAACCTACAGGAAGTGATACGGCGGTAATGATGCTTCGCTGGTCAAACTGTCATTCTAATGTAAAATGGCTTCACGGCTGTGAAATGGGATGAAGGTGGTTTAAGAGTCTTTGGTTTCATGGGAAAGGTCCTTGGAGATATCATAGGCAGGTGTATACTGGTCACTTCCCTGTGGGCGTGACCGTGAGCTCACAGCGTGGGAGGTGAAACTGACAAGACCGTGTTGGCGGTGCAGAGACTTGCCAAGCTCTGATGAATACCCACTGAAGTGAGCCAAAACTACAGCAGAGACAGATAGCAAGTGTTTACTCGGAGTGTATCCCTTGGCGTTAGTTTCCAACTGGGGGCGCTTACACTTACTCGTCAGGGAGTGGGAGAGTTCATTTGTGTTTAATCGCAGAATTTCTCTCCTCCTTTCTGCATGGGCTCAAGAGAAAACACCAGATACTGACAGGAAGTCATGACCTCATGTGTTTAAGATTTCTGAACCTCACTCGATCAGCTATGTGTCAGACTGTTTAATATTAAATAATAATGTGCATTATAATGTTAAATCTACATTGCTGTCTGTCAAAGCCCACCAAAGCTTTTCTATTTAATATTTAAAACACTTAGTACCATGAAGTCTGTTTAGAGATTTAGGTTTATTGAAGCACCACTTGAAACCAGCCACTGCATGAGTAGCAACCATGGCTGTGCTGCGCAAACAAATAAAACAGCAATACCAGCAGGAAAAAAAAAAAGAGTTATGTACTTCCATAGAATGTGTTCAGCAAAATAGTTCGACATGTTGGGAAACACACACATTCACTTTCTTGCCCAGAGTTAGATGAGAAGAGTGACACCGCTCTCATACCTAAAATGGGTGTACAGTTCCTCCTCCAACTCTCGACATGAAAGCGAATAAACACATTTCCCAAGATGTCAGACTATTCACCTGAGCAGACGATCTTGAACATGTTGAGGCCGAGTCTTTTTACAAACAGATCTCAAACAAAACAGACCTCAAACAAAACAGGGCGCATTCAGAGATAATGCTCAAGCACTGTTTCTATAATGTGGACTGATATGATGTAACGAGTAGTCAAGTGGACTTGAAACTGGCAACAGGTATACAGTCAAAACAAATCCAAAAGGAATGACGCAGACAGTCAGGACATCAACGAAGGAAGAACTCCATGACAACGTTGACAATCACACAAACAAGAGTGAGAGCTTCACCTTACACATTGGTGGAGTGATGACTAATGGGCTGGCATGACTCTGAGCAGGCAGGTGAAAGGATTTAAAAGTAATTACTGCAGTGTATTTAACATCGCTTCAGGCTTAACCAGCTCCTTGAAAGACAACGGTAAGGTATTAGTGGGACAATCCCCAAAATATGAGTCTGTAGTTAAGGGGATTTGTCTTTGCATTCCAGTGATAAACACTTGTTTGCTTTTTTTTGTATTACTATCAAGCATATTACAAAGTGTAAATCCAATTTTTATTTTTAAATATTTCAATAAAATAATTGAAAATGAGAGCATTACACTCAGTACGTAATGTTTTCTATAGCAGAGATTTATCATTTAGAATGTATTTTATGGTCAATTATAAACCTTTTTTATTCACTACAAGCAAATCATGCCAATGTGGTGTTTTTCCCCATCTTTAAAGCTTCATCCGCTTTCTGTTTATGACAGCATGGGACGAGCACGCTGAAGTGGAGCAACATCTGAGGATGGGCAGTTTATAGGGCGATATGAAGCAGCACGTCGGTGTTATCGAACAGACAGGTTAAGACTTTCTCCTGACATTTACCATCATTGGCAATGACTAATTCATCAGACATTTGAAGTCCGTGCCACCATTAATCTGGATAGGCTCCATTGTAATGTCCCCTGCAGCTACAGTTTTCAAAACAGGAGAAAAACATGTGCGTTTAGCACAAAAGAAAGGTGTGTATGAAGGACTAGCGTGCATTAACAACTTTTATTTGGCAAGTAGGCCTTGCTTGAACGCATCATTCTTATCTTAAAACATGCCCCGGGGGGCCGAGGGGGAGCGAGCTTGTGTTAGTCATGTTTTTGGGGAATAACAATTATAACGGCTTGAGAATTGAAGTGGAAAGTGTGAGTAAGAGGCCTATGAGGCTACTAGTCACAGACAGAACAACACGAGTCACTGATAAACTACCAGGTGGGGTCACCAGCAAGGTCATCTTTGATCATCTTTTATTTTAGAACAACCGTTTAGGCACGGACAATAATCCATAAATCTGTCTGGTCAGCTCTATATTGAACTCTATGCGCAACATATTGTAGTAACTCATATCTAACAGGGTGGCTGAATGCTGTTCCAAGTAAATTTGAGAATCGTAAGATATCATTTATGAAAGGAACTAAAGGCCGTTTGTTGCCAGACTAAACATTTTTTTTTTTTAGTCTTTCAGCTGTTTTGTCTTTGGCAGATGCCAGAACACTCAAATGACCTGGACCCGGTGGCTGTTGTAAATCACTGATCGTAATCCATGCTTGGCCTCGGAGGGATAAAAGAAGGAAATATGGATATTACCAGTGGCTTTGGAGCTGCCGTGGCGTGGCCTGGCGAAAATAACCTGCTCTGTCTGTGGTAAAATCTTTAAAAATACCCCGTGCGTAAAAGCTTTCCAATGTTTTGCACTTATACGCACCATAAATCAATTATGTTTGATGTTTAGACGTTCAGCCACATATGCAAAAATACATTGCATTCCAGTTTCATGGAATCTGTTTTGCTGAACACCGGCACTGTGAAGAGCCAGAGAAGGACGAGAGCGTCTTGTGGTGACATTAAGCTAGCTCCTCCTTGGATGTGTATGCATGGAAGAAAATGATTAATTGGTTGCAGTGAGTCCGCTTGATTCCGGCAAGTGATGTCAGAGTCTGATTATGTTGGACGGACGCTCCGAAAGCTCGTCTTCTCTTACTTTTTACAGGCTGACACCAAGTCACCCATGGTGCTCCTCGCATGCCAGTTGTAGAAGCACATAGGGCTGCAGGCCTGGTGAGTGATGGCGGTAAAGGCTCTCTGCTGTTCTGTGACATTTCTCCCGCTCAATGCACACCTTTGACTAATGAGCTGACAGACCACACGCCACTCGACTGGGAGAGGAAAACTGTACGCAGGAATGTTAAAGGTCTTTTGAAAGCGGCACGAGCAAGTGTTTGGTTTGTAAAAGAACTGAGGCTCATCATCCGGATGACCACACAAGTGGATAATGACTTTCTGGAAAGTGTATCTAAATGGTTCAACAAACTCTTGCTGCACTACTTCATTTAAGGAAAACTTAACTTTAAGACAACATTAAGTCAGACAGCTAATATTAGAGCCAGCTGCATTGTTAGGGATTATTTAAGAAGACTTTATAGTTACAGAACAATGGGTGATTATCAGCTTATAAAGTTATAGCTAACGTGTTAGCAAACAGTTGCCTATTGACGCATCCAGCAGACACGGGACAACATTAGCATTCATTTGGAGTCACATTTCTGCCCACCTGGCCAACAGAAGATGGATATCTGGCTGTGAAGAGGCAAAAAGCTTCACTACGGTGAAAACTAAAAGCTAACTTTGACAAGTGAAGCAGCTCCAGGTTTCATCTCAATAAAACTCCAGTCAGGAGGAGTCATGAAGGTTCAGTCACAGGAAGCGAGTGACACAATATTCACAGCGAAATATTCTGACGCAAAAATGGAAATATTCAGTTGCAAGTTACCTTCTTCAGCTTAGTACAGTAAGCACAGTTTGGCCACTGAGATTCTTTCTTCTGGAATCATCAGTTCTTTGGAAGACATCCGGTTCTATTGCAAAACACAAGACTTCACTAAAAATGGCAATGTCATGTATTTTTGTTTCCTCTTTTTCTGGAGGACCACCAATTGTGAAGACTTTCAACACTCCTACTACATGGAAATGGGTTCTTTAGAGGGAAGAAATCCCATGCAAACCCTTCTAACAGAGCACCATCCCAGCCCGTCTCTCCCACAATTCCTCAGTAGGAAATAGTAGCTTTACAAAGAAAACAGCTCACGATGACATTGTGCATTGGGTTGTATTAGAACAAACTAAAAAAAAGGTAATGGCACTATTTCATCCTCCCACACACACATTTACACTTTAGTTTACTCTTACACCCTGTTTTTTTTGGCCTTCTCTTAAAATTCCACACCAATTTTAGGAAGTGTGCTCACGCCATTTCGACCCTGAAGGATATTAAACTCACAGTGAAACAGCCTTCAGCAACGGAAGCCAGGTGAGGCCAAACTTCTCCATGCCGCCACCTCTTCAGACGCTAAACAGCCACTTATAACACAGTGCTCCACAGTGGGCCACTTTGCATCTTTCCCATGGCATCATAGGTTTGTTTAATTCTATCAAAATAACTTCCTGGAGTTAGATATGAGCCTAAAGGGAGTCCTGCTATGTTGTAACTTTAAACACCTACAGTACTTTTTATTTGGATCTTTACAGGACTGCTGGGCTTGGGCAAACTATTTACTCCTAGATTACTTTTAGATTTTCTAAATGCTACAATGTAGAAAAACAAGCAAAGACATATTTCTTCACATCTTCAACCCCTCTGAGACGAGGGTGTGTCAGCCAGTACAAAGTCATGCGGTGCTTATAAACTGAAATTTATTTGAAACTCAAGTGGAGCGGAGATCCCAAAGTTTCCAAAAATACAAAATATGGTAGACTATATGGGAAGTGTGTGTATTAAAGTATCTGGAAGTCGACATGTGAAATATTTTCATTGGATGTGTGCCGCCATAAAACATACTGAGTCTACGGTTTAAATATTTCACTCAATGTAAATATGATATAGCTTGAATATAAAGTTGGAACAAGCGGATATAGAAAGCATAGTGTTGAACGAGATTATTTTTTGACGACTAAAATTTGCTTCAACTTTAGAAAAATTAGGGGCCAGAATAACAAGCCGTAAACCCAGCATTGGCTTATTATCACCTTGTAACGTGAGCGTGTTAGCAAACAGTTAAACAGAATTTACACAACCAGCAGACACAAAAACAACATTACCAATCCTTTTGAGTCGTGTCACTGGCACTTCCTCACGTGTGCTTGGAGATAACAGAGTGTGAAGATCAAATAGAAAGCATGCTTGAAAACCATCATTGCTCATGTATAGGATGAACATTCTTTGCCATTTAGGTGAGATCATCAGTGACGATCCGCCACTGAGGAAGGTTTGGGACAAGAAACTCCTTCACTTCCCCCCTCAGTGCGCTGGGGGACTTTTTGAGGTAAATATGTCATTCACGTTCCTTTTTACGATCCATGGCACATGACTGACTAAAGATAACAGAATTTCTTTTTCCTTCATTTTTGACCGACATCAATAAAACTCAAAGTCCCACCAATCTGTGGGGTGCTTTTCAAGATTCACACTGCATATAATCATTCTTTGTGTCCACTAGGCACCGATTCAAATCTTTTTTACGGTGCAAAATCAGGCAAAAGCTGCCCTATCTTTGGAATTCCTTACATTCTTACAGATGTTTTTGCTGAGCAGAACCAGGTGGGATTTAAATTTTTCCCCAGTAGCTTTATTGTACAGATTTGCCTTAAGCTATCGGTTATACACTTCTGCACGAGTTTCCTCAGCTCGTACTGCACACGAGACAAGTTTGTCTCTCACTGCATGACCTGATTGGAGAAGTGTACAACTTTAAACTCTAGAAAACATATAGATTTGAGTGCTTTGTTTTCATATGCAAACCTTTCCCGTTTGTTTACACGTGGTGCCTGTCCAGACATTTGCATGCGAAGATTGAGTGCATGCACTCTTGCAATTCTGTGGCATATACTTTGAGGGTTTTGCCTATTTGGCATTACTTAAAAAAAAAAAAAAAAAAGGTCTGTAATTGTACCATGCAGTATTCACCGCTGATTCAAAACAGTTAACTGTGCAGAGTAAGTGTCCACTGTGTTCTGGGGAGTGTGCCATCTACAGCCATTCCACTGCTCTTCTCGTGGAAACTAATCAGAGTCTGTCAGGGTCACATTGAAGAAGCTAATTAATGGCAGCAGTTTATTTTATTATCTTCATGATAAAGACGTTATTTACTGCAGTCTGTGCCGCTTCTTCAAGTCAGTGCCGAGACGTCTGCCAAGTCTCACAGGAAAAGTATCAAACTTTAACAAAAAAAAAAAAAAAGTTTCTTCTGCCATGTGGCATGGAAGCACACAACATATACAAATGGATTACTCTCAGCCCTCTCACTCGAAAGTGTGCGTAACATGAACAAAAAATGTTCCTATCTCCTCTATTCCATTTACCGCTCATTCTTTCCATCAGTCACCTACTTGGACGACCTTTCAATTGTCCCTGTATTTTGAATAAACAGCAAAGTCTTAGAGCGTCACTGAAGTCACTGTCGGTGTCTGGGATTGCTGCCTAAGAATGTACCCAACACAGATATTGTACTGGCTTTTTTCCCCCCCTTTCCTCCAATTGAGTCTGTTACCATTGGGCCTGTAGCAAGGCAAGTTTATTTGTATAGCACATAACAACAAGGTAGTTCAAAGTGCTTCACATAAAACATAAGGCAAAAGAAAAGGAGATTTAAAAACAATTAAGAACATTCATTAAAACACTAAAAAGCAGTGTAAGAAATAAAATACAGTAGCAAAATGCAGGAAATTGATTAATATCCTTTAATGTGGTTCAATTAAAGGCAGCAGCAAACAGAAAGGTCTTCAATCTTGATTTAAAAGGAGCTGAGGGTCTCAGCAGACCTGCAGCTTTGTGGGACTTTGTTCCAGATATCTGGAGCAGAAAAACTGAACGCTGCTTCTCCATGTTTAGTTCTGACTCTGGGAACAGAAAGTAGACCGGTCCCAGACGACCTAAGAGGTCGGGATGGTTCATAAGGTAGCTGCAGATCAGAGATTAAAAGGAAGTGCTGAAATCTCACAATCAACATTACAAGCCCAAGTGAATATGCATGCAATGGTGCCAGGTAGAACTGCTGAACAGCTCGCATATAATAACTCATCCAAACAAGAGTCCTGTTCAGCAGCAGCAGCCCTGGGGTACATAGCTCAGCCGCGTGTCGTCTTGGTTGCTCAGGAGGGCACTAAAACATCTTGTGGTTTAACATCAGTGAAAGTGTCTAGAATACAGCAGTGCAATAAATATAGCGCTGTGCACGACTATCGGGTAATTAATCATGTTAAAATGAAACAGGTTGTACATTTTCTACAGACAAGAATTTAACAGATTTTCTTCAGTGCCATACTGTTGCCAAAATACTTATCATGATTTGTATTTAAACTCAGTGGCATACAATAAATCCATTCAGCGGGGGAAATATTTTCTGAGATTCCCGGCACTAATGACAGGTGCTACCTGTGACCTTGACACTACTTTCCCCAGTGGAGGGTCTCACTGGATTGCTGTTCTCCGACTGATCTCAACTCCATGTCCAAAAAGGTAGAGGGTTCTTGTTGAGCCACAGAGATGACTCGTGTACTGGCCGCAATCTGGACAACATGCATGTTGCGAAAACTCCAAAGTTCAAAAACATTTTTGCAACCCTCAGTGGAACGATGCATCACTTCCAGTCAGTTGTAATGTGGGACATGCCGGCACATGCAGATGTTCAAAGGCTCACCACTCTGAGTGACGTGACGTACATCATGTTCAAGAAAGCACGGCTTAAAACGTTTTTTGTTTTTTTTATATTAGACTGATATTCAAAACACTTCCAAGTGTCCCACTGAAACAGTTAATTGATCAGTTTCAATACGTCAGCACCAAAGAAAATATTGTGATACTTTAAGGCTTTTATTAAATATTTTCAAATGCTTCCTTGAATCATAACCACAATGCATTTATTCTGAAAGGGGACTTGTAAATAAATATTTGCATCAAGAGGGATTTCACACGGCAGGTTTAGGTGTTAAACTCTCACTCCATATGTTCGCCACATGTGTGGTACAGTTTCCCAATAGTCAGTCAATAGATACCGTCAAGAGATTACTCAAGAGACGAACATGCTGAACACCCAACTAGAGTTTCTAGACCAAGCTAGAATCTGAGGAATTTTCCACATGTTTTTAGAGTTTCTCCACTCTCTGACTAAAAACTGGTGATTTCTCAGAAAAAGGGGATGAAATATCGGTTCATCTCCCTTTAAGAGTACCGGGAAACCCTCTCCCACCCCCTTCCTTTTGTTCGGATCTTTCCATGCCCCACAAATCGGAGGTTCCCTGGAGTTATAACTCTTGCTGTCATGTCTGAGCATTTACGGTAAAGCCGAAGCACGCTCAAGCCATGTCTCTGGGGCCCAAATGGAAACTCCACATTTGTGTTGAAGTGAGGTGAAGTTGGATGCCTCTAGACAAATAGGCCTCCCCTCCCCAACGAAAAATGAAAAAGAGGGGGAGACTTATTCATCAAGTTAGGAATAGTGTTCTCTCTGCTGTGATGCTGCAATTTAGAGACTATACAATGAAAATAAATACAGCTCAAAGAAAGTACAGCTCATACAATTGTTGCATGGAATGGAAATGTAGACACTGTTTTTCTTCCATACAACAATTTATCAGCGAAGATCTCAACACTTCCTACAGGCATCAGACTATCTCTGATGGACTGCCAACAACAAATGTTCGGAACCTAATTTAGTTGTGTGATTTGTTCCTCACATGAGGAAAAACACTACAACCAGTCAACACACAGCTGCATGCAACATTTTCCGATTGGGAGCTTTGGCCGCTTGTACAATATAAACACGAAGCCACTTTTATGTCATGAACAGATCTAACAGTCGCATGGCCATTTATTCAATTAGATCTTGATGCAGGTTGACGTCGGACGCTACAGCAGCACAGGAATCAGTGTAATCCCTGTCTTTCTTGTGTGAAAGGTAACGGATAGAGCTACTAAACAAAAACACATGCTGGACACATTCGCCCCCCGACTTGGTGCTTGTTTTAAAAGCTTATTCCACTTAGGTCCTCGGTGCAGCTTCATGGTCCAAATCCACTTCCAAAAGTCTAGAGAGATTTCTTTAGCAGATGACTCTAGGCGGAAGAGAAGCGAAAACACCATCTAGAGATTTAAAAAAATATCCAGGGAACGTTCCAAATCATCAGAAAGGTCAAAGCCTCTTTCATCAAACTCCTCTAAATGCTGATGAAAACGAACTGGTGAATCAATCAGAGATTGCACCGCGCAGCACTCCTGCACTGAAGCCCTTTTGTTGCCCTGACTACTTTAGTCAGACAGCACTGATTGGACAAGAAGTGTGCCAGGAAATATCTTAAACCCCGTGTCACTTATTGGGGATATTTCCTCTAAAATGTCTAGTTCATTTTGATATTCACATCAAAAAGGCTCAGAGGCTTTCTACACTACACACCAGAAATAACATCACAGCTCCAGGATAAGTCAGAGATACGAGGTACCACGCTCTGTGTGGTTCAAGTAAACACACTTGTGTTCACAGACATCTGGGCCTGAGAGTATCGGCCCTGTGAGGGTATTTGCCAAGACAGTGTCAGCCAGAGCCACCCACTTTGAGCTTCACAAGGGTTCCTCAAAAACCTATAGGTGACGTCCATATTCTATGGTATTTTGTCATCTGCTGAAAGGAGATGTGGCACGAGCCAACTGAGGCTGCTGATAGATGAGACGACATAGAGCGGTTTCTCCAATGGAGCTACTCTCAAGCTCACCAATTTATTCAAGCCAAGATACCATTACATGCGATACTCCATTGGAGGTCCTGCCCAGTGGGCACGTACCCAGGCAATGTGCTGTGTCAGGGAAAGTGGAGAAACAGAAGCCAAGTGTTTTGCTTCCCTCAGGTTGCAGATGTCGAAGTCTTGTGACTGACACTTTCCGGTTGCGTTCCCATTGGGGGGCATGAAGGGTTGCATAAAGTTGCTTGCTGAGCCGCAGCAATGAGCAGCAGCATCTACTGGAGCCCCTTGCAGGGATATATGTTTTCCAGACCCCATCAGACAGCAGGAACTCAGCCAAGAAAAGCTGCTGGTAGGGCTCGGGTGGCCGGCAGAAAAAGCCAAAGGCCCCATATTATTCACTTTTCAATTCTACAGTATCTAGGGATACGAATTACATGAGATATACATAATTTTTAAAAAGGTTGTAATTATTTTAATAGGGTCCATCCTAAATTAACAATAAAGTCATACACACAAGTGAAATGATGTAAACGTATTCTGTGGAAACAGACCAGACTCAAAGCCTCCATTCTCACCTCTGGGTCCTGACACATAAGCCCACTGACCAAGTTATGTCGATGTCAATGTATCATAAAGTTTTAGCCCTTCCTAACAGTAATCTTAGTAATGACAACAGAGCCCAATTAGTTCTCATAAATCACTGTAATCTCATTACTACCTTTCATAATATTTGAATAACATTTGGCTGATGTATCAGTCTGTATTATAATTAAAACTGACCATGCGAGTGCTAATGGGGAATGGGTTACCACAACAAATCAGTTAACTATGTGCTAAGAAATATGAACTTTAAATTGTCTGTCATAGAGAGTAAAGACCAGGTTTTGGACAGGACCATGTGGTTACTTTCCAGCCTCTAAAGCTCATTAGCTGGCGGTTTTATGTCACGATGAACAAATACCGACACAGCAATTCAGAGAGTTGACAACAGGATGCAAAAAGATGACAATCAACACAAGTGTCGGTATATATTCTCTGCAAACAGCACCAAAGAGAAGAGGGCATCTTCCTTCCGTGGATTAAGGGCTGTGATGTTGTAATTTAATGACAACACTTCAAATGGAGACATTGACATTTGAAGTGTTGGAAAACCCAAAACAGCTTAAGCTTAATGCACTGGCAGACCCGTCTAAAACAAAAATCAAAAGGATTACTTAGCTTTGTCAGCAGCATCTATGATGTGGTCTCTATCGAGACGAGTTGAAAGATAATGCTTAATGGTGTATGTTCCACTCTTTTCTTTTTCCAAACAAACCAAGATCATAGCTCTTACAGCTCATTAGTCTGAAATCTAGAAAAGGAGAGTAATGGCCTGCAGCGCAGCATTCAAAATCCATCTACATATGCACCAAATACTGATGTTAAGGAGGCTTAATGTTAACCATGGTTTAGCATGCTAACATTTGCTAATTCACACAAAGAACAGCAGAAACTGATGAGAATGTCATTCATTTGCTGAGATTTACTCATAAACCAAATTATAATTTCAAAGTCAGGGTAGTTATAACAATTCACTCTGAGGGGGACATTTATGTACTTTGTTGAGACATTTCACTCAAACCCTCAAATATGAGCCTCGTGGTGGCATTAGAGGAAAAGTCAGGGGAAGGCCGAAGTCAACAGAATTCAGCCGTTTGAAGCCACGAAGTAAGACGTTTTTCAGTCCAGTCCAAGTGGCGGACAGAACAACCCACCAACATTGTCATTCCTATACTGCTTGCATGGCTAAAAAGCTGAATTTCTCCAAATCCCTTCCCATATAAATGTTCTACTTCAAACGACAAAGACTTTCCCCATGTTATCACAGGACATTATAAAACTTCTGTCTTTACCAAAAACTGCATTTGTAGTACCTAAACAAATATAACCTTTAATTGCCCCATTCACTCTGAGAAAAGCACCAGCAGTGGTTGACAACAAAATTACTCAGTGTTGAGTATAAAGCCATGACAGCCGAATGTTTTTGTTGAGCTCCCCTCTCCCAGCTGAAGAATTTATTAGAATCCCATTTACCTCCTGAGGGGCTCTCATGTGTCCCAGCCAGCACTGCTGCTCTGTTGTCTGCACAGGAGCACTAAACACCACAGAAACGCAAACAACTACTAACTCGAGAGAGTGTGTGTGTGTGTGTGTGTCTGCTGTGGTGTTTTCAGTTGCTGGGGTGAGAGTTGGGAAGGTGAGGAGTCACAGCCAGTCCTTGTAAAATGTTAACCTGTTGTGTTTAACTAGTCAATAAAGTTTGACCTTTTTAGCAAAGTTTTCAATGAAATATCTGACAAAAGCAGGATATGTTGTTATTTTACCCTTTAAATTGATAGAGAATAGTGATTGTATTAATACAAAGTAATAATTCACAGCATAGTTATTATATTTTAAAAGTATATAATAAATAAACTGCATTATAACAATATTTGTGTTTTTAAATTAACATGCTTTTCAAACACTTTGGAAAGTGAAGATAAATCTCTGCAGCTGTGGTCTGACTAACACACCGAGTATTCTAGCAGAATTGGCACCAACACCTCCTTTGTGGCATATTTTCATTGAGTCACCTCTGTGTAATGCCGTTTCAAGGATTGTAAAACGGAATTTGTGCAAAAGGTACACTTGTCGGTCTCAATTCTTTGTTGACTAGTCATATTAAATGCAGTCTGTGTTGTAGAAATTGCACGCTTGAAAGACCCTCTGGCTAATGAGTGTCTGATGGGCACAGGTAACATGTGAGGTCTCCCAGTGGGGCCTACCAAGCTGATGAACAAACACATCCCAAGTTTGCTGGAATTAAAAACAATGAAGCATCTTTATATTGTCTTCACTTTAGCTAGTCAAAATAAAATCTTATTAAATAGTTCTGATTTTACAAAGGATCAAAGCCGTCACACTACAAAGCTGTTTAAGTGTTCACACATTGTCTCACCTTGCCAGCCAGTTTCATCCTAATCCGGCAAACCTGTATTGACAGTAGAGTGCCGATGCACAGTTGTAGCAGTCCAAGAAAGAGCTAAAAAAAGGGCATGAATTACTCACTCCTGTGAGGATGAAAACACATTTGAGGTTATGCAAAGATGTCTGAAAAAACATTTCAGGCAAAATCATCCAGACAAACAGCAGCTTTATTCAGAGAGGAGCCATGTGCATACAAGACTGTGTCGTCTGCGTAAATGGACACAAGTCCATTAAATAGTTGTAACAAAAACGTTTAAGCATGTTGTACAGGCATTCCAGTTCGAGAGTTTTACGCACAGATATAACAGCCAAACAGTCAAACTTTTAAAATAGTGGAAGCATGCAACCCTGTGGGTTGCTCAACTTGATTAAATCTGAGTATACAGTGGAGTCGGTCTCCAAATAAACATGCTAGGTTTGTTTAAAAGTACTCAAGCAGCACTCACTGTGTGTGTTTTTAATCTCCACATAAAGTTTTCCATGGAAGACAAGGAATCATTGACAGCCTCAGGGACCACCACCTCTTTGTAAAATAAGGGTCCTTAACACAAATAGCCTTTTGGTCTTTCTAAGGCAGAGTAACATTGTGTGTGCAGATCTTGTCCGACTGATCCTGGAGCGAGAAGACAGTTGGGGAATGTCAGCAATCCAGCAGCACCAAGGCCTGATCAAACTGCAAACTTCCTTCTTATTCCACTTTCTGACCAAGCAACACAGTCGACAGATGTGTGATGTTTGAATTCTCTTACCATATGGCAGACGAGTTTGACGAGGTCTTCTTTGGCAAATGAAACTGCGCTAGCCATCTACCAAAATAATATACATCAACAACTGATGGTGTAGAAAAATAAACTCTTAAATAAGTATTGCTGGGAAATGTCATCAAATTTGAAGTCTCAGATTTAGAAGGCAATGTTGCGCAGTTTTAATCACAAACATGTTTAAGCCCAATGAAGGACTGTGGTCAAGTACGAGTGATATTTCTACGCAACTGCAGAAATATGGATGACGTGATCTAATGTGGCTGTCGTCCTTCAGTTTTCCAGAGTAGCAATTATTGGAGTTTTGGACATTCCAGATTTGATGAACATAAATGATAGCTGGACAAGCTCCTGTCTAAGTGCCACTCAGGAAAGCAATCACAAATGATGTATTACAGACAGGAAAGACAGAACGGAGTGTGCTACCTTCAGCCCACGAATACCTCATCGTTTAAAAAAAAGGATATGGCTGGCGATATTCAGTATTTTTCTTTTAAATCTCATTAAGAGAACAAATTCATCACTAACAAGATCCCACCAACAAAGTATAGTATAGCCTGTGCAGCCAAAGTCTAACATATCTTAATCCTCTCTGCGGAAAACTATTAAAAACAGGCAGCAAGAACACAAACGCAGACTTTGAGGCAGGCAAATGCAATGAAGACTCTATAATAGTGAATATAGACTTACAGTCTGAGAGCCCACATGGCAGGCTGGTCAAACACAAGTTTCAAGCAGCAACAATGTTACAAAGACAAACTGACAAAGAACAAAAGAGCTGGGATGGTATATGTAGTGAATGACTGATTGGGGAAGTGAGAACAGGTGAGCAGGAGGTCTGGTGTGTGCAGGGCTAACGAGGAACAGGTGACACTAATTGAGACGGGGCAGATATCTAAAACTGGGATGAAAACACACAAAAGCAGGAAGTGAAGGGATCTGAAATGAGAAGAGAGCTGAGTAATAGAAAATTAGGAAACACAAAAAATAAATGATATGTATGAAACAAAGGAGAAACATAGAACAGTGCAAATTATGACAAAAGGATCGAATCAAATACAGTGTAGGATATTATGAGGACTATATTTGGAGTGAGGGGATGGATATTTGAGAAGAAGAGCTTGTATGGCATATCTGGGGCATGAATTGCAAGAATGCTTCAAACCTATAATTCAGTAAATATTTTGGCCATGGCATATGGAAGTGTTAACCACACTCATTTTCCATTATGCAGCACCACTGTATAGCTTTTATATAATTTTACCGTACACTTCTCACTATGTTATGTAAGCTCGGTCCTGCTTTAAAGAAGTTTCAGAGCTGTTTTTATCTGTGCACTGCAGAAACTGACAGGAATAAAAAAGAAAAGGTCAAATTTAACAAGCCAAAAACAAGTAGTTTCCAAGCTGGAAAGTCCCTCACCCAATTGGAGCACTCTATCTGGAATTTGGCTTTCAAACTGCTGACGCAGCAGTTTTATATGCTTCCTCACAGTTGTGTCTTGTTTTGAAATGTATTTCCAGAAAACTTTATTTCATGGTCCACCTACCTGGGTACGTTTTTTAAATCATACAAACTCAAGGTTTTCAAATAAAAGACTTGACAAAGATGACGTGTTTTTATCTTTGCGACTTTATTTTCTTGAATTAAAAGTTAAAAGTTAAAAGTAAATGCATCGTGCTTGCCAAAAATCAAGCTTCTCAGATGAAATGTGACAAATTCCATGATGTGACTCCTCACCATCTGCACTGACCGGTGGAAGCTGCTGAATGTTTGTGGCCTGAGGGATCAGCGAGAAGACTGACCCCTGCGATTAAAGAAACCGATATAAACGCACAAGAGACCTTGACCTGTGAGCATCGACTCCCAACTTAAAAATGCTGACTCTGCTCCAGAGGATAGATTTATCTGCTGAGAAACAAGCATTGTGCTCCTCATCTGTAAAACAGTTCAGCATTGGGGAGGCTGTGCTGGAAGAAGATCAAGGCATTATTGACTTAAGCAGTTGGATGTATACTGGCGGAGCTTGCCAACTACTATAAATCAGGACTTGAGTCCCTGGACTGAGAATTGTGTGATTTAGTTTGACCACCAGGTGATTAAAAACAGCCATTTGTCCAGTAGGCAGGAAAATGCATTGATTAGTCTAATATTAAACTACCAAACACAACAAACGTGGAAAAAGTCGAGGAACGTGTCAAAGATTGCTTGGGAAAAGATAAATGAACAACTCCCCAGTAAAGGATCTTTCCAGTCTGACTCCCCTCCAGGACAGCTTGACACAGTTCCAAAGTCCAGTTGAGGACCAGGGTCAGACGAGTCCAGACTATGTCACCACATGAAGTCTCGAGTCGGTGATGGCGAGTTGATGGCAAAGGGTTTATTTTGGGTTTATGAGGGGAGGGAATAGTTGCTTGACAGCCAGAACAAAGATAACCGTGGTAATGAACAGAGCAAAAGACACATTGAATGATGGTGCACAGTAACAAGCCAAGAAAGAAATGTTTACTGGATAACAGAATCATGTGTCGGATAACAGAGGTAAATGTGCCATTTTATTTTATTTTCCTCTGTCCTGTCGGAATGCTGCTGATGAGAGACTGAAACCAGACTCTGTTGCACTGATCTAATGTGTTAAAAACACCTTTTAATGCTTAAAACTGACTGTAAACCTGTCACAAAGTCATGCTCGTGAGCACAAGTCTCACATTTAAGGTGAGCAAAGCCTCATTTTGGGACTGTTTCGTTCATTGCGCAGGAGGAAGCAAGTTTTCTAGTGTAGCGTCTTCTCCGACTCATTTTGGGGTGCCAAGCTCATTACTGCCCCCCTGAGGCCGGAAAAACACCCACTCATTCGTGATGGTTAATGAGAAACACCTTTCATAGTGGGATAGTTTTCATCCACAGGCCACACGGGGCAACAATGAGTCCATTTCACAGTCAAAAACAAACTTGGACGAGTGACACAAAGGTGAGATTTAAGCTTGATCAAAACAGTATATCTAGATTTAACAAGGGGAGAGACTTCAAGCATGATGTTTTACTTGCTGTGAGTGTTTGATTGTGTACAGACTGACTCTACAGAGGACAATACAGGATGAATCTGATCATGACTAACTTGTTGGTTTGGCAAATGAAGAGCAAAAACCTTCCCAGACCATTTCTATGCAAAGAGGAAATTTCTGTACTCCCATCAACATCTAACGTCCAAATGCAGTAACACTAAGTGAAACACATATTTCAATGGAGGGTGACTGTAAATACATCTGCTGAGGGACTGTGAAGTTCTATAGCGGTTAAGACAAGTCACTGTACACTGTCTTTGCTTTTGTCTCATCTCCATCTAGCTTAAGTTTGGACAGAAACCAGACGGTAGCTGCGGATATCTGATGCATATTTGATCAGCTCTCACCTCAACTTGGCCCCAGTGTGGAAGTGCATAAAGGATGATGGGAAATAAACACATTGGGGGCTGTGATGCTCATCACGCGGCCGTGGCTAGACAAGAAAAGACATGGTTGTTTGTTTTTCTTTTGATTTCAATTGTACATCAAAAGCAGATGTCTCACAGAGCTGTAATTTCTCTAACCTCCACAAGCAAATGACAACCTCCTGGATGCTACTTTCATAATAAATGTGCTTACGGTGTCATGAAAGGAGTAAACAAGTGGGTTCAGATGTGTCGTGTTGAGAATATATTGTGCTTGCAACAAAATAACACCTTTCTCATTATTCTGACCAGATATGCTACGGTAAATGCTCCAACAATATTATAATATAGAATAACACTATTCTGACATCACAGCATGAATTCCTACAATGTTCATGCCATTCATATTTATAGCTTCAGTGGACTGACTGGGAAAAGACTGGTAGCCTATAGGTCTGAAACAGCTGGACATTTGGCTGTATTGAAAACAGATGTGGCCTGGAATGTCCACCACATGGAAAAGCCGATTGTGCCTATACCTACAACAGTAATAGGGGACCTAACAGCCAAATTTCTACTCAACTAAACTGAAAAAAAATCCTCATGGAAAGTTGTGGGATGAACACACTGAGAGCAGTCTCCTGCGTTAAGCTCCTTTCTTGCGGTTTTCTTGACCCTGTTGGTCGTCTAAGTATGATTTTACCATTGAGGAAAAGAGTTTTTTTATGTATAGCATACAAAGTCAGAGCATGAAACAGCAAGAATATTCCCATTTGCTGCCGTATAGCTGTGTTGGGATTATAGCCCCACAAATACAATTCCATATGGTGTCTGTCTGCGCTGCAAATTATCTACAGCTCAAAGAATTTCAGGACCGCTATGAGGCGTTCATTGCACCACGTTTCTTTCTTTATTTCCAATGATATCATTTACCGTACGGCTGAGTTTATGACACAGTTCTTATATGGTGAGGAAAATCTTCTGTTTTTCTGTTGAGCACATGGAGACATCAGGGGCAATAAATAGAAATGTAAACCCAAGTATAATTCACCTATTTCTTGAAGAGGCCAAAAAGTTCCTTTTAGATTCACGGAAACACGACTGCACTGTTTGTGAACTTCCCTACAGACTATATATAAATACATATAATTTAAATATGCATGTGGCGGGCATGTGTGTCAAGAAAGTGCCAAACACTTTGGTGTGATGATGACATATTGAATCTCTCAGCTCTGGAGCCAGAAGACCCAGACCTCCCCCCCCCCCCCCCCCCCCTCTAGCTTTGCTAGCAGTAAGCACCAAAGCAGGTATTTTACACTGTAAGCACCTTGCCAGGCTCTCTAAATGGCAATTGCATCTGGCAAGGCAACATAACATTTTACCTCGGACTCAGTAGCTCAACAGAGAGGGGATAATCACAAATTGTGATTTGAACATGCAATCATGGAAAACTTGTGAGCATACCTCTGCACAAACCTCTCTGTAGACATTAGACAACCAATTTCCTTCTGCTAAATCACTTAGTGCTCCGATAGCTTTGCTGCCTTTGTGTTGATGTCGCTCTTGAGACGCAGAGAAAGAGATATCCATACCACAAATGCTGGGTATCGGCCCGTTAATGATTCTGACTTGCGTTTGGCCTCACCGCCACGTTAATATTTCCAACACAACTTCCTCGGCAGGCAAGAAAAACTCAGCGAATGTGACCGCTGCCTCACTCTCAAACAATCTCTATCTATTACAACTGCTAACATCTGTGACAATACCATCTCAGATGACATTATGAAGTGATCTGCAGGCTGTGCGGCAAAGAGGAAAGCTGTAATCTGACGGGTTTGAGAAGTTTACAGATTAGATCATGTCTTTGTAAGCATCCAGCAACATAACTGTGGTGAGTCTGAGGAGCTCATTAATAAACATTTGAAGCCTTCTCAGTGGCCAGTTTGTCTCAAACACGTCATGTCTGAGGTTCACAGAAGAACTCACAGTGTTTTTTTGTGAGTTTGCTTGCAGTCACCGCTCGGCCTCATTCAAAACAATTGCGGCCTGATGGTTTTTTTCTTTCATTTTGCAATTCCTATAACAGGATCTTGAAAAAAGACACCACATGTGGACTAGGTGTGCCAGAACTATACAATGTTCTCATCTGTAGTCTCAATAATATCACGAGACAAAAGGGAACAAAAAACATTCCAATTCACGTACAGGTAGAGGTCACAGATTGATGGCTTATTATCAGTTGTTCCATTCCTTACAAAACAAACAACACATGCTTTACTGATCAGCCCATTCAAAGAGAACAACATGTTGCCTTGTGTCTGGTTCTGTTTCGCAGAGAATTCTTTTAGCTAAACCACCGCAGACAACAATGAGAGCAATATCATTCGCCTAATAAAACATCTTCAATAATCACGTCTGTGATTGCAGCTGCACTCCTCAATATTCTTATAACAAATTGATTAAATGACTATGTGTAATTAGTCCCATTTGTGACCTCAGCGGTCCTTGTGTTGGTTTCACCGCTGACCTTCTGTGGGCGCCTTTAGCCTTATATTGCTATTTTACACAAAACATGCATTTAATGTCAAGCTTTTTTTGAGGTTTCTGGACCAAAGGGCATACACATTGATAAGGGCTTCTTTATTAAAGGTTAAAACTAATTTGATAGTTGATTAATAATTCATATAAAATATAATATATTATCTTATTTATGATTGCAAATTGAATTGCAAATATAGCACAATATAATAATTAACAACTCAAGTTATCCCGCCAATGAAGTCATTGGATAGACCCGAGTGTTTGGGGAGTGGAACCAGCGGGTGTATGTATGAACAGACCTGTGGTTTACCCTTTTCCCCCAAAGGACGACTGCATTTATTATATTAACGATAAGAGGAAGAGAGCAGCCATAAACACATAAGAATTTGATCAAATGTTCCACTCATCAACACCAAAATACTTCTATTAATTAAGAAGGCCTCATTGTAAACAGACACAACAGGGGAAGTAAACATGAGACAACCACAGAAGCTAAATTATCCTCCTTAACAAGGAGACTTTCCACTTTTCACCATCAAATTGTTCTTTGTTATATCATGTAAATGCACCTGGCACAGATTAAACTTTTCAAGAGTCATAAAGAATGACTTCTGAAACGGATCTCATTAGATGTCTGGAACAACATGTTGCATAAGAATTACTACGTAGTTCGGTATTCTCGGTGTAGGAACAGGCAAAGGTTAGCAGCTGGTGAGATTAATAGTAGCAGAAAGAGCATGTTTGCACGTCAGGAAACAATAAATACTTATTTTTAAAACACCTACATAAACCTTAATTTGCTCCTGTGATGAATTTAGCAAGAGTACTGAAACTTAATTTAGAGGGGCTTAAAGCAAAGGTTTTAAGATGGATACCACTCTCCCATCTGTGTCGTAAATATGAAGCTACAGCCAGAAGCCGTATTAAACAGAGAAGATAAAACACAATAATTAGTGAAGCAAGCGAGGTGAACAGTGGTGCCAATCCTAAATGTGTAACATATAACCTCACTAGTTCAAATATGGCCAGGGACCTTTCTGTGTCTCATTCTGTCTCCCTCCACATATCAGCCCTTTACTGATTACTCTGTAATAAAGGAAAGAAACATCTCCCAAAAATACATCTTAAGATGAACAATGTCTTACATTTGTACAGGTATTAAACTGTTCTTCTATCAGTCAGACACACAGAGTGTTTGAGTAGTTTATGCTTTGTATTTCAAGGTGCAGTTGCCTTTTAAATATTTCAGTATTCTGTAGTAGATGTTTTTTTTAAACAAACTTTCACACAAATAAATTGACAGACTTCAAAGACTACGAATCAAAGTTATGAACAACTGACAGATAATAGCAGTTTCTTACTGAAAGGACTTCTGTAATATCCTTTTATTGCCTATAGCGACACAAGCACAGCAGTGTCTGTAAAACTTTGTATTTTATTCAAATATCCACATCAATCACACAGCGAGTGAATAAAATAAATGCATCCAGTGCTAAAGCTAATGTTGCAATAATGAGCCCTGTCCCTGGAGTTGGCCCTCATGTCACACTGACCACGAGTAAAGGGAATAAATTCATTCAGAACTTGTAACCTGCCACAGTGATTTTCCTGGAAGACATTTTTTATGCACATAAAATAAAAGTGTTGCATTACAAGAAATAAAAATGTCTCCGCGACACGTGTTACTCAATACTCACACATGAAATATTGACCTTTTAAAGCCAAAACAAAGTCTGTAATACCTTTTGGAATAACAGTCTATTCAGTAGCAGAGGATGTGATCCTCAAAGGACCAGAAACTGCATTTTGACACGACTAATCATAGACATTGATTCATCTACTTCAATAGGTTTTCCAGATTGTTGAAAAGTCTTTGGTCATTACCTCACTCGCATGACATTCAGAACAACTTGTATTCTGTGAAAAAGGAAATGACTTCAGCTGTGAAGGTGAATACTGCCACCCAAAGGGACAAATGACTCATACAAAGCTGATCTGCATCAAAGCATACAATGCAGTAGTGATATCATAGATAACAAATGTATACAGAGGCAAGCTCCAGGGACAGCAATGTCAGTCCGTTGTTCAGTCCACCACTTTGATCCAGACTGAAATATCTCAACATCTACTGCGTGGATTGCCGTGAAATTTAGTACAAACATTCATGTTCCCTTCGGGTGGACTTGTATTTATGGCTTTGCCCGCATAACACTTGCAAAATGAATGACATTCCCACCATCCGTGGTTGTTTTTGTTTAGTCTTAATTAGCTGATGTGCCATTTGTACACGCTACAATATGTGTAAATGTATCCACTTCATAGTGCCCTCATGCCCTCAAACATTTAACTGCAATAGTCCATGGCATGAGCACCAGTTGTTTTCTTACAATGCAAATGCAATACGCTGCATTTCATAGATGCGAAAATCACAGTTGTGCGACGTTACAGCTGTCAGTGGTGAAGCGAAATTATGATAATAATTCTCAATAATCAAGTGTCCATTAGTTGAGGAGTAGTGAATGAGTGAACAAGGTAGTGATAACAGGCAGCCTTAATCATGTCGAGTGATCACTCGTTCAGTACCTCACTCTTCAGGCATGATTCATTTTCCCCCAAATGCTCCTTTTATGGAGCTATTATTGAATTCTTATTTCCATAAATCCATCGTAAAACCAAGCTCAACTTCCATGTGAAGCAAAAGTGTTGTCGTCTGACCTCCACTGTGATGACTCAGTGATGATATTATTACTAATAGTTCATCAGCTTTTGCGTTATTCATCGGGATGAAACATCGGACTTTCTTCACTCAAATATAAGCAGTTTTCAACTTTGCACCATTTCTTGGGTGGCTGAATGGTATATAGTCATCTGGACAAATGGAGTAATTATTTGGGTGTCTGTCTGCTCCTGCGGTTTGTGCATAGAAGCAGGTATGACTATAATGGTATCTGTGGCAGGAATGCTGTGGCTGACCACAGCTATGAATGGAGAGAAGCTACACATAAACACAGTTGCCTTGTTTTAATCCAACTTCATATAATTGAAACAAGACAGCTTTAACGCTGTATATATCATGTCAGGTTTCTCGCTAGGCTTTGAGTCAACTGTCTGACTTTCCAAGGTTTACAGGAAGACTCTCAAATGATTCACAAACAGCAACCTGACAGCAATAGATCACTGCCTTTTTATTTCTTTGGATTTCATTTTCGTTTTTTAAATAATTTTTCTTCTCAATCATCCTGAGCTGAACTCTGTGTAAGTACAGTCTTGACAACATCAGCTATCATGCAAATTGTCTGAATGAAAAATAGTACCGCCAGCCTTTTAATTAAAGACCCATTGGAGAGTAACAGTGAATTACAGCACTTCTCGCTCATTTATCACGGCCTAGGGTTCAAACTTCCCCGGGGAAGACTGTTCAAAATGCGGCCAGGATCAAGAAGAAATGCACTGCCAACAAGAACAGCCACGGCTGGAGAGGATTACAAAGCCTCTTTCTTCATCATGAAATTTTCTGCATTGACTTGGTGTAACATTTTGCTGCATATACTTCCAAAATGGGAACCTGGTTCAGCAGTTCCCTCTTCAGACCTAATGTTCAATGTCACATCCCCCACTGAAAGCTTTACCTGCTTAGTTTTTCACTTACAGAATGAATATGTATCAATTTACACTCATTTGCTTCCAGTGTGATAAACTGCATGTCAAACCACAAACTGAGTGGCTGTAATTGCCACTTCTAATCTAAGCATATTATACTATAGATTTCCACTGAGTACCAACAGAATATGTTATTATTGATAAGGAAATATTAGTCTTGAGTGTCTGGCCACCTTGCAAATATAAGTCCAATATTCACTCACTGTTTTTTCAGCTCCACCAACTCCTGAGAGAAATATCTGTCTCTGCGACATGTCACAATATCTTCACTAGCTAGTTGCTAGCTTTTTTGTGTTGTTTGGCTCTGTGCAGATAGTGTACAGTGGGTTTTAAGAGCTTTGTTGCCTAAAATGGCTGCTTTCTGCTGCTAGAAACAAAGCTGAAGAGAGCTGTGAGAGTCAACCAAAAATTAAAGTTGCAGGTGAGAAAACTAAAACAATAAGCTTAAAGACACTAAACTACTCTGTAGAACTGAGGGGAACTGCAAAGTCATAATTCGCTACGAGTTCATCACCAAAAGCGGCTCCTTTGACATACAAGCAGCTGTGTAATTTTGCATTTTGTAATATAAAAATATTGGTTATAGCCTCTTTAGAAAGAAATCTGATAAAGTCTCTTTTTCTTGTTAGCATTTGAAGTCAACTAGAAAGTGTTTTCAGATGAATAGTGGCACATATAATTTGATGCAGGACCATCGGTTGTCCATTTATCACATCAAGCATGCTGATTTGTTTTTCATGAACTGTTATTCTTACTCTTAACACTTATCCAACGATAACAATCTTGTTAACACTCCTGCGGAGGAATACTATGAACTTTGGTGATTCCTCGCACGATGGTTTTAGTACAACTGACTGGACTTGAAGAGACGCAGTTCCAGTAATTAGTAAAATAATGCCAAAAGCCCAGCTGCACTCACTTTCCCATCAGTCATTTGCACTTCCTGCAGCAAATTCCTGCAGTGACTTGTCCAATAAAAAGAAGATTTTTTTACTGAAACATACTGTTTGGAAACACTGCATGCTGACCGGGCAAGTTTATTTTCCATATGTTCCTTGGCTATTGGTCATTGAAAGCATTTCATATTGCGTGTCTATATATACAAATATCGACAGATTGCAAATAACTCAATTATTGGATCACTTAAGATCTGCCGGTGACTGGCTTCGGAGTGCCTCAGGCTTTTTGTTCTTTAGTGTTTTCTATAATGTACTACCTGTACCTGTGGTGGCCTTTCTTTTGTTCGTGTAATCTTATTTCCAAAAACAGTTTTCTCGCTAATGTACAGCAAATAACAAATGTAGTATTAGTTGGTATTCAGAGAGCACAGGTCAGCGAACGATGTAAACAAGCTAAATCTGATGAATCCCTCACTGCATAGCAACAATGTTTACCTGTCACCACAGACTCCCAGATGCTTCTCAGCGCTGCAACAAGGAATCTGAGTCAGTCTTTTTGGCTGTGTACTAATACGGCTAACGTGTTGCCGATGTGTGATAAGAAATGTAATTTCTGCAGAAAAAAACTATGGTGAAAAAAATGTAGCCGCATCACCTTTCATTCTTGGAATCAACGTGTTTGTGGTTTTCACATTACATTATTTATCGTAAAAATGACAAATCACATTGTAACTCTACACATGTTCCAAATGGTGTGTATCAACCAATAACACATAATCTAAACCGGCCGTTCATTTTATGAAAAACTCTGACTCACCATCAGATAATCAAGATCCAAAGGGCCTCTTCAGACTTTACAGAAAACCTTGATTTGACTTATTTTCGAGAAGTCGTCACGTCTTCACAGAATAATCATTGGTATCAGTGTCAGGACCCGCAGTCTTGCATGTTCATTTCTGTCTCTTTTTCTTTGATTTGGTTACACAAGCTCACTTTGGAAAACAATAAAAGCTTGTTTGTTCTTGTGCTGGATTAACAAACAGCAGATTGTTCTGTTTAGTGTGGCTGGTGGTGCCACCAGCCATACCAGACATTCCAGCCACCTTCATTGACAAATCCAGCCTGGATGAAGGTTTAACCCTTTAGCATACACTCTTAGTCACTGCCCGAGTCTCTTATGCAATTGAAGTATGCTGTTTCTGGGACTTTTACAGTGGCTGTCCCTCTCAGTGGGACACAGGACGAGGACAGCAGCTGCCATATAAGGGCAAGGCTACTGTGTCATCTCCAGAAAACACACTCCCAGACAGAAATGGTATGTGCTTTGCTCCACTTTTCAGCTGGCGATTATCTGTCCTTATGTGTGCTTATCTGTTTGTTGTTTGTCCATTTTTTCCCCGGAAGAATAGTTCCATCTCTGTCTGTTCTGTTTTGTCTGAGACTGTGAGAGCCTGAAATTTGTTTATCTTAGGAGGTTCTTTCCAATGCAGTCACGGGTGATGTCATGAGATGTTTGCTCGCTGAATGCATTGATTGATCGTTGCTCAAGCAGAGTCATATTCACCGTGGAACCCGAGATGTGCTACTGAGCCACAGCGACATTGAATTGTATCGTCTAATGATGATTAAGGCAGAGTGTTTCAGAAAGATCTACCCGTAGGAGTGAGAAGAGTTTCATCAAAAATGACGCGTCTGTAATCACAGTCTCTTTATTTATGGGGTGGCAAATAGTGTGGAGAGGCCACAAAGTCAAGACTGTTTTCATTTGCATTCATCTTCAAACACACCCACGCACACACCACCCAGGCGCTCTGCGGTGAGGATGTGCCACTTTAGAGCTGCACAATTAAACATCTGCGACAAACATTATCAGAGTGGAATGCACAATCATATCTTCAAGCTGTGTGATACCAATCTGAAATCTTACAGGAGAAGATGCTCTTTTCCCAGATTTAAAAGTGAGAGAGATCTGTGACAAAATTGTGGAGTTGAACAGTGTGTGTGTGTGTGTGTGAGAGTGAGAGAGAGGTGTGCCAGAGTTCATGCATTAAATTGGGTTTAGCTGCTGTCAACAATGCGGCCGTATCAGTGGATTTCATTAAAATGGGAAATGGGAACTACCTCATAAAAGCCATAGGTAAACTTAGGTACAATACCAGTTGAATAAAAGTACATTTGTTACTATAATTGAGTAGTTTTTTCATGTACTTATAGTGTAAAAAGAAGAATTACAGACTAACTTGCTGTTATCATCCAGTCAGGAGTTGCATGAATTCATATTTGGCAGCTTGGGGGCAGAACAACAAGCTATAAACATAACATTACTATCACCTTGTAAAGTTCAAATTCATTTGGAGTTGTCTTTCAGCTGACGTGATTACAATAAGACCAATATTCCCTTCTCTTTGAGCTCCGTTTCGGTTTCCACCAACTCCTGAGGTAAATATCTGTCTCTTCAGCAGCTAAATGCTCCAATGTTCATCAGCTAGTGGCTAACTGTGTCTGTCTGCGATTCAATATGGGGCAGGTACAGCAGCATACGGTGGGTTTATCATGGCTTTTTTTCACTAAAAAGAAAGCTGCTGTAAAGCTCCATTAAGCTGAGGACTGCAGAGGGTTAAAGGTTATAATTATCTGTGGATTTGCCACTACAAGAGACACCTTTTACATCACACATAGTCATTTGATCATTAATATGAAAATATTGATATGTATTGGAAAACATAAGCTACAATATATAACTATTACTATTGCCTACATAAGAGCTACTACGGATTTTTGTTCAAACAATGTTTTAATATTTGTAAATTAATCTTTTCTCCGCTTAAATCCAAGTAATTTCTCATCTGCTTAAATAGTATGTACCACCTCTCTTTCAACCCGTGAATTAAAGGGCGTAGGTTCGCACATGGACGGTAGGGATATGTCTCTACCAATATTATGGGGAGACAGAATTGTCCCTTTCAATATTTGAGCAAACGCGTTTTGGTGTGAACAGACACAAACAGAGAGAGAGAGAGAGAGAGGTAGAGAGAGGAGCAGAGGAGAAGAATAGCTTGTTGACTGGCAGAAAGAAATGCGCTTCTGGTGTGAACAGCTGCTTATCACGACGGTTCTGATCCCGTCTGAACCCGGTCCCGGATGTGCAGAAAGTGCCAATTGAACATTTAAAGGTGTTATTCTCCCAAAAAGACACAAGAGTCAATCATATCTACATGTGTGATGACTCAGCAGAGATAACATTAAATGACAAAAGGTGATCTATAGGTTTATAGCCTTACTCTATCATATTCCATTACATAAATGAAGACTTTTCCACCATAAATTAGTGTTTAAAATTCATCAAACCGTAGGAAATGGAGTGTTTGATACTTTCCTGGAGGAGGACACCCCGACCTCCACTTAATATGTGTCCCCACTAATGTTGAAAGGAAACCTACGCCCCTGCGTGACTCTAAACAGCTAGGACTGAGAGCCGCCGATCCATTTTCATCTGTCAGAACATACAATTATTGCTGATGCCAATACCCAGACACAACACAGGCCTGCACACATAATTTGTAGAGTGAAACAGGGACAGAGAGAGAGAGGGAAGAAAGGGAAACAGATATTTGTGGCATTGTCACTTAGCCACAAAGATAAAGGCTACACGCGACACCCTTCCTTCCAAGTTTCCAGCTTCCAGTTATCCCACACTAATTACTGAGATAACCAAAAGATGAATACTTTTACGATGACTTTTTCATAATATCTTGTTGATACATCAAATGACTGCCAAGCAAACATGATCCAAGCTTGGTGCCAAAGGAAAAGGACAGCACAAACTGATATAGCAGGCTTAAAATTGTATAGTGAAGTGTTGCGTTGGCCACTCTCCCCGCTGGAGCTGGCTGTGTCTGTTCTTTGTCTGGGCGAGAGCTGCTGCTCTCCCATTTCCTTCTCTCCTTCCCTCCTTCTCCCTGCTGAGGTAAAAATGAGTCACTGAGTCAGCAGCTGGTCTCCGTCATCCCCAATATCGCCCAGGATTCCACAGGAGACCAGCTGCCGGATCGCTACACTCTGACAACATCACTTCCCCTTTGCCCTTCTATGGACATGTTTACTGCCGACAAAAAGGCCTCTAATGATTAAATCTATGATTAGATTTTTTGTTCATGTAAGTCCAACTGTAATTCACATGTTTTGTTTAATTAATGGATTTTTGTTTAAACAAACCCTGTGTGTTCTGCCTCCAAAAGCACAATGCTGCAAATTAATTTTACTGCCTCCTTTCAAGAGTTTGTTTTCCCTATAGAAGCAGTTGAAGGGGTACATCATCGAGATCAGAGCTTCCCCCCTCGGAGGCCACCTACATCAGCAAGGGACAGGCAGGGGTTTAAAATAACAAACTCTTTTAAGAAGCGAAAGCCTCACGGACTCTTTTAAGACCTCCTAACTGTACATTATGGCATTTTATATTGACCATTACACTCATGTCCCATAAGTGAAAAGTACATGTAAAGGCAAAACACATGGAAGCATATAAAACAGCCATCCCTTTCACCAGAGATTTTGGTCCTTTCAATCACGTTTATGGTAACAATTGCCACAATGAAACAAGGCTATAGAGTCCACAGCCATGCTAGCTGCTCTGTGAGGCTGTACTCACTGTAGGCACTGCGGCCGCTTTGAGCTAAATGCTAATGCTAGCATGGGAACGTGGTCACAATGACAAAGCTAACATGTTGATGTTTATCAGGTAAATTTACTGTGTTCACCCACTTAACACCATGCTGACATTTGGTAATTAGCATCTAAACACAGAGAACAGCTGAGGCTTATTAGTTTTGCAGGTATTGCATCATAAAGCAAAGTATTAGACAGATCAGCCTTAAGGCAGAGGAGGAAAAATTAAGGGATTATCAAAGTTATCACAATTCCGAGGGGGATATGAATGAAATTGAAAGGCAATCTTATCAAGTAGTTGTCAAGAAGTGACTAAAAATTCAAGCTGTTGGTGGTATTGGAGATGAAAAAGGATCACCAAAATCTGTGAGATTCATCCTCTGGGTAGCATGAATGTCTGTAGCAAATTTAAGGGCAATTCATCCAACAGTTCTTTAGATTTTTCTAACTGGAATCGCCAAAGTCAGAGCCCATCATCGTCATGCCTTGAGCCATGGTTAAAAAGCTAGCATCCATGAGGCAGCTGTAGTAACTCTTGGAATGGAGGATGTGGATTAACCTCAGATTGGTTATTTTGGCGTTTTATCCTGCGAGTTGGAACTCAGAGGAAATACTTTCACTTTTTTTTTTATTTTACTGCATAGAGCTAAAATGAATCATAAAAACAAAAGTGAGGTCTCCATTTTTGTCTGGGCTGTTGATTACGGATGAGTGGATTCCATTAATGAATGTTTAAACCGAAGTGTTTAGTTTTCCCATTCCACTGGCTAAAAGGACAGGCAGGTCTCTGTCTCGCTCCATCTCATCTTCCTTTTTTTTTTCCCTGTGAGGGGAGGTGTCGTGCCGTGTGCTGCTTATTTGAGGAGTCATAGTGAAGGCATAGCCGTGGAGAGGAGCTGGATCTGTCACTGCTTACTGACAGCTCACTCTCATTCTGCTCGATGTTTATCCACAAGGCTTTGTGGAAAATACAGCCTGAATTCCTGGAGAGAGGCAGGTCTCTCTCCATCCTTTCACCTGTTTAGTTTTCCAGGTGGAGTGCTGTTGGACCTACCCGAGGGCCTTCCTCCACTTATTCGTGGGCAGTTTATTGCCTCAGTTTTTGATGAAAAAGTAAAAAACAGTGGAAAGAACCGAATGCGTTTTGCCTTTTGGAGAAGGGAGATACATTCTCTAGATTGCGCATTCATTGTTGCTTGGAGCCTCTAGTCTAGCATTAAAAATTTAGCTTTGCTGACTTTGGCAAGCTGAAGATGTTTTTGCATCAGAGCACAGGGCACCATTGTTTTTCAGCTCAACAGTAGGCCTGAAGCAAAGACACTCGTTGATCCAAAACATTAACTCATAACTTGGAGGATGACTGGGCTTCAACAGATTGTTTCTGTCTGTGTGGAAGTAGTCTCTAATGATTGAAAGCTTTGCAGAGTTAACCCAGAGTAAACACAGCCATCAATTCAAGTAGAAGCAATTATCTTCCAAAGAGGTAGCCTTGTTCTTTATGATGGAAACTACTGTGTGAATGTTTACGCCTGTGACTGTCAATCAATTCACTTTAATGAAATCACGCCCCGCATTTTTTGATAATGTTGATGAGCAGCATCAGAGAACAGCTGTTTTTTGGGGGTTTAGATTCAATACCAACTAAGCCCAGAAGAATATGTGTTGAGTTACTTAATAAGTTACTTAATTATAGCGATGTTAAACAGAAATTTGACCTCAGGATGGATTTAATAATGATGTCTGGGTTCTGCCACGCTCTGAGAATGATGATTGTTTATAAATGTAATTGCTGATCCATTAACACAAATTATCAATTACGTGTAATTTTTTTTCGACTCTGGATGGTTGAGTTCTCCATTAACAACAGTTTCAGATAATCAAGATACTGTTATCCTGATGAGGGCTATTATAAATGTTTAAGGGGACTTTTTTCTTGAGTGATATATAAAGACTGGACGCTCCCTCCCTGTGTGTGAGCTGTGGTGTTTGGCTCCCAGTCCTACATGACACCATTCGTCTGTACACTGGCCAGAGTAACTTTCCCATTCATTTGACTTCAGTGACTGCTTAGTCTGACATTGAATTTCACACAGCTCTGGAGAGAAAGTATAGAAATGAGTTCTAAATCTCATGAATATAGGAACAGGAAAGCTTTTTTTACAGCTTCCTCAGGAGAGAACGTGTCTCTGGATTCTGAGGTCATTTCGTCTCGACTTCGTCTCACGCTGGGTTTCTTCTGTCCGGGGGATCACTTCAGACCCCTTTTTTCGAACATACTGCAGTGGCAAGTCCACTGAGATCAGTAACTATTACTAAAGGAACCGACAAAGACAGAACTGTGGAGCCGATCTTGCATAATCACCTTCAGTTAGTGCTCAATCTGAATTGTGATGAATACAAATAAGACCTCAGGGCAGCAGAACAAGCCTCAACATCTGCGGCTCTGCTCCTTTGTTCCCATCTTTTCAGAAAATATCAGAAACCCTATGGCTGCAAACACTTCGCCCCATCATCTGGTCCTCTTTAACACCCGGCAGAAGATCCGCCCGCTTGGGCTCAGTCTTTGGCTGGATCTGACAAATTTTGGTTTTTTTTCATTGTTGGAACAATTTGAAGGAATTTTCTCGACTGCCACCTAATGAAAGAGTCAATTCTTCACTTTCCAAAAGCAATAATCTGCACGTGTTGATTCTCACTAGAGCTGACAGCGTAGTGCCTGTATCATTGATTTAGGGCCTTCCTCAGCTCAATATTGATTAAAAGTCTATGAAATCAATATGTAGAAAAGGACAATCAATCATTTTATTTGGAAAAATGCAAATCACTTCACTTCCACAGCCATCTGTTTGTCATTTTTGCATGCCTCAGAGTGTATGTCCACAAACTGTTGCTATGTAGAAATGCTGTATACAAGCCCACATTCGACCATTCGACTGCGGGCTTGTCCAAGTTGGCAGCGGGTCAAATGGCAAGCCTAATTCTGCGGAGGACAGTGGGAGTGAGACATGAGGCAGTGCAAAGGGCTTTGAGTCACACAGCACAAAGGAGTGAATAAGGCCTCTATGCAGGACCGGGTGACTGACTGACTGGTGTTTGGATCCCGCACAGCCGTGGAAATGGCTGGAATCTAAGGCACGACTGGAAAGACACTCCACATGTGTATACTTGACTGAAGTGTGTGCTGATGAGCCCACAGACTTGTCAAGTCAAAAGTCACACATGCAATTATGCGGGCACATGCACATCAAAAGGTTATTTTCCATATTCTACACTCAAATTAAATCTTTCCTATTCTGAAAAACCTAATTACAATATCTCTTCAACGTCAAAATAATTAACATGTGTGGCTTTTGTTTATTACTACTTATGACATTTAAAATACTTTCTGTTGAAGGGGAGAAGGGCAAGAGCTGTCTCAGTCTATGATAGTTTACATACCACAGAGGAGACAAATTATGTGGACACACAGAGCAAAGACAGGAAGTACTAAACTAAACACAAGAAGAATATCTCACCTTCATGTTAACCCATAGCTGACCCCATGCGGGTTTCATGTTAGCTAAAATTAGAAACTGAGGGGATACGAGAGGACGGTGTTGAGATGAGCTGCTGACACAGTTTATTTCTCCCATCACTTCCTGTAGTCTGGCAAAAGTAAGCTCTTTCAGATATATTGTATGTTTCAGTCTAGCTGCGCAATACGGCCGAAAGCAGTTGCTTCCTGCTTGCTCCTCTTCATGTCTGATCCATCATGTGCATCCCACATGTTGTACTGGCAGCTTAAAGAATCAACTTGTTTCTTTCCCCTGCAATAACCAGATGCCTAAAAGTGAAGACAGACATCATATTATTAAACTTCTCCTGTGATGGGATTTCTACCAAAGCGGGGGGGGGGGGGGGCAATACTGTTGCAGACTGCTGAGTCAGGGACAAACACTCATTGACTTTTAAGACAAAGCAAAAAAAGATTTCCAAAAGAAACAGTTTGATCACAACAACTTTTGTGACATTCTTTTGAAGAGGATAGCACCAACCGAAGCAGGAAGGTCAGCCAGCATTCTTGTCCAAAAGTATTTAATCTTGTCCTCTTACAGGCTGGAATGTGGAGGATAGTGACGACTATGCAGACTGGGAAATCTTAAATCACCAACAGATATTTGCTTTTATTCTGCAGACTCATGCTTTCTTCTCTCTCTCGCATTTGTTCTTGTTCCCATCATGCCTTGGCCTGATATTCTGTTATGTATAAATCAAACATGTCACTAATCTTAAAGAAGCAATATCCGACAGTCTGAGGATCAATATAGCAGCAAACAACTATTTGCTATGTAAAGACATAGTAGTATGTCTACTTGAGAAGAGAATGTAGTCACTTTCCATCTGTCTGTGTTGTTATCCGAGATGTTCATGCATGTCAGTGTGCCCCACTGGTGAGCTAACGGCCGCTGCTCTGCACTGAGCTCATATGGCAGTAACGGCTGATAACGCCGTCCCGACCGACCGCGTCATTGCGGAAGCGTAGAACCAACCCTCTGGTTTCCCCTCAGGTTAAAACCGTTACCTCTGTCAGCACTTTCCCTGTAGTTTGCACTGTTAGCGCTATTGGTTACCAGCTGCTGGCCACGTTGAGAGCCGTTGAGAAATGCTCCTAATCTCGTATTATGAACCTTCAAAGCTTACTTTGAGGTTCTCCTCCGCTCTGTGGACCTTTTTTCGCGAATTTGATTATATCGAGAGAAAAATTAAGTCTTGGTTTGGTATGATATATACAGTGAGCCTATATATAGAGTACAGAGTAAAACCGATGAGACCCTCAGAGCTTTTGATATCTGGATCATCTTCTTTGCTTTGGCATGGTCCAAGTTAGAGGGATCAAATAGTAGGAGCAGACCAAGTCTCTATCAGATAACGAGTCCCAAAGAGCTGAGGACATTTCATCTACATGTGGTCTCCTGCAGGACCTAAGACTCGGGAATGGCGGGGCTCAAGATAAGAATTACCCAGAGGATCACAGGTCAAAACATATGAAGAATAGTGTGCGTGATTATTATGCTAAAGAATTTTTGGGGGATATCAAGTAAAAATATAAACTCTTGATTGCAACAGAAAATGGACAGCTCTTTTAGTTCTTGAGAATAATAGCCTTTCCCGCTACCGTCTTCTCTTCATATGCCCATCCACTGCTGGTCAGCACGTGTTAGGCACGTGTAAATAGCTCATTGGTTTGTGGGAATCAATCAAATCAGTAAAAGTTACTCCAAAAAACATGTGCAATAATGTTTAGCATGTAATCCAAGCTCACCACTACCTTACAATAACACAAACCTGCTTTTAAGTCCGAGCTGTTCTCTGTCCTCATGCTTATGTTCAATTGAGATGACATTGGAGCAACAGCAGAACACGTTTGAGGTGGCAGGAAAAACACGGCAGGCTGCCACGGGACTATATATCCTATATTCTGTTGGTTTAGGTTTGGAGGGAGAACAAATATTTAAGTCAGATTTAAAAATGAATCTCGTGCGCCTCTTTTCTCTGGAGCATACATAAAGAGACGGCAACCGCAACATCTCTCCCTTTCACTCCCTCTCTCCCTCTCAGCCACAGCGCTCCAGCCTCACTAGACATCTCGAATGACTGCTGTCAGCATGGTCATTAAGTCTTTCAGTCTGGGTCTGTTTAAACAAGCTCCTCTGGCGGCCAGTAGCCACACAAAACCAATTCCCAGCCACGGGATGATGCGCTTCTCCCAGCCAAAATTCATGCCTTGGTCCATTTAATGGGTGGTCAAACACACTTATTGTTAGGTAGAACAAACACTCCAAGACGTGTTTTTGTAAAGTTGCCATGGCTGCTTGTGATGAAAGGGTAAAAGAACCTTCAACCACCTGTTTATGTTATCATCGAAGAAGAATATTGTATGGTGTTAATGTGTGGCTTACATTTATTTTTGTCGATTCACTGAAAATTCAAATCCTGATATAATTTCTGATTCAAATCTAAGAGTCTGCAGCCACACAAGCACCTCTGTGAAGCTATACTTAGGCACTTATAGGCAATGCTAACAGGTAGCTGGTATAATGTTTGCCATGTTTAAAATCTCAGTTGTTACTCCAACAGTCTCCAACAGTCCAAAAAATGTCCCATGGTCCCGTTATCCTGAAACAAACACCCATTGTTCCAAAAATAGAGGCACATGGCTAATTATTATATAGAATGACGTCATAGGACCTCCCCGACTGGCATAGGCATGACCCACCACCCTGCCTTATGACTCTACCTTTTTGGTTGGGTTGGTTAGGGTTTGGCATGAGGAGTGAGACTAGCTAGGTTTAAGGTATGAGTATCAAGGCGACAGAGGGCGGGTCATGCCTTTGCCATGGTTGGGGGAAAAAACACTGCGATCGGTAAGGTTCCATGACGTTTTTTTGCAGCATGTGCTTCTGTTCCTTGCATAGATTTAGTATTTTTAAACAATGGGAATTTGTTTTTGTGTTAGCATGATAACATTTGCCAATCAGCACAAACCAAAGTACAGCTGAGGCTAATAATAATGCCAGTAGTTTTGCAGGCATGTGGCAATAAACCAAAGTAATGGACTAATGACAATTCTGACCTGATGGTGGCACTAGAGGACAAGTCAAGGGATCACCAAAGTCAGAATGCGCAATCTCCTGAGTCCAATGAACGTCTGTCCAAACGTTCATTGCAATCCATCCAATATTTGTCGATGTCCTTCAATCTGAACCAAAGTGGTGGATTGAACGACATTACCCCCCCTAGTGCCATGCTGTCCCAAAACAGTCCCAAAAATTGTTGTATATTTCAATACAACAACATTTGCATTGTCTTGTTGTTTGCTTACATTGTACCTCATCCACGTCACCAAGTCTTGTCCCTAAAACCAAGTCAGATTTATAGCTGATCTACATAGACAGGCGTAAGGTATCCTCACGAGTCTAGACAGGGGACATACCTGTCTGTCTGAGTCTAAACATAGCATGTCATCAGGCCAAGGACATAAATGTCATCTAATGACAAAACCGCCTGCTATTGCTGGACAGATTCTCTGAATATTTTCTATTCAGTGATCTGAGACATCTGTGCTTTTGTAGCAAGCCAGCCACTTAGTTCCCACCCAACAGGCTGGTGAAGAGTTTTTTTTTTTTTCAAGGTACACTGGAGATCTACATTGCCCATTCATTAAAATTTCTCCATAAACATTGAAAACCACTTTACCGTCAGTAAGACAGTCTAGTATGATCACAACTCTTTCAAAAACAACACTGGATACCGTCTCCCCGGGATGATTACCTTTACAGCCTGAAATGTGGCTTTGAGGATAGAGACAGCTTTCAATGCTCCCCGTCATATCGGTCTATTTTATCCCAAGCACTCCTCCTCCCCGCACGCACACATTTATTTTCTTGACCAATGTGTTAGCCAAAACCAGGGGCGACATGGAGCACCCCTGAGTGTTTTTGTGTTCACTCCTGCCCTCCAAACCCACATGAACTTAAGGTGAGAGGACAGTCTTAAATGCCAAACTTACCTCAGGTGGATAAGGAAAAGAAATAGCTTTGATATGCTGCATTTTTACTGAGTGCTGAAAGAGCCATTGGTGCTCACCACCCCGCCAGTAGCACTGTGAATACCACTGGAGTTCTTATAGCAAGATCCCGCATCAACTCCCCAAGGTAAATATCATCTTATGTCTAGAATCAGGTTATGTCCTTTTCGCTTATATCATACAGAGCTAAATGACTTCCTTTGGGCAATGCTGGGATTGCTACTGGGGGACTGTCGTGTCAAAAAGTAGCAGCAGGCATGTGTTTAAAATGTTCAAAAGGTTGCGGTTTCCACTCCTCTACTTGTTTCCAAATGAGAGCAGTGTGAAGTAAAGCGTCTACACGGGCCTGGATTGTTGAAGACTCCTCAGGCTCTCTTTGAGACAGTTTTAAGGGGGTAAAGGTTTAGAGTTTTGAGTGCAAAATCCATTATGACCGTTAATCACCTCATTCCTATCTAAATGGTTTTAAAACCAGAGCTTTAAAGGAGGTCTTGTGTTACCATTCCTGTAAAACACTGGACATGTAAACCACCCACTGACCTTTCCTTCGCTGGAGCTCAGATCTCAAGTGCTGATAGAGTGATGGCTTTGTACCGAAACGACAAAGGTGGGCTACTCACCGCAAAACAGCCTGTGCTCTACGTTAATGCAGATCAGACAAGGATTATCAAGAACATTACATTGTTAACAAAAAGGGCCAACAGTGACAAGCCTCGCTGATATTTGGATCCAATTGTGAGAACGTAACATTAACCAAAGTTAAAGAAGACAGACAGCCTGGCATGCGCAACATTTAGGACAGAGGATAGGCATAATGAGCCTGGCATCGTTCTCAACAGCATGCTGCATTCTGGGAGAGCACTCGGACGGCAGTGCCAGTCTGTAAGAGAAGACAGCTCTGCAGTGCAATTTGTCTTAACCAACCAGGCATGACGGAGCCCTGAGGGCATGTGCAGGAGTTAAATGAGTTGGATCCCTGTGGCCTGACTAAAGAACAGGGTAAATGTCTTCAGCTTCCACAGTAGGTTAGGTGTGATCACAAAACAGGTTGATGTGGCGACAGCTAGGTGATAACAAAGCCCACAACATAACATAGTTTCCGCAATGCATAATCTTGCTCATTTCAGCATAGCAAGGCTTTCTTTACAGTCAGTCACTGGCAAGAAGCTGCACGTCATATTGTTGACGGATCAGGCTTAGCGATTTTAGCTTCCGCACACTGAGCGGGCTGCTGAATGAGATCCTTTTTCGGATTTAACAGACCCAAACACGGACTTCTTGAACCGAGTGACGTGGGCCAGCTCTGCCTGCCAACAGCAGCCGATGTGGTAGCACACCCCTGTTGTCATTCGGCTCTCAAGGCTCCTCAAGCGTTGAGGCTCAAAAGTTAATGAGCTGAATCTCTGCCCCTGGCACAAAGCTAGCACTTCCTGCAGACTGAGAAGAGTCTCAGGTTGGCCTGCCGTAGCTTTTAAGAGCAACCTTGTCTGTATGCAGAACAACAGTACCTGTGTATTCTGACGTTCTTCTGTGGGGGCGATTGATGACTTGAAATGAGAAGATATGAGGACACACACAAAAATAGGGGCCAAGCCCTTTCACTGTAAAATTGCAGGATGATGATGATGATGGGTCTCATGCAGAGTTCTTCTTGCTTGACTAAACAAGAGTAGTTAACTTAATGTCTTCCTGATAAATTGTAGCATTGCTAATCAGGATGGATGAGTGCAGGAGCACTGCCACTGATGCTTGCAAGCTTACTTTTTGAGATGTCTGTTTATGTGCTTGTGGCCAGAACTGCAGGGGAACCTTTCCATCTGTAAACAATCACACACTGTGCACTATATTTGTTGGATGAATGATGAACCATAATACTATAGAGACAGATCCTCAACACCAACAGTGATTATATATTAATGGATATCGTCCATGAACAGTGAATCATTAGGTTGTTTGGGTCAAGTTTGCAATCTACCACTTGGAGGGAGAATGTTTCAACCATTGCCAATGACTTTTAACTAACATCTAAGTCATTTATACATTACCTTTAGCCATTTCAACCAATTCACTGCTTTAAGATAACCACTGATCCATTACTTTTAGATGATTAAACTACGTATCCATGTCTTTTAGCCATTTCAACCATTTATCCATTAGCAAATTATTTTGCTTACTTAGCTTTCTCTACTTCCAACTGTCTTCATTAACCGTTTTGACTCAGGTCCTACCGTTTCTTCACTTTTGTGAAGCTGAAAGTTGCAGCTACTTCTAGCTCAACATGACGGCTCCCGGGCGAGATTTCACTGCACAGCTGTGGTGTCTCATAGTAGAAATAAAGGCATTAGGTTAAAACCAAAACTTAAGTCAATAATTCAATTGTTTATAACTTTATTCAAGGTTCCATTAAAGCCATTGTACAAAACAGAGTTGCAATAAGAAATACAGTTTGTAGTCCCATTTTGCTACATAAGAAAAACAATAATATATGTTAACCCGTTTTGTTCAGCTGGTTTACATTTACCTCAGATTTGCTTTGGCAATACATTGTGTTCACAGCCCACATGCTGTGTTCCTGTTGATGCCATATTCTGAAGCCCTGTAAGTCATGGCGGTGTTGACGTTGGTAAGAATGTGATGTTCCTGAGCACACTGTACTTGGCTGTTTGTCTTGGTGGCGGTCTGAGGCTGCTTAATAGCGCCGCTCTGGCTCTGGAAGAACGCAGAGCTTCTAGATTGATAAAATATCCCCGAGATCAAGCATCTGAGGGCCTTCAATTTATTACACATGTCCTCAGCCTCCCCGGTTCAACCCTGTGATCAAGTGCCGCCCCTTGATCACCCATGGAGAGAAATACCACACAAAAGCCCTCTTCTGTCTTCTGAGGGTCTTTGTTGTTGAGTGTGAGAGCTAGACTCTTGAAAATAGATAAATAATGTCTATAAGCGTTGATAAGAATGTAACTGAAGGAAATTCTAAGAGAGGCTTCAAGGCTCTTTGGTGTACAGAAAGAGAAGTCTGCTTCCCAGTCTCACATCTGGTCTTTAGAGAGTTCATTACTTTTAGGGCTTATTGAGCCATTAGCTTGGGAGAGGATAAATAGCTGTTGACGTGTCATTAGAAATTAGCGTGCTGCCATGAAGTTTACTGCGAGGGTTATATGGTCATCAACTGGCAGTGTTATACCAACCTGATGAGGACTAACGGGGCAAATTCCAGTCAAATGTAGCACATTAAACTGCCATCAGTGCACAAGAGGACACCACTTCTCCTTGACCTCGTACACCACTGGTTTCAATAAATCTACTGATGTACACAATCACTGAGAAGCAGCTGTTATTTGAAATAGTTTCCAGTCTGCTTTGTGTCTTTGTGTGTGAAGACAGAAAGAAAGAAGATCTGACTTCTGACCTGCCAAATCCCTTCTGTGAGAGGAATAAATTGGCTAACATGGAGTAGACGAGGAAGTGCTAGAAAATCTGTTAAAGCCTCGTTAAAGGCAGGAATCAATTTCTGTCAACAAAAAGCCCTTCACCACACAACCGCAAACCTGCTGTTCCTCTATCATCGACGTTAATAAGCACTTCATAAGTCAGCAACAGGCATGCAATCTGAAGTGACATGTTATTTTCTCCTTGCTCTTTTTTTCCTGGATTGCGATCAATGATTTTTTTTCCAGTTTTTTTTAGTAAAATCACGCGAACTCAATGATGAGGAACGTGATGTGACGTGCATGTTATTTAAGGCAAGAACTTTCCATCCGTCCGTTTTTCGCAGCATACGTTAAATGGAAAACAACCGTATTTTATTAGACTATAAATGTGGTCGCTAACAATTGTAAATAATTACAATGATTCAATGTAGGCTACAGTCTGGCAGCACATACTCTCCTCCCCAGTCCCCCCCGCTGGTCTCTGCAGTCTGCACTTAGCGCTGCTTCTTTCTCGCGTCGGCCACTCAGTGGGAGACATCAACATACAGAGTGTAGCATGAGCGGGTCAAAGGTCAGGAACTCAGTGGTGCGGGGCCTTCTCTACTGAGATACTTGGTCAATCATAAGGCTGTGCGTGAGTGGCAGTTAGCAGTGGGTCGGCACACCAAGAGCATGCGAGTGTGAAGTGTGATCACTGTGCGCTTGTGTCTCCTTCGTCTGCCAGACCCCAGCTGCGCTGTGTGGTATCGACATCAGAGAGAAGTTCAACAAATCATGTCTGTTAGGTTTACAGACATGCCACTGATGCCCGACTACTTTTGTACTCTCTACAAGAACTCTGGGCTTTGTATGGCTAACTTGTTGTGACACATCATGATCAAGGGTTTTTGGTCCTTCATTTGGGCATTTTCCCTGCAGTGTTTTCATGAGTGATTAACATATATCCTCTCATAGTACTGCATGTGCTTTGGATAGAAACGTCTGCCAAATAACGTGCTGTGTGTTAACTCACGTGTGTAGCGTTAACAAATCATTGATTTTGTATAGACTGTAGAATTATGCAGAGACATGATTGCTCTCTGGCGCTAACAGACAGCTTGACAACTCAAAACACAGATGCACGCAGATGTGCCCTGGTTGTCCGCCAATAATCATCACAGGCAGCATGCTGTTTTAAGGAATTAATACCAACATAGTGGTGAGAGTCATGGCGTGAGCAACAGTCCTTTGCGGAAAGCGCCTTCTCTCACTTTGCAAGTGCCCAAAGCCACAAGCATCCCTGAGTTACATAACAGTCCTGTTGTGTGGGCGTAGACTTCTGTCTTTTTTTTGACTCAGGTCATGGACAGCCACACAGATGGACAATAAAATGAGGTTCCAATATCCTGATAGCATTCTCCACGGCAGAATCTTCATAGGCTGATAGAAGGGAGACTTGATCTGTGTAAGTGCATTTCCAGGTTTCGAAATGAAGAAAATGCTCTGAAGGGAATGAGGTCTGGTGTCTGCCAGACTCATGCTGTTTATGTCTACGGTCAATAGATTATTCAGGCAGCAATGAAGGGACCTACAGTACATCTATCTGACCATGTCAAGTTAAACTAAAAAACTGAAGTTACACTATAGTGATGATGGTTTTGAAGACAGGACAAAATGAGAGATCAATTCAAACAAATTATTCAAACGCATGTTTCATTATATACATTTGCAGTAGATGATCATCCTAAAGTGGTCTTCTAAATGGATAAAACGTGAAAGGATTCACTAAATCTTAATTTGAAAAGCTGAATGAATAGGAATGAAAACGTCCTTCATCAGTGCATGATTGGTGTGACGCAGCAAAAAAAATGTGCTTGTCTGAAGTTTAAAGTGCATGGCCGTCTTCAGAACCAGGCAGAGAAGCCGTGCTTTTCCTTCTCCACCCATATGCTGTCAATCACCTTCCCATACTGGAACACAGAAAAAGGTCTTTGTCATGACTTGAGGCAATACTCTTTGACCTTTAAATGCATCCTTTGCTCTACTTGTGTGCATGTTCCTCCATGTGTGCTCACCTGGTCATCGGAGACCTGCTCCAAGTAAATGTGGGTGGCATTGACTACTTGCATGCGGGTGTAGCCGTAGTCCGTGCTGCGGAGAGCGCTCCATCCTTTGGGGTTTGGATTGAACTTGTCGGTCTTCTCCCTGCAGCCCTGCAGAGGAACCGACAGCGATTAAACTGAATCTGTTAGCGATGAGCCGCATGCATTTCTCCAGCTCTGTCCACGAAGCCCTGTGTGACTACTTCACCACACAGACTTCACTACTGTGGCTGAGCCTCGGTGCGAGTCTGGCCGCATTTTGATATGCCGATGACTAATCCCTCTGTGGTTGGATGACGAAGCACGCACCGCTCACCACATCAGAACCCGCTTAACCAGAGGAACAGCTGGTACTAAACTCATGTGGCAGACCAATTCTTGCACAGAAAGGACTGCGAACAATACATAATATTGTTTTTGTATATGCTGCTGTCAATTTATGCATTGATCTGTTTGTGAAAAGGTAAACAGTGATGCAGCGAAGTGAAGGTACTTACAGCAGAGCCTGTGATGATGTGTACTGGAGCTTTTGGGTTCACATAAGGCTGCTCTTTGCTTCCATTGTGCACCTAAAGAGAAAAACATCCGTCTCTTTCACTGATTCAAAACAAAGGCTATAGATGTAAGCATGTGGTGAGTTAAGAATGCAGGTGCTGACCTTGTCACCGTAGACAGGCCAAAGCCTCTCATATGTGTGCTCATGTGCCCACAACTCCACATCCACTCCTGTGAAAAATATCTGATAGTCAGCAACCTTCCATAGACAAAACATAACTTTAGCTTTCACATTTTGCTGTGTGATCTGATGTTTCTCAGATCCTCTGCCCATTTCATTTTGAGATGTCTCAGCAATGTTAACAAAAAGCTTAAAATCAGAGCAACTAAAACTTTCAGAGTTGCACCACCATAAGTTCAATAATTAAATGCAACAAACAAAAGCCTGGGAAATATAATACAGGAAAAACATTTTGCAGGGATATCAGCCAGACCAAAGGCCTGCTTTTTTAATAAAGGATGTTTGGATTGCTCTGCTCTCTGCAACTGTTGGGCCATTAGTCTGTCTGAGTTTGCTAATCTGTAAACTTAAACACCCATTAGCAGCACACAGCTGGTTGTCAAATAGAGACCGTACCATAGCGGTAAAATAGATCCTCTAGACCCGGAGCTGGCGGTTGGGTGTCATTCCGTCCCAGTCGGACCTGAGAAATAACAGGGAGGAAAGAAGTCAGCATGATCTGGCAGTAGCGTATGAAACACTACCTGCCACCTGAAACACTACCTGACAGAGCCCCATCATGCTTGTGCCAGCCTCAGTGTAAACCGAGCCAAGTGCTGAGGGAAGTAAGTCTAAGTGGAAAGTAATTGGTCCAAATTACAGTGATTATGACAGCATACCGTGAATTGGCTTATTATGGGCTGCGATGTGGACTGGCCATCCAGCGGTAATTCAAGTTTTCCTACAATCCTACGAATACCTTTATGATGATAAATTAAAACCTTTACCGACACAAATGTGCTGCTCACAAAAGAACACACTGCAAAATAAACTATGAGAGCTTTGGAGGCAATCAAAAGTGTTTAAGGTGATGATATAATATATTTTTGGTAATAAAATGTCTGCCATCAGGAATGCAGCTAAGTTATTACAACAGGAATGTCCACACTTGAGAGCAAGCAGTAGCCTCCTGCTTTACGCAGCTTCTCTTTACTTCCTGTTTCTTATAAATAAGTTTAAAAAAACGACCTGTCATATAGAAACATATAGGATTCTGTGGTTTACACACATAGGAGTCAAACCGAGTACAGTCGTCTTGGTCGTCATCGGAGCAGTACATGGGTCTGTGTCCCATGGTGATGATCCATGGACGCACGGCTCGGTTCTCTGGCCTGTTGGCCTCCTAGGTTGGGAGAAGGAAGTGGTAAAAAGCATGCATACATCATTGCGTGCCACACTGGGATAGGAAGACAATTTTGTGTTGGAACAGAAAGTGGAATGCGTAGATTTATATCTATAATGGAAAAAGAGAGGCGGAGAGCAAGTGTGGAAACAGAGAACACTTAGCCAATCGTCTACACGTGTAACTGGTGCGGTCATTAACCTCGAGGTCTTTCATCAGCCACTCGTACTGCTTGAAGATCAGCTCCTGGCCGAATTCGAGATAGAAATAAACCTCAGTGGAGAGGGAGATGATGTGTGCTGACCCCAGGTTCCAGCTGCGGACACACATCGTTAAAATGATACACAGTATGGCCCAGGAGAGAAAAGCATGCCGAAAGTCAGCGGATAAGCAAGGCCTCACTTTAAACGCCAGATAAGTGTGAATAATACTCTCAAATCCAGGCAATGTTTCGTCTCTGACATTCTGCTGCTGAATGCGGTGCCAGGTCCACTTGAGGGAATAACCTCCTCGCTGTAATAAGAGTGCTTACGTGTTCATCCTGCAGCGTTAATGGAAAAGCATAAAAGCATGTGTTCTGTACATGTGTGCTACATGTTATGAACTGAACAGTTTCCAGTAGCAGTTGTGGGATTTCAGGTTGCCTCTCCTTGTTGCTAACCGGCTCTCATCCAGCAGGCCTGTCTGCGTCTATAGGGACTGATCAGTGGGCAGCTGGCCTGTGGTCTAGCAAGGTATTATCTTACTGTCTGAGAAAAGGTGGTCTGTAGTGGACTATGAGTCACCTACTTAGATGTATAGCTCCTTTGTACGGTGCCCATGTCCCTGAGATAGGAGAGCGCTCCTAAGCTGCAAATTCCTCTGGGCTGCCTCTTACAGCTCATTAATGCGTTCTGAAATACAGTAGGAGGTTTTGGTAAATCTTCCCGTGGTACTTCACATGGGGCCCAGGTCGGAAAATAAATGATTTCTCTGCAGCTAGCCTTCACTTTCATCGAACCAAAAACTGCTGGTTAAGCACGTCAAAGCACGTTAACTAAAGCAACAATTGACTCCGTCAGATATTGTGTTGTTCCATAAAGCCAACATATTCTGTTCTCTCTTACCTGTACCACAGGCTTTCAGTCTGGCCTGGCATGCTGAAGCGATTCCTGTAGTTGGAGAAGTTACTGCAGACAAAGAAGGTAAGAAAAAAGAAAAAAGACGGACTGATCATACAATCTAGGTTCTTTGACTGTGAAAAAAAAAGCAGCACCGACACACAGACTCATGCTCTCTCTTTATTTTGTGGTGCAAACACAATTTTCATCTTTGATATGCGATATAATTAACGAGCGTTTCTTAAAGTAACTGCCTAGTTTCGGTGCAGTTCTTTTGTTTCACGTCACTTTTCTGTATTCACTTCAACCTCGTAGAGCACTCTGGGTGGTAAATCATCGGATAAAGATGACCATCAAGCTGTGGTGGTGACATCTGCTTCAAACTTCAGCTATTCTGAGAAACCGTACAATTTTCTGTCGCCAACATATCAGTGGCTGCCTATCCAAATTAAAGGCTGTAGAAAAACATGCACGTAGATTCTGTGACCTCACCCTATAGCTTCCTGATAGGAGGTTTTCAAGCTTAGGATCATGGGCAGATAATCAAACTTGGTGCGACGTGGGGTGTAGCCGAGAGACATCATGGCTGAGCGCACTACACTTGTCAGTCAAGAAAAAAAGGCTGTAAATAGATGTAAATATACATCTCTAAAAACCAGGGCATCCTCTTTAAGGAACAGAATCATTTTAGATTCAGCGGCCATTAGAGGAATCAAAGCTTAACTTAGGCACCACAGCGGTTTCAGCACTGACATGTGGTAGTTCCTACTTGATGCAGGTACAATAAGTTACTTGCAGTTATCTTTCACTGCTGCCATAATCTCCACCACTCATTTCTAGACTGTTTGCACGGCACCAGACGACAAAATCATCAAGAAATACTCAAAAACATCCAAGAGCTCACAATCACGCACGCACACTAAACCAGCACTCACCAAGTATTACAATGCGAGCACCGTGCAAAAGGAGGAAAAACTCTTTCATGGAAAGGTCTCCCTCACGCCAATCCGCCAGTCTCTCTTCACGGTGTTTCATTTCAGCATGAAAGCAGGAGCCAATCTCAACGGGCCATTAAGGAAGCGAGGTGAGGTGAGAATGATTGTTTTCTTATCTTACATAAGGGAGGAAAAAGTGGAGTATTCTGGACTTCATAATGTAGGGTTAGGGGTAACTAGAGATCAAAGGCTGGGGGACAGGGACACAAAAGGAGGATCATAAGAGACCTTTACTAATATGAATAAGTGTGGTAATCCAGCAGAGGCCAGTTTGTGAGCTGTGATCTCTCAGGTGTCTATCATACTATTATAACCCAAAATCCAGTTGCTACAATTTCACATTTAACTGTTGATTACTTGGAAAGTATTTGAAACGAGCATCATTGCATTTACAACAATGTACAGTATATTCTGATCCAACCACACAAAGCCATGATAGCTAAAACAGAGCTAAAGGGTGAGATCTATTGCTAAATGATCTGACGTTCTCAGTCATGGTATTGAACCAACAACAGTCATAAGATGGGTTCATACTCCCATCTTGTGGCTAGGACGTGTACCGGCAACAATGTACGGTGATCTGGGAAAACAGTTAGTAGAGCTAAACAATCAATTTTGTATCCAGTTAAATAATAAGAAACACTCTCTAGTGATATAACCAGGCACCAGGCATAACCAGGCCTGTGGAAATAAAGTCAACTGAAGGCTTTAAAGTCTCTCGTTTTGCGGCCTAAACGTGGAAAATCTGGTACAAACATGTATTTTATATTTGTTTCATTATTCTGCGCTATGAGAGTTCAACGTATCTTCATCTGTAACAAAAAGCATGCTTATTTCCATGTGGGTTTGCTTTTCCATTAAACCAAGATTGAGATAAACATCTGGTGGCTGTCAAGGTCAATGAGAACAACTTAAACTGACCCAACAAGACACCCCCCCACATCATCATCTGATGAGCCTAATCCAGGCCGTTACAGAACTGAAAGGACCCAGTTGAAGTATTGAGGAAGGGAAATGACTAACTCCCATCACAGGACAGCAACGGTCATTTCCCTGTCCCTCCGAGGGGCCGATGAAGTGTATTGTGCTCGGCGAACAAAGACAGTCTTGATTGGGGCCTTAGCATCCTCTGTGGATCCACTGCTCTCATCCTGCTGGAATGCTGAATGAAAACTTTTGTGGTCAGCAATGTTTGAATTGCCTTTCACCCATTAGGTTTTGAGGTTGGAAAGAGAGATGAACAGAGACGTATAGTGAGAGGGAGCACAGAGCAGACAGCGAAGGAAGAAAAAGCAGAGGCCAGCTGCTGGGATTCTTAACAACACCACAGAGCAAAACACACTTTTTACATATAGGAGAGGGAGAGAGGGGAGCTGGATTTCTGGTTGTGTAATGCAGCGAGCTCTTTCTTGATATCAGGTTGCGAAGCCAAGAAAAAGAGACTACTGTTAGCAGCTCCTTAATAAAGGCCAGGCAGTAGTCACATTTCACATGGCAAGGCCAGGCGAGGACTGTCTCAGTACAGCAGCGGCAAGTAAATATTATGGTGCAAGATCAGGCAGCTCTAAACGTTTCAAAATGCATAAACACACACGGCTGACTCCAGCAGATGTGCTGGGAATTTAGGGACATTATCTGCTAATCCTCGGGATGAAAAGTATCTGTGGCTTCTGAAAGCTTTGCTCTCTCTCTACATTTTACACATTTACAATCATCTTGTATCATCTTCAACAAAACATTGAACTGAACTTGAATATGTCCCCCGGATAAATTATAAACTACAATTCATAGACAGCGGTACATTTTTGTTCCCTATTAGGGTGAAAATATAAACCAACCTGAACGATTATTTTAGTGGGGCATAATAAAAATGCTAAAGGGACAAAGACGCAATAAAAATATGTCAGAATATAAATGTACAACAAGGCTGTTACAATTTGTTTACGGCTACAACAAATGATTATTGTTATTACCAATAAATCTGCAGATCAGATCAACCTCAACCAATTAAACAGTCTATCTATAAAATGTCATGAAATAGTGAAAAATGCCAACCGAAACACAATTTTGTCTGGCTGACTGACTTTCTAAATTAAAAGATATTCAATTTTATTTAAATTTCCACCCTGGTGCACGATTTCTTGTCATTGTATTGTAAAAAGCATCAAATCCTCACATTTGAGAAGCTGGAACCAGCAGATGTTTAGGATTTTTTTTAAATCAAAAATGATTTAAATTGTCCAATCAATAAATCAGCTAATTGTTTCACACGTTTCTGCATTGTTCTCTCCTCGCTGTCCTGTCTCTCAGTCCAGAAAATGACATTAAATGTGAGCAACGCGTTCAGAGATGATGAGTCAAAAAACGCAGACAGAGTTGGTCTCTGGGACCTGAAAAACAGATAGTGAGCTGATGGTTTCCAGTCAGATAAAGGTTTGTTTTGGAGAGCTTTGCCTTGTTGACATGCTGGTGGTTCCTGACGCCGCTCCAGCCTTTAAAGACCAAAATAGCTCCCATCTGTTCAAACTGTACAGTGAGGAGTTTTCAGCAGACCAATGTGTTCTTTATGGAAAATCTGCGGCACACCAGAAAGGTTGTTTTTCAGGGTTTCACCCCCCCCCCCCCCCACACACACACATATACACATAAAAGAGCACGCGCGCACAGCATTTACAGTAGCCAATTCTGAATGCAATTTGTCATGAGGTGTCTGGCAAGCTTCTCTCACCAATATGGATGTACTGCTATTTTTGCCCAAAACCCATTCATCATACTTTTGCCCCGAAGCAGAATGTGGCATAAAATGTAAACAGAAAGGAAAACATTAGCTAATCGAAAGCAGAAGACAGACAGGAGAGAGTCACACACCTTCCGAGTTCTCCCACTGACTACGAATGTCACTGTTAAAAGGTCCAGTGTGTACAATTTTGGGACATCTATTAGCAGAACTAATGTTTATTATTGTGTTTTCATTAGAGTATAATCAGCTGAATCTGAGAATTGCTGTGTTTTCATTAGCTCAGAATGAGCCCTTTATTTTTACATAGGGAGCATGTCGTCTTCAGAGTCCGCCATGTTTCTATAGTAGCCCAGAACAAACAGGCTAAACACGGGCTTTAGAGAGGGCCTTTTGCGTTTTTATGTTACCTGAAGGCCACCGTAGTCCTCCAAAACTGCAGTAGAGTGACCCACTTAGTGCAAAAGCTGTGGCACCACGAGCCGTGACCTCCTAAAGTTGTGTCATTATCGTAAGGATGGCCTCTGAGCGAGGTGAACGGCGTTACCACAGCTTTGGTTGGCGGCTCACGTTACTGCAGTCTTGTAAAGGGAGAGGTGAGAGGAGGGACATTCAATAGGTGGCAATCTGCAACCACACCACTAGAGGCCAGTAAATCCAACACACTCGAGGAAACAACTCTACACTGAACGCGAGTTCATATAATATATAGAAATTTAGAAATTAGCTTCCACCTACTATGTAGATTCGTGGTTGCCTGGACAGGTCATGTAGGGCACGTAGGCTGCGATGGACTGAATCTGCCTCATGAACTCATCTCCGATCCTGGCATTGTCCTGAAACAGTGACATTCAGCTGTTAAACATGACGCCAAAGATTTTACTTTTTCTCCGTTTACTGATTACTTTGATTGCTCTATTTTCCAGATAGCTGCAGGAATGTATCGCCTGTAGAAATAGAAGTTTATGGTGACAACACACGTCGGTGGGGCCATAAAGTGTTGTCACAGTTCCGGAGAAGTATCTGCTGGCTAGTTAGCTAGTTAGCTAGGTAGCCTGTCCTTCTCTGGATGAAGCATTAAGTTGTTACATTTTCTCTCTACCCTCCGTTACGTTACTACTTCACTGCATAACCTCATCTCAGTGAGTCGGCGACTTGCCAAAAGTCAATTTAGTTAATATGCAAGTTAGCCCACGACAACGGTCACAAAGGCAACGGTACATAAAAAAGGCCGCCACTATGACCATCCCGCAACTTTGATCTGAATGGAAATGTCCGTTCTACTCCTATTCTAGCTCTATGGTATAGTTTATCAAACAAACCTTACTGAAATCATAGACATTTTTGTCTTAGATAAGCCAACACTGGCAATGCAAACACGTTGCGGTTAACGGCTGTAATGATGGCTTCCACCTGCCACACACATTAATGACCTTTCAGACAAAATTCTCTCTCTGTTCTTCTATTTATAATATCAGTGAAGCCACAGGATTTACTTGCACATTCCAGCTAAAAAACACAGCTTGGAATAATTATGGTTATTAATGTGTGCAGTAGTAGTGCTGATGGTATTTAACATTTTTCCCTTTTTGAAAAAAATAAGCATGAATAATGCAAGAACTCATTTTAGAAAAATGATACAGGTTTCCAAGATAAATTTGTGCTAAATATCACAGATGACAGTTGGGAGGTTTTCAGATGAGCAAATATGTTATTGAGACTTAAGATTCTGCGTTTTGAGTGACGCTTATTTTATTTAAGAAATACTTGGGCGACATGACCCTGACTCTCGTCTTTCACCGCAGGCTTAAGGCATTTCAGAGTAATGCTAATCATAAGCCGTGTGTCTCAACCACAGCTGAGGGCCTTCATATCCACTTATAATAAACAGTGGTGAGTCTTGAGATGGGGGGCAGTGGCGAGAGGTAAAGTGGCTTATCTCATCTGTCATTGTGGAATTAAGAGGAATAGAAGAGTGGCTTTAAGAATATACGCTAATGTTGAAAGAAATTTGCTGTCAGTTACCTTTACATGGGCACAATTGTGATCAAAGTTTATGATATTGAAAAGACAGAAGAGTGAAATACCTCATGCATATCGTAGGCAAAGTCACCTGTAAAACATAATAAAAATCAATGAACGAAAGAGTTTGGTAAGATTGCTCTCCCACAGTAACAACAATAGATATATCTGTGCATAGTGCCAAAATTAGTTTCCTCCAAAAAGTTGTGTTTACATCTTTGTCATAGGAAATATGCATTTAAAGGAATAGTTCAACATTTAAGGAAACACGCTTAGTAGCTTCCTTGCCGAGAGTTAGATGAAATCGATTCCACTCTCATGCATGTACGCTAAATATGAAGCTAGTTCAATTAGCTTAGCATTAAGAATGGAAACAGCTAGGTTCTATTTAAAGAATTACGAACTGTAAAACTTGTAAAGTGGCTGTAAAACAGTGTTGAACGGGGTGTTTCACTTGAAAAGACACCAAAAATGTTAACGTTATTTCATTATCTTTTATTAGCCATCAAGCTAGAAAGCCAGAGATTCAGTCCGATTTTTAGGCGAACACATTTTGGCACAACCCAGACCAATTATCTGTTTAGCTTCTGCTTCCCACAAGTGTTGGAGCGAGCAAATGACCGGCATCCAATCAATATTAACATATTAGTAATACATATATTTGATTTATGTTGGTGTAATCTGTCGCAAGCTGTGCCAGGCATCTGTGGATTACTGACGCCTGAGACAACAGCTGATAAAACAACGCCTCTTTGCTGCTTAAACAGTGCAAATTGTTGCAGTATTTTTTGTATCAGTGTCGAGCTTACCGATGTGCAGGATGACGTCGTACATGCCGAGCTGCGTCTCCTTTTGCAGTCGAGCCAGAGACTGAGGGTTCTCATTGCCCAGGTCACCGTACAGAGCGAATCTGGGACTGAAGCTGGTGCTGTCGTTCAGAGCGGTGAAGGAGAACACATCGCTCCAACCCTCATCACTCCCACAGTGGTAGACTGAAATTACACAGGTTGAGGACAAACTTTCTGGCATGAGTTATGTTGTGAGAGAAAGTCAGTAATATTAAAGCTCCACCCACCATAAGTAGCAGCAGGTTTGAGGTCGGTGAGAGTGACCCTGTGGATGTACATCTTTCTCTTCTCCTCGCCTGAGTCCACAAACAGCGTCGCGTGCCCTTTGCTGCTCATCTCAAAGAGCCGACCCCCCAGAAGACCGTACTCCACCTGGCTCTCTGTCTCATTGAAGGTGGTCCAGGTCACCACCATAGAACCTGGCGCTCCTGTGAAGAAAAGCCCAATATTATTGGAATCGTGACGTGGAGCGATCTGACAGGACAACTGGATTCACTTACTGGTGCGTCCATGAAAGCCAAGAGGTGCTTATGAAAAACCTGACTTTGCACAAGAGTTGCGCTTTTGATCTTGCCGCTGGCAAAATATAATAACCATCAGAGAGCCGAGGTAAGCTGACGGCTGGCCAGGTATTCATTTCATCAAGACATCAACGCATTTAATGACTACCGCGTTTCACCTTCATGAGGAATGAACAAAAGAACATGTATGAACCAAGGGTAACATCAGCTACTATATATGTACGGCAGCCCAGGCCATTATCTGGTGCCTTTAACCTAAATGACTTACATTGAGTGCACGGGTAGCATTTCAGAGCAACAGGGCACTTCAGCAGGATATGTTGCTATTGCACGAAACATATAGACTTTCAAGATCACTGAAAGTGAATCTGAACTTCAGTGAACTTGCTGCAGAGCAGCAGAACAGTAACAAAACGTCCAGCTCCCCAAATCTACCAGTACTTTCATTGTATTATTGAGTGATTTGTACAAAAAAAATCTGTAAATCTGCAATTCATTTGACTTGGAGACTGGTTTGTACTACTAAGCGGAAAACTGATTCCCTAAATGAAAACACATAAGGCTGAGGATAACAGTTCAAACACTTACCTGGATAAGAGAGGTGCGCTTGCTCAGGCTGGGTCCAAATGGGAGGAACACCAAGCACCAACAGGGGTGCAAGGCTTAGCAAGGCCCAGGCAGTATGAACGGACAGCATTTTAACTAACAACCTGCGGGAACAACAACCTGTTGAAAGCAGCAACACACGCTCACACACACACACACCCAGAAAATAAAACACTCTTGTGACTGTAATCACATGATGTTAAAAGCTTTCATGCCAAGTGAATGACAGTGTTTTGCACAGTCAACATCATACCTGACCTCAGCTCCAGTTCACACAACGCACACGGTTCATGTTTCGGTCTCTGAAGATGATGATGATCAACCCGAATGATGAGAATGCAGAACTGAAACAGCAGAGTCGGCGCTAACAGCTTAGAAAGAGACGATGTGGCCACGAAAGCAGCTGATGTTGTTCATTGTGCATTCAGGGAAGTGAGCTCAAGTGCAGCGGAGATTATCCCACAAGCCACAGCTTGACTTAGATCAATGAAGTGCAAAGGCAAAACTGCTCCTCTGCCTCACTGATCGGAGTGAAGGCACTGCCAGAGTCAGGGCCAATGAAAGAAAAGGCATGCTCGTTTGAGCCAAAACACTCTATCAGCTGATCTCATTTAATAGCTAACTGCATCTGCAGTTGAATGTGTCTTTCGGTTATATGAGATCAGCTAATTGGGATGACCTGAAACCACGCATCTTTTTTGTTTTTTAATTTGCACCATTCATATCTCAATAGTCGCTAGAGGGTGCACACTGCACAGACTGCATAATGAATAGGGTGCGTTATTCTCTGATACAGGGCGGTATTAGTAGTTGGAATCGGATGTTAACTAGTTGGCAGTAGAATCAAAGGGAAGGTGTAACGTTAACTCTGTTGTCTCTCTGCATAGGAATGGAAAACAAGGTGAGTAACGTTCACTTTACACCGTTCGGGATAAATTGTTTCACGTGTTGTAACGCGGTTATATTTTGCTGTGAAGGTTCATAGACCACTGGTTTTTCTATTGAACGTTACATAACTTAATGTTAGCTGTTAGCAGGCGAATACTTACCATTGTTAAGTGTCGGTAAGTGAGCGCTACGTACGTTACGCGCAATAAAAAGCCTTTTTTATTTTGTCTTTGAACTGCACGTACAGTTTAAATATACTGAATACGTCTCAAACACAGCCTGACCCGAATAAGTAAGCTAATGTTAAATGACTAACTTATAACACTCACAACACATGTCAGCTGTTGGCCCGGGAGCAGTTCCTGTTACGTCATTGCACAGAACAACACCATGCCCAAGTGGCTTGTGGGAAATTGTGTTTTGATACGTAATAGCCTGGAAAGCCTGGAAAACTGGAGGATGAAAACTTTATTCTTTTTTTAAAACAACTAAAGACAAAACAAAATGCAATGTAATTGCTGTGAATAATGGTTTAGAGACATACACTATATTGTGATTATCGTATTGGGTTGGCTTGACCACAAAGTCTGTGTGTACTTGTAGATATTTAATTAAGTCTAAAAATATATTAAAACTGATTAAGGCTTCTTTTTCTGTAGCTATAATGGACTCCAACAGTGAGGATGGAGAGGACCAAAATCTTGAACATGACTTACAACAGGATGCAGCCCAGTACAGAGTGACCTATCCTCGTGGGAGAGACACAAAAGATGTGAGCTGGAAGACACATTATAAAACTCAGATGTATTTATGTATGATGGACCTCTTTTGCTGCTTATAATTGTGTTATTTGTCACCATCATATGCAGCTGGATTACAATAAAAATGAGGATTTCAACACAAAGAGGTAGGTCATTGCATGTTTTGTGGCTACATTACAGCAAGTGCGTGATGTGGTTTGGTTTTCAAATGAACGTTTGAACATTTCACCTTGCCCAGGTATCCAGTAAGTCGCTCTGGCAACAACCCAGGTAGAGTGAAGCGGGTGGTGTCCTGTAAGAGGAAGACCCATCATCTGACGGTGACTCGAAGGAAGCAGCTCGGGATTGGGAAAATTTATGATGCTGCAAACAAGGAGAATGAGATGAAGTGCATGCAGGACGTGCAACAAGAGGCATTTGACACGGACCCTTGGGAGTTCCCACTAAAAGTCAATAACGACCCAGAGACTGGGAAAAGTGGTTCTGAACAAGCCGACTACTGTTCACTCACTGAGGTCAGATACACTATCACAGCTCGGACTATATTTCTGTTTCTTGTGTTGTGTGTTTTTTTATGAATAACTGTGATAATCTGAACCAAACAATGTGTTTCAGCTGACAATGGATCATAGCACAATGAATGATGTGCTCTTTGGAAGACATCTGAGACTGAAAGTATCTCAAACATTGTGGCAGAGAAACGTTGGAGAGCTGTTGACCTACTTTCTGAGGTACGTTAGGTGTAGTCTGTTTCAGAAATGTGACTCACAGTATTTTCGCTAGAATTTCAAAAGCACTTCACTGTTTTTGTGCAGAATACAAGACATCGGTGTGTTTGTTGATTTTCTCCCGCTGATTAGCAAAAGGTGAGTGATTTGAAATTTGCAAACGTCTGAGCGGCACTGTCGACTAGCGGAGAAAGTGTTAATATAATTAACTTTTCTCTGCAGCATTGATGAGAACTCTCCCAGGGTCACCATTGGCTGTTGTGTTGACCTCTTTCCTTTAGTTAAGAAGGTCCTCGCCAATCCATACGAAGAGTGAGTACTCCTCCTGCAATGTGGTGTTTTGTTTTTGATGTGCAGTTGAATTACTATAGAATGAAATGCATTGTGCACATAGAGGAACAGACAGTATGTGGAAGGATAATTACAAAAATACTAATAAACGAGTATTGCCTTTTATTCTCACAGGTATCTTATAGTTGGTTTAAAGTGGATACATTCAGTTTTGAAAAACTGGTGGGGGGACCTAAAAACAAGTGGCTATAGTGGATCAACTAAACTCCCGATGGATAAGTAAGTGTTGTTGTATGAGCCGTATGATACATCAGACAGATACATACTGCATACATTTAGTTGAAGTTGTCTCGTCACAGTCCAAATATGAATGCATACAGCAGGGCTTAATACTTGGCAGAATTTGCCACTTTTTAAATATTTGGCCCAATGTGTAGATCAGAATACACAGCCATTGTGGTGAAGTATTTATTCAACTTTGTTACAGAAATTTCCAGGCTTTTAATCAGCAGTTAGCGGAGTTATGGCATCAGGAACCTTTGCTAAAATCTGTTCCCGGACCTGCTGGAGACATGGCAACGGTCAGTGCTGCGTGTATGAATACAATCATTACCACTGCCATTGTTTGTTTTGCATTTTCTCATTCTTCTCCCTTAGGTCATTGACTCCTTCCTGTCTCAACTTACCTGACAGCAACTAAGAGCCAGATAACGGGTCTTTCTCTGGTGGCAGATTCCCAAAAGTGTATTGAATCTTTCGTAAAATCCTTAGTTTGGAGCTGCTGTTGTTCCCACAGATGAGTGGGATTTAGATTGTACTGTACCTGTCCTGAGGGGATATCTGTAGATCATCATGTATTTGTTGGGCTGGCAGATGAACTTGAACAGTTGAAATACTGAGAATGTGCAATATAAATGTAATCGTGTCGTAAATTTGACTTGATTGTCTTTTCATTTAACTATTTACTAGGATGTTGTAATTATGACCATAAAGAGGAGTTTTGTCATTGGTGCATTTTCAGTTGTATCCCATAAACTTAGAGGCTTTCATGTGTGGCTATTATCTTTGATTGTACCACTGATGATGAATAAAGTTTGTATTTTCAATGTTAAAGTGTGTGGTTGGTATTTACATTTGTTACAACCAAAACAAAGATTGTCATCACCTTCTTCTGTGGGAGAAGACAGCGCCGATATGTTTCCAAAGTGTATGTGCTGTACTTTAATCCAACACTGGGCTTCACCTCAAATTAAAACGCGGTTAAATATACTCCTAGATCAGCAGCAACACATTTCAGTTGAACCCCTGCAATTCAATCTCATCTAGACTTTAGCCTCATTCAGTCTTGACGTGATTTAGGTAGGTCACAGATATGGGTTTACAAAGCACCATTTACATCTCACTTTATCTCACTTGACACAGATAAGTGGCTGGTTGGTGTCTGTTATTGAGATGTGAACCTGAGGCTGAAGTCCAGCTGTGACTGGGCAGGAGAAGGCTGTGTGAAAGGACCTGCAATTCAGTGTACTCTCAGCAGTAAACAGCCCTGTTTGCATTCTGGTGCTTTTCATTCAGTAAGTGTAGAGACAACTACAGTCGGAGCGTGGGAGAGGACTTGGGTACAGAGAACTACATATCTGTACATTGCAGCCTCATACAGGGGGCTTCACTGAAGGTAACACTTTCGTATGTACAGTTTTTTTGTATTGTTTATTATGTTCACTGAATTCAGCATCGTATCATGAACTAAACACTGTTGTTGTCTTGACGACAAAGGAAAGTGAAGGATGAAGTGTGTGATCTGCTGGCTGCTGGCAGTGGCCCTGCTGCTGCTCAGTGTGACTGGAGTTGACATGGAGCATCTCCAAGCTGAGAACCTGAATCTCCTTCCCCCAGATGAGCACAACTTGGTCCTGAACCGTGGGATGAGAGGTATGTATAAGTGTGACTTTCACTTTCATTTTGACTTTTCTTTTTGCTGGCTTTGCTTGTTTGATCTCAACACTCTGTTTGCCCATAACTTGTGCAGAATCCTCGAAACTCGAGCTGGCAATAGTGGTTCAGTGTGTAAACAATCCTGTGATTGCATTACCTTTATCTCAGATTATCAGTGTAGATTCTAACTGTGGGTCAAATTCCAGCCCGTAGACCAAAACTGCTCAGTAACTCATTAATGATATGTGTGACAGTTCGTCCCGTGAGGTGATTAGTGTATCTTAGTAACGCAGTGTGTCAGACAAGCAGCCGTAATAGTTTCGCAATTGATCAAGGTTTAACATGCGGGAGACATTGAGAAATAGTGTTGGTGCGCTGTTGCCATCAATGTAATGACTAATTCCTGGCATTGCTGTTTACCACAAGGACACTACCACTGTGAGCGCCAAAGTTTAATGTTCTAAAATTGTACAGTCTGGTAACAAATCAATAGTCGGACGTTTGGTTATTCGTTTTCTTGCAGAGAGTGCAGAGAAATCTGGACATATTTCCTCTACAGTTCTGCCTGATATGTTTATTTACCCAACAGCGCTGCCCAGGGACTGCCATGAAATGCTGATGACGTCTTCGGGCCAGGCCCTTGACGGTGTGTACCTGATCAAACCAGGTGACTCCCCCATCGTGGCCTACTGTGCCATGCAGGAGGGAGGCTGGACCGTGGTGCAGCATATCACCGTCAACAGCAGCGTGAATTTCGATCGTACCTGGGCTGAATACAAAGATGGCTTTGGGGCCGTAACCGGTGATCACTGGCTCGGGAACGAATACCTTCATCAACTCACCCGTGGCCCTGGGCGCTTTAAGCTGGGAGTAAAACTAGTGGACCGAGACGCCGTCACGAAGATGGGGGAGTATGATCCGTTCTTGGTGGAGGATGAATCGTCAGCATACAGGCTGAGGCTGGGGTTGTTCCAGGGCACAGCTGTAGATGCTCTGACCCTGGACACAGAGAACTACCTGCACGACAACCAGAGATTCACCACTAAAGACAGAGACAATGACAACTACTTCCAAAATTGTGCCAAGCTGGAGTTTCAGGGGGTGCCGGGAGGAGGTTGGTGGTACGACGCCTGTGCTGGTGCCAACCTCAATCGCAGGAATGTCATCTACTGGCAGAAGGACTGCAACAAGGAGCGACTGTGCAAGTATGCATGGATGATGGTGAGACCTACGGACACAGTTAAACTGATTCAAAGTGAAAACTGCAAGAAGGATGAGCTATAAGGACACAGGATGTGTGACACTGGGTTTGGCTGACGGCCAAAAGTTTCGTTTTCTTTGCAAGAAACACCACAGAAAGCTGCATCACTCAAACATTCAACTCACCACATTTTATTCAGAAATTCATGGACATGATCACAAAATACTGAGAACAAGAAAATTAATCACAAACTTGGAACACAGTATAAAAATGCAGTAGGGTTTCATCTCTAGCTTTGTCTCCATCAATCACCATGTTAATACATGAAGCAAAGCCACTCATCATTCCCCAAATTGCAAGTGCAGATTTCTTTATTATCACAGTTACAAAAAAAAAGGTTTCATGACATTATAGCTTATGACGCATGTAAAATAGCTCCCATCCAATGCTGACACAAAACAACATTTCACAAACAGCATTTTATTTGTCACAGTACATTACACGTTTGCCAGAAATACAATGAAGATATGATGGCATATTGATTTAACTACAGATATTCAGGGAAAAAAAATACTGTATTACAACGCTGATGGAAAAAAAAATATCCTGAGGATGAAAACTAATAAACTTATAATAAACAAGGTGTACTCTTGAATCCTCCACAATGTTTGTAAACACTGACATTGTTTAAGAAGTTTGTCATGTAGTTTGAGTAAAATAAGTCTTTTATTTTGTAAGGGTTGTGGGCTGGACCAGAAGCGTTCAGTAATATTTGTAATTTAATTTATGGAATCATTACTCAATATTTTCCGCAGACATTTTGCAGGACAGAAAGTGCAGAAGATGAAATGTGAAAACAACGAAGCTGAAGCTATATTCCCTCATCTGACAAATTACAATGGCACATGTGAAAAGGCTTTGATTATCATCAAGTTACAAACTTGACTTAGCGAACAGGTTCTGACATCAGGGCGACATGTATTAGCCCTTTAAAATAAAATAGAAATTCCAAAATGTGCATCTTCAATACAAACACAATACCTACTGAATAAAACTGCATGTGGTATGACATGTTAGGTGTAAGAGCATCAGTTCAGGGGAGGATACCGGCATTTCTTAAAACCAATATAGGGTCTAAATTATTAGATTGGAGCAATGTTATCATGCTCAAGATATCAAACTGCATCTTGATACGAATACAGTACAATATAGAATATCCTGCATAAGAGCGTCCATTTGAGGGGAAAATACTGGTATTTTTAATATTTTAGAATCTATTTACAGTGTCGCTGATTATGTTTTATTTTTGTATTATTATGGACAATTTTATAATGTTTTTCCATTTCCAATGTTGGAGCAGTAATTAACATATACTGTGGCCGACCTACTGATTACTGAGCAACTTAAATTATAAATTGAACCAGCTCCTGGATATAATATTATTTTAATACTGTGTAGAATTCAAGTTCATAAAGCCAAGATTATTAGCACAAACATATAATTTACAGCCATACGCCATCTTAAAAAAACAACAACAGTTCATGTCAGTTTGGAGCTAACCACAGGGTTTTGTCCATACCAGTATAGCTTCTCCTCAATCCTCTTCTTCTTCCACTGGCAAAGTAAGAGCATACGGAAGGTCTTTTGGAAAGTCTTGTTACAAAGGGCGTAGCACATGGGATTGACGGTGCTGTTGACGTAGCACAGCCAGTAGCCCAGATGCCAGAGTGAGAGGGGAATGCAGTCTGAGCAGAAGGTGGAAATAAGCACCATGATGTTGTAAGGCGTCCATGTTAGGATGAACGCCAGCAAGATGGCGCTGAGAGTCTGAGCTGCCTTCCTCTCCTTGATCAGCACCATCCTCTTCCTCTTGGTGATCTGGTTCTTCAGAGTGGCGTCTATGGGCTTCGACGTCGAGGAGGTGGACGGGACGCTCATGGACTCGGCGGAGGAGAACGTCGACGTCGCCATTTTGGTGTCTCCGTTTTTGCTGTGGTGCTCTACGTGAGCTTCTTTGGCCACAGGCTTGAACTTGTAGGACACACACTTGCTGCTCTTCTGGGAGTTGCTTTTGGGTGGCGTCTGGAAGAAGCTATCCTCTTCGTAGCTGCTGAGCTGCTCGCTCTCACTGCCCACTCCAGCCTTGATGGTCTCACAAGCCTGGTTCCTGAAGGAGGGCTGGAAGCCCCCTGGAGACACAGGCCTGTCCTCATCCTCGGACGAGGCATAACTGTTGAAGGTGGTCAGCTGACCAGCTTTGGACCACTCGTCGTTGGTGGCGGCTGCTGATTTGGCCGCATTGCTTCTGCTGGAGGAGGACCAAGAGGCTTGATTCCTGTCATGTGAAGCCGACCTCAATTTACAGCTAAAACAGGATCTGATGATGGTCTTCTGAGGCTGGGGGACCCCAGGGTCAGTGGGATAGCTAATCCCCTGCAGCTCCGCCAGATCTTTGGTTCTCTTCTCTGTCTCCTTGTAGATTCGACAGTATAGGATGGTCATGACTGATACGGGGATATAAAAGGCAGCAATGGCTGTCCCAAAGGTTATCACAGGCTCAGAGAAAAACTGGATCTGGCATTGCCTCTCAGGGACAGAACGTTTTCCTACAAAGTATTGCCAGCAGAGAATAGGTGGGGCCCACAGAATAAGCGACACCAGCCAGGCCAAACCGATCATGATCCCAGCTCGTTTGGGAGTCCGCTTGGCCCTGTAGGTCAGAGGCCTGGTGATGGAAAAATATCTGTCAAAACTGATCACCAACAGGTTCATGACCGAGGCGTTACTGGCGACATAGTCAAGCGCCAACCACAGGTCACAGGCGAGGTTCCCTAAGGCCCAGTAGCCCATCAATATATACGAGGTATACAGATTCATGGAGAAGACACCTATAATGAGGTCAGCGGCTGCCAGACTCAGCAGGTAGTAATTATTCACCGTCTTCAGCTGGCTGTTGACCTTGAAGGAGAGCATCACCAGAACATTGCCCACAATGGTGATGAGGCTGACTATGGCCGACACAGTCGCAATGGTGATCACCTCCCACAGACTGTGGGGGACCAGGTGGATATCCATTGTGCTGGTATTTACAGTGGCGTTCAGGACACCATCTCCCTCCATGGTCTCCTTGTGTTTATTAAAATCCAGCCATGAAAAGAGTGTTTGGATTTGTCATTTTCAGAAAGATCTCCTGGTGAGAAAAGAAACAAAATGTTATTCCTTATCGCTTAAAAATAAAGTTTTAATAAGAGTTTTAATAAGAGTTTATTCGTAGCCACTAGATGAGATCAACTCAGCATGTTGAGCGTCACATATTTGCACTTTGCTCGACACTAAAAAGAATATACAAACTGTGTGTGTTTTTTTATACATCCTTAACAGAATAAATACATAAAACATACATTTGGTATTGCCATTGTTTTCTCTATTATGTTTCAGCTGCGACTCCTGGAAAAAAGACATTAAGCTGTTGTACATCATGCAGCTCACACAATTAAATCAAGTTCATGCAAGTACACGCATATGGCCTGTTCTAGGCAATCTCTGCAAACATCTGTGGCACATTTCAAAAATCCAGGTCATTACATAATTGTATTCCCTGCTCTTAATCTTTGCTGTTATCTTACTAGAGCATAAACTCAATTTATAGCTTCCTAAGACGGCCATTTCTTGATGAGAATATGGCAGATAATTCTGGTTTATTTTAAAACAAAAAAATCCTCCAACAAACAAATGATGGTCGTGATTTCAGTTATGTTTTTGGTTTACTTGTCCGTCCATTCTCTATACAAACTAATCGCTGCAAAGAATCATTAGGAGATGGAGCCCTTCCCAGCATTACATTAATATATATTGAATAGTCAATCAACTGAAATAATATTGAAGAGTGTATTTGTTCTTTCTATCAGTCAAATGTGTCAACATAATTTCCCCTGAAATACTGTAAGAAGAAATAAAGACAAGAAATGCGACTTGGATATAAGTGTGAAAACCAACCTGGGTGCACTCTAACGGAGTCAATACTGTGCATTCAGCCATGAGATTGATGCAGAAGATGCTGTCTGTGCCCAACTTTGAGGTTAGTGAAACATACAAATCTGCCTACATTTCAAACTCACTGCCAGCTAATTCGTCAGCCATGCAACAAATTCCTATTTCTGCAGTGTATACTATTTTACATTGTGTATATTATTTTTGTAGAGTTATGACACTAAAATAATCAAAAATGCAAATATTTTTCTTTGTGGAGAGCCTGTGCAATTCCCTCATCCTGCAATATACTTCCTTCTCTGCAGCACAATACTCTTTAGAAATAGAAACAATTTCTGTTACTGTGGCAGAGTTGCCCATGTGTGGTCATTTCCCTCTTTAAAACATTGCTTGAACACCTAAATGTCAGGAGTCTTTTTGTCTCCAAAGCCAACCATAGACGCTTATGTCCAACTAAGTACATACAGTCATATTGTCTGGTCTTTTCTTAATACGGTTTGGATTTACTAGTCACCAACTAATCGTCACCAACTAATCGTCACCAACTAATCGTCACCAACTAATCGTCACACAACGTGTTTACACTATCAAAGGGATATGTATGTCCAGCACCCACAGGCAACTACACACTCTGCACCAGTAGAGAGCAGCAAACACCCTCCACATATGGAAACTCACAGCACAAATGTTTCCTTCACTGAGGTGGTGTGCATGCACATTTCATCACAGGCTGCTGGACGCACCAATCAATAGTGGCTGAGGGGCTACCCATGCCAACCTGGACATGTGTTCGGAACAAACCCAGGGGAAATTTCTATTGTTTGATGTCTTGCCTTTCATGAGAGCTTTCATGAGAGCTTTTATCAAATGTATTGAAGCAGCATTAAACCCCCTGGGTTTGAGTACATTTGTGTATGTGAATGATTATATTCTGTGGGGAAAGCACAGATTTGTGTCCATTCCAATTATACAGTGTTTGAGCATGAGGCTAGTCTCTGATCCACACTGTCCGTTCTCACGGTTCTCACTCCCTCACTCCTCTCTTAGGAAATACATAAATACAGTACATGGGTATTACGCCATTGGTTTTCCGCCATATATTTTTCTCTGCTTAGAATTAGGGTATTTTCGTGCCATGTTACAGCCCAGCATCTGTGCCCTGCGCATGACCTTCCAAGACCTTGTCATCTCAAGAATCCTTTCTATTGAAAATGACCGGTACAACAGCAGTGGTCTAAACCACCATCAGGGAGGCAGAGACCATTTAATGCTCTCAGTGTGGAGCAACAGTGAAGTTTGGGGAAGATCATCTCTGAGAACCCTTCATGTGGTTTGTGGGAATTGAACCACCTGGCCATCAGCCAGAAGTGGCAAATGTGTGTCTGTGCGCTGGCACACATGTGGACAGAGAAACAGCTTGACACGCCCTCATCCTGCAGTTTCTCGTTGCATTGGGAATTATTCTTTTTTAATTCTTTATCTATGTTTTTCGACTTTTGTCGTACTTGCTTTTTTAATTTTCTCTCACTATGTTTATTGTTATGCACCAATACACCAAAGTGATTTTCTTTGAATGTGAAGACCAATTGGAAATAAACCGGATTCTTAATTCTTCTGCTCCATTCTTCTAGTGTCTCGTGTACTAAGAAGATCTCCCCTAACAGCTCTCCCTAATGCTGAGCTCCTCCTAAAATGTATTGCAATTCAACCCACAATGCAATACTTTGGACGAAGTCCCTACCCGGTAATTGAGAAATAATTTCCTCACTCATTGGCATTCGTTTGACAGTGCCAGGTTAGAGTGCCAGCAGCAGCCTGAAGCCCACACAAATAACATTCCAGTCACTGAGGGGGTCCTCCTGCAGGACTTGGATTTTCCCTTATCTTGTTGTAGAATGGCATTTCATATCACATCACTCAAATCCCCACATCATTACACTGTTTAGTGCAGGAGATGTCATGAATGCGTCGACAGAATTCTCTGCTATGAACAAACCGTTGTTTTGTTCTCATCGTTTACCTCATAATGAGGTCTTAATGGCACATTGGTTTCTAACTTTTTCTTACCAATTAGCTCGCACAACAACACACAACTGTGATGGTGAACATGGTAAACAATTACTGCAACATAACAACCTGAGCAGTATTGTTGTGACCACGTTAGCACTGTCGTTAGCATGTAGCTTGAACATCAAGAACAGCCTCACAGACCCGCTCGTCTTATTGACAATGTGATAAAGTGCTGCAGGAATGAGTCCCAAAACCCAGAAATCAATTAGTGTTTTAGCACTTCTGTTTCCATCGTCTCAAAGTCAATGAGTTGTTCAATGGGTTTTTGTGTTAGATGCCCGAGATAAGGTCTGTGGTTAAAACGGAATGGGAAATGGAAAAATCCCATTGGCTTTCTGTTGAGGGAACCAGTGAGATGCTAACGTCCTGGGTTGGCCTATAAAAATATGTCATCCCCGTATCACTCTATTCCTATTTTGTAAAGATCTATGATGCGTTTTATACCGTAGGGACCCAAGTCAGTGTAGCAGGAATTGAACCAAAATACACCAGCTGGCATAAAAGAACAAAAAGTAAATAGGCTGAACCATCAGTGATTATGTTTGATGGCACAAACAATTATTAATTAGTGATGACAGGCATGTATTTGATAAACGAGGACTGTTGTGTTGCTAAGCCTACACACACACATATTAGAATAGACTTGTTTTACCTCTTGACCTCAACAGGTAGAGCAAGTCAAGCTTGCTAATAGCTTCTAAATCGAAGCAGGAAGCATCTTAATGGTACACTCAGAGCTCAGAGTGTGGGGTAAACATGGACTCTGCGTCGCTATAAATAGTGAATATGGTCTGTTGTGGCCCCTTTACGAACTTTTTATGGATGCAGTTCGGTATCAAAAGGCAGGAGAGAGAGCTTTGTGATGCTGTCTGGGCAAAAAGGCTGTTATTGAAAACAAAGGCAATGCTGAAGCATATCTGGTAGCATATCGCCTGCACTGTGACTTGGTTATGAGAATGAAGAAATGATACCCATTAGTATAAATCAGTGCCAAATAGATGTCTTGCTCTCACTCTTGCCAAGAAAACAAAATCCTCCTCATTACAGATACATCCTAAGAGTATTAGACTACCACCTAAAATATCGTGAGAGCTATCCATAAGTAATGGTCATTGATTCAGTGATTAACAGAGCCTGTGGGCTGTGGGTGAGGACAGAAAACAAAAAGAATCTGCCCTGGGCCTCCATACTGAGTGCAGAGGCGGACATGTTGAGGGGTGGCTTCCTGCAGGTCCTCTGGCACCTGGCCATGAGTGCTCCTGTGCAGTTGCTCCACACACTGGCCCCCACCAGGCCTCCCAGTCATGCGTAACCTTTTTCTATCTACACTCTGCTTTGGTTGCAGCACAGCAGAAACACGAAAGCAAATAGCGTGTGTGTGTGTGTGTGTGTGTATGTGTGTGTGTGTGTGTGTGTGTGTGTGTGTGTGTGTGTGTGTGAGTGGCTTTTGTGGAAGAAAGGGAAAGAAGATGAGAGAAACCAATAGAAGAAGAAGGAGAGAGCAAAAGAGAGGCAAGTCAAAGCAAAGGAGGCAAAGGACACCAACTGTGTCTGCGTGGCGAGTATGTATGATATGCAAATCAGCCCTGAGCTTTTTGGCACAATAGTTCGTGCATCTTGTAGTCAGCCCACTGACCCATGGTTAAGATTCCTGCATATGTGGCGTCCTGGATGAGGACATAAGAAATGCTTGAATTATTCTGTGTCGGGCAATGAAGGAGAATGAAAGAGGATTATAAATGTTCAATGCAAGATCTGGCTCCTACACGTGCAATCTGAATTATTTATCAGTGGGCCAGTGTTTACGGCAAATAAAAGTAAGAATGCACTTCTCTGCCTTTTGTTTATTCAACGCCCAAATGTTTTCCCTCTATTAGATTAAAATAAGAAAAAAAACTTGATTTAGGCTACATCTCGAGAAATGATGGTCATTAAATGAATATTATGATCTGCGTATGGACGCCACAGTGGTTTTGGCAGGTACTTAAGGGAATAAAACGCAAATGCTTAATGTATCGGGGAGTTCTTTTTTATGAGCGACAACAACATTTCATTAATGCCCCATCATTTGGATAATGATCTGGCAATAAACTCATTTGAGTTCTTGGATGAAGACATTTCTAAATATGAGTGTCTGTCGCTGTTTGAGCCTCTCGGTCGATGATATTTCCCAACTCGTAACACACCTAATTTTCTCTATGCTGATGTCAGATTTTTCTGCAAAAACAACGGTAATAGTTTGAATTACCTCCATACTGTTCAAATATTCATTTTCAGTTCAATGGTGGAACTTTGGCACCTTGAGGGTACACACATAAGATTGCTCAAAAACGCATGTACATTAAGCTTCTATCTCAGATTGTTGATATACTTAATCTAGCTCACTATTTGCGAAATTAGAGCAAATGATTTGATGCCGTAGTTTATCCCGGCTGGACAGCTCCCAAACTACCATTGACAATTTCACAAAAAATGAAATTTGAGGTGAAATTGCTGCACAAAAACAGTCAAGTCTATGGGTCTACAATCTAGTCACAATGTCCCCTAACCCACCAAACCATTGCTTCTTTTATGGTGACTACTTTAAGCACCTTTGTACATTTGCTGCAACACCTCCTAAGATCTGTGGGGACTGGATGAACTCGTTAAAATCACGCTTCACCGCTTAATCCTTCGCTTAATCGTGTTTTGTCATTTCCACTTAATCAAAGAGAAAAAGGGGAAAGGCGGCGAGAGCCTTGTGATTTAGCTTTTGAAGAAAATATTGATTGATGAAATAAATTTAAAAAAAAGCATTTTCAAAAACAGGAATTTAAAATTTTTGATACGCAGTTGAAATGATGATACCTTTTTCAGATATTTTAAAGACAAGTGTAAAGATAGAAGAAGAGGGGTGACAGAGAAAATAGGGTTGTGCCATTAAATTGGGTGCACTACTGAGACATAGAAATATGTTGAAGATGGATGTGTATACTATAAAATAGATATGCTGCTGTGTGAAGAGGCAAGATATTTACCGACTTACAGCCAATGGAAACACATATTTCCTCAAGGTATTCATAAATAACTAGAAGGCTTTAAAACGTACCACATATGTGACTAAAAAACGACATCATATACAATCTAATGTACGGCACGTTTCTGTACACCAAGTCTTCCAGAAGAAGGGAGGCACTGCTTTCCAGCAGCACATCCTCCGTTGCTTTCATTACGGTAAAAGGCTACATTAAAAATACATGCAGAGACCTCTCAGACATGCACTTGTGCACACATGATGCTGCATCCCCTTAAAACCAGGTCATGCCTTTGTGCATTCATCAAAAAGTGCATGTTCAATCGCTCGTGATTCTCTGGAGGCTGTGAAACAAGTCACTAATGTAAAGAGGAAGGATAAAAAGATGAACATACTCACAGTTAACTTTCATCAGATCTCACAGTCTCCTGTTTAAGGGCACACTGTGTCTCCTGGCGAGAGCAAAGTTCATGGTTAATTCCTTTGTTTTGCCTGGGAAGCCTTCGGGTCAAGTGTGGCGCTGAGGAGCAGGTTCACAACACAGTTGGAGAGAAGATTGAGGTGGATGGGAAAATCCTGCTTGCTTAACCCCTCGCATGCCAGTAGGGGTCCGAGGGAAAAGTGTGAGCGCCGAGGCAGAGGAGAAAGAGGACGAAGGGCAGGATGAGGGTGTACGCCGGGAGGCTTCGGTCATCCCTGCTCAAGAGGCGCAGAGTACAGCCTCACGTTCCACCTCGGCCATCCAACACGGCCACCGTGCGTCCGGATGAGAAAAGTATTCTCAAGTTGCACAGCATCCTTCCTCAGTCATTCATAAATTAGTACAATCGGCTCAGGAGCCGAAAGAAAGAGGACAGGAGAGAACTTTTCCTCCCAGTGTGAGCTGAGCCGGATGAGCTGCTTCTCAGCCAAGTCGAAGCAGAATGTCACTGAGAGGCTGCGTGACGCCTGAGCCAAGTCACTGCTGCTGCCACTCTGCTGCTGCTGCTGCTGCTGCTGCTGCTGCTACTCTGGCTGACAGACACCGATGTAGCCGACTTTAGCTGGCTGGGAGGAGAAATTCCCATAGGGCTGAATGGTTCATCATGTTTCGGGACAGTGAGCATGCAGCTCAGACCACAGAGGAAGGATGGGGGGAGGTGGCTGGGTGACTTCTAGGGTTCTGTTTTGGAAGGTGTGGGGGCAGGAGGGAGTATGTGTGGAGGTGGTGAGAGGGTGGTGTTCAGTCAGAGTAGTGAAGCCGAGACTTGCTTTTGTGTGGTTTTACCACATAGAGCATTAATTACATCCAATGGCGTGCCTTTTGTGTGTGTTTTACAGAAAAGCAAGAAGAGATTGTGTTTGAACAGCATTGTGGCTATCAGCAAACTCATCTGCGGAGCATAAAACACCCCTGCTGCCTTTGTGCTCTCAAGGGAGCGCGCTGACATGGCTGGACGAGATAAGCAGACTACTGAAGTGACAGATGTTTTTCATTGGGACCTTTTGCATGTGTGTGTTGGTGTGTGCGTGCATGTGGTGCATACAGCATGCATGTCATTGTGCTGATTGGGGAATTATTCGCTTGGCATTCGGCGAGTGACCTGGATTGATAAAAAGTCCTCATATGTATTAATCCAGATGACGGTTGCTGATCCGTTCCGTGAGCTCCCATCAAATCATCAGAGACATACAATAATAGTAATAAATCCAGTTGCTCCCAATACATTACTTTGAATTGTAGAATATACAGAAGGTATTTTCCCTCATTGGATCATGTCAACTTTACTTTGAAGGGTCACACGCCACAAAGGTTGGGAACCGCGGGTCCAATTCATTGAAAAAAAAAATGTATTTGCTTGCAAACTATCTGGATTACAATAAGTAAATAAAATAGTAAGTAAAATGCATTTTTATAGCACCATTTGGGATAAAACGTCACAAAGTGCTTCACAAGAAACAACATAGAATGAATAAAGAAATATAAAGAACGGAGATAGAAGTTGGTAGCAATGATAAAAACAAAGTCCCATGTGTTGTCACACAGACTGAAGAGCTGCAGGGGAAGCTGGTTAGTGGACTATAGATAGACGACACTCCCTACAATACGTCATATTGACATTTGTCATCATGCGGCTCTCACTCTGAAACGATTTTGCGACTAGGTCAGAGCTACATGCCAATGACATGATGGATGCGTTTCATGAAAATCCTGCCACATCTGTTCCACAGAGCACCGTGCATCTCCACTCGCCCCTCCACACTGGCTGACTCTAATCTAAAGCCCTTTCCAGGCATCCGGCCAAGGGACAGACACCTGGCTCATCATTACCGATAAATCGCTGACCGACACAAAGTTTACAGCATAGTCATGTGTTTTATGTGATACAGCCCCACATTAACACTCACACAAAAGTGCAGGTGTGGACACCGACGTGCTATTGCCTTACAAGCTCATTCATATTGAATAAATTCTCAGGATCTGTCTTATTGATTAAATCACAAAAGTCTATTTGAAATAATGTCAGGCTTAATGCGTCATTAACTTTCTCGTTAAAACCAGTAAGTCACATGAAGCACCCGACCTTAAGCCAAAAAATAATGCTTTTCCAATACCAGAAACCTAAAAGTGCTTTTTCTTCCAGGTATCTTTTTTGATTTGGATCATCCTCACCTCATCCTCTCTGGAAAAACAATATTCACAAGGCTTCTAATGATAGCAGATAGTAGGGGCATGATTCAGGCATCCTCCTCTCTGCTCATCTGCATCCTGAAGGCATCGGCTTGCTTTTTCCACAGGTCACTGTCGGATCGCTGCATGACTGTGAGAGAGACAAGATGAGGAAGGACATCAACACAGCCAGAGATGGATTGCATCTGTCCACAGTCCACAGGGGCTTGCTTATCTCCTGACCCAATTGTGCACCCACATGACGGCAAAATAAAGAACATCTGCCTCTACACGTCGCAATTCGTCTATCTTATTGTTACTCTGGAAGTGTGCTTTGGCGTGAAGGTCTGTTCCTGATCTGAAACATGGCGAATGAGCTTAATTTAATCTAATACTACCCTTATACTTTTCTTGATTTGTTATTTGCCAAATTTTTTATCACCATAAACAATAAAGATCCAGCAGGATAACCAGAAACAATCAATAGCTCACTTTGGAGCCTCCTTTAATGTTGATCCCCGGCATGCAGGTCTCTCCACACTGGCTGAAAGAATCGGCTCTTCTGATGTCTTCCTCTCAAGGCTTTGATGTGCAACAAATGTTTATCTGCGGTCTTGCCTGCCTATTCCTTTTTTTTTTCTGTCTCCCTCTGGCCCCAAGCAACAACTCCTTTTTGACATAATGATTTGCCAATACCGTGTACTATTTCAGTGGATTTACTAGCCCCCCTACTGTGGCGCTCGCTTTTATCCCTGAGTATAAAATACTTGTTTCTGAGATGAAAAGATACAAGTGTTCCCTTTTCCAGCTATTTGCTGCACACATACCTTGTTTAAAGCCTTTTGATGATCGTATGACTTTTTAGCAAGTTATCTAATATTTGATCAAAGCTATGCTTAGGGTCATGAATGCATAAGTGCTTACCGAAATTGGAATCCAGAAGCAGTATCCATGTCACTGACGAACAGTAAATGAGCGAGCCACCTGCTACCTACTCTAGGTACCAATCAGCTGTGGCTGGCTGGCACATGAGCTCTTCCTCTCTACAATGCAACTTTAATGTTGCCTCGACAGAGGAGATGAGGTGATCGGCAACTTTGATTGTGCCGCTATTGGGGACTTGTGGTTTGCACTCCTTTGAGGACATCCAACACCGACTCCTCGGACACTCCTGCGTCAACAACAATGACCTTGTCTGGACGAGAACCCAGGCTAACCTGTGCACGTGTGAGCGTGCATGCACTTGTGTGAGTGTGTGTGTGTTGGGAAAGGAACAAGCTGTCACGATTCAGGTATAAAAGGATTGGACCCAAACGCAGGTGCAGAGATTCGGAAGCAGCCGGTAGAGTTCAATTAATTTATTTAACAGAATACCTTATAGCTGGTAGTCCAAAAAACAGGCAGGCAACAGAAGATCATTTAAATACCTAGAACGCTAAACACTGAAAAAAAAGTAAACAGAAGGAGCAAGGCTGGACCGTAGAAACAAGCTACTGAGGCAGTCGACCTGACACTGAAACAGGGAAACACACTAAAATACACAAGGAACTAATTAACAAATGAAACTCAGGTGTGGTGGGAAAATAAAGCAGCTAAGTAAAGACAGATGCAGGAAGTAAACCTGACACATTAACTTTCAAAACAAAAGAGGAAACAGACTAAAGAACCCAAGACCAAAACATAAGCTCTCCTTCTGAAAGCCATTGTGCTAAAGCTTTTGATCACAGCCCATGAAAGTGTTAATTAGTCCGATCATCATCATCATCATCATCATCATCATCAGATGATGATCATCACAGTTAAGGAGCCACACTGTCACCCGGAAAACAAACTGAACTGACCTTCGCAAAGCCCCACTGTCACTAACTAATTTATAATCATCACAAAAAATAGAGAAAAGAAGGAATAAAAGTATGTACTTTTACACAGCAGAGGTGAACACACACCTTTACGATGGCATATTTGCAAAGAACGAAAAATACAAACAAGCTCAGCTGTATAAGTGTTTACTCCCCATTTTACATCTTTGTCCTTGTATGCAGGTGTGCGATACGCGTATAGGTGCTCATGTGCATACTGACGCAGATCCTGTTGAGGACACTGTGTACAGCATGTCCAGACACCCTCCCTTCTCTATCAGGTCGTCCAGTCACCATCTGTCTGAATTATTGGCCATCAAAAAGGGTGTCAAAGCTTCAAATGAGCTCGGCCAATGCCGCTGGAGAATCTTATCAGCAAATGCCAAATTTCTACTGTGTGGAGTGAAAAAAATCGAACACCTTTTCAACCAAGCTTGCCCCGTGCAGCCTAACTCTAGAGAGATAGAGAAGGAGAAGAACAATTGCTAAATATCTGATCTCTCTCTCTCTCTCTCTTTCTTTCTTTCTCTCTCTCTCTCTCTCTGACTCTGTTTATCTGGGCGCTGCCCCGCTATCACGTTGGGCTGGCTTTGCAGGGCTGTCTGTGTCTCTTTAATTATTGTAATTTAGGACCACCCGTTGAATGCCTCCATCTGCCCCTCTCTGAGGTGAAAGATGGAAAAATCCTCAAAAGAGAGAAGGCATGACATCCGACCTTCAGTCGAATAGATCCATCGTGTTCCGTGGATAAGGAGAAGTCTTCACATTGCTTCTTTTAAAACAGGACTCTGTTAATTCATTCATACCCAGTAACTCTGCTTGTTCCTTACTCCCCTGGTGAGATGAATTCTTGTCTCCATCCCCAGGACATTGTTCTAATCTGCCTCATTCACACGCTATGCTCTAATAGGAGGGGCACATCTCTCATGCAGTATCCTGAGGTGTAGTATGTTTGAGTGAATCCACTATTTCTCAAAGTGGAAAATCCATAAGCCGCCAGCTAGAGTTTCTGCTCAGGCTGCTTATGAGAGATGACGGTTGTCTCCATGAGGCGAAGTTTTGCAATTATGTCAGAGGTGAATGAAAAAGATGTTTCATGTGCGCCATTTAGAGGCACAGAATGTAGATTATCATAACAACATTTGGGAAATGTTATTGATCCATGTCCACATGTATTCATCCAAAAAGGTTTACTGTCCAGGCATTAATGTCATTGTTGTATGTTGTATTCTATACATATTATAGTATGGTGTGTTTTTCATATCTATTCTTTCATATTTTAATATTATCCATTTTATAATCATCATACCTCTTTGGGCACCCTTGTGTTGTCAGTTTTATGAGTTATGTGACTTGGCTGCTGCACAACTGTAACTTACCGTTATTAATAAAGTACTCTATCTATGTATATGATTATTTTTATAGTATTACCTCATTTTTTTTTTCATTTTTTTTTTTTTATGAGAGATGAGAAGCTTGAATTAACTCTCAATTTTGTCCATTCGATATAAACCTTTCAGACTGTATATTCAGCAGCCGGTTAGCGTAGCATGATGAGTAGAAGCATGGGGAAACAGCTGGTTTTTCATCAAAAGTTGAAAAGTGAATTCAAGCACCTCTAAAGCTCACTAATCAATTAACTGCTTGGCATCCTATCGGTGACAACGTATTTGGGGATTTTGTTCCCTTTCAGAGTCAGGCCAGCTGTTTTCCCCCTGCTAAGCTATGAGATAACTGTCTAAGTTATTTTTCTACTCTTAACAACCTTCAATCTGATTATTCAATTCAACACTATCGCTGCTCACTTTTGCATCAACAGCATATCTTCTACCCCAGTTACAAACAGAACTTTTTGCTTGTTTTGGAGAGTTAAGCTTGTTTGAGTCAATTGCATCCTCTTGAACCTCGCATGTCTACTTCAAAAAAGAAGAAGACACACTCAAAACAAACACAAATGGTCCAGCAATGTCTTTGGTTGAAATTATATAAATTATTGCTTCAAAGACAGAACACATTGGAGCTCTGAGAGGACACATCACATCAAAGCGCTGCTACATTTGCGACTTGTTACTAAATCAAAGAACTCTGTTGAACAAAGAGAACTTTTCACACAGCAGTCTCTGCTTTCGCGACGATAAAACTTTTTAATTTGAACATTCATCCTACAACTTGTGTTTGTGGCCCGGATGACACCATTACTGTTGATTCTGCAACCAAAAACAGCATGACCCAGTTTAGAGTTTTCTGCCTCCAACAATGAGAACGCCAGCTGACCCACAGGCCTAGTTCAGTATGAAGAGACTTTAAAGCGCCCTGATGCTTCTGTAGCCATTCATAAGAAAAATTCTGCTTATATAACCAGCTAAGCTGTGAGGTAGGCCTGTGATGCTTTTGTGTGATCTGGTGTTGTGTTTGTCTGAGAGAAAGGGGGACAATTTGGCTTCACAGGTGAGTGGTTGCTCTCCATTGACCTGTTGCTGTTCTCGTTTCGACAGCACAGATCTGACATAAAAGAGCGATGTTTAGAGGGCCTCCTCTTAGCGGTTACCTGTCTGCTGACGGCCTGCTGACTCAGATGAAGGGCAGACAGGAGGTGCATGACAAACAGATGTCTCACTGACTCCTGAATGAGAAGTTTTTAAAGTCAACAAATACCAGGTATGCTGTGTGATAAACAACGGAGTTATTAAATGCCATAACCAGGGATACAGTGAAGGCTGCATGTACTGTAAGTTCTATCTCCCCACATTTAATTAGGTATTTTTTAGTAGCATCCCTTTATCAGAGAATCTACCCACATTTACTCAGAGTTCTGAATGCTCCTAAACGCTTCACACTGCTCTCTGGTTGAATGAGGGATTGTTTGTTCCATATATTTCGTTTTCCTTGTTTATTACACATCTTAGCTGTTGTTCCTCTCATTAGAGTCCACCCACTGCCTACTGACACTTGCATTGGGACTGTCCTCTTTACACAAACACTGACGCAGCGCTGCACATCTCTCACTGTCGCACACAAACAAGAAAAAATAAAAGCAACTAGTTCAATGGCCCATCAGTTAATTCAGATAAGGCAGACAAGATGGACATAACCATGGTACAATCACATTGAATTTAAAAATCGATGAAATGTAAAACCAGCTTTGTATGATTGAAGCTCATTTCTTTAACCATGCCTTTTGTCCACTGAATTGAGTATTCACCACAATCTGGTTCTATCAGCTAAACAAGGGAAATTACCTGATTGTTTAAAAGGAATAGTTTAGGAAATACACATACGCTTTCTTGCCATGTGCTAGATGAGAAAATCAATACCACTAGTGTGTCCGTGATATATATGAAACTACCGTCGTCAGTGGGTTAGCTTAGCTTAGCATAGCATACAGACAGGTATCAGGGGGAAACAGCTAGCTCTTTCCATGGGTAACAAATTCCAGCATTCCAGCACCTCTAAAGCTCACTAATTAACACTTGTTCAATCTGCACAAAAGCTATAAACTAAGTGTAGAAACAAAAAGTTGTGGGGCTAGCCATTTCCGTCTGTTTCCACTCCGTGTGCTAAGCTAGGCGGCTGCTCGTGGAAGCTTCAGATTTAGCGTACAGATGTGAGAGTGGTATCAATTCTCAATAAGAAAGCAAATTCTTTTAAAATGGATTCATTCTGTAAACCAACAAGTGCCACATGTTTAATTGGCAACATTTCCAGTCACAATCCATCACTTTAAAACACCAGTTGATAAAGAAGACATAAAAAAACATCTGTGAAAGTGGATAGTAATTTACTTCAACAAATGGTTGGACACATTTATTTGGTGAAATTGCTTTTCCTCTTAGAGGATATAATGTCAACCCTCCAAAAAGGGCTATACAGAACAGAACCCAACAGACACATATAAGTGAGCTACTGCACGCACTTCACACACAAAATGAAAAATACCCTCATGGCGATAGGATGGAGGCTGGCGTGGTAGAGGGAGTAATAAATGAAACAGCCAGTAACAGTGGAGTACAGGGTGAAGCAACAAGCAGCAGCAATATAATGACAAAGCAAAGACGTATCTCATTAACTTGGTTTAATGTGATTGGGAAGTGTTGATTGGTAATCAAAGAGTCAGCTGACGCTGAAGCTCACTGCAAGAGCTGATTCTTCATTAATCATTTGTCTATTTAATCAGTGTTAATGAATAGTCTCTCTCTGCAGCCCTGTTGTGGAAAGAAATCATTCAGGATGAGAAAGAGGGGGAACCCTGACCACGATGAAGATACAAATGGAAAGGGGAAATAGTTGCACATTCGCAGCCACGATGCAAATTATATTTAATAACTTACTTACTAATTGTTAAATTATCAAATATATTTTGCATCGTGGCTACAAATCTGCAACTATTTTTCCTTTACACGTGGAAAGAAGTCAACAATTTTGGGAGAGATAAGACAATCCTCTCATCTTTATCACAAATCATAACGCTTCCAAGTATCCTTTGCAGTTGCGTTCAGAGTTTGTTCCTACTTGTTACACGTCCATTAGCGCTGTACCTCGTAGCAAACATCCCCCGGACATCAAGACATTACAGCCAAGTGCATCAGATGTTTTGAAGCCTTTTAAAACGGAATACCTTTCGGAGGAAATGCGTCTTTGTAAAGAGTTTAATTTCAAATCACTGCCAGGATAGGATGAGCCAGGATTGCTTTTTGCGTGGAGAGCACAGCGTTCAGGAATAAGATAAGAGGCCGTTTCGCAGTGAAATATTTTTCAATCTGAGCAAATGCGTACCGATCATTGGAGAAGAATGTCCATTTCCTTAGATCACTTTGTTGTTGCCATACATTGCCTCTTAGTGTACCGACTTCAAACATTGTTTAAATTAACATTGTGACAGATCCAAAGACTTACCATCAGAGAAAAGCTGCTGCCGGCTCTTGTTTGCGCTTCTTCTTTTTCATTTAAGGCTCCATGTTTGTGCTTTCACTAAAAGGCAACAATGCTCAAACAAGGATTTAGTCAACAACATGTCGACTTACTAAATGAGGAATAAGGCCAGCCACCCTTCTCAGCTTAGAGCAGCTGAGCAAATGGCATATGCACAACTACTGACGGTTCAGATCTACCTTCAGGCAATGCGTTTCCCCCCACAGCTGAACATCATTATACAGAAAACCTGAGGAGACAACACAACAGTAAGAGGGAGAGGAAAAGAGAAACAGTATAATAAAAAACAAAATACGAGGCCCATAGGCATTGTAACATGAATGCCTGAATCACATACTTTGGAGGGTTGGTCTTATTGTTTTATACCAAAAGAATTGTGACAAATTATTATGTTTTCCAAATTGAATTGTTGTATATTTGTCTTGTTTTTTTTAGGTTTAAAATGTCAAACAGCAACAAAAAAAGAACAAGATAGATGGATGGATAGATGGATAGATAGATAGATACTTTATTAATCCCTTTATTAATCCCGCAAGGGGACATTTTTTGCTAGCTTACTGCAATTCTGGACATGCACTCTGGATGACTTCCTTCTTTTTGGCAATACAAACGGGTGCCGTTAGGTTGGTTAGCCAGAAATGGCCTGAGAGCACAACGTTGATGCCAAACCCTGTCGTGGAGGTGAATACTGAGCTGAAGCAGCAGTCAGTGCAAACTCTGCCATGCTTGTGCTGAGTATTCAAATCCCAAGCCATGAGGAGGCTTTTCACTATATACTGCTGCCACGTGGACTCACGCTCGCTGCTCTCAGCCTCCTGGGACGACATTTTGCTGAGAAGCAGTGACACAGTCAAAGTCTGGATTAATATTTGCAAATTAAGTGACATCTCTCCAAAAGTGGCTTTTCCAGGACCATATTTGACGCGTTTGATGGCAAATGTCATACATCATACGACAACGTGACAATGGGGAAAAATGTCAAAAATCACATTAATCCACTGTGACTCATCTCCACGAGAACAAACAGAATGTGTTTTGTGTTCTGCGTGGTGACTCATTCACTTTCTCCGCCTCCTCTTCTTCGTTCTGTCACTTTCATTCTCTATCTTTTCTCCCTCTCTCCATATCTCTGTCCACATTCCCTGGAAAGCATTTCATGCCTGAGCAAAGTGCATCTGCTTCTCTTCATCCATACCCCCTCCACTGCCCTCCGTATGGCCTGAGGTCCACAAGCTTTGAATTCTTCCGGTGACAGACACACTAAGGCTTACCTCAGTTCACGAAGATGCACCTGGGGACACGTGTCGATGGTGAAATGCTCAAAAGCACCTAGAGTGTACCGTACGGTGAAACTATCCTGAAGCCCGTTAAACACGTACACATCAGTCAAAACTTCCAGATGACAGACACACAGCCCAGCCTTCTCTCTCCCACTCTCTGTACATATGCTGTCTGGCTCCTGACATTTGCTGTCCAGCAGTGGTGGAGCGGAGCTGTCAGAACTCATCTCATCTGCTGCATGTCGCACTCGCACACCATCAAACCCCCCCAGTGACTCCGTACAGCTCAGTGGCAAAAAGTCCTGCGGAGGAAGGACAAGAGGAGCAATTCTTCAACAGCTCAGTCAATGGCAGCGATAATTCAGAGCAGAACAGTGTGGAATTCAAGCAATGTAACCTACGGTATAAATTACATCATTTAGCGAAAGAAGGACACGGCTGCCTCCCTGACCCCCAAATCGCAGCATGTGTTTCATGCTGTCAAATGGCTGGCGGTGATGATCCATCATTCATGGAAACAATGTGAAAAGAAAATAATTGCTGTAATTTTCAACACCATACCACAAACCAGATGCTAACGCCAGCATACTAATATGCTCACAGTTGCCAGGTTTCCATCCAGATGTAGCAAAAAATTGTAATGACTTTCCAGAAAATCTGCAAAATAAAATGAGTGTGGGTTTCCACCAACTACAAACTATGCAAATGTCAAGAGATGGTTGGTCGAGATCAACAGGATAATTCTCCAGTCGGCCGCCATTGAACTGTTGCAGAAGAGGGCGCAACGAGGTGACGTAATTAGAAGAACGTCAGTCAAGTAGAAAACATGATGGAAATATGCCATCTATGTTTGCTTCGTGTATCTATTTGAGGAAGATTATATTCTCCTAATCGCTCCGCAGAGATCTGATGTTTTGGGGGTTTTTTTATGCGCAAATTGAAAATGCACACAAAAAGAGGTGGATGGAAACAGACTTAATGGCAATGCTAACATACTGATTTTTAGCAGGTATATTGTTCACACTGTTCACTGTCTTTGTTTAGCTTGAGAATACGCTAACATTTGCTAATTAACACTAAACGCCAAGTACAGATGAGAGTAATGGGAATGTCATTTGTTTTGCAGGTATTTGGACAAAAAACGTTATTTTAATACTTTTTATTTTCCTAATAATTTACCAGGATGTTTCTTTAAAAGAACTATGTAAATTTAGGAGTTGGTCATTACGAAAGGTCTGATCCATATAGTCCCAAGCAAATATTCATTCATTATTCATTTATTTTCTACATTTGATTAATTGTGCGTTGTTGTAGACAAATATCTTTTTGCATATTCAGTTTGGCTAGCAGTCAATTGAAGTGAATTGAAGTGTACAAATTGAACTTGCTTTGGTGATATATTTGGTCTATGCACCTGTGTTATCACAATCTGTTCAGAAAGCGTGGCGACAAGTTTAACCCGGTATCCCATTTATGTTCCTTTATCTTCCTCCTTTTTTTGTAAAAAAATGAAAGAATGATTCATTATTTCCAGAAGGAAACACACAGCTGCCTTTATCTGTGCCACACAACAGCAACAGAGAGTGAGTGCAATAGCAGAGCGGTCTTTTGTGTGGCTTTAATTTTGTGGCATTAGCACTGTGGTCAAAGGAATGTGTGCAGAGGCAAACTAAAGGCAGCCTGGAGGCTTTTGATGTCAGGTTCTGTTGTGTGCAAGCCTCATGGCTTTTAATGAGGCAACCTGCCTCATTATCGGAGCTCTCCAAGGCCCTGACAGCCACATGGTGGGACTGCCTCCACTCACTGTTCTGAAGACACAAATTACAGCAGCTTAGCCCCTCACTGGGACGAGAGGCCAACATGGTCGGCCTTTCTAATGGCACCCGAGGGACACGGAGCTGTACATACGTTTGGCCAAAACTAGCTTCAAAGGCGATTCCTTTGTCAGTCCCATTAGAGTGAAAGTTTAAGATGTGAGGTGTAAATATGGGATGCTGTCCCTGTCGATAGAGTGGAGATATTCAATAAGTTGTAACACAAAAGGCAGCAGTCAACTCTACTTTCAGCACTGCCTCATGTTGTGACTTTTCTCTCATTTTGTTTGGCAGTATTTTTCTGGTAAGTCTGTGGCCGAACTATAATTTCATCTGGGGACAGTTTAACAACAGCACAGCCCAGCAGGGATGGAAATATCATCTGCAGAATCAAATTAATACACTTCACAGTCTGTTAGATTCCTATTAACAGCAATTCATGACCTGTTCTGCAGTTCTCCGTCAGTTGCTTTCAACCTTTTTAAATGTGGATATTTAACAAGATCATTTTCCCCTCTTATGAACTCAGACCTTTATTATAATAGAATGAGAAAGATTAACTTAATGAGGGAAAAAAGGGATGAAATAAATAGTTTGGGGATGTCAAGTCAAGTAAAGGCGGAGGATAATTGTTAATAATATAAACAGGGCTGTGCTGTTTATGTTGGAGCATTCGGAAGATGATAGTTATTCCTACTTCCTCCTGCCCTCATCACAGTACAGACACGAGAGCTTCCATGTGATCCGACCATTAACAACATACAGTAGCTTCCAGTAACTTTGGATTCTGTCCCTCAGGCTATACAAGTGGGTTTGCATGTTTTATCCATCTATCAACAAATTGCACATTGCTGAACATGTTAACAAGTTGTAGACTTGAAACATTCATCACAGAGATCCATAAGTGAACGTTCTGTTATCATCCCACACAGTGCAGCCAGAGACTGGTGTCTTTACATCACTCTATCATCAGGGTGAACATTATTTGAGTTTCATGTAAGGAATCAAATGCCGTTAGTCTTTTGTCAGTGTTTTTTTTTTTTTGGAAAAAGAAAAACAATGACTGTGTTCTGGAAACAATATTAATAAGAACGTGAGAGTGAACTGAAACCGGAAAGTTGCAGTTGGCCTAAGATCAAACAGTACAACATTGAAAAGTATGCACAACCGGCAAAAACAAAAACAGCAGAAGAATTAATGATCCTCAGCAGGCCAGGAAAAATAAAAAAACAGCAAAATAAACCCGTAATGATCTCTGTCTAAATGTCTTCTAACCATTTCACTTTGTGTGTGTGTGCACAAACATAGTCAGAACCAAGTTTTGTTTTGCGTGGGCACCACCACACGACATGATTCGTGACTCCATCGCTTCAGTGAAGGGAGTTAATCCAGACAATATCCTGTGAACGGTAGAAGCTTTTCACAGCCTTCAGAAGATGGAAAGCTGGGAGGAGGTGGACTGATGCCGGGCACACCTGACAGGACCTGTCCTTCACGCTGGGACACTATAAGCCTCTTCAAAGCTCCTTGACCCTCAAGCTGACTCTTAAAAACACTGACTCTCCTGAATGACACTTTAGATTGAATCCATCCTGAATCGTGTCATTGCTATTCTCATCAATTGCACCACTGAAGACACCTGTGTGTGGTCTTGTGCATTTTTTCAAAATCCCACTGTTAGTGAGAGCCAACCAAGATGTCTCCGAACTGAGTGTGTGTTTGAGTGTGTGTATGAGTGCATGCCTGGACTTGCCGAATTTAGCACCCGCAATAGTCACCCTGTTTGTTCTTGATGAAAATTGCACAACATGAAAATAGTCCGTTGCCCAAAGCTGTAGGCAAGGTGCTGAATGCTAATTGGGTGAGATGTCTGTCAGAAGTCCTCAGCGGGCTGATGCCTGCGGGCCGTTTACCCAGCAACACCTCAACTCCAAGGTGTTTATTTTGGGCGTATAGCCAGTGCCCATCATGTGGTCCCTCATCTTACACACAGACAATTTAGCATCCCACCATCCACCAGACTTGCTCTCACATGCACACCCTATTCCAGGAATTTGGCATTAAATCGCACAAGCCCCGCTGAAGTCCCCTTGTGGGTAGACCATGCGGTGTTTTTTCCTGAAGCGAGTTTTTCCGTACAGTTTCCGCGATATCAGTTTGTGTAGATGGTGTTTAATTCACAAGCACTGCTGCCTGACTTTGTTGTGTATGACACATTTAAATCAGTAAGTACAGTATATGAGGTTCCCTGTTGTTCATCAGTGAGATCAGCCCATTTCAATAACCTTAAATAATTAATTGATACACGTAACGTAAAGTGTATCCTTGACGAGGAGAGAGATGAGAGAGGGGAGATGAGAGAGACACTCTTAATGGAAAATAAACACAGATGGCCTCCCGCAACTGCGGAGAACTCCTGATGCACTGGCTGGCAGAAGTGTGGCCTCATACAGCCGGGCCATTGAGTAAATATTAAAAGTGACATCTCTTCAAAAGTTTGAGGATGAACCCAGGCTAAATCACAAAGTGCTCTTTGATGGTTTGAAGGGCCATACTTGTCTTTTTAGGAGTCTCTCTCAAGCATAAATCTTTCATTTCCATCCTAAATAATGTGCCATGGTTTATTGATGAGATTCACTTTCCTGTGGTGCCGTGTGCTAATTGGTCCAAGTTGCACTAAGCTCCCGGGTGGAGCGATAAGAGAATAAAGCCAAGGTAGCTACTTTGGATAACTTACGCTGGTTGTGCTTCTAAAGGTCTCGCATGGTGTAGAAAGCTTTGTCAGACTTCTTTAGAAGTAGTTCGAGCAAACCGCCGTGAACACAGTGTGCATAAATCAATGGCAGTGGCACATGCTACATGTAAATGACCTATAGTGTGGTCCAGCATACTTTAAATAATGGAAGCTTGAGCTCTTATTTGGAAGGTGTGATTCTGGTAAATGCATAGATACTCAATAAATGTTAAAAGTGTCTTCCAAATAAAAGAAAATTGTGTTTGTTTAGCACCTGGCTGATAAAGGCACAATGTTTGTCAGTATTTTGTTTAATATTGTGTATGATACACACATCTTTTTTTTAGGCATTGTCATTTTGAAAGCGCTGATCTCGGATGAAGGTTTTATTTCACACGTGGGACATGTAGCACCTACAGCTAGGCGTGTTAGCAGAAAATGGGCAACCTCACATGAGTAATGGAGGTCAGAAGAGGCCTGCTGTTTGCTTTTCAGCCATTGTGGATGGAAGGACACTCATGGCAGCCCTTGTCTCCCTGTATGCGAGGGTCGAGCGGAGGAGAGGTCCAACTCAAAAGCAGCAACAGCAGCAGCGGACCCAGAATAGCTAGTTATTACTAGTTAAACTAAATAACAGCTGGTCATTTATCAACTGCAGAGATGTAGTGGTTGTCCATCACGAGTCCCATTTCCAATATGATCGCAGATTCACGGTTGCTGTCGTATTACAATTCCAACGTTTCATCTGCAGTCAGAAATAACAGAATTAAAAGATTCACAATGTGGATAATGCCGTCGTGGTTGTACCTTTAATCAATAACTTATTGTTCCATTTATCTTAGCGCAAGATAACTGTGGCAACATAAAACCCATTTCAGATAACGACAAACTTTAATAGTGGATTAGGACTCTGGTGACAACTGCCTGCCATGTTTTTATGTGCCCAATAACCTAAAGCTGTCTAAGCTAACAGCCAAGTCCCGGGGCACAAAATGTAATAAAGCTGAGTGAAAAACAACAGTAAATTGCCTTTATAAGCTGGTGTCATGTGGAAATTACCTGTGGAACGCACTTGAGGCTTCCACACGGGATCAAAGGACATTACTGTATCTGTTTTCCCTTTTCAGTGCTGTCAAGAGCAAAATTATATAATTGCACGCCGCTTTATTAACCTGAGGGCAGCCAAGAGATATAGAGGTACAACAGCCCCTCTTCACACATCACTCACAGCTTGTGCCTCAGGTGGTAAAGTGAATGCAAGTCCTTTACAAAAATAAAAAAGAGGTTAAAGAGTTGACCCTGAAGGAGCAACATCGGTACTTTGTGTTTTGAATTGTGGCAGCAGGGCATTCAGCTTACCTCAGATAGCAGCCTGTACATCAACAGCTGCTGCTCCTGCTGCCCTCCCTCACATGGAGATCTGGTGCAGACATTCATGGCCCCCTCAGGATGAATTGAATTAACGGTGGTGATCCACTGTATTTTCCTCCAGCGCCATCACCATTTGAATCCACCAGTACTTTGTTTTGACCTAACCACTGTGAAACTATTCCTATCATCCTCATATACTTGTGTTCACTGACAATTGGCACATGTTAGCATGCTAACACGCCAAACTAAGATGAACATGGTAAACATTGCACCTGCTACACATCAGCATGATGCATTGATGGTAGCATTTAGCTCAAGCACAGCCTCACAGAACCCCTAGCAGGACTCTTGTTGCTCTGTGTGTGGATTACTCATAATGCTTAGCCGGCAACTTCCAAACTTCCTCTGCTCTCTCCGTGACCTGCACCACCATTGAACAAGCAACCAAAGGGCCCTCGAAAAGGCCTACAGCTAATGACAGAAGGTCCCATAGGACTCCCGTTTCCCTTACTCAACACACCCACCGACAACGACACAAGCTGACTCTGGCTAACATCCAAGGAAGAGTAAATGGACCATGAAGTGGAAATCCAAAACTGCTCGGAAGAATGGAGGGCGATCTCGAAAAGCTTTTGAGAGACTTACCTCTGTGTCCTTCCTTGACTCACATTAGTCAGCATCAGTGTCAGCCCCGTTCATACTCTGCGTTGATAATAACATGTATTATTCATATACATCGAGGAGCAAGTAAGATTCAATTATACAATCACTGTCTTCATTGTCATCGTCAGTCATCTGTTTCTGCTAATGCAAAGCGTCACAGCAAATTATCGTCCAGGTTTTTCATTGCTATTCATTAAGTATGAATCACACGGTGCGATCGAACCGTAATTATCTTCATCTGTACGAAGAGGTAGCATCCTGCTTTGAAAACTATATTCAGGAAGCTTGTGGCCCTTTGAATGACAACCTGGTGATTGAAAACAAAAGCATGATTACCGTACACGCTAATACTCATCGACTATACAATCTCCAACACGATTACCTTGATTAGAGTCATCCATTTGTTTCTGTGCCAGGCGTGGTTAGTTTGGCATAGTGTACAATTTGGAATAAAAAAAATAAAAAATGGAAATGGCAGAAATGGTCTTTGCAGCATCAGATGGCATGAAGTGAGATTAAAGGTAAGATGGTGATATCCTTGACGCTATCTCTTTCCTTGCCTCACGCACTCGTTCTTTCATTCTCATATTCTGTCTGATCCTCTCTGTGATGCTCTCATCCTCTCTGTGCTCGTCTGCAGGATTAAGCCCACGTATCTTTGGATCACATCGAAGGGTTTGTTGCCTGCAGAAAAGTTAAGCGTGATCAGGATCAGAGACCTGGAGTCATATAAGATATGTCAAAGGATTTTTTTGACATTTTGGGAAATATCTTTCAGTTTCTTGCTAAGAGAAAAAGTTAGCCTGGCTCTGGCACATAAATGTAAAAGTAAAATGCAAATATAAAATGTAAATCAACTTTTATTTACATTTAACCTCTCCAGTTAAGCCGATCCTAGATATTAGGAGCTGTACCCTTAAAACCTCAACTTGACTTGTTCTCACAGGTTAAACAGGTTGACATGTTGATCAGTGAGCAAAGGTGCCCTCGGACAGAACCAGACAAGCTGTTTCCCCCCTTTCCCATGACCATTTTATTTATGGTGTTTATTTGTACCAAACACCAACTGTAGCTACTGATGTTAGCTGTAACATAGCTAGCAACGGGCGCACCGACCGGGTTCATCTTGTCTCTGTACGTTAATGTAGCAGTTGCATGAAGATCCGGGATGTGCACAAATCTCCACGTTGCCCCAAACGTATTCTCTCTGCAAACTATCTAAGGCAGATTTTGCAGTAGCTGGTTGCTAGCTACAATTTCATATTAAAAGTTAATGGACAGACATGAAAGATTGATTTCCTCATCTTACTTTCAAAAGAAAGCGTAGACGCATATTTCCCAAAATGATGGCATGTGCAATGCAGATGAACAAATTCTATAATCAAAAGTGTATCCCCAATCATAATATACAAGCTTGGAAAGTTCCATTTGCACACTGCTCTTATTTGTCATTTGTCCTCTCCAGTTTGGCGGCCCGGTGTCAGAGCTGGATCTGCACTTGACTTGTCCCTTGCCGTATCAGCGCAATAGAACACCGAGGGAGTACGAAGCTCAGCACCGTTCACCCCACCTCACTGTGCGCCTGCACTGCGGCCATTACAGCATTCAGTTACTCAGCAGCCGCGGGCTAAAGTTCCTCTGTCTGACCTTGGAGATGTAATGGATCCCCTGGACGAGAACCTAAGACCTGGTGTTTCTGCATAAATCCAAGGACAAGGCCATTTAACCAGAGATGATGTTCAGGTATCTGATAGATGATGAAAATATAAATGAGTTGTTAAATCTATCAGGATTTCAGTACAACAAGGTTTGTGGTTTCATTGTCATGTCGAACATTGTTTTGCTAGTAGCCACTTTGAAAGTGATGGGCACTAACATAAAACATGTTAGTTCTCGTAGGGGGTCTGTGTCACTCTGTCTTAGGAAGATGAAGTATATAGGAGCTGAAAGAAGAAGCTCTTTTCTCTCTGTGACAATAGCGAGTGAAGGGTTTCCCACTCATGCTTTCTAAAATCTAAACACCCTGAAAATTGCCTCAGTGCAGCATGCATGTCCCAGAAAATCAACAGAAGCAACTGCACCAACTGTGTTTTGCACCCTCAGACTTAGTCAAGTTAAACAACCCAGATCTATCAATCCCAATCGCTTCGCAGCCAGAGGAAAACCTTAGAGGATGAAGATACGGAACTTTGTGGTTGATGTGTCGCTCAAACGGGCTATGAAGCAACTCTTTTCCTCACATGACATAGACCACATCAGACCTGGTCTCAAGCCTCCCAATAAGGATCAGTGACACCAACAGATGTCACCCTTAATCACTCGGTCACAGCCGAACCAATTGAACCTAGTTCAATTAGGTGTTACAAGTGTGACAAGGTGTCACTGACAGATGTCAGCTTAAGATAAAATAATAAAAACAATCTGTAACATTTGACCCCTCTTTTTCTGTCTGGTGCACACACGCACACACACACATACACACACACACACACACACACACACACACACACACACTTAAAGTCTCACATAAGCTTTATTGATGTAGAAGGTGCTTCAGAGAAGACTTTAGCCCGCGGCTGCTGAGTAACACATCTGTCAAAGAGGTGGATGCCAGTACCGCAGTGTGTGAAATGAGGACAGAGGTTTTTTTTAACTGCATTCACACACACACACACACACACACACACACACACACACACACACACACACACTCATATACAGCCTTTTTTTAAGATACACCTGACCTGTGTTTCCACCTGTTCATAGAATGCTCTGCACAGATTCGTCCCCTGTGTTGCCTGAAGGTACCCTCACAATGCTGAATCACCAAACACTCATTTGTTAGTATTTGCAGGAAGTTGTACCTTATAAATACAATTATTCTTTAAAAGGAATCTCCTAAATTGGCAACATTTACTGTTTAATCTGAGCAAAAATGCTGTTGTTTTAAGTAGTAGCATCTATCAATCTTGAAAATTAAGTCTGATTGCATAATGCCCAGTCTCGTTTGACATAAGCACAACATGAGGTTTGCCAACTACCTTTTTAGCTTTCAACCATATCCCATGGTCTTCTTCAGCAGATGGAGTTGCTCAGTTGTCAAAAGAGCTGAAATGAATAGTCGATTAATTTGCAACTATTTTGATAATCAAGTTTCCATCGAGAGGTTTGCTTCTTTTTCCGTTTTATTTTATTACAAACTGGATATGTCTGGGTCTTGAATCTTCATTGGACAAAATGAGGAATTTGAAGATGTCACCTTGGGCTCTGGGGATGTCGCGCCATTTTTCAGCATTGTCTGACATTTTGTAGCCTAAACAATTTCACAATTATACTAGCGCAAAGGTCAAGCACGTTTAACTGTTAAGCAACATGGAGGATCCTAAAAGTGCTGTGGGTAAAATCATTATCTTGACTAAGCTCCATGTCAACTGTCCCCGTGATAACTGAGAGAACAATTATCGACCAAAACTTGATTCTTAACTTGTTTCTTTTATGCTTAAAATGAGACTTTAAAACAGTTTAAATCTATATACCATCCGCACATAGATGCATAGATGTAATTTGTCATTTTCAGGATTAGGTCTTGACTTTTTTTCAAGTACACAGAGGCAGGTCGTCAATTGTGATGACAGTGAGGCTCAGATCAAGGTGAGCGGAATGCTAGACGCAAATCAGTACCAAGCGAAAATCAGTTATTAATAATAATATATAATATATAATCATTAAAGGCCTTCAGAGTTGATTACGCTTGTCTAATGAAGAGGGAAAATACCCAGATTGTCTCTCTTCCTTTTGGTGTAGTGGTTAAGGTGCTGTTTGCTGTGTGATGTTGATTGAAAGGCTCAAACACTGACGGGATGCATCAACAGGACTATGCAGTGACCTGTCACCACTTGGAGGTTTTATCGGCGAGGATTGTGACTCAAGCTTCTCCCTTTTTTTCTCCAGACCTGCCTGTCACTCCACCACGCTGTGCACCAGGAGCTAACAGACCGGATACGGCTTTCAGGGGTTATGCATTACAGCAAGCAGGATTACACTAAAGAATATTGCCTACTGGAAGCAACACAGATAGGACGCTAAAATGTCCTAATCGGCACTCCAAGTTCAGTCTAATTTCAAACCACAGATGTCAACCAAAACAAACAGTTTTAGAGTCATCTAAATGATAGAAAGCTGTCAATGTCTTCTACCTGAAGAGGACAGTGGTGGAATGATGTGTAACATGTCCCCTGGGTTGTGTCATTCTCTGGCCATGTGTCCTGTTTAATAACAGCTCTGTGTTGGGGATCAAGCCCCTGGTGTGTGTGACGAGCTGCTGGCAACAAGCTGCTCGCTAAATGATCCTCTCTCTGTTTCTTGTCCCGGGTAACATAATGGAGTAACTGTGTAAGGCACTTTGATGCGTCAGTTCTTCTCAGGGGAGTTCGACTGGTGTTGTTTTCACCTTGTGAGTCTGCGTGTCGTCATGGCACCTGGTGGTCCTGGAGACACCTGATGTAGCAGGAGCTACCAGGGAGACGGTTCGGAGTTCTGTGCCGTGTGTTTATATTTCTGTGGACAGATTTTGTAACCAAGATAAGAGTCGCAGTTGTGCAAGATGCAGTCACAAGACGTTAAAGGTGTGTTGTCGAGATCAAAATGAAGGCCAAGTTAAAAGATAGGTGTGGTCAGAGCAAGGGAGATAGAAGTAGGGGGCCAGGAAGCGGGGACTTTAGGACATTGCTGCTGGTGTTATCCCGTTGCAAGATGGTCTCTAGAGTATATTTCCTTGTATCTTTATAGAGCAGAATATATTAATAAAATGTAGCAATGAGAACCTCATCAGAAACCTCTCTCTATTGCCTGCACGGGGTTTATTATACAAAACCAGATTATGTGTTAGCTAATTGCATATTACACTAACATATTTCAAGGCTGGTTTGGTTTGTTGGAAACAGAATCGGATGATACTTCAAACCAATATTTCTAATATTTGCTGGAACCCGACTAATGTGGAATACATTTCCTCAACAAGTCATTTGAGAGTAAAATTACAGGCCTAACTTCATTTTGCTGCCACCAGAGATAAACTAGAATTTAATAGGTATTATACGTCTCCAGCTATTTGATGGCTTAATTGTTACCATTTCATGTTGAGAAAGGCTTCCCACAGCTTTCATTATGCCAAATTATTGAGAATGATCATATCCGTGACTTCACACATCATTTTCTCCTGTTCCCACAATGGACACATAATATGCTAAATAATGCAGCAGCTTGTTAGAGCATAGAATACAATAACTGAAACTTTGAATTGAGTTTCCTCAGATATACATTTTTTATACAGTGCATCCACAACCACATTAATTAAATATTTACTAGGACAGTCGCAGTTTTTTTTGGTGTTTAGGGAAATGTGGCTTTTCAATCTTGCAGTTATTCACTTTTTGAGCAATGATGCAAATAAGTCCCTTTTTTATCTTAAAAATACCATTTCCTCAGCAGTGTGCTCGAACCATAAGAACCAGTGAACATGCTGGAGCTGTTGCAGGCGTAAAGTGAGGAGGCAGAGCTGCTCTCAGCAGCAGACTGCAGCACTGTGTGGCGCCTGAGGTGTGGTGACATGATGTGAGCAGACAGGTGGCACCATGGGTAATGGGGCTAAAACTTCCATCATGCAGCCCACTGGGGCCCAGTCCTACCTCTCCGACCAAACCAGAAGTACCACACGGTACTTAAAAGCTGCAGGATGGTCACGGCTATGATATAGCTTTGAGGTTTGTGGCGAGTCAAATTAACTTAGAACTAAAGCCAAGGGCTGCACACAGTATCTTATTTTGAAAAGAATTGGATTAGCTGCAGAGGCAGCTGTTGCATCTTGCTGATTTTGAGACCGATATGACTCACTGTCAGAGCTTCAGGACTTGAAATAACTTGTCCAAAACAAATATTTCTTGCATTGATTTCTTTATTTTTTTCCATCAAAAGAAATGCACAGATCCGCAAAGCTACTACATATAAATGGCCATACAATAGCAATTACATTTTTGTTCCGTTTGAAAGTGATCAGTAAATTCTGATGAGTAATTTTTACACTTTGTACCTTGAACATTTGCAATTATGCTGCATTCAGCAAATAAAAATCTGTCAAATCAAACAAATGCTGTTGAAAAATGAGAAAGTTCAGCCACAAACTATGTATCTGGACAGCTACTTGTAACTGCTCCAGGAGAATTACTGTACTTACATACAATAAAGAAGAAACAAAGGTTTTGCATAGCTTCATTGTAATGTAGATACAGTACTGTAAGGCACTTCATGAAAAAATTAGGCATTTTTTTTAATCCTACATAATAAACCTTTTTGCCACTTCATTCTAAAACTGTATCTCAATATGCAAGGTTACAACATCTGGAAAAAAAACTTCTCACGTCACATTTTTTGCGCACAATGTAAATCTACTGAACTCCTCCACTTTTCTTTTGGCATTAAGTCTCAAGTTCAACATTCTCAAAATATTGAAGTTGGGTTCTTGTGCATAATATGACTGACACATTGTCCCATAACCCCACACAACCCAGTGTTTCTCAAAAAGACAAAAAAAAATATTGTGCAATGACTTGGGGTTATGTGGAGTAAAAGGCAACACGCTGTCAAAGACGAGTCCCAAAACAAAAAAAAAACGAAATGTCTGTGAAAGTTACATATCGTATCCTCATAGACTGGCACTGACACGAGTCGGAGACGTTTCTCTTTTTTAGATTAAAAAAGTAGTTTGGTCTCTCCTCCGGCCAGCCTGAAGCGTTGGAGGGATGACTGTGTGGTGTTGTAGTCCAGCAGCTGTATTTAGGACTACACGTTCCAGCAGCCCACTTTATAAGGACAGAGGTAAAGAGGATGCATCTGCTCTATCCAAGCTGGTCTTCGTACTGTTTGCGGAAGCAATCTCCCGCTGGGAAGAAATCCCAGCAGCGCTCCTGGTACATCTTCCACACATATGACTCCTGGAGGCGGACACACACACACACACACACACACACATGGACATTAAAGAGTTTCCCAAAATTACAACCAGTTGGACATAAACCAATATGTATATCCATTCAAAAAATATGCTGAAACAAGAGCTGAACAATTACATTATTTATCAAAATGTGATTTGAAAAAGTGCAGTTATTATTTAAATAATCCACTATCTTAATAGGGTGTCGATGTTCATGTTTAGGTTGATAACTGCAATTGTAGTTGTCATGATGGCATCAATAATGTCAGCTGTCATTAGAGCCAAATTGATGTCAAAGATTTACTGAGCTGTTGTCAAATAACATTCATTCTGTGAGCTAACAAAACAACAGAAAATGAATTGTTGTGGTTATTATGCTCACTCTTTCAATGCCTGTGTTTGCACATTTTTGTAAAGCATTTTTTCCTTAAATCACAGACAACACCATATCATCTCTGACAGCGACAGGACAATAATTCTTATAATTTCATTATTTATTATTCATATAGAGTCATACTGTACCTGGCCCGTGTGTTCTGTCTCGTCCTTGTTGATAAGGTACATCAGGAAAAACCTGTAGAGAAAGCCAGGCCAATGAGACAAATCAAAAATGTCACAATAAAAAGAGCTAGACGAGCTCTCGCATTCTCCTACCTAAATATCAGAGTAGAAAAAAAAAAAAGCCTTTGCTGAGGTACATCTGATTTCTCCAACACCGCATTAACAGGAAATGTCACATTCTGTGTTACGAGAGACAATTTCTGATGCAAGTGTCAAGCAAAGAAACATCACCCAATCACCTGTTGTGTTACCAAATCAAGTGTAAATGGCAATTGGACCCTGTATCTCAGTGCGCATCGCAGCCTGCCACATCCTGATGAATCCTGTATGAGGGCACGCTATCACAAACCTATTTTCCAATAAAGTTCATAGCATTAAATAGCAATGAAGCAACATAATGAGGTCGCTCTCATATCCTCCGGCCAGCTGACTGTGAGAGCAAATGGACTGAGACTTTCTTTTGTCACGGGCATTACACTGAAACACGGATACGCAGGAAGTGCGGGAGAACCAGAGAGATGGAAAGAATACCTGAAGGGATCTAGTGTTCTGGATCACTGCGGCTATTAGTGACTTTGGCCCTGATGCTGTGGTTACGCGCTAAAGCCATCAATCATGTGGTTAAATTACAGAAAAGATGCAACACACGCTGGTAACAGACGCTTATCATCATCACATTTGCATTAAAAAGGGTTGTATAAAATGCTTGAAAGCGGGATACTTACAGGTAGTTGGCCAAGTTGTGCTCTTGTAAGGTGTGAGTCTCAAAGCCGTGAGGCGTTGTGTCAAAGTAGTCATTACCGATCCCACAGATGAAACATTTGGTCTGAGGACAGAAAATGAAAAGATAATAAGAGCACCTGCTCTCTTTTGGACATTTTGCTGCATTTTTAAAGGGGCACTCCTCTGATTTCACACACAAAAGGTCAGTTTACTTGTGTACTATAGTGTTGTATATAGTCTTTTTCTCAGAAAAATAATTATAATGATGTTATCTGGGCTAACTTCATTCACTCATTTTTCAAACTATTTATTTTCCCCCGTCTCTGGAATATTTTAATGACCCGGCACCGTATTCATAAAGCTTCCTAGTACAAAGAGTAACTCCAAGTGAAGACAATTCATAGAATTACAACATTTCTAAGAATATTTCCTCACAGTTTAGACAAGATCTGCCAGAAATGAACTGATCACAACACTAAAGATATTTGGCAACTGGAAAATGCAACAGTGTTTGCTGGTTTATAGATTTATAGACGCTGCTACGTATATCGACTGGCCTGCAATCACAGAAGCTGATGAAAGCTGAAGCACTTACCCCCGTTAATATCAAATACATTAAGTACGTAAATTACTAGCATGGTAAATCAATGTAACAACTATCAGCATGTGAATAGACTACTGCAAAACAGGGGCTAGTGTTTCAATCATTTTTAGGCTACTTTTAAAGTCGGCATTCATTAATCTAATATGATACAATATTAATATGATTGCATTTTCAGTTAATGTTCAAAAATGTACTTTATACAATTATCTGCTTTAATTTTGTAACTTTCACCATCACACTCCACAGGTTGGCAAGTATGGGTGAGAATTAACTCGACTCTCACCTCCATGTCCTCTTTGACTTGTTCCTGCTGGTCTCTCAGCTCTCCAAAGGCATCGATGATCAAACCTGCAACCACAAAGGATTTTCTGTGAGCTCATCATAGCTACTGTCACTGTGAAACCCCAATCGTACACGCTTTGCCTCCTAACGATACAGTATGGACCGTCACGTGGATCTACTACTGTGATGAGTATTGCAAAGTCTGTGTGGAATACCAGTGTCTTTGTGTTTCTGGCTATAAAAAGGAGCTTACCCTGGATGATGGCCAGGAGGATGACGATGACGAAGAAGAAGAAGGTGATGTCAAATAGGATGCGGTAGAGCTCATAGGGGTCACCAGCCGGGTCCTCGATCTCATCCCCAATGCCCCCTCCCGCTCTCACCCCAACGTACATGTGGAACAGGTAACACTGTGAAAACACAGAGGGAGGGCGAGTACAGACCCCTCTGAGTCAGAGTGTTGGTATCTCGGTGCGTCTCTAATTAGAAACACATGTGATTGATGCTTACGGTCATCATGTCGTCACACTTCATGTCTGGTTCATCCTCGTCCTCGCTCTTGTTGTAGAACTTCCTGAAGAAGTTGAAGGCCACCACAGTGTAGAGATAGACCACGACTGCCAGCAGGCCCACTGTCAACACCAGCTTTAGAGAAACGCAGATGGCAGTCAGTGAAATGTCACAACCAACTTCCTGTCTATTTATGTACTTTGGTGTAGAAACACTCTAAACAAAGCTGCCAGCTCTCATTTATTTTCTATGTAGATTGCTGGCGGTGACCGAAGAGCAGGCGGTGAGAAGGGAGGAGCTCAAATGAGTGGAAGGGATGAGAGACTTTAGCGTAGTAACCAATCACACATTTATATATATATATATATATCTTTATATAAAGCTCCATTCAGATGCAGCTCCCTCACTGATGACAACAGTGGAAGCAGCAGTAAACTGCACTTGGAGCGACGGTGCAATGGGCCTGCACACAGATTCCTTGCGGCCTCGCCATTTGGGAGCATTTCCCCCCTTTGAGATTGAGGTGACATTCAATTTTGATTTGTGCCTCTGGGCAGTTGACATGAGAGTCCCCCGGAAGAGCTGTCAGTCAGCATTGAGAGTGAGCCATTTGAACTCAAATGTCAAAGAATACTGGGTGCATCTCAATTCACATTTACAGTACGTATCCTCACTTCCTCCACTTGTATCTCTCTCTTTGCCTTAGTTCTCTCAATTATCTAATGAAGGAGAGATGCATTTATTGGATGTAAAGATACAGGAAATTATACAACAAAAATATTTACTAGATGACACATTGTTGCTCAAGCAAGCATCGTTTTAAAATTGATTATCCATTACAACATGTTGAACAGAAGGTGACACCTGCCAGAAGTGTGATACCTGCCAGTACCAGACATGTGCAGAAAGTGCAGAGAAGAATATGTCTCCCAGGAGTTGGTAGACCAAATCAGAGTTAAACGGTGAGTAGGAGTACTCAGGTGACCAGACACAAAATGGAATTGGACGGCCGTGTTGCTAATATATTAACATATTAAGGTTTAGTACTCTGGTAGCTTTAAGTTTGTGGAAAGAAATGCACAACAATCCTGCAGCTTACACAATTCTGTTCAAAGGTGTTTGTTTATTTTCTTGTGTAAAATAATCCATTAAAAAAATTAAATCAAGCAGTAGATCACAGATGATGTCATGGTTATCTTTTGAGATGCAATCTTAAGTAAAATGAGACATTTATTTTTTCAGATGAGACAGATATGCGTCGACATTATTTGACGGAGTTATCAACCGGCTTGACACTAATATTACTCAGTGGGGCAGGAATATGCAGGAATATACCGTGATAAAAGTGGCTTGTGGTTACACATCATGGAATAAACAGGAGGCGGTTACAACCCAACCCGACCACTAACTCTGCAGTGACCCCTGCTGCTTGGAAGAAGACCTGCATCCTCCTCATCCTCACCTGTTTGCCGTTATGTGTGACAGAGGACAGGATGGTGCGAAGGGTCTTGAACCCCATGGCGATGTCCAGCAGATGAGCAGCGAAGAAGAAGTTGTTGTAATGGCCAAGGATGGACATGGTGGTGTACCATACCAGATACAGGAATGACTGGCAGAGAAACAAAATGAGAAGTTGATCAGAATTAATCTGTTCGGTCGTAATATCAATCACCTCATTTGTTCCATCAAATCATTCACTCTGCCATCCATAAACCCTCAAAACAGAGACATGACTCATCCCAGTATTCAAACTTACATTGTCTGTAAACACCACCCCCAGTTTCCACACGTGGTACTTTGTGTCGATTGAGCTCAACCTGGCAAAAAATACAAGGTTGATATGAGGGGCGCTCATATTTTCTATTCGACCTACATTCAAGCATCTATTCAAGCCTGACTGCTCTTTATCCGTCTAATCTCTCACCATGACACCAGCGACGCCTCCTTGACGACGGTTTCCTCTGTAGGGTTGAAATCCAGGGCGCTCTTATCCATCCCCAGCAGCTCTGCTATCCTCTCAGCTCCATACAGGTCTCCATACTTTTTGATTACCTACAAATAGCAGCAAAAGTACACAAGTAGGTATCACCAGATGGGTTTGTGGTGTGTTTGCATAACAGATTACACAAATAAATAAGCTTACTTTGCGTTTGACAAATTTATCCCAGTAGTTGTTGGGGAAGGAACTGGTAAAAACAGCAGAAAACAAAAAACAAATCAGCAATTACCCTCCGTTTATATATAAGATAATGACAGCTAGTAGAACAGCTATACTGCAGCTGACTCACGGAGTATTGATTACCAGTCTGTCCCACTGTCCTTTGATGTCATCATCCGACGGCTGCTCTGTGATGTAAAGTCCGGCAAACTCCAACTTCCTCGCTATCTCCTTCTCACGTTTGAACACTACTAGGGGCACCTTGGACAGAAAGGGAGTTTGGCTGCATCATTAGTGCAGTAAAGGAAATAACATACAGTTATATACGTTGCAGTGTTTGATATCAACATATACAGTCTGTCTAAAAGCGACAGGAAGTGCGTGACTGTGTGTGTATGTCAGCGATCACAACATATTAAGTACTTACAGTGGAAAAAAAACCTGCACAGAAACGTGCAGAAATGCTAAAAGGCAAATAAAATAATTTCTGGCTATTTGTTGTGGAACAAAAATACTAAATCTGAGGTGAAAACCAAACTTTAGTGTATTTTCTTGTCAGTTGGTGTTGATGTACCTTCAGGTAGTAGTATCCCACTACACACAGGAAGGATATGATAGTGTGTAGTATAGCCAGACAGCGAAGCGTTGGCGCCATGTAACCTGTGCTCTCCTGCAGGACAAAATACTCAAGTGCACCCTCATCTTCCTCCTCCTCCCCAGCTCTGCCTCGACCATTCCAGGGGTCTTCATCGTCCGAGTATTCACCGGTCACCTGAAAGACAATGAAACATTTAAAAGATATTTACCAAAGCACAATGCTGTATACATAATTACACCTTCATTTCAAGCTTACTTTGTAGAAGAGCAGAATGAAGTTGATAGCAAAGGCGACAAAAAGCGCCAGGAAGCGGAGGTTGTAGAAGTTTCTGGCCAGGTAATTCTGTGAAAACAATCATTTCTGAATAAGTTGAATATATGCAGCAAGCTGATTTGAACTCTCTTAACATACTTAAGCTCATAGTTTTGGTCGTATTTTTTTTAAAAGAGATGGGAGGGAAATATCTGACCAGCATCTTGGTTTGGTAGATCTCCAAGCCAGCAAAGAAGCTGGCCATGAAGACCTCCGGAAGTTCTTTCTTCTGGCCGAGCCTCTTCTTCGGGACTTTTTTCTGCACAGGAGGCTCAGGAGGGCCTTCGTCTTTACCCTTGTCATGGTCTTTCTTCTCGCCATCTTCTGAACTGCAACAGTAATTTAGCTATTAGTGGCAGACAGATACACGCTGGTGCAACGTAATGAATATACACACACATTTGCATGTGACCCATGAGAATAATAAAACCACCGTACAGCCAGAGTCTACTCTTGGAACTCACCCACACTCCAATCCCACATCACATCCCATCAGGACTTAAATCCCGTTAAGTATCTGACATACATACTTAAAGCAATCACACAAAAGATGTATCAATTGATCCACCGAGGAAGAACAATGAACAAGTTAAGAACACTCACTCTCCTTTCTCTGAATCCGATTTGTGGTCTCCATTTACAGCCCTCTTCTTTGCAGCCAACTATAACAAATACATTGTTTTGACCATCAATCACTTAAACAGTGTGTTCTGATATAAGTAAAAAATGTCAGTCATAATGTTCTAGCGTCTCCAGTGTCTATCAATTAGGAAATGATTAGGAATAGAAGTAGCCTTATTCAACTGACCTGCGCCTTCTTCTGCCTGACAGCGCTAGCGATGGACGGAGCATCCCCCACCACCACCTCAGACACATCCCCCAAACCTGGCTCTGCCCCGTGCTTTCCCTCCTTCTTGGGCTGTATGTTCAGCAACTCGGCCATCAGGTCCGCCTCTCCAGCATCTCCCTGCGCCATCTGAGCCATCTCCGCCAACGCCGACGCTTCACTCGCCTCCATCTTTTCCATCTCTAACACGTCACCGTGGATCCCAAACTGGGTGGGGTCCGGCATGTTTCCCAAAATGTCCGTGACCTTCATGTTCTTGGCCCCTTCGACGAGGCCACCCCCAAACATAGTGGTCCACAAGATGTGGAAGAAACCCCAAACCAGGCTGTAGACAAAGTGGAAGAGGCCTGTGATGATCATCCAGAAGAAAGAGAAGAAGCCTCGCACCATCTCCTTAATGCTCATCTTCCTGAATTTTCTGTACTGCCGCCTCATGCTCTTGAGAGTGAGCAGCTGGCGGAAGTGGCAGAGGCTTTTTTTCAGGGAGATGCAGGCAACTGTAAAAGCAGAGGAAGACTCCAACATCACAATCTCCTCCTCTTCTTCTTCTTCTTGGTTTTCCACCACGCTCGGCTTGTCTTCCTCATCTTCCTCCGGACGCTCCACTGGGTCCGGCTCTGAAATTTGAGACGCCAACTGCATCTCAAAGATCGTGTCCTCGCAGAAGTTGACAAACAGTTCCATCTTCTCACTCTCACCACCTTCGTTGACGACATCGAAGATAAACTGGCGCTTTGACTCTTTCACCTGAGGCTTTTCCCACTGGGTGCGACTCGACTCACTGATCTCAAAGTAGACTCTCTCGATGCGCTTGGCTCCACCCATGATCTCAATACGACCTAGGTAAGGCTCGAAGTAGCTGAGGACACTCTCAGCCAGGTCGAGGAACGTTGCGAGGCGAGCATCATGAGGCATATGCTCAGAGAGGTTAGTCAGCAACACAGCTACATTAAAGCCAATGTCCTTGGCGGGCTCATGAAATCTCTCCACAAACTGCTCGTAGTTGAACATGTCGTTCTCATCAGCCTCGGCGCAGGAGAGAAGAAACTCAATCTCAGACTGTGAATACTGTTTCTGGTTCTCCATGGACTTTTGGAAATCTTTCTTAGAGATGACCCCTTTGCTCTCAGGGTCGTACTCCTTGAAGCTGTCCGAGGTGGTCAAGTCCTTCAACTTGAGGAACATATCGAAAAACTTAAGGATCATCTCCACGTTGCTGGAAGATTCCACCAAGGTGTCCACCATTTGTTTGCCAATAGTACCATTGACAACGTTACCTGTGAAGTAATGGAGAAAGAGACCAAAGCAAAGTTGGTCAGTACACACAACAACAACAACAACAACAAGCCGCAACAATCCATGCAGATTAAGCTAAACTGCTTTGGTAAATATTAAATTACACTCCACACAGACAAAGCTGTTTGATGAAAGTCATATGAGAGACAATATCCTTGCAAACTAGTGTTGCTGGAGTCATATGCTCATATGGTGAGTCGTCAAAAAGTACACCTTCGAGAAGGGAGAGCATCATGATGATCATGTCCTTCTGCAGGTCCAGCAGCTCCTTCAATAATTCAATCTGGCTGGAGTCCTGTGAGGAGAAGACAATAAAAGGGAAACCTTGTGAGACACTACAGTTGATCACACAGACTACTGATGGCCTCCCTGTCAGAGAACAGCCATCCTGTCTAATATCCCTAAGAGATCAAGGCTGCCTCAGATTGTGGGGACCCACAATGGCCCTGCTTCCAGGGCCTTCCAGCTAACATCCATCAGCACCAGGGTTAATGTTATTTTACTGTCTAAGAGCAGATGGCTAGGTCAGTTTGACTCATTTAGGGTCTCGAAGGAGTCTGTATTCAGCATGCCATAAATCTGAGGCGGACTTTGATGCGCTAAATTCAAACCCCTCCACCTGGGCTCTCCCTCATACTGGCTACTACTGTCATTTCTGATGACCATGAGATAAGGTTAGGCTGCTGGATTTCATCCACTTTCTGGCTTATTGGGCATGGAGGAAATATAGATGATGGAGTCATACATCACATAGCTGAGTGGAATGACATATTGTAACGCAGTAGCCTGAGGTTATCCCTGAGTCTGGAGAGACCTCTAGTGGCTGCAGATATTGCACCATTGGTGGATGAAATATTCAGATTTTAACTAAAGTAGCAATACTACCATTCAAAAGCACTCCATTACCAATTAAATTCCTGCATTTAGCTTCTTTGTTTTTACAGAAATTTATTAAAGTGATAAAAAAAATAATCATGCAAATTAAATGTTTTATCTTATCGGATTATTATCACTCAAGTATTAATGTATAAGTAGAAATGTAATCTTGGGAACATCTTGGAGCCAAATGATTAATACACATACCATACCATACAGTTAGAGCACTTGAATGGCATGTGGCTTGAAAACTTCCTCAAGATTACATTTCTGCTCATACATTAATGCAAACCCTTCAGTACGGTACAAAAACATAGCAGCACCACCACTTTATTGCAGATATAAAACACAAACCTGGGATAACTTCATCTGCATGTTGGCAAAGACATGCAAGAAGCCCACCACTGCATCCCACAGCCTGCTGTGAGCCAGACTCTGCTGGTTCCCAATACATGGACCCTGGAGCCCAGTAGGTACAGAGAGAGGAGAGACAATCACAGAGCGTCAAAATCAGACTTTTTAGCTCTGGGTTTACATCAGTGTGTGTTGTGATATGGTACCTGTATATACTCAGTTAAAGAGTTGAAGACCTGCTTGGCCACTGCTAGTGCTTTGGAGAAGTTCCTCTGACCTGCCTCATCTATAATATCCTTACCAGAGTAGTACCAGTAGAAATCACTGATGGATTCCTAAAAAGAGGAAGAATACAATAATTTAGCATATTAAAGAACATGAATTATTATACGATTTGTTTTTATAAATCTGTAATAATATACCTGAAGTCTTAGTAGGTAGTCTACAGTACTAATAATGATGTTAACTGTAGTTGTGTTCCCTGTCTGAGTTCTCAGGAAGCTCTGAAAATCTAAAAATAATTGACAAAATAAGATAAAACAATTGTAGTTGAGTACATTCACACCACCCAGCTTCTAAAACGGTGTTGTTCAGTGACATGCAGCTCTTCTAAGTGTCGACCTACCATTGTTGTGGCCCTCACAGAGGAGTTGCAGAAACCTAAAGAGATCCTTTGTGAACTCGTCATTCTGCAGTACCTTGGAACCTGAGGACAGGAAATGAGATTAACTGCCTCTTTCAGTGATAAGAAGGTCAGAGACCCATCATTTTAATACCAGTGCAGGCACAGCTTTCACTTCCTTATAAAGCTGCTATCTAGCAACATCAAATTATGTGCACTATATTTGAGGTTCAGACGACGTATAGTGCATCATTTCACAAATTAAAACAAGGTTTAGAATAGGAATAAAACTGGGCTTTGTTGTTAAACACCAGCAAAGTGTTGTTGTTTCTTACAAACAAAGCTTTGGGAGATTTATTTCTTATTACACGCTGGTTAGCATCATCAAAATGAATTAAAAAAATAAAAGGTCCCACATAGATGACAAGCACTGACTTCTTACAAAAGAAGAAGTGGAGAGATTTGAATAAGTTTTGGGCGCCTGACCATAGACTGAACAATCTATCCGAATGTCATAGAAGCATGCATGCGTTCCTTCGGTCCGAGGTACAAAGAAAGTGGCTGTAATTGCATTCAGGACAAGGGAGAAGGAGGAACGGGGGTAGAGAAGGATTGGAGGGGAATGAGGAAAGGGAGTTGAACGGAGAGCAATCAAGATGTCAGCATTGCATAGAATGAGTAGAATCTAAACCATGTATTTACCCCGCTCACTCACGTTGACTGCGACCGATGAGATAAAAAACATGATCAGAAGAAAACAAACAAAACAAAAGCAGACATAAGCAAAGGAGAAGACATTGATATTCAATCAGAAGAAGTAGGAACAGGAGAGAGTGATAGCGCTATAGATACATCTTAACATACTCACATTGATTGGAGACATTGACATGCGGTTATAATTAAACAAAGACTTAAAAGTACAGGTTGCCGCTAGGCAGGTGTTTGGACTACAGGCTAGACAGACTTAACAGTTAACCATCATTTATGCCTGAGCTCATGAGGTGAAAATGAGCTGGAATATGCAAGAGAAAAACATATTTCTATACTGTATGCAACCCATCAGATCAATTAGACCTCTGATTAAATGTGGATTTTCATGTGGATGTACTTGTGACTGAGTGCTTTTGAGGCCCAGACAGGACTTAGACATATAGTAGCACAGGTTTACCTGCATGATGATGACATACAACATGACACACGAGTGACACACGTGACATGGAGATGGGCTCGCTCGCAGAAACAGCAAACTAAAGAGCAGCTGTTTCGTCACGCTAATGCTCCGTCATTCGTCTTGCAGCTGATTACAAGCCTGACTAAAAGGACATCGACTCCATGAGCCAGAAAGAGACACCTAATGCCACTTTAATACGATTTCTACATGTAACATCTCTTATAGCTTGCGCTGTGGTTTCGGCCACATCTGTAACACCGAGTGGCAGGAAAAGGTCAGTCTGCTGCACAAATAAATCTAGAAATTCCAAAACCTCCGTTTCATTGTCAGTTTATAAAGTTCTCAGTCTCAGAGAAGTTTACCACGTTTAGTATCCTCACTTACTTGATCCTTCTTCAGTAACCATCCCCAGACCTTCAGCTTTATTTTGCCTTTCAAATGCATTTAAGTCCAGGACACTATAAGAGATAAAATATATACCTATGACACATACAATTTCTAAATTCTGTATTTCTACAATATGTATTTTAAAAGGGGTAATGAAGTTAGTAAATTCATAATGGACAGTTCAAAATACAATGTCAAAAAAATGGTCATTATCCTGAGTTTTAATCCCCAATATAGGTCAAAACACTGGATTCACGTCCCGTGATTCAACCAACAGCATATTTTCATTTAAGCCTTCCTGATTGGTAAACACCCATATCTTTCAACAGCCCCAGTCTGTAAATGAGGCCTTCTGTTATACAATATTAGTATCCAAGCTCAAGCTCAAGCTCCGATGACCTAGATGACATCATCAGGGTTATTTTCTCAGACTTGACAAAGCTCCACCGGACGACATTACACAACTGTTTTCACAGGGGAATACTCCCTGTCACAAGTAAACTGATCCTTAGTGTAAAATTGGTGGAGTTCTCCTTTAAACTGCAGCTGAGAAACACAACAGAAAGTAAATCAGGTGTTTTGTGTGTGATAGTTGGTTGTTGCTTTCTTACCTGCAAGACATCATCAGTCCAGACAAACTTTTAAAAAAGCCAACATCTCTTTTTTCCTTCAGGTAGTCCAGCATTTTCTGTATCAAGATAAAAGCACAAAAGAAGTGTGATGCTAAAGATGCTACTAGCTATAGAACCTTTCATTGCCATTCTGTTGCTGAGGCAATATTTCTGGTCCAATTCTACTTCCTGTCAGCTACAGCGTTAACAAACATTACAACAAGAAATACAAAGGGGCACATTTAGAATGTTTACATCGTGCATGCCGATAGACGTGTACCTGCTGCACCAGTATGTTTCCACCGTTGAGGACGGAGATGCCTAGTTTGAGGGTGAAAGTCACCATAGCACCAAGTCGACCTGATGACCACAAAGCATATATCATACAGTGGCGATACCAAAGGTGGAAGTCATAAGAAGACAGAGAGGTAAATGTGTCTCTTCCCACCTTTGCTGGCACTGATCATCTGAAGCACCATCTCGGCAGCTCCTCGATCATGTAGTCGGGCTTGCTGGTACAGCATCTTTTGCTTCTCCATTTCCTTTTCCTGTAGGACGTAATACAGTGAGCACCACTTGTGAATATGATTCAAAAACAAAGATGAAATACAGAACGGTCTTCTTGAGAAATCAATAGCACCTCAAATGTTTTGTCTTTTTCTTCCTCTTCTTCTTCTTCACCTTCATCGCAACTCTGAAAAAGGAAGCAGAATGTCAAACCTGCGGAATTTTGCTGAACAGCTTGCATTTCAGGAAAAGTAATTTAGAGAATGAAGTACCTTTGCCATCATATCTGCATATGCAATATACAAGGGATCCTCTTCCAAAGAACTAACAAAAAAAGGAAGATAAATATCTGGTGGTTAAACCTTTAGTAACACACAATCACATAAAGTAAGGAATCTCTTTCTGTCGATATGTTCTTCTGAACAATTGGACACAAGACGCATTCTATATTAATGAACTATGAAACAAGCAAACAGCGCTCTGTGTAGCAGCGGGGCGGAGCTTCAAGGCTCTGCAGGCAGAGCAAAGTTGTCCACAGTACGCGGCTCAATGACGACAGTTCTCTTTACAAATCAAAATCTTCTTCACTTCCCTGGAGTCAACACGAGTGGATAGCCAAATGTAAGCAGAATTAAAACCAGATTGTATTTCACCGGTGTGACCGTGAGTAAGCCACGACTTGTTTGTGTTCTTCCCTTGCGAGTACGGCTGTATTTCCCCAAATGTATGACTTGATTCTCACTTAACATCGTTACCGCCAGCAAATTACTTCCGCTAATTAAGTCCATGCTCTACTTTATGACCGTGTCAAAACAAGCAACTAATACGCCTATTTGGAAATGCTCTCTGCCAAGTTTATTTTACCGATGTTTCTGATCGCGAGTGACCTCCGACCCGGGTGTGTTTTTCAGGGACAGATTGAGTGAATTGGGGGCGGCAGGCAAACGCTAACTTGCTGTTCGACCTGGCTGTAAATGGGGAGATGGGACTGGCAGTGGTAGAAGTAGTAAGAAGTTTTCTGAAGTTAAACTATTAACTTTTAATAAGAAAAACAGTTAAAGTCCTACATTCAAATGTTTACTTCAAGTGAAGAATGAAAGAGAGGCATTATCAGCACAATGTACTTTGGCCAAACTACCAAACTTGAGGCTTCAAAACGGCAGTCCACAGACCAATGGGTGACGTCACGGTCAAGCCACTGCAATGCATGTTCAGTAAGCAGCAAGACAACAGAGAAATACTAAAAACTGCCTGTGCGTCTGTCCCAGTACGAAATAAACACAGATGATTAGACTTGATGCAGCTCTTCATTAGCTAACAGGCAGGCCAAAACCATTATGTAGCACAGATTGAGCAAAGCGTGTTGGTGCCAGGTGGCCAGGTGTGCAACCATGAGTGAGTATTCACCTGCACTCAGTGAGAGCGTTGTGGCTGAAATGCAGAATGAGCTGGTGAAGAGGGTCTGGCTGCTTTCTGACCTCCTCCTCTTCCTCTTCCTCCACTTTGGGCTGCGTTTTCTGGACAAACCCATGCAAGTAAATACTGGAGCACGGGCACGTAGTCTTAATATCAACTATATGGGCTCTAAATACTTTGTATGATAATGTATCGGAACATTTATCTGTTACTTAACTCTACAGCACTTACCTGAAGAGAATCAGGTTTTGTCAGAAAAGAACAGTGATAAGATAGACTGACAGCATGCAGACAGTAAACCACAAGCATGCACACACACACACAAACACAGCGGATGATGTTCAGCAGTATTAAAAAGGTGAAAAATAGAGTTACGCATGACTCTCCATGATCCCAGTTTGCACTTTGATAAACTTCTTACCGATTTACATCAGAGCAGAGACCGATCATGATAGCAGACTCATCGGAACTATTTTTCTCTTAAGTTGCCGCTAATGTGTGAGCTTGGCTGGATCATAAAGTTCTTCATCTGTCACACCCCTAACTTCGTATGTGATGCCCTGTGGCTTTCATTTAATATAATGTGGAAATTTTCTTTTTCAATAATGAAATGACAATAGAAAATTTGAATTATGACTTTTGAAAGTCTAGACACCCAATGGCACAGTCGGGGTATGTTGAGTACCAGCGTGCTTTTATGATTGTCTCTTATTGGAGAAAACTGATTTAATTCAACTCCTTAATAAACCCTTTAAGCATATCACACTGTAGATTATCATGGGCCACAAGGTGTAAAACTATTTGAGGCACTTTTGTGAAGTTGTAAAGAACCCAGCTACGTGCCGTTTTTCTTCTGCTTTCTCTACAAATTCACTGCATGATTGTGATGTTTTATGACAGTTCAAATTTAAGAAAGAAACCACAACTTTCAGAAATTTCAGTGGTAAGTCGAAGCATCGAGGCGGGATGCCCTCTTACCGACAATGGGTGGGACAAGGTGGTCGAAAATACATCAGCTGGCTCTGACATCAGCGGTGATGTCATGCTTGCCAAAAATGGGGGGGCTGGCTGAAAAACACGTATGGATGACTGAGTGCGACCCAGTGATTCGTGTTGGAATTGGGGCACTTAAACGATGACACGAGTACTTACAGCAAGATCCTGCACTAGCTTCTCCTCAAAAGAGTACTCCTCTGTTTCTATCCATATTCTCTGATAGGCCAGGAGGAAGAGGTTAATAGAGCGATGCCTGGGGAAGGGTGAGAGGAGATTAGCCTGAGTTATATAACAGCAGAGCAGAGGAGGGGAGAAGACCCTTTGGGAGAGGTTAATGCTGGTTAGTTTAGGGTACTGGCACATTCAACTGGTCACATTGGAGGAAACTGTCATGTTGCTTATAAATACAGAAATGTGACATTCATGCTCTCTTCATTCATGCTCTCTGCCAGACTGCTGATCTATTCACAATTCTTTGTTTTCTTCATCAGCGGGCAGAAATTGCAATTCTAGCCTAGATTAATGAATTGATCTGAATTTCGATTATATTAAGAACCCATGTATCTGCACATCTGCAGATAGGAATAGGTTGACATTTAAGGGTTGGGTCTATGTTCATATTTCGCGCACAGACACGAGAGTGGTATTCATCTTCTCATCTAACTCTTGGCAAGTAAGCATTCCAAATAACTCCCAAAATGTCAAACTAGTCCTCGCATTACTGTGCAGATATGGACCAGTGGAAAAACCAGCGGGAATATTTGAATGGGAATTACATTTGTAGCATAAACCGTGCTGGAAGGAAAAGCAAGGGACAGTTAAGAAAGGTATGCAAGGTAGTAGAGTAGCAACAAAGGAACAGTGCTACGTTACCGTCAGCACGGCGAGCAGACTGTCATAGTCTGTGTTCTCATGCATTATCTCCAGCCAAATATGTCGGAAGGCTTTCAGGAAGTAATTATTATTTGTGTGCCTGAGGGGATGAGGTACAATAAAGTGTGACATTGAGGAGAGAACAAAGGCTGAATAGAGAAGACAAAAGAGAAATGATGACATCTGAATGCGTGAAACTCCGGCATTATCCAGAAGCTTCACATCCAGCCCTCAAACTCACAAATCTATTAACCCAAACAAAAACAATCAATTGTTGCTGCATTGTAAACACTGTCTCATAATTAGTAGCTATGCCGTGTCATATTTCACTGTCAACAACTCTGAATAAATGAGTCATGCTGTCAGGCAGGCGGGCAGCATCGTCTCAGCACATATTGAAGATGGCCACCCCCAGGTTGTGCCTCATAATTGTTTTCCTCCCTACTGTAGCGCTCTGTCTGACTTACTGTGATTGAGTTACAGAGCAGCAGGGCATGAAATTGCCAGTGTTCCTTTTTTTCTATTCCTTGATAACAGCTGCGGGCTAGACATTTGTCCTACAAACGGAGGGAGGGAGGTTGTGAATTAATGCAGGGTCAGAACCCAAGAACAGGGAAAAATGAGGGTTGTGAGTCAGGCCGAAGAAGAACAAAATGTGTTTGGCCAGCAAAGATAGAGGTGGTGTTATAACAATTGGTAGACGATTGAAAAAAAAAAAAAAGTAGTACCACAAGCAGCTCTCTACTACCTTTGAATGTGGAGTGTCATGTTGAATTCAAGATCATAAGGCTGTTTGATATGGTTTTCGGGCTAAAAACATCCAGCAGAGATGTAGAGACTGTCGGTGTAATGTATGCAGTCATACCTTGGCAGATTATAAAGTGGAGCCATGCGGAAGCAGGCGACAACCGCTCGCTTCCTCTGCTTGGACAGCAACTTCTGCCATACACATTTCTTGGATCTCAATGGCTGCTCCACCTAATGGGAGTAGAAGAAGTCAGCGTTAAGGTGATTAATAAACACTGGAATGGCATTCTCTACCAGAACTGGCATTTTCATCAGGTTTTTCCTCAGCGCCAGTATTTCTTTGGTAACTCATTGTTTGATTCAACAATCTACTGTACACACAAGGCTGTGAATAACCAGAGCTTTCATTATGCGCTATGATGAATGGAGAGGTAAGTGTGGAGGTGACTGTATCCTACTAAGACGTCCAGGACTGACTTGGGGATTCCCTTCTCATATTGTAAATCATCGGTCCTTGGCAGCTTATTTAAAGTGACATTAGCTGTATGATTGTTGACCCTACACCTTCACAATGGTTTAATGAAACAAGCACCCTGAGCGTCATTTACAGCTCTATATGCTCAATATGTTTGGTTATGCACTAATGCTGAAGTCCGACCTGCTCCAGGTTGAAGACAGCAGCAGAGATCCTCTGGATACGGTCCACCACCCTCTCAGGGTCTGGAGGCCCCTCACTTATCATCGCTATGTCCTTGTACAGGTTTAGCTGCCACCTCACTGCAGGGTCCTCTGACTGAGAGCGGGACACAAAGAAGGATGTGAGAAACAATATTAGTCATTGGAACCCAATAACCACTCGTGATATTGAGACCTTATGCTCACCTTTTCTCGAAGGTGCAGATTCTGCCGAATATGATCTTTGACCTCTTCGTCTGTGTCTCTCTATTAAACAATAGCAGGAAAAGGAAGCTTTATTATTGTAAAATGTAGCCGTTTCAAAGAAGTCTTCTTGGTTGAATGCAAGGATGGATCTTTACTTAAGGATGTGATCTCATAAGACCCGTATCAAATGTGTTGTCTCACCAGGAGGTAGCGAGTCTTGGCTAGAGAGATGAGCTCCTGGTCTCCTGGTGTACACATGTTGAGGCCGATCGGCAGCATCTTCTTTAGAGCGGCAACAATGAGCGATGTCTGGATAGAGTAGAGCTCACCACGCCTTTTCTTGTGTTTCCTCTCCTGGTCTTGTCCTCCAGACTGAAAAGAATGGGTTAAGCCGCCAAGTTATGGCGGCTTAATGAGCTGGTCTTTTTAGGTAATGAATATCGTTTTCCCACTTTTGCTGGGTTGCACTAAAGCACTTTCTCTCAACATTTAAACTGATAGATCAACACTATTTTATTGGAGCTTATTTCAAACGGGATGCCCTCCCACTGTATTTGATCAAAAGGCAACTGAGGCATTTATTTTTCAGGCCTAGCAAAATCTGTGACCGGACTGAATCTGTGCCACTGAAGCATTAAGAAGTTTCACACCTCAGCTGAAAAGCAGAACTAGCAGACTGATGCTGTTAGAACAGCAAGATGTTACCAATGAAGGAAAATTGCACTTTTGAGCCAAATTGAAGCAGCTGGCTCTGTGAAAACACAAATTTCCATATTAATATATACACATATACATACTGACACACACACACACGACCTTATCACACAGCGAATACAACATCATATAAATAGCATGAGGTAACTGTTGGCCAAACACACCAGGACAACACAATCCATCAACTGCAAACACACCAAGTGGCATATGATCACATGATTTGCTACAGAAGGGCTGGGCTTCATTACTCCTGATGAGTTCGTGTTCCGCCCATAAAGCAATGAGGAATGAGCAAAGTTACCATGTAACACATGAATGGTGGCCACAAATAATCAGATGACATACTATGTAACTACTCTATAGACTATATAGCACAGCGGCACAAGCTATTGGCTTTTTCTGCTTAACGACGGGAGCATATAAGCCAATAAGCTGGCAGGTAAACGGCACATGCACTGCATCACTCTACCTTCTCCTTAAAGGACTGTTTGAGATAGAGGGAGAGACAGAAAGAGAAAGGCAGATGAGAGGGTAATTAATGGAGGCACGCAGTCCTCATATGGACGTGCACTGCAATGAAAACCATCTGTTTGCCTTTAGACAGCGAAACCAGGCAGACAAGAAATGAAATGTTCCAACCTCTGTAACGCTGACAAGGGATCAAGGCATGAATGTTAGTTTTCTGGCATCTGCTTTAACGAGCATGCATGCAGAAAATTCATACACGCACACACACTGTCATAAGTCAAAGTTCATTTCATTATTGTCATGTTATTAGCAAAGAGATTATCGATTTTCATTCACAAGTTTGATGCAGGTTTTGTTTGTCACATGTGTGCGTGTGTGTGTGTTCACTCATAGTTTCTCAGAGATTGTTTCGGGCATTTTCCATGTTAACGTCGACACAAAAGTGGTGACGTTAACATGGCGGAGTAAAAGTTAACATGTATCTTGCTCATTCTATTAATCCTGCTTATTTATGGAACTTTTTCAGCTTTCACACACATGCTCAACGGGTCATAGTGCCATTACACATGACCAAAAGGCTTTTAATCTGCTGCCAGAGCAAGGACATAAAGGTGACATTGTTGATAGGCATAAAAAGCCTACCTTAGACATCTTGGTTTTGTTGTCTCCAGTCAAGAAGGAAAGGTTGTTAATTTCATTCTGGACCACAAAGTTCTGCTCTTCTCTTTTGAAATTCTGGTGAAAGACAAACATCAAAGAAAGATATGTGTTCAAATTAAAGAAGGATGCCTGTTGTTTTGTAGCTGAACGTGTATAGAGATGAGAAAACGTACGTGTGACTTGCACCAGAGGATAAATATCTCAGCGACCATTCTAAAGAGCTCATTGGAGTCACCGTCTGGTTCTTTTAGCCATCTTGACCTGCAGTAAATAGGCGAGATTAATACATCCTCTGTATTTCTTCTGCATCCACTAACGTCTTAAAACAACTCCGTCTTTCACTGCTCAGTGAGCTAACCTGTTGTTGTCCACATAGCGGATAAGCATGGGGTAGAAGGCGTACAGGTCCCTGCAGAGTACGGCAAACTCGTCCAGGATGAGCAGCTCTGCCTCCTGGGTGTCTCCCTTACTGTCTGCCTTCAACAGTTCTTCCTCAGACACCACCTTCACCGTCTTCTTCTTCAGCTTCTCGAGTGTAGGAAGGAAGTGGCTCTTCAGCAGGTCTGCACGGGCCTTGCTGATGATGGGTTGCACATAAACTAAACAGTGCAAGAGAGAGAAAATATCACTTTATTACAGTTAGTGTATATCAGAATGTTGTAGTATACAAAATTAGCAATTCAACCATGAAAGCTTTTACGCATGATACATTTCCTAACAGGGTAGTTAACATGAGCCAACTAAGAGATGATGCCACTACAACATTTAAGTCATTGAAAAAAATGACACGTATGAAAGAAAACCATGCCCACCTGCAATCCTCTTCATCCAGGAGGCCTCATCGATGCCCAAGTTGTTGTTGAGGATCTTGAGGATGTTGCCAAGAATGAGGCTGAGGTTCTCTGACGTGACGGTGGTGCAGCAGACGCTGCCCCCGCTGGCTGGCTGGTTCTCAGGCCCCCTCTCCCACCAGTAGGACAGATAGTTACACAGCATGGGCAGCACCACCTCAATAACGTGAGGCATCTCTGTGTAACGCGCTCCAGACTCGGCCATGTCATTGATGTCCTTCATCAGACCGTCAAGCCGCGGCATCCCGGGACACATCTCCTCTACGGAGTCTGGTATGCCTAGGACTAAAAACGATTACATCAACGTTTACATTGTATAGGTTAAGAAGGGAAGGTATATTTACTAACCAACTATTATTAAAGCACAGATATACACATAATGTAAAAAATGTATGATTACATTTAGGACAAAACATACATTCAGTACAGTCTTTTCTCATACTGTAAGATACGGACAACATCTAAAAATGATGAGATGGTTGTAAAATTTTTACCATCCATAATAATATCTGTTATCTGTTCAACTTTTTATCTTAGAATTATTACAAATGACTCACTTGCACGTTCTCTGGCACTCTTGGTATTAAAGACGGAGCAGGGGTTGTATGTGTTGAGTAGCGGCTCCAGGAAGGCCACAGGCATGGCTCCAGCCAGGGTGGCCAGACACTGACCGAGAGCTGGCAGCTGTCTGAGGGACACAGAGAGGATGAGAGTCGGTTGAAAGCCGCACCGAAAACCAGTTTCTTCACTCAGGCTTTAATTACTTTACAGAGTGTTGAAGAGGAGATACCTTTCTACATAGATGTTTTTCCCAGTACCCAGTGCGTAGAGACTGGTCAGGATTCGATAGCAAGACACTTGGACATCATCCACTGGAATAAAGAAAATCATTATGTTAAGCGACAGATGTGTTCCGTGGTGTCAGGTAAAAGCAGCATGTAATCACTGCGTTACAATAAACGCAACATTGACATTTGAATCAAATTCTTAAGCAGCCTCTTGCACAATATGTTTGATCATTCCTCTGCTGTCGGGACTCACAAAGCAGGTCGACTCCAAAGTGGTGTTGAGTGATGTGTTCAAACAAAGCGGTTAAAATGGGGAGCAGAGCTACGGTGGTGTAGTTGATATTCTGCGACACCCCTTTCATCTGGGAGCGGGAGTGAGTGAACTTCCCCAGCTTCAGGTTCTCGAACGTCTTCTCCAGGTCCTCTGCAGCGTTCTCAAAGAACGTCCTCAGCCCCACCCTCACCAGCTCCGAGCCCGACTTCATCACCGTCCTGTTGGAGGTAAAGGGAGAGTGATAAACGACTGAGACCACATGAGGAGATGTGCAAGGGCAGCGCTATAATAAACCACGGGCTACCCCTTGGTATGCAAAGGACAACGCTGTTTATCCACTGTCGGACACGGTCACATGTGCAATTTCTTAACTCTCGCATACTGTGAAGGTTCTAGTCATGAAATATGAGACGTGAGTATCAACCTGACCGCCCTCACACTGAAACATCAATGATATATTTAATGAATTAGGTGAATATTTAAATCCAAGGTGAGTTTGCCAATGTTGTAGGCATACTGTATGAAAAAAAGCAAAACGCATTAATATGATTAGTCGGGCCATTTCCAGGTATTTCACAGTTCATAATATTGCCAAATGAATTACCCTTTGTTAAGCCTTGACGTGTCTCACTAGGAAGGAGAAATAAAAGACAGTCTGTGGGCATCAGCTGTAGCTCTTGAGACAATAATACATTTCCCATTTAGCCTCGTTATGTGTGAGCTGCATTAACAAAACAGTACATTGTCTCCAAAGAACACTATACGCCTTGGGCAACATGTGCCGTATGAAATTTGCCTTGCTTATTTAAATGCCAGAGGACGCTCTTTGTTAATGCCAGCGCATCCCACAAGACACCGCAGTAATAACTGTTAGAAAATAAAATGTTTAATGCAAATATGCTCCTCACAAGGGTTCTAAAGGGGTTAGATTATACACCATTGCATTACACTGGAAACATGTGATTTGTTTCTAAAAGGAGAAAAACTCAAATCTACCAGGGTCCCTGTGAGTCTTGAGAGCTCACCTGGTGTCCAGGGTGTGTGCCAGGATATGCAGACAGCTGACGATGGTAGTGGAGTCGCTCCCTACAAGACAACACATAAGACTTCAATATGACGTGAACACACACACACACACAGTCATCCATGTTTAAGGGACTTTCCTGACCTGAACTGAGCCTTTCATTGCAGCAATGAGTTCATGTCTGTGTGTGTAGCACACCTCAACAACCTCCAATCATATGGTGGGTTAAGAGTTCAGTTAAATTATAGATGTAAGGTTAGTGGATCAATATCTAGATCACCACCTCTGGTTACGGGCGAGAAGTATTGAATTCAGTTTTTTGACCTTTTAGTTGCCGTTACTTAAAGGAATAGTTTAACATTTTGGGAAATATGCACATTTGCTTTCTTGTCAAGAGTTAGAGGAGAAGAATGGCGCCACTCTTGTGGGTCTGCACGATAAGAATGACGCTACAGTCACCAGTCGGTTAGCTTAGCATTACATAAAGACTGAAAACAGCTAGCTTGGCTCTGCCTAAAGGGTAAGAAAATCATCCTATCAGCATCTTTAAAGATCACTAATTAACATGCCTTGTTTGTTTAAAATAGTTTATAAAAGGGTGATTTTACAGATAAATGCTTAAGTATTTTGTAGCTAACAATGTTGACCACAAGGTTTTAGGTTTGTGGTGCAGTCAAAGCTATATTTTTACACCATAGTTAAAATCCTTCAGACAAGACACAACCGAAAACAAACCAACTTAAGACTCGATGGAACGACAAGCATTCACTTTTACGAAACACACACACACACACACACACACTGCTGTCAGTAGTAATCAGCTTACCAAAGAGAGAAATCCTATGTCTGACAAGAGCTGCCAGTTTACAAAACAGGCTGGAGGTGTGATGGATAGACAAGGAAAGAAATCAGACAGTTACAAGGAGTAGATTCTTAAAGAGAAGATTAGTAAATAAGATTACAAGAGTTTAGGATTTTGAGAAAAGAATGGCAAAGGGTTATTGTCATGCTATATAGCTGTAGGTGAATGAAAGTAACTGTCTTAATTTTGTACCTGGTGACCATTTCCTTCTCCTTGTTGGAGGCGTAACCGCTGCTGCTCAGGTTCTTACTGGGGGAGGAGAGGAAGTAGAGAGAGTGGTTCTTGAAGTACTGGTCGATGAGAGGAAGGAGAACCTGAAGGAGGACGTCGATAATGACAAGATCAGGTTAATGGAAACTTAATTTCAAAAGGGTTATCCAAATATGTACAGCAGCTGTATATATATCACATCCTTACTTTGGCAAAAAACTTGATTTCCTGTTCATGCGGGGACCGGTCTGTTTTGCCACTGGCAGCCATGGCCTCTGGATTGAGAGCATAAATACATATTTAATAGTAAGTAACAAGACTACATTAACAAGTCTCTTGCAGTCAGGTCCTATGTAAAATTACCATACATACCCAAGTGAGCAATGAACTCCTGAGCTGAGTCGACATACTTGAGCAGCTTCTTGAGGAACTTGTAAGCGAACCTCTTCTCCATGGAAGAGGAATCCTGCTCCAAGTCCTTTAAACCTCTGCAAAACATAGGATATTAGCTATAAATCAACACTTGAGAAGTTATGAAGTCGTGTAACCCTCCATCAACATAATAATATATAACAGACATCCTGAAATTGTTGACCTTGTGATGCTGTAGCCATTGATCTGCAGGAAGCGGAAAAGGTCCTGTGCCTTCTCCCGGTCACGGGCCTTCTCTTTGGCTGTCAGCGTGTCAAAGGGCACCAACAGAGGGTGTGTTCCCCCTCCTGAAACCGCAGACAACCCAGTGTTATGCAAGACTTGATCAGCTACGGCTCTCAATTGTGCATTTGCGTGAAGGCAGATGGTGACATGAAGTAGATGTATCACTCAGCTGAACCTATTTAGTCAAGACCGGCGGCGAGGTATACATATGCCCACAGGCAACGAGCAAGTGGCACCTCACATCCACCCACACAGGCATATATGGTCTCTTCCTCGCTGTTTTGCAGGTTTCACTGTGTCTCGTCTATGATTGAATCCATAAGCATATCACCTCTGCTTCCAAGGTCACTCTTTTTCTTCTTGGCCCAGATGTTATGATAATTGTCAGCCACCACCTCCACCATCCCCTTGGACCAAAGACAAAAGAGACGATCAGCAGATCTCACAGAGGAGCATGTCCCGCCCATCTAACTCATTCACATTCAAGAATTATTGCTTTTCATCTTGTATTCAGACAGAGAGATCGCTTGATGAAAAAAATACAAATGTGAGGTCACTCACCTGCAATTCTCTGGATAAAACCACGTTGCTCATGTCTATGGGGCTCGGATTGAAGCCATTTGCCTGGAAATGTTCAAAAAGATGAAGATTTACAATGAGACAAAGCAGTCGTAATAGTTAGCTAAAAGTAAGAAATAAACAGATTGAACAGTTAGCTAAAAGAACCAATCACACAGCAATGGATTAACGATAAAAATACTAAGCTAAAAGTAATGGATAAATGAATTTACTAGTTAACGTTAGCTAAAAATACAAGAAATAAACTGTTGAAAATGTTGGCCAGAAGTAATGGTTAAAAAAAAAATGTATATAGTTAGCAACACGTTAGGAAAAAACGGTTATAAGTTAGCTAATGGTTTTGGATAAATGCTTGAAACTAATTCTTCTTGGAGGACAAACACATTTGATGTTAACGTTTGTCTCGTCATTCGTTGCCGTGTACCTGTGAAGCCTGAGAGATCTTTCGCATTTTCTCATTCTCCCTCTGTAGAGACATGCTTTCTCCATCCTTGGTCCTGTCGATGGTCCAGCCCATTGCCAGCATGCTCTTCAGGGACTCTCTAATTGGCCATCTGTAAATCTCTTTCTCCTGAAGCACAAAGATAGAAATGGGGAACAAGGACTAAGCCTAGAAGCCTTTAGGTTATCTCTTTAATGGTACTATTCTTCACAAATCTCACATTCTTCCTACCTTCTCTGTCAGGCCTTTGTAGATTCTGAGCTGAGGGTGAATCTTGGCCTTCTCATCCACACCGTCTCCATATTTCCATCCCAACAGCACCTGAGGGAAGTATGTACAAGGGTGAGCAATCTGCATTGCCTTCACAGTCTCTGAAGGACATGATTTATTGTTTGAAAGGCTGGGTAAGAGATTAAGTATGCACAACACATTAAGGAGTCATGGTACATTCAGTTCTTGCTGTCCTCAGTTCTTGTTAATTTTTTTTTTTTTGATAGATGCAACAATGCAAGCTAAGCAGTTCTCACAAAAGAGAGCAAAGGCCCTCTACACATAGACTAGCATAAATATTGTCAGCATTCGCAAAAGATCTCTTTCAACACTAAGAAAGGAGACGTCCCTGAAGGAAACAATGCTGCGATATTGGAAAAGAGAAGAACAATCAAAATATTGAGCTGAAGTATTTCACATGGATAAGGCCGCTTTTCTGATGATTTTGAATGCAGTATTTTCTAAAGAACAGACATTTTAAGCGTCCTCTGACACTCAAGACTTGTTCCAAGTCAAATACTGTATCATTTAATACCCATTTTCCCAGATGAAAGTTCTTATCGTTGGCCTTACCTTCTCTGCAGACCATTTCTCATGGGAGTGCTCTCCATATTTGTTGGCAAAGTGCTCAAGCTTCTCTGGAAGAGCAATGCTGGGGGAAAAAAAGTGTGCAACAATTAGTCAGCTTGTGTATGCAAATGCATGGACAGTCATGTACTGTGCATGTCATCACAGGTATGATATGATAAGTCAGGCTTATACTATAGTTCTTATTGACGTGTGGCTCCGACGCGCCTTACTTAGCAGTACTCATGGGTTTGGGGTCAAAGTTGCCCTGAGCGTCTACAGAAACGGGCTTCTCCACTGTGGTGCTAATCGAGGCGTCCACGTAGTCCGGTGGCAAAGCTCCAGCTATGGCACTGAGGCAAGGCATGGCCATCTTGAAAAGCTCTGCGTCATATTTCTACATGGTGAGAGAAATAGGAAGCTTCACAGTAAATGCAAAAGATAGCTCTTAAGACTAGGTACAGTTATGAAAATGTTATTATTTCACAAATACAAGTAATGTGTTAAATTGTTCATTTAAGGTGGGACTTAAATAAAGCTATACAGCCTCTTTAGTGAAAGTGTAACAGTGCAGTGGGACCAGAAGAAGAGACGCTAATAGAGAATTATTCTAAAAGCTGAAGAACCAGTGTGCTAGAGGCTTTGGATCAATGATCACTGTCCAGATATTGATGTTTTCAGGCCGGGCCCTTTGCACAGCCTCCTTTCCTGAGTGGGCATTTAGAGAGATGTGCCGAGTCCAGATCATCTGCATCACAAACAGACCTCAAGATATTTGTGCCAATGGGTCCCTCGCACACATGCATGTTAATTACGACTGTGATGAATTTAGTTACTTTTATTCAAGGGTTCATCACTTTTGTGGAGCATGTCTGGTATTACAATCTCTTACAAAATGTTTAACAAGAAGTGGATGTCAGCCCTTTGCCAAACAGACGTTAATGTAGCATAATGAAGTCACAATGAAATTGCAAAGGACCCTGAAACGACAACGGACTTGAGTGACGTCTCACCCTCTGGGACAGAGAGTCAAATACTCCCCAGAAGATTTTCTTGGTGAGCAGTAGTTCATCCTCCGATGCTGTGCCGTAGCTGCCCCAGCCCGATGGGAGGCAGTAGTACTTCCAGTTCTGCTCATAGTGGTTGGTTAGCAGCTGGAGAACAGAGTAAACAGGCATAACTTATAGGCTTAACTGTTTTCAATGATATGATAAGGATAAGGATGTTTATTGGCATTGTTAAAACATACGAAATGAAGTTGGCGACTCATCAGTCAGTACAGCAGCAACAGGTAAAAAATGTATAAAAACATTAAGACAAGACATTTCTGATTTAAAACAAGACATTAAATAAATATATATAAGCTAAAACACAGGCATCAATGGCTTTAAAGTGAAAAAGGTGCTTTGTTAAAGTGTCGTGTTATTGCCTAATTTTTGTTTCACCACAGCACTGTCCGGTGTGAGCTGGGTGGGTGTGTGATGGAGGAAACCGCTCTGGGGAAAAAGCTGTTCCTCAGCCTGTTAGTCCGGTTTTTGGACTAACAAGTTAGCAGCCTAAACATATGCTCACAACACACTGGGCCATGCATGTATAGCGCGTAGCACCTCAAAGGAGATCAGTTCTCCCACAAATCAGCACAAATTAAATCCAAACGTGTACATGAAGGTAGAACAAGTGTGTAAACCCTTTCACAGGCTAGTCACAACCCATCACATCTTCAGTATTCCTCTGGTGTGTTCCAGACTGATTGCGTGGAGCAGTGGAGTGAACATGCCTGTAATCACATGGTCCAATACTTCAGCCCCTTGTTTTCCCTCCTGCAGCTGCCCACTTCTTCCACAGCAGGTTGGTGTGTTGGAAATGTTCACCTTTGAGTATGCGTGTGTTTCTGAGAGACAGAGGTTTACACCAGTAATATTACATTAAAGGTACACCTGCAATAGAGCTGGTGGAAATTGGCTCTTGGTACTTCACCACCAAGCTGACAATCTAATAAACTGAAGTAGTAAAGTGTGACCAAGCAGTGACCACAGGCAGACCACAGGTCATGTAGAAAGGTAAAGAAAAGAAAACACAGAGAGAGGATTATGCAAACAGGAAACAAATAAAACTGAGTCATGCGAGCAGACCAACAAGCAAAAAGAGATGAGGCAAAATATGAAGATGGCAAAGGGATTTAAAAAGAGTGAAAAATGAAAATCATAACCCACTCTGAGAGGCATCTTGCAGTATTCGGTCAGCAAGGGCACATCAAAGACGAGGCGGCGAAGGAGCTGCTGCAACATGGAGGGACGAAGGTGCCTGCAGTAAAAGGTGAGCGATAAGAGTGCTGCTGCCCTGAGCTGCCTTTAACCACAATCACATCTTCAGACTAACCGCTTTTATCACACAGATTTAGAGGGATAATAGGGAAGCAAGGCCCTTAGCTATAATGGAGTTTTGCTAGAAAGCAGATAAAATGTGCTGTTGATCTTTGCTATTCTGGCCAGCTGAATGTTTGGTGTATCACTTTTCTAATAATCCTCACTTGCAGACAGCCAGCAGACACTCCTCTATGGCGTCTCTCTGGGCCTTGGTGAGTGAGCGGCCCTTGGAAAGGCGGTAGATGGTGTGCAGAGTGGAGTCGATGAGGGTGGCGTAGTGCTCGGTGCCGGCAAAGAGAGGGGCGCAGCGGGTGAGGAGGGGTAGCATGGCTGAGCCGATGAAGCGGTTCATGGCCAGGGCCGTCTCTGTGGTACATAGACCCTCCTGTGGAAAGAACGGGTCACAGGTCATACAACATGAGATTACTCCATTTGTTAAAGTAAAACTGTGTCATTTCAGAAAGGAAATAACACATTCTCCCTCTGAGAAAAATAACGTTTTTATGTTGCTAGAGGTTTTGCTGCTACAGCCTTACTTGGTCTGGTATGACTGCTGGCTCATGTTAGCTAACTTTACATAGATATTGCTGTTTTACAGTCAGGCACCTAACTTAATAACTATTCTTTACTTGTACTCCACAGCGGCCACTGTGAAGTTGTTATATAGTCTTGCTTGAAAATGAATGTCTGTATTTGAGAACCATTTTCAAAGAGAACCATTTAAATTAGCACCATAAAACTGTCTTGTAAATAACCTTGCAAAATATATTGGACCGCTCCACAAACAGCAGCATGCTCAGCTTTAAATAAATAATGATATGTATTTAGAATATGACATATTATGTGATGGATTCATTTTAGCCAAAAGTCTGCACACTACGGCACACTACAATACCATAAACGTGTTCTTGATAAATAAGAGTAAAGAACAATTACATTAATCAACCAAAGAGAAACTTGAGCCAAGGCTTAATGAGGAGCTCCTCATTAGTATAAAAGGCTGCCCAATATTATTGATCTCTAAACTCTTTGAGGAAGTTCATGTTACATTCATTACTTCTCTCCCGCGTTGTTGTCAGCTTTACCCACCGTATCCAGAGAGGTAGCAGCCCTCAGGTCAGGAAGGAAGCCCACTTCGAGCAGTTGAAGAAGAAAGCTCTGGTCCTCGATACCATACACCCTGTCCAAAAACAGCACCATGGGGGACTTGTGATCTGGACAGAAGCAGGCCGACATGTCCGGCTCAGTCACCGACCCGTCTGGGAGAGATTGGAACAGGGAAAGGAGGGCACAGCATGAAGAGTACACCGCTCAGGTGTGAAGCAGTGAAACACTCAGAAAACAGGCCACAGTGCATAATGGAAAGTCTTTTCCGATTAGGAAAGCCTTGTGTATTCATTAGGCGGCATGCAGCGGCATGCCGATCAGAGTTTTTCCAGAGCTGGAGCCACGGCTCGCTGTCTTCACTCTTGGCCTGCTGACAGAGCTTATGTGGCTGTGCTCCGGGCAGCAACTTTAGGAGGCGAGTCCCGCCATGCTTATGCAGATCAATCAATAGTGCAAGACGGCTCGCTATAGAAATGATCTGGCTTACTCAGACCTATGAGAGAGTGCAGTAAAGCGTTGTGCTGATTAAAAAGGCATGAGCAGTGAAATGTAATCAATAACCTTCTGCCTTGCACTGAATGTGCATGACTTTCTTAAACCGTTGTACCTTCACATGAGCTAGACATAGTGTAGCAGCATGCAAATTAATAGGATGTGTCCTCCAATGGAAGTATAAAGATGTGCTGTATGCTGCCCTGTGTTGTTAGAGTGAACATCCTGACCAGTACCTTTGTTGGTGATGGGCATTTTGAGCGGTATGCTGATGATTCCCACGAGGTCTTCAGTAGGCACCAGAGAGCGCAGGATGGCACGAATACGCAGAGCTTCACCTTTCCCCTTGTTGATGAGCTGAAGAAGGGAAAAGGAAGTGAAAAAAATGGAAAATCTGTCCCGAGGAAAAACAACAAATAAATTCACAATTTATATCAAACATACATGCATCTCTGGAGCGCAACGTCCCAACAGGTCAATGAGTGCAGAGTAGAAGGACATTATGGCATTGCCCATGTGTACCACCTCCTCCTCATCATCACCATCAGCAGACCTAACAGTGGAAAAAGTGAAGTTGAGGAAGAACAGACACAGAAGAAGAACATTTCTTAGCAAAGATGCAAGCAAAGGGGGATAAGCAGCTAATCCTAAGGGTCCCCAGTATCGGTATTTGATTAGTTTTGCTTACACGTCAGAGCTGACTCCATGCACAGAGCCCGGCAGGTCCAGGGCTGGCGTCTCGGAGATCTTGATGGCTTCCTTCATGGCAGCCAGCAGGCCGTTCCCTCCCTCCCCCCTCAGGGCAGGTCCAAAACACTCTGGACGACGGATGAGCAGCTTGACCACAACACTGGAGTTCTCCTCTACGCTCTCGCCTGGAACACAAACATAAAAGAACATACATTATTAATGTCAGCAAGAAAATACAGCACATAAACACACGGTAGCTTTAACATAAACACCCCTATCCCCCAAATACTCGGACAAAACACCAAGAAGACTTCGCCTTAAGCAGCGGAATGAAGATCTGTCAAGCTTAGTTGGGCCTTTGCTAGCTTTTACTACATGTCTAGATAGAGATACAGTAACAGAAAGAGAGAGAGAGAAACAGTAGAGAGCGGATGGTAACTGCAGTCTTACCGTTGACAAAGACAGCAAACCGTAGGAAGGAAAGGTAACGCTCCCCCTCAATGGGGTTCCAGCCGATGTCTGGATAACCTTTAGCCAGGAGAATTGGACAACTCTGGAGACCACAGCCTGCTAAGTAGGTGACCACCTACGGGCATACCACATAACATCACATATAGATACAACACTCATTCAGCTCTAATCTATTCATCCCGGGTGATTTAAAATTGTGTCTCTCCTTTTACAGACTACGGCATCAGAAAGATTGAGTCTTACCTTGTCCAGATCCGGCTCCTCCAGTGCCAGAGCCAGGCCGTTGTTGTCCATCACCGAGGAAGCAGCCACATCCAGAGGAGTGGAGCCCCTCATTGCTGGTGAAGCTACAATATAAAGCACACTGGTAGAATCAACTATTTATTCTATTGTACTTCATATAAGCCTGTGTCTGTGTTCTCATTTCAACGAACAGCAGGGGGTGATGTTTTTCACTCCTTCCAACAGCTGGTTAACATTAGTGTGGAAGGAACGTTTCCTCACCAATTTGCTATGGACACGTATACTCATATTGGATTCCACAGGGTTTATGGGAACCAGTTTGTGTAGCACGGTGCATACAAACACCTCGTCTATAATGCTGTGCTTGCAGCGTCTATGTTTTAATTGGGATTTTTGTATGATTTTATTCTTAGATTTCATTTTTGTTTTGCTGTCACATAACTTGTTGCAACTTGTTTAATGAGCATGCCTGGCTGCGTGTGTGTGTGTGCAGCCAGGGGAGACACTCTCTCACCCCAGCGCCGAGGTCTCTGAGACTGCGGCACCGACGTCTTCTAACAGAATGGGAGATGAGTCGCTCTCTTCGCTGATTCAACTGCACACACACACGTCTTCTAAGGTGCGAGGCTAATATATGTGAGCTCACAGGCGCAGAACAAGTCCTATTATGGCAGAAGGCTGATGACAATGTATCACCCATATTGATGAGAATGCTGGCGTCTTTCATCCATCCTAGGAGTGGTTTTACAGGTGTGTTTGGCCTGTTCTTTAAGAATGTCCTCTAGCATGTCCTACAGTCTGTGCATGTTGGATGATTCCCGATCAAGTCATGTGGTCTTCATCCAGTCAAATAATGTCAGCATCATTTGGCTAATCCTTAAGTAGCATGATGATGGAAGATGTACCCACCTAGGCCCACGCTGCTATTCTCCAGCAGGTAGCTGAGGTGGTCAAACATGGCTTTCTGGTTCTGACGGCTGATACGGCAGAAGTAGCACAGGAAGCGACAGCAGCTGGCCACCATCTTGGGGAAGGCTATTTCCTGTGGAACGGCACGTACAGACTAAGTAGGTGAAACATCTTCCCTGGTTGGATTTTAAAACGAGAACTGAAATTCCAAATTAAAAAGCTCAAGGACACAATATTTCTGCAGCAACAGTCTGTGTTTACAGTCTGAACACAAATATAGTAACTTGTCGAGACATTGCTAAATTGTCACTGTAATTTGATACCAAGTGGTTTTGGAGAGGTCGTTGCTTTATTCTGGGGTGCGGAGTTTATTGTATTGACTTTCTCCCGGCTTGTTACTATAAAGTCTCGCATGGTTTGGATCCTAATTAACATCTAAAAAAGCCTGACACCTTCACACACTGCCAACCTCACTCTGCCCTTTCTGCCCTCCATCCCAGACTCTGATGCCATCAGCAGAAAGCCCACCTACTGGGACCACGTCTTCATTAATACGCGCTTACAAATGATAACACACAAAACTACACTCAGACACAAACTTTCTCAGTGAGCAACACACTATTTGCGAGGTGGAGCACTAACTCTGTGGGTGCCTCTTTAACGGCCTGTGGAAGCAGAGAGAAATATATATAGATATAGATATAGACGTTGAACCTGGGACTTGTGTCCTCCGAGCACATTGACCATGACCTCCATGACCGTCTCATGCATGCCCAGTATTCTCATTAGGTTGGGGTGCTGGTAGAAGACTTTGTTGTTCATGATGTCACTGTCATGATAGGGGGAAAAAAGACATAATTCATACTTAAGATTCACTAAAAACAGATAACTCAAATATAGAGTTGAGGCAACCACAACCTACCCAAGTCCATCAATCATGAGCTTCTCCTCCTCTTTCCCCATACGAACCGACAGCAAAGACCTGATCTGACCGAGGGCAGCCAGGAGGTTGATGGTGTCCTGGATCGAGGCAGCACTGATGGTGTAAGTCTTCCTCATGGCCCGGAGAAGCTCCCCAATGCTGTCATACTGCCTCCTCAGTAGGCTGAACATCTTGCGGACCAGCTCTGAGTCCAGGATGTGACACTCCTGGGCCCAGCTGACCATTGTCTGAGAAATCAGCTCCTTCAGATTAGCTGGAAAGAAAGTTGGGTAAAGATGACTGATCCTTTCCTTTTTTAAAAAAAAAACGTTTTAATGTATTTGCTCAGAACAAACAACATATTTCACAAAGTTGGTGGACTTCCAAGAGAAACTTTTAAAAGTAAAGCATGGTAAAAAACAATGAGACGGCCTTGTTATTGGTCCGAACACACTGAATCTTGCACTTGAAATGCAACTAGTGGCATGTAAAATCAGTTGAATGGCACTTTAACATTATATTATGTAACAGCAGTTAACCCAAAGGTGAGATGACTCCTCCTCAAGGGACCAGTCACTTCATAAGTCATAGTCCTCTTAGAGAATGAAAATACATCATTTAACACGGTTAAAGCAGCAACATTTGTCTTGGTGGCAGCGTAATTAGCTGTAAACACACTAGTGACATTTTAAAGCTTTATAAAGTTGTTGTGGGGAATGTGTTAGCAAGAGGTTTAAATATATTTAAACATTCAGCAGAGATGGAGCAACACAAGTATTAATTAATTTCAGAGTCGTGTTTCAGGTCACTCAGCAAAAGTCCAATATTGACTCTCCTTTTAGCTCCGTTTGGGTTGTGAGAGCAGTGACAGTGAATAAAATCCAAACAATGAGCTGAAAGATGCTAAGATGCTGAGTAGAGCTGAGGGGAACTGAAGGTTTATCGATGCAAATGAGCCCTTTGACATTATACACAGTCATTTCAATGACATGACAATATTGACTACAGCAGCTTTAATGTTGGGTGTGGGTAACTGTAGAATTATTTATTATGAACCTTTAAAATAGCAGAGAAACACTTGTTTCCACAGTGAAGTGCCTCCAGCATCGTGTTCTAATCCTTACCATATGTCATTGGATTTAAGAGGAAAATATACTATAACCTTCCTTCAATTAATTGAGGTCACACCAAGACACTTCTCCCTTAAACACACAGACACACTCAACACAGAGCTTTATTAGAATGATGTTAAACGGTGCTCCCCTTGACTGGATGCTGCCTTTTGTACAAGCCATGCTTGAGCAGTAAATTCATAGGATGCAAATAAGACCTTGAGCACAGAACAAAAAAAGACCGGCACCTAAGCTAATATAACTACACGCATGAATCTGCCACTTCTACAAAGCCGCAGCCTCTAAAGAAGAGGCAATCAGCTGTGTTTCAACAATGTCAGCTAGTTATTTTCTTCAAATCTATCAGAAAGAGAAACACAGCTTGCAAGTTCATTGATGAAAAGGCACATTTTCAGTGGAGAGGAAGCCCTGTTATCTCTCGAATAAGGGAAGTATTAATAGTTCTGTACAGTATTCTGCTTCTATGGTTAAACTGAGACATTTGTTTGGACATCTCGTATGTGGGCTACCCTTAAGGCTTTATTAAAACTTGATCAATAGTGGGTGAGGGTGTTCTTGGGGTATGAATACACAAAGGACAGAAAGACATCAATTAAACAACTCGGAACCATAAAAGATGGAGCCATTAAAAACACAATTGATTGCTTAAAAGTATTGCAATTAGGTGATTGTGTTTTTAAGACCCCCGTGTCTGTTTGGTTGTCCAAAGACTATTTCACACAAGGCCGTCAATCACTGCAAGTGTGTGTATGTGTGTTTTGAGTGATGTGTGGGGGGAGCCAGCAGAATGTCACTGTCAGCGGTAACCGATCCTGCCGCAGACATTTGCGTGGGTGTCAGAGAGAAAGGGGCAGAAGCACCAGCTTGCTCCAAAATGAGAAGCGGCATTTCTTCCTCTCAGCCAAGATGCTTCCCAACACCTGACGCTCATTCTGTCACACTATCCAACACGCTCTCTCCTTCCGTCTCTGCCGCTTTTGCTCTGGACTACACCCCTCCAGCATTTTCCCTTCACTACACCCCAACAAACAAATCGGACCGGTCTACTCTTACACTGATGGAACTGGAAGTCAAGAGGTTTTTATGGTGTGAGAGATCACACACACAATCCCTATGCTCACACACACACACACACATACACACACACACACTTCTTCAAGGCAAGTCATCATGTCCGAGCATTAAATGCTTCTGGTGGATAAACCATTCATCAGAGGAGGAAAACGACTTCTGTGCCCCTCTTACTTCATTCCCATGAAATAATGGCAAAGACGACAGCGTCTTTCGTGTCTTCAGGCTCTCACTTTGCAAGGAGGACAAGTTATAGCTGGCGTAACAGTACAGAATGTATCATGCCATCTCAACTCTGGTCCATCCTCCTGCCTCCTGGCAAACCCTCTTCTTATAAAAGATGTTATTCTCAAAAGATATCCCCTGTCCCAGTCACTTCTCACATACTATATATGTGATAGGTAGGCTTTCAGCCTGGTAATGCCACCATCTCACTTGTATGCCGTCAACTAAACATAACAAAACCAAACAACAGCGATCATCACACGGACTGAAGAGGGGAGGGGCACCACCAGTACTATTTGTCTGGTAGGAACACTAAAAAAAAAGGTTGAGGTCAGTTCACGCAAAAAAAATTAGCAAACCTTTGCAGTTGGCTCCAACATTTCTATAGCTCATCCACCTATCATTTCAGCTAGGTTTAGCATGAATCAATGCACAAAATCAAGGTACAGACAGCAGCACAGTAGCATATAGGCAAAACAGCAGTGGTTGATAAAATGAGAAAACCAGTCGGTGCATATAATAGCCTCTATATTGTAATAGTGAATCGTAATACCGTTGTATTTATATGGGATTAATACCTATAATGATGTGTAAATGAAAGGAAATGAGTTATACAGTTACCTGAGAAAATTTCCAATGGCACAAATGGTACCCAAACGTACCCAAATGGCCAATTTGATACTTCTACTAAAACCTCTCCAACAATGCTGTCTGTGCACACTAAATATTAACATGCAGTATGTATACTATAATGATTCAAAGACAAAACACTTTTAGCGGATAAGAATTTGCCTGCATAGATAGTAAATGATTCCACTGCATTCCCTTGCATTGACGCCTACAGCTGTTCCAGAAGTAGATGTGATGCTCCTGAACAGCAGCTGCTACCACAAACCAGCCTTCCAATTAATCATCCCGCACACAACAGCCTGCAGAGACCTCCACCATCCAAAGCACTCTTTCAAGGAGGAATACACACTCGCCTCTATTTCCATCCAGCCTTGCTCCTTGGAGATCTGTGGGGTGGTCTTATATGCTCCATGTCAGGGTCACACCAAATCCCAATGGAGAGATAGCCTTTCAGCATCACATTTTTCATCCCAAATTCATCCATTTGCCTCTCGGCCACTTCCTGGCAGTTACTGGCATCACTCTGATGAATAGACAGGGATGGAATGGTGACGGACAGATTCTCAGAGGTAATAGAATACCCTGTTTCACTTTAGTTATTACTTTATTACTACTTTGTATAAAAGGATGCCATAAAAGGAGAGACAGTGTATATGCGGATAAACAAAACTCAAAAACAGTGACAAGCAGTTAAAATAACCCACTGCTGTCTATATTGAAGACCAACAAAACAAAGCAGAATGTATTTTTTACCAGTTACGTAATATTTGCAATCAGCTACATGATTGGTGGCCCCTTACACAGAGTGGTACTTGAGATAGAAAATTAGATACAACTTGTTCTGCATTTATACTGCTGTGGCCCCCTGGTTATTAAGTGCTGTCATTGAAATCTTTTTGGTTCCGGTGTGTGTGCTCACGATTGTGTGTTTGTACTCGTGTGTCTATGGGTTTTATCAGGTGAAGGATTTGGTTTTATCACCAACCATTTTTCCTCTCATCGCTCCTCTCTCATCTTGACAGAAGAAGCTTTTGGAGCCTCTCCTCGCCCCGGCTCTATATTACCATAATGAAATTGAAAAGAAATTGAAATGGAAATGACTGCCACCCGGTGACTCAGTCCACATGACAGCGGCAGACAAATAGAGGCAAAACTGAGGGTGCTAGAGCTGCGATACAGGGGCTCCTGCTTTTAATTCTCACCACTCTCCAAGCAAAGAACACAGACAGAGAGCTCGTACTAAAAGGAGGCAAAGAGACCATAAACAAGCAGAATGTAGTGGCGAGTAAAGGGGTGACGTGCGTGCGAGCTTGTGCTTTTATGAGAAAGTAAAAAATGTGAGCCAATGTGTGCATGAAAAAGCTTTAGTCTTCATCCTCCAACCAATCCGACATGTATTTATAACCCAGAGCCACAGGTACACTGGTACAGCAGGTACTCGGCAGCATCGCTAATATGAAGTAATAAAAACATTGATTTCCTCACATGGTGCGGCTTGCTCCTTCTCTGTGGGCTCCTCGGCTTTGTGAGACTGGCCTTTGATCTTGTTCACCAACATCAGCAGGCGACCTTTGATAGACGTAGTTTGCTCGTATTCCTCTTCCTCCATAGGGATCCCTGCACAACACAAACAGACATGCTATATACAGTACAAGGAGAGCAAAGCCTATTACAGCAATATCTCCACTCTTCCTGTGGGGTTAGCAGACATGCCGTGTGTGTGATGCGTTGTATTGGGTGCCCAGTACTATTTCTTGGCAATTTCAACTTGGTTTTCATTGCCGTCTATGCAGAGCGTGCCATGGCAGGTCGGTGCCATTAGATCGTTTGTACCACAGAGGGTTGAGCATTTCAATGATTTATCACAACATCAAGATGTCAGAGCAATGTGAGAAGCACTGGACTATAACTCCTGTGCCGGGAGACAGAGAGAGATGATGATTGGGAAAGAAAACATTTCTGAGAGCAAGTACTGGAACAATTCAGCTGATGTTGACACAATAGCAGCTAAAGCAATAGATGGAAAAGGCACAACTCTATGTGTTTCCTCCATGTTCCATTTTTTTCTTTTCCTATATTTACATTTTCCATCCACGCTGCCAGTTCATGCTGCCTTTGTAAAATATATGTATTAAATTATGCAATCAATCCAAGCAACATAAGATAGAGATAACCAATAAAGCTGCTCATAAAACGTTTTGCAATATCTGTATCTCACCACAGTGGAGCTGCAGCTGGTTGTGAAAATCATACAGTTCCTCCTGGATGTCTGTTGGACACGGACAGTCCTCGCCCACACTGAAAGTCAGCAGCATGTTGATCTGAGGTATGGAAACATAAAGGCAGACACTTACTACGTCTGGTACTTTAGTTTCAATGGCAATCTGAACACGATGTGATCTCATTGTAGGATTCACAGAAGAAGAAGAAAAAAAAACAGTTGAAGTGGCTAATTCTCCCTCGGCTCTCACAGACCGAAGGACACCATGACAAGTCATTAAAAGTAGCTGTGAAGCGCTGAACTCAATCTCCAGCTGTGTGTGTGTGTGTGTGTGTGTGTGTGTGTGTGTGTGTGTGTGTGTGTGTGTGTGTGTGTGTGTGTGTGTGTGTGTGTGTGTGTGTGTGTGTGTGTGTGTGTGTGTGTGCTCACGCTCACTGGTGCAATGACACCACAGAGAAGAAGGATGAGTTCGCCTTGAGGCGTTGTTCATAGCACACAAAGAGAGTGCTTGCAACATTTGGAGCGAGGACTAGCTCCCATTCTCCTGGAAACAAAATGAGGGAATTCTGCCGAAACACTAAAAAGGGAATCTGAGGGTAGGGAGAGAAATTAGCCATGCATGTGGAAAATTACACAAGTTATGCAACAGCTCCCTCTGAATTATCCTGTTTCATGCACCATTTGAAGCAGTGAGCCTGCAGGCTTTCTTTGTGGTCAGTTATTATAGATTCATGCGTGCTTAACTGTAAGATTCATCAGTTCTAACTTATGCAGTTTCTTGCATTTGCCCTCTGTGGGTGATTTGCACCTTTAGGTCACATAAGCATCAAAAAGATCACGAAGCAGACACATGAGAGTTGTCCAAATCACATGAACAGAGGTGCAAATTGATGTGAAACTGCGCGCGTAAAGACGTCACAACATAACTGTGAGTAGGTGAAAAGAGCTGTTACCGAACATTACCCCGAGTGTGGAGTGGCAGTCTTACTTAAACAAGATGTAAATGTTTCCAGTGGAAAATGTACATCTTGTTACACATAAGAGAGTGAATGATGTGGTTTTCAAGAGGATATGTAGTGTTGATGCTGTTTTATTTTTGACATGTGGAAGCATAGATCAGTGGATACCAAAAATGGTTAACCAGGGATGATGATTGGAGCTCCTGTCAGGAGTGTGCAGGCTGTGTTTGATTGACATCTTCCTCACTCTACAGTTAGCTGCCAGGGTGACAAATTACACTTCTATCATCTCATTAGTGCATGGAGCCTAATAAGCCAGGATACGCAGAAACACCTGTAATCCTTTAAGTATGCGGATAAGATAAATGTATTATTTCATTCTGCTCAAAAAGTTAAATTATCTTACATGTTTGGTATTCAAGGGCAACATTAATCATTGCATATTAGTGCTTTGCTATACTAATATGGAGGGGACATATAACAACATAATATAATCTCTCAATCATAATCATCATATCATGTAGTATATAACTGTAAAATGTAAATGTTCCTTAGTCTTTGATGTGGTAAATTAACTGATGAACACATTTTGGTAGAAAACCTACAATGTAGTGACCTGAAACTGCTTCTTGAGCTATTCGGAACATTATTAGTTAGTTTCGCAGATGTAACTAATCTGCAGCGACTATGACCTCATCCCACCTGCTCTTGAGGGGGCGATCTAAACTCTTTGGTCTTCTTTGCGGTAACAGCAGCAGACATATTGAGGGCCAGCATCAGCTCGTTGTAGCGGAACTTCTGGTTGTACTGCAGCTTGGAGACAAAGCTGTCGGAGAAAGACACGATGGCCTCGATGCGGTGCTTCAGCTCGCAGTCGCAAAAGTAGTGAAGCAGCTCACACATCTGGGGAACAGACAAGGGGAGGAGACAGACAAAGAACAATGTTGCGTCACTGTTTCGCACCTCGATGCAGCTGTTACGAGCAAGTCTGTTAGGAATACATACAAGCAGCCTCATGGCTTCACATCATCCAACTTATTGAAGAGACATTTAAGAGATAATTTGTTCAATACGAGTAATTTCCTATTTGACTGATTTCTAAATGGGTCTATTACAGTGGTGCATTTATGGAGCACAGCTGTGGAGATGAAGATGTTCATTGATTTTACATCTTTTGGTGATTTACCTTCAGTGGTTTATTTTAAGGTTTAACAAATATATAATGATGTCAGCTCTGTTCGTGTGTGTTTGTTATCACCTGGCGTTTGACAGGCTCTGGCAGCCTCTTCTCCAGCAGTCCTTTCATTGGCTGCTTAGCCTCTTTGGCTGCCTCCTCTTCTCCAGCTTCCACTGCCTTCTCCTCCGTCCCTGTAAGTCCTTCTTTGTCTGTGGCCCCTGAAGCCCCCTCCTCACGTGTCTCTCTGAAAACATTTGGGTCAATGAGCAGTAAGATCTTATGAACGTCCTCGCTACCTAGTACACCCATAGTCAACAAGGTGCTGATGAGTTTCAAGATTGGCACAAACTGGTACTCCACTCCTCCTCCTACGGGATCTCTGATGTGGTGGCCGCCACCCTGAACGGCCTCTGTCAACATTGAAATCGATTTCTCCTTCAATGCATCCAGTGGGATTTGGGGACTATAGAGATGTTGTTCCCGTTTGGTGCTGATGAAACAGGGCGGGGCAAAGTTGAGGCGGGGTTTGAGCGAGGTACTAAGCCCCACCCCTGGCGGGAGGTGCTTTTTGGAAGCATCGGAGAAGAGGCGAATGGAGCGCGTCTCGGCCGTGACGGGGATGATGAACTCATCTTTCATGGTGAGTCGAGCCTCTTTAGCCGTCTCCAGGTGGGTGCTGATCAAGACATTGTAGAATCCCTCACGTAGCATGCCTGACAGGTACTGATTGTCGATGGTGTACAAGAGCTGTGATTGGTCCAGGTGGCTGCAGAGGGCGTGGGCCACACGGGTGTTGCCCAGAGCGCAGAGGGCACAGTAGAGCTTCAGGGTGTGGTAGTGGAACTTCCTCATGTCCTCCTGCTCAGACAGCTCCATGATGTCGACACACCTTTGAAAAGAAGTGAGAGAGGATCATCAAAATACATGCAGACGTTCTGATTTAGTCTACTTGGAGGACAGACGGGTGTTATTCACCACATAGGATAATAAAATAAGGATCGTTAAAGGCTCCCTGGAGTTTTTGACCTCTAGTAGAACTACAGAGCTGTTTTTTTTTATAATACTTGAGAAATTATGTGTTTGCAAGTGTTTTATGAGGGGGGAAAAAGGAATTAGGCAAAAGTTTTAGGTACAATGTCCTTTGAGATCAACTAAAACGCACTGAATAGATTAAGCACTTAAGCACACTAAGCCATGCACTGCACCTGTTCTCCTCAGGTATATGAACGGCCAACATCTGCAGGGGCTCCACACACTGGACCACCCAGCCGTGTCTCTCATTGACCCTGGCTGTTTCCACCTTGAGGAAGATGTTGGGCATGCGGCTCCACAGCACGGCGCTGATGGTCTGGACATCTAGCCGGGGTGGACACTGGGGCACTGGGTTCTTATGTTCACTCTTAAAGATGGCGGATGACAGAGGCATGGCATTCTGGAGAGGACAAACAAACATGGAAGGAATATTCCTATTATTCAATTTCAAACAAGCAGTTAAACATAATCTTTTCCTATTTCTCATCCAAACAACTGACGTAAGCACCCATCGTGTTGGTGAAGCGCTCATTATCTTTGGTGTAGATATAAGCATGATAAAACATTAGCCCAGTGGACCTAGCTGAAGGGTGTGAAGCATAATCCTGTATGGGGGCTGCATCTCTAAACTCAGTGTGAGGTAGAATAAGGTCGGAAATGTTAAAACGAAAAGGAGCATACTGTGAGCTGTATAAATTTCATCGACCAATACTGTGTGCATTTTTAGGATTCTGTCTTCTTTCTCCTATTTGTACAATGTTATGACATCATACAGGCAACAAAGTTGCAATGGAGCAATTAGGGGACTCTACCTTTATTTTAGTCAGCTCAAACTGGAAGAGGTTAGGGCTGGTGGGTCGCACAAACACAGCAGGGAAAAGCTTGGTGTTGGGTTCCACCTGGAGCGGAAACAAAGAGCAGTACGTTTATAGTAATAGGTCCAAACAGGAAGTACACATCAAAAGCTTGAGGAGCAGCAAAAGAGCATGACTTGCGGAAAGCAGCTAATGATGCATCATGAAACTCCTCACTACTTAGTATGTGTATGCACGATCATTTAAGAATGTCGGCTGGCAGGATGACTCAGACGCTGGGTGGAGCCTCAGAGTTTCAGTGAGCGAGCACAGAAGAAGATTATACCCTTCTTTAGGATTTAGTTCTCAGAGTGCGTCTGAATGGGAAAGTTCTAAGTCTGAAATTGAACAACACAGACTTCAAAAAGGAAAATATGAAAATACAGAAGATGAGTTAATATCAAGGTGAACAGGATAAACTGATAGAAAGAAGAGTGGAAGGAGAGTTAGACATGTAGTGATGGTGACTTACAGGTGGATGGAAACATTAATTCATACACGGCAGAAGGTACAAATGAATGAGTGAACAAGCAAAAATCACAAGGAAGCTTAAAAGCAACCTTAAAAGACCTTAAAAAGTTCCACATTCAGATTATTCTATCATTATACACTGTATCTACTTCATAAAACACAATATAAAACAACGTTTGAACATCATATGTGTACCTGGTAGGATGTGGCTATCTCCTTGCCATTGACCGTGAACGTCACCAGGCCGGTGGAGAGGTCTATGAGACAGCCAATCTCCAGGTCCACGTTGCTGCGACTGGATGCGTGAGCCGCGTTGGTCACATCACCGCCCCACACGATGTAGCAGTTACTCCTCCTAACACTAGTAGTGTGCAAATATCAGTCACCTTCTGTATGATGACATACAGTACATTTTGATTGAAAATAGGTAAAGAAAGGTCTCACCTCTCATGGACTCGTCCTCGCTCGTCACCCAGGGTTACAGTGACCGATCGGTTTTTGCTGAGGTTGAAATTGTTGCTATAGTAATGGTAGTCGGGGGTAACCCAACCAACCCACACATCGGCAGGGTCCTGGCCAGCGAAGACCCTTACCGAGTAATAGTACTGCAATGACACACGCAAGAGTTAGCCAACGCCGTAGGTGGTGCAACCAAATGGTACGGGGAAAAAAAGGTTATTTAATACCGTGGTGATGCTGCTGTAGTCCACTCTTCTACTTTCATCACTTTGCCTCACAGATCGCAATGGATACCTATCGGAAAACCGCATTCAACAGGTGATTATCAAGATATTTTAGTCTTCAGCTCTGACTGGCTGAGTAATGTTCAAAGACATTTTAAGATATCTGATGAATCCAAAACATCTCTAACTGCGTCACAACTACTTGAATTATTTGCATACTAACTGACACTGAATTTGAGTGGTCCGAGTGATGTCATGAATGTCAACAATCTGGTGGAAGTGGATCAGCCATTAAATATGGTAGCTATGATGCTTTGGAAGGAGCCGCATGGAGTAAATTCATGATTTTCTTTTGAGTACCTGTGTTTGACTTTGAGGGTGTCATCTTCGTGGACTCCGTTCATGTCAATAACAGGACTGGATTTGAAGATGGAGTGGAACTCTACAGGCATGCTGAGACGACAAAACACCATATCCGCGTTGCTGTTCTGGGTGCCAAACGTCTTGTGGGTGACTTTAAGACACGGGGGGCTGTCAACGGTGCCGTCGATCCTGGTCACCTGCGAACAGGAAGAAAGTCTTTGCAATTATACAATGACCAATTTCTGTGATTTTTACCACCAAATATCACACTGCTTTTGTTCTTACTGCGATGTGGTTATGGTCCTTTGGCACATTGACAAAAGTAGGGAGACGCTTGCTGAACCACATGGTGACCTCTCGGTTCATGTTGACAGCAAAAGGTTCGAATCCCTCCTGAAGGCCACACATGGTGTAGTACTTGAAGGTGCTGGCGTCTTTCCCCAGATTCATACGGCCCACCTGAGACAGACCGAGGCTACACACTGGAATAAAGCCTGAAGGACGGCCAGAGGAAATAAAGGAGGGAGAGAAATGAGAGAATAAATAACCTCTAAGAACACACGCAGGAGGGGAGGGGAAATCAATCCAGCTTTAAAAAAAGGCAATTTACAACTGTCACATTAAATAAGGGTGATTTTGTTACAGGGAGCCACTTCATTTTCACTTATATCCCCAGCATGGTCATTCTAGTTTACTGCTCCTTGGCTCTGCATGTGGAGCTTTTATTAAAAGATGAGTGAACAGCTCTTTCTATGATCCCCTCACCAGCCTGACACTCCCGGACCTTTAGCATGTATAACTCGGCTCGGTTACCGCACACATCATATCCACATGTAAACTGTCTCACCGTCCTCAGTTTCAAAGTCTGTGAAGCAGAGTTCAGAGCCCTTGGTGGTGATAAGGATCTCTCCGTTAAGGGTGAAGATCATGGACTTGTCCTCCATGTTGATCATACAGCCCACCACGTCCCCAGCATGCCAGCACCGCCCGAACAAACGGCTGCCCATGTTCAGACAGTGGCCCTATATACAGTACATGTACAAGCATAAAACAAAACACTCAGGAGCGAGTTATGGCATATATATTACAAGAAATGTCCATCTCAAGTCCTTCCTTTTCAATTAAGTCTATTATTTTTTTCTGAAATAAGTCTTTTTTTTTTTAAATGGAGTTACTTTCATCCGTTTCTAGATCTATCTGAATGATAAAGTATTTAAATCAAAGAAAAGGACAAGTTAGAACAATAGTAAAAAAAATACACTTCATCAACAATATTAGAACCCCATAGAGTTAGAAAGAAATTGGACTTTAGGTTTGAATCCCTATGACCTGTTAAAATCTTTTTCTGTGGAGTAATCAACATGAATTCCACCACACATTGCAAATGATTATCAAGCGACTGATTTAGGTTCGGTCGACGGCTTACCCTGTATCCATCAAAGACAAAAGCGAGCTCATCCGTGCCAAGCTCCACATCTGGCTTACACCCTGGTCTCGCCCAGCCCACTCTCATGTCTCCTCCTGTCACAGCCTCAAATTCAAAGTACCACTTCCCGCTCCTCACTGCATACGTCCTCTCCACTCTGAAGAAGCGGATCTTGTCGATGCTGAGCCGCTCAACCACTTGTCCTGCAGGGGGGAAGGGATAGTCACGGTGTCAAGTCGTGGATTGCTGCTTTGAAACCAGCTGAATCCTCTCCAACAAAATTAAGTCACACACAATTTTCCCATTTCTTTGTAACGAGCATTTTGTCACCTACTATATAATTTGAACGTCCGTGCATTTAGAGTGGCATACATCCATGAGTCAGACTCACCGCCTTCCTGGTCCGAGGGCTCGATGTTGTATCCATAGCCAATCAGAGTGCGGATGGCCTCCCGCAGGCCGTCCCTGTTCGACTTCTTGGTGCGCTCATCCAGCAGAACATAGGGAACCAGGCGAGGGTTACGCTTACTCTTCAGATCCTGCAGAGAGGAGAGGCAGTCAGAGAAGATTTCATGCACCCATTTGCAAGACGAACATTTCCAACTATCCCTGGTTCTCTCATTAAAAGTACTGTAGGCCAGCTGAAACACACAACTGTTTTGTCTGCTACAAATGTGCCGTCAATCCCTGTAATTGAGTAGTTAATTGTCCATTTATTGCCACTATGCTATTGCTGCCCATCATCCTCTCTATCTTTCCTGTGTCACTCATTTCCTGTAGCCTCTCTCTCACTGGGCCTCGAGGAGCAACCGGGGAAGTATCACATTAATACTACTTAAGCAGATTTGTGGAGCTTAATTTGAAATCTTGTGCTGGTTATACAGATCATGCGTTGTTTGTTTGGTCTGGCATCACAGCTTTCCTAGATATCACTGAAGGGCTTAATTGAAATTTGCATTTTTCCAACGCACTGGTCAGTTACCCAGTCTCATGTCATCAACTACAACCCTTGTTCTACAAACAACACAGAAAATATGACCAAGCATCTGCTTTCAAGACAGATGCCGACGTGTGACACAGAGGTGTAACTGTATTTACTTCAAATGGCAGAGAAGGGAAAGATGGAAAAATGGCCAGTTTACACAAACATCAAGTGCCTTCTAAGTTGTACATCTGCTGCTTACTTTGAATCAATGAGGGATTTCAGAACTCTTCACTCTATCCAGTATCTTACTTGCGTTCAGGGATCAGCGAAATTAAGCAAAATGAATGAGCCTTCATTCACTTAATGTGAGAAGAATGGTTGCACTTTGTAATATTCTGCAAGATGCATCAAATTATTTCTCAATAGATGTTCAGAATTAAGCGAAAAGCCAACAGAATGCAGATGTTGTTCTGTTTTTACCAAAACCAACCATCCAACAGTATGACCAAAGAAATGAGATTAACAAAAGCTAGCAGTCGTGTACAGCATTCAGGTTTAGCACGTTCAACAGACGAGAATAGATCGTGTGCATTCTCTACTGTGTGTTCTCGTTTCCCTTTACTGCAGAACATCTTGCTGTGTATAGAATAATGAAATATTGCTATGAAATGTCAGCCTAAACAAACCGTCGGACATGTGCACCGGTAGAGACTGTATGGGAGGGGAATTAATGAACCATGAAGGAGAAACTGAGCCCATAAAAAAATGCAGTAACAAAGCTGGACACAGAGCTGCCTCTTTTCTTTACTAAATAAGAAAATAAAAGTGTGAATTTAATTGAATCTAATCTTGTGTTGGTCCCAGCATATTGTACATGAATACATCCAACATACAGTACCTGCTGAATGCCGTAGGTCCATCCCTGTTTGATGCGGTCCTTGGCCCACACATTATGTGCATTCTCTGCCAGTTTGTCCACCAGCAGCTCCTGACCTGGAGTCAGTTTTATGTCAGACAGGTCCAGAGGAGACGGCTTATAACCATTGGACATCATGTAGCTAAAGGAAAAAAGATAAAAACTTATAGAAGTAATAAAGGGTAAATCCACCAGCACTAGTTTACGTAGTTAACATGTATATATCATTTCTGATATTGCTGGACATAAAGCCGTCAAAATAAGGTGTCAATTCATGGTTCAAATATAAATCACCTTTCTCAAATAAAGTCTCTATAGAACTATCGGCACAATCAGTAACAACAGACTAACAACCAGTGTGGTCTGAGCTACATTTAAATAAGAAATATGTGTTCCGATGGACTTTGTACAGTTAATATTAGCATGCACACTTACTTCTTAGGGAGTTTTATCTTTTTGAGGGAGCTGTCAGCATTTGGGTTGACCTGAACTACACGACAGCCCAATGCCAGCAGGGTCCTGAGGGCAAATACAGCAGCAAGTGAGTGAGCGCATGCAGCTGCAGATTGTGTTTAATCAGCACCTTGACATTACTTCGGATTTGACAGTGCATGCAGATCCAACAGCACCGTTTGAGGTGCTGGGAGTGTTCAAATGGAGCAGTGATGGGTTAAACTGCGCGTGTCCTAATCTGTCAGGAGAAAAAGGCCAAAGAAAACCCAGAGGAAGGCAGTGGGTGTGAAGTGCTTTTGACAAAGTTTCTTCACACCGTGTGAGAGCACAAAGTGACAGTAAAAATGAGTTTGATGTCCCTCAGAAAACCCATCAGTGTCACCCAGATGTGCAGATTAATCACAGCAAACCCCCACTTTCTCCTGTATCGTTTAAAGAGCATTTATGTTAAGCACTTGTAATAAGTCTCACTGGGACCTTTGTGAGCAGAACCAAGACGAATGGAAAAGACGAGCAAGACTTGTTTGGTTGAGCGACACTGGAAATGCGAAGTGAGGATCATATCTGACCAAAGGCATTTGTGCATTTAGTGTCGTCTTAGTACTTTGTTTATAATTTAGACTGTAGGTGATGTCATCTCTGTGATGCTCCAAAAATAATGTTCATAAACAACTGTTTAAAACAAAAAATCCAACACGTCTTTCACGTCTTTGTTTGTAATTAACTTTCTTTGACTCAGTCCAACACTCTTTCTTCATCTCTTCAAAAGCAAAAGCACCGTGGAGAAGATCAATCCATAACGCTCAACATACTTCAGAGTTTCTGTTGACATCTGCAGATTGTAGTTCTTTTCAGTTTCTGGCAGCTTGGAGAAATCCACTAGGCACGGATGCTGCCGCTTATTATCATCCCTTATCTACGAGAAAAAGAACAGTCACAGAAATCATATTTCAACTTCCCTTTGTGTTCTGCAACTTTGGCCCATAGTCCCTCTATTTGTATGTGAATTATGTAGGAAAGTTTACTAAATATATGCATATGAAATGCACAGCCTTGTAAGTCGGTGTCATTGTAAACCAACAAGGAGGGGGGAATGTGGTTTAAATACAGGGTGCTACTGGTTGCAGTGATAAGTCTACTCTAGTGAACATGTCATGAAAGAGGAACAAGGGAGCATGTTTTCTTGGGGGAGACGGAAAGGTGTAAGACTAGAATACCAAGTGAGAGGTGTAATGCCTCTTTCGAGGCTGCACCGTATGCCAAATAATCCTTTTGGCAATGCTGCTCAGAGGAGGCGGCATGGCAATGGCGGATGTTTACCAAGAAAACATGCGGGGCTGCGTACAGCTATGCAGCTGTGCGTGTGGGTCCAATGAAAACCAGCCAGCTCTTTTGTGAATAGTACAAGAACTCTGTGGGGAATCACTTATCTGGCAGTTCTTTATTTTACATAATTACATTTGTGGAATAAACTAATAAAAATAAAAAAAGAACGGATTGTTACGACACCAGGGCAAAAATAACGAACACTTCTGCAGGACGTCTACTGTGAATGCTGCTGTAATGAATCACAATGAAAACTACATAGCACATAATGAGCTGCAGTGTAACCACATCCAACACTACTGTACAGTCACTGTAACACGATGTGCACCATAACTACATCTCACTATTTGACACATTTGTGCATCTGACCCCTGAAGTAAGAAAAACTTCTTAACAATAAAATGTTCATGCTAAACTAAAGATTCTGTTGAGGTGCCGCACAGGATGAAGGTCCGTGTATTAGCTGGCGTATTAACAATATAGGGAGTATTCTGATATATACGTTTGTATTATAGACATAAGAGCTGTGTTCCATATTGTTGTTTGTGTTGTCATCTGTTCCCTTCGGGGCAAAACAGGTCACTTTGGCGTTATCCTTTAGCTAATGTACAATAAACCAAGAGAGTCATCAACTTTGAAGGAATAATTCGATATTTTGGGAAATACACTTATTCACTTTCTAGTCAAGAGAACCAGGAGAGGGTTAGCTTACCATACAAACTAGAAACGGGGGAAAACGGCTAGCCTGACTCAAACCAAAAGAAAGCACCTCTCCAAAGAAACAGTCTCTAAAGATCACTAATTAAAATACCTCTTTAGTATTGATGTGCTAGAAAACAGACAAACCTTTTTCCCAAAATGTCAAACTATAGCTGCCTCATAAAACCCCTGCGATTACATTTGGATGACGGATTAAGTCTTTAAATACAGACAAATAAAATACAGGCTTTCCTCTTGGTTTATTGCTGCATAGAAATTGCCAAAACACCCCGTCCTGCCCTTAGGTGAAACAATACTTTGTTATTCATGACTTCTACTAAAACACAGACACAATGAAGCATCTACTGAATGGTATGAAAGGCATCGATCATGGAAAACGAGAGTTTTCTTTCCACTTACCCTCTTTTTGGTGTGAACAGCAAATTATAAAAGAGAAAGCAAGATGACGTACAGGCTTTTGATGATTCAATTCTAATACTACCAACATTTAATGCTTTTCAAGAAGCTCCTTATCTCAAACTTGTATAGAACATGTGCAATCGGGATGTTTATTTCTCCCCAAACATGGCAAAATGTATGAGTTATGCTTTTTATCTTTAGATCCAGAGTGATGATTTTGTTGTAAGAGTATTATATGAGTAAGGTAATCTGCATATTTCTCACCTTGCCATACGTCCAGCCCAGCTCGATTTTATTCATCCCCCACAGTTCATGGATGTTCTCTGCTAGCTTGTCTCGAACCTTCTCTAAATGAGGCAGCATCACAATCTGAGGAAACAGGCAAAGTACTAAACTAAGTAAAAGCGTTAAACAGAGAGAAGGCTATTAACATATTTGTCTGGCTGTTGGTTTACCTGGCCAGTTTCAACAGGTGTGGGGATGAAGGAGGCCTGCGACATGAACTGTGTGGTGCCCAGCAGATCTCGGACTCCCTCCACATCCCTCTTGTACTCTTTCACCGGCTCCACCTTCATCTTCTCTTTTGGTAGCAGCGCTTCATAACACGGAGCGTAACTTGACGGAGGCAGGAACTTAAAGTCGCCATGTCGGCCACCCAACAGGAAACGCACCCTAACGTGATACAATGTTATTACATCTATTATTCTGCACACAAGTTGATTAATAGGGGAAAAAGTGTGTGAAAATATAAATTATATATCTAATCAAAAGTGATAATTAGACAGCTATTAATGAAAGAAGCAGTCAGGGAAAAGGAAACCTACCATGCAGCTAAATGTAACAGTTTTTCTCCTCTAAATCCGCTTCAATCAGTTCCCGCCTCTGCTCTTACAGGGACAAGTTTAGCTGAGACGCAGGCCATCACTGTGAAGAGGCTCTCCTGAGGATGCCCAAAATAACTACTGAAGTAGTGGTGACGCAACCAAGCCCATTCTGACTAAAACCCTCAATTATTGTGGAGGGAAGATGCGCAGCTGTCATCTTCTGACACGTTTAAAATCAAGGAGATATTCAACCCGTTCAGTGGGTCAGTTTCAAGTTCAAGCTCGGAGGATTCATAACCCACACAAAAGTGGTTATAAGGTGATACTTTCCTTATGAAATGCTGAAAATCAACTCTAATTGAAAAGTCTCAACTGCTGGATGGATTGGCATTACATTTGGTACAGACCATCATGTCCCCTCTGGAGGAATTGTAATCTGTGGTGACTCCCTGACTATTCCTCTAGTGCCGTCATCAATCACAACTTAAAGTTGTCCAACCGTTTGGTTTATAACCAAATACCTGCAAAACTAATGACATTCCCATCAGCCTCTACTCTACTTTGTGTTAATGCTAATTTGCATGCCAACATGCTAAACTAGGATGGTGAACAATGACACATTATATCTGCTAAACATCAGCATGTTAACGTTGCCATTGTAGACATGTTAGCATGCTGACGTTTGCATTTAGCTCAAGGTACCGCTGTGCCTAAAGACAGCCGCACAGAGCTGCTAGCATGACCGCAAACTTGTTGACTGTTGAAACAAAGTCCAGAAAGTAAATGAACTCGGGACATTCCAGCATCTTTGAAAGGCAAAGACATGTTGCTTTAAAGCTTTGAGGAAAAGTGTCGAGTCCACCCTGAAATTCTTTTATGAAACAAACTTTGCTGAATCACATTTCTTTTCCACGGCTCACAAGCCATCAGGTTTGGAATCACTTTTTGAGAATCCATTTTTATCACGCAATAAGGATTTCAAATAGCTTACGTGACCAGATCAAATCAGACCAGTCTCTCGGTGTCAAAGGTCTCTGGGCTTCAAAGACTGAAAACTGTGAATGCAAAATGCAGCTTTGCTCTACAAAGTCAAGAGTCAATCATGGAATCATGGGAAATCCGCTGGAGCTTGAAATTCCATTTTAAAGTGTCGTCAATCACTCTTTGTCACCATGTCAACAGAGCAGAATGTGAAGTACATATATATAACATACACACACATATAAGTATATCATAATAATAATAATAAATGTTATAATATATATTTTTTCTTTTGGCTCGTCCGTCTCATCTGCCTGTGCTTCTCTGTGTAGCCCATTCATCATCGAGGAACTTCAGGGAGGCTGTTCATCTCAGACAAGACACAGGAGAAACAAATAAACACTCACTTGACCCCTGCAGAGAAGCTGACCACAGGGAAGAAGAGACCGTCTGTGTTGAAATTTTCAAACATGCCCTGAACGGGCTGTCCGTTAATCCTGAAAGAGATGCTCGGAGCTCCAAGGTCCAGACAACAGCTCACCACATCCTCAGAGGTCAACACGTGCTGGTTTATGGACGCGACCGCCCGCGGGATACGACCTGTTCCACACACACACACACACACACACACACACACACACACACACACACACACACACACACACACACACACACACACACACACACACACACACACACACACACACACACACACACACACACACACACACACTTATGTGAAACATGACCCAGTAAGGGATGCTGGCACAGATCACGTCTCTTTCACAAACACACAGGATTGAACACACAAACTTGTACACAAAGTAACACACACTCTGGGCAAGTAGATCAGAACACCCTGCAGGGGAACTGATCCCGTCTAGACACAACCTGGCTCTAGCCCAGTGTTACCACTTATCTTTAATACAATAGTTTATCATGATATGAGCTGAGCTACACACATAAACTGAATCTTATTCCTCCCACTGACCTGACCAGAGATGGAGTCCGTCAAACCCGTACGAGTAGAGGTCATCTCCCACTCCATTGCCTCCCCATCCCTCTCCTCCTCCAGGGTAGGGAGCGTAGCCTTTAGCGTTGGCCCAGCCCACCCTCAGGTGGGAGGGCTCGCTGGTCACAAAGTGGTCCACCTGGTCAATCATCAGCTCGTAATACCACTTCTTATACTGAGCCGAGCCCTCACTCACCCCCAGGAAGATGTTTGGTCTCATGCTGGCAATGAAGTTAAACATAAAATAATTAGTTATCCCTCAGAGGCAGTGACATATTCTCAGATATGCTTATATTAATTTGCAATATCTTATTTTCGTTCTGAAAAAAGTCTGCCCATAGGACAAGATAATTAAATTTGCCTCTAATGTATTTGGTTCAGGAAGTTCTTTTAAAGTGTTGATATCTTAAAGCAAGGTAGCACAACGCAGATCACTTTACAAGTGTCAAGAAAATGATCCAGAGATTTGTTAGATTAAATCTCAATTCAAATGACCTCACCCTGATGAGCAAAAATGCTACATCAGGCAAAATGCTTCCTTTCATTGTACAAAGACAAAACGTTGAAGGAGATCATCGGGTATTTAAAGGCGAAGTTCAATCTCTGGGCGCCTCGCTGCCCAATCTATCACGTCAATGTTGAGCATATATGGTCCACAGTCCAATTTAAAGAACATGTTTTGAAGTCTACATGGTTTATGCTCAACATGTTTTAGATGTGTAACCTGTACACTCAATTACACGGTCCATAGACTAGAAGGCTGAATGTACACACATCCACAAGAAGATGGTCGGGACTCTGGAACCGGATCCACCAGCTGTTAGTGTCATCAAACGTAACCCTAATTGTAACATGTGTGTATAAGTAGAGATTTACTCATCACTAAATTAAACTGAGTAGCACCAAAAAAAAACAAGTTTTACATAAAAATCACTTACTAAATATTTACACTAAAAATCTAACAAAGCTAACGTTGGCTTGCTATTAAATGACCCGTTTAGACTGAAGAGTAAAACAAGTAATGACACATCTGACCTGTCACTTTATCACAAAACTCTGTTTAATAATGATTTAAACTGTGAAATATCCATATAAATAACACATTGTGCTCTAAAATACAAAACGTTGTGCCAACAAATAAATGTAGCTAGTTTATCATAATCTAATCTAAGTGCATGAATAATGCTAACTCTGAAACCCATGCATATTCAAATAAAACAAGGTCATGCAGTACCAGTACCCACATTTTAAAAAGATATATTAGGAATAGGAATACATATACTGGACAATTTACCTAAAACTATAGTATTTTGAAGTTACTTACAGCTTGTAAGTAACTTGACTGTGACTTCCTGTTTATATAGATAACTGTTTTGATTGGAGGTCTTAATTGACTAAGATGCTCTTTAGGTTTTAATGGTTTAATAATTTAGTAATTATTTTGAAAGTACACCAATCACAGACTCAGACTTTATTCACTTGGTAACAAATGAGATTTTAGTTCCTTATTTCTAACCATTGCATTTGCAAATGCAATTTTGAAATGTAGATTACTTTCTTTCTTTTTTTTTTGTAAAGCATGATGTTGAACGGAGACATGGTGAGTGGACGGCTTTCTAACCTCTGGACATCATTGACCAGCTGGGTTTGCAGCAGCAGATCTCTCTTGGGCAGCAAGTGATCACAGATTAGGTTCTGATTGGTCCGCACAGCCACCCCGTTACACACACACAGCGAGCAGAGCACATCCAGAATCTAAAGAAGAAAGTGGAGGCGGCAGGGAGAAAAATAAGTACGAACATTGAGAGCAACTGTCCCTATTAAACCCTGGACATGAATCTATACCTCTCCAGAAAAGACTTATTATTTTTGTCACTTATCACTGTCCAGGTTGCTGCTCTAGGGACAGACTCTTTCCATGTAACCACTGCATAATTACTCAGAGATGCTTATTGGGGGCAAAAACATGTCCAATATCCCTTTGATGTTAGCTTAACAAAGCCGTAGAATTAAATGGGCCGTGAAGTCCAGCCAAGGGCGACAGGCCAGAGCACCTACGCTTCATCATTGGCCCCTTTCTCCTGCTTCCAGAGCTAAATTATACATTCCGGCTGATTTATGACCCTGGCCAGCTGACTGCCTGCTCCCGATCTCATTTCACTGTTAACCTGATTGAATCATGATGGGCACACACTACAACCAAACCTCCTTGAGCCTTCCGTCAACGATGGAAGCTTGAATACTGGTGTATGGAAAGCACAATGAATTAATAGCTAAAGACAAGAAGAGGTGACAAAGAGGCCCAAAGGGAACTGTTATGGGAATGAATGTGCATCCAGTGAAGCATTGTAGTGTGCCTAATGAGGAAAAAACTGGATGGGGCGGATGCGCGATAAATAGGCACTTAAGGTTGTTGTTGTGTGCTCTCTCGCTTGACTAAAGGTTTCTGACGACATCCGAAGTTACTGAAGATATTTCAGTATATCTCACAGAAAAAAAAGTTTGACATTTTAGAAAATACACTAATTTGCTGTCTTGCCGAGATTTAGATGAGAAGATCAATATAACTCTCACGCCTTTACCTAAAAATTAAGCTGATGTCAGCATCCAGTTAGCTTAGCTTCTTAGCTTTACAGAAACGGGGGGGGGGGGGGGGGGGGGGACAGCAAGCCTGGCTTCTCTCCAAATTAGGCAACAAAATCACCCCAGCAGCACCTCTTAAACTCACAAATGAACACATTGTATCTCATTTGTTTAATCTGTACAACAAACAATGTGTATAAACAACAATTTGCCGTTTAATGAGGAGGTATATGCCGGACGATATCTTGGTCAGCAGCAGTTGCCAAGCAACCAGCAGAGAATCCGGGAAGCTACTGCTCTTGGCCAAGATGTACTGTAAGTGCAAGTAGACAGATTTTGTAACCCTTGCTCAGAGCTAAAATAGCAAATTACCCATCTTCCCAGTCGTTATGCTAAGCTAATTGGCTGTGGGCTCCAGCAACGTTTTTACCTTAGTCAAACTATTCCTTAAAGAATATATCTCATTGTTTTATTACCTTATTCCAATTTAAGTTTATTTTCGCCAAGACCTTTATTTTCCACTTGAGTTCATTGAACATTCTTCTTGTACCTCAAACCACACACTACACAATAATGGAGCCCAGATGTGTCATTGTCTCGTATCACAGCAAAGATAGTGCCTCAGATGAACACTTGAAGCTCTACTAGCCGCTCACCTTGTGGTTGCGTCCGTGCTTGTAAAGTAATGATATGATGGACTTGATGTGTCCTCGCTGGATGATGTTGAGGGCCTCGGGGCTCTCAATTAGAATGCAGTGCAGAACCTCCAGAATGCCTGCACAGCCACAAATTCATCAATTAGTTAACAGCCGCTGAAGAGAGAGACACACCAGAGGACACTCGTCAGAGAGCTATCCAGTCTGCAATCGATTAACAGGAAACACGGTTCACACAGTGCTGCTTGTACCTGTATCTTTTCTAAGCATGCAGTGTCATCTTTTAACAATTTTTAAGACGTATGTCCCCGTCGAGTAGCGCTGCATTGCCATTAAAGGAATTGGATAGCTTTGTGACGTCTGTCTGACAGAGGAAATGCAAGCTGTTTCACTGGAGGCTCAGTATGGGTGAGGAAGACAACGAGCATACCTGAAGAAGACTCCAGTCTCTCCAGCTTGCTAACCAGCCAGTCCAAGTTGTTGGAGAACTGGGTGCAGTTGTTTCTGTTCCCTCTAATTAACGCAGCTGTAGGTTACAAGGAATGTAAGCATGAGTCAAATATTAAAGGAAGAAACTGCGTTTTTGTTCAAAGGGATTTGATGGATCTCCGTCAGTGCAACAGCAAAAACAATGATACCCAAAGGTGGAAACCTTAAATCCACGCTGAAAGCCATGAAAGGTTTGACACCTTTATACATTAATCTGGAAGATGCCTAAGATAGAGGGAGGGAATGACACAAGGAGAGAAAAGACATAAACACAAGCTGACAAGCACACCCACATTATGTCCTATCAACAACAACAAAAAAGACAGGGTCATCCAACGCAGACAGACAGAGAAGAAAGGAGGGAGGCGTCCCAAATCCACTTAGTGCTGCGCCGGAGCAGGTGTGTGAAGGAGGGAACGGGGAAAGAGAGAGACGTGGCTGGAACACTAATATCAGCCAGGAGGGGAGATCTGTGTAAATGAGAGTGTGAAGAACACACTGAGAGGGCAGAGGGGATAAACAATCCCTTCATAGGAATGTGACATATCCAAACCGTTACATGGAAGGAAAATCATGCCTGCTCGCAAATGCATCTTTCATGCCACAACTGGTGCAAGAGGTCAAAGTGATTTTTCAAAAGGCACGGCTGATGACATTGTGCTATAGGAACACAAAGAGCGCAGCAAGAACAAATAAACAAAACAGAAAGCAGCAAAGTGATGAGAATTGGCATTCAATGACTGAACAAAAAAAAAAAGATCTGGCCGATAGGGGTGCGTGTGTGTGGGTGGGTATGTGTGTGTTATAATGATTCTGCTCTGGAAGCACATCACATAAACTGGAAATCTCTTTTGGATGCAGTCTTTTCCCCACAAACATCTGTGTATATGCGTGAGTGTTAGAGATGAGTGTAAGTGCATGTGCGTTGCATGTCTGTGTGTAAATATTCAGCTGAATTCTAGCAACCTCAGAATTCGATCTTCCACTGCGAGGTGTCTATAAATGGCTGGTTAAATGCCAGGTCAGCACACTTCTTCATCACCATTGCAGCTACTTTATCTTCAAACGACGACTCTCGCCTCTGTGATTGATTACAGTAGGGGATCGGTGTGCGTTTGTACGTACGTGTGTGTGACGTTGTGGCGGACCGGCTTCTTACCCAGCAGCTCGTACAGCAGGTTGAGAATGTCTTTCCAAGCTGCTCCGGCCTCTGACCCCGCACACTCCCCGAAGTGGGCGGCACTGTTGTATACGTTGAGGCGATCGATACAGTTGGACACCAGAGTCAGCATGCCCTAAGAAATGCACAGTGATCCAACGAATGAACAGAGCATAACCACCTGAAAATAACGAAAAATATGAAATACACACATTTTACAACATTCCCATTAAAATATAAATTGTATCAAAAGCAAGCTCATTAGTATGACAAGTTAATTTGGTGAGCTCTTTTACTGCAGCATTCAATTAGCCGACCATCCCGAATACAGCTCTGTGGCTCTCTCCTGTCCCATTTAGTTGGCTGTGTCATGGTGATTTATACCACAGAGAAATATCCATAGTGATCAGATATGCTAAAAGTGTGCAGTAAAAAGACAAAATGGCAATTGCAGATGATTTATAATGCCAGGAAAAATCATGAGTCAGCTGTCTACAGTGACAAATTGACCTTCTAAACGTAATATATTAGTCCAGGGACAGAGATATGCAGTTTTGGTTTATTATCATAGAAAGACAAGTAAATAAGAAGGAAGAGGAATTGCTGAAATATGCATAATTTGCCAATATTGAAACCACCAGAAATGCACATACAGTATATTTCTGTTAACTCATTCACATTCATGCTCGTTGGCTTGAGGATATGGTGACACATTGTTGTAGCGTGTGAAGTTTAAGGGGAGTTTGGATAGTTGACGTCATAGACACCCTCAGTATGGCAGCTGACATTTCGTAATTGATGAAAGCAATTTAGATCCTACAGGCTTAGATGAAAGCTTCAGTGCTCTGCTGCCAGAACACTTATAACACCAAAAACTGCTGACACCCTTCAAATGCAATGCCTCCAAAAACAAGATGGCATTGAAACACACAACAAAGAATCAATTGCTTTAGCCTTTCACATAGTTTGTCTTTTGATAATTTGCTGCTGCTCTCTGCACACTCATGTGTTTGGTCACAAGTCAAACTCTTTACTCCAGGGGGGGCTTTTAATATTTTGCTGCACTGCGGAACCGCCCACTGTGTTATTAATGGATATTTCATGAAGTGTTGGTGTCCTTTATGGTGAAACTCACTTCCTGTTTGAATAGGTTCTGCCGGTTCTTGAGCGAGCGCAGCTTGATCTGCCTCTCTTCATGCTCCAACTCAGCGTCAGGGAGCTGGAAATAGGTGATGAGGTCATTGAGGGTTTGGAGCACCTCTTCAACAGGCAGCACGACCAGTGCCCAATTCTTAACACCCAGACAATCAAGGTCTCTGGGAGGGAGAGAGATGGGGGGGAAACAGAAATATCACCATATCACAAATAACCCGTCATTCAGACATGACAGCAGTCCCCACTTACATTTGTGATCATGTATAGTTTTTTAATGCACTCTCATTCCTCAGAAACGCAATAACTTCCTGGTAAAGACACTCTAATTGGGAGGCTGAGCAGACTTGTGAAGAGGCTGATGACTAACAAAATGTTTAGCCCACAGGTTCATCCATGCTGAAACGCTGATTTCCGCTGGCCTGCTAAAAATAGCTCCTGTCGTACGCGCGGGAGGGGTGTGTGGAGATGCATGTGTCACAGCCGCGGGGGAGGCTGACAGACTCTCACATGTTCCCGCTATGAGTGCCCCATGAGCCCGACCCAGGGGACAGTTTGATAACAAATAAGGGCAGTGGAAGCATCCACTTACGTGCTCCACGGCTCCCTTTTTCAGAGCTGGCAGTGCATAGCCGCAACGCCGCTGCAATGTTTGCCATTGGAAACGCATGACTGCACCACTGAGTGAGCTGTCTGGGGCTTTAGCACCCCACTCAGTCAAAATTCACAGGCCCAGAGCTCAACTCTCCAATAGAATGCGTTTACAATCTGGAGGGACATTACATCCCTTCTGTGTCGACTGTTTGGGAGTCTGTGGGGCTTTGATATGTCTGGTCTTTAGATTTCGTCTGTACTTTGGTGATGTGGTGCAGCTGGGAACTCTTTGTTCTATCAGCTCTATTAATCCTGCTCTACCATTATCAGGACATTTTGCAGACTACCATAACAGTGGCTCAAGACAAATGTGGACTGTAACTTGTTTTAATTGGGCAATTTGTGTGATCACGTCACTGCTTGCATTTGTGAGGAACAGCAGCGTCAATGCATTCATACCTGATGAATCGGTTAAAGAGTAACGTGGTGTTGCGGATGATCCGTGCGGCGCGGGACTCCTCGTGTTGACAGCGCTGCAGGGTCAAACCGTCATCCATGTGACCTTCAGAATGTAGGCACGCCTTGAGAGGGCATGACAGGAAGAGAAAGACTGTGAGCCATTGTCATGAGACGATATAGGGAAAGAGGGGGAAAGGACCAAAAAATGAATTTAATGGCGAGAAAGTGTCCAGCCATCGTCAGCCAGCACTGAGCCACTATGTCTGGAACACAGGTGCTGACGATACAGGCGTTCTGGCTGTGTTTACATGGAGGACACATTGTCACGCACACCTCTATCACTTCTGCAACAATAGCTAAGGGACAATTTAGTTGAGGCAAGGGTATGAACTAATATGAACAATAATCTTAACTCAATCAACTCATAATAATCCGCTCCAAAGAATCTCATTTATTTATTATTTCGCTTTGTTTTTGTATCCGCTTTGCATCTGAAGGCAGAACGGCGTGTGCTTGTGTTTGTCTCCGCTCACTCGTCTCTTGAGGGGACCCAGACGGGCAGATTTGACATCAGGTGCCTGGTAGGAGAGCCAGAGTCCCGTCGCCACGTGCATGATGAAGCAAAGCGAGTCCCCGTATTTAATCTCCGCCACCCCCATGCCCTCGATGTCCCGCTTGGGGCTCTGCTCCAGCTTCTCCTGCGCAGGGGAGGAGAAAATGAACAAAACGATCAGTGTGGAACTCATGAGCGCGCTGGCACAATACAAAACATGTGCACATTCAGACACGATGCATGCAGATCGAGTCTGGGGAATTTAAATTAGAAACATACAAACCACATACACAAATGTCTTTAGATGACAAGATCACTTAAATGAGGATCTGGAGCTTTATCAACCACCGACCAAATGTCAGCTGAATCTGCTGTTTATGGCTCAATCCATCACAGTAAGATGATTTTAATGGTTTTGCTAGGATCAGATATGAATGCAACCCATAATCGACATGAGGCGTCAGTGATACATGATAATAAATGCTTTAAATCCACATTGGAAGGGTCACTAATTGGCTCCTAATCGCTGGCCATATCTAAAAACTCCATTACAGTGTGAAGCTAAATGGACTGTTCAGTCAGATTCGGCAAGTTCAGTTAAATTAACCTCTACGGTGTAGATTTCACTGGTCCAATCATTTTCATTGTCCTTGGAAAAACTGGTGATTTTCCCGTCCAAGGGGAGTGGGCGGTTCATTTGTAAAGGTTTAGAGGGGATCTTTTGTAACTTCTTTCCAGTGATGTTTAATGAGGAAGTGGTTGATCCCATGTGACACAAGTCACCTTGAGGAACAGCGGGGAGTCAAGGGAATACATGCTGTGCCCTTGTATCTGTGTGCGTACGCGTGTCCTAACCTTAGAGGCTCTGAAGCAGAAGGCGGTGGCTATGGTGTCGGACCTCTCCCGATCCTGCAGCACCAACCCCCTATCCTCAGTCAGGGCCAAGTAGTGACCGGTGGTCAGGTGCCGCAGTCTGTAGGGCTGGCCCCAGCGGATGTGGCTCCCACTCCAGCTGTCATTGTCACACCCACACATTAAAATGAAGCACACATGCAAAGATACAAGGAGAAAAAGGTGCATTTCATAAGCCCTGGAAGCCTAATATCTGCCAATTAGTTGATCTAAACATTGCCGCCAGCTGTTAATTATCTAGCGTGCCATGCGGTGGAACAATTAGATATAATTATTAAAATAATAGCAGCTGAACACATTTCTCTGATTACGCACTTTGTTTCTCGTCAGGGAATTTAAAACAAACCAGGGTCAAAAACAAGGTCGATGTGACAAATATCATATTTGACACAGGATTTGAGATGGAAAAAGGAAAGGCTGCATCCCTGTGAGGATGTGACGTAGCCAGGATCAAAGAGTTGACAGAGAACGAGAGAGCAAGAGAAGGAAAGAAAAATGAGGGAGGGAGACAGAGGAATAAAAAGAGAGAGAGGCCAGAGTGCAGCAGTAAATCCTAGGTAGGGAGAAGGAGGAAAGGACAAATGGATGTAGAAAGAAAAAATAGAAAGAGGAAACGGCAGATACAAAGACACAGGTGGAATGTAGAACTATGAGAATGATGGAAAACAAAAAAAGAATAAAATAGGTAGTGAGAAACAGGAAGGAAAGAAATAAATAACAGATCACGTAAAACACAACCCACCTGATTCGGAGCGGCTCCAGCCTCCACAAGGACCTGGCCTTGGCGCCGGCTTTACCCGTCTCATAGTTGACTATCCTGGGGATGCCAGAGAAGCATGAGTGGGTTGTCTGTCTTGTCTGTGTCTTGACGCTTTAAATGTCTAGCCACCACTGATACTGTCAAGGTCATTCATCCTGGCTTAGAAGAACACCATCTCTTTACCGTCATTTGTCGCGCTGATATTCATCAGGAAGATGTATTTATGTGCACACATACACACTGCATTTACTCTGCCGACTACAGAATCACATCCTTCAAACAGAGACAGGTGTGCCCTGATAACCCACAGCTTCACTGTCTATCAGTGATATGGCCGACTGGGTCCAAAGATAAAATGAATCGCTCATCAGCCCCCGCTGACAGTTCAGAGTGTGGTTTAATCTGCCACAGAAAAATGTGAAACCTCTAAACAGCTTGCTCCTTCTTTTGAATTTCAAGGACAACAGTAGGGGAAAAGCCAAAGCGGGAAAATCATATCTAATCCTGCCTCCGCATTCACCGAGCTCTGTTCTAAAAATAGACACCATGTGTGTATGAGCGTTTGTGCCCAGGAGGAACACACATCTCCTGGCACCTGGCTGAATGTGAATGGGCCTTGCCCGCTGTCTTGACCCACTTTGAGCCCAGTGTGCCATTTTTTTCTGCGGCCTACCTCATCTGTGTTGGCAACAAGCAGCTATACCGTAGATAAAAATAGCACAGCAGCCATTTTGGCTCCCCGGAGAGCCGAGTGTAAGCTGGTCAGAAGCATTTTTATGAAGCGAGGTGGCAGCTGAGGGACCATAGGTGAATCGCAGGTCAGTTAGCTACTTGTGTGCTACATAACTGCTTTGCCATCACTAAAGGGTGACCCTTAATGCTGCAGTGTAATCTAGTTCAGCGTTAGCAGTGTTTCGCACCTCTGCTGCTCTTCACTCTGGTCTGATCCTGGGATGGCCACTACCTCGTCATGTCCATGGAACAGCCGCATCACATGACCACCCAACAGGTAGCCTATTGGAAGAGGAAGTACAGGAGAGAGAGATTTAGATATGGACACTCTAGATATTTTGTTTTTCTGTTTTGTTGCTGTTTTTGCTACCACTGTGAATGCTAGTCATCTCATAGATGTAATTTGGAAAGACAAACTATCTAAATCATAAAAAATGTTGTACAAATTTAGGGGGCAGTTTATTTAGGTTCTCAATAACGATCCGATCCGATTAGGGCAAACATTGGCTATTCCGACATGACAAGGAGTTTTCCACAAATGAAATACCACAAAAACAGTTAAACAAGATTATTTTTAATATTCATTAAATTCTGAAACACAGAAAAGTCTTATGAATGTTTGGGGGTCTATCCTTGACCAATTAGTGAAAAATTGCACTATCCCCATCTTGAGATATATTTACTAATTGACATTTATCCGACAGCCTACATCCACTCCTTTTTATGTATGTATGCATGTCTTCTTTCCTTCTTTCTTATGTTTAACCATACATGTGTGTGTGTCTGTGTGTGTGTGTGTGTGTGTGTGTGTGTGTGTGTGTGTGTGTGTGTGTGTGTGTGTGGTGGAGGATGATGTTGTGTGTATAGTTTCTACCTTCTTCTATGTTGCTACCGGAGCAGATGGGATGGACGTTCCACAGGGTTTGCATGAAGGAAGCATCCACCTGGATGTTGCCACTGGAGATGGATAAGTGCTGCAGGAAACAGAAGGACAGATTTCATGCTTCAACAACAGTGACAGGACATTTGTATTGTTTAACCTGCATGGTGCTACTTATCTGGTCCACAGAATAAAATGATTTAATACATTGAAACTGTCAGAATAAGATTATAATAAAAACATTTAAATGAAATAAAACTTTAGAGGATAAGCCAATAGCAAACAAATGTGGGTTCTATGGGAAGATCAACACTGGATTTCTGATATATAAATTAAACTATTCATTCAACATCAAATGTGATGTTGTCTTTTCAGGCAGAGTTCAGCTTAAGTATGAAACTCTCTGTAATCATCCACAAGAAAAGCCTGGTTTATCATTGAGTGATGAGGGAACCATGAACATGACAGACAGATGCCTTGATTGTTCATGTCATCTGGGGGGCTGTCGTGCTGTGTGTGTGTGTGTGTGTGTGTGTGTGTGTGTGTGTGTGTGCACGCAGCTGTGTCCTGATCATCCTCCCTCTCCAGAGTCCCTTTGCAGCCCTTAGGTGCTGTCCCCATGCCACTGTGTGGGTGACAGCAGGGACAGACCACCAGATTGACATAAGGCGATAGTGGTCATCGGGCCGTGCCCCTGCCGCCATGCGTTGGGGGGGTAAACACAGCCTGGCTGCTGTCACCAATTTTGTGGATTACAGAGACCACGTTTTGCGGTAATATGAAGCTCAGCATGGAGGGCAGGAACAAGTAATGGTAGAAAAAGAAGCCTATTGCTGAAAAGGTCAGTTCAGTAGTGTAATAGGATCAATTATTGATAGCAGTGGGATGTCAATATGTGACGAGGATGAAAACAAGCGAGGCTCATTTGAAATGGCACTGGCAGCAGAAATCATAATCCACCAAACCAAACATTTCCAGTTCAGATCAAATTATGCTAAATGTTATTGTTAGCAGCCTTGCAGTCATTTAGAAGGAGAAAGTTGTTGCTTTTAACGTTAAATCCTCCTGCAGGAGAGAGGTCATGAGGAGAGTGTGGTATATGGTAACAGGATTGGGATAATCTGAAATTTTGTCACATCAGGGGAAGAAGAGTTAATGTTCTCCTATATTAGGCGCACACACACACACACACACACACACACACACACAGTAGCTACAGCTTCAAGGATCAAACTGCAAAAAACAAACTTACAAGGTATCGCTCTGAGGACACGCTGACGAGGATGAGGTCATCACCAATCCGCACTTTCTCTCCTTCAGATCGCTGTTTGGAGGCAGGGTGGATTGTCCACCAACAAGCCTCACCTACGATGAAACACACACACACACACACACCCATATATATGCCGTCTCCACTCTCCAATTTAAACAACCCCATATAGAATGTCATCTGGTATTACTAAAAATGAAATGAGGCAAGAGCAGACAGAAATCAGAACTTGGGACGCATGTGGATGCAGCATGGCAACAATCATATCGAGGTGACTGCTCATCTGCTGCATGGTATGAGATAAATAAAAAGTGTGCAGCAGAGATGTAATCATCACTGACTAAAGAACCACGCTGTATGTCTACAGTGCTCCACAGGGAATATTCACTGGGAAAACACAAGCTTATGAACGATGAAGGTGCAGAGACAGAGATAAAGAGAGGAGGGCCTGCAGACACACAGAGAGAGAGAGAGAGAGAGAGACAGATTCAAAGAGAGGGACACAGGAACAAAGACAGGGACAGACAAAGAGAGGCAGAGCCAGCGAGAATGAAAGAGGGAAAAAGAGGTGGATGAAAGCAAAACTGCACAGAGCTTTTCTTTTACCTGTTGAATCCTCCTGCAGACCGACATCAAAGGACAGCTTGTCTGTCTGTGACCTTGATGTCTTCAAACAGGCCAGGTACTGTGGTACACAAGACAGAGCTGTCACACACAACCCTCTGCAGAAGACCTCATGCTGCTGTTCATGTGATATACTTAAATTGCTAATGGCATTGAAATCTTGCTATTGTAATAAATCTGGTTTGAATGTTTCTTTTTTCCATGATGGTGACATTGATTGCGTGCGATCTCTTACCATAGAGCTGAAGGAGTGTCGAAGCAGGATGGCGTGTCCGTACAGAAGAGTCTTGTGACCGCCACTCTGCGCTGCCTAAAGAGATCATTCACACATGCACACAAATACGTCGTTACATGTCAGCTCAGGCTCCTGACGGAGCAGCCCCAGTGGTCGCCCTCCAACTGTTTCAATCAACACCCGACCTCTGGCACTGAATGTTGACCTCAGCGAGGACCTTCTCCCCAGCGATGATGACCTCAAGCTGGGGGAGCACATTTCTCCTGGGGAGGGTTTTGCCACCCCATCTCGCCAATGAAGACATGCAATCTGACTTGCCACAGGAGACGGAGTTTCTGGCTCCTACAGTATATCCGTGAGCGAACGGGATACGGGGTCATCTTTCCAGCACTCCGACTACAGGAATGTGGGAAGGATGCACAACTACTGTGAGTCTCCGATGCAATGTCAACATTAGTGGGGAATGACTCCGTCGCTTATAGGGTTGTGTTTAGATGCAGGAGGGGAACAAACGGTATCTCTACTGGTAGAGATGCAAAGGGGATAAAGAAGAGTTTTTCTTCGGCAAGCAACTCCCATGTTACTCACCTTCCTTATGAGCCTCTAGGATGCATTAAGGTGAGAAAGAGTGTCATTATTCAGAAAGAACTGTTGTTCTCCTGAACCTTTCTGCCTGCCTCTGCCTTATTTTAGTCTTTGGTACAAATAATTAAAGTCCAGTGGGCACACATGACTGTCAATAAATACATTTTTAGAGAAGGATGAAGGAAAACAAGTCAACTTCCATTCTTTGGCATTTTACAAAGTAATGCCATTGGTACAGGATCCAGGAATAATCCTGAAACAATGCCAAACAGCCAAGTTTATGTCACATTAAACTACCAAAGCTAAGTAGATTTTTTTCAAAACTAGAGACTTATAACTATCTGAGAGAATCATGCATCACAGCAGTGTTTTGTGAAAACACTAGCATGCACAGCCTCTCTCTCCTTCCGTTTCATTTTCTCTCCCTATACCCCCCTCGATTGGCTGCTGGGACAATGGCCTGTGATTTGATGCAGTTGTGTCGTGCAGACTGCAGCACTGGCTTTTTCTGTGCTTCTGGCTACTGCTATATGCTGGCTGAGGTACTGAGCTTAATGCGGCGAGGCACATCCAGCTGCAATCACCACAACCAATAAACCCAAGCCTTCCACTCACTTCCTTATCCTGCGGCTGGGGACTGCATTATACAGATAGAGAGCACAGGGAAACTGAGGGAAATTGTGGCTCACATCAGTAGGCAACTGAAAAGAGTAGAACTGTATTATCCTCAGCTTATTGGATCAAAGAGATATAAGAGAAGCAACAAGTTCTGTTTCTCCTGTCCAGCTGTTGACCACAAGTGGCATCCTCATATCGATTTAAAGACGTGACATCTAGCAGGACGCAGCCTCTTGGTGCGAGCCCTAAAGAATATTACAAGAGTTGTGGTTTCTCTCATTAAAGTAGGGTTGGGTGCAGCCACGAGCTCACACCACGCTAGAGGACAAAGAGGCAGCAGTGATGTCAGAGAAGATGAAACACTGGCACGCTAGATGTCGACTGAGCAGCTCCGTCTCATTGACTGACTGATCTCATCATTTGCCCTTTTGACCAGCCCCCCCCAAATCAAACAGTTCAGCGCTTTTTGAATATGCGACGACAAATTCACACAGTTTAGTCGCTGGTGTGCACTGTGCTGGAGAGGGGTTGGCATTTGCACCAGTTATAAGTGTGTTGTCTTTGTGCGTCCTCTTTAGTCTCAGCACCTTCCGGCTAAAACACCCTGAACTACCGATTTGCTCCAGCCACCGTCTATTGATAAGACCATCTGTTCAAAGACATATTGATTTCAGAGCCTCAGCCGAGACGTATTCAACCTCCATTTCCCCTTTAATGGCGCTTCCTTTAGTGACATTTCAGCGGAGGCGAAGAATGATGAATAGAAAGACAAAATTGAAAACAGATACATGCGAGTAGAGACAAAACAGTGAAGTAACACAATAGAAATGGTCGATCCTAGTTATCTAAGTCTCTGGGGGTATTTGCTACCAAGGCACAAGAGGAGGGAAAGATTAAGGAACGGATTTTGGCGAAGAGTACATTTTCCAAGTAGTCTAATAAGAAAGTATGAAAAGCAACAATATTACAGTCCAACTGAAATCATATTTAGTCATCCCTTTTTTACAGTCAGGAACATCTTTTATAGTTGTGAATATTTTGTTTCATTTATTGATAATACTTCTTCATTATCAAAAGGAAGAAAAAGGGTTTTTGGGGCTTGTTGTCCTCTCATTTGCTATAGGGGCGTGTCTGTGTTTGATTGACAGCAGCTGGCAGGCTGAGCTCCAGCGGGGGAACAAGACGCAAAGTAAAAAAACATGCGCTGTAACTAACAAGTTATGGGCAGTGGTATTGAAGAGCGAGGACCACACCAGCATCGAAATGGATCAAAGTGACATTTAAAAGGTACGTTTACATAGCGTTTAATGTTTGTAAGTTAGATAAGAAGGAGACTTTAACATGAAAGCTAATGTGGCTGTTTGTTCAAACAGTGGGACTATCTGTCTATGATTTTTATGTAAATACGGTTCAAAACAAAGTGATTTAATTGACTTTATGGTGGTCTCGCATAGCCAAACCTATCTCAACGGTGCTGTGTCATCGCTAAGGTAAAGGTGTGGCTGCACCCATTATCATTCTGGTATTGTTTGTATTTCATTAAACCAATCGCGATGGTTTTTGGGTGGCACTAAGTACAGGATGCAGCATCGGTTCCCCTGCAAAATAAATAGCGCAGATAACATAAAGGGAGGAGAATGCCACGTAAAATACGTGCCCAGCGGCCTTTTAGTCTTGCTTACATCCTGTGAGTAAGACTGGATCTATCGAAACAAGTTCTCCATCTACGTAGACGGAGGATTAACGAAATTCTAAAAATGACTGCAAAGATAGTGGACAAATCATTATACCAAAAAAGATATAAGATCAATTTCTCCCTTTTGCTTTCTGATTTTGTTTTCTCAATTGAAAACACAGGACATGTGATTTACAGAGCAGATATGTATCCTGTAGCAGATGATGCTGTTTGACTTCAGTTGGACTTTAAGTATTATGTTAAAGCCTTAAAACGGTACTGATGCATGAGGAATGAGGCTGGACTCACAGTTAAATAGGTCTTAAAAAAGGTAGTGTTTAATATATTGAGCACCCTTTTTCTCTGCTGCGACTCGTAATTCCCTGCCAGCTAGCTCTTAAAATCCCCGCAGCGGCAGTGGAACCAATGGTCTTGACTTGTGTTATTCTGCTGCACAGATAGTCCACTGTGGCCACAAAGCTCGAGCCCTGAAGAATCCATTCATCTCAGAAGTCCAGTCAATGAATATGAGGCTCAACAACTGAAGATGTATGGACATTCTTACCATCATTAGCCATGGGGCATTAAAGGGTGAAGTGGCTAACGCCGACTCTAAGTCAGCAGGGAGTGTATTTTTGACTAAGTCACTCATGATCATTTTCTGTCTTGTTGCAGAAATCTTGGTCTCAGCTGTTTGCATCCTCTCATAGCATCTCATAGCATACATCCAAGAGTGAGTGATTCAAATAAGATACTGTGACAAATTTTAACTTATCCTACATGGTGGAGTTTGCATAAAACAAATGACGCTGCAATGAACATCCATCTGAATTCCCCTGAGGGCATGACTAATGTTAATCTGACGCTAATCCAGCATCGGTGACGCTGCAGTTCTCCAGCAGTTAAAAGTAAGATGTGTGAGAGCTTATGTTTGCGGGGAACCTTATTTGGAAGTCTATACAAACCTCTATTTGTCTCTGTCAGCTCGGCAGGAGCTCAGACACATTCTTCTTACCCAGTGTACACAAAAAAAAATCCATACGATCATCTGTTATTTCAAAGCATGGGCTCCTGGTGTGAGCATAACCCACGATTTCTACGTGTTATAGTAGACAGTTGTGTAATGTGGCGAATCTACTGCGTCATGCATTGGGGATGACATGGGAATGGTATGAGTGGCGAACATACCCATCGGTCGGGGCCGCGCGTCTACCATGCAGAAGATGGAGATTATACACAGAAAATAGAAGACAAAGAGGGAAGAATTACACATCGGTCACAGCAATGAGAAAGAGAAGCAAACACACTTAGAAGAAGACAACTGGAACAACATCAGGTGCAGAGATTACAGTAATGAATGAGTGTGGATTACAAATTCACATAGTATTGATTGAAAAAAAAAAGCCAAATCTACAGTCGGCTGCTCTCTTTACTTGTAGAATGTTTCTTTTATCAAGGAAAAAAAATATATATATGTGCTTAATGATGCTGCTTCCCTTCAAGCTTTGGTGGTAATCAGGGCTAAAAGTGCACAAAACACTGTGACAAGCTGCAGTATTGCCAGGGCATCTCCTTCATCCTCATTAATATTCATAGGGGCCACAGACCTCTACGCAGTAGGGGTCCCAAGGCCACTGTAATGGGCCTATTTTGCCCATTAATCTCTTTATAGTGACTGAACAAGGTAAGAGTATTTAACTTAGCTGACTGCATTCATTGCAATAAACTGTTTTACAACCTCTTCTTTTTAACGTCCAAACAGGGCGGGACATACAGTACGTGACTCAGAGATGGCTTATGAAGAGTTGGAAGTATGGATTGTCAGAGTGTTACCTATCCGTGTGTGTGTGTGTGTGTGTGTGTGTGTGTGTGTGTGTGTTAGCATGCGTGCGTGTTGACCATCACTCACCCCTTCACTGTTCTGTCCGCTCTTAGCCAGCATCTCCTGGAGGGCCCGTACTGACAGAGACTGTTCCAGCACAAAGGTACAGATGCACAGGTCTGGAGGAACATACTGCAACAACAGGCAAGTGGGTCTCGGGTCAAAAATGAACATCATTTTTAGGGCTAATTTAATTTACTTTATGGCACTCGGTCCCCCAAAAAGTAGGACTCACAAAAGGAATTTTGTTACTTTTGACATTTGACACAATTCTGCCTTGGTGGGAGTCTTGTGGAGAGGCGCTGACAGATGTCGTTAAAAGTAGTCCTTGTTAGTTTCAACCTGGCGAATGGAAGTTAGACCTGGCATCTACAGTAGGCTACATTATGTACTGTACAGCATGTCCTCAACAAGTATGAGCCCAAAAAGTTAAGAATAGAATTATGACAGCAGTTGCCTCAGAATAAAACTCACTTGTATTGGCCCAACATGCTCCCACAATAACCAAAGCAGCATTAATGAAATGATAACCAGAGCCACCTGTCTTGCCTCCCATCAATACTGATTTCGATTTAGTATGTAAAGAACCTTTTTGCTGCATAAGCAAAACATCCACATACAGCCAGTGCTTCTTGAATCCACAGGGTTATTCCGATTAGATGCCCACTCAACCCGTGCTGACTGCTGCACTTTTACCGCACTTGAACCAAGTTAGTCTTAATCAAGTGGGTGATATTCATTAAAAGGTACTTTAAAAACAGACGAAGTGGTCTCAGATCAGTCTGCGGTCAGATAAGCATAAGACAAACAAAGAAGATGCCAAACTGGAACAAGAGGGACGATTCACTGACAGAATGACGGAAGCAGGGATGAAGATATTTTGGGGAGTGGCTACAAGATAAAGGACATCAACCTCAACACCCGCCCTGGCCTCCTTATGGAGTATCTCAACTCCTCCCAAACTGGTTCAGGTAAATCTAACCTCATTTGCTAACTTCACACAACCCAGTTTCAGGGTGAAGTAACAATAGAAGTCAGGAAAAGACTAAAATGACCACTGCTGTGCACAGCCATAGCCATCTGATCATTACAATCTATGTCTAGTTGAAGTATAGATGCTCCAGGCAGGACTGTGAAAAGTGACTGTGGAAGACTTGATTTATGGCGACACATGCCAGTGTGTTGGAATCCAAGAATAAAGCTTCCAGACTGTCTCATTGGCCGACCGCAGACTACTCATCCACTCCACAGTTCATTTAGAAATCAACTCGAGTGATTGGTATTATTCTGAGAGATGGAATTATCTATATTTCTCTTTTTGTAAGTCGGACAAAACAAGATATAACTTGTTCATTTGTGAGCTTTAGAGATACTTTGAGGCAGATATTGTTTAGTTTCTTTCCGTTTCTACCATTTATGCTAAGCTAACTGGATCCTTCATATTCAGCTTCATATCTAATGGACAGAGTTAAGTAATAAGTGCATTTCCCAAAATGTCAAACTTTTCACACCTAAATGTACACATCCTCCCCGTACAATCTGTATACAACACATTTTCAGCGCGCTCTACACTGACTAGCCTCCCCTTTAGCAGAGTCACTGTAGAGGAATCGTAATAAAGGGTCTGGTGAGAAGCAATCTGACCCCGCCCTCATCTCTCTGGATGACTAACAGCTGACCTTTGCTCTCCCCAGGCACAGGACTGTAACAGTTGGTGGGGAGGAGACTGCCTGGAGAGAGCGAGGCAGTTTAATGAAGGTCTAGAAGAGCTGGTGGGAATGATGAGTGTCCGGCCCTGTCCTCTAACAAGGCAGACCAAAAAGAGCATAGCTAGATGGTGGGCAGGGATAGATAGACCTCTTTATTTGTCTCCACAAAGAGGGTCAAAAAGGGTTAAAGCTGATTGCCCTGAGGAGCTGACCTCGTTCTCTGCCACTCCTATTCAGCTTAATTGGAGGAGCTGCTAAAACTGTTAACTGAAGCAGCAAAGACGGGAGCCAAAAACAGATGATTTGAAAATAATTGATCAGTTGGCGTATTTGAGGAACTCTGTTTTGATTCACATACTGAAGACACAACAGACTCACAGCATCACTGCCATGATGGTATGTGGGCATCTACCCTCCAGAGGTCATAACATGGAGTCGCTGACAGGCGAGAGCTGCTGGTCGTATATTACAATCAACCAGCTTCTCACAGGCTGATTGATGTTGCCTTTTAAACTGTGCACACTCTAAATCAACCTCATCCTGTGGTCCGGGTTTTGTGCCCCATCGCTAGACTAGTTCACCAAGGTAAGAGGCTTCCTATTCAGGGGTCCAGGCCCGCTTCCAAATTGCCATCTTGGGTTTTTACACCTCACCATTGTTGATCCCAAAGGTGGGCGATGCCTTTTCAGAAAGAAACGCTGGCAATGAAGACAAAGTGCCAGATAGGGAGAACATCCATCACACCTGTCAGGTGTAATTACCATCCAATATGGGGTGAAAGCATCAACGCCCTCTGCACACAATGCCCCCCCCCCAGCATACACACCCACTCACACTCTTTGTGAGAGCTGTTTGAGGGCAGACAAGATACTAAATGCCAGGAGTACATGGATCTTTCATTTATTCTTCTTCTTTCGGTCTCCTTTCCCTGAAAAACATCCTTGTATCTCTTACATGTTCAGTCTGTTCATGCCTGTTGTCATAGCTTGAGCGAAATGAATCCAAGACAATATTTATGGATGACGATTAAAAGGCAATCAATGCGGAAAAAGTCCATTAGGCCTGCTGTCAACAGGCTTTGCTCTGGGAAAACATAGGAACGCCTGTATTGTTGCTCTGCATCTTCCCAGATAAGACACAGAGCAACAAGGTGAGAGTATCTTGGGATTGTTCCAATTCTCTCCAACAGCCAATCATCCTTCAGATATTTCTGCCCACCATCACTAACATGTTGAATAAAAAGGCTGAGAATGTGCTTCATCAATTTTGATCATTTCTTCTGCAAAGATGCGGCAACCTGCTGATTACAAAGGCAAACAAATTAAAAAACTGTCGCAGTTACAACGTTGCACTTTTTCGTCAGCAAATGCTTAAGCAGCTACAGCTACTGCTCAGCTGCAATAAAGCTGGAGGCAATTAGAGCCAACAAAAGCACTGTTTATGAAAGACTCCATCAAACACGTCCAGGGGCCGAATTTCTGGGAGTTATCATCTGACGACGGGGCCCGGCGGAGATGCCACGTCGTCCCTGAACCCTTGGAAGAAAAGCTCATCAAGAAGACGGCAGCGTGTGATGTTTGGTGGCGTGCCGAGCGGCCTCTCTGTGCGTCTCTGATCGGCTTCGCTGAATCTTTGCTGGACCTTAACAAGGATGAACTGAATGGGCGTTTGGTTTCCATGGAGCTCTCGCCCTGGGTGAATGCATCCTTTATTGCGGTTCACTTTCCTGCAAACGTCTTCATGTGACGTTTGTATATTCTGTATGGGTGTGTGGGTGTGAACATGTAGTTAATTATATAACTGCAGAGAAAACAAGTCCAACATGAAGTAGAGGATTTTTGACAACAATGTTTCAGTCTCTTTGCTTACCTTGGCCTCAGATGTGGGCTCCAGGTAACACAGCCGATTGCCCAGCCCCTCAGCAGCCAGGCAGAACTTGCGATTCTCCTTCTGGATGCAGGCCACGCACTGGAGCACCACTTCATCATCCTGTCGAGACAAAACGGACTTCAGTCTGAGGGTCTGTGCATGTAGACTCTGCGAGTGTGTCCCGAGAGAACCCCACTTCACCCACGCACATGCCCGCCCTAGTTCATTGATCAGGGGAGACCTTTGTGCCTTATAAGTGTTTCGTCTCTCGTGTTTTCCCACCACCGTGGTTGCGGAACAACAGGAGACTGTTGGACGCAATAACAAGACTCTCAAAATACAACCATCAAACTAGAATCACTGTCTGGTTCTTACAGTGGTGTCACTATTACTATTTGTGTTTCTTTGATGAGGGACAAATAGAGCATTTTGAGTAATCTGACAATTGAGTCTTTTCCGAATGTTTACATGAGGATAATACTAACATATTAATAATATTTTACATATATTAACCCTCCTTCTCACAAGTTATCCTGTTTTCTCTACCTCTGCCCAGCTAAATGTGCTGATCAAACAGAGACCAACCATGGTGGATCCCTTCGAGTGGAGAGAATCTCTTTTAGGCTGTTTACTCTGTTCATAAGGTACAAATGAGGCAATTGATTGGAGCTTTACACGTTTAAAAAGAAATGAATGGTCTGAGTGAATTCATTCATTTATGAATGTGAAAGAGAGACATTGTCTGGCTTTGATGTTGCATTAGTAATTATGCATGAAATACCGTGTACATATATTTGAGCATGTATATCTCTATTTGTTTTAACTCTGGGTATATTTATCTAACAAATGTAGACAGCACAGCAAACCAAAATACAGTGTCACAAGAGTCTAAATACAACCCTCATTTTCTATTCATTTTGGCTGTCGCATGTTTAAACAGAGAATTACAGTCAGTGAAGCCTTTTACAGACATTAGTCTGACTCAAGAACCACTCGAACAAACAGATTCCTTCTTAAGTGGCTTGTATGAGTAATTCAGGAGAACGTGCCAGATTCACCAGATTTGTCATATTTAGATTTTAGTGATGTGCAATTAGTCTGCCGTTATCCAAACCTTAGTTTTTCATCAATGGATTGTATATTTCATTACTTTGAAGACATTTTGAATTAGAAAATCCGATATAATTTACATTTCAGAAATATTTTGACATCATCCTGTTTGACTCTGCAATTTGAATAATTGGCTCATATATCCTAAATGTATTCATATATCCTAACCATTTCTTCTTTATTTCGGTGACACTGCACCAACAGCACCTGTTACCTAATTCTGCTCTAGACTTTCCTTTGCGGATGTCTGAAAAGCAGGACTTCAATATAGATTATGATGTATTACAGGAGAGTTAATTACGCATGATTATGAACGCACAGGTGGCATTCAGCATGTTGACGCTGGTCATTTACACAGTTATCTGAAGTTATCTGAAGCGTTTGCTGAATCGAACGTGGCACACTCGTACGACCCTACAGTACCACAAAGAGTAAGAGAAAGCTGAGATAAGAATAGGAAAATGCTATTGCATGAGATCCAATACTGCATTCTTTTGAGACAACAGCTGAAAACAAACCTCTGATGCTGCTGTTGTGTAAGTGGCTTGATTATGTTTATAGTGTTGGCCGTGTAAACGCTGAAGTGGACACAGTTACTCTTCACGACAGCAGAGCAAGCGGAAATCTGCTGATACGGGCTGCTAGGGGATGGCGAGTGTCGGGGTGGGGGTGGGGGGGAGCTTCTGCACAATGGCCAGCTGCATCTGAGAGCAGAATGCAGCAGTAGTAGTAGTAGTAACAGCAAAGCACTCCATTATAGTGCTGCATGATGCACGAGAGAGAAATGAAGATGACTAGCTTCTATGTGTCTCTGAATGCGTCTCTGAGTGCGTAGATAGCTCCGTTATCATCATTTGTGCGTTTAGAAGCACGTCACGAAAATTCAATATGACGAGCCACAGGGCCCTCAAAACGCACGCAGGACACTTTTTGGGGTTGATGCTCGAGTGTGTCACAGATGTGGTACAGGGACAGGTTCTATATCCGAGTTATCGTAATAACCAGTTTCACACATGTAAATAGGGGTTTGCCCTATTTCACGCAACTTCCAAGTTGGATTTATGACTCCGAAACTGAAATATGGTGTCGTATTCTCAATGTACAGAATTTTTATCCTCACGCAAGCAACGCTGTAATCATACAACAGTCTTGATGCCGGGAACACTCACAACTCATTAACATCTCTACCGTTCATTCCATATGACATGAACGCAGCATTAGGGATAAGCTTGGGTTCAGATAAGAGAACCACAAATAGATGAGGAAACAGATTTTTTCTTAAAAAATGTAATTATATTTAATTATATCTTCATGAATATCATTATCAAAAAAGAATGCAATATTAACATCATTATTTGGGATACATGTGTACTATAGCAGCCATAATTGAGAGAATACTGACTGCTGGAATTGATTGTAACATTCACGGGTCTGTTATGGGAAAGACTAGTGCTAACAGTCTTGGATCGATATGAAAATGTTATTCAACACAGACGCAGACTGAAATGAAAAGCCCTCCACGGTAAATCAACACTTGGCTGGGCTGGAACATGCAATCAGTCTCCCTGGTGAGGGAGCGTGCACAGGGTTGATTTGGGCAATACAAGGACAGCATCGATCCCTGCATCGCAATCCTGCCTGTCTGAGTGCCAAGACACGCGCGCGCGCGCGCGCACACACACACACACACACACACACACACACACACACACACACACACACACACACACACACACACACACACACACACACACACACACACACACACACACACACACACACACACACACACACACACACACACACCTCTTTAATCAGAGAGGCTACCACTCGTGTCTCTGTCTAGCCGATGACCAGCCCTTTTCCGCCGTCTCATCCCCGCACTGAAGAACAATTATTCTGATATTGTCTCTCTCCGTCTCTTCTTCCCTCCGTCATCAACCCTTCTCACTCACTCCTCCCCTGTTGCACCTGGCTGCTACAGAGGAGGCGGGGCCACTAACTGCCATCAATCATTCATAAAGTGAGGCACTAAGTGATGTCAGTCAGAGTGCAAGGAAAGAAGACGCTCTCCTCAATTTGGAGGTGGGTCATTTTACAAAATCTGAAGAAAACTTCAGACTTTAGGGGGTTCTGCTACTTTTGCCCGACTGAATGCAAAGATGTCGACAGCAACAATGGGAAAGGTCAAGCTGAATCAGAGCGCTGTATAGAGAGCCAAAGAGAAACTAAGGAAACTAATTATGCAAATTACCTTAAATACGGCCCTTCAATATAAGCTAAAACATTATGTTGTGTGGTTCACTCTCTCTGTGAGGTTGTACTTTGCACAGTGGTGCTTTGAGCTAACGATACTATGCTAACATGCATTATGCTGATGTTTATGTATAACATTTACCTTGTTCACCATCTTAGTTTAGCACGTAATCATCTACGCCGCTAACCCAGTTAAAAAAGCTCTCACTGAGATTGTATTGAAGTGCAGAAGCTAGTGGAACAACGAGCCAGTCCAGATGTGACGTCACGTCGGGGCTTTGGTCTCTGTAGATTAAAGACAACAACAAGTCTTTCAGCTGTCCTTCAACAATGTGAGAAGGGAGCAGAGTCTCCAAAGACACCTTGAGATTGCATTTCACTCGCAATGTCATCATAACACTCCCCCTCCCATACACTCTCTCACTATTATGCCTTCGTTCTGTGTAGATCCATGCATTTGTCATTTCCACTCTGTATAAGTGTGTAAGTGTGTGTGTGTGTGTGCGCAACAATAGCATAAAACTCCTATGAGACTTGTGTGAGTAACGCTGGAGCATATCAATGAGCAGGCCGTGATGACAACTCCGGTGTTCTTGGTTTCAACCAATCACGCTCTCCTGCTGGGAAATAATGACATCGGTGCAGATTTCTGCATAGTGACAGGTCGGCTCGCCAGAGGTCTCCTGCACAAGGCTGCAGTAAGCCAACCGACCGATGAATTCAGGCGGAGATTAAAGACATCTTCTCCTGTAGACCAGTCCCGCCAGTGCTGCTGGCACGGACTTATAAACTGACGGCTTCTAAATAAATGATCATCATTGATGATAGTGAGGAGTGATTACAGAGTTTAGGAGGCAGGTAATGGGTTGTTATGGCTCGTGAAAAAATAATACTGGCATTAGGCCTCTTATAAGTGTGCAATTATTTAAAGAGCATCCCCTTTTCTCTCCAGCTCAGTTTTTTTTATGTACGTATGCATAAAAACAGACAACAACGACGAAACGTCCGGGGTTTGTGGAGTGTAACTTATTCTGGTGAAGGCCTCTTAAGTACTGGAGTAAGTAGAAGCAGTCTGAAACAAAGCGCTCTCAGGAGGAGTCTGGGGTATCTAAGCCTTTGGTTTGAAGAGACGTTTACAGCATTTCAGCAGGTAGTGCGGTGCGGTGCCATCAGCTCCTGGAGAGAGGCTCTTACCACCGTATCGTGCATTGCGCAGGCCGGCATTGCTTTGGCAAAGTACATCCTGGAGGCGCTACAAAAACTACTGTAAAGCTGGAGGCACTAAATATCTTACAGACACCAAAGAGCTGGAAAGACAGAGAGAAAAACAGGATTTTAACCCTGTTTTTGAGAACTATGAGTCTGGATGTGATGGCAACTGAATTGCTCCGGTATTTCATGTGTTGCTTCAATGCCTCCCATAAGGCTTGTATCACAACTGCTTGCACTATGTTACACCCAGCAAACGTGACATTACCATTGCTCATTTTCTTTCATGCGAGATATTCTACCTCAAGTTTTAAGCATCCACGCTGCAGAGAAAATAAACACTGCGTAATGAGGACTTTGGGAGTTGCAGTATTACAACTCCCATAGCGCAGGAACAACATGACAAGTAGTGTCTTCATTAAGGAGTCTCCTGTTTAAATACCTGAAACACATGTTGGCTTCTGAGATGCCTTAACAGCCGTCAGAGTCATGCATCCACGTCAACAACATCTCTCTTGAAATGTGGCAAATAAAGCTTGCAGATAAAGTTAAATTGCTAAAATTGCATTGTCTGTGTGCATGCACAAGTCTTACACAAATGCATTGGTGCAAAAGGGTTTGAAAATATAAAGGAGTTTATAAAGAAAAGGCAATTACGCCTCCTGTATTGCATAGTATGCCCCATCAAAGTAAAAGCTTCTGGTGATAAAATCCAGACTCCCATCCTGCAGCTCCCTGCCTCACTCTTTGAGGTCAGATTTGTTTCGTCTTCTCCAGCTTGAGCCTGCACCAAAGACTCAACAGCAAACTGATCCGAGAGTGGCACCAAATGCCCCTCTGGGAGAAGGTTCAAGGGCATGGCAGCACAGGCGAGAGGAGAAGAAGGGAAAAGGGAATAGAAAAAAGCAGGTAGAGTGATAGAAAAGAGCCTGCAAGCAAAGCCGATGGAGTACACACACACACACACACACACAGAGAGCAGTCCACAGCACTTGCCTCCACTTGCCTTTGTCCCCGTGTGACACTGCTCTACAGAGTACGGGCTAATGAGTCTCCATCATCACCAGGGGCCTGCTGCCAGTCACCACTGTACAGAGGCTGGCTCACGCACCGAGACTTTGTTCTGGACAGATTGATACAGCTGGTCGCACACTGCAGAACAAAATACAGCTGGGCAGTAGTTTCACCACCTGCATGCTTTCACTGCCGCCTTGTCTTTCTCCTCTCACACCCACTCACACAGAGCTGGTACAGAAAAAGACCAGGTGTTTTCCAGGCCTATTGGAAGGCTATTCACAGCGGTAACAGGGGAGGAGAGGACTGCAGTCCTGATCAAACTGTATTTGTCCCTTAGGATCAATCAAGGTGGCTTTATGTTGTCATCATCTCCAGTAACCAGATTTAACCTATTTACACAAGTACCATGTTCCTTTCTTGACCTTTTTTTTACAGTTTAATGTTGAGTCTTGGATGAAGCACTGTTGACTGTACTCTGTGTGATATGAATTATCAGAATTCAAAAGGATTTAGACTCCGGCATCAGTTCCCTAGGCCCGTTACAATGTCAGTGTTTACTAAGTGGACATTTACGCATCACGTTGTTGTTCACTGAACCGACTGCCAAAACTAACATCAGCTTCATAATATATGACCTGTTAAGAGTTTAACGAAAATATGAAATATGGTCGACACATTTTACCTGATACTTAGAAAATGTATTTCAAATTACATTTCATAAACACAAGATACCTGAAATTGCTAATATTGCTAACTGTTACTAATAACCTTTTGCTAAATTACCAAATAACATTTGGATTTTTCCCTCTCTTACTGTACTGCATTAATGCTGTTAACTCTGAATAGCATATTTCTTCATGCATGCATATAGAAATATGTTAGGGACAATAATAAACTATATAAATAAAACAAGGATTTGCAGTTAGGTTTAAAATAACACTTAACCCTCTAAATGTATTTGTGGCAGTTATGCTACAAATTGTGACGCTACAGTAACTTCCTGTTTACAAAGTTGATAGCTTTTGATTGGACGGGGATACAGATGTTTCCTAGTAACTACTTTACACGCCTTCCCTCGCCAAGATATTACTTGATTATTGACATTAACCCGATTTAAAAACAAACAAAAAACTTGTTTGAAAAGTTACTAAGAACTTAAAGACTTTACGCACAACCTTACTGATGGATTTATATACAGCTGGTTCCTCATACTGTATTTGCTAATGAGGATAGAATAGCACCAACACTTGGACTGAATATATCTGCATGACAATAATTGTAGGGTGTGTATTTCCTTCTTTCCATCTTATTCTGAAATGTTCCTGACTGTAAGACAAGAAATGTTTGTTCCAGAACATTCTAGTGGAGATTACTCATACTTTCTGTTGAAGTGATTCATAGACTTATCGTATCTTAATGCTCTCTCATGCTGTGGTGGGACACCAGCAGAAATGGAAAGAGGGAGAGAAAAAGAAGTTGGACCAAAGAGAAGCGAAGCTTTGTTCTCATGACTCAGTGTTGCTGTGTAAACGGCAAAGCTAATGCTCATCTTGAGGCACACTACTGAACACGCTTCCCCCAGAGCAGAGAGAAAGGCAAACGGAGCTACGGAGAGCACAAGGAACTCACACACACATCTTTAAAATCCACAGGCCAGAGTGACACGAGGAGATTTTAGAGGATGTCGAGATTCATTTAGCCTCCTCTAAAGGCTTTGGTAAGAGTACCGAGGATAACAGCTTTACAGCTTGTTGTTGAGCAGTGTCTGTGGCCAGTCCCTGGCACAGAATGCATGCAGCTGCATTGTAGAGTGCTCTGGGATGCATACAGAAGGTAGGCTAGTTTGGAGAATCATTCAAAACATTTCGCTTTTGTATTCAGTGTGGTCTATCTGTAGATCTAAACTTTAATTCTGCAAATATCGGGTAAAGCAAGTCAATTTTATATATATATATATATTTCTTTTTTTTTGTGTAATGTCTCAATGGAGGTTAACGTCAGCAACAGTACCTGTACCAGTCCAATCTCTTAGTATCCACTGCGCACTGAAAAACAGCGTAACTACTGTTTTATCTCTCTGTTGCAGCTTGTTTTGAGGTAGGTAATTGGCTGCAAAGTCCGTTGATGCACAGTCGGCTTTCTAAGAATAAATAAACAAGAAAACACCACCAAGGAGGCACTGAAAAACTAATTGTGGTAGTTCAATAGTCCTATCCAAATTAAATTCTCTCAGGTTGTTTGTGTGTGTGTGTGTGTGTGTGTGTGTGTGTGTGTGTGTGTGTGTGTGTGTAACAATCATCTTGTGCATATTGCCTAATCACTGTCGACAATCTAATTACACCATCACCATACACTCTCGCTATACAGCTGTGAACAGCAGCAACCATATGGACAGAGGCAATCCATCGCAGAGATTGGACGGGTATGGCGATCACTGTGAGCCAAATACAGTGGGTACGGAAAGTATTCAGACCCCTTTAAATTTTTCACTCTTTGTTTCATTGCAGCCATTTGCTAAAATCAAAAAAGTTAATTTTATTTCTCATTAATGTACACTCAGCATCCCATCTTGACAGAAAAAAACAGAAATGTAGAAATTTTTGCAAATTTATTAAAAAAGAAAAACTGAAATATCACATGGTCATAAGTATTCAGACCCTTTGCTGTGACACTCATATTTAACTCACATGCTGTCCATTTTGATTTTAGCAAATGGCTGCAATGAAACAAAGAGTGAAAAATTTAAAGGGGTCTGAATACTTTCCGTACCCACTGTAGCTCAGGGAGAAAAATGTCTCCGTCTTAAATGGCACAGAATGTTTGCAGCTGCTGTTAGCTTTGCAATGTAGGTGTATATTACAGCAAAGACATCAAAATAAAAATGACAGTAGTAGCCCATTCAAAATGAGGCCTGCTACAGGTCATGTGAGGAGAAAGTTTATAAAACAAGAGTTACTAAGTGAGGCCCCGCAGGCAGATCAAACCCCTCCCAGGTCTGGAGGTATTCAGCCTGTCTGCATGCTTCAGGAGCAGAGGAGCAGAGGAGGGAAGCCGTAAAGTGTTTCATTGCACCTTGCAGCATCGCTTCTCTCCCCCGGCGGTGGCTTTAATGTGAAAGGCTAAGTAAGCATTTTCATCACTTCCTCGCTGTAGGCTTCCACTGTCCATCCATACTATTGAACAAAGAAGGAAAAACATGACAATGGAACAGGTAATGTTTTAAAATGCGTTGACATGAGCCAATGAAGATTTGGCTGGTATTGCATGCTTCCCCTGACTACACGATGGCATTGGGGATGCTCAGGGGCAATATGTGACGGTGGGCCACAGCCGAGGCTCGCACCGGGGGAACAAATTGAACAAACTACATCTCACTTCCTCTCCACAAAGTAGCCTCAGTTACCGAGGGAATTGAGACTTTCTGTGGCAGAACACAGAGAAGGGAAAACAGGCTATTTCTACTTTCTGACAAGCAGCGTGTTGCATTTTTAGAGGAAGAGCCTTCTTGGAGGTCCAAAGGGAGAGCAGCACTAACAGGTGCATTTGAAACCATGCTGTGTCCAGGAAGCAAAGCCTGACTTACACTTCAACTGCTAGAAAGAGGCTGAAGTGGTGTGCAGGTAGAAATAAGACCTTCCTTTCAGGTCCAGAAAGTGGAAGTAGGACTAGCCTACTGTTTATGTGACCTAGAATAACAAAGGGAGCAGAGATTGCAGGTGGTTCAGCAGTGCCACAGCCTGTGCACAAGGAAAGGATGTCATGGCATGTATATCAAACAACCAAAGTCCAATGTCTACAATGTCTGTTTGCCAATGTTTTGAAGAAATAGACAATTTTGGGAAATTGATTATTGCTTTTAACTAGACCCCCAAACCAAAGTATATTGCGCGGTTCTATATTCTAACTATATTAAGTGTTAGATAAGGTGTTTTAGCCTGTTCTGCTGAGACCTGGACAGTGTAACAGTATTACATGTATTCCCTATATATGCAATAACAGTGATCGCAGTGTCAGCTTCTCTGGGATAAAAATACCCATTGTCCTTTATTAAGGCCTGACCTGACTAAAACTCTTCAGAGCACTCATCCACATGCTTGCACAGAGGAGAGCTGGGATTGAACTACAGCCGAGACACCGCTGCGTCAAACTCTATTTGTTCAGGGACTGGTGATGATGCTCAGGTGAAGAGTTCTGGTGTCAGCACAGCTGAGTCACACAAAGGAAGGAGGATAGAAAGAGAAAGTGCTGAAATAGTTTGACTTGATGACAATTGCCAAATTTAGGGACATATCATCACCCCGAGCGACATGTCAGGAAAAGGCAGGTGGAAAAACAAGACATCTCTCCTCAAGACAATTGTTACTGCATCAAATATCAACCTGCAGCACTCATTCGTCATACAATTCAGGAGGAGGCCATTAGGAGCTTGGTGAGGTAGTTTTGAAGTGTCAGCTCCTCAGCTATACGGCCACAGAAACACTTCTTTAAGTTGGGAGGCAGTGCTACCGGGGGCAGAGAAAAAAAAAAAAAAGAGCAATGCTGCAGAGATACTCAGCTCAGAGGGGGAATTTAAAAGAAAAAAGAAAAAAACTCGACTATCTCTATGCGTTCCTTCACCTGCAGGGCTCGACAAAGACCTAAGCATCAAGAACAGCAACAGTGGCATGTTATGTCGGGCACTGATGACGGTAGCGTGGGTTGAATATGTGCTGGCATGCACGTGTGTTCATGAATCTTCAACCGTGCTCACTGGCAAGGCAGCACGGTGCATTTCTTTATAACACACATAGCTAAATATGATAATAAACAAGAGAGTCATATCGTCTTGCCTGGTGCAACACAGAGGTTGTTAAAGACATGTGAATATTTTATGAGGTGGGAAACGCCACAATTGTCAATATCTGATGAAAAGGCTGAGATATTTTGCTATTTCCACAATGTTTTGATGCTACACTGGTTACAGAAAGTAAGCCCAACAGCGGGCCATCTCTTCATCCTTCTAATAGTTTAGCTTGCAGCAGCTGTGACGACTGAGGAGGTTAACAAAAGGCTAAGCTAAACTATTGGAAACAGTTTGTCGCCATCTCTGAAATGCCAATATTGCAGCTCTCTGTAGCCTAGAACCAGTTTATCGTCTTTAGCCTGTGCTATAGCAACTCTGCCACCCAACAGCACAGCAAGATGACATTTTCAAAGTGTAACTTTAGCCCACTTCTCGGAGGTGACTTGTAGCCTCCAGCTAGCACAATGTAAGTCAATAAGACGCTTCACTAAAATGCACCGGTGACACTGGGATTACCTTTCCCACAGCATAACAATTTGGGAGTTCATTTTCAGAAGACGGTCATGGTTTGCTTAAAAACTCAAGCAAACTCAACTCAACACTTAACTTTCTCCTACAAAGTGGGCCTCAACGGCAGCAGATTGCAGCACTAAACGCTCCTCTAAATGCTCCATTAGGGGCACAGTGGGGACACAGAACATTGGACATAATTACGGCAGATACCAGAGCTGCTTTATGTGGGAGGAGGATGATTCACAAGCAGAAGCTAGAAGTAGTGAGCGTTTTAAGGATTTTTATCCATGGTGAAAAAAAATCTGAAACACTGACACCGTTTCCGTGGTAACAGGGCTGTCGGTTGCACACGTGGGGAAATCCTACAACGTTTCAGTTGAACAGCGTTCGCTGTCACTTAAAAGGTACGTTCACAGGAAGTGAACTAATAGAGACGATACTTCCTCTTGGTTTGGTTAAAACTATGTAAGCCCCTAATGGTTCTTACACGCACATAACCATTGAACCATCTCCAGATGTCCGTCCCATTTGAGCCCGTCCACACAAGTAATCAGAATACATCTTCACAGAAAGCTGAACACTACTTTATCTACAGATTTAAATCTTCTTTTAAAAAGGGCAGAAAGTATTAAATGAGCCAAGCTTTTCTTGCCATCCCTGCAGCTAATTAGAATCGAGGAGGTGAGTCCTTAAATTGTTTTGGGTAAGCACCACATCAACATAGTTGGTGCAGCATATCCCACTGTGTAGCTACTCATCATTTAATGATTGAGAAATATACATATAAATATATATAAACTGAGAAACACTCACTCACAGATGCAAGCCTACCTTGATTAGGAAGAACCACTAGAAGCAAAGCCTTCCTACGTGTAGCATCTGTGTTTTCTTCTTGCAACATTCATAATGAACCGAAGGAATTGTCCCGACATTTTGGGGGAATGGGCTGATTTGCATTCATGCTGAGAGTTTGGATGTGAAGAGGGAAAGGTGAGAAAGAAACACACCAGTAAAAACTGGTGAAGGACACATATGTTCTACTACCAGTGACTCATGGATACCCACAACCTTTTGGAGTGCAGCATATTCAGAAATGTCGCCTTGTATGTGTGAGCCAACATTAACTGCCAAGAAGCAATGGCAAAGTGAAGCAGAGATGAAGAGATGGCCCTGCTAGCTATGGAGGAGGCAACAGCTAACAACAGACTAACAGTAGCTGCTGGTGGTGGAGGCTGTGTGGCAAGTGCACACATGGTATTTTTGGGGTAGAATTTTTTAAAAAGATGGCAAGAGGTGAAAGCAAATGGAGAACAGCACCAAAGCTTTGAACCACACAGCCGTAGTGCTAATGTACTGCAGGATACATGGAGCTAACTGGCTAACACGGAAAGTAGGTGTGTAGATATGGTGCTCAACACGTCTTTCAAACCAGTAATCGGCGTAATGTGACGTTGCACAGAGCAAAACAACTCGCTCGTACATCCTCCATTGGCAAAGGAACAGGAGTGCAACAACGTTATGTGTGCATGTTGTTTCCTGCATGCTGTCAGTGGACCCTGCAGGATTAATTACACTGCATTGTTGTTGGTCCAAAGCCGCCAACCGCGGATATCAGGAGGTGGCCGGAGCACAAAAGACGTTTCTGAGAACCAAAAGGGCTGTGACTCATCGACATCAGCGCTCTTTGTAAACATAAGTAAGAAAAATCATGATACCTCTGAATAAAGTGGACTGTGCCAGGGATTGGTCTTGGTACAATAGCTATTGTGTCCCTGGTGTGAATAGAAATTAAACGTGTTACACACAAAGGGGTTATTTATTTTAATGTAATAGGGAACATATTTTGTCAACACATTTTATCAGGAAGCAAATGCTACCATGGAATCATTCAACTTTCACGGAAGTTTGTTCGGCATAGATTTGCACATGATTTTGAAACAACTTTTTACAACTTTTTACTTCTGATTACAGGCAGACATGAACCGTTAATATGACTCACAGTAAATCTGTTTTCATTTAGGTTTTAACTAGATACATACACTACTGGGAGGGATTCAAAGGTGGCTTGACACTAATCATCACTAAAGATTTGCACCGCAGAGGTTTAACGTTTGAATGGCCAGTGTTTAATATCTTTTAATAATTAAACAAGTTTGATGCTGGCAGCATGAAAAATCTGTAAGCGTATTGATGTCGTCAACGAGGACACTTTGTATATGTTTAAGTGTTCCCATATACCAAAAAACAAATGAGAGGAGTTAAGTATTAGTCAGTACGGTCATATCAAGGCTTGCCACCCTCTGATTCTATAGCTGCAAACATAAACGGCAGACATCTTGGAGGTCTACAACCAAAAAGAAAAGAACAGCAGGGTCTTCTTTGGGAAGAAGCTTCCTACACTGCCTATTAAATATTCATGCTCTGAAACACCAGATCAATCAGGCCTGCTTACTGCATGCCACTGACATTACTGAGGAAATTTCTTCATTTGGTGGCACGATCAATAGCTCATTACAGCAGCTTTACGCTGGCTGGTCTCTGGGCAGGCCCGCTGGCTTAATTCCCTCTACATCACAGGCCTATCTTATCTGTCCATCTCCATCACGCAGCACAGAGACTCAGCCTGCTGCTGAACAACACTCCCGCACACTAAACCTCACACCAACTTTACTTTTCTGCAAGTTGAGTTGTTGAAGGAGTCTCAGGTTGTGTTATGGGAGATATAAAGGAAATCAATACTGCAATATAGAAGTATATGTGCAGTGCAGAAAAAGAGTATGTACTTGATCAATACCCTGCTTGCCTTATACATGATATAACTTTGCATTCAGAGAAGTCTTAAATGCAACTTGCCCAGGAAAAGAAACATTCTAGATCAATTATATTTCACACTTGCGCAAGACGGGTACGTCACAAATGAATAAATGATATACCAGTAACAGCTGGTAAAAACATATGGCAAAAACACCAGACGAGACAATATTCCCTGTGACAATTTGCAAGAAAAGATCTTTTTGGAGGTTTCATGATATCATTTCTTCACAAAGTTATTTTTGAGTGAATCTTTGCCCTCAAATCTGCACCAGTCTGCTCAGAAAGCCTTTCGGTTCCTAACGAAACTGAGCTATTACTTTTTTAATTCAACCATGAAATAACAGCAGACCTCATCATAATAACATTAAAGCTCCCCTCCTTCGTGTCAAGTAGAATGTGATGATGTGCTGAACTGAATTCCCATCAGTGGGAATCATTTCATGGTGATCTCTAATAATTATACACAGGGCGAGTGATAGAGGAGCCAAATATGGAGCGAGTCAGGCGTACTTGTAGCGCTATAATCATGCAACAACAAGTATCAACTTGAAAACATTTTTAAGGATTGTGATTAAAAGGTCAGTAATAACCTGGAAACGTGTTCTTTACTGTCTCTGCTTAAGTGATGTGGTCGAACAGTATACAGTTTTATAGTAAGGAAGTATATACATTTGTCTGCACACATAAATACACAGATTCAAATAGTAGCACATGCATACACATAACATGCAAAGACATAATAGATTACTGTGGATATGAGAAGCACATGAGCCACAGGGAGACGAGAGATAAAAGTGAAAAGTAAAAATATGTTCAAAGGGAAAGAAGAGCAAAAAAGAGCAACAGCAACACAATAACAGGAGAGAGATGCCCAGCAGGGTGTTCACAGAGTCACAAGTGGGTGAGGAGCCAAAAAGCTCTTGCACTGGTGTCACAGGCATGTTGCAAAACCAAAATGAACCCTTTACGGTCTTGTGCATTTCCTCTGGTGTGATTCATGTTTGGGTCTGGCTCGTTGCATTACTTGTGTGCTGCCTCATTGACAGTCATCGGCTGGATGCAAAGTGAGACCAGTGCCTTCACATAAACAAGCCAAACGCTGCCACAGTGCATTAGTCACAGCCCTAGTCTGGCCTTTTCAAAGTCCCCACTCCCACTCGAACTGCGAATAGATCCCCAGAATCTGATATTCGCCTAGCAGGGTTCCTCACAACAGAGAAGCTGCGAGCGTGTGCCCGTGCATTGATGGTCTCACCGCACGCTGTACCGTGGTTTTACTAATAAGTGGCGTCTGTCAAGATGGTTTTACGGATTAAAACTAAAAAAACTCTTCTCTCGCCTGCTCAAATGACACAATGCACAGTAGGCAAGCAGCTCATTTAGAAAAACTACTAATGAGCAGCCTGAACTGAACTACTCTAACCATTAGCTGATATTTGATTCACTATACTGCTTATTACAAAGGCAGTGCTGCTGGAGCTTGTGCATCTGAAGACATATCCAGTTTCCAAACAGGACGAATAAAGTTCCTGTAGAATATGCAGCCTTATTAAAGTGTGGCGGCGGCCCCCTTTGCCCCCTCTCATATTAAACAGCAGTTTGGGGGAAGCATTTCTCTGACTCTCCTGGCTCATAATCAGCACAGTTCCTCTTCCTGTACCATCAAATTACCGACGGCTGAGATACCCTCACTCTTTCTCTCTCCTCCCACTGAGTTGGCTTTATAGGCAGCGGCCCGACAGGGGTACTTTCGGCTGCCACTCCAGGGAAATTACTTTGTGCTGTTGGAGAAAAGGCAGTTTGTGAACTGCTTTATCAAGCTCCTTGACTCCAATAACAAGCAACGTTCGGATGCAGGCAAAAAATGTACAGCTTTCACACCGACACAGACGGTTCGCCACTTAGTGCCACCTATGAAAAAGAAAGTGTAGACTGTGTCTGCAGGATGTTTGTGAATAGGCATATGTGCAGCCAGTCGAGCACTTGTTTCAGCACTATGGATAAATGTACGTCTCTGTACAGTCTGTGTGTGTGTCTGTTCCTCTACACTGAGTACTTCAGCTGTGCCTTGCTGGGACTGATGAATAATTTCTGCACTGTGCTCTGCTGTGGCACGTCTGGTGCAGCCTGACTGCACCACACAGCTACAGCTCCGTATTTGCATTCAACACACACACACACACACACACACACACACATACACACACACTGTCACACTCGTGAACACCAAGCTTGCTCACTGCGCCTCCATCACAACACCATCCAGCCTGTCAGCTGCTTCCCTGTGCACACGGATGCAACAAGCTGCCGCTAAGCCCTTTTTAAAGCAACAGCAGTTTCCTTTAGTCAATGTCGTCGGAATTCTTCTCCCCAGGTTACATCTGGGGGGAAAAATGCTCCCTGTGAATCCAACAAATGGAAACCAGAACAGCCAAGCAAGGAAAGAACAGTCAAATCCACAACTCTCATGAAGCTTGTTCACAAAAAGAAAATCCTGATTGTGAATTGGTGGCATTTAAGTTCCAGCCCAGAGATGAGGAAGAGTGGTGCTGAAATGTCAGCTCTTTTTTTGGAGTGGCAGGCATGCTGATGTGGTGACCTCTATGTGCTGTGGTTTAAAGGTTGGGGGACAAATAAGGAGGAGGTAGCAGCTTTTTCTGAGTGAAAAGAAACATTTTAAAGATCAATGTTAGTCCTGGGGATAGGTACGCCTTTCAGTGCCCAAACACTGCCTTAGTCGACAATCCATCTCTTGTATGCTGTTCTGATACCTAAAGGTAGAGTTATGGTTCTGCATTCTGTCTGCTTACATGGTACTGTTATTTGTTGGGTAAAATAGGGTTCATTATTAGGCGATGACAAACACATTGCCTTGTAAAATACGTTTGGAAATTTCAACAAACAATAGCCAGGTTACAATCATTTGCATTACAAACCAGAACATGCCTGCTCCGTTTACCTCAAAGTACAGCAGGTTGCGCATCTGTGAGCAGCTTAATAAAAAGGGAAACCACAAACAGCAGAGCCAGCAATATGTGCAGCCAAACACCTCCTACTGTCTCAGGGTCTTTCTGGAAGACCTCCAGCGTTCTGCTCCTTCATCCGTCCTAGACGAGTGTGACATGATATGCCTCTCAATGCATTTCACCATAGATGAGCAGATTATGTCAGTGTCTATCTTTGTCAACAGTGGAAAGTGTTCCTCTCTGAACAACCAATGCCAGACATTGTCCAATCTTCAACATGCGTTTTCAGCTGAAGAAATACATAATAAAAAAGGCAAATATGTTTTATTGTAGTATAATACAAGAGCCAAGAAGAGCAAATAGTCTACAGCCTGTTTAATACTTAATTACAGCTTCTTTTTATGACCATATAATACAGTCTGTCTACACTGGCTTTATTTCCATAAGACAGCATTAGAAACCTGGCTCTGATGCAGCAATGCTGTATTTATTACAACATGTTGTCCTCGGTTTATTTACATAGACCTTTGCTGCTGCAGGAACCCTGGGGTGACTGTCTGTACAGGCAGTAACACTGGCCGGCTACCACGTTTGAATATATTATAATACAGCATGTGCACTGGTTCAGAGCTCCAGTCATCCTGGACGATATTTAAGTGATTCCTGAAGAACAAACCATTTAATTCTGTGAGTTAATTAATGGCTTATTAAGTTAAATCACAGTGGCCCTGCTACTGGCAACCTGTCAAAGGGAAGACGACGGTGACTACGACGGTGCAGCAAGGTGCATAATGTAAGTTTCACATGGGACGCACAGTGCTGTCAACTTCTTGAGACAGATACTGCAGAAAAGACAATAGCTGTCAGTGAGCGATGCGCAAAACAACAGCGCACTCCCGCCGCCTCTTAACATCTGCAAGAAGGCAGAGGGTTATCAAAGGCTGTAGGATGCAATGAGGTGTGGGAGGAAAGCCAAGTGACCGGCGATCGACAGTAATAATCAAACACGCAAGGTACCGTGGAAAAAAAAAAAAAAGAAGAGAAACACGCATATCCACAGTCGCCGGAGCAGCGCTTCAAGTACAAGGAAAGCGAATACTTACAGTTCTGAGGAACTGAATCTCGTCCTCTCCTTCTCCACCTTCAGCCATGGCTGCAGAGGAGCCTGTTCAGACTCGGGAAGCCTCCGCTGGCTCCTCTCTCCTCTTCGATATTAGCATAAAGCTAATCCACGGCCATGCAGCGGGGACACTACCGCAGCATCTGTCACTCAAGCCCCTGTGCTCAAGCCCCGCTCGCCACGCGGAGGAGGAGGAGTGTGTGTCAGCATCGGTGGGCTGGAGCCACTAAAGGGGGGGGGGGGGGGGGGCAAACGGGGGAGAAGCCAAGTCGTGTAGCCGAGATGCAGCAGCGGTGTCTTTATCTTCGACGTCACCGGTAGACCGTAACCGTGAAAGCGCGAATATTCAAACAAAGAGCTTTAAACGCGTTGAAATGGTCACCACCTAACAGGTATCTCGTCAGTTGTTGTTCCCTCCCGCCCTATCACCGAGCTACGGATTCACAGAGAACATGCTAATGAGTGAAAAGGGAAACCGACAGCGTGGTTCTAGTCCGCAGGGAATTCATGGTGCTATTTCCAAGCGCTGGTCCAGATCAGCACCATGGTCAGCACCCTTTTCTGTTAAGGCTCCACTACACAGTGCAAGTGTCGCTTCAGTGCGTGTGTCTATATAGCTTAGCATTGGTGTACACGTATTGCTACACAGAGAATGTGTTACTACCACTGTTGGAAGTGGAAAAAAGCAGACGGACAAACATCCTCCAATATCAACACCAATCTACTATATCTACGATTACAAATTACATGTATTGTAGCTTACAACATAATATGCACAAGGTGTTTGCTATGATGTAGGTGATATGTATCATTATTATTTATACAAGCTACTACATTATGCTAAAAAATATTTTAAAAAGCAAATTTTTAAAAAAGGGTGATATCTGAGAGAGCTGAGATTCAGTGGGTTTCATGAAGAGAGCCTAAGAGCACATCCCAGGCTGCAAAACTGACTTAAAATTGTACACTTGTTAAACTACTTAAAACGTTATGTTTAAATGATTTAACATTAAACGAGATCAAACTGAATATATAAATATATATGAATGCACTGTACATATTTTCCGTGGACTAAATATAGGGACAACAGCAATCAGTCTGGTCTCACTGTTAAATCAAAGATGACCCTCAGCCTTAAAGAAGCCTATGCTCATCTCTACAACTAAATTAAGCAAACACAAATACTCCCTTATTATTATTATGCGATGCCGCCCTCTAGTGTCAACACTGTGGCATAACATCTGCTCAGTACCTCCTCTCCTCCCTGTACTGTACCTTGCCTGATATCAGACAGACGTCAACTATAGTGGACTCTAACTCTGTGGAGTGGGCGGATTAAAAGGTCTGGACCCGCAGTTAAATAAATTTGCTCCTCCTCCATTTAGGATTACAAATGCTCTTTCCTCCTTTTCTGTCTTTATGACCCAAACGGGTCCTCTTCACAGCAGCCACTTCGACATGTCATTGCAGTGTAAACACAGGTGAAAATAATCACAACGTTAATTATGGCCCTGTTCCATTTAGGTGGGCCAGGTTCCCGGTATTGTTGCATGCTGGCTCACTGGAATGGCAGACACACTAATTAGCATGGGACCATAATTAATTTGATTGATTATACATGTGCTTGCCTTGCTATGACATGTCAAGAATAGCTGCGGTGAAAATGGCCCATTGAAACGACCAGGCTAATCATAACGTTCATATTTCACAACCCTCTGTACTTTTCATCATAATTATTTCAGTAAGTTTACCCTACTTACTTACTTACTCTCTTGGTTGGTCGCGAGCACCGGTCCTTCTGGTCTGCGGGTTCTCCTTGAATAATCTCCTTTAGTCAACAACTCTCTGGGTCCCCACTCAACTGTTGCATACGTTATTCGGAGTCTGTTACACTCACACCTGTGCCCCGCAAATCAATGACAGGTAGGAACTGAAATTAGACGATTATGCTGAGGAGAGCATTAATATAGCAGCAAACAAACAGCTATTTGCTATGGTAAGATAGGGTGGAGTAATATGTCTACCTGAAAAAAATGAATGAAGTTGGTCTCCCTCTGTGTGTTGTTGTCTGAGCTTTTTTTCTTTCTTGTAAATGTTCTGTCTGAAAGCTAAGTTATTGTGACTGCCACAGCATCTAAACAAGAACAAATTCAATAAACTATTGTTCACCCCATCAACAAATATATTTTTTAGATATCCTGCTCCCTGTCATAGAAATATGCTATAACTTGATTGAAGACATTGCGTCCTTGGCAGAGATTAATACATAAATCAAGAAAATAGTTGAATTGATCCAGCTCAGTGGTATAATAGCAATGCACATGTTGGCCACTAGGTGTCTCTGTTTCGTAAGAAATGGCACCTCCTCGGGCCTTCAGAGAGCAGGTACTTTCACACGCTCTTATCTCTCTGCGTGTACAACAAAGTACTAATGTAAGCCTGCGACACACTAAAAACTGCTAAGGACTGTTAAATGAAATACATTTCAGCCATACTTGGGCCCCGTCTCTTCACGATGCACAGACTTGAAACCCATCACATGGCCTACCTGCAAGCTGCAGCTGCACTGACTCAAAATGCGGGATGTGGGCAAATACTAAGCAACCAATCAAATAGCGGCGAACCGGCGCTGAGCTCATCTATTGGACCAAACTCCTGTCAGTCACCACAGACAAGCTCTGCGAGGCAGCGGGTGAGCTGGCTGCAGTACAGAGATGTGAATAATTATTTGCCATGCCGCTAAATCGGGTAAGTAACTGTTTGTATTTCCCCAAGTGCTGCTGTGCTTCACCTGCTGCAGGTGCAGTGCACTGTAACGCACTTTCAGCTCCTAATTGAATATATGACATTGACGTGAAGCTGGCATGTTGCTTATGCAGAGCTTTATGCATTACATCTTAATTTGTAATAAATGTAACTGAATATTTCTCGATTTCAATCGCAATGGGCAGCAGTAACCTCCGTAGGGTTCGTGCAACTATGCTGCCATTTTAACACTGACAACTGCACCAGCTGGGCTTGTTGCAAGGTGACGGTTACCCACGGGATTATGTTATGATGTAAACAACTCAGAGATATTGCCAAATGTCGAGGGAATCCGTTGAAGCGCATGCAAGATGTGCGCCTGTTTTTGCTTGTAAACATCTCAAACGGCAGCAATAGCACGGGGCTCTGCGTGTGTCGTCACCTTGTTGGACACTCTCAGGTTTTATGCGGCAGTCAGCTTGTGAAATGTTGATGAAATGCGGTTTTAGAAATGTTTCATCCACTCATGCAACAAGAAGAGAGGATGAAGAAGATAAGATATTGTTGGTATGGTTACTGTCTTGTTTAATCTATGCAGTGTTTGGTTTTATTTCGTTTTTCAAATAACAAATGAGTTTGACAGTGAAATCTGGAGGGTTTGTTGTAGGGAAAGGAGTAGTTTTGCATTGTTATGCTTAAAAAAAAAATAGCTCTGTATCATCATTCAAATAATCTATCTTCTTCACAGGATCTAAAAGTGTGTGTGCTACTTTCTCACTGACAGTGTCTGGACAGGCCAGGTGATGAATAGCCGGAGATCCTCCCCTTGCAGTCCGAGCCCAATCACTCCGTCTGGGGGCTGACCGCTTACTCGGGGTGCTCGTGTGATAAACATGGCACCCATAATGGAGGGCACACACACTGTGTTGCTGCTATATGCACCCATCTGTGAGATAAGCAACATCAGCCTGTATTTCCCCAAGAGGCGGGCCCCGGGCTTTAAGTACAAGAGCCGCGCCCCTCATTCAGAAATAGCCTGTAATGGCCATGACCGGGGAAAGGAGGATCTCGCAGTCTCCGAACAAAGAGCCCAGTCTTCCGGCTCCTCGGGCGAACTTCTCATCACCCAGCAGGCAACAAAGGAGGCAGTTGCAGAGCTCTGCTGGCTTGCGGCGGAGCACCACCAGTTGCTGGCGGATCTCTTGTCGCTGTGTAGGGATTGCGCCATCAAAGTCAGGATGGGTAACCAGGATGGGAAACTCCAGGATTACATGGAGGGTCCGGAAGTTCACCTTGGCGGTCAGGTCCTCAGCAGCAGCAGCAACCAGTCTCTCACGGTGTCCCAAGAGCATAAGAGAGCGACATCCAAGAGCAAAAAGCTGAAGAAGTCGGGAGGCAAGAAGCTTGACAGCACCGAGAATATCCTGCACAGTAAGTTGAAGAGGAAAGTTAAGAGTGGAACTTCATCTGTTGAGCGTCCTGCTCACAACAGTGCGTCCACATGTTCAGCCTCAGTAATGCAGCAGATCCCAGGTACCTCAACCTCTGGCCATGTCACTGACAGCCCAGTCACCGGCTCTTATGTCAGTGCAGTCAGTAATCCCATCCTGCCCATGGAGGAACCCTTCCAGATCACTCGTGAGGGTTGGGACTTCATGGAGGACAACCGGACATTTGACTCCGACATCGATTTCTGCAACGACTTCTCAGAGTACGACGGTGAGCTGGGTTATGAGTCGTCATTCTGCAACCTGATGGAGGGTCTGACTCGGCGGGAAAGCGGGAACAACCTTCGCCCAGTTAAGAGGTCTGATTGCCTGGGTGAGAATGGATCAGCAGCCATGTCCGCTCAGCAGCTGTATGGGGAAATCAACCAGCTCAATAAAGGGGTCAGGGTGGTGGCCAAAGTGCAGGATGTGGAAGGGAGAGTGCAACATGTCAACCACACGAGCCCCGACAGGGCCGAGCCAGCCATGCTACGTCCAGGGACTAGCAGCTGCCAGCAGGGGTATGGAGAGTGGAGAGGACCAAACGGAGACCACCTGCTGGGAGTCAGTAGAGAAAAGACTGGTAACCAGCTCTCTGAGGGGCTACGGTTGCCCTTATCACATACCACCGAACCTCGCCCCCCAGCTAAATACCACACAAAGAACCCTTCTTCACCATCGCTCGCTGGGGTCTTCAACACATCTTTCCCTGCCTCCAACAGTCTCCAGAGCATGTCCCCAGTCCTGTCCCCTCTGTCCTCCAAGCAGGAAAGCCCACAGCTCAACCACCGCATCGTTCTGCTCTCGGATAAGGATGTGGACCACGAACAAGACAGCTCCAGTAACACAGATGAGGCCAAACTCTTCTCCGAGGTCATCGACAACAACGGCAACAAGCGGACTGTCGCCCGTCTGGAACTGAACCTCAGCAGGCGGCCCAGCAACTTCAAGTGGAACTCCTCCAGCAACTCCACGACAACAGGTAAGCCATCAGAGCTCACACTGCTCCTACTCTGAACACACTGATTCATGTTCGAACTCCCTGCCTCGACGTGAATGTCGACACGAGTGCTTTTATCACCTTAGTAGCATGAAGCGTTTGACAGAATGTGCCCTTCATCTGGCATTGCTGTTGCTGGATTTCAAAGAGCGGAACAAGAAAGAAGTGCCTTTGTGTGCGAGTCTGTGTCAGCAATTACTCTGCAGCATTGTAACTGACAAACGTTTTCTTTTACTTTGTGACCCCGGCTGTTATCTAATAAACCAGCCAGTCCATTAAATATGCATCGCTTTCTCAAATGTCTCTGCTAGCCCTGTCCTGGTAGTTTTTTTTTTTTTTATTGCTGTGTTCACATCTTGGCTGTGACCACAAATTAAAAACTACCCAGCAGAGTTGCACAAGGGGCAAACGGGGCCTGAGAATACTTTGGCTGATGATCCACTTTAACTCTCTAAGCGCCGTAGGGAAGGCAGAGATTAGTGGGAGTGTCCCAGATCAAAGGCTCAAAGTTGACACGGGGTTCGACCTGACCAGGGTTCTCGTGAGCGCGGTGTTAACTGAAGCATTGCCAATTTGGACTTTTAGGGACCTGCTGTCTCTCCCTTAAATCCACATCCTCTCCAGTTCACAGAAAACTGACAAAGGATCCGTGACCCAGCAGGCCCGAGGGTTACAGAGAAAAGGATTATTATTTGCAGAACTCCTTTCCTCTTTCCATAATCTGTACCATTGTATCTGCCTACAATGATTGAGTTTTAAATACTCACAGCATGTAGAATATCTGCAAAGCTTTAATAATGTCAGAAGCGTGAATGCATTATGTACATCTGTAAGGTGGTTATTCATACCTTTCAGTCAGCTCAACACTATCTTTGCTTTAATTTGCAGCAGCATCAGATGGCCTTCCCTGTGATTTACTAATAGACCATGGATAATGGTTGGTTTTACCTCTAATTCAAGAACTATGCTGCATTTCTAAGGAAGCTCCAGTGTATTTGAGTTGTTTCATCACTTCACAGACCAGAACAACCGACACAGCCAGCGATACGATGCTCGGCAACAGCCGGAGGAGGAGGAGGAGGAGGAGGAGGAGGAGGAGGAGGAGGAGGAGGAGGAGGAGGAGGAGGAGGAGGAGGAGGAGGAGGAGGAGGAGGAGGAGGAGGAGGAGGAGGAGGAGGAGGAGGAGGAGGAGGAGGAGGAGGAGGAGGAGGAGGAGGAGGAGGAGGAGGAGGAGGAGGAGGAGGAGGAGGAGGAGGAGGAGGAGGAGGAGGAGGAGGAGGAGGAGGAGGAGGAGGAGGAGGAGGAGGAGAGCTGAGCTGTTTGATGCTAAGCTAACTGGTGGATAGGGGAATAGATGGCCCAGCTTTACTCATGTGGAGATCATTTGGATCGGTTCCCACTGAAATGACACTGTCCCTGTATGTCCTCACCTCTGCATTCACAGATGCCACACACACAGATGCCTCCATTAACATTTAGGCACACACGCACGCACACATAATCCACATTTTCTGGCATTAGACCACACCTTTTAAAAAAAAATAAAAATTTAAATTCAGTGTTCTTGCAAATGTCAAAAGTGACATTATGAGCCCTGTTTTTTTAATATCCTGAGCAGCTGATGTAACGGCATGATATTGTAAGCCATAAGCTGTCTGTATGAGACTCTGACAGAGCAAGATACACTTACATTGTTGGCTACATGATGCTAACCAAATGCTTTATGCTGCACAGTCCTCGCACTCAAAGCTCAAACCTTTCATCTTAAAATAGATCCTTTTGTTCTTTTTTGCCGCATCTTGGCTGTTTACTAGATCGCCCTTGTGTTGCGTGATAATTGAATACACTTCAGATGTTCACACAGAAAAACGAACATCACAGGGTCCAGCCAAAAGGGCTAAGTGGGTCTGTTAGAAGCCCGGCCCTTCATAGTTCGCAAATGGTGCACTGATTATAATACGGGTTCTTTAATCTCAATGCTTATTAATGAGGGTGATGATGCAGACAGAGATTGTGATTTTAAAGTAATAAGTTCTGTTGTTTGTTTCATGTGCTAATGCTCTGTAGTCTGTAATACTCTATGTCTATACATTCACTGAAGGTGTGTAAGTGGTTGCATGCGTGTTTACACATTACCTACGTAATGCATGTTCGTTAGTTTTCATTTACGTTAGCATTTGTGTTGCTTGTTCTCTTATACTATATCAGTATTTTAAAGCTGCACAAGAACCTGCAATAATAGATTGGGGACAGCTGAAACAAGCTACAAATACACTGACATATTATCATCTCTCAGTGGACATGGGGAAACTTCTTAGCATACATTTGCCTATTTTACACATCAAGAAGATACAGGGAAACATTTGCATTTATTCCGGCCACCTGGTAAATGTGAATCCACTATTTACTCTCCTTTTTAGCTCTGTTTCGGTCCTCACCAGCTCCTGATAGACAGCTTATTGCTCCGCTCTGTTCACCAGCTAGCCATTAACTTTGTCTGTCTGCTGTTTGTTGCTGAGCATGTAGTATACAGTGGGTTTGTAGAGCGTTTACATTGGCCTGCGCACAAAAATGATAATAAGAGTGGTGATACTAAAGCCAAACAGTGAAGTAGTGGGCCAGAAACTCAGAATAATTAGCTAAAAGACGCCATAAAGCTCTGTAGAGCTAAGGGCAACCTTTCTCTCTCTCTCGCTCGCTCTTTCCCCCTCCCTCCCTTCCTTCCCCTACTTATTTTATTGTCTGACATATGGCCGGCAATACCATAATCAGATTACCCAATATGTTCCTGCAAGGTCATATGAAACTGATCAGGGCAGAGCAGGAGTATATCACCCCACTCTCCCAGCTCGCTGTCATTCAACACAAATTGCCCTGCCATGCAACAGTGTCCCCTCAGTGAAGACAAGGGCCGGCTCTATTCAGATAATGAAGTGGATTCTGCCAAAACCTGCTTCTCTCGGTCTGCATACTACATGCAGTGAAACGGGGCACAAAGGTCCTTCTCATATAACGTGTAACTTGTTTTCTTTAATAAATGACTCCTTCTTTACCACCGTGGCAAATGTTAGCTATATGTTCCATCTCGTGCTTTTCAGCATGAGCAGCTTTTTAAAGGCTTCTCCTCAATGTCTCACTCTTTTAAACATGCACCCACCAGTGGACTGGAGTGACTTTTTAACCAAATTTCCTGTCTCCCAGTCAATGGCCCGCCAGGCCCAATGAAGGCACTCCTCACTCTTCCTCAGCTCTTCTGTGTATCCCATTAGCCTCCAGCACTGCTTTTCAAATGAATAATGATGACTCTGTGAGCATCGTGTCATGCTACATTGCTGCTCTGGCCCTCAAAGCACCACAGCACTGATCCCTGAGCTGCGTTTCAACTTGTAGCCGCCCCTTGTAGACCTCAGCACTGCCAGCCAAACCAGTCAGTCTATCAGCCAGCCTGACAGCCGTGCACGGCCGACGAGCCTGCGTAGAAAAAGAAACCGGGTGATTTATAAATCCTTCATTTTTCATGCTTTATATATCGAAGTCTATGATTCTTCTTCCTGCCTAAAAAGTGATGGAGGTGGGGGTGAGGATGCCAGATGCACCTCAGTTTGCCGCATGGCCCAGTTATTTTACTTTGAATGATGAGGTTCATAGATTTTTAGTGGATAAAATAGGGCAGACAGGGCAAAGCTGTTTGAATGTCTGTAACAACAATGAGACTTTAGCGTGAGAGGAGATAGGCTCGTGTTGCTTTGTGAAAAGTTCTGAAATTATAGATATGCGTATAGGTATTTCTGCTGTTGTCTCGTGTTAGGATGTTCCAGTCAGCATTACTTGCTATCCGACCAAACTGTACTGCACCCTGTGTCCGCTCAGTTATGGACACTGTGATTTACTCTCAGCTTTTCGAGCATCAGAGAGGAAGATTATATGGCAATGAGCGTTCAGTTTTCCCCATGGCCAGCGAACCTAAGCTCTGTGTGTGTGTGTGTACATGGAAGAGTGCAGCGCCTTCATTACCTATTGCATGTAAGAGTTGATTCTCCATATCTGATTACTGTCATTACATTGCAGTGTCGTGCGTTACATCGCTGTGTCTACCTTCTAGCGTTCAGCACTGACATTAGAGCTTCACTGCAGTGTTTGACTACAGCGAGAAAAACATGCCTCTTCCTCTCCCTGTCCAGATGGTGGCAGTGTGGGCCACCGTGCACTTCTAATTATGTGACTGTCAATTTATTTGGGGAAGCATTGTCACACATGTACAAGATCCAGGTTGTTTAGCCGAGTCATGAATGAACATAGCCAACGTATATCAATAGGTGTTCATTGTTTGCCTGTTTCATATATTTAAGAGAGATTGTAGAGAGAGCTGTTTCTGATCACAAATGTCTTTCCTTGGCCCGGACTGGGCTTAACTCTGCATTTGGAAGTGTCCCAACCTACAGTCAGCAGTTCCCACTGCGGCACCATGCAGCGCAGCATTATCATAATGAAAAGTTATTAATCTAATCCTTTTTCCCCCTGCTGTCCCAAGTCCTAGATAACTGGAGGGACTGCAGGCATTGCTGCCGTCTCATAATGACTGATTGTGGTAGAGCACTGAGGCTGAATTTCAATGCTTCCATTTTTTTTTAATGAAACCCCCCCCCAGTCCGTTGTGTGTGTGTGTGTGGGCCGATAACTGAATTTAAAGCGTTTGGCTGAGACTCAGACTCTGGGGAGCTATACAGCAACTATACTAGCGGACTTCCAAGAGTTTAGAAGTGGCTGCTGGGCAGCAATACGGAAATACTGTATGTCCTCTTCAGGGGTACTCATTACAAAGAGACGTTATGGGATATGTCAGCAGCTTATCGAACAGGAAGAGATGATGTGAATTTTCTCAGTTTGCAGCTCATAATTCTCCCCAAAGAAGTCAAAGTGATGTCTTACAGCTGGAGGAAATTGAGGTCAATGAGCTTCAAGATGTGTACCCTCCCCCCTCTCACTCCCACTATGTTCTCTCCTCTGTCTCCACCTCCTTATTCTTTTGCCTCACTGTCTCATATCTCTTCTCTTGCACTGTTCCGCCCTTTTTCTTGCATGACTGACTTTTTTTCTTTTTACTTTTAGTACGTACTGTAGCTGCCCTTACAAAGTATGTACGGCTTGCGTACTGCAAAATGGGACAGGATGCAGTAGGACATTCTACATTTGACTATGTTTTGGCACACACAAAATCTTTTTTCTGGCATACTAAATAGTGCACATTGGCGCACATTGACTCTTGCGTGCATCAAGCCAAGATATAAGCTATCATGTTCCCATACACGTCAGAAGAATTAGAAATTGCATTTCTGCTCATGCGCATGTGTGAGGCACTATCCTGGCTCCTGAAGTCAATACCATGTGACGTGTTCGGGGCACAGCGCATGAGGGAGGTTCTTCAGGTTGAGGCTGCATTGTGTCACTGAGCAGTAAATATTAAGGGCCAGGTGCTCTGAAATGCACGGAATGAATCCAACCTCCCCAGCATACTGCGGCATAAACGGAACTGATGAAAGACATTTTATTTAAAAGTTTAAAATGCACTTTTACCCGGTTTTAGCTTAATGTTCTAAAATGTCACTCGTCGCCTTCTGTGTGACTGCCTGGTCAGGAGAGGGCAGTCTTCCCCAATCTGAAGTCCTGTATTTTCACTCCTTCAGGGCCTTTGGGCGACTAAACACACACCTATCTACAGCTGACATTATTGTAGTGCATCGGTAATGCTGAACAACGGCATTGGCTCTGTTGCAGTGCATCTCTTCAATGCAAATCAATAACGGGATCTGCTTTTAATGCTAGTGCTCTGCAGCCATTTTTCCTTATTGGATCAGTGTGGCTTTCTGCTGGTGTCGACGATGGGAACAGAGCCGGCTAAGTGCAGATAAAAATAGACTGTTGCCCTCGAGCCTGCAGCAAAACAGTGGTCTCTCTTGCTTGATGCTAAGAGATTCTGATGCCTGCTTTCTAACTGGTTCCGCTTTTATTCCCCGTGCAGGTTGCACAGCCTCAGTCAGTGCTGCCTATTTAGCCTCATCACACAAGACCACACCTGTTAAAGCGTTGATTACCCTGTGGTGTTGGTGTGTTTGTTTGTGTAGAGGATTCCCTCTTGCGTCATGATGACATTTGGATGCTGGATGGTGATGACCCTCAGGAGCCCCTTTCCCGCTTTCCACGCCCTGATCACCTCGACTTCCTACGCATCACACCGCCGGAGGATGACATCCTCGGTGACACGCCCTACTGTCCCAAGCTGGAGTGCACGGTGAGGGCCCTCGAGCAGCACAAACACTCACAGATCAAAATGAGCTGTAATGTGTATTTTCACACACAGAGCAGTGTACCATAGCACTCTTTATTTCCCACCTCTTGGGACTCAAAGGGATTTCTTTCCACTCGGGCATTTAACCACCTGATCATGAATTCTTAGAAATGGATTAACAGGTCGTGTATTCTAATCTGTAGAACGTGGTCTTGAGCCAAAACTGAACGAGATCACTCCACTCAAACCTTTGTCGTTCAGAGCAAAGACAGGAACAGCTCTCCTTCCTTTGTTACATTTTCTGAACATTTTTTAACCTTATTTTGAAAGTTTTAGGCTATTAGGAGTAATTAGTGTGATTTGTATTTGTTAAGCAGTAGAAGTTGCAACACAGGATATTCTGCTTGCCTCAGAACATGTGACTGATGTAATCCTACTGTACAGTATGTGTGTCTTCTAAAAAAAAAAAAAAAAAAAAAAAAAAAAGACTGCTGCAAACAGTGCGTTGTTTGTTTCCAGGTTTTGGAGGTTTTAATTATGCTAAAATGGAATATAATTTAAGAACGGTCTAAGTGCACATCTAAATCTACCATTGCTGGCATGATGTGAACTATTTCCAAGTCTTTCCAGATGCCATTATGTTGTCTGGCAAAGGTCATTCATTCCTTTGGCAGATGAGGCAATTACCTGGGTGTGGATTTAGGCGGGTGTGGATTTAGGCGGGTAGTGTATCAACACAAGTCACGCATTGTTTTGTAAACGCCCTGTGATAAAAATCTGTTAACATACCAGTATAAAGGCCATGCTGTACAGAAGTAGACACTTGTCTAACTTGTATTGTTGTGAAAGTGACAACTTGCATACTTCATTGTCACTGTCATTCCATAGTCCTGTCATTAGAAAGACACACGCCTCAAATGTTCATGATGTTTTCTCAGTGTGTTGTCACAGATGGACACAAAGGGTTGAGATGCACAATCCAATAATGTGGGTTAGACTTGATAGTTTTTTAGGTCTGTAGTGTTGGTATGATCTGTAACTTGTGAAAAAATGATTTCACTTCTATTCTGAGCTCACATGTGTCAGATCTGCGTTCACATCAGTTGTGCCTTTTGTCTAGTGCGACCTCTGTGGGAGATAAACTGAGTCCTATTGCATAACTTAAATGCTTGGCCATAGAAGCCCCTTTTTTATTCATGGCGTTCTTCAGACGAGGGGGAAAATAAATGCCTTTCCTAGAAAAATGCAATTACGAGTGCTGTATTTTATTCAGGTTTTTATTGGTAAGACACTTCCAATGTGACATTAAAATGGTAATAAATAAATACTTCTAGCATTTGCATAATCCATGCAGTTCTGGCTCCATTTTCACTATTTAGAATCTTTAAAAATATAAATTTCTCTGATTTCTCTTCCAGTTGTTTCTTGTAGCAACATAACTAATTATTAGTCAGTGGTCCTTTGACGGGGGAGACGTCAGTATTTGAAGATGTTTAATTGAGGGCAGTCATTTTACTTGAATATAAACATTAGAAAAGCAGCCTGTATAGTCCAGCTACCTCCATGTTTAGACCGAGCTCACTGATGCAGTCTGAGGGAATGCATTCATGGAGGACCACCTTGGGTTGCTGGGGCAACCACAGTCTGAAGAATGCAGTGTTTTTCTTTATTGACGTATACAAATCATCAGAAGTTCGAGAAAGACAGACACAATAAAAGTTGTTTTTCTGTGCCATTTTATTTTCTCATATAAGCCTCCAAACAGAAGGTGTATTTTAATTTAAAGCTGTCAGTGCTCAGTATATAGAGATTTAAGGTAAGTGAAAATCAAAATCTTGTTGTTTTACTGAACTGTTCTGCCTGGTTGTCTATGAGCCACTAATCACATGTTGGCCTCTTAGCACATTAGCTAGAGCTGGCTAAAGCAAGGCTGAGTAATCACCCTGTCTTTTGCAATAGCTCACCGCTTAATGGTGCAATGCTGGGCTAATGGACCTCAGCAGCTCTCCACCTGACCACAGACTGACTCCTCCTCTGTGTTTACTCTGTTACTGCGGCAGCCATTATAAGGAAGTGAGCAGGGGTAATCAGACACCTGCACTGCTGGGCTCTGCAGGTCCCCTCCCAGGAAGGGAGGAACCAGAAGGGAAAGGGCGTCCCCTAGACTGGGTAGACCAGTGAGACACATTCTTTATCCCAACCTGTGGAGTTTTCTTTTTTTCTCACACGACAGCACACAGGGCTTTCCTGTAAAGTGAGAAACAAGGTAAAGGAGACAGAGATCAACTACAAGTACATGGACTCCAGTGTGTATACCGGCACATAGAGAAGGATCACCCACCACTTTATGGATACTAAGACTCAACTTGTCGGAAGAGTCTGGAATGCTTTTGTGAAAGGCAGGTGAACTATACTCTGCCAGGAAGATTACAGCAGGACATGCTTCCAGCCACTGAACAGCTTGACTTCACTTGCAGCGTCATGGGAACCTTATTGGCACAGAGGAGGGTGAACATTACTGCTGACAACATACAGTCAGTAGTAGACTCACTGTGATATTATGAAAGTCTACTACGTGGGACCTGTTTGCTTTTCACTAAACAGGAATACAGAAATAGTGGTAAGAGGAGCTGGAGAGATTTGTCCATACAAAGGCCTTTTGTCCCAGCCAGCGGTAGTGGAATAGTAGCAACTTGGATAACTGGAGGTGGGGGCCTTTTGCTACACTTTGAACTGACACTTTGCTGCTACCCGTTTTTGTTTTTTCTCACTTTACTCTCAGTTCGTGTGGAGATTTGAGCAAAAATGGACAGTTTGAGTAATAACTCGGATGGACCGGGGAAGCAGCCCGCCAGTTCTTACCTGAATGTCTTCAGCAGTATGCTCAGCCGAACCAGACATGCCTCTTCAGACGCCGAGTCGGCCGTGCTGACGTCTTTCAAGGAGCTGTCGGATGAGGAGAATCTTCTACCTGAAGGCGGTCAAACTGCTAACGGCGAGAACGATCTCCAAGGGAGGGAAGGTATGCGTCAGGATAATGTGACTGCTTCCTGTGATACAGGGCAGAGCGCTGGATCATTGGAAACCGGCAAGGAGTCTGGCGACCAAGTTAAAACAGCAGTTGATCTAGAGCTGGTACAGGTCACTCTGGTGGAAACGTACATGGACAATGAGGAAAATGAGGTCGAGGAGGCGGCCCACAGCAGCACTAATCTGTCAAAGCCCACCCTACCTGAGGAGGATAATAATACAGTGGAGCATGGTGATGGAGATGAGATGGAAGAAGCCACTGAGGTCAAGTACCAAATGCCTGTGTTCAGAACACACAGACTTACGGAGAGATCCCGCATAGAAGCTATTCTATATTCGAACATGTTCGTCAGCAGACCTAAATCTAGGACACCCCTGGACTCTTTAGTTTCCAAACAGGCAAATGGCCGCAGTCCCAAGGAGAGCACCGTCACAGCGTCTTTGGATGTAGAAACATCTGGTGATGGAGAGAATAGTAAAGACAATGTAGGGACAGATGAAGGCAAAGAGTTGGCTGGCATAGATTGTTCTCTGCCCGTTCCTTCCATTATCTCCAGACATCTGGATTTGGAGGCCTCAGGTCATAATGCTACCACAGCCTCTCCTCTAAAGGAGGATTTAGATAATACGCAGAGGGAGGAGACGCATGAAGCTGAGAAGGGGGCTGAGGAACCTCCCTCCAGCCAGGTGTCCTCCTCTGTTCCCTCCAGCCAGGTGTCCTCCTCTGTTCCCTCCAGCCAGGTGTCCTCCTCTGTTCCCTCCAGCCAGGTGTCCTCCTCTGTTCCCTCCAGCCAGGTGTCCTCCTCTGTTCCCTCCAGCCAGGTGTCCTCCTCTGTTCCCTCCAGCCAGGTGTCCTCCTCTGTTCCCTCCAGCCAGGTGTCCTCCTCTGTTCCCTCCAGCCAGGTGTCCTCCTCTGTTCCCTCCAGCCAGGTGTCCTCCTCTGTTCCCTCCAGCCAGGTGTCCTCCTCTATTCCCTCCAGCCAGGTGTCCTCCTCTGTTCCCTCCAGCCAGGTGTCCTCCTCTGTTCCCTCCAGCCCGAAGACTCCTGAAGTTTCAGTCCAATCATTCTCCATTCCAGTGGAGCAGTCGGACTCTGCTGGTATCACAAATCACCCTACAGGGATTAATAACCCCATGCCGCCGTCATCTGCTAATGAAGAGTCTCCAGGAGACATCCAGCCAAGTAACAGTTCTCCCTCACAGCGTACAACTGCTCCAAAGACACCAGTAACACCACCTGCAGCTTCATCCACTGCACCCTCGTCCACCTCATCCCCATCCAGGCGCAGTTCGCTCTCTTCCCCCCCTTCCTTCCAGATGCCGGCTCTCTTCAGTGGGCTGCGGGTGCTGAAGAAAGGAGCATTGGGGGAAGACAGGGAGACTATGTCAGAGATCAAGCAGAGGGAGAAGGATGCCGACTTGGCCCTGCTCAGCCTTAAAAGGCCGGTAAACAAAGCCAAGCTCATCCCCAAGCAGAAGATGGCCACCTCTCCGACCAAAAAACAGGCGGAGCCTAAACCTGTCGCGGAAACTAAAAGCACTGCGATGGGCCATCTCAGTCAGCTGCTCAACCTAGACAACCACGATGAGACCAAAAAGTCAGACGTCGGGCATGATGGGGATCCTGAACACAGCAGAAAAGAGTCTGAGACTGGAGAAGAGGTTTTTTCTGGACCAGAAACCTCCACATCCCCAAAGGAGAGGAAGAAAACTTCAGACCTGGCCTACGAAACCTTCAGGAGCGTATTTGGCCCCAAAACTGTCAAAAAGGAGAAAACAGAAGACGTGGATGTGGACGCAGTGAAAAAGAAAATCAAGAGTGACAAGGAATGTCTGAGGTCTATTTTTGAGAGAGCCTCCAAATCCCCTGGAAAGGAGCTTAACAGTGCCGCAGAAGCTAATGTATGAACATCACAATTATTTTTCATATTTTGTTCGTTATTGGAAATTTAAGTTGCACACTTGGTTTGTACATAGATGATAAGAAAATGATGAGGCAAATTGTTGCTGTATCATTGCATTGCCAGTGTCCACGCTGATGCATGTATTTTCTCCCCACAGACGGAGCTCATGTCTCCTACCGACAGTGAGGACCGGACCCCGGGGCGTCTTCAGTCTGTGTGGCCCCCACCCAAAAGCAAAGATGAGGAAGAGAAGGTGGGGCTGAAATACACCGAGGCAGGTAAGAACCTCAAGCTTCTATAGACACTGTTGTCTGTCTTTCCACCTAAAGACCAGGAACACTGACAGAGGATCACGAACTTACACTGACAAACCTCACGATGATTGGCTTTGTGGATAAGGGCCATTGCGGATAGATTATGTACAGCATAGTATTTTTGAATGGATCTCTTCACACTGAAACAATAGTCACACCTTCGAGCACTCTCACTTTACTCAACAAGTCATACAAGTCGTGTAGAGCTAGCTAAGTATCAGCAGCAGGGTGTAACACATCCTTTAAATACAGTGAGGCTGTGTCCACTCCTTAAGTCTGCTGTTTGTGTGGTTGTTGTGTTGTTGCACCACGGCATCGCCGTGTTGCAGGTAAAAAAAAACATTTAATCGAGTATACTCTGGGCAGCATGCCATGTTTGGCCCCTCTTGTACTCTAACGGTGTAATGACACACAGGCGCACGGCTGTCGAGGGGTTGATTACATTACAAAGTAAAAAGCTTTTCTTTCATGTTCCCGGGAACAGTGAAATTGTGTCTAACTCAAAGAGGGTAGTGCGGAGCTGCAGCAGTGAAAACAGCTGTTGGGTGTTCTGTGAAGCTTCATCCCAGAGAATAGATTAAGACTGGCAACCCGGGATTATTTTGTTGATTGGTGCTCTACGATCGAGCTTTGCTCTTGTATTAGAGAATAGTGTGTGGAAGTTCAGAAGCACAGCAAAAGTCCAGTGTGAGCCATATTCACATCATCGGCATTTCTTTAAGACACTTGTCTGGTATTCACCACACACGTAGGGCCTTAGATTACAGTGCTGATTAAATTGCGCAACTAATTGACTATTAAGTGGAGTCAGTATATTTACTTGATTTTCATGATCAGCCGTATTATAATCATTGACTCAGAATAATCATTGTTACTAGTTAGTCTATGCTGGTGAATTTTATTCTTCACTATAAATCGGAATAAAGACTTAGAAGTGTAACAATGAGCCCCACAGTCATATTAATAAAGACGAGACATTGTGGTGTACACCGTGCAACTTGGTAGTTCATGATACCAAGTCACACGAGATGGGATAAGGTATGATATTGCACTTCATCACCAACTTCGCAGTAGAAAACATTAGGAGAATTACGTCCATGCCATCCTTTTATTAGAACCAACAGATCCACATTTTTTCACCTGTTTTGTTTGTTTTTGTTTCATTTGTGCCAGCAGTGTCATTTAAAACTGGTTGGTTGGGTTGCAGATATGGCACTTCAGATTGAAAGTGACCCACCCTTCTGTAGAATCTTACCGATAACCAGCAGTACATGTTGTTGTACGTCTCTTGTCTTGCAGATCAGCTTGATAATGGTTTACTGTGACAATCTTTTAGCCAGTAGCTCAAGAAAACATAAATCTCAAACCTGGTTTTCTCAATCTATGAATAGTTAAGAAAACAACAATGAGCTGTGATTTACACTCCAGTATATATTTAATAAATTTAAACTGCCAGCAGAATGAGTTTGTGTCCTTGTTCTGCATCCTTTCAGAGCACCAGGCTGCGCTCTTGCAGCTGAAGAGAGAGTGCAAGGAAGGTCTGGAGAGGATGCATGTAAGTTATCAAGTTATTTAGCAGACATTTTATTAACACACTGACTGAAAACATATTACACACTGGAGAAAACAAGCCCGGGCGTCTCTGTGAGGGCAGAAGTTACGTAAGGAAGTCCTTACAAATGTTAAACAGAAACAAACTAACATGTAGCATTTGTAATGATAATGCATGTGTGGGAGACATACACGAACAGCACTTTTAGTTGCATTTATAAGGCACTTAATACGTTGTAATATCTAGCCTGACATGGCAGTTGAGTCTACTGAACACAAGATGGCACTAAGCAAGCATGAAATGTTCAAGTGCAGCAGCTGGACTGGTGCTGAACATTTACTTGCAGCAGTAGAAGCTTTAACATTTCAGAGATTTTGAAGTTGCCCAGTGTTGTGTTGAAGATTTTTGAATGTAAAATGTTTGTCAACCTGTCCATTAAATTATATATTTTTCAAGTTTTAAAGCAATTTTGTTACCAAAAAAACTGTATAAATAGGTTCAATTGGAAATAAATAAAATCGGACTCTTAAACTGTTAAATATAGTGTGCCTTCAAAATATTGTATATGTAATCCAGTACTCAGATGAGGCTCAGAGAAAAATAAGATTACCATAAGAAGGGAGTAAACTATTGAAAATATGAAACCTTTGAATCACTGAATGTCCCTTATATGTGACTTTTAATGGGACCTTCAGCAGTTTTCTACAAAAAGTGAAAATAAAGTTAATTATTGAAGTGACATAAATTATATAAATAGAGGCAACATCTTATAAAACGCGTTGACTTAAAACTGCACTGTCAATTAAAAAAATCTAAAACAGACAAAAATTATGTATAATTGTTACTTCCAAATGTCTTCCAAACACACATTCAGAGATCTTATCATCTCCTTTGTCTCCAATATTCCAAATCCAAATGCATCTGTGTCATTCATCAAAAGTGAAGGTTAGGAACAGTGTTTCACAGGTGTTTTTCTTTCGTCCGTCAACTTAATCAAGAGTCAATCTTATTGGATACCCTTAGAAAACCAAAAGAACATAGCTGTGGTCGTATTACATCATTTGTACCACTGATGAATTGCTTTATGGGCTGTTTCTTTGAAAACGTCTGACCTCAGAATTGGTTCCTCAGCCTTGTCTGCTTAAAGCCTTTAATTTGACGTGGACCTTTTTTAAAGGGCTGATGCTGACACTGAGAAACATGCACCGCAGTCGGCCCGCGAGAGAGAGTGTGGGAACTTGCCTAATGCTATTTCTAAACTGACGCACGTTAATAAGGAACATGTGCAAGATTTATTGCAAAACAATTTCCTTTCTGTATCAAATCAATACTTCGCTTTGGTGGGCATCTTTTTCATTGTTTGACATGTCAAATGAAAACTGGACGAGATCAGACCGGATATTAACCTCCGATTGGGGGAAAAACTTAATGCGAATTAAGTTGAAAACAAAAGCTGAAAAAAGTAATTTTTTAACCAAGAGTCACATTGATGTAGGCCTTTGGATGAATAATCAAACACTCTCATCCAAGTTCATTTGAGGAAACATATGGTCTTACTACATTATTTGATGGAAAGTGACTGAAGATTCTGATACTCTGCATTGGTTTTGTCTCTGGCTTTCTGCTCTTGTTCCTAACAGTCCGACTATGAGCTGCAAATCTTCGAACTGCGAGGTAAGCATGCTGTCTCGATATCGCAATTGCAAGGAGTCATTGCTAAGATGCAAAGAGACAAGGGCTATAATACAGGTCAGGAGCGGGGCGAGCTTCGCGACGCTGCTGTGTCCACAGACGACCTGATACCCAAGACCTTCCGCACCGTGAGTATCCAGACGGACAGGGAGACCTTCATCAAGAGCCCGGCGGGAGACGGCGGCGGGCTTGCTCAAAGCCCCAACCAGAACGTGCCCAAAAAACTCAACTTGGAATCCATCGGACTAAATCTAAGAGCTGAAACGGCCCCAGGCTCTTCTGGACCACCCCCACCCCCGCCACCTCCTCCCCCTCTGCCACCAGGCCTCTTAGGACCACCACCTCCACCTCCTCCCCCTCTGCCACCAGGCCTCTTAGGACCACCACCTCCACCTCCTCCCCCTTTGCCACCAGGCCTCGTAGGACCACCACCACCACCTCCTCCTCCCCCTTTGCCAGGCACCACTGGAGCCCCGCCACCACCCCCTCCACCACCTCCACTCCCTGGAGGTGGTCCGCCACCCCCACCACCTCCCCCTCCTCCTCCTGGCCTACCTGGAGCTGGTCCCCCTCCTCCTCCCCCTCCTCCAGGCGGAGGCCTGCCACCTCCTCCCCCTATGGGGGGCTTCGGTTTCTTCCAGAAGGTGGAAAAGGCCCCACGGAAAGTTGCCGTTGAGCCAGCCTGTCCCATGAAGCCTCTGTACTGGACCAGGATACAGATAGAGGACAACAAGTATGTGGACCATTGTTTAAATTCCCTCATACTGCTCTTAAAGGATAAGTGTGTTGGATTACAGATTGGGTCATATTTTCAGTGTTTCGGCCAGTTTGTAATAACAACGTGAGTTAATAAGAAATCAAAGGAAAATGGTAGAATTATTCTCCAAACTGTCCGTTGTAAACGTCTCTCTTAGTTTAGAGACTGACTTCCTGGTTCAACTTTGACCTACCGTACTTACCATAATTGTGTGCACACGTTTTTTTTACCAACAATTAATTAGATATAAAAATGAGGGCCAGAACTACAAAAATAATTATCCTTTAAGTAGCAGTGATTAAATCGTTAGTAGCTCACAAAAATCACAGAATGGTTTGTCCCACTTGCATTTCTTTTCCCGGAACTAATTCAAACCGAAGGCTACAGAAAGTCCAGGCCAAGCATTACCTCAGCTCCTGTTTGTATTTATTATTTATTACTGTAATGATTGATAGAATAACTGGATTTTCCTCACTGATTATTTGGTGGATTACTGCAGAATGTCATCAAAGTGAGGTTTAAAAAGTGTTATCCCCGAGCTAATGAAGCTCTAGGCATCATCGGCCCTTGTCTAACGGGGTCTTAGTTTGGCCCTGAACGCACCTCTTCAAAGAGATATTAAAGATATGGTTGGTGCACACTCTCTCGTCTACTGGCCCTATTGAGATACTCTGTAATTGTAAGTGGATTATCCAGCCCATTTACAGTTGCTGTGGTCGTTGCCTGAGTGCCAGGCTTTATGGCCTTGTATTTCCATGGCTGGCTTAGTGGGAGAAACTGAGGTGGTTCGCGCTCTCTCTCTCGCTCTCTCTCTCGCTCTCGCTCTCGCTCTCTGGTCCTGGCCAGCGTTGGAGGACGGACTTACTACACTGCAGCAGTTTCAAGTCGGCTATAAATTTAACTGTAAAGGGCCAAGTTAAGGGGCATTAAATGGGTCAGATGTTTAACTATAGCTGGATCAGCTGTGTGATCTCTGTTAACGGTGTGAGGTTCTGAGTTATGAGGGGGGAACAGTGTAAGGTTTGAAATGATGCCAGGTGTCTAAATGGGAGCCGAAACAAAGTACGGTGAGCAGGACGCAGGACAAACTTTCTCGTGGAGCTGCAGTGAAAAAAAAAAAGAAAGAAAAGGGAACATAGCTTTTGGGGGGATTCAAGCTCAATTATTGTCCTAATCTGGTCAGTTAGAAAGTTGTCTTGCATGGAAATATTTCTCTGGCTTTGGATGTAATTTTCTTTTCCACGCTAGTTTCCTGCACAGAATCGGAGGCTCTTCATTAGACAGTCTCTCAGGCAGGAGTGCAAAATTAAAGGTCCGATTTCGGGACAGTATCATTAAGTCTTCAACATGAAAACCTCTTGGCTGCCCCAGATGAAAACTCTCACCAACTGCACGCAGAAACAATTGGACTTACTCGACCCTAACTGAGTCGCTGGCAATGCGGTTGATTGTTCTGATATCTAGGCCACGATAAGCCTGCCAGCGCTTGTGTTAGTGTGCTGTGTCCAGATTCTCTCTCTCTCTCTCTGGGGAGATTGACCTGCCAGTCTCATGAGCTCACAGATGAGATGTAACGTCGATAAACAACGACCTGCGACGTGTGATAATAAGATAATAGGAAACGAGTAGTTAGGCATGTGCAGCTTATTATAGGTGTCGTCGTCATACCTTTAGTTGTTACTGTTTCTTGATGTCCGTTTTATTATTTTACTGAAGGAAGGAAAGCATAGACAGATGCGACGATAACAGCAACAGAGTGCTTGAATCCTGAACATCCTCTTGACTTTAAACACTTCTTGTCCTTATTCTGCCTCCGTTTGTTTATTCCATGTTACTCGGCAACTTCTGAAACACAACATCGCCTCCCATATTCTCGTCCGTTTGCTGGAAATGATCCTTTATTACAGAAACAAGCTTGTCTTAAACTTTTGTTGTTTTTATCACCTCCCTCATAAACAGTGCTTTTTAAAGTTGAGATTGTCTTGCTGCCAAGTTTTTGTCAGACAGCGAAATGGAAAATGAAAAGCAGTGGGGCAGCTTGAATAAACATCAAATACGCTTCCACAAATAGAGCACACAATTTGTTTAGCTCAGCCGCCCTGTGAGCCGCTGTCGCCGTGAGTCTGAGTTTCAGTTTAGATGCATAGATTGAAACGGCATTGACATAAATCACAAACTCAAACTTCACTTCGTTTTGCAGCAACAACACACTCTGGGGTTCTCTGGAGGAACCAAACATTGTCGACGCCAATGAGTTTGAGGATCTTTTCTCCAAGGCCACGCTGCAGACGAAGAAGAAGCCCCTGTCCGACACCTTCGAGAAGAAAGCCAAAACTAAGAAGGTGAGTCAGTTGCTCCACACACTCCTCCTCAGTTTGGGTTACGTCCTAGTTTTTCCTTGACGTTGATTGTGTGGAAAACACAATGAATCGTTTTTTGTTTTGTTTTGTGCATGTGATGGATAGTTTGTGCACTTTGTCTCTTGCTGCGGCCTCCTGAGGGCTGCGTTAGCTTAGCGTGCTTTCTTATCAAGCTGTGTTGAAGAAATACTTTTTGTATGCTGTCATGTTCAATCTTAAATTAAAGAGAGAAATAAAAGATGATCCAGGAAGAAATGGATTGTGACTCCAGACTGTTGCCTACAGTTGCCAGATCTTTTGATCTTTTCCATCTGTGCAAGCCTCAAAGTTTAGTTTGTTTTTCTATAGATTAAACCAGTCGAGAAAAGTCAGCAAAGGTGTGCTTTTGTGCCAGATTGATCTACCGTCCCTCAACCCACCAAAGACACACTTGTTGACGTCTTGTCAAATGCTGCAACTCTGCAACTCTGCTGCAGCCAGCGCCGTGTCAGCATCCTGGCTGACTCGTGGTCCTCACTGTGGCGTCCGAGGAGTTAAAAAACGGCCAATGCCCCAGACTGTCCCCTCTAAATCCATACACATCCCCTATTCTGATCAATTTCTTAAGGCTCCACTCTGCTCCTGTGTGTGTGTGTGTGTGTGTGTGTGTGTGTGTGTGTGTGTGTGTGTGTGTGTGTGTGTGTGTGTGTGTGTGTGTGTGTGTGTGTGTGTGTGTGTGTGTGTGTGTGTGTGTGTGTGTGTGTGTGTGTGTGTGTGTGTGTGTGTGTTCCTCTGTCCTTGATCTCCATCCTTAGATCTCTCCACTCAGTCTGGTCACTGTAAAGCGGCGAACTGTCCAACATTTGATCCAACTCAGATCCAGACACAAATCATGCCAACTGTCTCCTGTCTGGGCTTACGTCAGCCTTTTGACCCCCACTAATGAAGACGCTGTTGGGACAAATTCATATCAATCCAAAAAACTCCATGTCCAACATAAGATTTGGTGTTATTATTATTTGAGAGAAGGACCCGTATAATCTGCTTTAGATATTGTACACTGGCTGTGGCTGATATCTATGTTTAGACATTTCGTCCCCAGCACTGTGATGAGACAGAAGTCAGATATTTAATATAAAGGTCCGTGCTAAGAGCCAGCGAGGGCATTCAGAGTCCAACTCTACGATTTAAAGAGGGGAAGTGAATAAGTGAAAGGCTTGGTTGTTTTCAGCCAGCTTGTGAGTCCAACTCGCTGGAAAGTTCTTCACAATAAAAGTTGTTTACTTCATCATTTTTTTTTTATCCTTGAAAGTTTATACTCATTTGAGAGAAAAATCCTCTGAATCATCAGCTGATAACGACTTCCAAGAAGTTCAGCTGGTTAACGGGTGGGAAAGAGAGAGGAACTGGGATGAGAACAGTGTTGGAGACGAGGTGCTACTGAGTTAAAGAGACAAATTGGATGACTTTTCTTTTCTTTTTGCAATTACAGCAATTTTCCTAGCATTTTATCCCTATTTTATGCCCATCACAAGTGGCAGGGCCCTTGGTGACATCTTGAAACGTATAGCTTTTCTTACCAACGATCCAAAAACCAAAGTTATTCAATTCCCTATCATAGGATACTAAGACAAATAGAGAATAGTCACTTTCTTTTTCCCATTTTCCTTAAATAAAATACTTTGAAAAGATAAATCAACTGACAGTCAGTCATTGGTTTTAGCTCTCGTTAATATCTAGTGTCGAGTGTTCTTAGTGTGAGTCTCATAAATTTGAGGGATACCTGCCAAGGCTAGAGTTCAAGGCTGCCAGACTGTCTCTGTCCCCCTGCAGGACTACTGATACCAGTGGACACTCATGCAGACTACCTGCCGCCTAAGCACAGAATTCAGTGATAATGTTGCCACTGAATCTGTGAGAGAGAAAGTGTGTTTCAATTACCTTGTTTGTTTGTTTCTACGTGTGTTTGTGTATGCGCCGTCATGTGTACGTTTCGATGTGCGTGCGTCCGTGTGCTGAAACGCACGTGTGTGTGTGTGTGTGTCTGTGTGTGTGTGTGTGTGTGATGACGGCACGTCCTCACGAGTCATTATGCACTTGCCCAGAAAGTGTTGCCAGATCATGCTAACACCACAGCCCGGGGCTGTGTGCGGCGAGAGGAGATGAGTGGGCGGGAATGGAATGTGTGTGTACATTATGCATATGAGCCACTTCCCCGCTTTCCAACAACTCCACACGCCAGAAGTTGAAACTCGGGGGATGCGGCCGATGCCTACATGAGTAAGTTAATCTTTATCATGTGTGCCATAGGAAAAAAAAAAATATCAAAGCTCTTGTTTACTCTGGAGCCCTTCTCTCTCTGCTGATTAGCATATCAAAGCGGAGGAGATGACATGGAAGAGAGCTCTCCCACCCGAGCAGACCAGACCGGACCAGACCGGACCAGGTGTATAATTGCAGGCATGTGGCTCCGCTCCACTGGCGAGAGGAGGCGATGAAGACAGGGCACCTATAGGAGAGGTGGGGGGGGAGAGGAGAGGATGAGCATGTCGGCGCATTCTTGATTGAGGGATTAGAAGGGGAGGGAGAGGTGGACGAAGATGAGGAAATCAATCGAGCTCAATGTGCTGTTGAGTTCGTATGCGAGCAAATATGCACATCAGTAAACACAAAAACAGCAATTTCCTCTCCCCACATCAGTCAAACCCATATCAAGTTTATACATAGCGGATCTCCTTAAACAAACGGCAGCTTTAACCGGTTTATGGGGATGACTTATGAGCAATCATGGTGCGTTTATTAAAGACGTATTTGAAGCTCTGGCTGTGACGTGGGAGAGTGGGTGTAAGATTAACACCGCTGGGTGAGACTGGGGTTGCTGAGTGTATCGTAGGTGGTTATTGATGGGAAGTCTTGATCCAGTTGTTATTTTAACATCTGCCCGTGGTGATTCCAGACAGATAATCAGACAGACGGTCACAGCGCGGAGCAGGCTGGCTGCTCAGCCGTGGTTGTGTAAACTATCCGCTCGGCTCTGAACCAGCATCACCCTGCCCACCTCGCCTAACAGCAGCCACCTGCTTCAGCTCAAGCTGCTGACACTCCCAGTGTCTCCCTCCATCTTTTGGTTTATTTTCTTAGGCCGCTCGCTTTCTCTCTCTCTCTCCTTTCTCCTCTTTCCTTTTGACCCATCTGTGTTATTCGAGTGTCCACAGCAGTTTCAAACGAGAGCCTCAGAGTTCCCCTTTCGTCCACAGGAGGGAGCCGTTAACTATTGGCGTCTACCTGTCTCAGCATCAGCATCACACGGCTCCCTCTGCTTCCTCCGAGCCGTTTGCTGTGTCCGATACCAAGCATCCAGCATCAGTTGTCTTTTCCCATTAACGTAACTGTTTAGGCTAATTGGCGAGTTCTGCAGCCACAGTGAGCGGGAAGGGTTCCTGGCCTGCTTTTAGTGTGGCCCGTCCGAAGTGGTTAATTAGAGGTGTTGGGAAAGCCCCCAGAGTGGGAGATCCCCAGTGATCCAGGTAATAGAGCTGGAAGCAGCATGGCACCCACTAACGCCCTGTAATGCAATACCCACTTCTAAGGCTTCTGCTCTCCAGCTCCCACTGGACAGCCCAGTAGCCGACAACGCCATAATACCTAATGAAGAAGCCTGACACATTAACTTTTAGAGCAGGGCTTTACCTTGCCAAAACTCGCTCTGGCTTTACGGCTAATTCAGTCATAAGTAATTGTGACCATGTGTAGGCACAAATAAAAATCCTGTGAATTTATAGTTTGTTATAAAAGCTTGCTCTTCTAGACTGTCCTTTTATGGTGCCACTTTTGCCTTTGTACTTTCACTGCGACTTGATATTTTTTGATTATATCTCACACATGTTCTTCGGTAAACTGGAGGAGGCGCTTTTCTGTTTGACTTTGCTCCCTCATTGATGTAACTTGACAAAGTGTGTCCCGGCCATGTATGCGTGCTCCGCGTTTCCCAGTCGCTTGCATCACGATGATGGGTTATGACAACGTGTGTTGATTAGTCTGGTCGTTTGGGTCAACACAGATGATTCCCAGGTTGCTTAGAGTAACTGGTGCTTCGGGCTCTCTGTCTCGCTCATCATCTATCATCTGCTTCCACAGCCGGGGGAAGTGACTAAGTGATTTCCACCCGGCCTCTCATCGCTGAACCGAACGTTTTGTTCACCATCTGCTCCTGACTTTGTTTCATGCCTGTGTTTTTAAATAATAGCATTGGTCATAAACATTGGCGTGAAGAAATCCGAGCGATAGTTTGGAGTAGAGATAAGACACCATTTGAAAGTAATCGATAGTAATATTACTTGAAATTTGAAACCAACATCATACAATGTGGTGTTAATGTACATAAATGATGTTGTTCTCCTCTAAATATAGACTCACTATCCTGTTAACCTAAAATAAAATAATTAATTTAAGATATGGCAATCAGCTTAAGCCGTATTAACTGAAATGCAGTCTGTGGGTTTTACCCTGAATCCCACTAATGCTCGAATAATATGAATCCATTTGCTTTCTGGTTTTTTTTTCTTCCAGATTATCAAGCTGCTGGATTCGAAGCGTTCACAAGCGGTCGCGATCCTCATGTCGAGCCTGCATCTGGAGATGAAGGACATTCAGCAAGGTGAAGAAAAAAATTCTGATGACAGTCTGTTGAACATGTCGAGTCGCCTGTGCACACTGTGATATCATTTTAATGTCTCTCAAGAACGGAGCTCCTTTTTAGATTCAACAGAAATAAAGTGAATTTACAGTTCCGTGTAACTATAGATTGAGGATGACTCCTGATGAAATGCAGATGGGGGTTATTTTTAAGAGATGAGATAGCGAGCCCTGCAGCAGAGAATCATTTCCAACCTCTTGACAGCTGCTAATTTGTAACTAGAGACACTTTTTTTTTTTTTGGATTCATTTGTGTTTCGAGTGGAACGTGGAGTTTTTTTGTTTTTTTTTCAAATTACCATGATCGGTAAGAAAAATACCACAATTTGTCAAAATGTGAGACAGCAACACGGATAAAAGCAGCCTTTATTTCTTTCTGTCGGGCTGCTTGAAATCCCTCCTGCACTGGTTAAAATCAAATAGCCATTTCCTTCATTTGAGGAGCTGCGTAGATTGATTGCATGCTTGGTTGTTCTGCGGAAAAAGTGTGTGTGTGTGTGTGTGTGTGTGTGTGTGTGTGTGTGTGTGTGTGTGTGTGTGTGTGTGTGTGTGTGTGTGTGTGTGTGTGTGTGTGTGTGTGTGTGTGTGTGTGTGTGTGTGTGTGTGTGTGTGTGTGTGTGTGTGTGTGTGTGTGTGTGTGTGTGTACACATAATATGTGTGTTGGGGACAGCGTAGATGGGCCAGGAATTGGTCCTGTCCCGGGACTGTGGCGGAGAGAGCCTGCCGCCTGCTAGTCTGAGCATGCGGCCAGCAGATCTGTTTATTGTAGCCAGTGACGGTTTCCACAAGCCTAATGGGACTGACACCCCACTAATGATCTAAGCATGTACAAAACCACCTTCCACAGTTAGCAGACACTGCGCTACCACATAAAACCACCTCGAACACAAGCCAAACAGCACATAGCACCAGGACGCCCATTTAGTTGTTAGATTTTAAAAAAAAATTTCTCTCTGTTCCAGTGTCCGCTTGTAGAGGTGGTTTGGTAAAACACCCAGCGTGAGGCTGCTTCCTTGTGCCTTAATGGGGGGTTGTATGTGAAATGGACAATTTGAATCTGACAATGAAGGACAGCACCTTAATAAGTACTTCTAAGGGCTCGAGTCCCTGGCCTCGCCTGCTTGCCTCCCCTTTGTTGCCAAATTAAAAGGACATGGGACATGTAATGTAATTAGAGCTACTAGGGAGGGAGGGAAGGAGTAAAGAGGGGAGAAGGTAGCACTCTGGTGGAGGGAGAAAGGGGGTGAATTGCACCCGCCTGACTGGGGGACCTTAAGGGCCACCATGGTTCAAGAGCAAGGGGAGGCTCTCCCCCACACACCACCTCACCACACGCACACATACACATGTTCACACACCACACATGCCCTTCCACACCAAAGCCGATGAGTGAAAAGTGGAAGGAGAGGGTGTGAGGCGGTTGGCAGGCAGGCTTTGATCTGTCGGTGTGGAGAGATATCCGGCTCCCTGTGCACACTGGAGCAGACCCCCCTTTGGTGTGTGATTGACGGCTGCATGGCTGAGGGACTGAATAATCCACTCTAATAAGATGTAGGAAACGGACCTCCAGCGTTCTCTCTGATCCAGACATTGGGACCACATTGATAACTTCTTTGCAACAGGAACAGCTGGGAACCAGAATGCACCTAACATTACCTTGTTAGCCGGAAACCACTGATGGCAAAACTGCACTTTCTTTACACGCCTAAAACATGATTGAACTACTTGAAACTTTTTTTATCCAAAACTCAAATGGCTTGTGTTTGAAGCATCATACATGAATGCATTTGGTCAGTAGTCTACAGATTTAATGAAATCATGATTTCAATCCTGATTTAAATTAGGAAAACAAGAGAATTATTAAAACAAGGCTATACTAAAAACATGAAAAAACATGCATTTACAAATTCAATGTTTAGCAGTAAATGACATCCTCTCCTTTCAATACACTCAGGTTTTTACTGTATATGGTCTTACTTGGTCTGCAAGGACATGTACATTATGTCGGCTAATTTTCCCAAACTTTTGCTGCTGTGTAACTGACACTGCGTTACTACATTTGACCTTTTACCACCATTGCGTATTTGTCACTTGTGGTCACAGTGGCTGTTAGCCAGAAAGTTACCCAGTTTTGCTTTCATGTTTACATGTTGAGAAGCTAATGAAATGTTAGCCAATGTTAACGAACTTCAGCTTTATTTTGTATTGTAACTGACATTGTGCATTAACCATTTACTGTCATCGAATAAGTGTCATTTGTGGCCACAGTAGCTGTTATTCAGCAAAAGTGAGTTGACGGTGTTGTAATGTTTGCATTGAGAAGTTAATGTAATGCTAGCTAAGTTAGCAAACGAGCTAGTTTTTCGCCATGGCATTAACCGAAGCCAGTTTGTGGCTTTTCTCTACTGTTACACTATACTGTATTATTTAAAGCCATGCTGTAACAGTGGCTTTTTCTTCAAAAGTTACACTTTGGTTTCCCTTTAAGTATTTCTTGCCAGTCATTAGTTTTGGACACATTTGGATAACAACATGATCTCCAATAAGAAAGTAAGGAGGTCTGATACCGAGCCTCTATAGCACTGAATACATTTACTGTGTAGCTGTTGCTGCGTCAGTTCTTGGTCGCGGGGACAGTGAAGCATTGTCACATTGAAGTGACTGATTTGAGAGCAGTATGTGGTGTGCAGCCCCCCTCAGCTGACACCAAGCAGACAACTGCCAGCTGATCCAGCAGCACTGGAGCCATCCCTCCCATTGTGTCCTCATCCCCTCCTCCCTCACTGAGCCATAAACCTGTGACTCAGACACTGAGCAGGAGTCACTCTCCCTTTTTTTTTTTTTTTTTTTTTTTTTGCCGTCCTCTGTGTTCAGACTTCCCTGTGCACTTTCATTATTACTGAGTCAAGCTCGACAAACATGCAGCCTGTAAGAGAAGCAGGTCAAGAAACTCGGATCATTTCTCAGTCCGATCGTGTCTAAATTATGATCTCTGCCAGCCTTTTCTCTCTCTCTCTCTCTCTCTCTTATCCCTCTTCCTGTTTGCCTCCTCCGCCATCCTCTGTTTCTCACAGGGCTCCCCTTCTCCTGTCTGACTCTAAAAAGCATGACAGTCAGCTGTGGTGGTTCTCACTGTGGGCCCAGAGGTTAAACACTTTCAGGCTTTCTGTTTTGAGCCAGCTCAGCGTCCGCGGTCTCGGACCCAGCCTGGCCACACTGGCAGCTTTCACAACCTCAAGCTAATATTCGAAATTAGGTGTATAATTCAACTCCATGGTAATTGAATGATGTGTTGTGGTTGTTGGTGCAAGTGTTGTACAGTAGTGAGAGCGAGTAGACACAACTGGCACGCTGGTTTTAGTCAGATGTTGCTCTCTTTTTCTGTTTTCATTCTCATAAAATCCAGAGTATATCTTACAAATAGTCATAGCCACAAATGTGATGTTTTATTAACCGAAGTTCAACAAAATTACCGGGCTATCGTGAGTTTACGTCCCTAGTCGGACAGACGAGTTTGTTCTTCTAGCACTGGCAGCACTTAAAAGGCAGCATGCTTTGGCCAAGTTCTTATCCATTTATTACACTGACTGCTTCTAATGAATATATTTACTGTTCCAGCTGTTCTTACTGTGGACAACTCTGTGGTGGACTTGGAGACCATTGAGGCGTTATATGAAAATGTAAGTATGAAGGAGCACTCTGTCTAAGGTAATAAAAAGAAATGGCAGCTTTAAAGAAAATAGAGAAACCCGTATTTTTATTGCTACAAATTGGTTTCGTCACGGTATGCGTCTTATCAGTCCAAGTGTTTTTTATTATCGTGTAACTTCTTGCACTGCAACAATTGCAACACCTATTCAGATTTCTACTGGATGTCCTTCTCTTTGTGAAAGTATTTAGCTGTGTTGATATTCATACATATTGATTTTGGACTTTGTGTTGTGATTCTTCACAGAGGGCCACCAGTGACGAAATCGCCAGGATAACGAAACATTATGAGGATTCTAAAGAGGAGGAAGTCAAACTGCTGGACAAACCTGAGCAGTAAGATCACAAATATGAAATACTTTCCAAAGAAAGTTATACTTTCATAAGTAATTGTAAACTTGCCAGTATTAATCAGATACATGAATGCGAGTTCAGGTATTTGGTTTAGTGCTATCAATATTTATTTGCCTTCTATTTCACTCAGTAATTTAGCTAAATTGAATTAATGTACATGGGTTTCTGAGATTTCTTAGGGCTCATCAATAAATTAAAATAAACTTCAAATGATTCCAGTATTAATTATTATTATAAAAAAAAAAATTTTGATGGACCGAAATTAGATAAGAAAAGGGATGACATGCAGCACAGGGCTGCGGATTGGATTTGAAGCACAGTTTTAATATTTTTTATTTTATTTGTCATGTTTATTTTGTACTTATAGGTAATTTCTACACATTGGAGCATACTTTGTCTATTCCCTCTTTATTAAGTCTTTATTTTTTTATAAAGTGTCTCCAAGCTTGTGTGTGTGTGTGTGAAAACCTATGCATTAATGAACATTGCTTCAGTAGTTTCTGTCAGGGTTAAGTAGTCCGAGCCAGTTAACGAGGCCTGGACCCAGCGGTGCCGCTCAGCCTTTGCTTCCTATTTCCATGTTTGACCAGAGCTGTCACTACGGCTGCCCGAGTCATCCCTACTCAGTGTCTGCCTCCGTCAGCAGGGCCTAATCACTCAGGATGTTACCGCTCCCCTCCCCTCTGACACGGCACTGTTTACATAAGTCGTCCCACATCAGGCCGAAGCTACCTTTGATCAGTCTCTGTGAGCCGCTCGTTGCTCTCCCTCCGCCCGACCCCGCGGACCTTTCAAACCCAGCCGAGCAGCACCGCTCATGACTATCAGCCGCCTCTGAACAGCAACATTGACTCAGACGGCCTGCATGGGGAAGCAAAGCCTGCCAAGGAACCAAAATAGTTCTTCTTGTTAGACACTTTGTTTAATTCTGTCATAACACATCACACCCCATTCTCTTCCGCCACCTCCTCCTGCCCTTTTTGTTTTCCAGGTTTCTCTATGAGCTCTCCCAGATTCCCGACTTCGCGAACCGAGCCCAGTGCATCATTTTCCAGTCAGTATTCCTCGATACCATCTCCTCCGTCCGTCGTAAGGTGGAGATCATCTCGCATGTCAGCAAAGTAAGAACATCTCGTCAGTAAAGAGTGCTTCAGAAAAATGTCATTAAGCTGTGTGAAGGTTTACAAGCCCAAAGGCTGCGTGTGTGTGTGTGTGTGTCTCTGTCAGGAGCTGTTGGAGTGTGATAGCTTGCGGGAGGTAATGGGCCTTGTTCTGGCCTTTGGGAACTATATGAACGGTGGGAACAGGACAAGAGGTCAGGCTGATGGCTTCGGACTGGAGATCCTCCCCAAACTAAAGGACGTCAAAAGCAGGGTTAAACATTTCTTACAATTTACCCTAAAAATCTGCCATAATTCCCCAATAAATCTTCGCTAAATAGACCCATATAATCAAATCGCAATGATGTATCAACATGTAGATAATATATATGTAAAGTATGATTGTCATTTAATCCTCAGGACAATTCTATGAACCTGGTGGATTTTGTGGCTATATACTACCTGCGTAATTTTGACAAGGTAAGGCACCGTCAATCAAATTCACACAGTTTTACACTCTTAAAACACTCATCACTCATCCTACTTTCATATGTGATCCACTGTTCCAGCATGCCGGCACAGAAAAGAGTGTGTTCCCTATGCCGGAGCCTCAGGATTTCTTCCAGGCTGGTCAGGTCAAGTTTGAAGACCTCACTAAGGACATCAGGAAGCTGAAGAAGGATCTGACTGGTAGGACATGTCCTGTAGAATGAAGTACATTCATTTTCACTGTGGATGCCGAGGCTTAAACCGCTCGCCGCATTGCATTTTAGTGCCTTGGTCACATTTGATTCATTGTAAATCAATCAGTGTAATTGTATACAGTACCATCTTTCACCTGTGCAGTTTGTATGTAAATCCTATGTACTCTCCCTGCCCTGTGCGGAGAGGTTTGGTGGTGTATTCAGGACCTTGGATGGCCTGAGGCGGCTTCCCCCTGTTACCAGACGTTGTATCTCCTAACAGCCGTGTCATCATAACACCTCGACCTCTCCCGTTTCAGGACCGGTGACAGAGCACCTAGCCAAACAATCCTCTCCATTTATTTTTTTGCTGTCCCTTTTAGAAGCAGGAGTAAAAATCCAAAAAGCAAATACCAGCTCATTGACGAAGCATAAGAGTCACAATCGGCGGATAAATAAGTGAACCCGATTTTGATGTTCTGTGCTCAAAGTGTCGTGGGCGCCGAGCCACTCAGTAACCCAGCCAGCCAGTCTTGGCCAGGGCCATGCAGAGGTTAAAGGCGATGCCCCCCAGTGCCCCTGGTGTCTGTGGTTATTTAAATCAACCAATAATACGGCATATGAAAGCAATTAGATATGCTCCGCAGCTCTCCCCTACGTTTTTTAGATCGCTGTTAAAGCCCTCTCCTCTCTGACCCGGGGGAAAAATACAAAGAGTCTACTAAAGTACCCAGACCCACCTCAAGCTGTCACTCATTTATTAGGAAAAATGGAAGACCTGAAGACAATAAATGCAACACAAGGGCCCTCGTATATTTGATCTCTGCTGCAGCACAGTCTGGCACAGTAGTCCTCGGGGGTATTGGCATCACAGGGCGAGCGTCGGATTCTGGATGTTTGGTGAGCTCCACCTCTGACTTGCACCGTTTTTATCCTCTCCAGCCGCCAGGAATAAATATTTATGCCTGGCTATTATAAACCAGCCTAAAGAAAGCAAGTGGTCTTGATTATAACGCTAACACAGATCCCTTCCATCCACATAGTGAGCTGTGTCTGACCAGAGGCCAACACTGAATCACACTTTGGTTTACTGGCTCCGTTTGACTGAGACTGAGCGAGGCCGCCTGCCCCTCACCTGATCCTGAGGTGGCGACTGCAGTGGTCGGCGGTGTCTCGCCCTCCAGGCTTGGGTCAAAGGTCAGGAGACTCTGTGCTAGCAGTCTCTACTAGCTTAGCCTCCTCCTCAGACAGCGTCAATGTGTGCCTGTGTCATATGAATCTCAGCATACTGTCTGTTTAAATTGGCACAGCAGTGTGTTTGCAGACGTAATGACGCTTTGCTGCACGTGTGTGCGCGCGTGCAGCGTTTAGTCATCGGTGATGCTCAGGTCCTGGTCTGCTTGTCTGCCCTCTCCTTCACTGGCTTGTGCAGAAACATGATCCTCTTTTGATGGGGCTTCCTGTTTGGGGAGAGGGTGATGACCTCTCTCTGTGCTCCTCTCAGGGGGAGAGGGATGAATGGGAGGCCACAGGGACCCCAGCCTACTGTTGGACTCTCGGCTCCTATAAAGACCTATATCTTCTGTTTCTGACTCGAATCATGTAGAGTAAGTAAAGCTTCGGAACCCAGCAGCCAAACTAAAGATTACGTTTATCTTTCCATAAAGATCCCTTTAACTGCCGTGTAATTGGACTGGACAGAGAGGCAGGAACGCTACCGAATGAAATAGGATCAAATAAAAAGAAACAGTCAGAGCTCATTTGCTGCTCAGGGGAGTTTAGTGTTTCACAGAAGGCCTGACCCAGGTTAAGCATTCATCACTGTGGAGAATCAGACAGTGTCCTGATTTTAAATGGCCTTTTAATGTCAAGTTCAGGCAGGGCCTTTAGCCTGAGGACTGTTTTACGACGTAGGCTCCGCTCGGAGCGGGATGTGTGACGTCGGCGTGCTGAGGTACAGTCGCCGCTCATCTGAGCAAACAACACAAAAGTTAAGCTAAATGTTTGTTCATTTGTCAGTGATTGGTTGAAAACAGCCTGCACATTAAATACGAATAAAATCTGTCCATGATATAGAAGTCCTTTTACCCAACAAGACTCTTCACAGATTGAGTGAGTATGACGATTATAGATAAATATTGCGCTGACTAATCGTAGCATTCTCTCTGGATTTTAATGCTCCCAGCATCCAAATTTTAACAAGAGTTAATGCTCTACCTCATATTCAGAGTCCTGCCTCATGTTTCTGCTTGTCAGAACAGTATTCTCCAACTAGAATTTAGGAGAAGTGTTTAGTGTCATGGATGCGGGTTGATTTATGAGGAGTGGAGAGCGTGTCTTACCTTATCTCTACCGAGGGGTAATAGCCTGATACAGTAGAGAGGAGGGACAGTCTGCTGGGATTGGAGATAATTGGGGATCAGTGAGAGAATTTCACTCTTCAGGTATAAATAACTAGAATATGCCACGGCTGGAGCACTGTACTGGTTTAACCTCTGATAAAAACATTTTCCAAAAAACGTTTTTCTTAAGGTTTTCCATCTGATTTTGCGTACTTGTAAAATTGAAAATAACAGTTGGAACTGTAGTTCATCTGGCAACTGATCCTTTTAAACAAAAAGGAGCATAAAAAAAGACTTTCTATTATCATGTGTTTCGCTCCCTCAGTGTTTCTACTTTAAATAACGATCCAGAGCTACAGAGACGAGAGTGGGCGGGGCGTTTCCGAGACCGAAGCGTTCGTCGCACAGCAGGTTCATCTTGTGGCGCTCCGCAGGCTCCCCATCCAAGCTTTTTCTCTAATCCACACACACAGTTGCGCATTGTCTTGGTGTGCTGTGATTTCCTGGTAGCTGGAGAGGGGGCTCTTGCTTTCTGCGGTAAAATCATAAGCACATATTGACATCAAAGTCACCCATCTTTTCCTAACCACACATGATAAATCCTGGAGCAGACGTCTGGCTGGTTTGTTTGTTTTTCTTCCCGTTAACTCCAACCGCTGACCCCATTTACCCACAGCTGTTGTCGTGTTACTTCAAAATACACAGAACTGGAGCTGGTCGACATTCTCCCATTGGGATATGATGGATTGGGCGATGACTCCTCTGGAGAAATAGATGCGTGTTTGTAAATGTTGCTTGAGTGCCTCGGGATACCAGCTCTGACTCTGGTGATGTACTGTACCTGTGGCTCTGGTTGGACAGATTACTTCTGGCCATACAAGTATTCACAGGCCTCTGTTGAGGGATGTCTTGATGGAGAAGACATTAGCACCCCATTTCGAAAGATGCTGAGCTCACTGCCTGCGATCTCATCCGTTCTCACCCTGTAGGTAGTTGTAGGAGTGATACACTGTGTGCTATTGGACACTTACTATCAGATACAGATTTGTGTCATCATTCTTTAACCAAGACACTCTATGATTTGCTTATGACACATTGTATGTATGTGTTAAGTTAAGTATTAAGTATTTATTACATATACAGATGTAATTATTGTCTGACTAGTTGGTTGATTGGTCATTTTAGTGTCTACGTCTGAATGGTAATTAGATTTTCACATCAAAAACATGAATTCTATATATACATAATTCAGCTTTGGTTACTCAAAATCACTTGCATTTTCCATTTATTTTAGTTTTGCAGATTATTAGAAGCACTAATACCAAGTCAGCATGTCAATAATTATATTGTGACTATTCATGTTACTACAGAGATATATCTATATTTGCATTTAAATTATAAGTCTAAACATTTACCTTTGCGCTGCATATCTTAAATAATAGTCATGGTGTTAATTCAAGATAGCTGTTATTCTTTTTTTTAAGTATATTTATAAAGCAGAAATAATGTACAATAAGTTGAAAACAAACATTTTGTAAAATACTTTTTAACCTATAAAAAATTTACTTTTTTCATTTCAAAATACTTTGAGTATGCCATTGTGTGTGATAAGGTATAGTGTGAGGCATAAAAACATATTCCCACAACTTTCTCTTTTCCTGAATCTGATTTCTCTTGTTGTCCCATCACAGTTTGTGGGACGGTTTCTGCAAAAGAGCCACAAAAAACACACACTTTGCCTTTATTTGTGACCGATAAATCATCATTTTCCAGGCAAAATCCCTTTTATGTTCCGAGATCTTCTGTGTGACCTGATACATGGCGTCAGACGTTTACTCCTTTTCAATTCACTCCTCTAAAATATGCATCATCACTGCAAGACAATGTCTCAAACTGGAGCTTTTATTTTATTATTCTTTACAGCTGCTGTGTGTTTGTGGGCTTCCTTCTTGCAGCCTTTGCTGTCTGGACCACATTTGGACGAGAGCCGCCTCTAAATTGTAGACTTGCTGTTTTGAACACTGTTTTAATGGGTCCTTTTGAGTTGGGGGGGGGGGGGGGGGATTTCTGGTAAGAAAACGTGGTTTGTCCAAACAGGATATCTTGGTCATGTTTGTATGGTTGCTGATTTCTGTTTTTTATTTTTGATCACTGCCGGCTCTCGCTATCCATGAAATGCCCTGGAATCCAGCCTGTGAGGCTGTGCGTAGTTACTCCTCAATTTGAATGTGCAGACGTTGCGTTTCCTGTCTGATTTATTGAGACGGCCAATAAATAAAAGATGTAATAGACTTGAGTTCACCGAGCTGCAGGTGCAGCAGCTCCACATGCAAACACGTATGAGAGCCACGCTCGGATCTAAAAGCAGCGACGCAGTGAGACAGCGGCCAGACCTGTTAATGCTCATGTTGTGTTGCGGAACTATTACGCTATGCAGTCATAAGCAAGTTACGGTATTTATTGCAGCCATTAATGACTTACAGGTTGGATGTGCCAAAGTGTGTGTGTGTGTGTGTGTATAGTAGTAACCCCGGCTTACGGTCGAGAGGAAATGGAGAAGGTTCGGCTGGAACACGCTCAGTCACGGCTGTTTCCTCTGAGCGCGTGTGAGTTGGGTCATTTGGCACAAAGCCCATCAACAAACAGCAAACACACATCTGCTGCACTCACATGGACAGACGGGTCTGAGCCGGGCAGAATACAGAGTGGAAATGTGTATCTTTTCAGAATACAATATTAAACGGCAACATGTAAAACAACAGACAAATATTACTGATTTGTAAACCGCGGTCTGCTCTCCACCAATGGCATCAATTGAATTAAATGCTCTCACTGTTTACTCTTATGTGAAATGTCTTCTTTTCAAACCTTGTGTAAATCCCAGTTTCGTCTCCCCGTCATGACTGTTGTCTGTTCGTGTAACGTTCATGTGACTTTCCATCCTGGCATATTTAGTCGGCAAATGTTTATTTTAAGTGTGAATCACAAAGTAACTCGATGCACGTTAGAAAGGGGACAGTTACAGAAAGAGAAGATAAGAACAATATAGAATATGAAATGCAAAACATTTGGATTTTTTTGGATAGAATTAGACGTTTCATTTTGTATTTATTTAATGAAGACAACTGAAGCTTGTTTCAAGTGATCTCGTCTTTCCCTTCATCACGTTTTAATGAACCTAATTTCATAGTTTTCATTAATTTGTTTTCTTATTATTTAATTGGTTTGTATCCCCGAATGACTCTCCTCACCGCTTACAATGTGTTTTTATTCATTACCTTTACGATGAGACATTTATATCACTCCTCATTTCCCTCCTTTGTCTTCTCTGTTCCCTCTACCAGCTTGTGAGAAGACCACTCAGAAGGTGTGTGCTAACCCGTCAGAGGAACACCTCCAGCCCTTCAAGGAGAAGATGGAAGGATTCATCTCCGCTGGTGAGTCAAGACTCTTTTATCTGGGGCAAAACTGTAGACTCAGAAACATGGCGGAAACATTGTTCCACATATGGTTTGCAAGTTATCAATATATAGCAATTTTGCTCTTATACTTTCTCAGTGTCTTTAAAAGATGAAACATTCATTTGGATGGAGGATTTACATGAAACAGAGCTTACAGGGCTAGAAAAGACCTGTTTTCACCCAGACACGCAGCATGAGACCTTTAAAAAAGGGGGACGGTATAATTATGTTTTTTGCCATGTCAGACAGTCAGCTGGGTGGTGCAGAATCTCCGTCTTATTGCAAGTGTGTTTGTGTGTGTGTGTGTTCGTGTTGGGAGAGGGCATCTCTGTGCGCTGTAAGAAAGCATGAGGACAGGAGTCTCCAGGCCTGTAGAAGGGATCACATCGCCTCTAACATGGTCCTCATGGACTGTCGGCTGCCATAAAGCTGGCAGGACACCTCTGGCTGCGGCCTTGTAAAGACTGGCCGGCCTCAGTGGATCAGGTCTGCGGACCACCGGGACAGGAGCAGAGCCTCCCCCGACAAATCTTCAGCTGTCCCCTTTCTGACCTACACACTGGTCTTCCCAGCCTCTGTTGTAGTTGCAGTAGCTGCCACAACACTGTGCCTTCTATCAAATCGAGTGGATGCCATTAAGGCCATGTCCACAAGGCCTTTGAGTTTGCCACAGATGGCTCCATGTCTTGTGCCAACATCATTGATTTTACCTTGATGAAGTGGTCATTCTCATACAAAGTGCTGTATATCGCAGCTTGCACAGCAGCCTGTGGACAGATGCTCTCAGAAATCGGCAGATAAGTGAAGATCACAGTCTTCATTAGAGGCCAGAAGGACACCGGCGCACACCGTTTTTTAAGTCTTAAGAGTTGGTTTGCACAAATTTAAAGCAGGAAACTGTGTCCCTGCTACTCTATAAGATCCACAGACCTCACAGTGAACATCTTTTATTGGAACTCTTTTTCTACCCAAGGAATAGTTTCTAAAAAAAAAAGAAAGTCTATGGACTGTTTAGAGTGGCTGGTTACTTGTCTCTGGATGAGATGTAGCTGTATTGTATTAATATACAGATAGTTTATATTATGGCTGATATGTATGTTTTATGGTCATCAGGCAGCTATAGGATGCCTTGAAAATAGTGAATGCAATAATCAAACAAAATTCTGTTCACCTCTATTGTAATGGCACGAAGGAAGAAATCTGAGTGGCGGATACCTGAAAACTCGGAGGCCCAAAACTATCTGCATGGCCAGATGTCAGTATAGAGGCAAGTGACAGATGTGCTTTCTTTAATTTGGGTAGAACCAACCCTTTAAGTGCAAGGACTTAGTTTAGATGCAATGTGTGCTTTGTGTTAATCAGCATCAAGCCAAAACGTCGGTCTTGGCGACAGAGGAAAGTGTCTCTATCACACAAGGACCAGACTGCATTAAATGACTAATTGCCTGCATTACTTGCAGCAAGGGCAGAGTGGTGAAACAACAGACTCGCTCTATCATAAAAGAGTCAAATGAGGTATCTCGTGGGGGAGATTGTAGCCAGATGTTTGCGGTGCAGAGTGAAAATTTGTGGGGAGTCCGGTGTTTGCAGTACAACTCCTGAAAAGATGTTTGCTGCATACCGAGCCCGCTATTCTTGTGATGTGCCACGACATTGTTCTAGTTATCTTATCCACCTTTTACTCCGAAAAGCTAAAGCCTCCCTCGGAGCTTTGGCCCAGTATCGCAGAATATCTGAAAGCTCTCAGAACCGCTGCGGTTGCCACTGGCTACAGAGCGGCATTGATTTGCAAAGGCACATCTTGAACATAAACGTTCCAGTGGGATACTTGTAAACCTCCCTTTCATAAACAGAATTCCTCCAGCCGTTGCCCATGCTTCGGGAGGAGCGGTGCGTAATCATCGTTCGTGATGATTCCATGGCTTCAAAAGGCAAAACAAAGCAACAGCTCCTCACATCAAAGAGCGGCCGAGGCTCTTAAACTCTGACTCACCAGTGAACGAGTGAATTTCTCACCCAGGTTAACGCTCAGGAGGCTGACCACAGATGCATGTGTTGGACACATGATTTTCGATATTGACATTAACTGTTGAGTATAACGTCTTCCCTCAACAAGAGGATCAAAGTGTACCAGTGAATCAACAGATAAAGACTTGTGTTTCCGAGTAGCACTGACCCATAACCCGGGCCTGTGGAGAAGCTCTCAGCGGGGCCTGCAGATGAACCCAAACGCCCTGCGCTCTGCCTCTTAAACTCGCCTGTGTGATCGCTCCCAGATCTAACAGGGGGAAGCCTCTGAAATTCAGTGATCCGTTCTCTTGTAAGGCCGATCCCGTGCTCGTTCCGTCACTGTGTTGATCCGAGTCCTCTCTAACCCCTGCAATTCATTTCTCTCTCAATCTTTAGAGCTATTCTCTCAAGTAAAGTTAGAGAAAACAGCCCGCAGTGGGTTAAACGTCTAATCAACCACCTTTTCGTTTCCCTTTTTAATAGGAGCTCTTTGAAACCTCTGGGGATACTCTTACATACAAGTCGTGACTAATTGAAAACAAATTCCTGCTTTTAATCTCCGCTGGTGTCACTCTCATTTCGCTGGCTCTCTCGTGGAAATGCGTGTATGTATCATCATTTCCTTGCGCTTTCTTTGTTGCCGGTGAGTCAGACCCCAATAACCAAAATACCACTTGTTCACATGAACGTGAATTACGTAGGTGGTGGTGAACTTGCAGATAACGAAGGAACCAAGGAAGCTGTTTTTGATGAAGTCTCTTGAGATGCATCTGTGTTCAAATGTAGGGAAACGGAGAGGGATGCTTTGTGGAAATCCTCAACGTGCTCAGCATCCCTCGTAGACTGCTTCCCATCTCTTTGTTATCTAGCTGCTAGGTATAGCAGCGGTTTGGAAAAGTGTGTCAGAGTTTTAAAGCCCTAATTTATTGTCCCTCTCAGCATGCACATCTCATAACTTTCTAGTTAGCGACTACTGGTTTCATGTTTGCGCAGGGAAGAGAAACTTCACACATCCTCTCTCTCCGGGCCTCTCGCTGTCTCTCTTTATGTCTCTCTCTCTCTCTGTCTCCCTCTCTCTCTCTCTCACTCTCCCTCAGCCTCTCGGCTCCAGTGCCACCTCTACACAATCGCACCAGAGGGGTACCTCAGGCGCCAGCCTGACCCCCACTGAGACTAACGCCATTGGTCACGGCCCCTCTACTCCCCCCCCCCCCCCCCCCCCTTCTATCCCAGACATAGCCACAACCTTCATTCATTAGGTTTACCTCAGCCCCCTTGCCCACATACATGTTCAACAAAAAAAAAAAAAAGAGTAAAAGTAAAAGGGGTTGTTGGTCGGAGGCTTAAAGCTTACCTTCTCCCAAAAGACCCCCAAACCTGCCTTTGAACAATTTTTTGGAGACTTCCCCCTCTTAAATCTTCAAGTAGGAAAGGTCCCCCATCATTGTAAAAAGGATGAATCTGGAAAATGCAATAAATCTGAGATCACAGGCACTCTCTGGCCCTAGATAAATTCTTGCACCTCGGCCTGGCCCGCCGCACACATCTGCCTTGCATTTAGACACTTTTACATGGCAGGAGTCCACAGGAGCCTCCAGTTCCCAAGCCTCTCTGCTCAGCCCTGCGTCGGTTCAGCTTAGAACACGCACATGTTTGTCGACACACACACTCCGCAAACGGGCCGCCGCTCCCCGCCGCGAGGATCACGCTCTCGTGCGTCAACACACAGAAGCATGTCAAACTTTACAGTGTGCTTAACTGTCACATGCTCGCTGTGTCACTGACATCTTGACCCAGAGCCCTTTTTCTTCCTCTTTTCGTACTCGATTGACAAACTTAAGGACGGCTGATGAACACAGCGCCCCCCTCTGGACCCGCCGGTGTTCCTGTGATCATTTTGTCAGTGTCTTGTCAGTGGAAACGTTTGGTTATCTTTGTCACCAGAAGCCTCATAGTCTGCCCCACGATATGTATTAATCCAACAATATTTTCTCTTTTCTTTCCAGCTCAAAAGGAGCATTCAGCTGAAGAGGATCGACTCAATGCAGCACAGAGAAGGTAGGAGACCAACAAGCCAAGATACATTTAAAATGATGAACGAAAGATGTTTGGCGATAGACTATATCGCTATTTTCTGTGGATTTCATCCCTCAACAAGGGAATTCTTCAAGGGTCGTGGATTTCAAACATCACATAACGGTTATTTAACATGCTTCACATAGATGACATAGCTGGTTTCTAATAGCACAAGTTGCTATTTGTATAGTTCCATAGAGTTATTAACCGCAGAATGTTTCTGGTAAGATGAAGGGGCTTTACAGAACCTGCACACCAACTTTGACTAGAGAGGGATTGTTGGATGTGATTTGGAAGCAATTTATTTTGCAGGATTACGCACTGTTTTGTATATGTTTTCATTATTTAGTACTTACTTCGAGGCCTTTTGTAGTTTGTCTGAAAGACAAATAAAAATGCTTACCAGAGACAGCAGTGGATTTCTACACACACACACACACACACACATAACATACAGCATACTGTATTTGAAGCCTGAGCGCCCTGCGCTTCCTCCCCTTCAGTTCTTATCGGCCGCGTTTTGTGCAGAAGACTCCCGAGAGTTTTCTGAGAGATTTATAGGCGTAAGACACACTGGCAGCCGCTGAGCTCGCTGTCCGAGCGAAATCATATCTGGAACATTTCATATTGGAAAAAGATGGTGGGGCAGACAAACAAAGCCAATGGATTATTTTTGCCTTGTTTGGATAGAGAGCAGGATTGTTTGCTTTATATCGCAACTCTTCCTCTTCCAAAATAAATCATGAAAGCACCGAGGGAAAGACACCGGAAAATGGAAACTATAAACAATTAGGAAGTTGATTGCTTCGGACAATTACTATAACTCAGAGAATGCTTCCAAACTGTTCTGTTTCATGTTGCTGTTTTTTAGCCAAGAGAATTGTTATGGGACTGCTGCGCCTCTCGCTCTCTGTCCTGGCCCCTCACCCCCGCCCTCGCCATATAGTGATACCTCAACCCCCTGAACTGGACCGACACGTGTGTGTGTGTGTGTGTATGTGTGTGTGTGTGTGTGTGTGTGTGTGCCCTCTTGTGACTGAGTGACACCGCTGTAATGAAGGCGTTGAACTTGGAGGGGAATATTGATCAAAAGGGCCCAGCAGCACCTTTGCCTTTTAATGAAGTTTTCCTTTAATTTCATCTAAGGAGGGGGCTGGCTGACTTGCGTTAGGTAGAGTAGGAGGCAGTGGGGGGGGGGGGGGGGGGGGGGGGGGCTCTTTCTCAGGTTCCCACAGAGCCACCTCGTAAAAGTGACACGTTGTTGATGAATATGGGCGTCAGCGGGCTCACTGGGCCCTGGGTGGGCTCTCGCATCTGCGCTGGATGAGGGATCCTCGCACAAAAACACACACAACAGCAGCAGTGGCCGCAACATTGTGGTGTTAATAAAGGAAATGGACAACACATCCTCGGTGCTGCCTAACACCTCGACCTCATGAGGAGACGGTGAGTTTAGGCGCCTGCGAGTCAAAGTCAACCACCAGGGGCCGGGCGATAGGAATCAGCATCAAGATATTGACACAAAATTAGGGCGGATTCCAGCGGAAATGTGTCCGATTATTTTCATTATCAATTAATCAGACGATTATTTTCTCAATTAATCATAGAGGGAAACGTGTCCAGAAACAATCTCCAGAGACACTTCACATTGCCGGTTTTTTGTTTGTTTGTTTAATTTGCGTTTTTGGGCTATATAAATACAATTGTTTTGACTTTATGTTACATACATTGTATTTTTGCCATTTTTATGCTTCTTTATTCAGGCAATGCTCTTTTACGGCTGCTTGTATGAAGACAAGTATTTAGACAAAACAGTTTGGAGAAAAACGTTTTTATACTCCTCAAATTAAGTATATAAAATATTGGTATCTAAACTCAAGGCCAGGCTAGTGACGTGGCTTAATAGATGTTGTGGAAGGTTCATCCTCAGGTAAAAATTCAAAGTTGTGCAATACTTTGGTTTGTTAAAACAAATACCGGCAAAAGGAATGACACCGTTAGCGTTAGCATTAAGCTGGAAGCACTGCTGTGTATAATCTCACAAAGCTGCAAGCGTGACTGTAGACTTTCAATATTAATGCATAGCAAATATATGAAAAATCATAGATAACATAGCTGATGTTAGTGCAGTAAAATCTTTCTCACAACTTCAAGGGCTGATTCTGTTCATTTCTTTTAATCACAATCTGTTCAGGATTGTTCATTTGGGCAACAGAAACCATTAATGAAAACACACTGTACACACATTTACATTGAGCTTAATTGTAATTAATTGAGGTGTCGGTGTAATGAAACGATAAATACAAAGAAAGTGATTCCATGGCGAGTGCCGATGCCTTTCCCTCAACATGCAGTTGTAATTTGTCTGCTTCATGTTTGGGTTCACTGAGGTTTTCTGGTTCTGTCCTCGGTTACGTCTCATTAAGTTTGCTTCTCCCACATCATGCTCAATTTCCTTTGGCCCGACTGCGTCACCATGCAGTCATGGTTTTATAGATGCTAGCTCCTAAGTTATTCTACTCGGCTATTGTATGATGGCAATGGCACAAAACGGCTTAGTGCCTCTGCTGAGTCTGCCAAAAACATGGAGTTTACTTCTGTAATTATTTTTGCTGGGGAAACAAAGGAATGCAGAGTTGCCTGTCCAGATATTTCTCTGATGCTCACGTCTGCTCATGGTTTCGTAATGGGGTCTTTTTTTTTTTTTACATAGCTGTCAGTGAGGAATGCCGGCTATGCGTACCGCAGTAAACCCTCTCACGGCAATGGCATCATAGCATGTATAACAGAAGAGTGTGTGTGTGTGTGTGTGTGTGTTTGTGTGCATGTGTGTACAAGAGTAATTGTTCTGCGCTTGCAAATGAACAAAGGTCTGCTTGATTTTGTTTGTTTCGTAGGTACACTGGCATGTGTGAGTGTGTTTGCATCTGTTTTGAGTGAAGCTTTTGCGGATCTGCTTGTTGCATTTGCTCGGGAGGGTAAAAGAAAAAGTGCTGTTGCTTGATTTGTGCGTGCTTTGACACGATGACCCCGAGGGTCAGCAAGAGGAGCTGATGGAGAGGAGACCCTGTTTATCATGCCAGACCAGGCCCGGCTACCTGGGACGGGAAGGTCTGTTGGGTCAATCTAAACATCCCAGAGCCTCTGATTTCTTTTGTAGCGTGCACGATGATCTACAGCGCATCATAGCAAAATGACGCATCACTGGGAAATGTGAAGCAGGCTCGTGCAGAAGCCCCTTTTTGTTTTCCTCAGCTTTGAGCAAGCCGTCTGCGCAGCACATTGTAGACTTTCACTCTACATGAACGTGTCTTAGATTAGCGTCGCGAAAAAGCCACCTAGCATCTGGAGGTCAGAGCCTATGTGGGTGTCAATAGGACAGGGAGCATCCTTTGAATCATAGCCCCCTTTTATCAACCCCCTTTTGACAGGCACGGCTAGAAAATGTCTTTCATGTTTGGGTTAGGGACGGACTCCGAAGCAGCAGGCTTCTTTTCGTGCCTTGTGTGTGTGCCGCTGGGAGCCTTGCAACGAGTTCAGATTTGGTTACAATTGAACTATAGGCTGAGGAGCCGTGCTGCAGTCCCAGTGAACGGACGAACAATACAGAATCTGCTTATTCACATAGATCTGATGCGTCTCTACTGAATGCTTTTTGTGTGTGTGCTCACCTTTCTGAGTGGGCTCCGTCTCCGTCTCCTCCGGCAGTCTTCCCTGCAGGCTGTGGAGGTCAATGTGATAATGGAGCCGCTGCTACTGGCGCTCCCCCTTTGTCCAGCAGGGTGGACACTCTCTTTCCAGCTCTGTTTCTCGCCTCTCTGTCTCACTCTACATCATTTTTTTGTGTCTGTTTCTTGTGCATACATACACCTTAGCTTCCTTGTGCTTTTTGACCTCACTGGAACTATGCAAGTGTTTACGTGTGATAAAACAACACTATTTTTGCCTGTGTTCTGTTTTCCCAATACAGTTTCCAGGACATGGCGAGCTACTTTGGGGTCAAGCCAAAGTCCGGGGAGAAAGAAGTGTCCCCGGGTCTCGTTTTTATGCTTTGGTACGAGTTTTGCAATGACTTCAAGAACACCTGGATACGACAAAACAAGAACGTCTCCAAGGAGAGGTGGGTTGGATTCTGGTGGTGCAGCTGTGTCTCTGTCAAAGACACATGAAGTTTAGTATACTAATCAGGAGAAGTACTATCAACCTGTGAAAACAGTTTCCTGGGAGCTTTGTACAGTCTGGAAAAAAAGAATCGCTACGGTTATCTCAGATTCTTAGAAACGTTTTGAACAGTAAGTGTTACTACTTTGAGATATGGAGTTTGCAAGACATGGGCATTTACAATAATTAGTTAATTACTTAATTTAAATATCTCTGCCTCCTCTGAGGAAATTTTGTCTAACCTTTTTTTAATCTGCCTATGGTCCTCCAATTTAATGAAGTACAATGCTAAATTGCTGGAGTGCCCCTTAGTGATGGTCATAAAACAAGTGACTGATATCCTCTGTAAAGCCTGGTGTATATATCTTGTTCCTCAGTCTGGAGAACACAACTTTGGCCTCTAAACTAAGCCTGAACCATTTCATCCTGGGGTCAGACTTCTTGTCTCCGCCACCTTCTGACGTGTGCTTAACGACCTCTAGACATAATGTCAAATTGGCACTAATTGTACAAGGGTGATGTGCAGATGCTTAATTATAGCAGAGAGACGGAGGCTATCAAAGAGGAGGCAAACAGGCATAGCTGAGGCCTCGGCCTTCTGTCTGAAGGACTGGGGCCTGAATTTATGATGTTTCCTCTGACCTGAGGCGTCACGTTGGGTTGGGTTGGGTTGGGTTGGGTGGGGGGGGAGACACCAGACCCTCCTGGCGGCCGCCTGGCTTTACTAGCAAGCGTTTGGGAGAACTGATAGACACTGTAATGATGCTGGACATGCAGCCCAAAGGGCGACAACGGGACTGCGCAGGAGTGAAGCTGCTCGTTACTGCACGGTCATTTCGAGCATCATGCGGTGGCTTCAAGGCTCCTCACACTTGGAGGTTGTCATATCGTGACATTTAGTGTCCTCCAGCTACTGCTGTCTGAACTCTCTCCTGTGAGTCGGAAGAGATTTCTCAGCCCTGCCGTGGATCCGTGGGCTCTCTCTTAATTTTCTACCTGGTAATTGTGTCTCACAGTACTCACAGCTGATTGTGCTTATGTACAATTAACTGTTTGTACAGTCGTAAAAGCCAAGTGTTTCTTTTAATGGCTGCCTCATTATCTCATCAGCCCACTGTCATTCTCTGCTGCTTCTCACTTAGAGGGCTTTCACTGACCGCAAACTCCTGAGAGAGAGTGTGTGTGTGTGTGTGTGTGTGTGTGTGTGTGTGTGTGTGTGTGTGTGTGTGTGTGTACATGGCATCATGACACAAGGTGCCCCAGTGAGATACTAATGTGTCTTGCTCTTACAGACAACTTCACAAGGACACCGTGATGAGAGGCGTCTGACTTTTTATTGTTTTCGCAAGTTACACAAGTTTCATGATTTAGTTCCAAAGCTTTCAGTGTGTGCTTCTGGTTTTAAAGGGTCTGCACATATCAAAGTCCTTGTGTTTATTTTCCCCCATAGGTTGAAGGAAGCTCAAGAAAACATCAAGAAGATCACAGCGGAGAAGCGAGTCGAAACCAAGAAGATCAATGCCAACAGTCTGGTAAGAACTGATCTACATACAGCAGAGAGAGAGAAGCTGCTCTTTCTTGTGTCCGCACTGAAATAGATGCACCACGTCTTCTTTTTCTTTTTTTTGCGGTTCTTGCCAACAGAAAGAGAGGCTGCGGCAGAAGGAAGCCAGTCAGCTTCCTGCTGAGTGAAATGACGAGTGTCGGAGCATCGCAGATCAGAAGGTGTGCAGGTCTCATCTCTCCTGCGTTTACCACCTGCCTCAACAACAGGACTCGCAATAAAACCTCGCCGGACTCTGACTACTCCCACTGCCGTATCTCTGCCCCACTAACACCCTCCCATCCAGATAGAAGCTGGGCCTGCAGCGAGGATGCATGGCTGACACACTCGAAGTGATGGGAGTGTTAAAGGCCAAAGGTCGATCTCGTTCATCCGGCAGGGCGCGACCTCTGAGTGCCCCAGCTTGTGAAAGGTCTCAAGGGGTCAGTGGGATTCACAACAGCTGACACATCCAAGAGGCTCCTTCTAGATCTACAAGAGCTTGGAATCCATTTCTCTCAGAACGGTAGATGTCAGACAGCAGAGTGATAATGCTCCGACATATTCAAAGTGTTAAGAAGTTGTTGCTGTTATGTGAACGGATACGGCTGCCTGACTAGGAAAATCCCTTTTCACAAAACAAATCCGTCTCTGGAAGCAGTAAAAGAAATACATAAAAAAAAAAAAAAAAAAGCAGTTGCTAGTGTTCTTTGCTGCAGCGAATAGCTTTTCATTTGCCACGGCTCATTAAAAGTCTTGTAAATATGTCATGCTGTAGAATCGGCAGGGACCGAGCGGCGTTGTGAAGTATGATGAACGATCTGCGCCGGGCTTGACGTGCGGATTGAGACATGAAATGCGTGCGTGCGTGTGGAAGTTTCACTGTATTGTGTAGCACTGCACCAGACTGACCTCTCCTGGGTGACGGCCAGAGAAGAGCAGAACCTGGCAGCACGTCTCGGACCCCCTCTCTCACACACACACACACACACACACACAACTTAAAATCATCAGAAGAACACAAGTTTTGGCCGTGCACCCACTCCCACTTAAAATACTAACCACACTATGCGTCGTGCAAAATTGTTAATCCGTCATCACATTGTGTCCAGCACTCCTTTAAGCACTTTACTGCTTGCAGTAGCTGTATATGTCGTTGCCGCTACAAGCCACACTCCCCTGTTATGCTAACTGCGTGCATTCTTTTCAGATGTCTTGCACCTTTTTGCACCTCTTTTCCTATGCAAGAGTATGGTCCTTAGAATATTTATATATTGTATTGCTTCATGATGAAATCCTATTAGATCTTTTTTTTTTTTTTCTAAGAAAGTCTATTAAAGCTTACGTTTTATTTTTGCAAATGTAAGATGTAACCACGCTCCTGTATCAATCAAGAAAAGTCTATTTATGTAAAGAATGATTTATTTTCTGCCAAAAAAGCAACAGCTTTGGTCCCTTTGAGGGTCTATTTGTATGAGTTGTAACTGACTGAGAAGCTACCCGATAGGTCGGTCAGATAAAAGATATATTTTCACATGGATATTAGGTGTATGTTGTGTCCGTTGGTTTACAGTGTAGGCTGTGATATGTGGAATTTGAGTAATTTGCTTGGAATGAAGGCTGCCTATACTTTTATGTTTTGGAGAGATGAGGGTTGTATTTTCGGATTTTAAGAACATTTAAGCATATCTCCTGAAGCCAGAGTTGTTATACCTCAGATAGACTTCCATTATCAGAGTATACATAAAACCGCACCTTGAATTACTTTTAACCCTTCCAAGTCTTTTCACACGTGCCATTTATTTTGTAGATTTCCTCAACTGTTTTACTTCAGAGGGTTTGAAAAGCAAAATAAACAAGCTGATGCTGACCAAGGAACTGCTGTAGCGTCTACTGTATGTATGTTGGTTCATGGAACCTTCAGTAGCTCTCATATAGGTGCTCTGTAATTTTATGGAATTGTTTTAAATTTCAAGAATAAACTGCTGAATGCCGAACAAATGGAACCAATATCTCTGAATTTTCTTCTGTCAACACTTCCATCAGGCCGGCTTTCAGAAGCCTGGCAGTGCACCAAGTAAATGTTATATTTATGTAAGAAACCTGAGTCACCAAAGAGGATTTGATTACTCATAAATCAGCCTAACTGGGTCAGAATTAAGTCATCCAATCAAGCCTCTTGGTCCTGGAAAACTTGTAAAATATTGTTATTAGTCGCGTTAACTTAAGGAATTTTGTTTGAAGAATGAGATGGACATTTCAGTGTTTTAGCCTATTTGTTGTAGCTCTAATATACAAACAGTCATTCGGTGCCTGTCACTGAAAATGTAGGATCTGGTTTTACACTTTTGCAGTCATTTAAAAAACTTTTTTAAATGCATTGCATGGTGATATGATCAATAAGTCACCAAATCCTCCTGATGAAAAAATGGTCACTGTTCTCAGCTGTGACCAGATTCACATCTGTGGCCCTTCCAGCTCATTCCAACTTGTATTCAAACACCAAGATAACCCTGCTCATTGTTTTAGAATATATATTATCAGGGTGATCTTTAATATGGATGGCTGAAGAACAAAGCGTATTCAAATTTTAAAACCGCATCTTTTCTCATAAAACTGATTACTTTTACGATGACATTTATTCCAAGATCTGAGTGCGAACGTCTCCTCAAGAAGCTGGCTCCATGAGGGAGGGGAGCAGCAGATGAGGACATAATTAAACATTTTGTTTAAACACACCTTCCTAATTTTCATCAGGTGTACAGTCACAGATGATATGCACAATATTTCTACATCCGTTTATTTGATGTTTTCAGGGATAATTTAATCTAAGGGATAAACAAACCAGTTACATCAGAGATGGCTGTACATTTTACAACTGTTGAATCGCTGTACATTGTCCGTTTTAACCAACAAAAAACTCTAGTGTCTCCACAACTGTGTACCAACTTACAAAAAAAAATCGAAATTCACAGAAATCAATTAACCATGAAAGATTCTTGAAACATCTAAATAAAAATCACATTTTCCATTTACAAATATCGCCACTTATCCTTCACAGTCCACACAGTGGAAGCATCCAGTTAAACAATCATATATGCACACAAAAATACAAAAGTGTGACAGGAATGTTTTCCTGTCACAATAAGCGTCTTGATTTGTTAAATAAACTGTTGTTTATACCCCGAGAAGCAGTCCTCTCGGGGTACGGAAGCCGTGCGTAAAAACGTGCCCATTCCAAGTCAGCGTTCCCGTGCAGTGATGCTTGTTTTCAAACTTGGCTAACTGGTGAGGAGTAAAATATTCGTTGCAGTTCATCGTGATGTTTATAAATTGCCGGTCCATATTTGTTCACACGTTGTGCAAGAAGAGAGTCATTGCAGCCTACATGTGAGAAACCTTCGTGGACGATTCCTTCTAGATGGAGACAGGCACGTGTCCTTGGCTGTGTAACAATTCTGTCCGCAATGAATAAGAAAAAAAACACACACACACAACACATTTCTTTAGTCCAGGTCTATGGATATGCAGCGGCACTGTTTGACGCGCTGGATGCGTTTCTTCTTGGTGGGTGGCTGCTGGTCCGGGCAGTTCAAAGTAAAAGTCATGGTGGTAAAACGCTTCGGCTTGCAAAACGAACAGGACTGGAAGGCACCCTCCTCCCTGCGGATGTGCCTGGGGATGTAGAAGGAGTTGCACTGTCCGTAACAAAAGCGGTTGATGATGGTGCGGCTGACGCAGCCCTCCTCGTGGATGGTCTGCTTGAGGGGCTGCGTCTTGCACCAGTCCCGTTTCAAATACTGGCGCTCCGTCACATGTAAAGCTTCCTGGCTGGACTCCAGCACCTCGTCGGCCGGTGAGGACGAGCCCTGTCTCTGCCGGGACCCGGAGCCCGCCTGCGGAGTCTGCGGTTGCTGCTCCGATTCGTTTGGGTTGTTTTTGTCAGGATGAGGAATGGCGCCTTGTGAACCTCGGTTTCTTTTGGAATCCACGGGAGAGGAGAGCAACCCCATGATGAAAACCATACTGCAGAAGACACGCGTTGAGACAGCCATCCTTGGGGAGAGGAAGAAAATAATTCATCATCAATACCGTTTCACCTCGGGGCGCGTTACGCACAGCTGTCAAAGCTTTTTACGCTGCGTAAAAACGCACCGATACAACTTGCTTTTTTTCGTTCTTGTTTTTTTAAACGCATGCAAGGCGACACTGAAGTAGCTGTATATTTGAATTACTTCAGTCTAAACAGAGTGAGAAATACAATAGATCTTCTGTTCCTAAACATTATAAGGGATCTGTTGTGCAAAGGAACAACACCAGATTTAGCCAAAGCAAAAGCACACAAACGGGATTAGTTAATAAAGCATTCACGTATTAATACGTCCACACCAGTGGACAACAAGCGTGCAGTTTGGTAAGTTGTATAAGCCATAGACCAAATAAAGATCAAATGTAAGTGGTGGAAGACGATGTGTGAGGATGTTATGGTCACTAACAGTCCAAATTCACTCACCTGTTTGAGCCCCCACTGCTGTACGTGCGTTGATCTGATCCCGTCAGTCCTCTGCGGCACCTTCCGACGTGATAGGCACCTACTGCTGTCGACTGTACACTGGTGGGGCTGTGGATGGGTGGGAGACTAACCGCTCCATAGACATAGACAGGGGCTGGGAGGGGGGGGGGGGGGGGTAATACAAATTGCTCCAGCGCCGGACTGTCTCCCTTTTAAATGTCTGCCAGCTGAGATGTGCACAACAGTTCCCTCAACATTATTGGCTAAGCGCGATGTAGAGAAAATCAAAACTATCCGCCCCCTCAACACATCCCTGAACCCACTTCAAGAAAACAGACAACCGAGGAACAGCAAGGGCAGGCAAGCGAGGAGGAGGAGGAGGAGGAGGAGGAGGGGGCGAGACGAGCGGAGAACTGACAGGCCTAAAGTTTATGCGCACATGGAAAAAGTAAAACTGGTGATGTCTTTTTATCAAAAGGAACTTGGTGGTATTAAGCAATATACCACAATTTTAAAACTGAAAGGAGGAGTTTACGGTCCTTGTCGTAAATTATGAACATGCATGCAATCTAAAGATTAAATCAATTAGAAAGGTTGACTATCACATTTCAACACACCTGTGAATCCTCAACATAGAGAGCATTGTGATGTCGCCGTGAACTCATTGCTGGATACCAGAGTTGAGCCCCCCCAAAAAAAAAGATCGGCTTTATTTGCTCGATAAATGAAACATGTGCTTGGAAACAGAAGATTGGGAATACAGCAGCCTATGGCACTCCATTAGAAAGCCATAGCATTTTAGTTACTTAATGTAGGTTTCCACAATGTATTTACGCGTGCCCAAATTAAAATGAATACAATGCAAACGAGTTTGCAGTAATCATCGAAGTGCATGCTTTGTATTAGCCCTGTGGTGGTGAAAGATGATTAAAGAAGACGAATATCATTTTTTGTTGGTTACTGAATAATTAACTAATGCTTTATAAAGCAATTGAAGCAATTATCAAGAGCAGCTGCTGGGTTGCCAGGTTGTGAAATATACCTCTGGCTGATGTTATATCCTTTATGTTTAGTACAATGCCGCTATAGGTGATCCCTTAGTTAATGCTGGCTCTAATACGCCACATGTTAGAGTCACAAATGTTAAAAAGTGTTCGATTCATTTATTTTGGGGCATTGTAGGCATTTCCAAAACGTTAGTGATCCATTAGTCCCTTTGAACTAAATATATCTAAAAGATAATCAGGTGTCCTGCTGAGGTAGGACGATCACCAGCATAAAGGACTTTTTCCACCCTGGCTACTCAAAAGTAATGACTTAATGCTTATAACTGCTGCTTAAAACAGAAAGAAAATGAGTCAACTATACAAAGTCACATTTTTAGCCTTAATGGTAGTCTGGAAAATAAACTCCAGCACCCACACTCTTCAATTATAATTAGAATATTATAGGACTAACATTCAAAGTGCCCGCATCTTTAAACATAATTGGCGACTTGTCCGTTACTGGATTTTCTGTATAAGTTTGATACATTTGACGTTTTATAAAAGGTGAAATCTGTCATCTGCTGAACACGTGGTCGCGGCCCAAACGCAGAGTCTGCGTAAGTAACGCGTGACGGTGGAGAGTTACGACAGACGACGTGTTACCGCCCGAGATATGAATAATAAGCTGCTCCGGTGACGCTTTTAAAGCTGATATTTATCAGAGTCCCATCCATCCTCCTGCACGTGCTCAATACGAGAGCCTCCCAATGGGCTGTGAGAATAAATGTTAAGGAATTCTGACCTTCACCCCTCCACCGTCTACTCTTCAGTCTTTACAGGAGAAAGAAACGGTACCCGATTTTACACTGATAACATTTATTTTATGGATTCTCCAGAACAAGGCACATGATATCTTTTCAAAGAAACAGGAAACAAATGTGTTCAAATACATGTTATGTCAGGTCATGGTTGCAACGGATCAGTCTGTGTTGGTTACAATATGAACATGTCAGTGGTTGTACTGCTCCCCCTTGTGGCTCCAACAAGTACTACTTATGCAAGAAGAATTCCACTGAACAGAGAATTTATAGTATATTATGCCATTTGAGTTTATTGTCTGAAGCAGTTCACATAGCAAAGCATGTTACTGGTGGCTGGTGTTGAAATGCATGGTCTGCGACGGACAGACAATGTAATCAATACTGCTCGGCTTTTTCTCTCTCGAATAAAGAAGAACAACAAAAAGGTGCATTTTTTTCTTCCCTCTGTTCATGAGCCAGTAAGAAAATATTATGTAATTAAGAAACGGCTTCAACTTTTCAGTAAACTGTTTTTTTTCAAGGACATCTAACTAAGGATTAGATATAAAATGCATAAATAAAAAGCAAAAGACTTGATCCTAACATTTCCAGTCATTCCATCCATCACATTTCACATAATCTGGCACGCTACAGTCTAAACACCAGGCAACATAATCCTGTCGATGTTTAACTCCCATACTTGTTTTACTAGAGTAAAACAAAACTTACGGCATATGAAAATCTCCCATTAAGGCCCTAACGCAACACAAACAGCACCTACCGTAGCTAAAGAAATAAATTAAAAGCCCTGAAAAAAATGGACAATATATAGGAGGGAATGTTTAATGTCAAGCGGTCCTACCAGACAGACACCTGCATAGTGAGGAGGAAACGAAAAGAAAAAGATTTGAAACTATAAATCTACAGGCTTGGTGGCAGACATCAGCTGTACCTGGTTGAGGGGGTTTCGAGGTGAACCTCTGTAATGGCTGATGTCCTTCTCTACTACCTGCTGCAAGAGGGGCTTCTGAGCTCCTGAGGGATCAGCGACAGAACCGTCCACTTTGGTATTTCGCTGGACCCTGTTGGTCATGTCGGCCAGAGGGGTGACCCGTGGTTTACGGGCCAAGGTGCTTGGCTTCTTGGGTGGGACTGGAGGGGGTTTCTTTATGGGACAACCGCTGTGAGACGGTCCCGGCTGCGCCTCTCCCTGGTAAGGCCGAAGCTGTGGGTGAGGGGAGAGGCCGCTCTCCAGGCTCACCGCCTTCACCACCGCACCGCTCTGGCTGACGGCGAGCTCCGCGTTTCTCGAGGGTCTCTTGCTCTCTCCCAGGAGGGAGTTCATCCTGTGGACAGTCTGGCGCACGGGGGTGCGCTGGAACTTGAGCGGCGATCTGAAGTGTTTGGCCGCGGGGCCTCTGGGAGAATGGAGGGTGAGCTTGTTGAAGTGATGAATGTGGTCTGCCACCCGGTGCTTCTCGCTCTCCAGGCTGCGCGGTGAGAGGGGCTGCTGGTTTTGGACTTTGGTGCCACTCTCCGGGGAAGATTCATTTTCTCCGTGTACCGCACGGACGACAGTGACAAACTTTGGAGGTGTACCAAACTCATCTCTGAGGTCCAGGCCCAGCTTGTATGGCGTGGACTGCAGCCCGCAGGAGACGCCCAGTTTGAAGTGAGCAGGACTCTGGATGTCCAGAGCGTCAATCAACCTGCTGCAGTTCACCTGCTCCACCTCCGTTTCACAGGCCGCCACCACGGAGCCGTTGTGGCTGCTGACGGCAGCAGCATAGAGAGAACGCTTATCGGTAAAGTACGCACCGGGCTCAAAGAGTACACTGTCAATATGCAAAGGCGATAAAGCGGCAATTTCAATCTGGCCAAAGGTAACGTTCTGTTCGTTAGCCAGGAGGCTCTGCTGAGGTGAGAAGCTGGAGGCCTCTGTGTCCACAGACAGAACTCTGACTGGGGGAGTCCCTGGTGGAGGGAGTAGGATGCCGTCCGGTGGTTTTGCCGTGTTCGTCTCCATGGAGCGGAAGGGATCTTGTACGACGGTCCGGAGGTCGCTGCCCGACTCTGTGAAGGCCTTCTTTATCTTCACAAGGGTGGGACCGGTTCGGCTCCGGGCCTCAGCGACGGAGCTCTCGCTCTCCCGGCTCTCGGCACTGGAAGCACAACACAGCTTCTTGGGAAAGCCGGCCACCGCCGGGGGCTTCGGCATGACAACGGTCGGCTCAGACATGCAGTTGCTCTTTAAGCACATGTTCATGGGGGTGTCCGCGAAAGATCTTCCGCTGAAAACCTGGGCTCCTACGGGGGTCTCCCCGCTCCACAAGGTCCGGTGGGCACCTGAGCCACATTGGGGGGTCAGCAAATTGTCCTCAGACTTGCTGATGTACTTGACGCCTGTAAAACATGGGATATTAGTGAGGGGGGGGGGTAACATTACACCAGAACATTAGATTTGTTTTCCATTCGGTACTCACTCTTGGGTGGTGCTCTTCTAGGCACATCGGACGGACTGAACTCCGTCTTGCTGGTGAAAGGAAAACTGGTGGTGCTCTCCTGAGTGGCAAGTCGCCAGCCAATGGACCCAGATCCCTTTAATCACCAGCATGAAATGAAAGATGAAAGAAGAAAGAAGAGGAGGCTTTAGTGGATTATTTGGTTAAAAATCCCACAGGTGTCACCCAAAATGTACCATTAGTTTATTAATTGAATGATTGTTGTGGTTAGTTCTTCAGAAGTCACTCAGAAGAAACCAGATATTGAATTTGTTGGTCATCAACTTTTTATTACGTCAAGAATACAACATGTAACTATAGAACATTAGAAAGCTATGCACCGTAAACCTTTACCAGTTCACCCAAAAACATAGATTTAATAGATGTATATACTCTTATAGTATATATATATTCTTTCATCCGGGTGCCTGACATAGTAAATCACAGGACGTAAGCTATAGCTTTGTACCACACAAGTAGGAAAACTATTTATTAAGCAATGTTACAAAACATTCCACATTCTTTTTAAAACCATGCATTACCTGATTAAATGAGTTAGCTGATGAAAGTAAACTTAGAACGTTACACGATAACAAAAGTGCTTAATGTGCAACAATTTACCCCATTAAAAGAAAAAAGCCCATGTGCAAATGTTACTTGATTTTAATAGTTAATTGCAGTATACGCCTGAATGGCACTGATTTAGTGTCTCACCAACCCCCCCCCCCCCCACACACACACACACAGTCTATCTGTGAAGCAGATACGTGGAATGTGAAGTCTGTCGGGCAACCACACTTACAGCCTCCTTGCTGCTCTTCCCCAGGCTGAATCTGGAGCGCAGGGATTTGCGCGGTGCTTCTTTCTTGTCGACTTTAGGAGAAAAGCATCCGGCTCTTCCAGACTCCACCCTGAAAGAGATGAACATTCAAACAACCATCAGTATAACCTAAGAGACGCCACGTAGCCCTGAGGTTAACGCTTTACTAACTCGTATCTCTCATTCATCGTTTAAAGACAAATACGAGGAGACTGGGAAACAAATGGCTGTGTGGCACAACGCATTTTAAAGCATCATGTTGTCTCCTTTTTATTCAGTACACATAAGTGTAATTTCTATGTGGCAGCAACTTGCGTCATCTCTAAGAGACAAATAACATGACGTGTGTGTTGAGAAGGAGAACTGGAGCGTACCTGTTGACAGCGTGTCTGCTGCTGAGTCGTCGGCTCTTCCTCTTCACAGAAACAGCCGACTGCCTTCTAGACTTCCCCGCTGACGACACGGTAGTTTGGGAAGAGTCCAAGACCCCCGAAGCACTGTAAGCTAGATAGACAAAGGGAGGGGAAAGTAGATGTACGCTTAACCACAAGCTGGAGCAGAATAATTGATGTCCCATGTGATCAAACGATCATCGATCAATACCTGATCCAGGAGTGGAGGCCCCGCTGAACAAAGTGTTGGGAAGTAATTCTATCCCAAGGGTCTTTTTGACAGATCTACGTTTCTTGTTTGAGAATCCAAAAGAGTGGCCGGATTCCAAGGGAAGTTTTCGTTTTGAGGTCGGTGTTGCAATCACAGGAGTTGCGGAGGAAAAGACTGGCAAAAATCACAGGAGAATTCAAATCTTCAAATGCATTGCATTAGTTTGACATATTTGATTTTGGCACTTGAAAGAATCAGCAGGTCTTGACTGAAATTTGTGGAAGACGATCCGTGCAAATGACAGGCAGAGAAAACACAAGCCATCTGAAGCAAAGCACGATTAACAATTATTCACATGACTTATTGTTTATCGTCAAGGCAAATTTGAATCAGTTTGCAGAAAGCTTATTGTTTTTATGTGCATAGAAGATGGATCACTCCGGCATCATCATGCTACATGACAGGCAACAATCATTTGTCTGACCTCAGTACCTACCAAGACTGTCTGACTGGGTGGGTTTTGTGGGCGTTCTATTAGTTTTTATCTTATTCAGGGCACCATTGACCATATCTGAAATGTGAGACAAATCCAAGCATATAAACAGTATTTACTGACTAAACCTGCTTCAAATGCTTAAACATGTCTGTTTAATGTCTCTGGATATTTGCAGGGTGGTTGTACCAGTGCAACTGGAATCTATCTGGCCAATCTGACATTTGAATTAAATCTTTTCTTACTGCACTTTTGATTACGGTCTTACCTCCGAAGCTGCGTCTGTGTCTCTTCTTCATCCCAGAGTTTAGGTCCAGCTCCACTAGTCCATCAGTGGGGGACAGACCCCCCGCTTCACAGCCCATCATGGCTGGAACTTTCTCGAGAAGAAACTGTGGTAAGACACCTGTGACACACACACACAGCGACATATTTAGCGCTGAAAAGCTTTGGAGTGACACAATGGTGACCTGCAGGTAAGATGCATCACGTCCTACCAAAGTTGTGGGCGTTCTCTATGAAGCTGTGCAATATGGCCGCCTGCAGCTTGAGGCGCTTCTCGGTGTTGGCGTTCATCTTCTCTGTACCGTCTCCAGCGTGGAGGATGTTGGGAGCCAAGATTACAGACAAGTTACTGCTATCCATCTTGTTCTCTGCACTCCTGTGATTAAGCAAAGAAAATGAAGAAAAGCAGTATAATGTATATGAAAAAAAACTGATGAAAAGATATTTAAATGGGGGGATGTTATATGTAAAAGCAGTTCAAATAAAAAAATAAAAAATTCTAGCACCTTCTTGACACATTGTGTAGGAAGTCAAAAAAGTGACGCAGGACGCTTAGGTTTCTGTCGGGTAGAACACAGGACAGCAGCATGGTGGCGGAGGTCCTATCCTCCTCGGCGGGGAGCTGCTGGGCCTTCAGGAAGGCCTCCTGCAGCTCCGTGGGCAGCACAGGCTCCGGCAGCTCCCTGAAGAACTGCTTCACCAGACCGGCCACGTCACAGGGAAGTGCGGTGGACAGGCATTCCTCGCCCGCATCCAGTTTTGCCTGGACAGACAAAACACACTCTGAAAAACCTCTCTCCGGGGGTCAAGGTCCCTCAGTGGATCCATGGTCAACTTCAGCGATCACTCACCCTGAGTGCTTTCAGGCGAACAACGGAGCCAGATTTTCTGAACAGGCCCTCTGTGTCGACGTGTGCCAGCAGCACCATGCACGCGTCGACCAGGAAGCTAAGAGGGCAGTGAAACATCATTAGTATAAATGTACCGGACAGGACAAGAAATAACTTGCCAGCTGTAGGCTCAAACTAAAAAGGAAATATGCATATTCACTCGCCTCGGCACGCTCCCACACTCCATATTATAATACGGTAAGCTCTCCAGGGACACCCCGAAAACCTTTGTCTGAGGGAACAATTCAAAATAACACATTACTCATCCGTGTTAGATGATAAACAGGAAGGCTACACCATATGAGAAAAAAAGGCCAACCAGCTGATAAATCACTCTATTAAACCGATCGCCTATGTCACAATCTTGGACACACTGCTTTTCAAGTTAACGTTTGTGCAATTTCTTTTCTGTTACCACATCTCAGGACATTCCCTGCTCATGCAGACGTTCAGTGTTCATTTGAAAAGTCACAAAGTCTCTTATCTTGCAACAGGCCTCGTGACTCCTGTGAGCCAATCACAAGTAAAGTACACAAGACGAAAACAGGGCCTTCACAGTTATTACATTACCTGCCATTCAATTAGGAATGGCATATCCTCTAGATGTAATTTATCCTACATTAGTTACAAGTTTGTATTGTCAAAAAGCCCAAAAAAAAAATAATACACTACAACAATCTGCCATAGAGATTTTTAAGAAAACATTGCCATAGTATGTGGTGTTAGACTCGGCTTTCTACGAACTTTATGGTGTGAATAATCAGCCAAACAATGCATCTGCACTGACTGACATGGGCGACAACGGCCTGTGGACAAACGGGTCCCATCAGTGGGAGACGCTTTCAGTAATATGCTAATGTGATTCAATTGCTTTTAAAAAAAAAAATAATACTGTGTCCGAGGCTGATGTTGCGAACTTGTTGAGTCGTGGTCTGCCACAACGGATTGTCAAGTCGAAACGTTTCAGAATTAACTGCAAATGAAACGCAAGTAAATTGGCGACAGATTTTTGTTCTTGAACTCACCGAATAGCTGGCTGTTGACTTACAGCTGGCTGCTTTGTTTTTGTTCCAGTTCTTTGTCTTTATCCCGTACGCTGCGCGGAGGTGTTGCACAGCCACCAGACGCATCACATTCTTCTCCATGACTTTCATTGTTACACTCCTCGTACCTTGTACTTTCAGAAGAACTTCGCAACGAATTCGTTCACTCGCTTCTAGCCAGGACCAACTAACGTGACATTATGGAGCACCCATTTAGTGGCTAGCTTCGTGCTTCAGTTGCAATGCAGTTAGCTCACTAACGTTAGCCAGTGAGATGTTAGCAAGTCACATAAACAATCCGCCTACGAAAAATAAAATGGAAAAAAGCGTATTGCTGTCACACGACTTACAGTTGACGTTTGCCTCCTCTCAAACGGCAATTTGTATGAAATACCTCGATGTATTTCGTTAGCTAGCTAACTGCATTGTGCTATGTATGGTTCGCTCGTCGGATCGGTTGGCAGCCTGACTCACTGTTTCCGCAGAGCATTCAAACGGCAGCGCTCCCTACACTCTGTGCTGTGATTGGCTGGTAACGGTTCGAATCAACATTCTCTGGGGCGCGTGTTTTATTACCCAGGGCAGCCTCATCGGGCGGGGCAGGTCTCTTTATGGCCAGATGAAGTGCGCATTTCGTCAACCGGTTGACTCTGTAGTTCAAACCAGTCGCACCTTTTAAATGGTAGATGCATACGAGTACAGTTGTACTGCACGTATTACGATCATATCATACACATAACCACATCCTTGGTTGTAACTGACAAATGCCAATATTTGATGATGTAGCTGGTTTTTGGCCATTTATGGAACAGGATGTTGTCTCTGTGTACATCATTTGATAATGCCTTTGAAAACAATATTCAGCCTGTTCAATAAGATAACTTAAAGAAGAATGAGAGGACTGAATTTAATTACATGTAATATGGCCATTCCTCATAGATACTAAGACCAAGAAATAAATGTTGTAATAAATTACCTAGAAGTCATATATTATAACACGACTGTGTATTGCCAGAGTTAAACCTAAAACACACCGTTTTTTGGCTTTAAGAAACCCATGTAGTCTAACATCATGTACCAAAAAGGTCTCATTTTTGGCATGAGCCCTTCACTTAATCTTTCTATATTTATCCATTATTCCTCCATTATCTTTACAACAAAGAAATAACCTGAGATAAGAAGGATAGTAAGACAATAGCAGTATTTGTTCAGTTTCTCAACTAAGAGTGAAAGTTCACTTTTGTCTTCGACCACTAGGTGGAAGCATCACCAGCCATGTTTCAGCAAACTCTTGATCATTCAGGTGTGGGTATAAAGGCAAGTGACAGAAGATGGACTGACATAAGACACATCTCACAGTATATATATATATATATATATATATATATATATATATATATATATATATATATATATATATATATATATACGCGGTCACTCATTATTTTGTGTATTTGTATTGCTGTAAGCAAGTACAGTAGAGGGGATACTCTCACAAGGGCGTGTCTTTATTACAATAGAACATACACATATATATACAGGAGACAACAACGTACAAATGCATGGTCAGATGAAGGTTGGTTGTGTGTTTAGAAGCACTTTCTGTGGACAATGGAGGGGCCGGCCTCGTCGTACTCCTGCTTGCTGATCCACATCTGCTGGAAGGTGGACAGGGAGGCCAGGATGGAGCCACCGATCCAGACGGAGTACTTCCTCTCAGGTGGAGCGATGATCTAAGCAAGGAGTAAACACCATTTAAGTTTTTATTGAGTCTTAATTTGCTTTGTGATTGAAACGTGATGACTTAAAACATTTGCAGTTCTCTCACCTTAATCTTCATGGTGCTTGGGGCCAGAGCTGTAATCTCCTTCTGCATACGGTCAGCAATACCAGGGTACATGGTGGTACCACCAGACAGCACATTGTTGGCGTACAGGTCCTTACGGATGTCAATGTCGCATTTCATGATGCTGTTGTAGGCAGTCTCATGGATACCAGCAGACTCCATACCTGGTAGAAGACAAGCAAACAAGATGAGTTTTGAGACAATATACTGCATATTAGATCTATCAACAACAACAAAAAAATGCAACCAATTACTCACCAATGAAAGAAGGCTGGAAGAGGGTCTCTGGGCAACGGAAACGCTCATTACCAATGGTGATGACCTGACCGTCGGGCAGCTCGTAGCTCTTTTCCAGGGAGGAGGAGGAGGCGGCGGTGGCCATCTCATTCTCAAAGTCAAGAGCCACGTAGCACAGCTTCTCCTTGATGTCACGCACAATCTCACGCTCAGCTATGGAGCAGAAAGTTTGAGTGTTGAGAAACAGCACTTGCACACCTCTCTCATTAAACAAATCAACCACAATGACATAGACCTACCAGTTGTGACAAAGGAGTAGCCACGCTCAGTCAGGATCTTCATCAGGTAGTCAGTCAGGTCCCGACCGGCCAGATCCAGACGCATGATGGCGTGTGGCAGAGCGTAACCCTCATAGATGGGGACATTGTGGGTCACACCATCACCAGAGTCCAGCACGATACCTTTGGCAAGCAGAAAAGGACCACAGTGAGTCAGCTATGCATGCCTGTTAAGGTATGCCCTCTTCAAGCATGTGTCACATCGTAAAGTATACAATGCTGCTGACATCTCATGGCTGGAGAGAGCTTAGCACCTCCTCTTGACAATGAGACAGGAATCTATACAACAGGCAGCCCCAGAGTGTAAATGTTCAACAGTTTCTCCCTTGCAGCACAACTTCCTCTTCCTCTTACAGACTAAATTGGGTACATGTGAAAAAGCATGCGGTGTACTGACCGGTGGTACGGCCAGAGGCGTACAGGGACAGGACAGCCTGGATGGCCACGTACATGGCGGGAACGTTGAAGGTCTCAAACATGATCTGCAAGAAAAAACAAGTAGAATGCAAAAAGGTTTGTCTCAACCCGAGAACAAATATGTGAACGCGGAGCGTAGAGTAGTGACTGCAAAGTACCTGGGTCATCTTCTCCCTGTTGGCTTTGGGGTTCAGGGGAGCTTCAGTGAGCAGGGTGGGGTGCTCCTCAGGGGCCACACGCAGCTCATTGTAAAAGGTGTGGTGCCAGATCTGCCAGAGGAGAGAGAACAGCTGATGTCAGGACAGGAACGACACGACTGAACAAACAACAACCAGGTCCTCTGCATATATGCAGCTTTTACAATGGCGGCCCGGCTGAGAATTCTCAAGGATGCGGACGGTCAGCTGCCATGAATGTTGTGAATGGTTCACTGTCAACACACACCTTCTCCATATCATCCCAGTTGGTGATGATGCCATGCTCGATGGGGTACTTCAGGGTCAGGATACCCCTCTTGCTCTGGGCCTCATCACCTACGTAGCTGTCCTTCTGACCCATACCCACCATCACACCCTGAGGGAAGAAGCACGAGAGGAGGAACATAAGACATAGGAAGAAGCTGCTCTTACTTATACTTCTGTCGTTGTTGTTGTTTTTTTAGATTTATTTTGTTTTAGCTTACCTGGTGGCGGGGCCTTCCAACAATGGAGGGGAAGACAGCACGGGGAGCATCATCTCCGGCGAACCCAGCCTTGACCAGGCCAGAGCCATTGTCGCACACAAGGGCGGTAGTCTCTTCGTCGTCACACATGATTAGGCTATACTGGGGTGGTCTGGCATTTGAGGGGTGGGGAAGAAACACAAGGAGGCTTTAGGATGAGAATCAGGAACAGCTGTTTAAACTGCCCGTCATAGAATACATAGCTGTTATAATTGAACAATCACAGACACTTTATCGATGGATTAGCTGATGATGGGATGAAGTGACTAGACCAAAGCCTCATGATTAATATAGGTATTAGCTGTGATGCAGTGTGCCTTTGAAGACCTGCCAACACCCTCTCATAAGTGCTTAAGTTATTATCACTTTGAAACACAAATACAACCCACCTCGATGGGTGATATAACTAGAGAGCTAATTAGACATGCCTTTGGATGCTATTTTGGTCCCAACCTTGCTGTACAACTACTGATACCATATCACCGCAGCCGGGATTGTTCCCGGGACATCTCAGAGCTGCTGAGGTAGCACCAAAAAGGGGCATAACAGAGAAACCTGTGGTCTATTTTAAGCTCAGCGCACTGTGCTTAACAGGGTGAAACAAGTAACATTTGCATCTCCTGCTATTTCAGGGCTGAGAGAGCTTGTCTGAGAGCCAGGCCAGCACTCATCTGTCTGCACACCGTGACACTTCTGTATTACAACATGGCTCCGTGCCCCAGCTGCCTTTTAGCTTCATTCAATGGAGCATGGGTGGATACGGCCAACTTCTCCACAGCTTTTGTGCACCGATCCAAGTTATACTCCCATAAGATATGTTTGAGACACTATGTTGTTCTGTCTATACATTCTATAGCATGGAGCGTCTTTGTCACGGAAAATCACATCATCTAATCATGTTAATTACAACATCCCATGTCAGTCAGCCTAACATAACCAGTAACTCCAGTTTTAACTGTATCATCATCATTATCAGTTAGTCATTATAATGTGAGAAAGCCATGAAGGTACATCATCCATTCATTTAAGTTTCATCAGCTCAAAGCACAACACATCAACTTTGTGAAACTAAGCATGCAAGTGACACAGCTATCCAAAGCGAGTAAGAAAAACAAGTTGTGAATGTACTCACCAAGGTGCACTGGTAGGCGGATGCTTCCACTGGGACAAAGGCTGAGGGTGGGAAGAGCCCCTTAAATAAGACCCAGACTGGGTTGAGGGACCAGGGGCGGGGCCAGGGGTTCACACAAGTCCAAATAAGAGCTGCCGGCAAAAATCAACAAGCCACAGGAAAGTGTGTTTCACATACATGGATGGGACTTCTCTACAATGAAATACCTTGACTGACACAGTCTTAATGAAGTGCCGGTTGAGAATAAAAAGCTTGAACTTTGAATTTTGAACTTAATGTGATGGATAATGGGATATTATTGGGATTATTGTATTATTTAATACAAAAGAACAACATTAACATGAATGCATTTAATTTTTGAAAAGATAAAAAGGAATATGCATTTCTGGATTGAAGTTTCTCTCGTGAACTTTATGAAATATGTTACTTCATGCCTTGAAAAAATTCATACCTGCATGAGTGCTGCAGTATAATTTATTTACAGCACTGCAATAACACATTAAGACACTTTGAATGTCTCCCAATCAGAGTTTTAAAATACTGTGATTTCTGTTACTCTGATGGATGATGTGCCACTCTATAACAGGCAGGAACACACATATCATACCTCTATTAGGTTTTAATATACTCAGAAGGGCCCACTATGATGACCCAGTCAGGACAGCGCCACTCGTGTCTTGTTAAGGAGATGAAAACATTGCATATGTCTGTGAACCATGCTGCCGGTATGTGCGCTGAGCTTCCTCGACTTGGGGAACAGCTGATGGTAACGCCAGATGGGCTCTGTGTGGGATCTGGCTGTCTCAGAGGCATGTGGTGTCAGCGCTCCCAGCTGATTGGCCCGGCTGTCTCCTTGTAGGGTTATGGTGAGCAAGGGAGTCATTAATGAGCAGCCACTGAGGTTCCCAAGCCTTGAGACTGAGAAGAGGAGGTCCATATTTGTGCCACCCACTTTTCCATATATTTTCCTTGATGTACAGTGTACCTTATGAGGTAATGCTCTCATCTATGCAGAAATGATACAAACATTTGACAGATTGTTTGTTGATGCAACATCGTTCCCAAAGATGGTCAGACCATTCGTGTATGTGTTATGATTAAAGAAATGTATTGGTTTGGGTCTTCAGGTTGAGGAATAATGACTCAGAGGTAAAAGAGCAGTACATGTTTATATCAAAGCTGGAGGTATGTGAGAGCATTCTTCTGCTCCAGGCTGCCTCACCACATACACAGCCTCCTATATGTTTCTTCTCTATCTCCACAGATACATGTAGTTGGATGCAGCTGAAGCATCTCATAGTTATTTGCATGCCACAGAAGACTTTCTAAGATTGGATTGATATCATTTTGATACATGAATAAAGGGGATGTGATTCATGATCAGGCTTCTCTACCAAGCAACAGCAAGAGACTCCTACTGAAGCTTTGTAATAAAAAATAATGTATATAGAGAGTGTTTTGCAAAAGCTTCAGACTATTTTTTATTGGAACAAAATGCATAACAGAGAGCCTGCATTAGGAACTGGAGGTGTGGGGTTTAAAAGACCGATAGAGGTGTTTCTGAATACGAGGTGCTAAAGGTCAGGATATCTCTGCCTCTGCGCATTTGACCATCCTTCTGTGAGCTCCCCCAACTTCATGGAATCTCATAAATCATTGCAGTGTCCCTTTTTGAAAAGAAATCCCAATTATAAATTCATTTTTGAATTCATAACTGCTTCTTCACAAACAGGAGGCAGGAAGAGAGCTACAGGGAGTCAGCACCCTCGACTTTGGTACTAGTACTACAAAAGTACCAGTAGTGACATAACGTGGTGATAAATTAACTATACTTGACTCTCGAATATTATTCCATTGTTTATAATGTCATCCCAGAAACAATATCATAAAAATATCAAAATCTTAATTCAAAAATCTGACAAAATTCCTCATGTTCTAAAATCGTGAAGATTAGAGCTTTACTGCGCATGTGTTGTACCCATGTTGCACCCATACTGTACATATAATACCAGGACATTAACCTGTTATTTAGAGTACACCTACCGTATACATTGTTACCCCCTTATTCCCTTACTTCACGTTCGTTCACGTGTACCTATCAGTAATTACTTTATTTGTACACCCTCACAAGGCTTTCAGTTTAGGATAATGCTTCCCTCTACAGGCCATTTCTAAGAACGCAGCGTGATGACGTTTCACCTGCGACGCAGCTTGCAAAAGCCACGCGCCAGCTAGCAGCGCTGTTGTGGTTCGCCTGTCGTGTGGTAAATTAGCCACTGCTGAGTCGTGTAAAGACGGCGAGGTGACTTTCTGCTAAAGTTCCGTGTTGACAAAGTGAGGGAGGAGCGGAGCGGCGTCGGCGGCGTGCTGTACTTCCTCCTTCTCGCTGACAGTTGTGAGTGTGACAGGACGGGAGGACCGCCATGTAGTTGAAGGCAGAAGAATGAGCAGGACAGACGACTACGCGGTCCAACAGGAGAACGAGCTCGAGGCTCTTGCGTCTATCTTTGGAGATGATTTCCAGGATCTGCGGAACAACGACCCGTGGAAGGTAACGTCAGCTAGAGGTGTTGGCGGAATGCATGGCGTTTAGTGAGCTTTTTTTTGGGGGGGGGGAGTTGACACATAACCACTAAGAATGTAACTTGTAGTTATCCGAGGTGGTTCCGTTGGCTGTATTTTCAGGTTAAAAGGCCTCCAGAGGTGCACCTCTGTCTGCGGCCCAACGGGCTGAACAGTGGACAGGAATGCTACGTGACTGTGGACTTGCAGGTCAAATGCGCACCTACGTACCCAGACGCGTGAGTACTAACCCCTGAGCTTCACCATGTATTGACTTCGGCCATTACTGTCACTGCAAGGTACACGTAAAGTTAGTGAGGGACGTCTCTTTCACCAAGCTACTCCTGTAATGAGGATATTGTACTAATACCCTGTAAATAACTTACATGTATTGTTAAAACGTTAAACTTACACTCAACTCAACATTGTTCTCGGTAAATTCTTTAGTCATAAAATGAAATTCCTCAGAAAACAAAAAATCTATAAAATGTGGGATTATTATAACTTTGTGACACTGCTGGATTTTAAATTGCATTGTATTTGAAGACAATACTTCTGGCAATCTTTTCTTGTTTCTTAGTTTTTTCAACAATTCCTAATTGTTTTTCTATACGTATTTTTTCCCTTATTTCCCCTCCACATATATTCACAATATTGCACTGTTTCTACACAATGCAGGTAGTCATGTTATTGGACTCCACTGTGTGTTCTGGTTGCAACAAAGAAGAAAAAAAACAGCAGCTTTGAAGCATTAATGTGGCACAGCTGATGTCAGCAGCATTGTCAAGTTTATTTATAGTTTCACACGTGCAAGTTTTAACACAAGAAATAGAGCACCACCCAGCCTTAAAACCTAATTTAATCTTTTGCATGTGAAACAGAGTTGTCTTGTGACAAGTGCTCAAATCTAGTCTATAAATCCAACATCATGCAAAGCCCATGAAAAACTCAAAAAAAAGAAAAAGCCACTAACGGACAGAAGAATGTACTAAATGATGTACCTATGAGTGCTGGCTATTAAACCTAAATCATTTTTCTGGTACTGGCCAACTGTCGAGTGACAACAGCTGGCAGTGAATGATTCATAATCTTGTTTACTTTAGTTTTGAGCAGATAGTTCCAGATATAAATCAAAAGTTTAGACTATTTTATTCGGGCAAAGTTCTTGTACTGCAGCTCGGGTGTTTGCTGGATTAGCAGGTTTCAGGGCTCCTGGACAATAATGTTCTTTAATGACTATTAACTACCCAAAACAAGTTTATCTGCGTGAGCCCACATGATTGGTAAGAAATGAGAAACATGCTGCTTATTTCTCCACAGGCCAAACTGTGGCTTTTAACATTCCAGGACAACAGCCCCATGTGCCTGATGGTAACCCAGGCATAATCTGAACAAACATCCAATGTCATCTCAGTGTTTACCAGTGATCATTCACTCTTGGTGATTTATGTCTTGTGGCACCAACAGGCCTCCAGAGCTGGAGCTCAATAATGCCAAAGGTCTGTCGAATGAAAACCTCCAGAACCTTCAGAGTGCGCTCACTAAGCTGGCGACTGAGAGATGTGGGGAGGTGAGGATGCACAGACAGGCAGACATATGTATGAACACACAGGCTACGGTTGACCTACCTACCTACCTGTCCACCTAGGTGATGATTTACGAGCTAGCAGACTACATCCAGGGCTTCCTGAGCGAGCACAACAAGCCCCCGTCCAGCTCCTTCCACGAGGAGATGCTGAAGAACCTGCGGAGACAGGAGGAGAAACGAGCCCAGGAGGAGCAGCAGAAGATGGACAAGCAGCAGAAGCAGAAGGAGGAGATGGTGAGAAATCCCCAATCCTCTAAATTTCTCCACTGCGGGACTAATAAAGGATTATCTTATCTTTAGAGGGACAAACTCCTTTCATGGTGGATTACTGTTATCTCGGGGTTTGGTGCTCATGTTATTTCTAATTGATTCGTCCGGCCCACTCACAAAGGATCTTGGATTTCCTTCTGTGGGACAAAAAACGTTAATCTAATCTTATCTGTGGAATTGAAACTAAATCATTACCACTTATCCTCTAATAAGAAGCAGAGAACTCATTGTCTAATTAATAAAGTGTGTGTGTGTGTGTGTGTGTGTGTGTGTGTGTGTGTGTGTGTGTGTGTGTGTGTGTGTGTGTGTGTGTGTGTGTGTGTGTGTGTGTGTGTGTGTGTGTGTGTGTGTGTGTGTGTGTGTGTGTGTGTGTGTGTGTGTGTGTGTGTGTGTGTGTGTGTTGAATATGATACTTCTGCTATTGCTTTGAGTTTGGGAAATGATAGAGTACGTATTTATGTCCATCCATCCATTTTTCTCCGCTTATCCGGCGATGTATTTTTGTAAATACATATACAGAAAGATGAAAAATGATGTATCCTGTGGGTATTTTCTTAAATAACTGAACCCACAACATCTGGCAGAAGTTCCAGCAGAACAGGAAGTTGACCGTATTGTTTGTTTTTTGTAGGAAAAAGAGATCATGGCTGAAATCCAAAGAAGAGAGGAGGAGAAACGGGGGGAAAAAAGAAGAAAGGAAATCGCCAAACAGGTGTCTGCACTATTCCCGCTGATCTCCACAGAAAAGCAGTAAAACATGAATCGACTCATATTATAGCGCCTGCAGAAAGATCACATGAACAAAACGGGTGTTGTGATTGACCTTTTGTGGGATGTTTATATTCACAGGAGCGACTTGAGAGCACCTCCCCTCTAGGGAAGAGCCCACCCAGCTCCGGTGGAGCTCCTCCTGAACTGATCGAGGCCAAGAAAGCTGCGGCTAGCCGCCGACGGACTACCTCGAATACACGCCACAGGTACACGGCGAAACCAACTGCTTCTCCTCATGTTGAAGAAACATTGTAATGATGCTTAAAGTTGTGTCCGTATTCCCAGACGTGACACGGTTAATGAAGACAACCCTCGGTCACAAGAGCTCCTTCACTTCTACAGCAGCACTTTTGGAGAGCTTGTTGTCCACAGAGGGAAAAGCTTAGGTGAGAGCTGCAGCCGGTCTGGTGCAAACGTCTGCTTAGTCCACCCGGGTAGCCTGTTTGTACATTTACACCTGTGTTCATGACACTGACAGGTGAAAGCGAGAGGCTCCGGCGTAGCGTTTATTATGGATTTGAGGCAAACTCGGGAGACTTTGCTGTGATCTACGAGTGGTCCCTTCGCTGGAACAACAAGATGGGCAAGTTCTTCACCAGCCAGGAGAAAGGGAGGATTGAGAACTGCAAAAAGCAGGCAAGTAGAGAAAGAACCAGGTATTATCATTAAGAAATGAGTGGTTAAATAATGTATTTGACGGAGGATAACTTCTTCTGGAATGCTATACCTCCTGTGTAGATCCACGGGGCAGAAAATGAGTTCCACTCCCTCCTGCGGCTGGATCACCCGAACTTGGTGCGCTACATGGCGATGCGCTCCACTGAGAAGGAGGACTGCCTCGTGGTTAACCTGCTGGTGGAGCATGTGGCCGGCATCAGCTTGACCCAAAGCCTCGCCGCCCACACCCCGGTCCCCATGGATAAACTGTGCCACTACACGGCCCAGCTGCTGGCCGCTCTCGACTACCTTCACTCCAACTCCGTGGTGCACAAACAGCTGGGGGCCTCCAGCGTGCTGGTGGACTCCGAGGGCAACGTTCGCCTGACCGATTACAGCTTATCCAAGAGATTCGCCGACATGTGCAAAGAAGACATTTTTGAGCAAGCCCACGTGCGTTTCTCAGAGGACACGGCGATGCCGACGAAGACGGGCAAGAAAGGTGACGTGTGGAACTTGGGCCTGATGCTGCTGGCTCTGAGTCAGGGGAAAGAGATGCAGGAGTACCCAGTGACGGTGCCAGCCAGCCTGCCTGCTGACTTCCAGGATTTCCTCCACAAGTATGGATGGATACACCACCAGCTTCTTAAAGGAGAACACCAGGGATTCATTTTGTTTGACCATAAGTCCAAATGGAATCTGTCTACTTGCTTTGCTGGCTGTTTCATATGAAGTTCTTTTCGACATAGATTTCATTTAGATCACACAGACCTTTTCCTGATTTGCAATGTGTCTGCTTTGTAGCAGAGCACCCGCACAATGTGGATTCGCACCGTAGACTAGAGTGTTCCTGTTCTACAGTTGATCCGTTATGCTGTGCGTGTCTTTGTCACAGGTGTGTGTGCCTGAACGATGCTGAACGCTGGACGGCCCAGCAGCTTTTAGACCACTCCTTCCTCAAGCCTCCGTCGCCGAAAAACCTGCCACAGCCCCGGGATGCCAGCTCAGAAGGTGATATACCCGTCACAATGTGTAAATGAGGCGGACAAAATATTAGAAACACCTTTTTGAAGATTCGGTAAAATAAAAGCACAAATTCAACAAAATTATCCTAAAATTGAGTCAACAAACAAATCAATTCCAGATTTCTCCAGAACAACTGAACCGTATAATCATTTAGTCTATGAAATGTTAGAACATAGTGAAAAACGTGCATCGCAATAAGCACGGTGACGTCTTTAAATAGCAATGGACAGTTCAATTTACCAAGCAGCAAATACTCACATTTTAGAAGGTGGAAGCAAAGTAAATGTTTGTTTGATGAATTGTTGCCTACACATTTTCTGAGGATGAATTGAATTGACTTCAGCAATAGTGTTTATAGTAGGGTAATTGTATTACATTACTTTGTACTGGTGTTTCTGTTATTCTGTACAGTAAGTGTATACAGTGTAAAGAAGAGGGAGTTGATCCCACCCCCAAGTTTGTGATGTTATACTAAAAAAAACCTGTTTAGAAATTGATAAATGAGAAAGAATCCAATAGCGTGTCACATTTTTTTTTTTTTTTTGTCATCTCAGATCCTGCCGTGGATTTTCCATCATCCGTCATCCCACGGAGGCACCTCCTCAACGCTCCGTTCAGCTCCGGGATGGAGAGGCAGTTTTCTCGCTACTTCAATGAGTTTAAGGAACTCCAGCTTCTTGGAAAGGGAGCCTTTGGTGCTGTAATTAAGGTAGGCCCTTTTTTTTTTTTTTGACACACTAGCTTTAACAGGAGAGGATTTTTACACTGGCAACTTTGTTTCTTCCACTTTCCCTCTCCTGCATCTCCAGGTTCAGAATAACCTGGACGGCTGCTACTACGCTGTGAAGCGCATCCTGGTCAACCCGGCCAGTAAACAGTTCAGACGGATCAAAGGCGAGGTGACGCTGCTCTCGCGCCTCAATCATGAGAACATCGTCCGCTACTACAACGCGTGGATCGAGCGGCACGAGAATCCCTCGTTGGGGTTGCTGAGCAACTCCGACAGCTCCGAGGCTTGGAGCGCCGCCGACAAGCTGCCTCAGTGCAAAGAGCCTCTGCAGCGCATCAACGAGCTGGGCCTCGCCGACAACGCGGAGGACGCCGCGCCTCCTCTGGCCCTGTCCCACTCGGTGGAGTGGTCCACCACCATTGATAGGTCATCCAGCACCAAATGTAGCAGGCACCAGTCGAGTGATGAAGAGGATGACGACGACGACGAAGATGTGTTTGGTGCCTCTTTTTTGTAAGTGTTTTTTTTTGGCAGTAAATCCAGCAAGAATTCACCTCTTGATGCGTCACTATTGTCTTCTTTTTTAGGCCGTCGGATAGTGACTCGAGTAGTGACATCATCTTTGACAATGGCGACGGAAGCACAGACGAGATGTCACAGGTTTGATTATTTACACTTCATTATTCATTCAGCTGTTTGTGTATGCCGGCGTCGGGCACGGTGCGACTAACAGATGGAGTTTCTTCTCGCAGGTGGAGCCAAGCAAAACGCCGGTGACCGACACCACGGAGAGCACCGACTCGGATCGACCCCTTCTTATAGCGCATTACTTGTACATCCAAGTAAGCTTCACCTCCATGCGCCGTTCCTTTTTTTATTTGTCCACTAGAGGTCTCTGTCTCACATCTAATGTATGTTTTCTGTTCCCGACAGATGGAATACTGTGAAAAGAGCACTTTAAGGGACACAATAGATCACGGCCTGCACCAGGACCAGACTCGCTTGTGGAGACTCTTCAGGGAGATACTGGATGGCCTCGCTTACATCCACGAGCAGGTGTTTGATATTTGTGTGTTTATGCATCCCATAACTTCAACGATTACACTTAGAAATCCAAGCCATGTGTTTTTCATTCTTAAATACCTGTTGTTTTTAGGTATGGTTATAGCAAAAACATGAACAAAAGGAAGCCATGTTTTTAGTTACCCGTGACCGAGCAGATCTCTTCATCCATCCTCCTCTCTGTTAGGGCATGATTCACAGGGACTTGAAGCCTGTCAACATCTTCCTTGACTCGCAGGACCACGTGAAGATTGGGGACTTTGGCCTGGCTACAGACCATCCTGCTAATGTGGTACGCTTTACCCTAACGCTGTGCTCAGTGAACAGCTTCACCCTGCTGACGGGCTGCACTGACTGCTTGTAGTGTGGAGTTAATGGGAAGGATTTTGTGTGAAATATTGTCTCAGTGCTTAGCTTATTAATAGTTAACCAAATTCTAGCTTGTACATCTGGATAAAATGTGTAACTCTAGTGATGAAAATGTTGTCAGGCTGCAGGTAAATTTGAAGTGGAGGAGACCGGCCCAACAGTGATGCCCAAACCCGACCCAACAGGTGCAGAGAGTTTGATTCATTCATTCATTCAACATTCACACGGTGTGATTCTGTTTTGTCTGATATGCTCGTTCTTCCCTGACACGTTGTGCTACTTTTGCATCACCATTCTACAGGTAACATGACTGGCATGGTTGGTACGGCGCTCTACGTCAGTCCGGAGGTTCAGGGAAACACCAAAGCCACCTACAACCAAGTAAGATTCAGATTAAAATACACATTTAATTTAAAGTTCAGATGAAATGAAAAATGTACTTTTTTACCCTTTTTTAAGATCACATCTCCTTCCACGGTGCAACTATTTTACAATACATGCAAAACAAAATTTATATCAAAATCCAAGAATCTTTTCTCTTTTTAAAACAAAATATGACGTGTTACGTAAGATAGAACCAACCAAAAATATCATGACATCCATCCATCAGTCACTCTCTGTGTGTGTGTGTGTGTGTGTGTGTGTGTGTGTGTGTGTGTGTGTGTGTGTGTGTGTGTGTGTGTGTGTGTGTGTGTGTGTGTGTGTGTGTGTGTGTGTGTGTGTGTGTGTGTGTGTGTGTGTGTGTGTGTGTGTGTGTGTGTGTGTGTGTGTGTGTGTGTGTGTGTGTGTGTGTGTGTGTGTGTGTGTGGAGAGAGAGAGACACAGTCCTTACATTCTAAGCCCGCTCACTTGATATCCCTCTTGTAACCACTCAGATATTCCGTTTCACTGGGAATACTCACAGTACAGAAACTAAAAACACTCACTTCTGCTTCCCTGGGACTTTAACTGTATTTGCCTCCATGTGACTCGTTGTTGAGTGTCTGATAATCATCCAATCTCTCTGTCCTCAGAAAGTTGACCTGTTTAGCCTGGGCATCATCCTGTTTGAGATGTCCTACCGGCGCATGACCACGGGTGCCGAGCGCGCATCTGTGCTGAGCCAGCTACGTGTGGTGCGTCCATATTCCGGACTTGGAGCAATCCATGCAGGGAATTTAGGGTGCCTGAGTCCTTTTTGCTTACCTCCTCTCTTTTCACGCTGCAGGAGCCCATGGTCATCCCCGAGGACTTTACTGCGTATGAGCAAGGAGCACAGGTGAGGATGCTGCAGCACAACCTTTTGACAGGAATCTTTTTCCTCTGTGTTCTCAGTCTAATGATCTTTTTATCTCCTTCTTTGCATCTAGCAGAGGAAAGTGATAGAGTGGCTGTTGAACCACGACCCGGCCCTACGGCCCACCGCCCAGGAGCTGCTGAAGAGTGAACTGCTGCCCCCCTCACAGATGGAGGACTCAGAGCTGCACGAGGTGCTGCAGCACACCATGGCCAATATCAACGGCAAGGCCTACCGCAACATGGTTGGCCAGCTGTTCGCCCAGAACACCTCTCCGGTCATGGATTACACCTACGACATGGACATACACAAGGTATGGCTTCTGCTTTAGCTGTGTTTTATTTGTCTTACATGAGACCATATTGTACCAGTTCTGTGCTGGACTCAACATAAGACTTTGTGTTTGGTTAGATAAAGCATGTATGGTTTATAAGGAAGTAAAAACTTAGACCAGAGAGAAGGTTGTGTGTCTGACACTTCATGCACTCTGCAAGCTGTTCCCCTCTCTACCTGAAGATGTCACTGCGGACATATGAACGGCTGCACCGACACCTCAGTGCTCCTTCACTCATCTGGTCTGTATAACCGACCAGCAGAAGGTCTGGTAGTGCTTAATCGATGTCTCCTGATCCCTAACAGAGGCTGTTTGTTTGGTCTCCCTTCAGGTCAGCTTCAACGGTGCCAAATTGCAGCAGCATGTGTATGAAACAATCACCAGGATCTTCAAGAAGCATGGTGAGTACACTACGCTTGTTTGGTGAGGGTGCGTGTGAGTCTTTGTTGACTCTCCACTGCGAACCCCTTGCACTCCTGACCCGCTGCAGGCCCGTTTTTTTTCGGGGACCGCAACTTCTGCTCCAGTGTGTGGCAGCTGAACAATAAGTGCACTGTTGGGCAGCGCAGATTCTATGCAGGTGCTGGTGTTGTTTTTAGCGCACGCTGCTGACGATGTCCAGCTGAGCTTATTTATTTATGCTCTGTTTGTATCTGCTCTCGTGCATCGTCTCCTTCAGGGTGAAGGTTATGCTATCTCATGCAGATGTTGCAGTAATACGCGGTGTTTGTTTTCAGGTGCGGTGCGTCTCCAGACACCGCTGCTCCTCCCTAGAGACAGGAAGTTGTACGATGGCAGCGAGCTGGCCTGCTTCATGGACCACAGCGGAATGCTGGTTACACTGCCCTATGACCTTCGCGTGAGTCCAACATACGCACACACACACACAACACAAGCACAGGCGCGCGTGTCTGCACTTGCACGCGAACACCAATTATACACCAATTTGTATCAACACATGCAAACACACACAGAGTGTGAGGCTGCAATCAGCAGCCTCCTTGAGATCCTGCTACTTCAGGAAACCCTGAGGACTAAATGGTTGTTTCCACACTGTGATTGATTACAGCACTGACTTCACTGTCGTTGTGTGTGTGTGTGTGTGTGTGTGTGTGTGTGTGTGTGCGTGTGTGTGCACCCAATGTCTCAAATCTCTTTGTACTTTAGATGGCGTTTTCAAGATTCGTCGCTCGCAATAATATCACGCAGCTGAAGAGGTAAAGTTAAATGATCTAACACATTTGTATATCGATAGTCCTTTATTACAATGATAATAATTTGTTTGCTAAAATCTCTTTTCGAAATGGTCTTGCAAATTAGCATTTATATGTCACTAACTTATTGCTACTGTTTCTTATGTTAGGACACTATGTTAGTAGCTGTGCATAAATAACAAACCTTTTACTCAAAGGTTCGTTTACCTTTTTGTAGTCACGCTTCGGTGATATTTTTGTGATACGGGTGATAAACTGCACAGTGTCTAACAATATTATCTAACAACAATGAAGGATTATATATATATATATATATATATTTTTTTTTTTTTTTTGATATTATTCAGTGAATTCACCACCAAGTTAAACAGTTCACACATAGAAACTGACATTCATGTTGAGAATAAACACAACTGTCTCTGTGTTTCTTTTAATCTCAAGGTACAGCATCGAGCGCGTGTTCCGCGCCAGGAAGCTGGATCGTGCGCACCCGAGGGAGCTGCTGGAGTGTGCTTTTGACATCATCACACCCGTCACTAACAGCCTGCTCCCTGATGCCGAGACCATTTACACCATCTCTGAAATAGTCCAGGAGTTCCCCGTGCTCCAGGTTACACTAACGACCTGTATTTAAATGAGTTTGTGCTGCGCTGCCTCGTCTTGATTCACATTCAGAGCAGTTAGTTGATGGATCGGATGCATCATTGTTCTTTTATTTTCCTACGGACGCCATCGTCGCAACCTGTCCCGTTTTTTGTTTTTTCCCCTTTTCACTTCCCACTCACATTCCTAACGTACCAAAGTATGTGTAAGCCTGACAGATTTACACCATATTTATTATTTGCATAGTAAATCTGTTATGCACAGCTTTGTCCACTTCCTTCCCTGCCGCCCAGTACAATCCATTTCCTGTCCACACATCCCAGTGTTGCTTCGGTGTCCAGTCGCAGCTCTCCTTGCATGAACCCAGTCAACCCAGAGTCTGGCCTCTGGTTCATCCCTCATAGATCCTGTTTCTGATCCTCTCCACCACCCTGCTCTTTGCGTAAAAGCTTTTAAGAATACGTGAATCAGATAGAATGAGAGGGCAGCCGGACACAACAGTCATTACTCTCTGAGGTGCCCATTGTACAGTAGTGCTCTCGGTTTTGACTGTAATTGCAGCGGAGAGGGTTAAAGGTGTTTGTGTGTGCTTTTGTGACCGCAGGAAAGGAACTATAACATTTACCTGAACCACACCAGCTTGTTCAAGGCCATCCTGCTCCACAGCGGAGTCCCCGAGGACAAACTGAGCCAGGCCTCCACGATACTGTGTGACGCCATGGTCAGTGCAGTTCACACGTGCATCACAGATGTTACTCACATTGCGTGACTTGCCGATATGCTGGTATGAACATGTATAATGGTGTTCTTACTAAATATAGCAGTGGTAACATTCCTTTTCTGTATTTTCTCCAGAGCGAAAAGCTGACCAAAGGTGAGGTGGAGGCAAAGTTCTGCAACTTTTCACTGGCGACCAACAGCGTAAGTCCACCGGGTGCAGGAACCTCCTGTGAAAAATAATCAGCCCCGCTGCAGCAAACCTGTGCTCGCTCGTAAACCGCTCTCCTCTGTTGCGTCAAGTTGCAGACGCTGTTCAAGTACATAGAACAGAAGGGGAATCTGCAGGACCTGGCGCCACTGCTGACATCACTCACCAAACAGAAGACCGCCGTCACCCAGCTGGCCAAGCAGGGCCTCAAGGATCTGGAGGAGCTCACATTGCTGCTGCGCAGACTTGGAGTTAAACTGCAGGTGATTTGGATTCTGGGTAAATGGATGTTAAGAGAAGAGCCGCTGTGTATGTGTTCTCCTCTTTACACATGTATTCTCTCTATAGGTGGTGGTCAACTTAGGCTTAGTGTACAAGGTGCAGCATCACTCTGGGGTCATCTTCCAGTTCGTGGCTTTCATCAAGAAACGCAAGCGAATTGTGCCGGATATAGTGGCTGCTGGAGGACGCTATGACCACTTGGTATGTTTTCTGTCAAGTCATGACAAAAATCTGCACCTATTTATACCATAATCATCTATCTCACATATAGCTCTTCTGTCTATATTCCATTAATTCCACATGATGCAGTGTTGGTCATGCAGTCTACGTGATGCATTTCTAGGTTTTGTTCTCTGTGTTGCTAGATCCTGGAGTTTCGAGGGCCAGCTTCCACAGTGCCGGTGCCCTCTGCAGTCGGGGCCAGTGTGGCCCTGGACAAAGTCTGTGCTGCTATAGCCAACATGGAGGAGCCAGTGAGAGAGACACACTCGCGCGCACACACACGCACACACACACACTCGCACTGGGATCTGGCATTTCTAATTATTGTGATGAAGGAGCAGCAGTCAGCTACATATTTAATGATGCCCTATTACAGCAGTTGGCTGCCACACTTTTAGAAACACATTAATGACTATGATCACAGTGGCTCTTGATGCCATGGAGTTATTTTTGCAGGTGCATCATTTTCTATATTTTCTATCTTCAGAATGTGAAATGATGCGTGTGGGTCTCGAATAAAGAGAGTTGTATTTACTTCAGTTCACGGCATCATTCGGAGTTTACAGTTTTCTTACTTTTCTTTTACATCAGCCATCGGTGAGCTCCTGTGATGCGCTGGTGGTTCCAGTAGGACATTCTTCAATGTCCAGAGCCATCAAAGTTGTCCTGAAGCTGTGGAGCACCGCGAGCGGCGTCTCCGCAGACATCGCCTACGATGTCTCACAGGTGAGCGGCCGGCCTGAGAGACCTGCTTAAATAGTCTGAATGGTTTCAGGGTGGTGCATCATAGCAAGGCGATTTTGATTTAACAGTGCTCTGTGGAGTTCTATTGTAAACAAACAAAGTTATGTTTACATTCTGAGTTCTCCACCAAAAAATGTTTGCGTATCCTTGAAGTCTTACAAAAGTGTTGATTGCTTTTCCTGTCTCGTACATCATTTGCAGAGCGTCCAACGTGTTGAACGTTTTGAAGCACTGCATCAGTGTTTTCGTGCTAGCAGTTGACTCTTTCCTCTGCTGGTGCGTTGCTGCATTTCTTGGTGCAGTAACATGACAAAAAAAAATTAGAAATATTATTTGGTGCACAAGATGTTATAGTGGTTTTACAGTAGGTTCAATGAAATGTCTTTAGTTGTGATCTGGCAGTTGAAAAAGAACATGAAGTGTTGGACTTGGTCCACAATTGAACTTTTTAAACTATGAACTTGAACCTGCATTTATCAAATTCTTTTCAGATGTATGAAGTTCATCATGAGAGCCAAATATGCCACAAAGTCTTGTAATGTGCTCGTATGCTTTTATATGTATTCTTAAGAAATTCAATATATATCTTTTCTTTGTTGCCAAAAAATGGTGAAAGAATCACCGAAAATATAAAAGAATACGCGTTAGTGCTGCAAAAATGCAGTCACTTCAAACCTAGTCACGCAAAATCCATTAAGGCCCGAGCCTGAAGTCCTCTCAGCTAAAGGAAGCAGAGTCCACTTCACAGTAAGTCACTCCCTCACTGTTGTTTCCGGACCTGTGAAAGGAAGGAATCTGCATAGAGGACGTAGCCGTTACATGTAGTTCAAGCTTTTGTTTGTGTTCACACACTAACGAATGTATAACTGAGCCCTCGTGTTTGTTGTATGTCAAAACTCTACCACCTTTCTGACTTTGTAGCTCCCTGAATGGGAAGTAACCATTGTGTGAAATGGGTGAGTTCCCTCTTCTCCTGTAGTAACATCATCCCTCCTACAGAGGGCAACACCTGACTCCCGCTCTTGAGGGAAAATACCCCTCATCTGTCGGCAACAGACTTATCGTGACGGCATCAGAAATAGTAAACATCCCAGAGGGCCCCCTGGCCATATTAGCACAATACGACACGGAGTCACTGCTGCAATAATCGACCCCGTCATCTGTTAGACAAGCTTCCAATAAACTTGTATAATAAGCTCTTGTTAGGGGAGCAGTCAAACTGAGATCAGTCCCTTCAAAGTGAAGTTATTTATCTTATGGTCCAAAACTCCTGATGCCATGCCTCTGTCACATTCTTCATGTTTATGTGACAAACTGATCTCAGCCTTGTGTTTGCGTGTTGCTCTAAACGCCCTCCCTGGCGTAGTGCTCTGCCCACATATAAATACTTTTTTCCTCCTCTACTCTTTGTTACCTATTGTTTTACCGTTCCACTTCTGCAATGGACAAGTGTTTTGCCTTTAATGGTCTTCATTGTCTTTTGTACTGGCACAGGACATAAGTGATTGGCCACCTTCGTTTCCTCTTAGAAGTCCTGAGAAGCATTTAGGAAAGGTTGTGGCTTTGGCTGAAAAACAAGTGTCATTATGTCCAAATAGTCAACCGTGTTTGTGTATTTTTTTGATTATGTATGCAGGCAGTGCCTTGACCAGTGGCGAGTTGGGTGAGAACACCTTGTTCGGACCTCCCCCCCCCCCCCCCCCTCGCCAGACTTTTGTTAACACCTTTCACATGCTGGCCTCTTAACAGGCCTGAATCTGCAGCTTTAATTCATCCTCAGGAGACGGTTCCACTCTTTTAGCTTTTATTAGCCAAATATGGCAAACCTTTTCCACATGCTGTCAGCTTATGGCCCAGAGCTGCCCACCGGGCAATGGCTTACCTTTGACTTAATTTGTTCTGTCAATGAGAAAGTTGTAAGAAAAGAGGACGTTTTAGTGCTTACATGATGACGAGGCGAATTGACACATGCACACACACACACACACACACAGACACTCTTGTCGTACACAGAAGGGTTTGTTCTGCACCACCGTTAGCTCGGCAAGCGGAGCAGCCAGATGAAGCTCTTGGGCTTCAGTTGGTGGGAATTAATTGGGCTGACACAAACATGCATGCATACATACATACATACATACATACATACATACTGTCATGGTTGAATGCGTTACCTGATACACATTGGCTTTGCTTGTGACTCCCAGCACAGTGCACACTCACACTCTGGTTCCAAGCAAAACTCCAGTTAAACTGACTTTTTGAAGACATCAGTCCAGTGTCGTCGTCCCCCCCCGTCCCCGTCCCCAGAATGAGCTCTCGTTTTTAAAAAGATTTTCCAACCTAAACACCAAACTTGACTCGTTATTCTTTTAGTAATGAATGGAATGGCAATTTTCAGTAATTCAGCTCTTTGACTCTGCTTCAGTAAACCTCTCCCTCATCCCACACCACTGGCCCTCTGGCCGCATCTTCAAGCCCCAACAGTAAAACATGGGGAAAGGTTATCTTCAAGCCACTGCAACAAGATTTGTTTTCATGCACATTGCGCCCTTAAATCACCACTTTGTGTGTGTGTGTGTTAGTAATTCAGCCTTTTGTCATTTTGTCTTTAGTCTCAGGAGACGTTGATGGAGCACTGCAGGCTGGCCGGCATCAACTGCATGGTCCTGGTCTCTGACAAGGAGGGACTCTATGTGAAGGTAAACCAGCCCTATAGTGCAGCAAAACATTGTGCAGTATGATTGCACATTTTAAGAAGGTACCTTTTTTTTTTTTTTTTTTTTAACTTAAGAAAACAGCTTTTCTGCGAGTAGCATTGCAGATTACGATGCTGTTCAAGCTGTTTTGATAAGAGAGAATTATGGAATGGTTTTCTCCAGCAGCACATGGTAAAGTCTTCTTCTGTCTTCAGGTCAAATCATTTGAGAAGGACAGACAGTCAGAGAAACGGATTCTAGAGTCTGACTTGGTGGAACACATCATTCAGAAATGTCGGACCAAATTCACTGAGGAGAGAAGCATCAGGTAAAGACATTTTTGTTTTAATGTGCTGCTCAGATGTCTGCATGATGTAAGGGGGTTGTTCTTATGTAATGTTGTCCTTGTGCCCCTGCAGAGAGAACTCTGAAAGCATGTCTCAGAACCCTAAAGGATCACTGCTCAACACCACAGGTATGATTACCACGTACTCTTTACAGTCAGCCTCTAGTTACAGCTGGAACTGTATACTTGTGTTGTTAGTCTTTCTGCAACATGAAACAGTCACACCTCCCTCTGTTTGTATATTGTTGTGCTTTGACTCCATCAAAGGGCTGCGATGAAAGCGTTAAAGACTATTTAAATATTGTGATCAATGTGCAAAGTGTGACGGATCCTCGTGTTGCATTTCCACTTCTGGCATTTAACGGAGTTGTTACCTAGAGTGACGTATGATTTGGGCAATAGAAGTAGAAGTGTTACATTTCACACCAACTCCTGGCATGCACACAGGTAGCCAACAAACTGGTTCAATTAAATTGCTTAATTGTTGGAAATTATAAATGTAAAAAAAAGCCTTCTGATTGGATAAAATGTGGAAACGGTCCCTTTTCTGCCTCCAGGCTCTTCAGAACAGCATGGGAGCAGCAGCACCATGAACATCAATGTGAACATTATCAGCCCGGAAAAAGTTACCTCGAGTGTTAGACGACGCTATGACACTCAGGTTTGTGACGCACACACACACACACACACACGTTGGCATTCTGCTTTCCCTGCCACCAGTTCAGGTTTTTTTTTATTCCATTTTATGATCGGGTTTTGCCAGATATTAGAATGTGGTTATCAAACTTTAAGTAATAATCTTAAAGATTTACATTTTAATAAAAGACCGTTAAGTCACTATCTATCGCCAGATGTGGTAACACAATGGTGAGTTGATGAAAACACTTGCATTTGCAGTATTAAAAAACTGTGTGCCTGCGGCGCACAATTAGTGATGCGGTTTCCAACAACCACAGACTTGCTCTTCAACGTGTGTGTGTGTGTGTGTGTGTGTGTGTGTGTGTGTGTGTGTGTGTGTGTGTGTGTGTGTGTGTGTGTGTGTGTGTGTGTGTGTGTGTGTGTGTGTGTGTGTGTGTGTGTGTGTGTGTGTGTGTGTGTGTGTGTGTGTGTGTGTGTGTGTGTGTGTGTGTGTGTGTGGAGAGAAACTAGATCCAAAAACACACATGCAATTACCGCTTCTCGCCATTGGTGCTTTTGAAGATGATTACTATCCTGCCAGTTCATTTATTCAGGGAAACAACAATTATTGTCTGCCACTGTTTTTTATTTCTTCCTTCCTTACTTTGTTTCTCTCTCTCTTTCAGATCCAAACCAGATTACAAAATCTCGGTACCAATTTGCAGAACAAGAGCAATGACATTGAAGTTCTGGCAGTAAGTCATGTGTTTGGCTACCCCTTTCAGCTCTCCCACCTTATCTCTTGAATTCACGTGTGAAATCACAGAGCGGGGCTTTTGATAGCTAAAACCGCAAACATCACGGGGACAGCCCTTTTATAGTTATTTGCCTGGTGCTACAATCCCCTGCTGGAGGGTAAGAGGGCTGCGAATCCTTTACAGGCGCTACAGAACAATGAACACTAAACAGAAGGCAGTCACCGTGTCATTTTGGGGGATGTAAATGGCTGCCATATTGTGTTTATTTGTGGTTGCGTTGGAAGATTTATGGCCAGATATTCTCAAAGTAAATCATCCCGGAGTGTCTTATTCACCACGTCGCCGCATATTCCAAATACATTTGTCATCCCTGTTGGGGTCTGGATTGCATCAGCGATGCAACAGTAAATACAAGTTATTGAAACACAATCACCTTGATTTGGGTAAGCAGTCGCATTGGCCTGTGAGTCTTCGTCGTTGCATGTGAGCGGCCTGCTTGTCCATCAGTCAGACTGGAGCAGAACTCATTTTCTAATGATCAACCCAGGAGGCCATTAGGCTCTTCCCGTAAAAGGGACTCGGTGTGCTTTCAGGCCTGGTGAGAGCATTGTGAAAGTGGAATTATCAGTCATTTTCTGTAAGAGTGGACTGGATTATCTTGTTTTGACAGAATTCCACAAACGTTTGGACAGCGGGAGCAACGGTTGATATTTTTAGCTCGATTATGAATACGATTGTGCAATTGTTGCAACATGAGATGAGGCTCCATTGTGTTGTTGTGTAACTCTGCTTGTGTTGTATCCCACAGGTGGACCTGCAGAAGGAAACGCTGGTGAACTTCCTGTCTCTGGAGGTTGGTTCCTTACTGGCTTCATCGAGACCGTTGCAGAGTTAATAAAAGGCCACATCCTTAATGAGAGGTGGGAGGGAAGTGGAAAGAAAGACCAGTAGAGGTTAATATCCTAGACAGGAAGACGGAATCCCGTCTCCTTCCTTGCAGTACTGATGAGGAGTGAGGGAACACCCCAGCCCTTAGTTAACAAAAGGCATACTTTAGAGGTGTGACTAAAGGCTGCTCTCATAAAACCTCTGGTTCCTCGGAGCAGAGGTTAGATAAAAGACAAATTATACTGTGCTAAGAAACATGAAGAAAGCTGAACGCCACTGTTATATAAGCAAAAGCCACGACCATAAATGAATAGGCCACTTATACAGCTGGCCCCCTTCAGCATGTGTCAGAAAAAACACACGACGGTACACAGTGCGTATTGCCAGGCCTGCAGGAAAGGCCTGTTTTAATTACGGCAAATTACCCCGCGTCACATAAAGAGCCGAGGAATCTGTAAACCCACTGAAGCTTTGTGCCTTCACTGCACCACTACACTTGACATGCACAAATATACTCCAAGGCTGCAGATGAAAAACCCCCGTTTATTCCTCCAAGATGTCGTCTACTTTTCTGTTGGCATGAACCTGAAGAGACTGACGCCCTGTGAGGCGTCTCCAACTTTAAACGGAGTCAAACTGTTCTGAAATCTGCTTTGTTTGATGTCACTGGTCTCTGTATTGCATGTACCATGTTGTCACCTAGCTGTCACTCTTTCTTATGTCGTTGCATTAACCGCTGCTCTTTTTCTTTCTCTCCTTCCAGTTTGACAGCGAAGAGCAGTTCAACAACAGTGTGAAGACTTTGCTGAATCATCTCCCCAAGCAGCGCTACCTGAAGTCCATCTGCGAGGAGATCCACCATTTCAAGATTACGAAAAAGTGAGTTGGTTATTTTGCCATGTTTGTGTGTTCCTGTACTGTTGATAACTTGTGTCGTTATCCTCAAAGTAAAATCTAGCGATGTTTCCTGCCGGGCCTAGCTAGCTAGATCATTAATAGTCTAAAGAGTCTGGGAACACTGAAGTCGGTAGGATTCATTCTCTGGGGACCATGAATGTCTACAAAGGTTTGTGCCAATCCATCTAGTAGAGATAAGTGAGAATTATAGGGATAATATTAGGGATTGTACTCTGGGCATCATATATATCTGAACCACATTTCATTGCAATCTCATCTCACCAATAGTTCTTGAGACAAATGATGAAAAACCCAAAATGTTACCCTGCTGGTGGTTCTAGTGGCGAGGTTGGGAATCACGGCAATCCATCCAGTTGGTGTTGAGATGTTGGCAACAGGGTCAAAGTGGTGGTACTACCGACCGACCAACATACTTTGAATTATTTGAATAAGTTAACGACACTTATTACATTTGGTAATTAGAAACTGTTCCCTAAGAGAAGGGACAAGAATCGAATCGTTTGTAAAACACTGTCAAAGCTTTCAAATGTTTTCCTCCTCAAAAGAAGCAGCAAGAACTTGACACCGTTTAGACATTTTCCGAACAAACAGTTGCAGACGCATCGTCTCAGCGGGAGCCGTCGTGAAAGATGAGCCGGAGACCCCTCCCCCTTACCTCTCTGCTCACCCCGCTGGTTTCCATCCACTACTGACTCGTTACTTTTATTCAAATGAAACCTGAGGTAAACGGTAGGGTACATTAAAGACCACTTTAAAAAGGCAGACTTCCTTTTACGGGCAGCTGTCACTCCAAAGCTCCGACCAAGCCCACACACTCCAGGTGTAGCGGTGACAGACGGCGCTTCAAAGGGAGCGCTGATACGGATAACTACTGCCTTGCAGAACATCAAATCCTCCGCTGATCCCATTTCCTGAGGTGAAATCTGGAGAAGGCTTTGCCTTGTTTGGGCTTCTAACGTCTGTCTCCTAACACCCAAGTTGATTGACTCTGAGATTGCAGAACAGGGGCTGCGGGTTAACTTTGCTGTGGTTGTGGACGGAGCGGTTAATATTCCCAAGCTTCCCAGCAGAACGTTGTTTTTTCTTCAAAGCCCTGGCTAATTCCTCAGTGTTTGAGCTTGTAGTGTTGTGACGCTCGTGCGTGCCGTTATGGAGCAACCCTGTGAGGGATTCAGAGGATTTTCTCATTCAGCAATGAGATGGGAACAAACGACAACAAAGAAAAAAAATATATATATCAAAAGCTTCTCTTTCTGCTTTCCCGTCCGCCTCTCCAGAGCAGTTGGTTTTAATTTACTGTCTGGAAAAAGTGTCTTCTGATAAATGAGCATCACAGAGGCAACAATGGATATATTCAGCATGTGTTTGTTTAGTTGGTTTCATCGACGGTGGGGCACAGATGAGTAAGCTAAAGGGCTCATGCATTCACCTGGCTGCTGTAAGACCATAAACTAATCTAATCCCATAAACTAATCTAATCCCGAGGGCTTCTAAGTCTCTGAGCTTTCTCCTTTCAGCCAAAAGGTACCGTGAGCAGCACCTGTATGTGCGACCTGTATCTCCAATGCTGTTTCAACAAGTCTTCAGCCAGGCTAGCAGCTCTTCAGGCTGTATGTAGGCACAGTGGTGCTTTGAGCCAACATGCTCGCAATGACATCAATGTCCCCTCAACATGAATTAGATGCCGCTAGCGTGGCTAAAATCTGTTTATTCAAAATGATAATGGCAATACACTTTGTGTCATTTTGTTTTTTGTAATATGTGATGACGAGAATTACGACCTCTCTATCTAGAAAAATCCAAGATCTTGAAAACCCTCCCGGCTGAATTCCATTGTCCTGATATTTTTAATGTTGTTGCACATTGTTTTAATCTTGTAACAGACGGATGTTGTCCTCTTGCAGGGTGGCTGTGGTGGTCTTGTACAGCTACAAGGACGACTACTACAAGGTCCTTCTCTGAAAACCCAGAGGTAGCACTGGCCCACTGGCTCAGTGCTCTCCCAGAGACTATTTTCATCCTTGGACCTGCAGAAACAGCTTGAAGTCTGACGGACTCATCGCTTTTCTTTTTGGAAAACGACAGACCCAAAGACGCCATGTTTACCGTGTTGAATGGTAATTCCCCATATTTCACCCCAAAGCCCTCCAATGCTTTGGGGTCTTTTTCCAGACCAGCGCTGACTAGACGACTACCTGACTTTATTGCCTTAATAGAACTATTGGAAGGTGAAAAAGAAAATGTGTTTTTTTTTTTTTACTGAAGATCATGTGTCACAAAGGCAAACATTTTACATTTGTTATTAGCAATGTGATGGATAGTTGTAATAAATGACCTTTTCCCACATGGAGCTGTGATTTTGTGTCCGTTTTAGTCGTACACGGGAGTATCACGCCGCCATTTGCAGCCCAATGATTAACGATCTGCTTCTTGAGTATTATCTCGTAAGCTAATGCTTGTCCTCATTCTAACTCATACTTATAAATGGTGGTATTGTTCAGTGGAGACAGAAGTTGTGAAAATATCTCAAATCAAATATCACGACCGTTGCGTAGTCTGAAGGCGTATTGTCGTATTCAAGGCTTGAGAAACTGACCTAAATGTTTACTTAATTGATCCTTCCGGAGGAGCTTCCTCACCTTGACGTTTATGAGCGAGCTTTGACGGACAAGTCAAAACAACAGCACAGTCTGCACTGAGGATTATCCAGGTCTTCTTCTGTGTTTTATTAGCCCGTTGGATAGATGAGGTGTCCTTGCTCTTCGCGTGCGCTCAACTCTTAAAGGGCCTCCCTGAGAAACAACCTTCCACCACTAAACACATCTGCAAGTGCTACTGACATAGGAGAACAAGGGGAAACGATTAGATTTAAAACAACTAAGAGAACTTAGATAAAGTCCCATTTGGGGCACAACTTCAGACCAGATGTGCATGAACCTGCAGTTGTACGAGTGAAGTCAAAACACACTAACGGATACCATCTTGAATGACATCACTGCACTTGGGGGAATTTCTCCTAGAAGCCGGTTTAAGTATCATCGATGCGGGCCGCTTTGGTTCAAACATTTATTTTTCAAAATAAGTGTAAATGTTACAGTTCATCATCTAGGAAACATATTTACAGGTTTTGCAACAATACATAATAAATAAGGTTGTATAGGATATAGCAGATAGAAATGGTAAATAGTCTACAATGTACAGCAGCTTTGGCTAGCAAAAGTTCATTTTTCAAAAAAGAAACTCAAACTATAGTTTAGTATTAATAAATAAAGCTATGTGAAAAAATAAATAAGGTACTCTTCTGTCCTAATTTAAACTACTTTTTTTTTAACTTTTTTTTTTTTTTTACAGATAGAAGGAAAAAAAAGAATTGCGTAAGCTTTGACAGTCGCCTCTTCATTTTAAAGCACATGGTCATGATTCAAACAGACACAAATCTACTGAGTTACTGAAACACTTCAATATAAATTGGTCTCCAACCAATTTTGGCAACGGGAAATGTCTTTGTATTGAGAAAATTGGCAATGGATTGAGAACTCTGATCCAAAACCTTTTTCCGATGAAACCCCAGTTTGTTTCGTAACGCTCCTCAGATTCCCTCCTTCCCTGTACTCATCAGATCGGTGCGGAGCCTTTAGCTGCAACAGCGTGTTCACTTGAGTGGTTTAACATCTCCGTGGGCTTAATATGCCTATCAAATCCCTGATTAGGGACTTTATCCCCACAAGAATCCTGCAGGGAGCTCTCTATAAAAAAACAAAAAAAAACACACTGGCTCCAAAGAAAAGTGCTACGTCTCTTTAAAATGCTCTGTAACGTGTATCAGTGTGTACAGTTACTAGCGAGCTCCCCATACACTCTTCCACGGCACATAATTCATGTTTATGTGAAGGGTTGATGAGAACTATCAGTCACGCTGGACAACAATATCTATGCATCTTAATATTGGGTGAATATATTACTGCTTTTAGATTCCTTGATAGGGGCGAACACAGATATTGAATAACAAGATATGCATTAAGGCTATAGAATTAAGGCTTTAAAATGAATCAGTATTAACTATCTCTAACATTCAGTGTGAACAGTAGCTCCACACACAGCTGTGCATGAAGTTATGAAGGGAGGCATGGTATCGCATTCCTCATGGGCCCAGATGAAGCATCTGGCACCACTCTGCAGTAAATAAAATGGATGAACATCACTCCACTTAAACTCTGTGCTTTTTTTGTAATGAAGTACGACTGAGTCCTTCTGGAAGAGCCGAGGTCGGATGAGGCTGAGGGGAAAGATGAAGCCAATTGGCTACTGTATTTTAGTTTAGTAAATGGAATGACTCGGCTCATTTGAAGGTAGAAACGAGGCTATTATTTGGGAAGCGTGTCCTTCCTGAATATTGATCGTGGGAATGTTTAGACTTGGTAATTTCACAATGTTTCAATCTGACCCCGCGGAGACACCCATTATAAAAACGAGAGGTGGCCAAGAACAACACTACAACTAGTACAAATACCTTGGAAATATACAAAAACTAAGACAGAAACCACACATTCTTAAGAGGAGGTTGGATCTGGGGGTCTGTATAAAGCCTGTTGACTTGATTTGGCTGCTGAACCCAATTTGATCCAACTGGATTTTCAGTTCCTTTGGCCTCCCTGCTAATGAAAATGATTACATCCACGAAGCACTGCTGAACTCAGGGGGAGGGCAGCATCCTCTACGCCCCCTTTTAACTACGGCCCAAACCCCTGTCCTAAAGCTTTTTATGCTCCTCTTATTGCCTCAAAGTTCCAGTTTCAAAGGAGGCTATGACAAGCAATAATATTACAATGTTCACAGTCAAATTCTGATTCATACAGAGGAGCCTCTTTGGCTGCCTCCCTCTCTGTTTTAAAGCAGAGCAACGGAGTGGCTGTGTCCTTTATATGTCCACCCGTCCGTACACCTCCCATCGTCTCGCTCCACCAAAAAGAAAGAATATGGACATGTATTAAAAGAAACGGAAGTCACATGCTTTGTGTCTTGCAGAGCATCCTCAGGTTCACACAGACAAGAAGGGTGGGAACAAGGCAGCGACGTCCAAGGTGTGTGTGTGTGTGTGTGTGTGCACCAGTCACCATGGATACAGCAGTAAGAGAGAGTGGGAGGTGGCGGACAGCTCTGATCTGCAGAGTTTGAGCTGCGTTTTTTTCTTTCTTTAGCGCGCCGTCCAGTTGTTGCCCATGCTCAGCTTGGCCCTGGGGATGGTCATCTTGTCCGCACACGAGGAGCTCATTCCTGGAGAGAAATGGATGATGCCGCACTCGTTCTTCACATTCTGAAATTTGTTCTCCTTGGAGGGCTCCATGTAGACCACTGAGTTCTTGTTGACGTGCTTCTTTAGGATCACCGTCTAAGCGGGAACAGGAGAAAGAGCACAATACCTTGTTGTTAGACTGACGCCGTAATTCAAGTCTCCATAGCTGGTTGGTGACGAAAGCTTACGAATTAATGTCAGCTCGCGCGAGATGGCTTCTGATCATTTTCTGACACCACAACCGCATGTCATGGTAGAGTTGACAACTCCCTGTGGTCCATCCACAGGTTTACACTGTCCACGTTATTTATATGAGGGAGTCTGTCTAATGTATCCTAGTTTCAAGCCTTCAGAACCAACAAACAGATTCATGTAATTTATGGAGTAACTTCTCACCTTCTTTGGTGCACTGTAGCAGGACATCTGCACCCACTTCTTTTTCTTGTTGATGAGTAACGCCACAGCGATGAAGATGATGATGGCCAGGAGGAGACCTGCCAGGATCCAGGCGGCTGATTGGTAGATGACGGCCATCTCCGTTTGGCTGGGGTAATTCTCACCCAAACCTCGCTCATCTGTGGGACACAGACAACACTGATATCAGATATCAGTCCCCCCCCAGAGAGCTTTTTCACTATGGTGCCCATCCCATTTAGCAGATCTGAACGGAAAACAGTTTATTCCTAGTGTTTGTCCATTAATCATTGTTTTAGTTCAGCATGAGTTAGGCTAACTTTCAGCTCTCCCAAACACTCTTTATAAGTATAAAACATATGCATATTCAATGAGCAGGTACCTGTATCAGCAGTGATGGGCGGTACAGTGACAGTGGTGATCCACACCGCACTCTTCACTGTAATGGCAGCTGTTGTCTTGGGGGCGTTGGTAGACACCGTCACTGGCGTTGTAATTTCTGTTCAAACAGGGGTAAGATCTGTTACCAATATCGCTGGTGTGATGCAAAACATTCCAGACATCAACCTGCCAACCGTGAGTTAGTGTATGAAACCCCGTGTCTCTGTTTGTTCACAGGCACCGTCCCCTTAACTTCAACTGTACAGATTTGTAAAGGCAATTACGTCAAAAGCTCTGTTGTCCACGGGGCAAACAACAAAAACAAAGGCCCGAAAACGGCAACATATCGGGGTGAACAATGGGAACCTATGCTGAGGGTTTTCCTCTATAGGAAAAGCGGACATGGAGCTTTGCCTTCCTGTGCCGCCGCAGAGAGAGCGTCGCGGGCCGCCTCACCCGGGGACAGGAAACACGTGTGAATGTGCGGATGCTCGAGGAATGTTTTTGCTCCGAGCGGACCGTGTGTGTATGTCGCATGGAATGTTGTTGCGAATGACGGGTGTTTGCCCATGTAGCGCCAGAGTGGCTGCGTCTAACGAGCAAACGCGTACACATTCAGTCTGGAAGCTGGCATTCCCTCAGTTACGCCCTCTTTTTGACATGTAGCGTTATGAACTATAACTTTCCCAACAACAGGCTGTGCCTTGTTCCAGTGGTACCACTTGTTATAAAAAAGGGATGGCAGTTTTGCACAACTTTGACTGTTCTTGTTCTCAAGTTTGTGGAAGTGTTACATAAACTACATATAAACTCAAAGTTTATTTTGAATGTAATACAAAAAAATACACAAAGTGGCATCTTTGACACAAATACTTATAAAGGCCTCTTTCTCTTTAAGGAGGCGCACCTACATACTCACCGAGACAGTGTGGGCAGCACTGGCCCTTGCGTAAGACGGGCACCCTGCAGTTGGCAGCCAGACAGCGCTGAGAGAAACACTGAATGGTGCCGTTGTTGCAGGTGCAGCTGGTGCAGGCGTTGGCCTTCCAGGAGTCCCCAGACAGCAGCACGTCTCCATCGCTGGTTATGCAGTACTCCTGCTGGCTGTTGTTCACTGGCAGCAAGGGGCTCAGCGTCTCCTCTGTGGTTGCACACAGGCATGAAACGGGTTAATAATGAAACACACACAAAGGTTAAGGTAAGACACGGGGCTGTGTGTGCTACGTCGTGTTGCAGTCTATTTCCTCCACTTAATAGGAGTTGGCAATGTAAGCTTATAGCCTAAGTTTAGCTTTTAGAGAATTGCCATTTTCAAAGAAAACCCCTCATTTTGTCTGAGTTATACATATCTGCTTCTTTAGTGGCCTGCTTCAGCATGACTCCTGCATTTATCCCAGCTGTAAAACATCTCAATCCACTAAAGTTATTGGGGGTTACGTTCGAGATAAGATGCTTTACTGTATGTTAAACACAGACACAAGTCCCTCCATATGCCAGAAGTCACTTTAGTCGAAGGCCTTATCTCTCCCTCTCGTCAGACCCCTCGCGGGCCTGAGATCTATGACTTTAGATAGCGTGTACACACTGCACTACCCTACTGTATACATGCATCACAGCGCCTGTCAGTGAGATATGTATTATTCCCACATTCCTGGTGACCGGGCCCATGCATATATCAAAGGCTAGCCTCTGACAATCTGCTTTTGTGAAGGGAGATGCAGGGAGATAAGGCGGGCCCGGCATTCTCAAGGAGCAGCTCTCAGGCGCAGTCATGCGTTGCTGATTTTTGGGCCTCTTGCTCGGGAGTACTTGGGATATGTTGATTCTAAATGTATGAGAAGAGGCTTGAGAGTTTGGGTACAGTCGTAAATAAAACATGTGTGTGGTTTTGCCTTCGCCGAGACGTTTGTGTCAAAGTTTATTCCCATAACCGGAGGAATAGGAGAGATTCAGTGATATCAGTTACATTCTCGTCCTTCCAGCTATGAGAGAGTTGGGTGAACCTCCGCTGTGGACCACTGGGTGAAAGTCGTCCACGTGTGCTGCAGCCTGCCTGGAGGAGCACTATGTAAATCCAACCGGTCTTGGCTGGTTTCTTTATGAGACCGTGTGCCTGACATTAAACTGCTCGACAGAGTGCAACATGCAAGACCTTCCAAAACCACATGCTGATAGCACATCCAAAACAGATTTATACTTCCCCACCCACTACCCTTGTAACTTGTGACGCCCACTGAGTTTTTATCTGAAATTACCACTGCTCTTCCTGTAGCCTTTTCTCTTTCTGTTACCTGGGCATACGTGACAACAGGTGTCCTTGTTCCTGATCGGTGTCTGGCAGAGAGCCGGGGGACACACTTCGGTGTCGCACAGGACACGTCCCTTCCTGCAGGTGCACCGTGTGCACTCGTCCAGGTTCCAGGTTTCTCCCTCCACATAGAATTCCCCCCCAGGTGCTCTGCACACCACCTTGTCCATCCCCTCTAGCTGACCGCTGCCTGACTCATCTACAGTAGAAAGAGGAGGGAGGAAAAGAAAGGAAACAGTCATGTGTGTGCCATTTCAAATTCAGTCTAGTCCGGACCAAACAAAAATTCATTCATAGCAATAACTCCTACACGATGAAGTACAATCTCGAGAGAGTAAACGGAGTCATAGGTTATTAGAATAAAGATGCATGGGACACCACTAGCCATTAAAAAGAAGCCTCGGGCAGTTTTTGGGTGGTGTCCAAGTTGTGTTTTTGACACTGGTTTAGTTAAAAACATCTTTCTGTCCAGCAGAGTAGCAGACATCTGCAAAGAGTTTGCCTGTTTGTCCCCTGACTGCAAAGTGTGTGTAGCTCCTGAAAGTTGTAGACATTCTTTCACTCCTAAATATTTGAACAGCCAACTGAGTCACTCCTCCATAAATATCCCGAATGAGTTGGAGGGTTGTGGATAAAAAAAAAAAATAAAAAAAAAAAGTGTGGGTGTGGATCAGTGTGCCTTCCCTTTTTAGAGAAACAGACAGAGACTGTATGTCAGAGAGTTTAAGTAGCCTGCAAGTCTAAGGCCTAAAAGCTAGCTAATGATCCAAAGCTCTCTGTTGAGTGAGCTGATAGAGGACTGTATACTTTGTGTTGCCAGATATGTGTGTGTGCGCGTGTGTGTGCGTGTGTGTGTGCACGTGCAAACAGACATGTGTATTAATTACAACTAATTTCTAACAAGTAATTGAGTGTCAAAGGGGAAGGGGACTCTGAGAGAGCAGACCTCCCTCAAGGCCAAGCACTATCTCGCAATGTTAACGAAAGTGAAAAGTAATCTGTGTATCCTGTGATTCAGAATCAGAATGTGTGGGTTCTTGCTTGGGAATCTGGCAAAATTGCGACAGTACAATTTAGACAAACAGAAAAACAAACCAAACCGCTATCATAACCTCCTTGGTGGAGATAAAAAATGGTTAAAATATTGTATGTCGACACATGGAACGGTGACCTTGATGTTGAGGGCTTTATGAGAATGAAAACAAATGCACATGAAACAGTGAATCTGAACTTCCACCAGTGGTAGAACGTGCCTTTTCCAAATGAAGGATCAAACAGGCTGGTTAAAACTTTTGTAGTTTTGGCCATCATTTTTATTGAGGGTTTGTTTAAAGCCGTCTCACTGTGTTATGTTTTATTCTTCTGAGCGATGACATTTCCAGATCACGAGAATTAACTCGATGACTACAATTGTTTTAGCTTTTTACCAACAGGAATAATGCCCCAAACTAAAATAAGAACCAGACATTGTCTTCAAACTGGATGTAATTTAAAACTGGCAAAAAACGTTTTAAAACGGGATCTAAAATAAAGTCACATTTGAGTTGCAGAGACTTACCCTCACAGGTAGGACAACACTGGTCAGGCCTCACAACTGGATGAGAACAGCTGGGCACGGGGCAGGATATGAGCACGCACATCTCCCGTCCGGAGTGGCAGTAGCAGTCGCGACAACCGTCGTGCCAGCCGTCGCCTTCCTCGTATCGGTGCCCGTTGGAGGTGAGGCAGTAGCGGGGAATCGGGGCAGGGGCAGTGGTGCTTGGGACGTGGCCACTTTCTAAAGACAGAAACAAGAAAGGTTCAGACATTACTGGGGTGGCTGAGGAACGTGAAACAGCTGTGCGACACTTCAACAAAACAACATAGCCTGCTATGGCAAGGTATCCTATAAATGCACTGTGGAATTTCATTAAGTACATTTATGATTTACAGTCAAATGTGCCAGTATTATTGTATTATGTCCAATTTCATTAGAGGCTAAATTGAGAGCTAAGTGGTTGTGGTTCCATATACCAGAACAAGCCCGAGTCTGGAATATTTCATCTTCCTTTATTGCCTATTTATGTCTCAATAATCCATTTTCAATCCAGCCACAAATAAAGCTTGAACAATTTTTGTCAACTGACAAACAAAAACTAATAGGTTGTAGCTGAGGTAATTGAGCTAATCAAGGGGCCCGGCAACTGGCAACAACATGTGTTGAACTCAGCACGGCTCTCAACGTTTGTAGGACTCCACTGGGTTTTGGAACAAACACAGTGAACTAAATAGTGTTGCAGAGTCCAGGCAGATGTTTCTCGTCTCTTCTATTTATATCTTTATAAAACACACACGACAAAAAAAATTGCTTCCAGAAAAAGTTTCTTTTCCTTAAATATTTCAACAGTCCACGGATAGAGACTGGTACGAGAGTTTCAAAATCAGGTAAGCAGCAGTTTATAGGCGTTGGTCTGTGTGGCGTCCCTCTATTTGTGGAGATGAGGTGCCAGCTGCACTGTTCAACTCACCATAGGGAAAACCTCAGGTATATTTGAAGCTGAAATATTTATAATACAGCTAAACTGGCAAAATAAACACATCTCTTAAAATGTGGCGCAGCATAAATATGGCATCTGCAAACTTGCTTTAAACTGGGAAAGGGATCTAATTAGAGTTGCACACACAGTACCTGGCTGAAGCTAAACACCAACAAGAATCAAAACAAGCACACATAAAAGTCTCCTCAGAAGAGCACCAGAAGGTCACAGGAAATCAAAGCTGCAGCTTAGAGGCAGGAATTCAACGTGCTAACAGAGCTCTCCTATCTCAGTCCATCGTAACGCCCCGTACGAACTGTAGTTATGTATCAGAATATATATATAACTCTTAAGATGTAGCTATGTAGCTATGATCAATTGAAAGTAGATGTGATGTATTGGTATATATCGGAAGTCTCCCTTTTTTATATTGAGATTTGTTATGTTTGATTGAAAACTTTGGCCTGAGACTGGTGACCAACGGAAGGTCAATATTTCCAAACCGGCACGGTTCGTCCTCTGAGGATCATGAATATCCACAGTAAGCTAAATTGTCAGGAATAATCAATCCCAATATCTTGTGATAGCATCAGCAATCATCCCCAAACCATTCTCACATTATTGCTATTGCGGTTTTATCCGGTTAGAACTATTCAATCAGTTACCTTTACACATGCAGATGGAGCAGCCCTTCCTGTTCTGTCTATAGCCGTCGTTGCAGTGCTTGTCACAGGTGAAGGGAGGACACTTGATACAGCGACACATCTCACAGCCATGCTTGTTCCTCCTGTAGGGCAAAGAAATGATGAAGCACACACGTAAAAAAAAACGAAATTACTTGAAGCACGTGACAGGAAGTAAAAGAAAAAGACACTCCTGTGCAGCTCGAATAGTTTAAAACTGGCTTTCCCATTGAGGATATCTCCGAGATGAACAGAGGCCCGGGGAGCATCGTGGTGTTGTAATTGAGGGAAACCCAGATGCTCAAGTCTGGTATAATCAACATCTGGACCTGCTTTCCCCTCTCTATATTAGCCGCCTTTGAAGAAGGCCTAATAAAAGGCCAACACGTGACATCCCTGTGGTTTGCACATCATACCAACCCAACGACTTTGGAAGGAGCAATCTAAAGCCAATTCAGATGCTTTCAATTCACTCTGTTGCCATCCTTATTGCTCCAAGAGCCTTTGGCGGACGTACAAGAGCCACTAAGAACAGCGGTGAGACAAGAGCTAATGGGGGCGTGTTGATGGGGGAGTACAGAAAGGGACAGTAAGAGAGGGAGAGATAGGGCCTTCTGGTGGTCAGGCATGAGCTGTTGTCTTGTTGTCTTTAACTAAACTGAGCAGAAAGGAAACTTGAGTCAAGTTGTCAGAGCAAAGCAACAAGGGATATCCTCACATAGGAGCATTGTGTATAAAAGATGTGATGAGCTGCGGGGTTGATACTAGTGGAAAAACCCAGATGAAAGAATGACCTGTATGTAGACGTCTCTCGTCCTGGGAACCTTCTCCATCCCTCCCTGTCTCATTCAGCCTCCCTCCCTCGCGGTAAGTGATGATACCCATTATTATGAAGCCATGGCCTCACTAGGGCTAGGTAATGACTCTATTAATCTTAATCTGCCAGGGCAGCATAAATAAAAGAAGCCCTCGAAACCCACGGACGGTGCTGTGTCCCACAAAGAGGACAGAGCATCTCAGGCTCAGCACACAGTGGACCCTATCTATGCTGAAACAGCAATAACAGCTATTGAAACAACATTGTGAGGGCTCGGCCAGTGCCTCACTGTACAAATACAGAGACAGAGAGTGCTGCGACCTTAGAGCAAGGCTTTGTTTAAAGATGGTGTGTGGAATGCCAAGCAGCGCTTTGGGCTCCAGAGGGATGGAGGGGCCCCGGGGCCCTGGCACTGCTGGCTCGGCACAATTTCCAGTGTGCAGCAACTGTGTTGACCAGAAGAATGCCATTCACGACCCGAGAGGTCACAGGGATGATTTTTTTGAGCTATGATGGACGGAAAACACAACTTCAGCCGTAGAAACTGCACTGAGAGTGTTCTTCACCTGGACTGTTAACACCAGAGAGCAGTGCTCAGTACATGGTTACACAGAGTGTACACGCATCCTGTTTTGGAGGCCTGCAACTTGAATATGTTGAATATGTACATTACAGTACACACAGGATGTCATCAATATAAACACAGAGAGCCTTTGCGCCTTTGGTTTCCTTGTGGTGGCTGCATGCAGAGGTCCTGTGTGAGAAGACAGATCTGCATTGTAAGGCTGGCAAGCTCTTAGAGGATTTCAGACTTCTGAGGCTAGACCAAAACAGCTGCTTATGAAGGATAAAGCCACTACTTCCTGCTCTTCTTTTCCCCACAGGGCCCTCCTCATCCTCTCTTCTGTCCCCTCCTCTGGTATCCCACACAGGCATGTCGGGCCCATCTCGAGCTTTGGCTCCGCAGAGCAGGGCTGAGGTACCCGAAAGAATCACAACTGCATACGTTTCATGAAGGCCGCTTTTGTCCTGATGCGTTTTTTGATCGTTGTTTTGACACGGCGCGGTGATTTATGAAATGAGAGTGGAGCCTGGAGACCGAGCGTGCCGGTAGAGAGCACTTCCAGATGTTTGATTGGGTAAAATGGGATTAGGAGGAGATGCGTTGCAAGGGGCTGAGAGGCTGGTGAGGACCTCACAGTGAATTACTCACACACAAACATGCACACAGATTTAGAGACCTGGGCTTTGCCACCAAGGTAGGCCCTTTGATCTTGGATGCCAAACTGTTGCTGCAATAGCCTGTTCCACTTCCTTTAGACCAGGACCAAACAGGCGCGGACCTCTGGCCATCACTTGATAATATAAGTATTAAACTTGTAATCCAACCATACCAATTTGAATACAGGAGGTTAATGGTATAGCCAAAAACAGATTTTAAGGTGCAACCATTTTCCCTTGCATTGTACACTATGAAACTGATCGCATCTCACCAACATAACAGAATTTCCAAACATCACTATCCGCTTAGATTTTTCTGTTTTATGAGAATGTTAAACCAAAGTGTATATTTCCTGATCAATTTGCATGTTATTATACCTTGGCATGGTTACAGAAAAATACTGCATCCATCTTAATAAATGACTGATTCAATGCACCACACCCAGCCAGCTCGCTACATGACAAACCCCCGATGTTCGTGACCTACAGTAGGGCCACGCTCTGGGCACGCTGGGTCTGGCTAACATGCTAAATGCTAATGTGCTCGTGCGGATCCTCCAGCAGTGACTTCTGTGTTCACTGAGGAACATTTACCTTCAGTGAGGTGTGTGAGGACCTTCTGCTGTTTGAGACTGTTAATCTCTGATGTGATGATGGAGTCTCATTCATCTCACAACGTTTTGAATCTGAGGAGCGCACTGGGACCAGAGAGGCCGATTGGACTGCTTCTATTACGCGTTGAGAATGAACGAGTGGAGAAGTTGAACCTGGAGCAGCAGACTGTGGAGGACTTCGCGGTGCCGTTCAGACAGGTGAGTACCACACTACACTGCTAAACTCTCCTGATGAAAACGTCAACAACCACTTCGTTCATAGTAAAATGCTAAAAAAACGGTGCAGTCTCTCATTTGCTGAAATATATGTTGTATCAAAAGTAATCTATTTAAAGTAACAATACTTGACATGAGTACAATATATTCGTGCTCTTTCCACATCTGCGGATGCCTTTGAACATGTTGAAAACACGGATGAGAGATGGTGGGAGAAATGAGAAAGCCACAGGGTGACAGGGCGTACTTACACATATCCATAGGGGCAGGTCTTAGTGCAGGTCAAGGGGCGGCACTTGGACACGGGAATGCTGCATTCACACACCTCACAGCCGAAATCATCCGTCTTGTATCCCACTGGGCATTGGAGGGAACAGTATTTTCCCAGGTCAGGGCAGGAGTCATCTGAAAGAGTTGAGGGAGAGGTCATCTGACCAGGGGCACAACAATCCATCAAAGGCAAAGGCACGAGTGTCTATGGGGCTCCTCACAGGAACATTCTTGTGACTGAGAACCATATAAAGACTGTAGCCAATGTATGCAAATAAACTGTCATGAATATGCACATGTCTTTGTTGCTGTCTAAACCAAGTAGGTTGGCAAATTGTGTCGATATCAGCATGAGCCAACGGGTAAATGCAGCGCTGTATGTCCACCATTATAATACAAGAAGCAGCGTGTCAGAAGAGATGTATGATCTTCATGCTACTGCAAGTCAGTCCCTGGAACTTTAAGGTTCAACGTAAAGCGAGGAAAGTGAACTTACTGTTGAGGCACTGGCAGAGCAGACATCCATTTATGTCTGGTTGAAAGCCGTAGGGGCAGTCATTCCCTGACAGGGAGCAGTTTTCCAGGGGAGGGCATAGCAGGGGGCTAACTGTTTCGTAAGAAGGCTCTAGAGAACAAAAGAGATGATGGAGGGGTAAGAACTTTGCATGAGAGCAACAGTATAAAAAACAAGCTGTGATTTATTTTATGACTTTCTCTCTCTCTCTCTTTTTTTTTTTTTTATATATATGTGTGCTATATATCCCCTCAGGTGTTCTTCCTCATCGATGCTTTTTGTGCCAACTGTAATAGCTGCCTATTTACACTGCTCTTATTTTGGACTAAACAGTGATTACAGATAAATGTAGAGCAATTACACCAGGGTGGGTAGCACTGTAACGGGGGTTCTACCTCTCCGTCTTATTGCTTGGAACTGTCTCCCATTAATAAGTTGAATGTGTCTGAAAAGCCTGCTTTAGCTCGAGGACTACCAGTGAGGACAATAGAGTGTCCCCCCATGGTATGGAGTTCGACAGCCCGGACCCCTCTTGAATCAGGGCCAGCTTCATTGTGAAGCCACACTGAGCGAGGCCAGTTTGGAACACACAGACATAGCACCATAGCCATTCCCGTCAAACGTCTGTTGCCACGTTCAGTGGGAGGAGCAGCCCAACGAGCTGTAACTAATTACGCTCACAAAAAAAAAAAAAAGGATCCACTCCAATTATCCAGCCTACTGCGTTATAAGCACGGCGCAGGCTCACACACACAGGTGGGTCTCATTTTGGCGGGCAGGGGTAATAAAGGAACACAAAGAACCCTGCAGCTTAAAGAATGCTCTGTGGCCTCCTCTTTAATGAGCCCATGCCGACACGGCCTCTGTAGCAAAGCTGCGGGGCCACAGGAGCCTCCAACATATGTGGTATGTGGGATAATGTGCGCCTCATAGCTGTGAGCTATACGTTAGATGTGATTTAATATAAAAAGGCCAACACAACGCTCTACCTTCACAGAAGGGACAGCACTCTCCGGGGATCTTCACAGGGTATTGGCAGCTCTGTTTGCAGGCCATGGCCGTGCAGTGTGGTTCTCCATCCACACACTGGCAGAAGGTGCAGTCGTCCTCTTTCCACTGCTCCTCGTGGGCCCGCAGCTTGTTATTCACCCAGCAACTGGCCTTAGTGCTGTCCATCGACAGTAACTCCACATCTGAGAGGACAGAAAGACACATTGTGGGTATGGCTGGGGCAATATATCGATATTAAATCGATATCGTGAAAGGAGACGGAATATCGTTGATTTTGGATATCTTAATGAGGCATAACTGTTTTCTTCTCCTGGTTTAAAAGGCTGCGTTACAGTAAAGTGATGTGAATGTTCTTGCTGTTCTATCATTTGCTTTTACCCACTTCGTCATTATATCCACATTTCTGATGATTATGTATTAAAAAACTTAATTGCGTAAACATTTTGTAAAAGCACCAATGGTCAACCATTAAATATCGTCATCGAGGTATTTGGTCTAAAATATTGTGATACTCTCCACATCGCCCAACCCTAATTGTTGGGTGAGGAAGTGAATCTTTGATCTGATTCTCAGCAAAGTCACATGTATAGTTTGGTTTGGCTATGACTTGAATTTAAACCCAAGCTACAGTCCAATTAACCTACATCCTCTACTGTAATTGAATTAACAGGAGACCGAGTGAGAGCAGAGCTGAAGGAAGCAGGATACTCCATGAGGGAGCTAAGACGATATGGAAACTGGCTTGTCACCAAGATCTGTTGAATTTAGATGTTTTATCTACATTTACAAGTGGGGAGAGGCCCCTGGCTTTGCGACAACATACAAAGGGATTTAAATTGAAATGAGACATGTTTTATGGTAATGCCGTGTCGTCCTGAGAGAGATTTGATCATTGTAAAAACAGCAAGCGTGATGACGTTCATAACTGCTGGTCCCCACAGTGTCCGCTCACCTTTTGACTGAAAGCTTGAACTCCTCCATGTGAGTTTCAGCCGTGACCCCTCAGGTCGAAGGTGTTTAATAGTCCGAAGCAAAAGAAAGCACTTTGTATTGAGGGAGCTACATTTTTAGATCCGTGGGCATTAGTTTGGGACAGTTTCAAAGCCAATCTGTGAGGCCATTCTGCTCGGCTTGAGGTGGTGTGTGATGCCTGAGCCCAACTCTGGAAGCCTTTTTTTAAATTTACTATAAACCGTTTTAATTGTTTTTGTTACACTGTTTATTGGTAACGGAGGAAGGTTAGAGGTCTCAGCATTGTCTCTGTGTGTCAGCGTGAAACTAAAGTATGTTCATATTTCAGTGTGTTTATGAGTTTGGTGCGGCTTACTGAATGTGTGTCAGAGGGAGAAACGGTGCTGTGTATTGTGCACAGGGGGTCCTATTTGCCCTATCTGATCCCAGCTGAGTTTTGGCTGCTGAAGTTCCTTCCATCTGGCAGTGATTAACATGGACAGGATCCATTTTTCTTGATCGTCGCTGTACTATGACCCTTATTATGAAACTTTAAAGGGTTGCTTCAGGATTTTATCATTTTACTTAGCTGGGGGACTCATGAGAAGAAAAAAAAAAGGAAAAAAAAAAGAGTGTTGGATATTGTTGTTTTTTGTGTGCACATTACTGGTTCAGCTCCAAAGTTCAATTTCCTTTATAAGGTCTACTCATGCTTTTTTGATAAGTCTGCCGCTGCCGTTGAGAGTGCTAAGAATGAACCAAAACAGTAAAGCTGTAAAAACATTAAATTGAAGACATCAAAGTGTCCAGTGATAATTCTCTGTGGGTTTGTCATCGACAGGTATTTCAAATAGTCATTTGATTTACTGTTAGAAATATTGATTAGTACATCTTTTTAGTATAATCTCAACCAGGTAGCCTTGAATACATCTCTTAATCCAGATTACAGGCAGTGTTCTCCACAGAGAACCATGCAGTAAGTAAGAGCAGCTCTCCATGAGTAGAAGATGAAAGCATTCAATACCATCTAAATGCATACATATTCCAGGTGTACCTCCAACACTGCCCTAACATCTCCTCTGCCGTCTTGCTCTTCGTCTTCCTCCCTCGCTCTCATGCGACCAAACAACTGTAGCCAAAGCGGGCAGAGGCTGAAACTGGCTACCGTCTCCATCCACTGGCCTCTGGCAGACTGTAATGTGGTTGCCATATGCGTTGCAACCCTGTTTTTTAACAAGTGCGCATATCAGAGCACCCTACCTGGCTTTGAACACATGTGTTTTGTGATTGGATCCCCCCCCCCCCCCCCCCCTCCATTAAGCCAGAATCCGATATTACAAAGCCAAACTGTACACTCTGAAAGAGTTTGTATGTTCTTTAGTCTCCTCAGCGGAAATTAATCCCTGGTTGGCTCTTTAGTGTGCGTCTTGTTTGCCAGGTATGTTAACAATTGTGGAAACTGGTTATATGAGGAAGCCATTAAAGTAGGGTCACTGGTCGTAGGTGTTGGGCATGGTGAATTGTGATATCACCTCTACCTCTCCTGCACCAGCTTTCCACTCTGCCAGCTGGCCACACAGGCCTTCTCGTCTGTGCCACATCAACCGTAGCTTAAACCTCGAAAGCTTCAATCACAATATCCCAATTTCAATAGTGTAACGTTTTGCAAAGTGAAGAATTAGGTTGCCACATCTTAACAAAATATATATAAACGTGTGTACCTATGCAGACAGGGCAACACTCGCCCTCAGGAATGTAGAAGTTTTCACAGTTCAGCTCAGCGCACTCGGCCTTGGAGCAGAAGGAGATTCCTCCCCGGCACTGACACAGCCAGCAGGGGTCCATGCGATACACCTGTCCCTCAGAAAACTCCTTCCCATTGTGGACACACTTGGGAGAGACTGAAGAGAAGAACAAGGAAAAGAGGAATCAGACAGCCGCTGACAACCTTTAACTGAGAACCATGTGGGTGTGATCATGTATAACACACTCTGCAGTTGAACCACGGGACATTGTGCCCTGTCACGTGTCCATCTGTGCGTTTGTACATTTGTGCAAAGATTAACACAAGGATTTTGTCCTCATGACTTTGTCAGAAAAATGCAGTTTTTAATCACAAATGTCAAGCTTGATCAGTGAGAGACTATCACGACTGTATACAATCAATTAAAAAGGCATAAACACATCCATTCATTTTCTGCTGTTGATGGAAATGTTTATCTGAACCAAATGGTGCTGAGGCAGACACTGATGGCTTAAGCCTGTGGGGTGGAATGGCATTTTTTCAGACAATGAGGCAAGCCAAGTCCATGAGGAGGAATTTCACAGGGATCTATCTAGTCTTGAAAAGGCGTCGAACTCATGCAGTGGCGAGTAAAATAAAACAGTAGTGGGTCCGAGGCTTTGGCAGAATCTGGGCTCAGTGTGCTGGTGGCAGGTGGAGTGAATCAATGCTCTGGCTTGCCTTTCCCAAAAAGCATCCAAGCACTTAGAACCTCGTTCCGCTGTGGTCCCTTTACTATGACATAAAATGAGCTTAGTTACAGCACTGTTGCAAAACCAAGGTCTGGTCTTGTGTACAAACAGGCCCAGCAAAGACCAGAACACTTACAGGAAAACCTTGACCAGTTCATTGCACACTTGGCCCTCTAAGGCTGAATATGTACATGTCTGTATGCATAATATCTATAATAACATCCTAAGTTGCTATTTCCACATAATGAAAATGACATGCTTAATTATTCAAAACAAATGGTGGGAGTGTTGGAGCCAGAGTAGCAGCAACATTACGGCATGACATCTCAACGGTAATACTAGATTACGCAGTCAAATGAACCGCAGTGGTTTGGGTGACTCAACGTTCTAAGATCTTGACAAACCACACAGCAACTTTTCATCAAACCCACTCCAACATTAGGGGAGTGAGGCAATGTGGTTATGTAAGAAAGTCTCCAGACTCAGAGGAGTAGCTACACTAGTTAGGCGAGTAAATGCATTGCACAGATGCAGGCAGATGTGGGGCCAGCAGTTTCTATTAATGAGAGGCAGAGGTTACGGCGGCATCTGTACGCCGTACCTTTGAGCGCAGACTTATAGAGTCTATAATGATGACCCCCCATGTCTCCCGAAAACCAGCACTGCACTCTGATTCAAAGCAGGTGGGCCAACTAAGTTTAAAGTGGAGCAGGGAAATTTGTTGATCATTTACTCTCTTTCTTTCTGTTTCATTCTTTCTGCCTTTCCCTCTTTCTCTCTCAGTATTCCTGCAGTCCTGCTTTGCGTGCAGCAAAACCAAGCAGAGAAAATGCAATAAGCACTTCAGCTGCCCTAAATCACAAGGCACGGCAACGGTTTTGTAACGCTCACAGAAGCAAGAGGAAGTCACATGATGGGACGCTCACATGTGATTTCCGCAGTGTTTGTTAATGGTAATCCCTAAAACAACTTGCGGCAGAGAGTCTAAATTCCAGTCATGCTTTGTGATGTTCAGTGTTCTCTAATTTGAGGTGAAGATTGGATATGGAGATAGATGGGCTATAAAACATTGACCCTAAGCTCGTCTAAATCATTTACAACAGACTGTCATGTAGGCGCGTCTCGTGATTTACAGCCGAATGAAGCAAAACCACATTGGGAAACATGACTTTTCCCAGAGAAGAATAATGATGGGATTTATTAACATCAGTATCGTAGTGATACTTTTGATCAGCCAAGACTATCAAATGACAATGTAGAAATACAAGTTTAACTTATGTCACCAAAACAACCACTCATCAATGTCTGAGGACATAGCTGTTGCGTGTTTAGAACGAACTCAAGCTGAGCCCCCTGAGAACCTTAGTGTGGTGATCTCAGCCTTATTGCTCAACACCGGCGTTAATCTCAAAAGAACATGTGCAGTCCTGAACCTACTCTGCGTCCAGGGATCACTACTGGGGACATATGCAGAATATTTGCCAGCTAAGTGTTGATAAACGGCAGGCAACGGCTAAACAGAACCAAACAGGATCATCTGTAACATCGGATGACATCAGGTCAGGACGGTGCTGCCAGGTTTGCTCTGCCACTCAGACACAGCCATTCTCCAGCCAACAGTGGAAGGAGTCTATCGTCGGCCAAGTGGGCAATGGAAACAAGTTAATCAGTCCAAGCCTGAGCGGAAAGACAATGGGGGTCGTGTTAAAGGGTGTTCCATTAGAGAATACGTATGGTATTTACCAGCAACTCTGAGTTAATATGCATAAGATACAGTATTTGTAGCCAGTGCTTTGGAGGCCAATGCAGGACGTGGTTGATGACTATGGGGCCCAGTTTGTGTCCTTGGCCATGTCCCGGTCTGTGGAGCTTTCTGACACGGCGCGCAGTCATGCAGGCCTAACAGACGGTAGGGGCAGCACAAAAGGCATCAAGCCCCAGGCGCAAAGAGCAGCAGACACTTGTTATCAAAACACTGATCCCATGGCCCCCACGGCTGCCATTCAGCCCCCGCTGGCCTGCCGGACTCGATTACTCTCCCCACTGGCAGACTGGAGCACATAAAAAGCATTCCCATCAATGAACTGTTGAACCTTTCCCCTTTGGACGTGTGACCAGACAGGAACCCTTTGACACTGCACTTCTGTTGAGCAAATTCGTAGCCTAAGCACTTTTCTGGTCACTGGACTCGTTAAGTCCATTAATTCCGGGACACGGCACTCATTTATGCATGTGGAGGGGCCAGAATGGGAATTTGTTCTGTTGGTAAAACAGCGAATATTTGTTGGGCGCGCAGAGTAAACACACCAATACCACAGGTCCCCTTCCTGCCTTCCTGACTCTCCTGGCTGCCTCTGGGCCACGTCAGAGAGCGCTGAGGTCTCTCTATTTGTGCTCCAATTCTGCTCTCTCTCGCCTCTCTTCTGCATTTCCTGTCTCTTTCTCACCAGGTGAGAAAATGGTACAAGAGTCTACTTCAGACCAGTAGTTTGCTTTAAAAGATCCATTATATTTCATATCCCTTCAGGCAATATAAATATTGTGGATACACCCCTGCAAAAATGTCTTTGAACTATGGTCTTAAACCTGGCAGGCAGCGGCCCAGCCTGATAAACAGCCCAACGGTAATTATCCAATCAGCAACTTTGCTTTTCATCTGTCGACATTAGGTCAGCAGGGAGGAAAGCCTTACGCTTAGGAAAATAATTGCTTCCTCAAAGGCGATGAATCTCACACCGACTGTGCCATTGCTACCCCCAGTGGGAGACCAATCAGAGCAGATTGTGTAGTGTGCAGTTCAGTGCAATCACCTTTCTGGCACTCGAAGACATCACAGCAGTCTCCTGGCTGGCCGCTGGCCTGGCTGAGCGGCACGGCGCGCTGTCCGCTCGGGCACTGGAGCTTGTGGCAGGCATGGAGGTCGCAAGTGCACTGGGGCAGTATGGAGGGGCAGCAACCAGCAGGGGGCGTGTAACTCTTGGTCAGAACTGAACCCTTAGGGCAGGAGGGCACTGACAGAGCAGGACAGATCACCCCGGCACACCTCAGCTCCTCTGAAACACACAGTAATGGATGCACGTTAGGATACAGGTGGGTATGTTGCATACGGCATAGCGAAAGGAACATGGCTTAGTTTGTCTTCCTGCTGAAGGCTCTGACAGTCCCCGCACTGTTCTCCAAGAGGAGGGAGGGTTTTTTTCTGTGCTTGCACATGTGTGCGCATGTGTGTGTGTGAGGGCTTCTTGTAGTGTCAGTTGAGCACCCTTTAGAACAGCGCTACTCGTGTTACGGTTAAAGGCTGAGTTCACACAGTCCCCCAACACAAACTGTGCACAGTCATCAGATCCCCACTTCAGCCTGTGACAGCTTCGCAGCATCCTGTCAGAGAAGTGAGAGCGGCGCTCTAGACACGACAAGGCTCTGTGCATATCCTGTCTACGGGCGTCTGATCCCACCCAGCCAGACTCACAATCCAAACAGCCTCGCACGCTCTAAAACCAGCCATTAATACCAGCCAACCTTCAACAGAGCTGTTCTTCTTGCCAGTTTAGAATCTCCCCTTCACTTAGCATACCAGGATGTGTTGTCTTTTCATTTGCCAGAGCCAACATAATGGCTCTGATACCCCTTGTTAAAGGGGAAAGAGGTGCAGGGGTACTGGCAATCTGGGCAAGGGGCTCAGGGGTGTATTTTGGAGCCTGTTCAGGAAAATAAAAGTGGAGCGCCCCTCTGTACAGCCATTGTATGAGAACAGTAGCTACCTTACAAAGATTGGATTACCCAAACCAAAGGGATGTGTTTAGTTTGGTTCTCAGTGACACTGTAATGTATACAGTGCAGGCAGAAGAGAAGGACTGGGGAGGGCAGATTCACGTCCTGTAGTTGTCAATCACTGAGCAATTTCCCAGATCTCCTGCTGAAAACACAGTAAATACACACTTGGTCGCACTTTGACAGCTGAGAGTGAGAGTGAGAGTGGAATAGCAGCATTAACTCGTGCAGAAATGATGGATGAGAAAGAGGAAAATCTGGTTATCTAGTTTCAATCATCACTGACATTTAAAGGAGAGAATGTGTCAACAAATAGCTGCCTTATTAGAAAGTTAGTTATGACTTGGTTATGGGGAATACTTGACAATCTTTGCATACTCTCCTTTTTGAGGAGAGAGACTGATATAGACTGAGGTTGCATAACAGCGCTTGGGGTTTCGGTAGTGTTTACCCTGAAGCAGAGTTTTCTTGATGGTCTTCCCAGACTGGCCCTGGCTCCACAGTGCAACATGAGTCTCTCAGAGGATGTACCTCATCCCTGACATTTGAAGACCTGTAAATGGATCCCTCTGGGTTTTGCCACAAGATGTGGGAAACTGAACCGGTGAGCAGGTCGGGGTCCAGACTACTGATTCCCTGATAATGATTCTGCTCAACCAGTCCTCAACTCCAGAGCCAGACCTCTACTTCATACTGTATATTATCAACCATTCCAGCTCTTTAAGACCTGATGCTCTGCCGACATTTCGGTTGAGTACCCGTTTGATGCCTACCTGACCTAGAATAAACATGGAGGAAAGGGGCTGCATGACTGTGACTGCTGTATTTTGATGGGTGGGGGTAACATTTCTGACAGATGAAATTGAGGATAAGGGAAACGTTGAATTTTTCTGGCTCCAGATAAATAGAGCAGGAGTGTGAGGTATCTGTACTGTACTGTTTACTCAAGCAACCTGGGAACAGTGAGGACCGCCACAAAGCTCTCATTGATAAACTTTGTAGCTGAATAGTCTCATAGAAAATGAAGGGAAAACCCCTGAATTAAGGGAGGCTACAAACCTTTTAACGGGTTTTGGCCTAATTCCTAAGATGGAGTTAAATAAACTTCAGTTGGAAGCGCTGATTGGTGAGTGTTTTACTTCCAATAAAGTCTAACGAAGTCTGTTGCTGCTCAGTTGAAGACTGGTTTTGCATATGAAAACCTTACATCGGTTGAAGCCAAAGAAAATGCCCTGGGACGATCTTCTACAACGTTCTGCTCTGACAAACACTTTCTGTGTGTTGTATGTGTCCCAGAGAAGGCTGATTACTCTTTCAGTTGTGATAATGACTGGGGTTAGAGTGCGCTGGGAAAAGCAGCTGGCAGACATACCATTGTCATTCAAATGAGTAGAATTGTATCCATCCGTGGTCCAATTAATATAATTTTCTAGCTGGCACAATAGGCAAACAGAGAGGATGGGAAAAGTCAGCAGCAAATGGATTTTATCCTGTGCTGTTTATCTATCTCTGAGCATAAATGGTTGTAATTAGAGAGTCAGCAACCACAAAACCAATCTTGTATCACAATGGTGGCCATACTCCAGCTTGCATAAACACAAAAGGCCTGATTTGGTATGCTTGAAAATTCTCTCTGCAGATTAGGGAATATGTGCTCTTCAACAACTGTGGTATAGCAAAGAATGGAAAACCTTTGACCTCAATGCACAACCTGCAACAATCAACAGTCACACAGACAGACAGACAAATCTGCAAGAGGTGGGATACGGAAATTGCTTAATTACCACAGAATGGTCTCTTTTGTTAACAATGCATATTTCTGGCATCTCAGCAGCTGATTGAATAAAGAAAAACACCTATCTAAATGGGTTTCTCTTCTCTTCAAGCCCGGGTACAAGGAGCGCAGTCTTTCCTTGAACCAGAGCGGCTCCGCCGTGCAGAAGAGGCTGTGTTGACAGCCTGAGTTTACTCATGGAAAATGCGCACAATGTGAGTTCTGTTCACTGACTGACTTTGGAAGCAAGTCAGCGGAGAACAAAGCTGTCTCAGTCCAGCTGCCCTCCGTGGGTTTCTGGTCTGTCCTCAGGTTTTATAAAGTTGCTCCGCAAAAGGGACACATCAGGGCCGTCTCTCACGTAAAGCTGTGGCCCGGTGCCCACAGCAGTTGCAGCTGAGAGAGTCGGCATTGTCACGGTGTGTATTAGCACGTGTGAGTATATGTGTGAGGTCCGTGGAGCAGTCCTGGGGGGAGGGGGTTCGGGCCAAAAGGCACCGACAAGGGTCACCAGGCCGAAATACTTTGTTGGAACTTCACACCATGGTCAGAAGCTTGAGGTAGACGGGCGAAGGCACGCAGCAGCCGGCAGGCCTGCATCTGCTGCCTGCACGCCTCGCTCTCTCGCTCTTTGGCTAAATATTTGCAGATGAAAACCGTGATCTCAGTGTCCTGAGTAACACCGCTGGCAGCTGTGAATGAGCATGTTTGGGTGAGGTAATGAGTATGTCCACATGTAGGTGCACATTTGCACATAGATTCTTCATGTGTGTTGTGTGTGTGTGCACAGCAAGTGTACATAGCATGTGTGCATTCCATTGAAACACACCCTTTCCTTGCCGTCAGATGGCCAATAAGATTAGGACAATGACCGAGAGCGTGAGGGACTTCTATCTTGCTAAAGGGCGAGTTCCTTAGTGATCAACACTAGGCATGGTTAATCGTTACATCAGGCACAAAATGCTTATGGAATGGGTGGACACACTCTGCTCCAGGTTACTGAACATAAAGCACTGGGCACAGTGTTTCCCGTTAAGTACTTAAGACTGTGGCGGCCCGCCGCCACAGTCTATTTTACGCCGCCATAGTTTCATTGTGCACTGAAAATATTTTTACAATTCTCAACGGGTGGGCTGGCTGGCTCTCTTCGTGCGCATTTCCTCCACTGGCTCTTGTCTGGCACCGAAAGTGAAAGTGGATCAGGACTTCAGCCGTGTGGGCTTTACAGCGCCCCTTAGCCCGGACTGTGACACATTCAGGGACCATGAACTTACTGCTCGCTGTGCCGTCCTCCTGCGGGGAAGGACAGACTGTCCGCAGTGCGCGATCTGGGTGATGTCGGCAACCCGCCTTAAAACATTGGCCACGTCTCGTTTACCATGCTCTGTGAGCGTGACTTTTTGCTGTGTCGTCACCATTCATATTTATACAAGCAATGTTTTCATGATTAAATTATTTAACACAGTGTAAAAATACTCAGTTTGAAGCAAAAGTATTAGCATCAAAATATACTTCAAGTACCAAAATTACAAGTACTATTATGGAGAATGGTCAATTTCAAATAACATATTTACAGTAGGCCTATATCATTGGAAATTGAATTATTGATGCATTCATGTGTTCATCTCTACCAAAGTAACTAGTAACTAATATTGTCAAATAAATGCAGTAAAGTTAAAAGTACAATATTTTCTTCTGAGATGCAGTGGACAAGTACAGTACTTGAGTAGCCTAAATGTACTTAGTTACACTCCACCACTGCTAAAGCAAGAGCACAAAGTAGTTTACAGGAGAGCAAAGTTCTTTATAGATCTAGCCTCTTAATTTTGCTCTCAAAGTGCACCAGATTGATGCATTTAACTGTAAAATGTACAAAATCTTTTTCCGGGGGAGCCTTCCCCTGGACCCTCATAGATGGTCCGAGACCCCCCTGCCATAGTCTAACAAAATCCTGTGGGAAACACAGTGGAGACAATAATTGAATAGCTGTCAAATGTACTGTCACTCCGGCAACACTATAGTTCAAAACATAACTCGAGAGACTTGGGGTGTTGAATACATTGTGTGGCAGTTGAGTTACGTCTGGATTTGGCTGTATGGATTTGTTCCCTTTCAGGGGAAAAGAATGGCGGATGATGGATGAAATATGCTTGGGAACTAAAGGAGGGGACTTAAGCAGCAGTTGGAATGGGTCTGGGGTTTCAGGTCAAGATTTAGCGAATGGAGTGAGGGTTAGAGCTGGACATGCAGGAATGGTCTGAGACGTTGTGTGTGTGTGTGTGTGTCTGTCTTGGCTTTTACCGCTGGCCTAATACTGGCTGGTTTGGTTTAACCGCAGACCACGAGTAGTGAGCGGGTAGACAGCAATCCCAACATGCCATTAAGGGAAGTTCTTTGTCTCATTCGCCACACAAGACTTTTGTTTCCTCTTTGAAATCACGACCCACACACACATACATACAAACAGGCACACACTGGGAAACGAGCAGCTTGCAGGGTACAACAGGGGGCCACGGCAGACGGCACACAAACACACACAGCGCTGAGACGTCTCGCGCCCCTGCCAGCCGGCGGCGGTCTGGCTCGGCCAGTAATAGCTCTGCCACAAAGAGGCTGCAGCCGAGCAGAACTAACGGTTCCTTCACGAGGGCAGAGAGGGGCAGGAACGGAGGGGGCAAAGGTGGGAAGATTTGTGGAAGCAAGCTCAGTTTGTGCCGTGCGATCATAGCGGGCACCGATTCCCACGTCTGATGAACCCGCTCGTGAACTTCCATGTTCCTGTGAGGGACATAGTTTACTCTGTTCTCTCCCCACTATCAGTCCACAAGAGCTAGTAAGCAGACAACCTGACTGCTTCTGCATTGCTTGGGTTTTCAACGGTCACTATTTCTGAGCAAATGTTAGTATTAAGTGATGCCAGTTGTATGAATCACCTAAACACTTCCAAAATGACGCAGCTTTTTTTCCGTCTGTGAGCAACAGCAGGGGAATTCCTCTAAAATAACAGTTAGGAGCCTTATCATAAATGAAATATGTAAACACTCCTAGAGTGTAAAATTACCAAACACCACCCTACCAAGACCCTGGGGCCTGTACTTGACACAAATACCTCAACAAAATGGTCGGCCTTACTTGTGTTTTCTTATCTTCCTGCGTCTGCCTTCCCCCTCCCTCTCTTATACTTATCACATCCTCTTTCCCCGACATGTGGGTATTACGTCCGTTGCGTCTGATTGAACGTTTGCAGCCAAATTACATCAGTGTCTTGAATACCGGTAGAGAACAGGATCCCGCTGAAACAACACGAGGCAACATTAGGAGATTGAACACCAACAGTGGTGAGGCAGAGAAAATGTTGAGTTTTAACAGATCAGACTGTGTCACAGGGGAGGGGTGTACTAACAAGACCGCTGAGTGAGTCAGAGAGAACGTGAATGGTCAAACCATTTCCATGTGTGAGCTCACTGGAGAGGAGGATCTATGGCTCCGACTGATGTTGGGACACAAGGTCTGGTCGTTTAGTGGAGCTTTCACGCCCTGGGAGCAGGTTTAGAGGATGCATTTGCTGTCACACACTCGCAGCGCATGCTAACACTTCTTGATAACTGCTTGTGTCTAAAGACAACGAGTGGTTGATGGACGCAGTCTCCACGGAGTCCAGTAGGACTGAGCGAATAAGATCCTAATCACAGAGTGGTCCCGGTCTGGTCGCAGAGGATGCTCATGCTGGTGACAGACGGAGGGGGGAAATCTCTGCCGGGAACATCCAGACAAACAAGATAATTATCACACACAGACGGCACGAACACACACGTGATTATATATAACCACGTGTGTGCATCTTTTCCACATGCATACTTGCAGACACAACAGACACACACATCCTGGTCTCTTACTTAATGAGGGGCCATCAGAAGGGCGGGTGTGTTGCAGTGAGAACTCATAAGCCGCTGAAAAATGTTGTTTACAGTTTTCGCTGGTGTGAGTTTAAACTGTCACCGTCGGCTTTGTAGATGAAGGAGTTACAAGACAGAGAACGAGCAGTATATCTTTCACCGTAACACTAGACTTCAATTATTCTACGTCTGAACAATATCATGTTTGATGAACACACTTCCTGTGGGATGTACTGATCGAGAACATCCTCACAGCTCTAGTGTAGACGCTGTGGAAGATATTTGCAGACGAAATAATCTCAAATATGCTACCATGGCACGTGGCCAGACACCGTTTTGTCTATCTTAACAGCCGTTCTTAGTCTGAAATCTCAGTAAATTTCAAAGAGAGTATCAAAGGGGAGCAACATGAAGATAAAGAACAGTCACAGTCGCAGGCTTCAGACTTACTCTGTTCACTACAGCCGCGGGACACTTTTCTTCAGGATTCAAGAAGGTTTTCCAGTTTCCTGCTTGTTCAGTAAGATGAAGCTTACCCAACATACACAGAGGTTCTGCGAGTTCACTCAGTGGCAGACCTGTCCCATTTTGCAAGTGTCAGTCAGGAGGTAGCCGCCACTTTGCACCTGTCTCTCCCCCAGACACCTCACAGTCCAAATGAGGACGCTAAACTCTCAGTGCCAATACCGTTTTTCACTCGGAAGTGTCAATCACGGAGGGCGCTAAGAGTGGAGCTGAACACGCATTCTTGTATTCTCACACATCATTCAAGGGATTCTCTTCCAAGCATCCATCTGACCTGGTTTTGCCACTCTGTCAGTAAGATTCACACCTTCTGCCTTTCCTTCTTGTTTTCTTTTCATTCCATCGGCCTCTTTCTCTCCCTAAACCTCCTCCCCCTTTACTTTCCCCACTGTGCATGGTGTCATGAGGTGCAAAATGCAGTACTTTATGCTATGTGCCTGTTAAGCTTTCCCGGTGACTCAATGTAAATATTCAGGTAGATACATTTGTACAATCACACACAAAGTCTTAAGCTCTTGATCTTTACAGGAACCCTTTGCCTTATATGAAAGTTAACCCCATTTAGAGTCACAAGGTTTCCATTGGTCGCCGGCAATATGCTTCCTGTCACACATAATGGACTGAGACAAGGAATTCTATGTTCCACTCAGAGTGGTGATTTGTACAAGAGAGGGGCAAAGCTGTAGCATACATTGATATATCAATGTTTATACTTAGCATGGGCTATGAATGATACAATCCTGTTGAAAAGTAACAATGTAGTTGCAGAAACGTTAAGACTCGGGTATAAATCCGCACATTTCGACACTAAATGAGCGAAGGGAAGCTACTGGTTGGCTGCTGTGTGGTTTGTCAGTTCTAGTTGGAGGTCATGTGAAGGTTACCTGCAGCTTCCTGGCACTGGCTGCGGTTGATGTAGGCGAAGTGGTGGTGGCAGCTCTGAGACTCACACACACAGCCCTCGGTGGTCAGGTTACACCCAGAGAACATGCAGGCCGGGTTGGATGGTCCCACATACTTCTCTCTGTGTCTTTCCCGGTGCTCGTGCCTTCGACCCTCTGAAATCCCGCCGTGGACACACACAGACACACAGACACACACACACACACACACACACACACACAAACCACAGTCATCAATGAGTCACAGACAATGGCACCACACAAGGGTGAGTGGGGGAACACTATACATAGCCTTAGCATGTGTGTCATCACTATGATATGCAAGTAGCATTAGTCACCTCAGAGCCACATCTGCTATGGATTGGCTCTTCTCAATGGACAGTATTATCCCCTCTGACTCAGGTTCTGTGCGTGTATGTGCATGCATTAGTGTTTCCAACATGTGTGTGTGTGTGTGTGATGGGAGGACAGGGCTCACCTGACTTGCTGGCCTTCATGCAGGTTTCCTGGTCCGGGTAGGCGAAAGAGCCCAAGCAAGAGTGACGGGCATCGCACACACACTGACCTCCGGCTCTTTCGCAGCCTGTCATCAGGGGACAGCGCTCGTCCTCCAGGCCTGCCTCTGGATGCTTAGGGAGCGCTGTGGGAGGGAGAACAGAGGACATTAGGGTAGGGGAAGATCATGAACTTCTCACTTGGACTGGGGTTTGTCCTTTTTCACTGGGAATAAAGAGACATTGGGCAGAGTTACAGATAAAGCGTAATCGCAAGCTAAAATGTGCCAAGAACCAAGATTTGTTTTCCCGAAAGCGCTAGCCAGCTTACAGCTTCGGTTGCAACACATTGCCCTGGCACCACCATTACTGAAGTGACTAGTGTATTTCTGGGCTGCCGTCCCTCCTCCCTCCTCGTCGTGCCACACTACTTCAGCCATTGAGCCCATTTGTTTGCTTTTGTTCCACAGCATGGGGCCCTCCCAGGGTTTCCATCTCTGCTGGCCGCTGGAACGCCTCTTCTGTATCAACGCCACTCGCACAACTTATTCTTCCTTCGCCTAGCGAGATGCCCCCTTGAGGCTTTGCCCAACTTGGACCAAACGTCACCATAGGAATGTCCAAGAGAGTAATGCGTCTTAACATACACATCGCCCATAGTGTTCCTTTCCCATGCATGCATGACGAAACGCATATTTGCACCCCAAAATTACCCTCCTTCACAGTTGCCCAATCCCACTAAGAGTGGAAGCAGAGTAAACAGGATGAGACAAACTGTAACCCCGAGTAACCCCTTGCCAGGCATTTAGCTCCCAGGCCTCAATCAACAGAGTGGAAGCGCGATCGGAGCTTATCATAATACTCTGGCTTTCTTCTCTACACACCGCCAACAGAGGAAACGGTCCGGTGAAAAGGTTTAACTATCCAATGCAAACGCTAGCACCTCATGGTATGTTTATCGGACTACTGTGGTAATCCTACCTGAAATAAAGCCTCTTAAAATGAAAATCAGTTTCACTCTGTTAGGATTCAGAGAAACAATAACACGACTGGAATTCATTGGCTTTGCTTTTCAAATGCTGGAAATTATAATACAACACACATGTTTATCCCTATTCATTTAAAATAGATGTTTCACTATAAGAAAAAGTGGGACTCTTTCTGGACTATATCTCACAGTGGAAGTGAATCAATGTGACTGTAGAAGAAAACAAACTCTTTCCCCAAGTTGAGGTTGGCTTTGTGCAGGACTCCATGGTGATGCTCACAAGCACTATGGTAAAGGTAACACCTTTAGCCAGCCTGTGCTGTTAATAGCTCTCCCAGACAGCCAGCGAGACACAAGCGGCCTTTTGAACAAACCACACCAAAACCTTCCCTGTGATTTCCTTTCACCTTAAAATGATCCTCAGCTCCACATTTTTTTTTCCATCCAGAGGCTTTCCTGTGCCTGGGAGGGTATTTTTATTTGAGGTGGTGGTGGCAGGGTTGCCTGTCTGTGTGGAGTGCTAAATCTGGCATGTGGAAAATTAGGTGGAAGTCAAAACAATGAATGAAAGGCTGAACACTAAAGACATTTTCTCATTAACTAATTTTGTGCTTGACCCCTGTCAGCACAGCTTGTTCTAAGCTGGTCTGCCTCAGCCTAGTCCCCCTTTGGCCTGACCCTGCTCTGGTCTGGCCGTGCTATCTATTATCTGGCCTGGCACGACTCTAGCCAAGGTCTATAGCTTCATCCCAGGGGGATTCCTCTCTCAGCCACTGAGACGGCTTGTCTTGGCATCCAGGGCCAGGATGAGAAAGCTGACCTCTAGAGGCCCTCTGGCTGATAGTGAGCTAAAAAGGAAGTCTTTGAAACATTAGATAATACCAGAGGAAGGGAGAAATAGAAGGTATGCGAGTGGACATTGCGTCCATGTAAGATAGACATTCTGTTACGTGGTATGTTAAGTGCCTCTGGAGCTGGTGGAAAGTTGCGTGGGAGGACAGACAATGAGAATATCATGAGAGCATCAAAACAAATAATTTAGCTTTAAAGGCTGAACGATTTCACCTCGCTGACAGCCGGATCGCTGAAGCAAACATGAGAAGGTGACAGGCCCCGATGACTTTGCCCCAGAGCAGGTGCCTGAGTACTCACAAGACTCCTGAGAGACTCAACCTACAACCTGCTGCAACATCCGATTCACTTCTTCACTGTTCAAGAGCCAAATTCCCTCATGAGAATACCTGATTTAAATATCACAGGTATTATTTATGGAAAGCTACAACCGTTACAAGAGATTCTTTTTGGTTATTATACCTTAATAAATGGCAGCAGCGCCTGGATTTGAATGCTTCAACAGTGAACAGTTTATCTCCAGCCCATTTCCTATTCTTTTTTAGATACCAGTATCTTACATTATATTTCCAGGTCTGGAAAGCACATGCTCAATGACTATTGCAGTTTCAACCTTGACCACAGGAGCCCTGAAAAGTTCATCATGATAGCTATTCCAACAAGTTGTTCCAATCTTATCAACAATAAAAGTTAAAAGACTTGGTGATGATGCATTTACCACGGTGCACTCCTTATATAATATGCAATATGTCACCTATCACAGGTTGCTGCGTCTCCACAATAACAGAATCCGACCACCCAGAAAATCAAAACTGTGAGCAGAAAAGCAGGGGATCAGAAAGCGGAAACATTTACCCCTTACTCCTGATTGCGAGTCTAATCAATTTAAGACCCTTGCAGCTTGAAGAGGGAAATCTGGGATCAGCCTCCAGCAGCCTGCCTACTGTGGCCTCTGAAAACACACCGGGAGGTGTTGATTTACCCCCCACCTATAGACCCTCTAGGATATTGAGATTATGTGTGTGCGTGTGTCTGATTTAGGGGTCAGCAGCGTGCTCCGAGGCCAGAGGAACAAAAGAGGCACCACTCAATCAGAGGAGCCATTAGGTCTGCCACTCGCTCTAAAGCTGTTAATTTGCCGAGGAGCTGTCCTCCAGGCGCCAGCCGAACCTGTGCACGAGGCACAATCAGCAGCTGCGTCTCCTGGGACCCCCGGAAGACCCTCCTGGAGCCCTGACTTGGACCTCCCCACAGAGGGATGGTGAGAGGGCAAGGTCAGGCCATCCAGACACCCACTGAGAGCTGCCGACTCTCTCCTACAGTCCCGTCAGTCCATTTCAATCATCCACAAACAGGCTGGACAATGTGCAGGTGGAGGGGCTGAGTGGGTGGGTGGGTTATTTGTTCATCAGGGGAAGGCCATTGCTACTTACTGCATTCACTGTGAGGAACCTGACACCCTGCACATGACTTTGATGTTCAGAAAGTTGCTCACAGCTTATTAGGGGCAGCTTATTATTAAATGTCCATGTTCAAAAACGCAGTCATCACTGTCGGTCATGCAATGGGTAATCCATAATTCACACTCATTCAAACAATATTTTTTGGCATATTTCAATTCGCTGCCTTCTTTTTAATGCATGCCTCTTTTGAGCTGTAAAGCAAACGAGAACAGAGCCTACTGAAGCTGAAGTGTAACCTGGTGCCAAATCACAGCTTCCAAACGTATTGTCGTGGCTGTGAGCAGAGAGTGAATGAAGCTTTGAGGAGGAAAAGAAAGAGCAGTTGAACATGACTCCTCTCATGGCAGTCAAGAGCCCCTCAGACCTGGGGAGCTGCTCCATGCAGCCAGAGACGAGGCAAACACTGACACAGTCACTGCAGTCAGGATTTAACTGACATTTGAATAGTGATGCCTTCAAGCCGCTTAATAAAGGAGGGGGGGGGGGGGGGGGGGGGGGGGTTGCCTACCAAATTAATTGACTGTGATTTCATTAAAAAAAAGACTCTACCCACCTTTACATACTCCAGTTTCAGGGATTGCGGCTGCTCCTGTTTTGTTAACAGAGGCGCAGGTCAGCCCCAAGGCGCAGTAGCCGTGCGCCCAGTCCTGTCCGCCGCAGGTTTCCCACTCCAGCCGGGCACACTGGTCACAGCATCCGCACGGATCGCTGGCCGGGGTCCGGCCACCCTCGCAGCTGTGTGGCGCTTTGACGGGACAAGTGCGGAGATTACACGGCGTGCACTCGTGAGCCGAGAGCGCCCGCACCAGAAAAAGGACATTCAATAACACAACGGAGCACTTGCTGAACATGTTTTTAAAAATAAAAAAATAAAAGCTTTCAATTAAGTTTCCCAGAGAAATAGTCCGCTTCTGTCAGATGACCAACCACATGAGCTCACCGCGATGCACACTACAAAGTTGCAAAAGTCTTCCTTAAAGTTTTTTTGTGATGTGCCTTCCCTCGGGCGCGCTGATTTAACACACCGCAGCTCACTTCAGAAGCAAAAAAAGACCACGAGACTGAAGTGTGCGGATGCGCTTTAAGTGGCAGCGATGTCCAAAGGTTCAGTGTATAGGCAGGTAGACGCACGTCTCGAGCGTCTCATCTGAGTAACAAATCCAGGACCGAGGCTGATGACGTCCAGCGAGGCTTGCTGCTGCTGAACAGCGACGCACGAGAACGCAATCTGGCTCTTACATTGTCATACAGGCATATAGAAATTAGCGGTGCACCCCTCCCATTGACTGACACAGGCACCGACCAGTCACAGGGAGCGAAAGGAGGGAGGATTTGAACTGATCCCCGCTCGGCAACTCGTCTCTGTGTTGCGCAATGATGCAACTCTTAGTGCTTGAATGCAAGTTGCTTTTCTGCGTCATGTTCTGTAAATCACTGCAATTTTGCGTGTAAGAGCTATTTGTTAGTTTGAAAAACGGATTTGAAATACTTAAAACTTAATAAAGCAGTCTTTTCGCATTTTCTTCAGTACTTGCTTTATGTCACACTATTAGATTATGAATCTGCACACCAATAAAGGGGGTTAGACTATAATTCACCTCATTAAAGTAGCCTGTATGAACCCATGGCAATAAAATAAGAATACAATATATAGTCTATACACTCCCTCTCTCATTAAGATGATATCTTTTGTGCCACAAAGAGCATTTACAGCAGGGCTCTTGTCACCAACCCCCTAATTGTTCTCTCTACCTCTGTTCAACAATACAGCCATAAACTCTGTCAAAGCCTCATGATCAAACATGACCATGGCTGTATATCATTCCACAGCCTGATACCTTTTGTGTGTGGATGAGTGCGTGCTTAGTTGTGTTTGCAGGTGTCCGATTGTGTATGTAGGTGTCTTTTTATTCGAAAGTCAAAAGGTCATCTCATGTTTGTTGAAGCAGTGTTTGTGTGCTTCCACTGGCAGATGGATGGTGTGTGTGGACAGTGGGCACAGCTGGAGGCTGATTGTGTCAGTGCCACACACACTGACGACCTAGAGAAAGCAAAAAAAACAAAAAACAAACCTCTTTTCTGCTGCACAAGTGAGCAAGAGCAAAGCCGACAGTTTTTTCCCCCACGGTGACAGATCATGTCGTCTTCAGAAGCAGTCAAGTGTGATGGTAACACTTGGGTCGGCTTTACACAAAGCTGGCTGCCGGCTCTGAGCAACTAATATGAATTACTGGAAAGCAAATTACACAATAATAGATATATATAAAAAGTGTGAGGATGCTGTTTAGCTTTTGGAAACATTTCCTCTTCAAACACCAATCAGATGCTGTCCGGGATGATTTTCACCACAACACACAACAGCACCTCGTTCATTTGCAACATCTGCCTGGATCCACCCGCTCCAACACAAACACAACATCCAGGAAACAAGCCCCACAGCACGCATAATCAGCGCTTGCAACACAACTCGGCTCTTGTCCTCCAGCTCTCCCTCCGCCCTCCCTCACTTCATCCCCTCCTTATAGCTCTTGTCAAATGGGCCGACCCGCTGACCGCTGGCCGGGACACTTACTGTTGGTTGACGACAGATCAGACCAGGACTTCGGTTTCCATTCACTTGCAGAGATTGTGGCCCAGCGGCACTGACCTATTTGCCTGGGCAATGGGCTTTCAAACAGGGGCCAGCTGGCTGCTCTCAGAGGCCCCGCATCCTGCTATCACGGACCAGAGGTTTGTTTTTGCCAATTGAAAGGTCACCACAGCACTATCTATACTATTAATTAGATATGCAAACACGGGGAATCATAAAGGGGGCATTTTTCTCTCAGTTGGGCACCAGGGGAAGCAATCAACAATACAATAACGGGGACCAAACAAGAATACACCCTCATTAGACTCACTCTGAGCATATGCCCTGTGTCAATGTGAATTTGGCATTTGGAAAACTGCCCTATTGTTCAGTTTGGTGTCGAACATCACGGTGACATTATTCATAATTTATGCCTTGTTTTTAATTTCAAACAAGGGCCAAAGTCGCCCCTAACTAAGCTAATTGGATTTGTTGAGTGCCATGTTCACTAAAGCCAGAGCACAATCTGCTACAACAGTAGTTTATGTGTGCAAATGATGCTTGGAGTCACAGATCTCTGGGAAAATACAGCAGGAAGGGCACCGGTTTTCCCTGTTTTCTACATTGGAGTCCGTGGTGTTGATGATTGTAATTCAGTCTTCTGGAACCAGGTCCAGGTGGACATAATCATCCCTGCCTCCATAAGACTCAGGGGTCACGGTGTGTGAGATCTGTCCCAGAGATTGGATGACCTCTCTCTGTCGTCTACTCCTGTTGCTTCTCGTCTATCCACTCCACAGGCAGCTAATTTACAACCGCCTGCTGTGGAGGCGTCAGGCTGGTGGTGAGGAGGTGTTTCCGGGATGTAGATGGGTGTGAATGATGGTTTGGAGGTGAGCTCACCGGCAGCAGCAATGCAAGGCTGAGGAGTGTGCCGAATGTGGAGTGTGATGTGGAGTGTTAAGTGCATGTCGAGAGGACAGCGTGTGGCCCACCTGATTACAAGTCCCCAGGATGTGCTCTGGGATTTGTCCCTGAGGATCAGTGTACAGTGCTGGTTATCGTCCTTGCTGAGCTTATCTGTGAGCACATGGTGCTGGACTGAACCATACTTTGCAGATCCAGGCCACGGGGTGGTGGTGGGGGGTGAGGAATGAGGGTGAGGGGGTATAATGGCAATGCATACTGACAGTTGAAAGAGTTTCAAAGCCATTCGGACATCTACTAAACTGGGAAATATGGAGCATTTACTGTAGTAAGCAAAATATAGATACTAATGAAATAGCCTGTTTGAAACCCAGAGCAGATGATGTCATCGTGTTTTTAATACAAGCAGCCACAAACATGAGATTCATGAGAAAGAGGTGTGAACAAAACAAAACACAATGATGACGGTTGTACAGGGTATTGAGGTAATAATCGACAGAGATGACCACTTCTCTTTTCCATTATTGCCATCCAGGGGGACTCACTCTAACTTCATTTGTTTGGACCTCCGTAGAAGAAGTTCGGAAACATTCGGAGGAGTCCAACGGAAAGAGTAAGCCATCGTGCAGGAGATCAGAGCAGATTCCCAGGTCTAGTTTACAAAAACACTGAACATTTCAAGGATTTCTTTTCTTTCAATCAATGCTGTCCTCTTCTCTTTTCCTCTGTCCTTGACTCCTTCTCTTTTGCCTCTCTGCTCCCTCAGTCTTTTCTCTCTGTGAGGTCTGGTCCAGTTGCTGCTTTCCGTGCAGAGACTATAATAATGTGTTTTGACACCGTCAGGTCTCCTGCTGTCTTTTTCTCCCTGCCTCGCAGAGTCATCACAGCAGCAGTGATACAAAACTCCCCCCCCCCCCCCCCCCAATCTTGTTCTGCCTCTAAGCAGTTCTGCTTGAACGTTAAAGGGTTCAGTGGGTTCAACCAGCCCTGAGGGTTAGGTTCTCCACCTTGTCTTTGTAGTCTGTGAATTGGCTGTTTTCTGTGAGGTAATGGGGAGAGGACATAAATCTAAGCAGATGCCCGGTCATCTAGTGAGCGGTCCATCCTAATGCCTGATTTATACTCATGCGTTTTGTGCAGGCATACATAGTAGTGCGGCGGATTGCTTGTGGCATGTAACTTCTTTTTGATTTGGACTCGCGATTTGCAAATCCTTCGTCAGGCATTCTTCGATTTAGTTCCAGATAAGTTCAACCTAACAGAACTCCATGTTGTCCAATCAAACTTCCGCGGCGTCAGCGGTGCCTGGCGCGTCGTCACATTTTTCCGGAGGTGTGCTGCAGCTTTCTGCGAGTTCCGCAAACCATCTCTGTGGAAGCTCTGCACAAGCTTTTCTTCAACATAAATTAGGCATACATATTGACATGTAAATCACTGCTCTGTGAGGTACCATGAATGTTGTCTAAGTTATCTTCATGAGGAGGCCCAAGCAGATTAGATTTAATTTAATTGGATGAAGTATTGGAGGATGAGCCCTGTACCTGATACGAATATTTGTTTGATCAACTCTTCTCAGCAACAATTTGATGGATTGCCATGCAATTCTCTCCAGATATTCATGGTACCCAGAGGTACCATATCTCCTGACTCATTCTATGAAGTATCTCAACATCTGCAAGATGGATTGGCACACACAACTTTGGTTCCTAGACGATGTGTTGTAATGATTATGGTGATCCTCCCACTTTTCCTTCAGCTCCATGAGGTTGATATTTGTGATTTAGAGTCAAATGTCTTGAGAATTATTCAATGGATTGACATGAAATTTGCTCGAGACATTTGTATTCCCCTCAGGATGAAGTGTAACAACATTCGTGAAAACTTTTTATACAGCCCCATCATCATGTCAAAGTTTCCATTTGTCTAATACTTTGGTATATGCTGAGGCAAAGCACCGCTGTGCCTCAGAACAGCCTCAGAGAGTTGCTAGTGTGGCTGTAGTCTTGTTCATATCAGCCCTGGATAAAGTGACAAAGTCCAAGCCAGTCTTTTAGTGCAAATAGAAGAACTATAAACTCTACACCACTCTCAGTTTCGACTTACATTTTCTCTTACCAACTACATCAACACTTTCTAAAAGCACTGTAATGACACATAAGGCTTCTGGGTTCGATTGGCATCAGGAGTCATCATGACTCAGACCCAGACCCTTCCTTCCCAGTCATGGCTCAAATCCTCTGGCTGCAGTTTATGCCCAACTCTGGGCTTCTCACTCTCCCTCCATCCCGCTCTACCTTGAGATCCTGTGACCTCGCGGAGCAAACGGCCACCAGCTTGTTTGACAATTATAAGTGGCATACTTGCTCACCCCTGTCGTGCTCCGGCGGAACGTTAAGTGGACCTCTCAGAAGTTTTAATCTGAAAATCTATGTGAAGATGATGAATTCCTCAGAGGATTGGAACCTAAAAGAACCCTTGTGTCCCATTCCCACAACACCTGGCTGGTGTAATCTTCCCTTTCATACATGGGATCATTGAGACCATAGACCTAGTGAGCCTCGGAAGGTCTACGGTTACAGTAAATGAGTATAGGGCGAGGCTGTAACCCAGATTTTCTACCTGGTCATAAACTACTGTGAGTGGGTGTAGCTGGAAACATTTGTCATGGGATTGACCTGAAACTGTCTTGTGCTTATGTGTGAGTGTGTTTGGTTCTTATACACAACTTCCAATAGACCTGAAGTGCAGTTTTCTCTGGTAAAATGTTTATATTCATAAGCAGCGTACTTAGTAGTTCAATGTTGAGCATTGTTTGACATGAATGGACATGATTTTGTATTTCATAATCTTTTATGACATTATATTATATGATATCATTGTAACACAATTTAGATATCCAGAATGAAGGGAGCCAATCGTCTTTTCATCCATAATAATGTTAAACCTTCATGAACTGATATTTTGGCCACTAGGGAACAGTGCAACACTCTGTCACTTTAGAAAGTTGTTGTTGTTGGCAAGTTTGTGAGCAGCTGCTTATTCACACATCAAGCACAGACAAAGCATTGGTAATCTGGAGGTTATTTTCTACGCACAAATGGTAATTTTCACTCTCCTTTTAGCTCTGATTTGGTCTCTTTTTAATTTTTTATTATTTGGCACTTTAGCAGCTAAATTGCTCCACTATGTTCACCAGCTAGTTGCTTACGGCAGGTAGCACACAGCAAGTTTATCAGAGAGATTTTGTTTTTAAATTGAAAATAGCTGACTGCTACAGCTGAAAACAACACTGACTGAAGCAGAACAGTCGAGGCGTGGGTCAGAAAAGCAAAAACAATGAGCTGAAAGATGCTTAAACTGCAGAGTCAGGTGATAATTCTCTGTGGGCATGTCACTACAAGCAACTCCTTTTACATCATGTCATCTGTTGACCCATTTTACTACATTTTGTACATTTCTGTCTTTGCTTCTACTCTGATACGTTCTAGATATACTATGTATCAAACTAGTCAATTGGTATCATAACTTTGACCTCTGCGAGTAGGTCCAGTTGTCACTGCACTGATGTCTTCAACCATCTAACCCTTATGGTCTTGTGGACTGTGTCCCTGTTTCTCTTCTCAGCTGTCTGACTATCCTTTCTTTTGTTTAACCCAGTAAGAAGTCAGAACAACTGAATTATAAACCCTCCTATCTTGCCAAAAACAAGTATTCTGATTGCACTTTAACTCATCAAATAGAAACTCATTAATCTCATTTTCATTTAGTGGAAATGAATCAAGCGGATGAGGCTCCCTATGAATTATAGAATAGATAATTAACTCTGTGTGCCTTCACTCCATCGTCTTTATTAAATCGTGAGAAATCCTGAGCTCACGCTGCACGTACAAACATACACCTGTGACTTTAGATGGTTCCAGCGGTTTCTGTGCGCTTTGAGGGGAGGCTCCTCGGGTAAAGGTGCCAGATTTACAGGCCGATCTCCAGCTGGCAGAGGAATGTCACAACCTGTGTTTCAGCTGTAAATTCTGACATAATTACAGTGCCACTAACTCAAACATTGAGGTGAAACAACCACCTTGCGAGGGGAAAATGATCACTGCTTAATGTTATGTCTGGGACAAAGATATACTCCTGTCTTTGTTGGGGGAAGGAGAGACGGCAGGAGCAAGAATGTGAGAAATGTGCTAGTTCTCTGACCTTTATGAAGGTGAAGCAACACGTTGACATCATTACCATAGCCTGGCATGTGCGTGCTTGCAGTCACATGGGCCAAAGGAAAGTAGATACAGGTCAAAGGGGGAGAGTGCAAGTTCTGTATGTTACATAAATACTTCAAATGACTTCATGGCAAGGGTGGGTGAGTGTAAAGGCCATTTTCTTTTTGCAAAATGTTGGGAAATATGTTTATTTGCTTTCTTGACTAGAGACAGATGAGAAGATTGATACTCTTAACATGTTAAGAGGACAGTATTGGCAATCTTCTGATCTAACTCTTGTAAATTAAGCAAATAAGCATATTTCCCAAAATGTCAAACTATTCCTTTCATTGCAGGGTTTGAGCCTGGCTAATTACCTTTGTTGAATGGGCTGAGAGGTGTGTGTTTGAGTCTCAGAGACAAAAAGAAAACTGTTGTTGAAATTACCCTTTTTTTCTTTTATGTGGTGCTGCCACTGTGTGGTGGGATTTAGGCAGTGCGATGTTACTAGAGACGCACCTCGTCCCACAGTGTCCAGTTCATTTCATCACACAAAAACATCGACTTGATGGTAATTCTCTGTGCCTGCCAGTCAACTGGTGTGTGAGAGGAAACATCTAAAGGCAGGAAGTCTTTAATCCTCCCGGGGCCATGTTTTCACTGGCTTAGTCACACTCTCTTCCTGTTTTTCTCTCACCACTAACCACCAACAAACAATACTAGGAAGGGGTCTGCTCTCTGTCTAGACGTGATCTGTCAGCTGCGTCTGATCTGATTCAGTGTGCAGCTCGACAACAGCTACAACAGCTGACCTGTCGGGCTGAGGTCAAGTGTGTAGTCAAGGATCAAACAGAACTGACTTCTTCTCTCAGTCCCACATCATGAGGCAGGACTGAGAGAAAAATAACAGTGTTCTTCCACCCTTGTTTCATTATCAACGCATAGAGAGGAGACTTAGTTTACAGTGACACCATCCACTTTTAAGAACACTGAGGAGCATATGGGCATCACATTGACACAGGAATGATATAAGTTAGGATGGCTCAGTGGTTAGCAGCAAGAAGATTCTGGCCCTTTTTCTGCGAGTTTGCGTGTTCTCCCTGTGCCATCAGAAGTTAAGAATGCTTGTAAAGTTATTGATGGACATATTTTCGAACTTAAATGAATTGTGACGCGTCCTACTCTTTGTCAATTGGACTTTCCAAACATTCTCCAACCAGTTGCGGATCGTGTTGAGGATTGTTTGCTTCATTTATGTGAAAAGCAATCACTATACTGCTTTAGGTAAGAGGTAAACATGATAAGCTAGCAAAAGTTTGAAAGGGTCCAACGTGTTTAAAATCAGCACAAAAATTCAGTTTCTCTTGCAATTGCATGATTTTATCAATAGAGGGCAGAATGAACTAACTATCCATAATGCAGGGTTTCTTTAAGGTCACTGTCAACGGCAAAGAAAAGTATGAGTTTTAGAATGATTAAGAACTTCATTTCATGGCACAGTTGGATGTTTATAACTTCATCACTACATCCTCATTAGTATCCTGAAGTGACCCCCCCCCAGAGCAACCAGTTTTCTACTGGTGTGAAGGCTCAGTGTGCATAAGATCAACTGTGATGAACCTCATTATTCAGGAAATCAATATTAAATCACACCGCAAACGTATCGTCAGTTAGATTCAGGGACAGTTGGTGTGTCTTGGGTGTGTCTTGGGTGTAGCAAAAGAAGTTAAGACTGCTTTTGGCAATTTAGTGTACCTTAACCATTGCTCCCATATCATTCTGTACACCTCAGAACAGAAGAGAAGAGGCACTGAGCTAGACAGCCAGTACTGTAGCAATGATGTGTGTTATTCATTCAATACAATTACTAACTTCATGGAGTGTGTTGCTCAATAGATATCAGCAACACCTTGTTCTCTCTGAACCTTCAAGACTCTGGTGACTAATTTCTTAACTGACATTTGACATGACTGGTCCACCATGCAGTCTGAAGACGCCTGTCTGTGTGTGTGTGTGTGTGTGTGTGTGTGTGAGAGAGAGGGGGGGGGGGGGGAATTAAAAAGAAAGAGAGGGAGCGCCAGTGTCAAAGTAGGTATAGGGGCAGACTTTCTGGAGCCGACTCCCACATGCCCTCTGATTACCTGTCACTGGTCAGACCAACCTCGTCTCTCTGAGCAGATGATGTGATAAGAGTGGCACACACACAGAGAGAGAGAGAGAGCGAGAGAGAGATGGTTGAAAAATAAGACAGAGCAGATGAGAGGTGGGATAGAAAAGAGGTTGCAAATGTCTGAGTAAGTGGAGGAGGGTGAGAGAAAGAGTCAGAAGAGACAAAGGAGAGGGAGATCAGCAAAAGGGAGAGATGAGAGAGAGAAAGAGAGAGAGAGAGAAGAAAGTCTTGCCCTGAGGTGTCGTTTGTCTGTCTGCACTCGGTGCAGGGAGGCCAACAACAGTGTCCTACACAGCTGAAGACATTCACTAGCAGCCAAGAAGCACATCTGGATTTCTCATAATGAAATGCAGTAGGCTGCAAAAGTTTCCCTGTGTTAATATACAGAGGGCAGGCCCTGTGAATGACAGTTTTGTGTTTGTTTGTTTTATTTTTTTAACTTTTTTTAATGCGCATGTATATGCACAATCGAATGAGCACCTATTTACATGTTCATGTCGTCACCGTTGGCAGACACTGACAGATGGATGAACAGCCATCTATCCGTCAGCAAGTGAAAGCAGTGTGTCTAATCCTGCCACTGACTGCGCCATTGCCAGCCACAGGGGCAAGGAATCTATCATTCCACGGTCTTATTACGTATTTATTGCTTCCAAAATACACCCGATACACGCAAGCACACACACACACACACACACACACACACACACACACACACACACACACATCCACACACAAGCTCATCGCCAAGCTGTCCAATCCTCTGCATGTGCAACATATCCTCCACCGTTTTCCCCTCCTCTTTTCAACATCCTTGCACAATACAGAAGAGTTGCGCTCGGGTTACACGTTCAGGTTGGACCTCTCCTTTGCTCCCTAGGGCTGTTGGAGAGGAGAAGAGGTAGAGGCGAATGAGGGGGGGGGGGGGGGGGGGGGATAAGAGGAGATGATAGAAGGAAGGACCCACAATAACAGTCTGTTTCCTCGCATGTTGGGGCCTGCAGACTAACCTACTGCACCTGTTGTGAAGGCTCACACTAGCTGGAGAGCGATATGTTTGGCGGGGGGGGGGGGTGTACGGTCTGGGTGGTGATCTAGTGTGGCACCTGTATCGTGGCCCAAAGCCAGCTGGGAGGAGGCCAGGCCAGGACGCAACTCAATGCACTTTGTCAGTATCCACTCACACACTCTGTGCACTTGACGGCCCCCCTAGCCTCTTGCTAACCCTATGTCCTGTGTACTTATATGTGTGTGTGTGTGTGTGGTGTGTGGTGTGTGCCACCTCTCCACCCCCCCAACTGCCAAGTCTCACTAGGTAATTGGGTAAGTGTGTAATAAGGTTGGTCACGGGTATCTGCGACCAGGCTGGGGTAAATGTGACCCAGGCAGCACCAGCTCGTGTGGAATAACTGAGGATCTGTTTATGATTTTGGGGAGTATTGTGGGGGACGGAGGGCGTTAGTGGAGCTGCGGTAGCGATCACATTTAATTTTGGTTCAAGCTGCAGGATTGTAATATGAATCATTCACATCCCCCATTTTATTGGTTTCTGTGTGATCACTCGTTGTTGAAGTGTGTTTTATTTAACGGCCTCAGCCGTATTTTACATGTTACAGCTTGTTGTCATTGTTTTGAAAAACTAAAAATGAGAGACTTTATGGGACACAAGGTTTGGTGGTTAAAAGCGTACTCCTACCCATCCCTCACAACCCAGCACAATTGTCTGACAGCAGCATTGTAGAACCCCCTTTGGCCAGAAATGTGATATTTTCAAGGTTCCTTGGAGAACAGCCCGTCTTGCCAATATTCCTCAGGGGACTGCCGCCTTTTATATCTAACTGGCTGTCTTTTCCTTACCCCACCCCACCAGAGGAGTGGTTCACTGTGGCCGTCACTTCAGACAAGAAGATGAGCAATCTCCTTTTGGTTTGCATCGCATTTTGTGGTCTTTATGACAAGTCCTCCTAGTTGTCTCCGGGGGGGGAAGGCTCTGTATATCCGTCACATCTCTCGTTACAACAGGGGGATTTAGTGAGACAGCTCTCCGTCTTACCCTTTCTCTCTGACTCTCCTCTGATCGGCGCATTAGTGAGGTTGTGCGACCACATCATCAAGAGCAGCAAGCGTAGCGTGGAGCTTATTATCCCTCATTGCCTCCGCCGGGAACAGGAAATGAACTAAGCGAGGCTAGGGGCTGTTCCAGGCCATGAATCCTCCAGGGGTTTCGCACTAGAGTGATTACGCGACTTTTTATACCAACTAACCAAAACACAATTACCCAATTCCCTTAACTACAAATTACATTTGTATAATAGTTTGCAGTTGGTTTTGATATGTTGAGGTAAGTTTGTGGGCTACATTTGAAGGAGTGTCCATTTGGAGTTTTCTTTTAGTTGCTGATCTGGTCAGATTTGATCAGATTTGCATGTATTTTAGAGAATATGCACCACTGTTACCTGTCCGGCAGATGCCTGAGATGATTGACAGCAACTGACAGTAAGTAGGTGAAGTGTCGGTTCAAAAGTTCCTGCACAAGCAGCCAAGCAAACCTGCCACAACTCTTCATGTAAACATGTCTTCATGCTGTTTCCTCAGTCTGACACGGCTGTCACGGGACATTACTGCTCACATACAAACTCCCCTCACTTTTCTTTTTCTCCGTTTCCTCCATTCTGTGTCCTCTCACTATAGCACCACGGTAACCTCCCCTGGCCTTCAAGTCCCTTCATCCAGCATGTCGCTTTCTATTAAATGCCTTCTCCTTTACTCTATCCATTTACTTCATAGTATACGTCTCTACCTCTCTGTGTCCCTTTCACCTCTTTTTTTTTCTCCATCAAATCCCCTTCACCCTCCTCCCTTCTCTGTTTGACCAAGTCTGTAGTTGTTGTCAGACAAGACGGTCCCTGTTTGAGTACTGCACTTGTGTGAATAAGTGCATCTGTGTGTACGTCGTCTATGTGTGTGCTTGCAACTGTTGATAACTGCGTGCGTGATCATGCTCTGTGTGTGTGTGTGTGTGTGTGTGTGTGTGTTTAAGCATGCCTGGGCTAAGCCGTGGGGGCAGTCCTCCTTTGTCCTCCCAACCATCTCCCAGAGATGGATGTGTCTCCAGGGAATTGGCCTCAGAAGAAAAGCACCTCCAGCTCGCTCATATTAAATTCTGCTGAGCAAATGCAATTTACCAGCATGGTTTTTCGTTTCCTCCTCTCTCTTTCCCTTTTTGAAAGGAGCTAATTTAATGTGTGCTTTTTTGAATGCAGGGCAGAGAAGCGGGAGAAAACTAGTTCTAGAAAGTCATTGGTTGTTTCTTAAAACACACGCTTTTATGTCGGTAGATTTTCGGAAAGCATTCATCGTGCAGCAGTGCAAGCATATGTCATGGCTCGGATAAACGCTTCAGTTCCTTTTGTTGACACATTCGGATGTCACGTTATTCCCTATTAGCCTTTTCTGTCTGCTGTTGGCCTCCTTGTCCTGTTTTGAGGACATTTGCTGCTGTGGAGTCATAAAAACGTGTGCTGGGTCTCGTTTGCCCATCCTCACAGGAGAATAACAGACCAGGGTAGAAAGTTTGGAGGGGAGCTGCTGAGTCCCTCCCTCTCCTCTCCCCCAATTAACTTGCCTCTCCTCATTTTTTCCCCTCCTTCCACTCCTCCCCCAGGCTTAAGTCTCGGCACCTGTGGACCCCTCCCCCCCCCTAAACTTTTTCACTCCCCCTCCCTTTGGCAGGAGGCCCGATGCACTGACACAATCTCGGCTCTTTGCGTGAGAGGGAGTGCCTCTCTCTCTCTCTCAGTGCTTTCACTGGTTTGTGTGTGTGTGAGTAACTACACACGCGTTTGTGCATGAAATTGAGGCAGCGTATTTAATTACACACATCCCTGTGTGTGCAGCTAAGAGGTCGGACAAAGAGTCAAACTTTTAGCTGAACAACAGATAAGTCTGTGAACTCGGGGTGATTCAACTCTTGCAGCACTAACCTCTAACCCATTACTCCTCCGCTCCTCCCTGCTTCTCATCTTCACTTGCTACTGCCCTGCTGCTTCAGCTCCTTATTTGTCGTTGCACAGACTGTCTGTGCAAGTCGTTCTGATGTGATTCTACTAATAAAGGGAGATTTGAATAGCCTTGCACCTGCTCTCTAATAAATGGCACTATATAACAGCTGGGGATGTAAAACTTTATTTCCACATCCCCATGACCACAGATTGCCAGGCCTCCCCCCCCCCCATCTCTGCACCTCGACCCTTAATTCTTTGTCACTTCTCTCCCTGATTGAAACCCCGATCCAATGCGTATGCTTGCACAAACACCCTGCCATCTCTCCTTCCTGGCACCCACGGCTGCGTGGCACTGCCCCAAACACATGGCTTTAATAACCCCTTTCCTCGCTCACTCTTTTTCTGATTCACTTGTTTTGCATTTCTGTTTCAGCGCACATGTGTACGTTCACACTCAGTAACCTCATATCAAGACGTTTCTTAACAGAAACATAACTTTGAGACCGTCTTGTCACGGAGATGTGATGGATTCCCACTCTGCATGCATTCGCTCCTTTGCGGCATGTGGCATTGATTGCACTGTTCTGATCCCGCCGGCAGCCAAGCAGTCCCTCAAGGTTAGCTAGTAATGTATCACTCATGGCCCAGGGCTCATCTACTGTTTCCACTGCACATCTTCCCTTCGGCCAGAGGAATTGTGTATGGTTTCCATTAGCGAAAACATACTGCCATGGAGCAATCATTCTCTTTTCCTCAGTATTGACCATGTCTACTATGTGGACTAACTGCATCTGTTTCCCTGGAGGATCTGATGTTGCATACAGAGCAGCAGAGTTACAGCAGATAAACTAATGTATCCAGATAAGCAATCCAAAGTTCAGTGAATGGAATTATTCCTAAAATACTACCAGTTCCCTCTTTTGTACAGTTTTATCTCTTTTCTCGTTACACTCATTTACCAGGTTTATGAATATGCACTTTGATGAATTGCAGAAAGATAAAATAAAAAAATCTGATCTTTGATGGCCTTTTTTTCTTAAAGATTTTGTGTTGCATCAGGCGGTACAACGCGTCGATGAGATGAAGCTGACGACCGAAAGTGTTTTGTTAGATGGTGTGTTTGTGTGATTATTCTGATGCTGTGTGATCTTCAAACAAGCAACCATGACCACGAGCAGCAGATAATCCCCATCATGTGACCATGGAGCAATTTGAGTGGAACATGAACGAATGAAGACCAGTAATTAAAGTAGCGGATTGGCTCCATCAAAAGAAGCCAGGATGAGATAGCTGCTCTTGAGTCATGCTGGCTGCTTTAATCTAACTCTCTAATTAGGCACCAGAGGAGCAAACGAAGAAAAAAATAAAAACAAAAGCTTTGTTTTCCGAAATGACTCAAACATGAAGATCCATCTTCATCTGGCTGCAATAACTGCACATTGTAGTAGATTGTGTCTGACACGAACAACAATTACACAGTGTGTTTGAAAGTTTTCACACAAAGACTCAACAGGCGCTGTCAAATACAAAGTCAGTTGGCCAGATTCCAATGAGAAACTGTGAGACACACACACACACACACACACACACACACACACACATACACACACACACACAGCAAATATCATTCACTGCCCTCCTATAATGTATCACCTGGATGCTGGGCAGTGGCCAGCAAAAGCCCCCCGCTGGGACAAGGGATTAAGGTTTTTAAAATAACCCCCTATGGCCAAAAGCCTCCTAATGGGACAGTGATTACTGACTGGTACAATAGGCCTTCAACTGTATGTGTGCATGTGTTGGTGTGCACATGCGAATATGAGTGAAGACTCTCGTGTCCAGGTGTCCAGTGTGAACTAACCCACAACTAAAATCCTTTTTTTTAGGAAGGAAACAGTGATGAAATACCATGATGTACTGTATGAAATGTCTTATACGTTATACGTTGCCTGCAGACATCGCTGTTTGTTTTTGAGTTTGAATGATGTGTGTGATCTGCGCTCTACTGAGTGCACCTTTCTTGTTAATATTATTAATATTGAGTGTTAATTCTAGCATGATATGTTTTGGCCACTAGAGGGCAGAGAAACAAACTAAGAAATGCACAACCAGGAAAGAAGAAATGTGTCAATTCTACCATCTTTGTACCCGCATGATTATCCTGCTAGCATAAGTGCTGGCTGGACTGTGCTAGATGACATTTGCCTTGCAGGTTGTAGCGGTTCTGTCGAGTCGACTTTATTAAGTTGCTTTGGCTAAGATGTTAGTAAACAATTGCTCGGAGCCAAATAGTTTTAATTTGGAGTCTTGTATGTGGTCACCTGTTTAGACCACAAGTCTCAAATTCCAATCCTTTTAGCTCCTCTTTGGTCCACCTACTTTATAGCTCGCTAAATTTGGACTTTATTCACAAGCTAGTTGGCTTACTTTGTTATTGCTGGGCAGGTAAATAGTAGCTTACTGTAAATCAACTGTAAGATGAACAGTTATTAGCTGTACACTTGTTGATATACGCCCTTATGTGTTGAAACACTAAACCTTGCAAAACGTGTGACCTCTGTCACATGATGACAGGATGACTTTTCTTGGTGAGACCTGGAGAAAATCTTGTCATTATTCTTTGCCAGACTTTCTAATCTCTGGCAGTGTGTGTGAATGTGTGTGTGTGTGTGTGTGTGTGTGTGTGTGTGTGTGTGTGTGTGTGTGTGTGTGCAGCTGAGGTCTGGTGCCAGCTGTGAACAGTCCCTCATTAGCACTATTTTCATGTGACCAAGCTGCACCGCAAGGGACACACACTTTCAAACAGTTGCATACAAAATCACACGTGCACACACACACATACACACACACACACATACACGCGCACACACACACCACATGACCAGATGAAGAGGAACCATTGTTCGGCATCACAGGACCTCTTAACACAGACACACACAATTCTCATTTTGCATTGCCATTCGTGTGACCACCAGAGTCGCCCTTGTTTTAATATTCTGTGGGTTACATGCTTCCATATGCTTCCACTGACTATAAACACACAATCCCTCTGTGTTCATGTCTGTAACTATTGCTTCTGTGTTCATGTGTGCTTCTAGCATAACAGAAATCAGTGTTGTGTCACACAAGTGCAGAGATCTGAAGCACACACCCTTTGGCCTCCCCTTGGCCCAGCTCTCTAGTTTGCCCAGTGTGATGAGGGCTCATAGAGCTGTCAGACTGTGGCAGGCGGTGACAGTGGCAGGCCATTAGCCCGCTGAGCTAAAGTGGGCGAGGTCACAGTCCTGACCTGAAGTCTGAGGTCTGAAGGGGGCCCAGGGATCAGGGGTCAAGAAGTCACGGGGGTGGAGACGTTTGACCAGCTCTAACTTCTTTTCCCCTTTCTGTGTAGACCAGTCACAAGACAAACATGTTCATCTATGATTTATGAGCTAATGGGCTTTTTTTTCCCTTTCTTTTTTTACAGATGTTATGACTTTTGTTCTTGGAGCTTTTTATCTGGCTGGACATTTACGACTTTGACCTTTTTCATTTATTGCATGTAAATCTGTAAATGCACCAAACTACAGCAAGCATTTAGCAATGTGTTCATGGGGATCTTTAATCTTTGTGCTGCTGGATATATGAGCTGAATATTTACTATTTTACAACCAGACAGTGTGAACATCAATGCATTATGTCACAGCACGTCCTCCAACACTGACCCACACAAATGCAATTTCTCATTAGCTAATAAAGACAATTTCCAGGCATTGTAAATCTGCTGTTTTATTACAGCCGTTTGCAGTAAATAGCAATGTGCTAATGAAAAACATTCTAGAAACTCAGGGCCATGTAACAGTTTATAGCAACACCTCTGTGCAAAAAGTCAGTCCTGCGTTTCCCCACAAACTCCAGAAATCATTTGGTCACTGCCGTCGCACTTTTCTCCCTGAAACTCCGGCAGCTGTCGTCTCTTTGTTACAGAGTGAACGCAAACACGCGCAGCTGTGTGACTCGTGTGTAAAACCACAGATACTCGAGGGAAATGCACCTGTGACACAGTGAGATTATCAACCTCCTGTCTTAACCAGACCTGAGAACCACATCCCCTCACCAGGCACATACACCCAAAACCAGTACATGACACTAGATCTGCCCCATTCCTGCTCTCTTCATTTCGCTGGAGGTGTTGTAATGCACTTGTGAAGTTCTATAATGAACCCAAGGTAAAGACCAACTGAATGCAACATGGAACGTAATAAAAAGCAGCGACACTCAGTACCATCACCAAGTATGTGCAGCAGAAAATAATACCATCCATAGCAGTTGACAATCTTCAGGGACATCATCACTGTTCCTGTTTTTGTTGAGGTGCACAGCCGTGTGTCGCAATATCGCCTCATTCCTCATGAAAACAAGCAAGTGCCACACTGTCACTTCCCCTCTTGCACCATGACCCCTGCTGGCATCCTGTGTCAGAGTGATAAGCAATCCCCCGATACCTCCTGGCCCCTTTCAGAACAAAAGAACCACAGGAAGGGGTCAGCCACTTGCCACATAAGCCTGCCAAGAAATTATAGTGCTCCATATGTTTCAGGTTGAAGCTAACTCAAAACAAATCCCCTGACTGCGCAGTCCAGTCCAATACAATTAGGAGAAGTACAACTCACTTATAGATGGACTGGTGTTATTTGGCTTAGGTAATGATGATATACCTGCACGCTGTCAAACATTGTCAGTCTGATCATCATTCATCAGTACTCTCGCTGACCTGCTAATTACATTGTTTGTTGTGACTGTGCACACAAGCAGTTTGCCCACGTTTTTGCACTTTTAAATGCATTTGAAGTCGTAGTGGCTGTCTCACTTTTTGAGAAAGCAGTTCTCCATCACTGCTATTAGTCTGATAAATTCTGCTTGATGGGTTGTAAAGCTACAAAGAGGCTACTAAACCAGAGTCAGAGGGGACGGGTCTAATGCTCACCAGGGTCAACCTGAGCCAGGCCGTTATTCTCTCATCTCTTGTGAGTCCAGGCTGAGGTCCAGTGGTGAAAGAAAAACCTGCCTCTCAGAATAAAACATTGTCAACAGCGGTGGTGACATTGTGGTTGTGTCATGAAAGCTCTCCTGTTCTCCGAAGCTATCAAATGATCTGCTGCGGTCACATTTATTTTTGCCTCGCTTGGTGGAAAAGGTTGTCCCCCCAGTCACATTAGATGAAGAAACCAAACCAGAAAAGAAGTTTTATCACCTGGCCCTCCCACACGACCTCATGAGTGTAGTGAACTCTGTTTAGTTGGCAGGGATATGTGGAGGTGGGGTGGTGCCACATTTGAAAAGCAATCTCCACTTTGGCCAAACAACAGCCTGTTGAACATTAATCCCACTCAGTGCGAAGGCAAACACCCCCAGCTGCGTCTGCAGTCCATACTATGTTTTCTCTCCTTGTTCAGTCCAATGCAAGACTGTTACCGTATCATTAATCACCAGGGTGAACCAAGAGCCGATTAATAAAACTCAGAGCAAATGGAGGGCAACCCAAAACAGCTGTTTGTGCCTGCATGAACCCATCAGCAATGGCTTATGAATCCTGAGAAAGCCCGTTTCTTTTTTTGGTCGGGTATCAAATCTGAAACTGAACCCTTTCCAAAGTAAAAGGGCGCCAAGCACTTTCTACAATAGAAAGAAGACAGATGTTGGATCTTGAGTTTGTACACTGGCAGATCTGCTGAGTTATGGTCCAAACAGAGGCTCTGAGGGGAAAAGAGCTGCACTTGTCAAATGGGTGGAAGGGAAAGGGAGTGTTGCACTTTTAACTTATTGGCCACCTCAAGGTCAACATGGTCAGTAAATAATAGTGAAAGCGTAACAGCTACAGCCACAAGATACTGTGTTAAAGACTAATCCAGCAATAAAGCTGCAGTATAGAATTTCAGAGACTCTTTCAAAAATAATAGCAACATAATTAAGGTGAAAAGTTCATTGTCAGTCTTGGAAACACATTTTCACGTCAATGTCCATTTTATAAGTAGATGGAGCTTGCCCAATTGTCATGGAATTTTCGATGTTGGAATTTACTTTTTGGCCCTGAGAATTTTAAATCTGTATTTCTTTTGTGTTTTTTTGGTCGCTTGGGGCAGCACAACAAAAACTTGTAGATTTGACATGGCAAACATGCTAGCAAAACAGTTGCCTATTTACACATCCAGCAGAATTAGAGAAAAATTAGCATTAATTTGGAGTTGAGTGTCTGGCACCGTGACGGATGTAAGTCTCTCATTTTAGCTGGTCTGACCTCTACCAACTCCTGAGGGGAAAATCTGGCACTTTAGCAGCTAAACGCTCCACCAGCTAGTTATTAACTTTCTCTGTCAGCCATTTGATAGGTAGTGTATATTGGGTTTAAACAAGCTTTTTGGCTTAAATGGCTGCCTGCTGTGTCTGGAAACCATGCTGATGAGAACAACCAACCAAAAACAGTTGCAGGCATTGTAAAACCAAAACAATGACCTGAATGATGCTAAATTGCTCTGTAGAGAGTGGAAATGCAGAATCAGGTGATAATTAAATGTGAGTTGATCACTACGAGCCAACCCGATAACTTTGTACATAATCATTTGATGCATTGTTAACATAACAATATTGATTATAGCAGCTTTAAACTGCTCAAAAAATGCAAATTTGAAAAATGTGACATGATCAAAAGCTCCAGAACAGCTACATAATAGACCTTGAGATGTGGAATAATTGCATAAACGACCATCATTAATGTTGGATGATTACAGGGACAGAGGTTGTGCATCCGCCGTATCATTCTGCTTATTGTTGCATTTCTCTCTTTGTCTCGCTAGCTGCTATTTTACGAAGCAGTAAAATATTACTTGTGACTTGTGAAAATGTTGGTAACTTTGCCAGAGTCTAGATGAATCACAGACAAAAGAGAAGGGAAGAGATGAAAGGCCAAATTGCATTGGAGATCCCTCTTTAGAACATCAAACAGAGAGTGTTTCTCCCAGCAGTCAGCGGGGCTCCAGGGGGACGGAGTTGTAATTTCCTGGCAGAGAGGGGCTGGACATGTGGGCACTACTCGACCGACATCAAAGACACTCCAGACCTCTAGAACACTGACTTTACACACAGTCTTTCCGTCTCTGACTGTGACATCTCTCTCTTCCTATCTGTTTCTTTCTGTTCCCATTTCTCTCATCCAGCCTCTCCTCCTCTTTTTGTCTTCCTCGCATACACAGTACAGTTAAATCACAGGATTTGGTACTTATTTTAGGGCACCTACAGTCATTCTGGAAAGAAAAGAAAAGTTTTGAAAGTGAAATAAGTTTTGAAAGTGAAAAGAGCTTCAAAGTATTAGAAATGTTTTGAAGAAAAGAAAAGTTTTCAGTTTTGGTTTCTTCTTTCAAGTCAAAATGTCTTTCACTTGTTCTTCACTTCCCTTTTCGTTTATTTAGGTCATGTTTTTTTCAAATTTATGTTTTTATTGAAAACATTGGATCTTTTCAGTTATAGAACTGATGTCTTCCTGTTATGGATAAGAGTTTTAAGACAGAGGTGTCCTCAAGGCCGGTCGTGTCAACATAGCTAAACGTGTAGGAGCAATGACACGTTTGTCTGTTTGAGTACTGTACTTGTTGATATATGGGAGGCTGTGGCTCAGTTCACCAATCGGAGGAACGCTGGTTTGATCCCCGGCTCCTCCACTCCGCATGTCGAAGTGTCCTTGGGCAAGGTACTGAAGCCCGAATTGCGCATGAAGGCTGTGCCGTCGTTGTGTGAATGCTTAGATTAGAATCTGATGAGCAGGTGACACCTTGCACGGCGGCCTCTGCCATCAGTGTAATGCGTGTTAATGGGTGAATGTTGACATGTAGTGTAAAGTGCTTTGAGTGGTTTAAAGACTAGCAAGGCGTTAAATAAATACAGGACCATTTACCGTCTATCTTTAGTTAGCCAATTCAAGTATAGCATTGTGAATGCAACATATGTTCATTTTTAGAAGCTATTCTCCCTTAAAACTGAATTTAAATATTTTTCTAAATGAAACTGTGTAACTGTGGATTTGTAAGCGAGACATTTATTGAGCTGTAACTGTGGGAAGCATCTTCCATCAGGCGCCCAGGCCAGACCACTGAAAGGGTTTAACCCAAAGTGATAAGCTGTTGAGACAGATTTGTACTGTCAAAAACCTCAAACCTCCAACCAAATCTCAAGACTGTCACAAGACCACAAATTTGCAATGGATTGGTTCGGGCATTTTGACAGTTGTGACCGTGAAATCAGAGTATAAAAATACAACAGCAAACTTTCACTGTGGTTTGAGCTTAAGAAAACCCCAAGAAGTGACTTACGGATAACTGAACATTACACCTTCAATGGTGTTAGCAAGAAGAAATGTTGCAGAAAGGCGATCCTACACAATGGAAACATGTCAGTGTAGTGGTATCCGTGCTTAAATCAACATCATGGCTTTTATTACAGTGACAGCGCAATGAGTGCACAATGAGAACTCCTGGATCAGATAAGAGCCTTCTGTGAGAACAGCTTTGAAGTTATGATCATGTGCTCTACAGGCAGAGCAATGTGTTGCTGGAGGTGGTCTATGTAACAGGTGTGTGATGATCTGTGATCTGTAATCTCCATAACTCACATGACAGCCACCGTTGAGTTTCACGTTGCTGCAAATTTGTTTCTCTGTTGAAATTAATGTGGATCAAATTATCTGTAAGGCTGTTGGTTTTTTTCACTAATGTGTACACGAGACTGAAAGTAAAAAGAAAATCATTACTGCTGCAGGTTTAAACATTGCAAATCTCAGTTTGGCAACAGTGGAAACCTTTGTTTGTGGTTTGAAAGACTGTAATTACCTTCATTCACATGCACACTGGTCAAATGGTTTTTATTTTTCTTGTTTACTTTAGATAAGTGGGGCCTACATCGACTTTATCTCAACTGAATTACAGACAATTGTTCCTTGGCTTATTGATGGTGACAAGACTTGATGTTAGGATATGATAAATGTGACAGCCTAATGACAGGCCTCTTACCAGCAGGAAATAAACATGTCAAAAGCGTAGCTGTCCCATGACCTGCCTATATGAATACACTAAAGAATACAATTTAAGTAAAGTTTGAAGAGTAAGATCAACTTTTAAAAACAGAGAATATAGAGCACATTGCAAAAAGATGGTTACACATTTATCTTCCCTTAAATGTATGTATTTGTATATTTGTATTGTATGTATGTAGTTGTAAGAACTTTACTGCCAATTAAAATCAACTTTAACATATGAAGATAGTCACTTAGACATCTTCTAATGTATACTTCACAGAACAACTTTAGAAAAAAATAAAATGTATGAGAGCAAAAGCTGATAAGGAAACGAAATGTATTGACATACATTCATTAGTGGTGACATATTGCTCTTGTATGAGTCCTAAGCATCCTCCCATGAGTGGTAAATTGGAACCTTCTAATGATGGGTATGTGGAAGAGTAGCAGTTGAATGACGAGCACATCCCGCATTAGAACTGTCTCGTGATTTTACGGGACGGCAGCAGGGACATCTTGTAATGTCTTGCCTTCACCAGACTATTAATTAAAGGGGATATATTGTTTGATGCGAAGCAGTTTATGTGGTGGTTAGCAAAACCACAAGAGTGTGCAATTAGATTTCAGTCCAGTTAAATTCACTTAATGATGACGGGCATTTAATAATCTCAGTGGAAAACACCGCCGTGGGCAACAAACAGAATATTGTTATTGACAGTCCCGTTACATTATTTGTGCGACTAATTAGTCCAATGAGGACCAATAAAGGGGCTGCGATATGGTCAGATGTTGTCCTGCATGTGGAGAAAGCCTGTGTGCAGTTATACTATATGGGTTATATATATATATATATATATATATATATATATATATATATATATATACTGCCCTTCATACACTCTCACATTGTTGTAGTTGTACTGTAAGCAGGAGCGTGCAGATTGTGGGAATGCCAAAGGCTTCTTCTTCAAGGAATATAAAGCAGTTGAGCACAGAGCATTTGCCGCTAGCAGCCATATTACAGGATAATTACAGTATACAGTTTTGTCTGGAGGGGAGGACGTCCAAGGCCACTGGAGCTGCTCATCTGGAACACTCTGTACAAAGATAAGTGGACGAGATAGGGCCCCTGTCTCTCTTTCTGTGTTTTTCTGGGTGTGTTGGAGCCTTGTGTTTATGTGTAAAGCAACGAGTTAGCCAGTGCATTTATACACACACACATAGCCTCAGGCACTAGGAACCAAGCAAGGCTATAATTTAGGGAGGGAGGCGGCCTCTTGGCCTCACTCGCCTCAGGTAACAGCTAAGCCCATAGATCTGAGTCAGGCAGCTCTGACTGGAGCGGACGGCCAATTTGCTCTGAGCGGACGCTCTTTGGGAAGGCTTGAGCTGTGTGAGCAGCTGGGCTTGTCATCAGATGAATCCATCAACCTGAGTGACAGGTCAGGACCGACCTCCTGTCAGCTCGCTCAACCACTCATTGCACTTTGTGTTTGAGGAAAGTCTTGTATATCTCTCTCTTTTCCTCCTCAACTTTCCTTATTATTCCTCTGGGACCAAAGCCCCCCCGGTGCAAATGCCCAGCTGAGCCAGGTGGCAGTGTTGTTGTGGCCTGGCTACGTGGGCTTGCTGTTTTAGGTTGAGGGTAGAATTTTCCACTGGCACACTTAGCGTGTCTCTGCACTGCTCCTCGCCTATCAGAGCCATGCGTGTCAGCGGCACCGCTAATGGCGCCCAGATGAGGTGAAGAGAGAAGGATGAAGCGAGGATTTGGGGGGGGGGAGAGGTGAGAAGAAGGCTCACATGTCTAAAAGAGACAGGAGCACAGGAACCTGAGGAGTGTGAAGGAAATTGCAACCTTGCAGGTGTGTGAGAACAGGGGAAAAAAATCCCCCCCCCTCCCCCCTGGCTTCACTCTCCTCACCCCCTCTTCCCCCGCAGGTTGTGGTGAGACAGGTGACCTGCAGAGTCATGGCTTGGAGTTGTGCTTGTTTAGAGAAACTAGGTTCCAGTCATGGTGGTCAGACCAGGTCACTCATTCCAACGGATGTCTTTGATGTGTCCGTCTTCAAGGAGAGTTAGAAACCAAAGTGTGTTGGCTAGGGGCACAGTGTGTGTGGGTGTGTGGGTGTTGGCTGGAGGGAGGCGGGACATGGGTCAACTATTTCCTTTGAAGACGTGTTTGCGTCCAAGCCAAGGACAACATAAAATTAGATTGAATGAGCAGGGATTGCCATTTACTTAGGTGTGTTCATAGCTGTCTGAGTCATTTTTGCTTTCAAGCTATGCCACTGTACTTTTTGGTCCTCCAACTGTCCAGAGCTTCACTGTAAACATTTTGAGTCCATATGACACGGAGAGAAACAAAAGGGCATTTCGTTATGTGCATTGTGCACACATGACATGCACCTTTTCTTCTCGGGGAAACTCGTTAATGATGTTTGATTTTGGAGTTGCACATCTTTTTCTGGTTTATTCTAACTTGTGTTATTATGCATCATTGCAAAACCACAAGCATCCAGTCCCATGCCAAATGGATAAGCATCTCGTTTAATACAGTTTCTCTGACTGACACACTGTGTGTAACGGCATTTGAACACTAACACAGCAACCAAATCAATGTCAGTCAAGTTAGAAACCAAACAAGGATAAACAGCAACCTTATGAAATAGTACCTCCATGCATTAATGCAGTATGCCCTCCCCACTATCTTTCACACACACAAACACACGCACACACACACACACTGCAGCCTAATGTTTCCAGCGGCTGCCGTGTGGATGGTGTGCTTTGTTCTGAACGCTCTGACAGTGAGTGGAGGTCTCAGGAGGCGCATGCTGAAGTTGAAAGCTCAACAAGCTCTCTGAAGTGGCTAGCTTTTATGTTGCACGTTGTGCTGGAGCTGGAGGAGAGGGCAACACAAGTCCAAAAGAAAAACTCCTTTCAAAAGCAGCACGTGTCAGTCATACACATCCTCTGCAAGAGCAGAGTCTGTTTGTAACTTTATTATAGGTGTACTTTTTGTAAATTACGGGATTTCATTTGACTGTTTTTACATTCACAGTGCCGGGAGGCTGCAGAAGATTGTAGCCGAAGCAGCGTGTCAGTTATTAAAGTGTGGATGCATGCCTCGGGGCTGCTTCTCTCTCTGCTGAGGTCAGAGTACATGCCAGGACACGAATCTAGCTGCTCACTGTACTGGATTTGGAGATTTAATTACTGCTGTGCATGTGTGCGAGTGTGTGTGTGTGTGTGCATGCGTTTACTTTATGTGTGCTGAGGCACATTGCGGTTACCGCCTCTGCCATTTAATAGCCACCCTTGTAATGACTCTCAATATTAGATGGTTATTATGTTAATTGTGCTCAGATGGTGACAGACTGATTAAGCCCAGCTTGTTGAGCCAATAAAACACCACAACAGCCGGATAAGGACTAGAGAAAATAAGCCGCGATACCTAAATACAGCATTTCACATTAATTTCAAATGCAAAGAATACACAACTTTTCATGAGGACAATAGATGTTCATTAGAGTTAAGTAAGTCCACGTTTGTAATTACGCTGCACTGAGGCACTTAAAGCCCCTTTGTCCCAAAATGACCCAATGGTTCTGTGTTATTGTCGTGGGCATGTTTGTAATCCGGGATCAGATTTCTCTACTTTTTGCCAAGAGCAGTGACCCTTACCCACCAAACTGGCCTCATTTCCCTTCTCTACTTCAAACTTCTACCTCTTTGGTAATGCTGTGGTGGGCAAAGCATAAAAAATGTATAATCATTTTAGACATTTTAAGAGGGAAAGAGCATCTTTTCCTTGATTTTGTCTGGTGGTATGGATGGTTGTAGAAATGTGGGATGGAAAGACAGGAAGTGCCGCTTTTATAAGCAGCTCATTAGGATCTAAAACAATCGGCCAGTCTCCACTGAGATTCGTCTGGATGACAGAGTCATCTCCTGTGACCATTCAGATGGCTTAAGGCACTGGCGAGATGCCAGGAGGAAGAAAGGCAGACTAGACAGAGGAAGAGTTATGTACTGTATATGAGGCAGCAGTGGCCTACAGGCTAGAAAAACAAGTCTGAGACCACAAGGTCAACTGTCACTCCCCTCACTCCATAAGTACTGTTGTGGAAGTCACGTCTGCCCCAAACCCCGGTGAAGGAAGTCAGTGGTCAACTAAGCCGAGGCTGCACTTAGCCCAGATGTAAGCTTCCATAATGTGGATTTTAACTTGTAATAACTGAGTGTCTGGACACTTGGGCGCAGTGGAAACAATCAGTTGTAAACACAACAGGGAAATAGTATCACTGTTTATGATGACATGGTGAAGGTGTTAACAAAAAGTTTAGGCAGATATGAAGCAACATTAGCACTCATTTGGAATTGTGTTTCTGACGACTTTGTATACGTAAGTCCGATATTTACTCTCCTTTTAGCCCTGTGGAAAATATGTGGCTCTGAAGTTGCTTCATATGCCACTTTACTCACCAGCTAGTCGCTAACGTTGTCTTTGTTCAGGTTGGTGCGATTTGGGGAGACCTGTGGTTACTAATGGTAACAGCAAGTGCGTTTTTAAATCATAACGGGTCACAGAGTTCCTCAATGACGAGTGAGGAAGAGGAAACTGGTGTATCTGATCACAGCACACAAAACAACTATGAGCATAGAGGATTAACGTGTGAAATGCAAACCATCCTTGTTCGTAGATGCACAGTTTGTGGGAAAGGCGGACCCCGCCAGTAGCCCCGTCACTATGTAGAGAGGAAATTACAGAATGCAAACACATTGAATGATACATATATATGATCAGGAATGGGATTTGATGTGATGAAAATCTTAACTTTAATGTATCCCTTTAAATCTCTGCTGGAGTTGCTGCCTTACTCTCCTCCTCTTCACGACACACCAAGCCAGAGTGGTCTAATGAAACACTAATGGGAATCTCATGATGAGATGGTCAGCAGTGTTGTGTGACTTCACAGACAGTGGCGCCAGTGTTTGATAATCAGTTTATGTGGTTCGCAGAGATCTGTGTAATAGTAACATTACACTTAAATGGTGGCTCCTTAACTTATTGGATTTGAAATGGCATTAAGTTAGGTTAACATCAATTGCTTCAGTTCGCATTTGAAAGTCTGAAATAACTCTGACTCTGATAATTGACTCCTTGATTTGTTGCCAGGGTAATCGAGAAGTTTCTGTTTCTGTTTGTCTGTTTAACAACTGATTCATCATGTGTAACTTCATTTGGAGTAATGAGAGTTAGGCTGAGCCATGCAAATATCAGAAAGATTAAGATGGCAAAACCCTCGATGATTCACTATTTTGAGTTGCTATCTAAGACATGGCAGGGATTTAGAATACAGTCAAAGAGTCTCTGTGGTGTTTTATTAGCAGCACGATATAAAGGGGCCCCCGTCCAGATAAGAGGTTCTTTATGGCTGGTGTTTCCCCAGGACTGGAGACCTCAGGGCCAGCCAGGAGATATTAGATGACCAGGCTCTGGAGCCTGGAGTCTTCAACCCAGCTGTTCACACAAAACCTCCACACACACAACACGCTCAGCCAAAGAGGGCACACAGGGGCAATAAAGTTGGGTCAGGTGCAGACGACTATGCCAGCACTGTGAGGGAGTGAGCGTGTGTAGTTCATGATTGTATTGGGCGTTTTGTATGGGATGTTTACATTGAGCTAACCAAGCTGATCTCCTCTTTGTGCAGTCGCTCATTCTGTTATGTTCCTGTGCAGACGGTCTCCTGTCCCTCATTTGGCTTATTGCAAAATGTGAAGCACTGATATCTGGTATGAATCACCATGACAGTGTGTCTGTTTTATGTTGTCCGACTGGGAGTTTGACCACAAACACGAAGTGCAGCATGCAAAAAACAAACCCACAAATGAGGCACACAAAAACACAAACTGGATTATTTGTATTGCATTCACTATTGAGACATGTGAATGTGGCTGATGCAATGCAGCAACGATATGGTTATTAGCCCGTTCCTGCAGGCTGTGGTCTGTTTCACATCATGGAGTAAATTACAGAAAGGGCATTGTTTAAATCTCTTAACTGCCTCACTGACATTAAAAATCTTGTTTTTGAGAATGTCCTGGCCAAGATAGGCAAGATATACGAAAACAGAAGTAACATGTTTACTGAACTCCGGCTCTGTAGCGTAAAAAAGGCCAATAAATCTGATGAATGCGATGTGGGTAAGTGTGTCTAAGATGAGAAGACAGACAGTGGCGATAAGAGGACAAGTTTTGAGTAGGTTTCATAATGTCGTCTGTTCCTCCTCCACAGAGAGCTCATTCAGACAAGAAGAGAGCATGGCAGGATATCCTGGCACGACATCCAGCCATCCAAATTATTCTCGCTTATGTAACAAGTAGTGACACACAACTGTTAGGTGCACAGGATCAACCATGCGATGTAGAAATGAGAAGCAGAGGCATATGTTGTGAGAAAACGAGATCCAAACAGATACTAGTTGAGTCGGTGCGCGGCCCCTTTAAGGAACGGAGTGGATGAGCCCCCCTCGGGGGGGGGGGGGGGGGGGGGGGCCGAGACTGGGGCTTTTGTTTAAAAACTACACGCTCCAAACTGCTGCAAGACGCTGAAATCAGCAGAAGCTTGGCTGGGGGTCAGGCGGGGTCGAGGCTGCCACTCACCCGCTGCAAAACAGCCTGGGCAGACCCTGGAAGAAGAGAAAAAAACAACCTGCAACTTTGCTCAATTTACAGTGTTTACAGACACATCACAAGAGGCTCGGGTTAAAGAAAACCCACGCTAATTTATCTGTTTTTCTTCTTACACAAGCTTTATCACCTCATTCCAACACTTGGACCAGATAAACCTATTAGGACCCAGTCTTATTGATTGGGGTATTTCGGGACAACTGAAGTTAGGTCAGCCCGTTTCCTAACCTAATCTGTATTGATTATATTTGTATCGTATATATCAAACCCCTGTGACGGACTGGATTTCTTTGACAGGCACAGTAAAGTGAAACTACTACACTTTTTCTTCTGAGTCCTCCGTCAGCAGGATGTGTTCCTGCTGTGGTGACAAATCCTCTCAGCAGTTGTGGACCTAACTGGAACATTGTGACCTGGCACTCATGACATAACCAGAAACAGACTGCAGGTGTTGTACAGGAAAGCTCTAACTTGTTCCAAATGTGAGCTGAGGTCCGCAAATGTCTTTAGAACCTCTGGTTTTTCCACAAAGTTGGACTACTGTGATAATATTTTATACGTCTATGGCAAATAGATTAATTGTACCTGCGATGTACATTGTGGTGTGATGTTTCTGTGGTGGAGTGGGCGAGTTAAACACACTCTGTGACTCAGTCTGTATCATGTAAAACCTGTACTGATTGTGCAGAGAAAACGTGTCACGATAAGCGAGTGATCTTCACCATCGTGTCTGTAGCTCACAGGTTAACCTCAGGTCAGCCGATCGGTGTTGTAAAAGACTGCTCCGCGATGAAAGGCAGCAGCAACCGCAGACTTTACCCCCTCGTCACAGACCCTGCAGATGCACACAGGAGATAAGAGTCTGCTGCTGGAAGATGCAAGTGGACCGATTTGCACTTGCCTCTGCAAAGGACCATGCACATGTTGGCACGTACACACATTTTCAGGCTCACGCACACACATGGGTTACTCGGCCGCAGAGGTTTTTCACGGCACCACCCTGTTCAACCTCCATCTGTCTGACTGCTGAACTTTCAAACCCGGACATCCCCACAAGTGGCCAACATCACAGCTTGTCTCAAACAGAGTAATGCTCTCTTTTCTCAACACGAGGAGCGTCAGGATTTCTTCACTCAACCACCCTTAAGCAGAAAGCTATTAGCGGTTGTATTTTGAAAGTGATTTCAGGAAGACTAAGAGCCATCAGGTGACACAAAGTGGAGAAAAATCCACGATTAGCTGTTCTCGAGTAGCTGTAATTCTCAGGGGCGAGAGGTTTATTGCTTTAAGAGAAAGCGCCTTCAGACAGTTTTATCAAAAACAGTGAATGTAAATATTCACTAGATGTTTATTTAAAAAGCCTCCCCTCTTTACAGCTTACTGTAAATCTCCCAGGTGGTATTCAGCAGGGGAGAGTGTGACTTAATTGCATTTCCAGTGCTGGCAATGGTGGTGAGTTTTCTTTGTGTACAAAAGGTGACAGTTACTCCACTTAAGTATTCAGATCCTTTACATAAGTAAAAGCACTAATAGCACAATTGTTAATTTATAACAGAGCATCATATTTTGTAAGCACTTCAAAGTGTTTTGTATGCAAACATTTTGTTAAGTCATTTGTAATTGAAGCTGTCGAATGTAGTGGAGTAAGAGTGTAAGGTGGCATGAAAATAAAACACTCAATTAAAGTAACTCATATTTGTACTTAGGTTCAGTGCTTGAGTAAATCGATGTAGTGTGCTGAACTTCCACCAGCTGCTAACAGACCTGGACTTTGCTGATCCTTTTTTAAATGCCTTAAACGTTCTTCCTACAGTAGCTGAACACTAAATGACACATAAGCACCGGTGTGGGTGGCTGTTGTGCGGTCACAGGTGTGTGTTAATGGGGTGTTTTACAGCAGCTTTGGATGTGACTCAGCCACTCAGAAGTGAAGACCAGAGCTAGTCTTTTTTTTTCTTTTAAATAACAAGCGTAAATGACATCGGTTAGGTCTGTTCGTCTGGGTGCCCTCGGGTGATGTTTTGGGCAGAGGATGGTTGTCAGGAAGAAAATAATGATAAGAGAGAGGGGTAAATCCGGGGAGTAGGGATAAGATGGACAGCAAAGTCCGATACATATAAACACGCAAGATCATACACACACACACACACACACGCACACACACACGCACACAAACAATCGCATACACACACACGCCCACGCTGTGATTCATGCAGACAAAGTCAGTCTCCAGCAGAGATCTGTCCTCACCAGAAGGCCTCAGGGGGAACCAGACAGAATATTTAAGACAGACCTCCCTAATCCCTTTAGTTAGACTGAAATCACACACACACACACACACACACACGTTTATATTTAGGGGAAGAGATTCAAAAGAAAACAGGATATCACTAAATTTGTTTTCTGGCTTGCATCTGTGTTTGTTTTTCTGTGCTTGCATTGTTATTCTGTCTTTATATTTCCGCTTAAGAATTTCCAAACAAATTCCCATTTGAAAAAAAGACACAAGGGGAGCAGGGTTTCGGTCCAGAAACATGCACAGTCACTACAGCCATGTAGCAGAGCTCGATGTGTGTTTATACTTTTTATGACCTGCGTGATGTGTTGACCTTATCATGGTTTTTATGATACCGACTGACAGATAAGCTTGTGGTTGTTCTATCCGAGCTGTGTGATGGAGTGTGTGAGGATGCAAACTCATGCCGAAGAGAAGATAAGACAAGTTTTTATTTTACATGGATACACTGCTGTGAGTGAGTGAGTGAGTGAGTGTGTGAGTGTGGTGGCAGTGAGAGGTACCTCCTGTTGCTGCTTCTGCTGTTTGACAGTTTGTGTGTGTGTGTGTGTGTGTGTGTGTTTGTGCATGTGACAGAACAAAAGGTCAGGAGGCCGACTCTGTGGTCACACATGAGTCCCTCTGACGTTCGATCCCACAAGCGAGGCATCGCAGAAAACCCTCGTAGCCACCTACACAACACACAAGAGATAAACACTTTTCCTCCCCCTCGCTGCTCTCTTTTGCTCTCTCTCTCCCTCAGTTGATGAGAGAGTTGTTATTATTGGCGGGGGGCCTGCTCCTAACTCCCAGTAGAAGCCAGATGATTGTTTTTGCTGCCTGAGGTCCAGACCTTACCTCTCCAGATCCTGTTACTGGAACTGTGGACCGCTCCACAGGGTTACCGCCGAGAGTTGAGCATAAAGAGCGGCAGCGAGATGAATCTGCAATCCAAACAGACAGATTTTAATAGTTGACATTAATAATAATAATTTAAATAGATTGCTTTTTTTTTTTTTGTTGCTTTTAGCTGCAGCTGCATTGATGTGGATGGAAATAGCAGCTGTGGAAATATATTTAAGATTAAAACATTCTCTTACTCAAGTACTGAAGACCAATTTTTAGGTACTTGTGTCTGGAGTATTTCCATTATCTGCACCACATTACATTTAATGCAAAAGCTCTACTTACTAGTTGTTTTGCAGATTAAAGGTGCCCTGGGGAGTTTTTCATGTAAAGAAACATTTACTGTTTACATTCAGCATTATTCAGCCAAGATGCATTTTGTGTATTCTTTGCTCAAGAAAAAAAAACGTGCACACAAAACATTTGCAAAGCAGATTTCTTTCTTAAAAGTTATAAACCTTCATTTTTTAATATGAATTTCTCCCTCCTAGCAGTCTAGCACCATGCTAACTGTGTTCCCTGTGTTTCAACAGTGAGAAACCGCTCACTCGATAAGGATCAAGTGAGCGTACACGTGTGTAATTGTGCATTTGTACGTTTTAAAACACATCTAATCAGTTCATAAGATGTGTGCATTGTTGATGCAGATTGAACTACCCAACAGCACATAAACTCCCAATCTTTCCTGCTAACTCTGTTGTGCTTATTCAGTACATTTTCTCATCAATTTAATGTAATCATGTCATCTATGAAATGAAGCTTGCGCTACACGGCAGTTTACAACACACACACATGCACACCTGTCACACATGTGTGTATTTTTAGCGGCCCGGGCCGAGCAGCTGTTTGCCATTACTCATATCAGTGTGTGCTCCTTCTCTCCCTCTCTGACCCAGTGTTATTCTTTCTAAGCCACTGGAGCTACAGTCACTGTATGACTGAGTTGGCCTAATGCTGGCAGGCTGTTTTTCCTGCCGCAGTGGTTTAAGCAGCTATTTTGAAATGCTTGTCAAGCTTAATCATTTCCCACTATCATTGTGCCCAGAATTATTTATCATTTAACCGTGCAGAGGGAAAATTTACAGAGGACCTGTTGATGAATAATTCATTGTTCTCCGCTTTGTTGTTTATGGATGCTGCCACAGTGAAATGAGTATGTCACAAGAAGAGTGTGCGGGGGTTTTTTTTTGGTTTGCCACAGAAAAGATTAAACAGCATAAGAAAACACACACAATCCTGCATATGTGCCAGAACAGGCACGTATGCTTACACACACACACACACAGAGCGGACAAAACCCACCATCGTATTTCCTCCGTGCCGAGGATCAAGACACAGAGGTGAGGGTGAAACCTAATGCTGTGTGTAGCTGTGAAAACATGTTTAGCAAATGATAGAGTCTCTTAATTGGCCCGTACAGAGCGTCAGAGATCATGTCAAGGTCGCTCCATCCCAAAAGGCAAAAAAAGATCTTTATTACCCTGAATTAAGATGGCATTAATGACTTCCCTCTGCACTTGGACATAAACATCCAGTTAGTGTTTTACAGAGTGCAATTACCCCAGTGGTGTGATTACCTCAGACCTCTGCTGGCTTCCTCCATGCAGTAATAGCTGGCCAGGAAGACATCAGCTTGTTTAGTTTAACTCCGCAAGATCAGGGTCGGACGCACCAGAGAATAACAAAGAAAGAGAGAGAGAGACAGACAGAGTAAGAGACATAATGTGTTTTACAGTCATTCTACTAAGCAGATGCTCTGATTGAATATAGAGGCAATGAAGAAAAGGCTTTAGGCAAAAGGTCAATGCACATGGTTAAGTCAGTAATCGCCAGACAAACCCTGACGATGGAGCTGTTATCAGAATTGAATCTAATCTGCTGATCTTTTATTTGTGCAGTCAGATGAGCGTCAGGCATGGCTGCATGTAGAAACTATCAGGAGGCTTCAGGGATCCAGTGGCTTTCAATCCAAACCAACAACCCCGTATATAACTAATCCACCTCTGGCTCAAGTTTGTCGGTGATCACCTTGAAGAGAAAACAAACCCTAGAGCAGAATTCTTATTTTTTTTGTAATCAATACTCTGCATGTTCCACTCTCTTCTAAATATTTCGCAGTTATCAGCAGCAATTCTGATGAATAGGAGAGGCATCGTCTGAGCTGGACAAGTTCACTTCAACCAGAAAAGGTATCATAACACTCTTGCACTCTGTTAACACTCTTAACAGTCTTGCTCGGCTCTCTTGAGTCCCGGGGGGCCAGTATTGCCAAATTTGCGACATGCCCGCTGCATTTTGTAACGAGAAATTTCCTCTCAAGTTAATTTTGACGCGTTGCACTAATGCAAATCTAACAGGTCCCTGCTGATTCCTGTTTGGTGAAAGATGTTCGTGTACTCAAAGCTGAGCAAATTCCTCGAGATAACGTACATATAACACACAGTAGCTGTTTTTCGCTGACTTCTTGCTTCGATAAGTAAACCATCACAGCTTAAGCATACGATTGAACTCTGGTTGACACATCCTCAGAGGCCTTTGGGCATTGAGGGATTGAGGTGGGCTTATGGACCAACCAGTCGAAAGGTGTTTGTAGCATTGCAGCTGATAAAGAGGCTGACTGGGGAGGTAGCAGATAGATGTTAGCTGTAGGTTGACTGAAAGTTAATGGGGGAAGGGGGACAAATCTAAGCTGTGCAGATGAAGTGCCACCCTTTGAGGGGGGTTTCCAAGCATGGTTTACCCAGCGAGTCGCTAAAGGTCAAGTCATTAACCCTTTATTGATAATGCTTAGAAGTTCAGCCTTCAGGCGTCAACACTTTGCCAAACAGTCATGCATTCCTAATAAACAGGCTTACTACTGTGCATTACGCCGTCCATGTGTCACATGTAAACAAATCAGGTTGTTCATAAACCTTAAATCAAAAGTTTAGGCCCATTAGAGCAAACCATGCATTTCGCCTCTATATACATATATGTGAAGCCTTTACTGTTAACACTGAGGAGGTCACAGGGTGCATACTGTACAACGTAAAATGAAATGTAATGAGCATTCTCTGTGCTGATTATCGCATTAATTCAAACACAAACCCCCTTGTGCCATGCAGCAGCATGAGCATGACTTGGCTCTGTAGACTCCAGGGAATTGGTGCCATTGTGACATGCTCAAACCTCATGGGCGTGATTGAAAGCGTGAGGTTTCGGGGTGTGAGAACCACGTGAGAGAAGTTGTTGAGAGGACAAAAACAGAAACAGAGAGTGAGAGAAAAAGAGAGAAAAGGTCTCTTGTGTCTTGCCCTCAGAGGCCCAGCTGCTGCAGCTTTCATTATTCAAATGCTGCAGCATGACACTGAATTAATACAGCCATTGGTAAACACTGCTACATGAGGGCCTGTGCCGCAAACATTAAGTTGGCTTGTGCAGCAAATAAGCGAGTCAGGCGATGTGCTGTGAGAGAAATAGGGAACAGAAAGAGATATATGTCTATAGGACATTAAATACACTATGCGCAATTACTAGATGGTTACATGTTATAACAAACTGCTGGAAATCAACTAAAATCGGACTTTCATATGTATTGTCATATGGAGCTCCTGTTTGAACTCAATGCTTAATGCTTGAGAAAATAACATAACAAAATCAGACTTTCACATCTATTAGGTCGTATTTTTAAAGAAAAACCAGAGTCCTTTTTTTTAGATGATTCACCGTTCCATGTCAAATTGAACTCGCTCGACGGTGTATTTTTCTTGTTCATATTGTTTTACACCTCTGTACAACTCCACTGAAACCACCAGCTGATCCCCGTGTGTCGACCTGTGGGTTTGCAGAGGTCGCTACCAAGCCGATGACCCCGGGGTCACAAATGGCGGAGGGGCTGTAGGCACCGAGGGTATTTCTGTCTTGTTCCCTACTTGTGATTTCTAATGTTCTAATCTAGGGGGTGCGTGAGAGCAGGGGATTGCCAACGTCCCTTCCCCCATCTCCCCTGCCCTCCCCCTGGGGAAAACTACGCTGGAGTGGATAAGACGATGTCCAGACACTCGTTGCTCAAACTCATAAAAACAACCATGATGAGAGGTGATTGTTTGCAACGAAACATCATAGTAACAACATAGACATTTGGCTACGCTAGCAAATTCACCACCAAGTTTGACTGCCATGAGCCTGAAAGACAAGAAGAGAGATAGAGAGACATATTTAAAGAGACGGAGTGAGACTGATTGCCCGCTCTCTGGCTTTACATCTGCGATAAGTTCAAGAGTTCAAGATGGTATCTGGATAGTTTGTCTTGCGTTGCTAACCGCTCGACGCCACTCTGCCAACCAGCGCTGGTTTGGGGTGACTGACCATGATATGTAGATCATAAAACCTCGGCAGTACGGGACAGTTCAGCCTGAGTTCATGGAGGTAGTCAGAGAGAGAGAGCAAAAAGGAGGGGAGAAGCAAAGTCAAGCCGACAGTAGTGCACCGAACTCTGCAGACGCCTGCTCAACTCCACCTCTGCTGCACACTCATCTGTTTTTAGAAATGGACATAACAAGCCAAAAACGACATGCTTGTACTTCACATTAACTACATCTTGCAACATTGCCCCCAAATGAATCAGCAGATTTACCGGTTCACAATATATTTGTTGTCTGCACCTCCCCATCTAAACATCCTAAAGCAAAGAAAACAAAGGTTCCCATTGGACCAATAATGAATAAATAACTCCCATGTGACCATGGGCCAAGTCCCATTTCGCTCCATCCTCTGTTTGTTTTCCCCACCATTGTAATTACCCCTCCCCCCCCTAAAAAGCCCAAACTACCCGGCAGTAAACAAACCCAACAAACCCCGGGACCCTGACTCAGACCAATAAAAACGAGGCACAAGAGAATAGAGGAAGGGGGGGGGGGGGGGGTTGAAGGATAGTCGCTTATAAGGACAAATATGGCAGGGCAGCAGGATGGGAAAGCTTTGGACATTCTGTGTGTGTGTGTGCGCGCAAGTGTGCCTTTACCCCCTTCCTCTGGCTCTGACCCTGGCCCCCTGCCAGCAACAGTCACAGTCTAATTACTGAAATCTGTGTGCCAGCTAAAGGCATTGTAGGAGTCAGTATTGTCTGGGGGCCCGTGAGAGCAGTCACCATTCATCCCTGGATGCCCTCTATTCATTGAGGTGGAACGGCCTTTACAAGAAATCTGTTTTTTTCGAGGGAACAACGTGTTTGAATGAGTCGACTGAGACCAGCCCGCTAAATGATATAGTGGGACAGAGTCTCACTGTATTGAATTAAGCAACCAGCCTAAATGAGACCGACTGTGGATCCACATTGTCATAGTCGGACGTAAAGTTGCCGTAGCTACGTACTTAGCAAATGAGTTGCTAAAAATAAGCCATTTAGCATCGATATTGTTACAATGAGTCATTGATTCCATGTAGACGTCTTGATATATTCACCATGTCCTTTAATTAATCTGTCTTTTGCCTTAAAACCAATGGAGTCTAAGAGCTGATGTCATTTTTCCTAGTATGAAATCCCTCCGCTAGTATCCAGATTAGAGCAGTGCTCCCATGTTGGAGCCCAGCAGGGAGGGACCGGCTACAGCTTAGATTCCCCAGCCCCGTCTTTATCGCGCCCATGACTGGATTTATTAAGCCTAATGCTGTTAATCTGCTAGATTTTCAGTGTAAACCCATTAGGGGACATGCTGGAGGTAAGATAACGCCGGGGGAAGATGATAGAAAACTCTCTCTCTGTTTTCAAGTGAGAGCCAACTTCTGTGCGATTATCTGGCGGGCTGTGATCTTGTCAAACTGTCATAGGTCAGGGTGTGCCAGAAACAATGGTGTTAGGCCTCTTGTTATCACCGAAGCTGGAGATGAGGAGTTATTTACATCTGTGTTATCTACTTTCAGCCAGATCACGCTCGCCCGCTGTTTTCCCCAGGAAACCTTGAAAACAGTATCAGGAGGTGTTCTCAAAACAACCTTGATTTATAGAAACATTTGCCAGCGAGATAGGAGGGGGGCCCGGGTTCGCAGACATCGCTACACTGCCATTGTGACGAGCCGGCAGCTCCATGCATGTCAAACCCAAATGATCAGCCATGTTATAATGCTCAACAAGATGTAATAACATAGTGTGCTGGTGGCTTTCGGAGTGGTCAGGCTACAGTTGAGAGCCCCTGCCTGCCTTTGCCAGGTGTGGTGACTTTCAGCGGCTGCACTCCGTCTGCTTGCGACCACAAGGCTCACCGCCGTCTCTCTCCGGCGTCGCAGCCGTTCGCCAGGCAGGGCCCATCCTCACCACACCTCACCACACCACAACACAGCGCACAGTCGCTGTCACATGAAACCCTCACACCCTTTCACAAGTCTGCAGAGCTGCCTGCTCTGTCTACATGGTGTCGCAGCATCGAGAGGAACATTGTGCACACCACAAAAACAAGCGCGCCACAGGGATACTTTCACATGGCCGTCGTAGGAGTTTCACATCACCTTCAGTGGGTGATAATGCAGTTGTTGTTCTGCGTTAGTACGTCTGTTGTGTCAGGTTTGGGAACTAGATTGTGACCAAAACAGGGCCACTGCTGGAAAGCACAATTATCTATAATAGGAGCAGACATAAACCTCAGAGGGTCAACTCAACCACATCGCATATAGTTAGCATGCAACGGTCCACAGCTCTACATGGAGCACAAAGAGAAATACCAAGGAGCTAAGGTCAACCCTCGAGGCCATAACAGTATTTGTAGGTGAACTTTGCATACAACAAACAGCATTAGCATAGAAGTGGGGAGATATTTTTATCATCATCACCACAATCAGTTTAACTGTTGGGCTGGACTTGTCAAAAACAAATGTTGCACACGAGTTCACATTATACCGTTACTTTGTTTTCCAGCCCACCCTCATCTCTGTCTGCATTTGAAATTCATTCAACTGTCTTGGAAGAGAATAATTTATGAGAAAATCTGTTCATTGGAATGGCTTGTCTTGTTTTTGCTTTGCTGCGCTCCCCTGACGGAGTTCTGCAGGGACCGCCTGTCAGAATCACATTTTATTTATTTATTTTTTTTTAAATAGAGCCATTGTGCCAAAACATCAGCTACAAAAAGTTAGCTGTTTTTGAAAACAGGAATAGAATTACAGCTTCATTACAGATATTTTAATCATCCCTGCACAGAACTTCCTCTGTCCCATTTCCCCAAAGTTATTAGTGAGATTCTGTGTTTCGCTTGTTTTGTTTATCTTCAACAGGGTTTTCATGTCCTCCCATGGTGGAATGGAGGTGACCACAGGTTAATGATGAGAAGCCAGAAATGAGACGATTGGCGCGTGTTTGGTTCTCTGAGCTTCAGTCCCAGGTGGTTCCCCATTTTCAGGTCTCAAGCACCACTACTTCTCAATTCTTTGAGAAGCACGGGTTGAAGAGTTTACCCACAGTCGTCTGGGAAATCGCATTAGCCAATCAGCATGCAGGGATGGCGACGGTTTGCTGCGGTGCTGAGACGGCTGTGTGTGAAGAAGACGAAATGAACTGGTTGATGAACGTCTGGACTCTTCTCTCTGAGGGACAATTAAGTACAGTGCAAAATAGAGAGAGAGATAGAAATAGCTCTAATGTAGTAGAAAGATTGAAGAAAGTCTTGGTTTTGCCAACAACTTTTGGCTATTTGGATAAATAATGTGCAGCTATATTTATTCCCAGAAAGGGGTCTCCCAGGGACTCAAAACATTTGGTTACGGTACAAGCTAAAGAATAATGTTCCTAAAGTTTTGAAGTGATCACAAAGATTAGGGTTGGACTGGGAGGAGGGGAGAGGAGCCAATCTACTACTTTGTTTATTGCCATCCAAACTTGGCTCCGCCAGCCGGCCCTGTGGCTCATGCAATTGTTTGAGATGAGCTGGCAGCCAGCCAAACCTGGAGTAAATCAGCACTGTCGGTCAGCAACAACAGCCAGCAAGAGAGGCAGGGGGAGGAGGGCCTGTATGTAAGGATGGAGGGGGGGGGGGGGGGGGGGGTTGAGAAGTTTAGTGTGTATGCGTATGTGATAGACATACAGATAGTGAGGGAGTGCAGAAAAACAGAGCTAATAAGTAAGGAAAATAATAGAAGGGAAAGAATGCCAGGGAAGTGGGGGATGGGAGGCGAGGGTAAAAAAAAAAAAAAAAGTTATAGAGAAAAAGAAAAGGAGCGAGAGAGAGAAAGAGAGAGAGAGGGAGGGGAGCGCCTGGTGCTCTGTTGTGAAACATGAGCTCAGGAAAAACGGCTCTGAGTTTAACACTCAACCCAATGTTTTTGCAGTTGTTACTGTTTGGAGGAGGTCCATTGCGTGAGCCGACACGCACCGAAACCTACACAAAGACACACGCGCACACACGCACACACCCACGCACTCTCACACACACACAGTTGTCCTAGAGCCCCACCCCTGGTGTGCTGGTTGTTTTTCTCCCTCGGCCTCGTCCCTCTCTCCACACTCCTGTTATCAAGGTGAGGTGTGCTAACAAGACAGGCTGCCTGCCTGACGTCTCTGGCGCCCTGCCAACCTGCTGAGTGAAACAACCAAATAAAACGCACCCACTGAACTGGCCCTGTTCTGTTGCTCGGAGGCTTCATGCAGCTCCTTTATGCAGCTCCTTTATGCGTGCTGCCTGCTTGCAACGATGACAGTGCGTCTGGAAACCGTGCATGAGGCGAGCTCTTCTCTCATTACTGCACACCACAGGCCGTGCCAGCGTAGAGGGCTCCTCGTGTGTCCACAGGAAACCACAGTGACTCCTTATTTTTTTTAAATTTTGCTCCAGGAACCTTTTTCCCTGCCAATTAGCTCCCAACAATGACCCGTCTTGTTTATGTACGGTGTATTGAGTGACATCCTCCATCATAATTAGGTTCTCAGCTCCATGCCGGGCTGAATGGATTTTCACACGTGTGGAGAGACAGCCGCCTGCGGTGCGCAGTCTTTACAGGGTGTATCTTTTAATTGGGTCCAAATGGTGGTGGATAAAACGAAAATATTAAAGAAAAGCGATGAAGTTGGAAAATGTAGAGGGGAGAATAGCCAGCAGGAGACGGAGAGGACAAGTTCAGCAGGTTCATGTGCTGTGCTCTGAGGATTTTAAATCCCTCCCCTTGACCACAGGATACTGCCAGTGTTTGTGAGTCAGAGATTTCTGCTCTGTGCATGTGTGTGTGTGTGTGTGTGTGTGTGTCACAGCTGTGAGGCCGGGAGTGACTGCTGCTCAACAAAGCACTGCTGGGTTGCTCTTGGTAAACAAAGGGAACTCACAGTGCTGTGTAGTGATTGCCCAACCTCTCCTCTAGCAGAGAAAGTAAAGAAAAGAGCTGGTCGAGCACAGCAGATTAAAGGAAGTCAAAGTAGCAGGGAAACGGGGACTTTTAAAAGTGAGAGAATGACCCAGATGCAAAAGCAAAAACCAGGACTGTTTATTTTATTATCAGCTACAAAGTGTTAACAGATCAATTTCTGCAGGCTCTCCTCCCAGCTGTGATAGGGTGGCAGAGCGGAGCAGAGCAGGCTGGAGGAGGTGGTGGGGTGGGGGTTAGGGTTGGGGTCTTTGCCAGAGGAGGTCAGCTGTGTTCAGTCACAGCAGAGAGAGGGGGGGGGGGGGGGGGTTGGGGATGGTTGCTGAGTTGCTACGCCCACGGCATGCCCAGCTGAACCCCGATCAGCCCCTCTCCCCCTGCGCAGCACAACACTGTTGGCTTAGCTGCTTATTCCCATGACAACTGCCCGCCTGAGCACCAGATGTGTGCAAAGAGGGGAGAAAGAAGAATGGAAAGTGTTCAAATATATCTATGGCTGAGGCGGGCGCGTTGCTTCGCCTTGACTGACACTGGAAGGAGCCGAGTGTGGTGTCAAAACGTTTTCTACTCATGTGGTCATATTTTGTGGACACGAAGCTGAAGCGTGTAACAACACAGTGGCATTTACAAAGTAATGTTTAACAAACACAACAAAAACGTTTGCATAACTACCTAATACCATTCTATTCAATTCAAAGTAGAGTTGTCTGCCTGCAGTGTTTTGCTGCTGTCAAGATTGAAGGAGGAGGATTGTGTGTGTGTGTGTGTGTGTGTGTGTGTGTGTTTGTGGCTGTTATTAGGGGAGTATAGGTAATGAGAAACGAGTGAATGTGGTGCTGGTGGCTCACACGTGGCAGATATCATCATCATTGTTCAACTTAGTGACAGACCTTGCAGCTCAAACCTGCGTGCAAAGAACATAACCACCATCAAACCAGCGAGACTAAAGTTTCCAAAGCCATAGCAGCTCTGTGAAGCCAAAGACTTGGACACAGTGTTGAGCTAAATGCTAACGTGCACACCGTGGTAGTTCTGCGTGCAAGCATGCTAACGTTTGCTTTTTAGCACTAACTACGAGGTAGCGTAGAGTTGAGATTGATGGGAATGTAATAGCTTTTCAGTATTTGGTCATAACCTGAAGTATTGGACTACCTAAAAACCTGATCTGATCACAATTCATTCTGAGGGTGACATGAATGTCTCTACCAAATTTAAATGCAATCCATTCAACAGCCGAGGAGATATTTAACTAAAAAACAACAACGTCAACCCGTTTGTGATGCTGGAGGAAAAGTTGGTAGGATTTATTATAGGAATGTGCTACATTTCATGGCAATCCACTTGTCTCTCTTATTTTAGACAGGAACCATTGATATGCACACTTCAAGCTGTACGGTGAGGTGACTCATTAGGTTACTCATTAAGCTGAAGACAAATCATTTCTAACCTTTTCTGTACAGCCCTTTCTGTGTTGCTGCCGGCGAATGAAAAGAGTCAGCGACTCATTAATGTCATTTGAGACTGCAGAGCTCCTGTCCTCAAATCACACTTACATTAAAGTATAGCTCAATGAAAATGGTGAGCTCATAGGTGATAATTTAGTAATTGCCTCTGTGTGCTGGATTGAGGAGCTACTTGAAGTTGTTTTCAGGGCCTGGGGGGGGCTGGTGCCGTGGAGCAGGTGCTGAGGTGCCTGTCAACACTTATTTGCTGTTGTTCTCTCTCACGCAGCTACTTTATTCACTTAGAGACACAACGCACCACTTTAGCAGGAGGGGCAAATTGAAGCTGCGGTTGAATGTGTTGCACTATGTGACTTTACCTCAAACAGAAACCTCCTCTTCAGTCTGCTGGAGAGCCAGGCGAGTAGGAGTTAACGACGTAGGCTGCAGTGTTTTCATTGGCTTTGCAGACATAAACAAGAGCCGTACTTGTGCGTGACCCCTGGGCCTGACCCCAGAGATAGACGCTTCTCTAATGGGTGTCTCTTTCAGCAGGCGGCCAGGCCAGGGGAACAGAGGAGCCATTGTTTGGGCCAGGGAAAGCCGATGCTCTCCCCATTAAAGTGCTGAGCGTATAGAGGAGGGGACCGTAGGAGCCATGAAGGCGAGGTAAACAGCAAAGGAGACAGAGGACATCTTTGGCACACAGGGTTTAAATTTAGGATATCTTTTTTTTTTTAACAATCTCTTCTGCAGAGATGACACCCGGGTCTCTAGTCACATGATTCTTCTATGTTTTTGACAGTTGTATAAATAACACTGTTAATTAGCTCCTATTAAGGCTTGAAATTCCTACACTTAAAACACCTAAGACACAGGATTGAGAGGGGAGCACTGAACAGTTGTGTACTCTAAACCAACCGTGACTGGGGCAGGAGCTGTTGTTCTGTTTCAACCACATCCTCTGACACACTCTGTCATTGTGTGCATGTGTTTGTGCCGCAGACAAGGGAGTTTTGTTTTGCAGCGAGTGGCCAAACAGGTGAGTCGGGCGTCGGCACAGCGTGAAACCGTACCTGGCATGCACGACAATAGAAGTGCCACGCGTCAGCCCCGAGGGAGGTGACTGTAAGCCATCTGGTATGGTGAATAAAAGAGCAACGCAGTGTGATTTTAAGCACGCTGTAACACAAGCACGTTTATATTAGATTTAATAAGCGATTTAGAATAAAGTATCATCCATAGAAATGAAAACAATATACTGTACCTTCTTTAAAACTCTGTGAGGAGAATGCACTTTCGCTCACCACACAAACCAGAAATACACACTAAACATTCACGATTGTATCTGTCGAGAGTAATCAATCACTCCCGTGCCTCGAGGGCATCCATGCTGCAGTGTAACTAATCTGCAGGAGACACAGTCGACAGTGCAATGCACTGCAGTGCGAGCTACTCATTTGCTCTTTACATAGGCTCAGTCAGTTGTCATGCAACACTTGATTGTATGTGCGTAGAGTGCAGACAGCGGTTATTAGAAAGGGTTGGAGGCCCCAGTGCTCCCACTAATTTAATGACCTAACAGCAGGAGGGATGTGATGGGCATGGTCTCTGTCAAACGCCTGGCCAGCTTCAAACACCTGGCTAGCCTCAGACACTCGGCTAATCCATCAGCGGCTTACTTTCACAATATAACTCCTTAAACTAAAAGCTTGGGCTCAAGAGGGAAGGGAGCAGCAGAATTCAGTTCCAGTTAAGAGAAAAACAGTTTTCAGTTGTGAAAGACTGGACTTATTGAAAATCTATTTTGCATGTCTATCATTTTTATAACTCATCTGATTTTGCTATTGTACTTAAGCCATCAATCTCCTGCTTTTCTTACACATTAAGTGAAGTTTTTTTTCCCTTAAGAAGAGCATTAGTAGCATGGTGTTATTTGTTCCTGTAAAGACAAACTTAATGCAACTTGACACCTTCAATAAAATTTTATTGAAAAAAAAGTACCAATAAACAACAAGAAATCCAGAAAAAAGATTTGTAGAGCAAAGCTCCATATGTACAGCATATTGCACTACAGAACAAATTGTCTTTACTTCCATATTATATCAACAACCAAAAAAAAAATATATAAACACAAAAATGAGTGCACAGTAGAGTCTCGAAAACACACAGTCAATGTTTACAAAAATGCTACATTTTTCGCTGGGTCTCATTTTCTTGGTTTACAGAGAGTGTGTGATAATCAAGACTTCGTTGAAACTGAGCAGTTAAAGGCATATTCCAGGGTTTTTAGAAATACATGTACACGTTTATCTGTTCTTTAAAGACGGGCCAATATTCCATAGCTCTCAGCTCACGAGCCAAGGCAACCAGAACCATGAATTATTTTGGTTTGCTTGGTTTTGTTTTTTACACCACGGTGAGTTGTGCAAGGAATGTTGCAAGTTCATTTTTTTTATATAAAAAATGCCCTTGATCTCATGGACTTCAAGAAGGATCCTGCTAGTATTAAAAATTGTTTTTACAAGCAATGAACTGTCCTTATAAAAGCACACCCTTTTTCTTAAGAAAATACATTTTAAAAAAGTTAAGAAAGACCACGAAGAAGAAATATTATCGGTAAAAAAAAAATTTAAAATCAAAACCTTCCTCGAAAACTTCAAATTTATATAAAGTGGACTACAAAATTCAAGACACTGACGGTTTCCATAAAATACATGTCCCACTCTAGGGATTCTCCACACTCACATTTAACAATGAGTGCAGCTTGGGAACCTCATTCTAACAAAATGATACAGGGCACCACGGTGGCTGGTTTCCCTTTCAAATAAATCAAACAGGCCGTCAATCCGAGCCGACTTGTTGAATGCACAGGTATACATCTGACACATGGCAAGAGTAGCCCAATAGAACAATCCAGAGTATAGAATAGACATTAACACACAACAGATAAGGGACCCATGGGATCTACAGAAACAAAGTACTTTCCAGTGCATGTTGATTACAACACAATGATTTAAGAATTGAACACACAAACAAACGCCTAGTGACTTAATATGAAGTCAACCTTTTCATGTGTGTTTTGAAGCATCTCTAATGTCATGTGTGTTATAAGCAATGGGTGGGATGGGTAATGACTCATTAGTTACAAAGGAAAGGTCATATCCTGTTGAAACTGCATAGAAACTGCTGCTTTTCTAAACCACATTTTGTGAATGTACCCGTGATGACTGGGGAATCGGGTGGTGGAAGATAATGAAAAAGGTCTGAATTGGTTCGGGCCCTTCCCTGGAAAATCACAACCGTATAAGAGAAATACACCGCCCAAAATCCAACGCCCATCCCATAGGCTTGAAAGGTGAGGTTTGTAGTTGTCTTCTTCGTGAAGAGCAGCAGCTGTGCTCATGGTGAATTCATGTTGGTTTCAATGTATTCCAATGGTAGCGACAGTTACACTTTGGACATGTGGGGTGAATATACTGCTTCCTCGACACAATATTGTCCTCCTCACAGCTGTGAAGCTCTGACAGAAGCAGTGCACGCGGGAGAAACAATGATGGAACTTGCACTGCGGAAACATTTCCACCATCGAAAAGCATCGAACCAACATGAATTCTTTCTGACCATAGCCGTTGTTCTTCATAAAAAGCCAAACTACAAACGTCTTAGAGCCTAAAGGAGATGAGCAATCCTAAAGAAAGTAGAATTTGAGTTGAGCGTCACATAAAGCAATGTCAGGTAAAAGGAAGGCCAACCTGCCCGGCACAACTGAAGTCCAAAACAAAAAACTAAAAATAAGAAGTAATTGCACACACGGGTGTATACAGTAGAAATGGGCAAATATACATAAATAAGAAGGGAAAGAAAATAAATTACAAAGAAAAATGAACCGATGATGAATAACAGACAAGTAATAAAGGAGTAGCACAAAGAGGAAGTCAAGAGCCAATGGTGAGACGGGGCGCTATAGGGACTGGCTCAGCGTTCAGGATCCGCAGGAAACTACAACCACCACCACATTCAGTGCACCTCACACGCCTTACTACTACACGCTCAGTAGCCCCCGTCACCACCACAGCCGGCCTCGGTCTCCTCAGTCAAACTGTACCTTTATGCGTTTGTGCTGAGACAATTGTCCAGGAGGATTTATTTTCGTTATCTGAAATGAAAAAGAAAAAGACTTGACAATACCTCGACCGGTACCGTCATAAATAAAAGGGTGAAAACGCTGCTTCTTCTTCTAACCATGTCACAGATTCTCAAGGTTACCAGTAGCCCACAAAGTCTGTCCCTGAGAAATCTTTCAGAGAATGAGAGGAAACCCTAATTATGCAGTGATAAACTTGACACGTCGTAAGGAGCAAGTAATTACAGACCCCTGATATGTACTGCTCCTTGGGTCCACAAGTTGGCTTGGGTTCAGCAATGGGAAATATAACAAACAGCATCCTCAACAGTGTCTTTAAACATATTCATATTTCAACAATAATTACAGTCTTTCTCATTTTTTGTCTTTTTTGTTAGCTGAGTGGTTATATGTACTAAAAATGTCCCCAAATCTGGATCTGAGCACCAAAGATCACCCAACAGAATACAAAATGATGTAAAACCCGATAAAAGTAGCCTGAGACGATCTGTTTCACAGATTGATTATGCAGTATTGTTTGGTGTTCAGAAAACACACGGTGAAAAGAAACAATAAACCAGGATAGAGACCTTTTTGCGTGTGGCTCTATTGTGACTCTAGTGTGTAGCCTGAAACATTCTAGAATCCAATCCAAATGCCAGACTGCAGTTAGTCAGGCCTCAACATTGATTACTTGTCTTGGACATGAGAGTGAATACATCTTGAAATGGTGCGGCGAGAAAACAAGCCATAAGTGAAAACCTTCATACAAAGACAGAGGTTAGCGCGGTAACAATCTGAGCTCTTGAAGGGTGTACGGCTAGTGCAAAAACAGTGGATCCACAGCTCCACTTCAAGGGCATGGAGGTCTGAAAACAATCACATGAAAAGAACACACGGAAAACTAAAGAGATAACTTGAGTGTGGGAACAACGGAGGAATGAGTCTTCTCACTGAAATTCCGAATAAAATCATCCCGGTGGACTTGGGACAAATTGTTTAGTTGCTATTCAGGTAAAGAATACTTCAATTTTGCTCCGTATAACAAACAATGCGCTTTACTTTAATGTTGTCATTTAGTGCGCAGGTGCTCGACCTCTAAAAACACATGCAAAAGTCAGCACCGCCTCACGTTAATCTCAATATCTTTTCATGGATCCTTTAAAGTTTCTTTCCCAGGCCTTCTTCAGCGTGCTCCATCACAGACAACATCCAGCCACCCAGGAGAGTAATAAGGAAGTTATAGGCATAACTTATAATGTAATAATAATGTATTGTAGTAATAATATTGACAGTAATATAATATACAATAAGGGAGTTGCATAATCAGTAACTTGAAATAATCAGTAACAGTAGTAATAAGTCAATAAAAATGATCTCTTCATCTGTTTGGGTTTAGCCTAAAAGATTTGTATTTCAAGTGTCCACTGTTGACTAAGCACTTTCTGCTGCCATTCAACATAATACTTATTAAGTCCAATTAACTTATTTCTTGAAGTTTGTAACCAGTATGAATTATCCCGATAACAGCTTGTAAGCTGTTTTAACGTTTGCTGGCAGTCACCGGGCATGTTTGACCCGTCACTGATGTTCAGCGCTGCAAACTCCACCCGGATACTTCCTGAGTCATCACATTGTTCTGACATGCAGCACGCGACTGAAGAAAGGCTTGCCTTTAAAACATCTGTGCATATTTAAAAAAAAAAAAAAAGATATCTAGATTACAAGTTACGGTGAGCAGACCTTTTCACGTGCAGAAACTTTGTTCCCAATATTTTGAATGATACCGCGGGATCGTGTTCAAACGTAATACCATACCAAAGAAGATGGAGGAGTCGGGAAATAACAAAAACAGAAAGCAAAATCAAGAAATTAAAGAAAAGATAAATGTTCCATTGAGGTGAGGTGCAAAATGCTTTGTTCTGAGAAGTTGCCTCTTTGGAAAATAGTAAATCAACTTGTCTGGTCACCTGGGAAACTTCGGAAAATTAAACCTCACACCACATGTCCTTTCATTTCCTAACCACGTCCTCTCGCCTCATCTCAAAATTGCTCAATACTCATTCGGCAGAAGACATTGAATAAGGCATTCCCGGGGTCTGTGGAGGTCATTAAAGATGGATACATGTTGAAGTGCAAAAAATTTGAACAAGAACAATGTACTGTACAAAACTACTACACCACACGTATACCAAAATATGAACATTTTCCTGTCGCGGAATCTTCGGGAGCATCATGGCGATCTTCTTGGAAAGAAAAAAACTCACGACCTTGTATAAAAGTTGGTTGTCTCCGTCCCGCGGTGACCCTTTTGTCTCCTTTCTTTTCTCCCCCAAAACAGACCCGTGTTAGATTTGACAGTGTCATTAGGAGTCCAGTTCCTCAGAGAGACGGGGGAGACCCCCCCCCCCCCCCCCCTCACCTCCGTCCTGCTCCACCTCCTCCAGCAATGAAGCCCCTGTCAAACAGAAGGCTGAGCAGAGCTGCGGCCAGGCGCCACCACATCCGCCCCTGGTTCCTTTGGTTTCGATGATACTGAAGCAACAAATGAAGACAAATCATACAAGTTAGTGCGCTCTACTGAAAAAAATAAACGACACAAGACTTTACTAGAAATAGTCACTTTAAGGTTTTTTTTCAGTGTGAGCTTTAGTCTGTGTTGCCTGTGATGTGTGGTGATTGACAGTGAACACAGTGAAAGGGGTCGACTGAGACGAGGGTAAGACAAAACTAAACACCGGAACAACGCTGATATTTTCACAACAGTCTGCTTCTGTCGCCAACAATACTTATTAGAGAGGCCTCCCTTTGTGTTTGGGATCCCGACACAACCCGGGCTTCCCAGCAGACATTCCGAGCCGTAAACACATCCATCATACGGTCACACTTTTTCCTAATCTTCCTGGCGGAGATCAGCAGCCAGTGGTTAAGGAGGAGACTCTCTCGAGTTTGCGAGCCAATTGGATTGTGTGCGATTAGTGGGGGGGGGGGGGGATAATGCTATCTCTTGCCATTGAGAAGCTGAGATAAGATAATTGCACCGAATGGGATTAGGGAGCTTGTGATGAGAGGCAGGGAGCTCTCTGGGAAACACGTATCTGCACGAGAGAGGTACAGTAGACCAACGGCTCATCTGCAGATGAAAGGCAGACTCCACACCGCCTGATAATGCCGCAGCTATTTTCAGACCACGCGAGTTGTAAACTGAGGGAGACTTGAGATCATACTTTTTCATGACAGTGCACAAAAGTGTGCAACCCTTTTTTTTTTTTTTACAAAAGCCTAAATATCTAAAAGGTAGGGATTAGATAAGCCATATTGACATGGCTGTTAAGGTGGTGTCCACACATTGACCTCGTTAGCAACCAAGAACTGCCATTGTGATAAGTCTTTACTCTTATCAATTCCTGGCGAGTGTTGCAGAAGCTTTGCCAGGTTCCAACCAGCATGTGTGCACGATACTCACTACCACTCGCTACTTGTTCAAAAGAAAAAAAAATGGGAGTTCTTGATAAAACCAGTTCTCTGTTTTATGACACATCTAAATCTTGCCTGGGGATATTTTTACAAGGCCATAATAATAGCTTAATGTCTGCTCCATATACACACAGTTAATATTTACATGCAGCACAGGGCGGATGGGCTGGCAGCCAGCATGGCTCGACTTGGCACGTCTTTAAAAGGCGAAACTAAATTACATGAGAGACTACAGTCAGTTACAACTCCGGGATCAAAGACGAGGACGGCACAGTGACTGTATGTTTATTGTCAATACGTGCAACGATAAATGGAGACATTAGAGAGTAAAGGTTTCAGGTGTAAAATGAGTCAGCTGATGGATTTATCGTGCTACAAAGCTTGAGTATTTACCGTAAGCTACATGAGAAGCCATTACTCTTTTTAAACAGAAACAGAATGTTCCTGTGACTTCTTGCCCTCCCTTCTACCAAGCTGAGAGAGACGCCCAGACAAACGGAAGAAAAGAAAGAGAGAGAGAGAGAGAATGAGAGAGAGAGAGAGAGAGAGGTGCACAGGCCTGTCGCAACTTAGTCATGAGTCACGCCACCAACTGTCAAAATGACACTCGTGCTCTAAATTTGGCCGGCGATAGTGGCGGAGTCCAGCCAGATGCTCGGTGTCGTCACTCTGACACTAGCCTGATGTGCTTTATCGGTGTCCCATGTGGGCTGTCTGTCAAAGCCAGCTGCTCAGAAGCTCTGCCTTATCTGCTGAGCAAACAGCCCGGACTCTGGATTAGTCACATCAGGGAGGAGACAAGGAGCCAAGGAAAAATACAAAGAGCAGCGGCATGGGATAATGGAGGGTGGCACAAATAGACATCACTGTGAACAAACATCATCACAGCACAATGAAGGAAAAGTAAATATCCAAAGCTAGCTTCGTATGTTTTCATTTCCAGTGCAACTCCACTCCTGCACCCCTACTCACCCCCCCCCCCCCCCCCTCCTCCCCTCTACAAGTGCTGAAAGGAGAGAGTGCTGTGTCCTCACCAGAACAGTGAGGAGATAAAGCCACAAACACTGCGTGCGAGCAGACAAACATTGCGTGCGAGCAGACACACACACACACACACACACACACACACACACACACACACACACACACACACACACACACACACACACACACACACACACACACACACACACACACACACACACACACACACACACACACACACACACACACACACACACACACACACACAGGCGATATTCAACCCAGCTTTCAACACCTCCTATCGAAAGCACAGGGAGTCGTCTCTCTTAAAAAAACATGGGGATGAAACCTAACTCTGCTCCTTGCCCTGTGCAGACTGGAGCAGTCTTCCTGCCATTGTGATTGTCGTTATTGCCTTGTCTCAAATGGCGGGCCGGCTAATGTCAGCCATTCTCTGGGGACCCCGGCGTCCCCTCCAGCCCTCTCTGGCTGAGGAGCAATTTATCTGTCAGCATCCACCAGCACTCCTTCGCTACCTAATCCCTCATTTCGCCAGGGGCCACTCAAAGCCACATTGCTCCCAAATCCATCAAGAGGACGGCAGTCAAAGGCACTTGGCTGGCTCAGGGACAAGTGTCTGCACTGAATAACTGCAATCCCCGACTGACAGCAGCAGACAGGAATGAGCCCTGACAAAACAGTGGCACAATTGTGGAGTGAGAGTTTTTGTGCTGACCGTCAGACCGTGTGATAGCGAGAAGTGAGAGACGGCAAAATGCTGAACAACAAGTGGGGTGTGTTCATGCATGAACATGTACACACGCACGACACGATACATCTAATTGCACAACCAGAGCCAGAAATAGCAATTATAGGCTGCAGTAGAATAACACATCCAAAACCACACATCAGTGTTTGTGTTGTAAAAACATCCCCGAGCAACAGCCAGCCACACCGGCTCTGAGCACCTATCACTGGCAGGAGCGTTTATGCTCCACCTTAGGTGTAAACAATAGTCACACGAAAATATTCTCAATATTTGTTATTGACTATCATAATACCAGTGTTTCTTTGTCCTGTCTCTTTGAGCTTCAAGATGTGACTTCACACAGCCGGTCTCACTCTGACTGTCCTCTCTACCGTTTACTCAAACAGTTAAAAAACAGCACAAGCCACTTCCTCATCCCCTGACCCAGGCCTGCCACCGATGTGCGTCAGTAGATCCCACATACGCACACACACGCGCACGCGCACACGCACACGCACACGCACACACACGCACACGCACACACACACACGCACACACACACATCGCAGCAACCCTGTCTGACTGTCTGGTTGTCTGTTTGCGTTTGTCAGTCTCACAATACATGAGTCATGCTGAGCTGCTGCAGGGATGTATAAATAACTTGATAAGTGCATGAGAAAATCTGAAATTGTCTTGCACTTCAGAGTATGAAGTAAAAAGAACATAATTATATTATGTGCAAGTCAGGGAGGGTCTCATTTCCCCGAAAAGGGAGCTTTTAAGACAACTGAAGATGGTTGTTACTTGATCATTTGCGGTTCATTTCCAAACCCCCTTTGCTCGTATACATGCTTATGCCATCATTATGGAGCCTACCCCCCTCTCTATGGCGGCGTAGACCTCTTATTTGGGTGTCTCCTGTGGCCGCCTCTTGCCGAGGGAAGGGGCTGACTGGTGACTCCCTGGAACCACAGCTGTCCCCCTGGGGGCTCACGCGCTGAGCTTCGGGTTACAACATGTTTACCTTCTCCCGCCACTTCTGCTTTCTCCTGGACGTAGTGGCATGTGTGGATGCGTGTGTGTCTGAATGTGAACGTGTCAGTAGGTACGTGTGTTGGACTGTTGTGCAACTAGAAACTCGGCAGAAAATCTCCCGAGGGTTTGTGTATATTTTTTTGATGTTGCAGCCAATTGAAACATCAGTGTGTCACGGGTGTACAACACTCCCTCGTAGAAAGCAACTCAATGCAGCACACAAACTCAGTGGACAGTGTCACCCTGACCAGAATGCAATGTGTTATTTGAGGCCAGGTTATCCTCCATGCCACTTGCCTCCACAGCACACTGAGGAAACAGGAGAAAAGGGAGAAAGAGAGAGAGAGAGAGAAATAACAGGAAGAGGAGGCAGGGGGGGAGCCTGGGGTTGGAGAGGTGGGGGAAGGGCTGTCCTTGTTCAGCAATGTTTCTGGCTTGAGGGTAGGGAGGGGGAGGGGGGGGGGGGGTGAAACGCTGGGCTCTGTAACTTCTGCATGTGCGCAGTCTCTTCAAAACAAACACTGAGCAAACACAATAAAAGAGAGCAAACTTTTGCCCCACCATAAATCTTGGTCAGGTCATCGGGGGATCCACATGTACTTAAAAAAAACAACCTGTGTGAATGTTGTCGTTAATGTGTGGACGGTTTTAGTCCATGTAAGTTACTGATATAATGAGCCATAATCAGTACAAAATGTTACATTAAGTTTCAGTTGACAGGTCCACACTAAACAGATCACATTTAAAGTTGGCAGACTAAGTCCAAAGTTATTGTAACAATAAAGGAAAGTCTCTGCTCCACCTTCTAATTTGTTCATATAAAGTATTTAGCTTCTTAAGTGGCTTATTTGACAAATTTAATTTCCTCCTGCATAAGAAACAAGGTGTGACATGTTTCACTATTTATTTACTACTACTTGTTGGAATGAAAGGACTGTCAGAGTCTGACTTGTATAATGGTGTTTCCTTCTGGCTTTGTTGCATTTCATTTAGTTGCTTGAGGCTCCTATCTAGGTGCTATCCAAATAACAGGCAACGGTTAGTTTGCCTGGTGGCAGTCACAGGTAGCAACCTATTAAACAAATGTGAAAAAAGTCTCACTCTAAAAACACTTCTACTTTAGGGTTGTCTGCACGCAACACTTCATGAAGGGCACTAAGGGGAGATTATGTTACTGCTGGGGGATATTAGTGGCCAGTTGCACTTGTTTACTGCCATCAAACGTCAGGCCTGTCTTTGAGTTTGTATAGTCAGCAGGATGCACATTTCCTCCTCACCAGTTGTAGGTGTTGCCGGTGAAACTGGTCTCCTATCAGCTGGAGTTTCTGGCCAATGCATGCCTCCACACTGCGGGCCACAGGTTGTTGCTGCTGCGGTAGCTGCTCCATCCCGTTTTGCTCCCCTTCACTCTCTTGTCGCCTCGCTTCCTGATCCCCAACAAGCTCAAAGTTTGCCGGGAAGTGCAATCGAAAACCTGCGTTGCCTGTTGAGTGTCAAGGCTGAGACTCGTTATTTTGTCAACAACCGCATAAAGATGTAAACACAGCAATGACACCTGACAGGGTGGTTTTTTTTTACTGAGGTTATGGTCTATGCCAAAGATGCGACAGGTACAAAGTGCAGCCAAGTATTGTTGAACGTGTCTTTGACCAATCAGATCGCTTGGCTTTAACCACAACTTTCCCAGCTGTTTGTTGTTTTTATAATCAAACACTGTGAGTCATGTTTCATAAGTCACTCACACACACACACACACGCACGCAGCAAACTCACATGACTCAGTTTTTAGGTCAGTCAGTCGTTGTGGAGCTACTTCGGAATGATTACTTGTATATGGCTGCCAATGTAACGTTGCTGTCACTGATAATCACTTCTCTGTGCAGTCGCTGCTTACGCAGGTAAGCACTCCTGTCACGTCCCGTCAGTCGCACTGCCAGTCTGGCGCCTTTTGAATAGCAAAGCAGCTGGGTACACTCCATACACACCATAAAAGCCACTGTGATCACGACTATCAGGCGCCAGTGCAGCAAAATTGTTACCCGCTTCTCACAGTGAGTCTCACATTATAGTTTCGTGCTCCAGTTTTATAACACTGGTTATCACGCACAGGGCAATGTTCCCTTTTTTTTTTTCTTTCTCTCTTTTTGAAACACGGTACGTCATCGGCCTCACCGTAGAAGAGTGGTCTGGGCTCCTCTGCGGCTCCACAGGGCAGCATGCCGTTGTTGGGTGCCAGGGCAGGGCCGGGTGTCTGCGTGCCCCGGTCTTCACACTTTATCTCCTTGAATACGGTGCGCCAGCAATTGGGGTCCGGCTCAAACACATCGTCCTCCTCATCCTCCATGCGAGGGCGCTATAAGATGGGCGGCCTTAAGAAAGCGACGGGGCAGAGACAAGAGAGATTACAGCTACAGCTGAGTGAACAACATTTGTATATGAATCAAAGGCATCCCATTCACTATTGATGGGAGTAAGCTCTTCTGCATTTGTCCTAATGAGAATGATCTCAAGACACATTCATCATGCGTTCATTCCTCCTGAGCATTCCTTGTTATTATAGACAACCTGGTGTGTAATGAGCGCCTTCAAATCAATAAAGCCACACTGGACATGGACGAGTAGGGGAAGAGGGAAAGAAAACCCCGATCTGCCTTCACTTGTGGCAAAGAGCTCGGTGCTTATTTAGACAAATGGCTCTGTTCATCCGAGTGATGAAACCTCACAATCCACTGCGGTTAGGAGGCTCGGTTGAGCCACATCTACATAACTGGGAGTCGGGCTGACAGAGTTAAATGAGAGGTAGAATCTCTCTTGTCTATGCTAAGCAGCCCTTTGGACAGGAGCTTGTCTTCTTCAATAACGACCATGATTGCTTGCTTATAGTCATGATATCAGGTACTTTTTACAGCAAACAATTGCAGATATCAGTGCTCAGTGCACGTATATATATATATATATATATATATCTTTAATTTACACAATGTGTACATTTGATGACAGGAATAATTTTAAAAAGCACGATTATGAGTATTTAAAGGAACTCTACCGCAGTGTGGCGAGAATCCCAAGGAGCACTTGGGAAGTCTCTCCAGTGACAACGATGCTCTGCACTCAACCTTGAATCTCACAGCGGGTCAAAGAGTTATCAAAATACGGGTGAAATTCAAGTTGCCTCAACAGTTAGCCCCCGAGTCACAATGGAGTTGTAATGCAGGGTTAGACTACTACCACACTTCCAAATTAGGGTCCACAGCAAAACGGTAATGACAGTCTTTGAGGAAAATCCTTAACCACTCTCCCTACCCTGGTCTGTCAGCCTGCCAGCCCCCCGGGAAGGAGTTCTCGTTTCTTCACCCAACATAAGCAGATTGGCCCGTCTCTAAGCATGCCCTAGACCTCACGACGTATACTGTGTGCGTTCACAATATACCCTATGTGTAAAACCGCTTAATGCTTTGTTTCGACAAAACACAGGGTAAGAACATGGAAGGCTCAGGGAAAAGAAAAAAAACCCGGAGGCTCAACTTTCCAGCTTTCTGCGGCGCTCTGCTGTCCAGACTGTTTGTGTCAGACAGTGGCTCCCCCTGCTGCAGAATGACCCGAACAAAAGGACCGGGGGGGGGGGGGGGGGGAGGGGGGGGCAGCTCTGTTATTGACAGTTTCCATCCACTGGTATCAGAAGACTCGCATCGCACCATTTCTACTCTCCGTAACATTGTGCACAATAATGACGAGTTAGCTCCTTTAACCTTTAAAGCGTGCCGGTATCTTGCGACAATAAACGGGGAAAAAAAAAAAGTAAAGCATAAACATATAAATTATGTCGAAAATTATAATTTTGTTATTCGAAAATACATTTGCAGTGATTTAAAAGAAAAAAAAAAAAAGAAAAAAGATTGATACGAATACATTTGCAGTGATGTAAAATAAATTGGAAATTGAAAATAAATGTCTGGTATACACGTCTAAAATATGTAATTACATGTTCACACGCGGAACTGATATTCATCTACGGAGAGAACGGCTGTCACTACATGTCTATACACACCGAAACACGACAGAGACACAAACCTGCCGTCTGAAGTCCATTCACCGACTAAGCTCTGTAAACCGGGAAAGCCGGTATAATTCAAATCTCCGTTGCGTGAACGAATGTCAGAGTAACACCGAAACCTTCTTTCAGTTGGATTCCTTCGACATTTCTATACAATAACGTACACCTAAACTGTCGAAACACAACGTCAACAGCGACACGTTGCTTGTTGCTTCTTCCTAAGGACGCGGATGTTCCTTAATGTTGACGCTCGTGCCGACTGGCTGGTGTAATGTGTACACCGCAGCAGAGGACGTTTCGACGTGTTTTGAGGCGCTTACCGCGGAGATGGGCTTCGTTGTAAAGGCTGACTTGTACTCGGAGAAAAAAGAAAAGAAAAAAAGGACACCGGTTCAATATCCTGGCATGCAAGCGGGTTTAGTCCGTATCACCTCCACGACAACTTCCATTCTGTGAGGAAAAGTGCAGCGAGCCGATTTCATTTCGCCGACGTCAGCTCCAAACTGACTCCGCCGCCGGGGCGTGGTGCTGAAAGTTGGTAAATAAACCCTCCTTCAAAACGCGAGTGTGGTCTGTTGTCCAACTATATACGTCTTAGCCGAGGAGGAGCGTGCCCCTTTAAGGGTGATTTACGACGCTGTAGCCAACCGTGGAGTTTGTTTTTGTCCCGCCTTCTCCAGCGCGTATTCAGACACGTGGACGGGAAATTCCCCGTAGCACGAGACCGCTTTCACGCTACTACCGCGCTCATCTATTCAGTGAAGTGCTTACATGCGCATAGGCAATAAGAAGAAACTGTAAAGGAACACTTTAGTAGATTTTCCTACTGTATTACCGCATTGCCCAAGTTCCCATTTCATTTCAAATTTCACATTTAACTGTCAGATTTTAAGTTTTTGAATACCCGTAGTATATGTTCTGGTTAAATCAAACTGTTCACTGAGAAACGACTGTGACCTTTTGTTCAGTATAAGTGGAAATGACCTCGATCCTATGGAAGTGGCCTACATCTTGATCAGTATAATTAGGCACCTGTAGAAGATGACACATGTGTGTGTAAGTTGTTTGTGTCACAAAAAACTAACATCTTTTTGCCAAAGATCAGCCATGACACCATAAGTTGGGTCTTAAAACAGTCATCACAAGAGGCTTTATGTTAACCAGCCGATATAACAACAAACATTACAGATATATGAACAATCCTTTATTTTAGGTGATTTCAATCAGTTCATATCTTGACAGTTATCCATGCTGAGCTGATGCAGGTGCTGGTGATCTCCCCCCCCCCCCCCCCCCCAGGGCTATTACTGATCAATAAACCTTCGGACAGCTGTAGCTGACCCTCAGCATTCTCTCACAGAGCATCTCCCTGCCCCCACCTCCCATTCCTCGCTCCCTGTCCCTCAGCTGTGATCATCCCACCACTGGGCTGCGTGAGAAGTCACGGGTCTCTGCCTCCTCTGTCCTGCCTGAATCGGATAGACCTTTAGGTTCAGACTTTGTCCCACCTGCGGCCTCTCCAAAGAGGTGGGGGTTCACTGTGGAAGAGGGGATTGTTTTTTCTCGCTCACTGTGATATTGGAGACTTGATCACTTCCTGCATGAGTGACCACTGTAAACACCAAAAGGCTCAAAGATGTGGGAGCATTTAGTTGTGCAGCTTCCTTTTGTGCTCCAGCCAAACAAAGGAGACCCCTCCCTACTTAACAGACGTTCAAGAAAACACAGCTGTAATTACTAAAGAGACAGTCACAGCCCTTGTAACGACAGGTCATTGTCATAGACACAGTGCGCAGGTGAAACTGTCCCAGTGCCCAGATGTAAGTTGTGAAAAAACTTAATCACAAGTCAGATAACCTTTGCGGGGTAATTTTTTACTAAGCGTTTGACTGGTTCATTACTTGAAAAGTCCTGAGATGAAATATTAATGAAAAACCTAAGTGTATAGTATTGATGCCAGTACATATATCTTAAGAAACCAAACCTAAGTCTTTCATTAACACGCATTAGTCTGTGATGTATTAGCATTTGGGAGTAGCTGCAGAAATCATTGAGGCCATAAGGCAGCTCTCAGCGGGCCACATAGACAGGCCTCTATAACATAAATAATAAATATGGATGAATTCACTGCGGCTCATACCACTCTCCAAGAACATGAATTTTACATCCAGCACATTGTTGACTTAACTAATTGAGCCATGTCTATCAGTATGTGGATTATGGCTTTTGATTATGAAAGACATGTCTCAAAGTCTTTGAAGTGCTCACCCACAGATTACGTTTGTACACTTAACCCAGGCAAAGCTCTCACTGAAATCAGGATACATCGACAGCATACAGTGCCAAACATCTGTCAATTTCTCTTTCTCTAATGCTAAACAATGCTGTCATTGACTTGAGCAACCGTTCATAAATACGTTCTGATAGACGCCTGAGAACCCTGGGAGAAAAAAGACTGCCATCAGTTTATGTTACACTAAGCTATTTCTGAAGAGCAATGCATGCACACCCGATCACACTAGCAGGAGAATGCATGCACACACCCGTGCATGCAAGCACGCAAGCACACACACATGGCTGCACAATCACATGCCCTACTTCCTCTGTATCCTCAAAAGCCCATTTTTTTCCTCTTGATATCTCGTCCTCCATATGCATGCGCACACGCCCCTCTATCACAAACAGACACTGCCTGTCTCCCACCAAAACATTCTCCGGCATGTGAATCCTGCCTGGAAACTATAAAAAGGAGGGATTTAATTTGCTCCAACTGAACATATTCCATGGCAACCGCATCCTGACTGCAAGCCAGTTGGATGAGGCGTATGCGGCACACTGACCCAATGACAGAGATCATACTGGAGCAGTGACCTGAAAACAAAAGGAGGCTGGCTTCTCTGCCCTCTCTGGCACTCCTCGTGTCAACTAAAGAAACCCCAAAGACATCACTGAAATCCAGATAGTATTTAAGAGACTTTCCCCCTGAAACAGGACAACATGAGGATCGGGATCAGCAAAGTCTAATCTGAACCAAAGAGTCTGACAGTGTCTGAAGCTGTAAGGTTAAGAATGCAATTTACCTTTTTCTTTTTCTAACAATGTATATTGTAAATACTAGTACAACCCAGATGAGGTAAAATAGTCCCAATACCAGTTGTTTTATACGTTTTATTATAACTGATTTGTATCCGTCACTGTAGATAACACAACAGTCACATGTGACAGCTAAATAAAGGGAAGACAAATGGTGAAAGTGTGTTTATTTTCTGTCAGCCTACAACCCCTATAAAGTCCTCTCGGGTGAAGCCTGATTGAATAATGCAGCAGGCGTGGAGAGGTGGAGTGGGGTAATTTTGTGCTTGAACCCAACCTCTTTGAGAAATTGCGAAGGTGAGGCTAGTTATGAGAGCAATGACACCCGATCTGACCGCCGTAACTGAGAGCGCTGACTCAAACGGCCACCTTTGAAAGGGCTGTCTGGGATTTATACATCCCCGTCTGGCTGTAGACTACTGGCTAAACCTCCCGCTCTCAAAGTGACTCACATACAAAGATCTTTGTTGTTGTGGGGATCATCTCACACTTAACAATACTCATTCTCGAGAGAAATATAGACTGATGAAGCCAATTGTGTTTGGTGCAAAGATATCCAAATGCTGTGCGTTCAGGATCCCTCAGTGAATGAGGTCATCACATTACGGTGATTACTTAGTGTGAGGACCATCCTGCTCCTTTGTGCTTCCAGTAGTCTAGATGATGACGAAGACACCCTCACTCTGGCATTTCCCGTAAAACATAGAGTTGGCAATATTCTGTATTTTTCTTTTTGTCAACAAATCCCATGAAAAGACCAAAACCAACGATGAAGTGTCTCTGCACTGTTAACACTGAGTGACATGTGCTGTAGTTTATTTTGTGTAAATACCACATACGTACAACAAATACACGCCTGAAGATCGTCCCCAACTAATGTGCTGTTTACTCCTGTTTTAGTAATGTCAGCTGTTTTATGGAAATATTTCACCTTAAAAAGAAATAAGTATTTAATATACAAAGTGCATTTTTAAAGATGTATGTCTTCAGTAAATGGGCTTGGGGTTGAGTGCCACAGTCAAGGCTGGAAAGTCTTGAATCTTCTTAACAGAGAATATATAGAATATTGCCATCCTTATCCTGTAATGCAGCCGTTTGGTTAAAAATCAATTGTGTAATATAGTTTGTTTTAACTCAATCCGAGAAATAATTTTTTGGCATTAAATGTGGGCATGACTGAAATAACAGAGAATTATTTGTTGTAGGTTGGTTGACTGTTTAACCTCTGAAGGCGTGTCGGCTGACCCCTGTGATGACGCTAACCCCAGTCACCATGTCAGCGCACCGTTGTCTGTATATCTTAGACATGTGTCTGTCATTCCTCCATTAATCTCAGCCCGCTGAGGCTCTCCTGTGTGGGAAAAGAAGAAAACTGAACTATTGTGGTACGTGTAACTGCTCTATATACGCTGACCCTTCGCTGAACCAACCACCATTTGATCTTCACTGCAGGCATTGTAGCATAGCCCTGCATGGTACATTGTAGTTTGTATTACAGCGGAGACACATTGAAGTCCAGCAATCCGCAGACTGCAGGTTATACTTTCATGTCAAGCGAGAAGAATCAATCGAAAGGCCTGTCTTCAAGTTTCTCCAATATTTTGCCCGCCGGCTACTCGTAAAGCAGGAGTGTTCTCGAAAAACTCTGGGCTTCACTTAATGAGACTGACTGCTGTGTCAAGCTGTTCTGCTCACTCTTTGGAGAATACGAGGGTGTGTGTGTGGCAGCAGCAGTAAGACTCGCACACGAACGTGCACACAGAGGATAAGATTGGATAACTGTGTGGGAGAGCTGACCAGTTATCCAGCCTCCACAGAAGCACCCTGTTTAATCTGCTCCACACATTAAAGCCACGGCACCTCAAAGCAGGCATGTCCTACCAGCTGTGGACATGTACTCCGTCTCTCTCTCTCTGAAGTGAGGCAGCACAGTGGTGTCCACAGCCGTGCTGCAGAGAAGCAGAGGATGGAGACTTGGAGACTGCTCATCATGAATGAGTCAGTCTCACACCAGGGTTATGACAATCCAAAGATCCCTCAAAAACCAAACACAGCCCTTCAAGCGTGCACAAAGGGCTTTTCTCCAGCATTAAAGGCGTCACACTGGTCCTTCAACGCTTTGAAATGCTGATATTGTTTTCGACAGGAGTTTCGTCATGCTTTCAACATGAAATCCCCAGAGGTAATAATAAAAAGACATCAAATAAATGTCACAAAAGGCTTAATATTTAATCGTTGTTTATCATTAAACAATTTAAATAAAGCGTGTTCTGGCTTTTTAGAACAGTACAGAACCACCACAGCTGTATCAGGATTTATTTATCTGCAAGTTAATTAACTGTGGATGGCTCAAAGGCGGCCTGCTGCTGCGTGGAGGTCCAGCTTAGAGGCCTGCAAGCAGTGTGTGGAAAAAAAAACCCATTAATGGCATCTATCATCAGCTACTAATTATGCTGCCTGTGGGCCCCGACTGGATCCGGTTTCAGCTTTGGGCTCCAGCCACCAAACACTTAGCATTCATATTTAATCACACCTCATTATCCACCAACAATGTAGGAAGGAGACATAGACCTTACCTGATATGCCAGACAGACACGGTCAACATACAGACAGAATAGAAAATGTCACACGTACACAAACGGCCACCTGCAAATACAGATCGCGGCGATGCATAAGCCCCCCCCCCCCCCCCCTCTTCAATGGGCGTTTGGAAATAGGTCTCCGCTCTTGAAGTGACTCAACCTCTTTGATGAGAGGGAGCACCCCAATTCTGTGCTTTCATGTGAGATCCTTTTCTTTTCAGCATTTTCTGGTTCAAAGAGGAGCAAAAGCAAACAGAGGCTAATCCTTTATCCTCACAACAACTGCTGGCGTGTTGCTGGGTTATCAGCTTAGAGTCATCATGATGTCACACTCCTCAGGTGCAAGTAGTCTGATGTTGGACATCAAATATGACTTTGGTCTGCCCAGGACACCTGCCCTTGTTATTGCCATGCAGGTGAAACGGTATACACCGAGTCATGCTCTTCACTTATCGTGCAACGTAGGCAGTTCCACGATAAGCAATCAGTGTCATGTTTTTCTTGTGATTTGGCTGCCTGTGTGTGTGTGTGTGTTTTCACTTGTCTGTCAAGTGTTCTTTATTTGATTGTATTTGCACGAGTAAAATGTCCATCAGCGTGAGTTAGCAGCCAAGACTTGATGTGCTTCGGCAAGTCCTTTCAGGAGCCGGTCTGTGCAATTTGTACTTAACACTGGTGCGGATAATTATCCAGCCCTTGTTCGTGCAGTTCTAGGACTCTAGCCAGCTGAAACCGGAGATGCTCCTGAAAGATGCAGGAGCTATTAAACAAACAACACTGCAATATCTTGTTTCTTTGAGCTGTGAATCAACACATGGATCCAATACCCTGTGACTGATTTCTCCCTGTATGATTTTATGATTCTGGGAGTGAAAATGAAGCACTGATTATCCTAAACCCATACAAAGAGTGGGCCATTATGGACTCAGCATTGAAACAATAGACAGGATATGAAGATTGAAACTATAAAGTGACAACTGCAATTCACAGATTCCTATATTAGTACTTGGTGTTATTTTAGGTATTTAATGACATGTCTTTCGTGAATATTTTTGAAAAAATAGACATGTTTTTCACTAACATCTGTGGCTTTTGTATGTCAGTTACATGTCCCCGGAGACATGTCATATTTCTTTTTTTCCTTTTTTTTGTACAACACGTCAAATACCTGATAAAACTTTAATAAACCCCCAAACTACAATGTAGACAGTCTATATATATATATATATATATATATATATATTATTTAAAAAAAAAACATTTACACTGGGTGAAGCCAAATATTCTCAAACTATGTGATCAGTGCACACTACAAGACAAAACGAAAAAAAATGGTTTCCCCTCCTCCTCACATTGTATCACATTGGCCGAGAGACCACAGAGAACGTGGACACGCCACAGTTTCATGCAATCCTTAGGCCTCACTATTCTTGGTTCAGAGTCTACTCGAGGTTGTAGAAGAGTAAACAAAACATTTAAGAGTCATTTGACCCCATGTGATGACAAGTAATCGTTGTGTGACCTCAGACACTGCCGTCTCTCATTTCTCATCACAGACAGGAGGCCGAGAGAGAAAGTCATCAACAGGCATGTACACTTACCCCCCTCAAACTCCCCAAAGGATGCTCAAAGGAACGTATGAATACATTGAAGTACAGGACTATGACAAAAACAGACATTAGGCACTCATCGAGATAGAGGCCTCTTTCATCTGATCCAAGTTTTGTTTTTATCCATTTCTACCATTTTCTAATAATATTTTAAAAAAATCAAACTGAACTTCTCGATGAAAAGCATGTAACGGAATATGCTGAAGGTGTCACAAGCTATAGCCCTGAATTATTTATTCAAGTAAAGCAGCCTGATAGAAAATCAATCATTCAATCCCGATCAGATACACAGTCTGCTGAAATATTAGCTGTGGGGAAACATCGTATATCAGCCTATGAATGCTCCTTAATGTATATTCCATTAAAAATTTACACTCTGGTCGGAGAGTGTGTCAAGAATGCGCATGTATGTATGTGTGTGTGTGTGTGTGCGGAGAAGGCGGTGTGTGTTCGAGTGGGGTGGGGTCGCTCCGTCAACCGTCTCGTTTCGGTCTGGAGGAGTGGCGGCTCGTCATCGGGGCAGCCAGTAGACGGGAGGGGGTCACATGGGTCTGGTGACCTCCAGGCAGCGTTACGCGAACCCCCTCACGGACCACGATGAAGTCAGATTGCCTAATCCTCGGAAAACAAAAGTGCTGTCAGTCAGGCTGGACAAGTCGTCAGCAACAGCAGCACCAGCCTGGGATAACTTCACCATGCAAGCCGGGGCCCTCGGCGTGCAAGCAGTCGCCCACTTATGGGATATTGATGATGGAAAGACCCCTGGCTTTTACACTACTACTGCTAATGGTCTCTAAGTGTTCACTAGTGAAAATGTATTTTCTGTTCGGTTAAATAGGATATGCTCATTATGACTACGCTCTGTGTTTTATTGTGAGTGCTTTTGCCAATTGGTCTCCGAGTGTCGAATGACAATCGATGCCTGGCCTTTAAAGCTGCGTATGGGGCATACATGTATGAAATGTATTTAGATGGGGGAGTGTCTGGTAGAATAAACAAAGGAGTCCCGTGTTTGCCAATATGGACGGATTATATAAATCTCCTGAAATTATAATCCAACTCACGTGTAGTGGGGCGGTGCCTGTCATTTTCTCAACACCCTTGAACACTTTTCCCCATCGCTCACGTGAGACTAATGCTCCTTTTGTTTTGTGCTTATTGTTTGGTTGTTGTTGGTATGATAACAAGACAATCCCAGTACATCCCATTAAAAATGTGAATAGTCTCATTCTTTTCTGTTAACAAGAGAAATATTTGATCCATCACAACCTGCAGTAATATACACTGTTTACATACTGTACAGTTGTTTGTTACTCTGACGATAAGCATCTCCAGTGAGCCATAATGCGCATTATGAATGACATCATCATCCGCTGTAATGTTCAGCCAGAACAAGGAGAGCAAACAATTTATTTTGGTGGAACAACCCTTTCAGATCCACTTCAGATGATGTCATTCCAACAGCTTTGTTATTCTCTGTGAATATTTAACCCAGATAAGCGAGCGCTCAGATAGGATGAGCCATCGACGAAGTGGAGGGATGCAAAGAGATGTGATATAGCGAGAGTGAGCTGGACCGCCGCTTGACGACATGCCAGGAGTATGAGGTGACCGGGTGTTGACTGCCCCACGAGGAATCCCTTTGATGGTGCTCCTATCTGCCCAGCGATCAATACGTAGTACCGTGCTGATAAAAGAACACGGCTCACATCAAAGCGTGCGTCGGCCACGATGAGGGGGATAAGTAATAAGATGTCAATTATTAATGGAGGGGAAGGGTCCCCTTTCAAGTGGGAGAGAATTTAGATAATGAAAATCAAACAAAATCCATATTTTTTATAAATAACATCCTCAAGGTATTTAAATGCTTTAAAATTCTCACCTTATCCATGTATAACTGAAGCTTTTGTTGCGTGCAGTGGATGCTGCTTAACATGAAATCCAGATTGTTTTGAAAATATGCATTGTTGCGTCAACAACAGATGTAACCTTCAGACAACACTGTTCCACAGATGTGAGTTTAGACCTGTACCCTTCACCTCCACATAACCCCGCATATGTCCCCGCAAACTATGGCTGCACAGATCCATATTCCCATGCACCTGAACTCTCCACACCTCTCTGTGGCTCTCGATCAATATTTTCCCCCTAGAGTGGCTTTGTTCTTTATTGTTTTGATTCAGGTGGCCAAAATTTTTTTTTTTATTTTTGTTATTTTTTTCGGATCGGTTTGAAATTCATGTCTTTTGATTCAGCTTGTCAGAGGCTATGATTTATTGATCGGAAGGCCCGTGATAATCAGGGAAAAACAGAGAGTGGTACTACACTAAGGACCTCTCCACTGTTATTAGACAATGTAAAGCCTTGTGTTATAACCCCCAATGTGGCTGGAATGTTAAATATTCATGGCAGAAGACTCCAACATATGGATTAACATACATATTTTATGTTGGCAGCCCCATATGGCAAAGAAATGTACTGTATAGCGCCGATAGGCTTTGCAATAAAAACATATTTCCTCTCTTTCTTTTTGCCCTTTTCACTTTGCCTACAGGCAACTCCTCTCTGCTGAAGAAAAAAAGAAAGAAAAAGAAGCATAATCACTAATGAACCTCTGTGTGAGTGTTTCAGGGTCGTTCTTTCCAGTGAAGTTCACAGGAAAGCAGTTTTTATTGATTGCTCAGACCAGACAAATGTGCTGTAAAGTGTTCTCTCGACTGGCGCAGTAGGTAGGGGCTACGAGGATTGAGGTGGGAGTCGAGAGCGAGCTCGATGGTGGGTCATGTTTGTTTGTTTCCATCCAACCGGTCAGGGAAATTAGTCTGTAAATGCACTGCTGTTTTACTTTGCTTTCTTTATTCGCTGAAGATTGCTCACCGAACACCTCGACATTTTGAACATTCATTTTAGTTTCCTCAAGAGATTAACTCTACGATCAACATAATGCCGAGCTACAGTAAATATAGATCTGTGAATACATTATTATTCATAAAGCAAACAATCTTTGAGTGCCAGAGCATATATGCTTAGTTTACTTTTATCGTATCAATTGGTTTTATTGTTTCATCTATTGTACTGTTTTAACTCCTACCTTAGTTTGTCTTGCTTTGTTGGGCCTGACTGTTGAGCTTTCGGTTGTTGTTAATGTTGCCTTGCTTTTGCTCCTTTGTCTGTCAAAGCGCTTTGTAAACTCTGTTTTTAAAGGTGCTATATAAATAATGTTATTATTATTATATGAAAGAAAAAGCAAAGTAAGTCCCAGAGGCCTAAAGAAGCAGCACAATACATTTAAGTTCATATTTATTTGTAAAACAATCGTAAATGTTTACAACTGTAAAGCAATGGTGGTTGGGGGTGAGTAGGGGTGCAGGGGTATCTCCCTCCAGCCCTCCCTGGTTGCCTAATCTGCTCACTTTGACATGCTAATATGCTGACTCTGGGATTCTCCAGCACTCAGCAGGGAGCTCCTGGCCACCTGCAACTGAGGACAGCCCAGGAATGATCCCATCGCCTTGAACAAAAGGATCTCTCAAAGCTATCCCCCCCCCACACACACACACACACACACCAGGCCAGGGACCAGGGCAAGCCCCTTTACAGTGATCCCAGGGGGGGGGGGGGTAAACGATTCCTTCCCATCATCGCCTCCATTAAATTCGCATACTGGAAACACTAGGACATTTTGACAAGATTTAACTTGTACAGCAGCAACTCAACGTAGAAGCTGTTTACAAAGAAAAGTGGTGTTTACCAATGTTGAGGCTTATAAAAGCAATTTTAACCTGCATTTAACAAGAAAAGTCTTGGTAGGAAAGTCATATTTTTTATATCTAGCGTTAGCATTGGACGTTTAAGACAATTATTTTACCAGTGTGTATGGACAAAAGAGAAAGAGAAAAGTGCAACATCAGTTCTAAACTATGTAAAGTCACCAGAAGTCATAAGTGCATCTCCTTTTTTAAACAAGCATCTAAGAGCATAAACCAGAGCCAAAGTACAGAAACAAACTAATACGAATAATAAGTGCTAAGTGGAAGGGTCAGGGTAGTACTTCTTGAAGAGGTGAGTTTTCAGCCTGCGCCGAAAGATGGGCAGCGACTCTGCTGTCCTGACGTCAGTGTTCATTCCACCACTGTGGGGCCAGGACAGAAAACGGCCGTGACCAGGTCGATCGGCTGGAGGGACCTCTGAGCGACGGGGGAACCAGTCGCCCCAAGGCAGCAGAGCGAAGTGGTCGGGCGGGGGTGTAGGGCTTGACCATGTTCCTTTCACTGCCCTGTAGGCTAGCACCAGAGTCTTAAACTGGATGCGAGCTCTTACAGGGAGCCAGTGTAGAGAACTCAATAGATTCAATATTATTGCTATCATCAGAACGGTCTGGAAGAAACGGCCCATGTGGAAAACCACAAAGCACCTTTAATTTATACGTCTTGTAGGGAAGCACCGCACCACAAAGAATAATTTCAAATTGCCTTAATGTATCCCGTCTGCCACACATACAGTATGTAACTCTACCACTGTGTGATGAAATCGCAGCTTAATAATGAAAGTGGATCTGTGGGCGTTTTTCCACAGTGAGATCAATCCTTTATTTATTTGCCCCTCTGATAACCGAGAGCTAATATTTTTGAGACAGAATGACGGGATGCGGTCAAATGTTCTCAAAGAAATTGATAACTGCGGTGAAAATTTGGAGAACAGAATGTGTTAGTGTTTGCACTCAAGAGGACATTTTCACAAAAAGCTGAAACTTCAGGAAACAAAAACTTAACCTTACATGACCCTTCTTAATATCAAAACAAACTGTCCTCCAATGTTAGTCTTTCTCATCTCCCCAGCAATCTCAGCAGACCTCCCAATGACCCATCATCATCTGCGCTTCCACATTGCTTTCCTTTTATTCCCCGCTTTTTCACACTCCTCTGAGACTCATCTCCTAGTTCACACCTCTATTGTTACATGGCTCCAAGGTTTACAATCCTGATCCCCCTGGCTCCCTACCAGGCCCTTCACACCTCAGTGTTGCCTCCACAACTGAAATAAGATTAGCTGACCATCGCCTCCCCTCCTCCCTCACTTCTTCTCACTCTTCACCTTGCTCCAGTGTGGCCAGCCTTACCCCCCCCCCCCCCCCTCTCTGTGTACAGCTTAAGGTCCAGGATAAGGTTCCTGTACTTGGGGTCGCTGACCGGCAAAAATAAGTAAGTTGGGTCATGGGACGTAGCGAGACACCCCTTGTCTGGGTGCAGACGCTGATGTCATCATGGCGTGGTGCCTCAGGGACGAGCTGCAGACTGGTGATGTCATAGTATTCCTGAAAATCTGGTGGGTGGTTGATGGACGAGATGGGTGGATGAATGTGTTCAAAATTAAACAGATCATGGCAAAGTCAGTGTGGCAAGATAGTGTCACCATACTGTGTTTTATTCTTGTTGATGATCTGGATGGAATTAGTGAGAAATGACACTGACCAGCGATTGTGAATCTTTTCTATTTTTTCCGCCTTAGTGTCATAACCGGTACTGCAGCCAAAAGCAGTAAAGATCTTAAATCACAAAAGTGCCTCCCCTGGCCAAGGTGACCGTGAGCGAGCTGTAATTCAAGGATGGTGACGCATGCCTTTCAGTCAACCACAAAGACGTTCCGCCTCAGACAGTTACAGTGTTCGTGTCTGTCCATGTTTTCGTTTGTTTGCTTAGTGGAGGGTTGGGGAAGGCACATCACCGGCTAGTATAGGGTGCCGCCTGTGACCTTGTAAAAGAGAAGTGATGAAAAATTCATGTGAGAAATTCGACCGCTTGTTTTTTTTCTTTTGCTATTCAGAATCCCCACAGTTCATAAATTATGTTTACTCCATATTTACCAAAGAGCGAGCCAAGCTGCATTTTAGCCGCATGCTGATCAGGTTTTACATTGAGGCTGTAAAGCAATCAGTGAGCTCAACACTCCACCACATCAGTCAAGGTTGAGCAGGGTGACACGGAGTCTATGAGGTGAACAAAGAGTCACACACTGGCACTCTACTGAACATTTGACTAATACAAGGAACGTCCATTTAGTGTTGATGTTAGTGGTCCCTGTGGACAAAAGTGTTTCCGAGCACCCGAGTCCATAAAACCTCATATTTTACTGCAACAGGGTCTGACAATCTGCTCGGCGCAGTCCTGGTTCTGGTTCTCCCGTGCCTCCCTTTTCTCCAGCGGGCCCAGCAATATAGCCCGAGCCAGGTCCAAGGAGGCAGCAACGCCTGCGGGCTGGTCAGAGTCTCCTCAGTGTCCCAACTGAAGGAATTTCATGGTAAACCTGCATGATTTCCTCTGTTTTTACTCGCTGAATCCAACGTAGTGGCATCAATGACAAGCATTAAGAATAACTATGCAGAAATATCCAATGTTCTCGCTGATGGTCTGGTTTATTTATGCATGTCATATAGATTTATCAGTATTAAACTGAGATAGTTTCACAACCAGTTCAAAGTTCCTCACGGTAACTCAAAAGATACCACATAAATGAAAAGCTTTGATGTGTGGTTAATGTAAACGCCTGTGAGTGTGTGTTTTCTACCAAAGGAGAAAGTGTTGACCCCTCTGTCCCCCCATGTCTCTGGCTGACTGAGTAGTTTAGAAATAGCTGTGTAATGTGAGGGGCAGCTGTGATTTTGTGTGTGTGTGTGTGTGTGTGTGTGTATATACAGGCTCAAACATGCAAAGACAGCAAAAACAGGTGCCTTGAACACACACACACACAACCTCTGATATCCCACATTCCAGCACAAGGTTGAGCCCGCTCCTCCTTTTCCTCACACCCTTTATCTGAAACTCTTAAGACCTCCAAACACTTTGATTGCGATATCCATTTACACTAACAGGCCGATAGTGAAACATTAGTGGGAAGTAACTCTCTGTCAGACACTTATGGATTGTGCTGTATAGAGGATGAGGTCACCAAGCAAATACATCGCTGCTCTGCCTCACCGTCACTTTTCTGATTGGAACGGCAGGCGGGGTCATATCTCTCCGAAATAAAGATCTTAATCTCCTCAACAGGACTGGTGCCGACAATGTTTTATACCCAGCGGACATAAATATTGACACACGTATCCAGATGTATATGGGAGAATGTGTAACAAGAGGCTTGGCGGTCTTTCGTAGATGTCAGGTGATCTGCTTGCCTTGCGATGACAAGTTCGCTCACAGGTCAAGGGATGCAGCTGCATGTGAGGGTTGGGTGCTCAGGGGTGTGGATTTGGTACATTGTGTTGGAGCATTGGAGCTCCGGCATCATTACCAGTTGTCTGCCTGGTAAGCTTGACAGCTATTCCCCCAACCGGTATGATGAAATCACAGGCAGCTGTTGTGTGGCATGGCCAGACAGGCAGCCAAATTCACCAGGGAAGTGACAAAATGGAGGCCGACCACATAGCTCCTCCACAGTCCTCTGCAGCGCGTGGTGGGAAAAACAGAGCTAAGGCATGAGGGCGAAGGCTCCATTAGGGGCCATCAAATATTTATCTGCCATACGGCACCGAGCCCTTGGCTCTATCCTCACAGCATTGGGCAACTAACCACCAAGAAGACGGCTCCTGAAAACAACATCAACACAGTGAAGAGCCTGCAGTTTAGAGCTAAGAAACCGTTTTAATTATCTTTGACCTCACACAAGGAAGCACTCATTTATTTATTAACGAGTACTAGCAGAGCTAAGAGCAATACACAGATCCCTTAGTACACCGAGCATCCCTAACTTAATGGCTCTTTAATTTGCACAGTGCTTTCACATGACTGTTAAATGGAGAGGTTTGCTTCTCACCTGCCCGACATTAAGCAGTGTTAACACTGCAATGCACAAGCATTAATGAAGATAACAATGACATCACCAGACTGACCACATGGTTCAATACGACGAGTTAACTCCAAACTGTCAATAAAAACTCCATCAATGAATCCAAGCAGGCTCATCCAGACTGTGATCGCGTCTTAAATGTGTTTAGTGCTGCTGGTGCGGCGGTAATTGCCTTAGCAGGCTAGCAGGCTGGCTGTAATGACATTATCAACCTGTTAACAACCACAGAGGAGCTCGAGTTGTTCCTCTAAAGGCTCTGTCATCTGTCAATCTATGGTCAGCTGCAGTGTTGTTTGTCTTCAGTGTTGTTTGTTCGGGTCTCTCATGTTTTGAGCCAGCAACAAAAAACGAAAAGGCTTGTAATGTTTAATACTGTGTTAAATGGTGTCAAGAAACATATCTGGAGTGAAGGGAGTCATTTGTCTGCCACGCGATCTCTGATCTGTAATCTTTTTTTTTCTCCCCTCTCTGATGGAGCACTTGTAGCATTGATAGGCATTTCTTGGCCAGCAAATGGGCATTAGAACGTTTGATGTTTCCATGTGAAATAATGTGAAGATCAATTTGTCCTGAATTAAAATGAAAATGCATGAAATGATTGGCTATGGTCTGTACTAGACAATCAGACCTCATTCAGTGTGACTTGCACTTCCCGAGATTATGATCGTCTCTGATATCCAGAACTTACAAATATTTGACACTGAAATTCCAGTTCATTTAAGGAGCTCATTTGTCTTCTTTGTTGGTTTTCAGAGAAAAGACATATTGGGGGAGGAGCAGCAGACCTGATGAAGGCAAGGACATCAAGGTGACTAGAGGTCAAAATAAAGTTCACTAACTAAGACCCCGTTAATAACGATACGGGTTTCAAATGGTTTATTGCATGTTGAAGTGAGAGGGATAGACTTCGGGAGCGAAGAGGTGGTTGCGGGAAGAAGGGATGGGGGTCGTGGGATGAAGAAAAGGTAATCGTATTGTATGTCGAAAAAGTCATAAAATTTCATAGCATAGTATTTCGATAAAAGCTAGACTATAATATGTCGAAAATATGTCAATAAATACATCAAAAAGTCAGGAAAAGGACCCAGTATAGTATATTGATAACAGTCACAAAAAGTCAAGCTATAGTATGTTGAAAAAAGTCACAAAATTCAAAGTAGGGAATATCGCAAAAAGTCATAGTATAATATGTTCAAAAAGATTGTTGTACAGTATGTCAAAAAAGTCTTATATGTCGTAAAAAGTAAGTGTATAGTGTTTTGAAGAAAGTATGTCGTAAAAGTCATAGTAAAGTATATTGAATAGTCATAAAAACTTCAAAAGTATAGTATGTTAGAAATAGTCACAGTAGAGTTTGAGAAAAAAAAGTGATAAAAAAGCCATATAGTATGTGGAAAAAAAGTCCTAGCAATGTTAAAAACTGTCATAAAAATGTCTTCGTATTGTATGTTGAAAAAAACAATAAAAAAGTTATAGCATAGAATGTCGAAAAAGTAATGGCATACTATGTCAAAACTAGCCAAAGTTATTATGTCAAAAAAAGGGAAATTAAAGTAGGTCAAAAAATCGTATCTCAAAGAAAGTGATTTAAAAAAGTCAAACTATAGTATGTAAATAAAAGTTATAGTACAGTATGTCGAAAAAATACATAAAAGGTCATACTAAAATATGTACAGTATGTTGAAAAAAGTCATAAAAAAGTCATAGTATAGTGTGTGAAAAAATAATAATCAATAAGCCATAGTATAGTGTGATGAGAAAAGTCATAGTAGAGTATGTCGAAAAAGGTCAATAAAATGTTATAGTCGATGAAGTCAGAAAAATAGCATGTCAAAAAAGTGATAAAAAGTGAAAGTTGACATATAGTATAGTATGTTGAAAATAGTTATGCAAAAGTCATAGTCATGAAAAGTCATAATATATTATGTTGAAAAAAAGTCATTGTATAGGATGTAGAAAGTATTTTTTTTTAAAGTCATACAAACAACAATTTGCGCAGCCTAACACACATGCTGGTGCCATTAATTTGCACTCAGTCATCATAACTTTGAGTTCCACTGTTGCAGTAGTTGTTATAAAAGTTGTTTCTGAACTATAGCTATAGTTGTAGTAGAAGTAGTAGGCTCACACGTATGTGAAAAGGATGTATATTCTGATGTTGTCCTCTTCTTCTCTCCAGGTGCAGATTTCTACGACCAAAACTGAGGATGACAGAATCATCCACGTGAATTATTTCAGCCCTTGGATTGGTTGTTTCTTGCAGCAATGCTCTCTGGGACTTGTAGTTGACACTTACATTTATTTATTTAACTTTTTTAAGCAAAAATGTTTGATCTTTTGGACTGCGGAATTCATTCTGGGAGTATTTTTTGTTCATCCAAGTGTTGAAATTCACCTGATGTTAGAGTCAATAAACAAAACGTTTTCATTTGTACTCAAGTAAACTAAAACTCCTTTGTTGAGTGCACATGTTTTTATATCTGTTGTGTGCAGAAGAATCTTTCATGCTGAAATGTTGTGCAGATGTGTAGATTTTCCAGAGCTTTTGTGTGTTTGAGTTTGGTGGAAGTGGTATGACCAAGTAGCTCAGGTATTGAAGGAAGGTTGAGTTCAGTCCTTGTGTAGTGCAGTGCTTTTTAAGGCGTAATACTCTAAATAAAGGAGTCAAATACAAAAAGAGAATAGTTTTAAGAGGGAGTATGGCTAGGGCCAGGTTTCAGTCCTTATCTGTTGTGAGGACACCAGTGTCCAGACAACCACTTTTTATGTGGCAGAAGGACACCTTATGACCCCTCTGAGTAAATTCATACACTAGAAGGTGAAGACGTGGATGAAGTGAGTGAAGAAACCCGGTCATCCTCACTTTTGGTCCGAAAACTCTTTAATCGACCGGGGAGAAAAGAAGAGAAGAACGACCTAAGAATTTCCGTCACAATCACATAAATATGTGACTAAAACTACTACTACTACAACAAAAACAACAACTATTACTTATATAACAATACCAAATACATACTATACTATGACTTTTTTATGAAATACTATACGATGACATTTTCGATGACATTCTTATAATATACTATAGGTTGACATTTTCTAGAACCTTTTTCATGACATACTATACTAACATTTATATGACTCTGACTATTTTATGACATTTTTGATTTCACTTTCAGGGCATTCTCTTGTATGACTTTTATTACTATCACATTTACCTTGACTTTTTTTTGTCACAGTATAACTATGACTTTTAATGACGTACTATTCTCTGAAGTTTGCCATGATATTTGTATGGCATATTATACTATGATATAATGCATGACATTTTCTGACATCCCATAGTATTTCTCATTGCATGATATAAGTTGTTGTTTTTAAGACATCTTAACCATATATACGAAGACATTTTTATCACTTTTTTATGACATACTATACTATGACATTTTCAATGACATTTTTTAAAGCATAGTATAGCGTGACATGTTTTATGACTTTAATGACAATTTCACACAAATTTCAAACAGAAGAAAAATGATGAAGTGATGACATTTTGGACAGACATGGATGTAAACTGCAACATGACTGGTTGACGGAGACAAACAACCACGAGGCGGCAATTCTAGTTTTATTTATCAATCTATTTTATATACTTTTTTTTAACTGTATGCCCCACTATGATATTTTAACAACATTGTATTGCATACTATACAATTACTTTTTATTGCTTTCGTTACGTTATACTATGAACTTTTTAATTACATTTATTAAGGCACACTATACTATGATATGTCTATGACGTTTTCTATGGCGTACTATATGTACACTTTTTATGATATTTTTATGACAAAATATATTATGATATTTTTTATGACGTAATTACATTTTTCTATGGTATATACTTTCCTATGTCCTACCATATTATGATATTTTTATTACTCTAATATGGCATACTAAAACTTTTTTTATGACGTGACTTCTATTAATAGCTCTGGCCTTTATTTGCCTCACTGGCATAAATTTGGCTCAGGCGTCTATATGGGACAGGCCTTTAATCCCTTTCACACAAAACTCATGCTCAGCAAAGATGGGAAATACTATCAAATTGTTTAAAACCAGTATGAATATTGCTTGTATAAAAATGTGGTTATCTATAGAGATATCAACGAAGAACCATTCATCTAGTTCAGAGACAGTTGACTACACCCGATTCCGGCACCTCGCATAACGACACAACACCTCTCTTTATCCTCTTAATGAGCCGACAGCCCCTCAGCAGTGGCAGGCCAAAAAGGAGAAGAGGTGAAAACCAAACAGAGAAAGGTTTTGACACTTTCATTTCTAGCCAGCAATGTAATGAAAATAAGCCCAAGAACACGTGTAGGAAGAAGGGAAAATATGATATATGTATATTAATTCATATCAGTTAAAGTGCAGTGTTCGTTTGACAAAATAAATTAAGTGACAGTGTGAAATGGACGTCATATTAATTCATTACTTTCATATATATTATCGGTAGACCCTAAGGACTAAAGGAATATAAATAATCCAGGAGTGGACACATATTCAGACTTTATACTTCAAAGGTAAGCAGTCAGAGTTTTCTTTCTCTCTTGTTGACCATTAGGGCTGTACCGAACAGTTCGAAGCTTCGATGCGTCATTCATAAAACTCACGTTCAAATTATTATTATGAATAACTTAGGTAAAGATTAGTCCATTAATCCAAACATTAGTTTGGACTGGTGACTTCGTTCTAACCAAACATTAGTAACAACAACAGGGGGCAGCATCAACACATGTTTTAGACATCAAATTATATTCAGTCCAACTCATTCGTCCCTCCCCCGGCCAGTCCTCTGAGGCTATTTACTGGATAATTAAAGAACACAAACAAGGCACTGGTGCCGTAGACAATCATATCAGCACAACAATGCAAACAGTTTTTGTTTTTACAACCATACTTTCCATTGTCCTTGCTGTACAGGCTATGACAGTAATTTGTTTATTCCATTTGCATTTATGCTTTTACTGCATGAATAACTATCATTTAGTTTTCCATTAAGCTTCAGATGAGCGTCAAACACAATTTGTGATCTTGTGTTATGACTACAAGTTTCAAAATTGAAACAACATGCAGCTTCTAAAAAAAGGATCAAGTTGACAGTTTTTCCAAAAAAACATTTTCTTAGATTCAACTACTATATCAACTTGTTCCAGCACTTCAGTGGCACTAGCTCACACCTCATGGACAGAATATTGATTGAGATGTTCAAACAACAAACCATCCAGAAATCATCCAGAAATCATCTTGTATTACTGGTTTCACCAGTTTAAACCCTAGGTGTCTGAACATTTGCATGTAAATCAGGGAGACTTGGTTTGGTATGCATCAGCAATTCAAAGTGAAATTGTGTAGGCTTGAAACGATGGACAAACAGGATAAACTGTCTCTGTTACTGCTCTTTTGGACAGAGCCAGGCTAGCTGTTTCCCCCTACAGCTAAGTTAACCGGCTGCTGGCTGTAGCCTCATATTTATCGATTTTTTAAAAGTTTTGTTGGCAGCTATAATCCTGAGTCTATTGTTTCAGACAAGTGTTTTTTCCAGCTCGTCCTGTGACTCTAAAAAGGAAAAAAAGAAGTCTCCAGCCATGCCGTAGGCACTGTGAGGCTGTTCTTTAAAGTGAATGCTAACGTCAGCATGCTAACATCCAGGTGTCAAGCAGGTATAATGTTTATACCGTGGCATGGTTACCTTTTAACATGCATGCTTGGGAAACTTGTAAAATGGAAAGGGATACGTAATTCCAGTCCATAACCAAATGTGGCTGTCTGCCAGCTGTTTATTGGGAAAGCGGGCACAATATGAGCTGTGAGAAGCGGACACGCTTCATTTGCAAGGTAAATCAGACAGGAAGAACATCAGTGGTATATCTTACAGTGACATGTAACGACAATAAGGCAGATGCAAATCGCTGTGGAGAGGGAACAGCGCAGAACACGCTCACCCAGTTAGGTGCCACCTAACAATATATATCTGGAGGTGAAGGTCAGATCTTAAACCCTGATAATATACTACACATGTTCCTTACTCCTCAGGATGTTACCCCTGGATGTGAAGCATCGCTGGATGTTTGTAGCAATTCTTTTCTTTGGGATATTGGTCAAGAACAGCATATGTGAAAGCTCAGGTGAGTACATTTAACAAAAGACTAATATATAAATAAACTATAATTAGGCATCTGTCGTACAGATGAACATGCATATCATAGTTGTCATTTTGTAATTTTTTTTACAGACGCCGATGATAACTGCAGACAACAAAAGAATTTACTGATTGTCAATGCCAAAATGACATCGGCTACGATCCCATCAAGTAAGCTTAACAACACTGTCAACAGATACAAGTCTTAAACTTTAAGTTTAAAAGAACATTCAGAGTAAACAGTGGTTTCACATTGTTTTTCAGAGACTGTCTATTATGAGGTAAATGGAAATACAGTCTGTGTCCCGAAAAGTTTGTGTGAGCCTACAGGTACAGTTGCCAAAATCATTAGCCTGAATTGAGTCAACTGAAAATAACGTTGCAATTGTTTCTCTTGGTCATTTGATGAATGTGTGTGTATTGTGGTTTGTATTTTTAGACTGTAGGCACAAAATAAAGGGCTGCAGATTTAAAATGGAGGGTCAAGAAAATAACTACAACCTTACTATAAATGAAGAGACTCTTTCCCAGACAGATATTGTTCTCATGAATGTGCCAGACGATAATTTCGACTGTATGAAGCTCAACAACACAGATCCAGGTAATGCCGACAACCTCCTTGCTATGTGAATTCTTATAAAAACAAACAACTAGGTTTGTGCACAGCTAGACTGACTTCAACCAGTCACCTCTCTACTTTACTCTTGTTATACATTGTACATCTAAGAGATACCGATGTATAAGTAACTGGATTTATTGGAAGTAAAGACTGCTCTCACAGACAGTGCCTTGATCACAGCTGACATATTTGCACACAAAAGCAGCGAGAGATTGCCCCCTATTGGTCAAAATGTTCTTGACTGAAACAAATCACACAGTGAAAGTTTTTCTCTCTTAACCAATCACCTCATACAACCTTCACTCTGTTGCAGGTTTCCTTTGGAAAGTTCACAACTGCTCGAAAATGGGTAAAATCCTAAATCTACCACAGCTCTTACTTTCATATCAGCACACATGTAACAGCAGTGTTAGCACTCCTAACAAGTTACAAGGCAAGGCTTAAGTTAATAATGTAATGTTTTGATTTGTTTAAGGTAACAAAAGTATTAGATTGAGCCAAAACGGCATCTGTCGAGAAGATTCCCCCTTTGTTCAAGACGCTTGCGGAAGTAATATTATTTGTTTGTTGGATTATATTATTCAAAACATATCTAAGTAAGCATTTTATTACTAAACCAAAAGAGTACGGAAGTGTGAATCAAATGTTTCTGTGTGTTTTGATTTTAGATTTAGTTGATCAAGCAGGATCCTACATGTTCATCTATAACGATACAAGCTGGCAATGTCTGTCATGTTATCAACCAACGACATCCCCAACAACAACGCCAGGAACAACGACACCCGTTGCTATTACTGTCACTCCCCCTGAGAACAATAATGGCTTCGGTATCAGCCCAGAAAACGCAGCGTGAGTATCTAAATTATTGGACAACTTGTCTTCTACATTTTGCTGTTGGTTAGGAGTTGTGATGATGACCAAAGTTTGCCATTAAGAAGACATTATTTGTGTGTTTTTCATAACAGAAGTATCATGAAAAATCTCTCTCACCTGCTGGAAGAGATGGGGAATTCCAGTACAGCAACTGTCACAATAGGCCATATCAAAGGGGGGATCACCAAACTCCTCCCCGACATCAGACATCAGACATCAGACATCAACATTGGCATCACAGCAAGTGGCAATGTGATTGTATGCAGATTGCCATGACACCAGAATAAAACAGAATATTTAATAGAGTTAATCATCCTAGTTTTTCTGATACTCTTCTTTGTTTTTTTGTAGATTTGTGAGAACATTGATGATTCCGTGAGCTTCTCTCGATTGGTGCAAATCCCTACCGAGGCCAGTGCCATGGCATTAGAAAGAAATGGCTCATTTGCTGGAGTTCTACTTTTTCCAGGGATGCATCAGGTAAAGCTTGTCAAAGTTGACTAAATTACGCCTTATTTTCGTAAAAACGTTAATATAAACAGAATGATTACATCCACACCACAAACAATTATTTTCTGTGCCTGTCATGACTGTTTATACGATATTCCCAACAGGATGACCCCAAAAGTTCTTTTCTCAACGATGAACTTCTGGGAATTGAAATGGGAACAGAAATATCGAATCTCTCACAAACCATAGACATTCATTACAGAAGTGTGGACAAGGTAAAAGAGATGCCCTATAAGATATATTGATAGGTTCATAATAACTGGTTATGGACAGAATGACTATGTTGATTTTTTTATTTTAACACAGAACGGAAGCATTGCTTCATGTCGGTCATGGGATGGAAAAGGTACTGTAAAAATACAAATTCACACCTCCCTCAGTCATTGATGTAAAAAAAGAGTGAATACAGCAGCATCTTCTGCCTTTGTAGGGAAATCAATGACCTGGATCACAGATGGCTGTCAGACCAAGGAGACCAATAACAGCATCATATGCCAGTGCTCTCATCTCACATTTTTTGCAATACTCATGGTAACATGATTGGTATAACAAGTCATTCCAGTTCCATCATTTCACACAGAATCTAATCCGTCTTTCTCTAAATCAGTCACCTCCACCCGGAAACATAAGCGCTTCAGATTTCACATCTCTGACTTATATCACATCAATCGGCTGTGGCTTGTCGATATTTTTCTTGATGGTGGCTCTGTTCATGCATTTTCTTATCAGGTAAGGAACCACAGGGGAGGTTGTTTTTTTTTTTAAATCTAACTTACTATATAAAAGGCGTTTGCTGACAAAAAAAATGAACTCCCTCCACAGAAAAGGGAAAGCGAGCCAAGCAACTAAGATCCTGATGAACCTCTTTGTTGCCATGTTCACCCTCAACTTGTCCTTCCTGGTTAACGAGAGCATTGCCGAGCTGGGGAACTTTGGCGCGTGCGTGGCGGTGGCAGCACTCATGCACTACACTATGTTGGCCACTTGTACCTGGTTTTTCATAGAGGCTCTACACTTGTACTTGAATCTATGGAAGACCCCCACTGACAAACATTACATGGCGAAGATTTGCGCCACAGGATGGGGTAAGAGAACGGCGTGGTTGAGAAAAAACAATCATGTGTGCTTAAATTCATAAGGCATAAGCATAACAAAAATATGTACACTTTCTCTTTAGTCACACCAGCTGTAGTGGTGATCCCTCTACTTGCCTTGGGACAATATGATTACTTGGTCATTTACACCGATGATGGGAATTCAGCAAAAATGTAAGCAACTGTTACTGACTACCAAGTGTCATTTTTTTTACACACAAAAAGAGATTCATGTCACTAAGTGTATCATTATTCCTGATTTTCAGGTGCTGGATCTCTGACGCTGTTGTCCACCAGGGGGTGAACGTTGGTTACTATGCCGTGGTGTTCATCTTCACCTTTGTCGTATTCATCATGACAGTGCGGCAGATTTTTCTCCTTAAGCCCACAGCAGGGAAATCCCAGCACAACAGCTCCACCAAGGCAAACTCTTTCTCCATTTTCGGCCTGTTCGTTCTGCTTGGCATCACCTGGGGTTTTGCTTTCTTCAGCCACGGACCTCTGCTCATAGCCTCCTACTATCTCTTCACCATCCTCAACTCCTTTCAAGGTAGACTCCAGACTGACACTGACACGTTAGAACCACACTCATATGTCTACTTTACTTTTCATTAAGTACAAATGTCCAATGTTTGTAACCCATCTACCCTGTTTTTGCAGGTTTTTTCCTGTTCATCTACTACGTCAATTCCAGCAATAACAGAAGCCCCACAGGCGGCATTAGCAGCACAGCTACATCAGACACAGTCACACAGTAATGCTGCATTATGCTTTTCAAACGGGGACAGAACGTGTTCCGGGCCTGAGCTTATTTTGACACAAGAGGGCAGCATTTTATTTCATATAGTCAAGTAGATCCTCAGTTGAGCGAGGTGCTGGTAAATAGCTATACAAAAAAGTTTCTCATTCATCCTGGCTACTCTCTGGATTACCTTCATTGATAAAATTACTAATGAGTCAAGCACAGACAGGGTTGATGGAGTAATTTCCTGGAAGTCATTTGTTCTGATGACTCAACAGAAGCCCTTGTCTTACTCACCGTGAAACATGCAGTGAAGGTTGTGATTCACTCAGAATATATCACAGTGCTCCTAAATCAAAAGCTCCAGTCAGACACTGGAATGCAGAGTGTAAATGATAGAAAAATATTAAGCTTTTTTATGACATATGGCCTGAAGATGGCAAAACGCAAAAAAAGAAACACGGGAAGTCTTGCCTCTCACACTCTTGACGGTGTCGGGGGCCGAGCGAGCCAGCTTTGCGTGCCTGCAGATAATTACCTTGTGCCTACAGAGAGCAGTATCCACTGTGCGGGGAACCTTAACTGGCTTACAAGAAATGAGCTCATGGCTACCTATAGCGATAAGAGGCCCGAGAGCACGCCACTGTGTTGAAACTATTCTCTGATATATATTCAATATTGCTGTACTTGCATTTAGCATTTAATAAGATGACTGTATCTTGGCAAACTGCTTTACGTTTATGACCAGGTGTCATTGGGAGTTATGTACTTTTTCAGTTGTTTTTCATTAATCTAGTGTTTTCCTATATACATGATATGATGAAGATCTGACGTATTCAATATTCTTATTAAAGTAAGTGCATAATAGTTATATAATTTTGGGATATAGACATACAGATGTCTGCTTTCTTTGCTATTTACACTTTTTATGTATTTGTTATTGTGTTCTCATCTTTTATTTAATTAATTTTATCATAATGGCTTGTCGGGGTTTGTTTTAATGAAATGTAGTAATGATATGTGGCTTAATCCGTGGTTCAGCATCTCGGGACAACATAAGACCTGCAGCCAAATGTGTGATTGCTTTTGTGAATGAAACTGACATTGTCTGCAGATTTAAATTGCATTAAAGTATAAGGTGACTTAAGTGGACACCAGAGTAGTCTTTCCATATGCAGAACTCTGGGTGTGTAGCTAAGGTTAGGGAGTGACATTCAGAGAGCAAAGTCTGTTTATTTGTCCGTGACTGATTAATCTTCTAAATGGCCGCAGCGTGCGAGCCAAAAACTAGGGTAATTACTGCCATACACATCTGATTTGTGTTGCTCCAAAAAAGGCCTTTCATGCAGAGTACAGCAGGCTTCTTATGATGTACCTGTGTGTGTCCATGCGCTGGAGCTCTAGAGGTAAGCCACAGCAGAGCCTTCTCTTCGAGGAACTGAGATCACTGTGGTAAATGATGGCGACACGTACTGTCGGAAAAAATGTGTACATTTCCAGAGCTAGATATTTGATAGGCCAGCATATGGATTTATTTGAGCCAAAGATCGACAACATTGCTTTTTATTCATTAACTAAAAAAGCAGTTCCTCACACAGAGATTATAATTTGAAAAGTGGTTTCAGTGCTTTCCTAAAAACATAAATCTGTGTATGAAAAGAAGCCCTCGTGTCGAGACATTTAGTCAATCTAAATCATTTCAAAATGAGAAGAGTGATGAATGTTCAATTTTCATACTATCCCATAAAACTGTCGGTTACCAAAGTGAAAATGTGGCAGAATCCATTTTGAGCAAGTGTAGATGTGTTTCTTTTAGTGGAGGGAAACTGAGAGAGCACTTGTAATTGTTCTGTCTTTAACCACATGTATAGTGGTGGCTTGGATGCATCTTCCGATTTTGAAAGACAGCCCAATAACACAAAACACTCTAAGATGAAGGTGAGGGAAATAATGGGTGCATTTCATATGCTCCATACGAGAAGATGCATTTACATTATATTCAGCCTAAGCAAGGGAATTATCCTTGGGAAAGTACAAGTTTCCACCATCTGTAACTGCAGTTTCCCCTTGATGGGAGATCATTAGTCTTTAGCAGAACAGGAACAATATAATAACCCTGTTCCTGATCACAGCCAACGTGTGAATAGGTTTGTATTTATGATTGGCATATTTCAGGTGCAGGAAAAGAGACATTGGCTTTGCTTGTGTTTTATTAAATGGAGTCTGGACTGAATCCTGCCCTGTAAAAGCTAAATTGCCGATCTCAAATGACCTATAAAGCCTTGAGGTCTTGTTCCTGGAACATTGCGTGTCTGGAGGAAATATGATTAGTCAAATATAGCTACCCATGCACCTAGATGTATCATTTATTTAACTTAATAATAATAATAATGCACAGCTATAAAACTAGCTTTTATCAACCTTGAGTTACCATGAAGATACAATTAGACCCTTCTTGCATTTTCAAGGTATGAGAACGCTAACTGGACTTTTGTTTTCCTGTTTTCTTTGGGTCAAGCCAGCCCACCTCCTAGCACCCCCACTTCTCCCTTCTCCTTTTTCATAAATCCCCAAAATGATTTATTTCCTAGTAACTTTGCTCATGAAATTGATGTAGACCCTGGGCCTTTGTAGCGTCTGGTTTCCCTTCTGGCTGCAGTAAAATCAGGCTGAGGTCCAGGCGCGGGGCAGCGCTTGCGTGACTGAACGCCCCCCCCCCCCCCCCATCTCCTTGCATGTCACGATGTGGCCCCCAGACTCAAAGCACTCGGGCTGATAGATTTGAGGGCCCATAGTTAAGTGTGTAGATTTATGATAGGCGGGTGCAGCATGTCAAACTGTGTTACTTTTGTAAGGAGCACGAGATGAGGCCTCTTCCTAACAGGAAAACGGGGAGAGAACTGGGGAGAACAATCCAAGGTGCATTCAGGTTACTGGCCGTGACTTGGGAAACTCTACAAACAACACGCCGCCTTGCAATTCGGGAGGGGTAGCCAGATGGTTGCACGCAGCACTTGACTGAGATGAACTGTCTCGCCTGATTCCTGGAAGTGCCGTTCATCAACATCTTTCATCGGGTAGGGTGAGAATGGAGGGGTCACGAAAGGGGATAAGAGGAAGGGAGGGGGAGTCGACTGAGGGCGCGACCTGTTGAAACATTCAGATTGATAACTTGACCTCAGGATTTCAAGCTTCTCCTCCCTGCAGTTGCCTGTCTCCCCTTCTCACGTCATGTGCAGCAGCAGAAAAGATCATTCCCCAATTCACATCACGCGATGAGGTTCCCTTTGTCCCCTCGTGACCTTAGTGGCTCCTCATTACTCTCTCACTGCTGTGTGAAGCAGCCTGATAAAAGTGGAGAAAGATAAAGAACTCTCCCACATTCAGATCCGTCGATCAAAAGTCAGCAGATTCACCACAATCAAGCTATCGTGCAGCCGACACGGACAGTGTGGGGTTTTGTTACACATGTTTTGCATGCGACAATGCAAGGAATTTTGTGGTAATTTTGTTCAACCATTAGAAAGCACAAATGATAATAGAAACAAGATGAGAATGTATGATGTTTGTTAAACTGTTTGAATAAAACCACTAGATAAGTAACCTTCAGTGGCGTCAAGAAAAGTCGTATTTCACAGCCGCAGAGCTTTAAGAGCGGGCTGAATAAATAAAAGCAGTTGTCAACATCAAATATGGATAACATGTGATAAATCTCTAAATTTTATTTATACGTAACGCATGTATACATGTCATTATATCATCCTCTGTTCTTGGGAGTCACTACTGCCAGCGTTTCACTCTGAAGTATTTCCTCGTTCAAGAAGGATTTAAACAGACCTCATAACTACCAGTTTGGTCCCACACTTTGGAGACATGAAAGCTTATGGTTAAGAAGCCAAAGCCGTCTGGATTCACTCCCACTGTGCCTAGTTTGCGTGGTTATTGACTTGGCTGTCGTTTGGCCTTTAAAATTCACACTTGGTGAAGTTGTGGTATTCGCTTCACACAAATGGCGGAGGCTTTCCCACAACGATGATGAGTTTACTACGGGTACTGATTTGCCCGCTGGTTTAATGGTGCAGAATCACAAAATCTTCACAGGTAGAAAATAAGCACCTGGTTTGCTTGCTAAACAGCATCGGCAGTATAAGCTAGTGGCTGCAGTTAAAGTTGTTAATATCTCTACGACCTACAACTGACATTGATATTCCCAAAGGAAACTACATCCCCAAAATGGCAAAGTTATGGAGTAGGTACTATAGCGAGCACAGTAAAGCATTTAGCAGTTTAAGAGTCTAATATTTCTCTCAGGAGTCAGGGGAGACCAAACCCGAGCTAAAAGGAAGTGAATATGGCCTAACATCAGGTGACCAGAAATATGACTCCACACAAATTTCACTATTTCTCCATGTCAGCTAGATATATAAAAAAGTTCAACATATCAACTTTATAAGTTGAAAAAATGTTAATGTTGTTTATTAACACAAAATTAAAGTTAGTTTTAACAGTCTCATATATGAGACTGTTTGAAAATGTATCCTGTTTTCTTTGTTGTGGCAAACCCAAACATAAGATTGTCTCTGAGTGTGTTTTTGTGTCTCAGGTCTATGTGTACATGCACACACGTGGGTGTCTATGGCACATGAGCATCCTGAGCCCGCAGAGATCTAATTTCTGCTGAGCTACACTGTTGCCTAAACATGATAAACTCTGTCTGTTTTCTCTTCCCCACTCTGTAGGGAGCCTTTAATCACCCTATAGTGCTTCTCTCTACACATCCAAGTGTGTGAATGTATTCCTCTGTGCAAATAAATGAACTAAGATTACACGAGGAGACAAATACAGAAAGCGTCCACTCTCGTGCCAATCCTAATCAACTCTTGTTTGTATCTGTGTGTTTGCATTTGAGTTAGTGGCAGTTTAATGTGAGAGACCGCCAGAAAAGTGTGCTTCCCTTGAGCAGCAGAGAGGCTTGTTCTCTCATCTTCTCCATGGCTCATTTTTAATGTCTCTTGTTTGTCATTTATGGCTGTCTCAGAAAATAGGGATGTGGCTTCTAAGCCATTTGTGTGTTGTCCCAATATGTGGTCCAGCTCCTTCACAAAATGCTATTCGACGAACCGCATAATTTAGGCTTGATCAGTGTTCATTTGGGGCAGATAAATCTTCTTAACATGCTGCTTTGAACGTGTCTGTTAAATACATGCAGCAAAAGACAAGTTTTTACTCCTGTGATGCAGCAGTCGGTCAGTAATAACATTTTTTTTTTTTTTTTTTTTAAATCATTGTGAGAATTTCACAACTGAGCCGGGACTATCAATTATACGGACTCAAGAGAGCAAAGAGCGGCGTGATTCGGTGGGCTCCATCTTGTTCCACAGCTCCTCGTTAGAGACGAGTGTCTGTGTTTACAGCTAAAGCATGACTTCCAGCTTCCAGAGCCAGACAGCTCCAAGTGATTCCATCCCAGCAGAGGTATTGACTGAAGTGGTGGCAGAGGTTAATCTGGAACATACTTGTGACTATGTCGGGCTGTGTTATCCTGCTGTCCCGACATCCTGCTTGATTTATGGGCCTCATCTTGCTGCTGTTCACTGCGTCTCTTCTCCGACTAAAAGGATTAGCAGGAAGTGACATCACCTGAAGTTTCCTAGTTCTCTGTCTATGCTCATACCGCTCATAAAGGTCCGTGTGTCATAGTCCATATTTGGTGTGCGTGTGCATTAACACGCACCACGTGAAATTAGATGTCTCCGTTCCACTATAGAACTATGTTCTGGTCCAACCTCCTCATGCTGTTGTGTTGAGCTAATGAGTCCACTAAACACTGTGAAGGGTACAATCAACACAGCCAGAGAAACTCATTCTGCACCCAGAGAATTAGGACCACATGTGCTTACATGTTTTCTCCTGTTCTGTGTATTTATTTAGTTATTGCAACAAATAATCGAATGCCTCTGCATGAAGAGCGCTCTTGTGCCTGCTTGCAGGTTTCACCTCCTGAAGCTGTTGGATTTCTATTGGTGGCCAATAAGAGCACACTCCAGGTCAGCCGGTCAGGGATAAGACCATGGCTATATATTAGAGCACTATTTCTCGGATTTATATCCATATTGGATGAGATTGCGCCTCACGATTTACATCCAATGCAGACACTTCAGGAGTTTTCCAATAAATATGTTCTTGCCTTGGCGATATGGTTGAATGAAACACAGGGCTGCCAGATTTGGACGGGTTTTTTGGGGTGGGCACTTGGAGTGCTATAAGCAGAATGAGCTCCACTCAACAGCACTTGGCTTTAGCTTCGGAGCAGAACCAGCCACAATTCTGGTGCATTATTCATCACCTGTCTGGGTTAAGTCTGGAAACAAGCTACTGGATCAAGTGATTTTGGCTACCTGGGATATGATCGGTCCTCAGCATCACTTACACTGTAGAAGTCAAGATCTAACCTTTAAGCAATTAAAACAAACATATATGTATATATATATATATATATACAGTATGTGTGTGTGTGTGTGTGTGTTAATTATGGATAAATTACATTGCACTGAAAAAAGTAGTTTCAACTGTAAAAAAAAAAATATATATATATATTTATAAATATATAGATATATTATATATATTTTTTACAGACTATTTATCAGTGTTATTCATCCTTGTGTTCAATAATTCCACAGATATCTTTACTTTTACTGCGAGTGCAGCAGAGGCCTTTAAACGCAGTCTCCTTGCATGAACCCTATTTTGCAGATTCGTGTTAGTCCTGTCCCCTTGCCCCTGTCTATATTTGTATACCCACTCAGAATACAATAGAGGAGAGTTGGCAGGAGAGCGAATGTGCAGAGACATGAATGTTAGCGTGAGCGTTTGTTGGATAACTTCAGTGTGGGAACAAGTGAAATCTCCACACGCTGCCACGATCCTCCTGCTCCCTTTTCTCACTCACTTTGGACGGCAACCGGGACAGTGAACTCTGAGTGACCTGCCTGTGCATGTCATTTCTCAAAAGAGGTTACACTGGGTTATATTTCCTTTTGACCAAGCATGGCTGTCACACACTCAAACATACCAGCCACACATGCAAGGCTCAGAGCTTTGTCAGCTGCGGATCCAACCACCCCTCACTCAGATTGTCTCCACCTCGACACACACACACACACACCAACACCTCTGCCATTGCTCCATTTGAGATAACCCGTCCCTGAGCGTGGTCAAAATGCGGCTTTCACACGGGCGGCTGGCCAAAGTAAATAAACCAGCCACATGCCAGCTAACGAGGGCATGAACAGGGTCAGAGGGGGTGCTCGCCGGGAGGTGCCAGGAGTGACAGAGGGAGGGACATGGTCACGCAAAGAAAACAAACCCAGCAAGAGCCAGCCAGCCTTCTCACGCAGGGGCCCAGACATGTGTCTTGTCATGCAACAGCCACCCCATCAACCCAAATTAGAGCTGACGGAGGTAATAAAGCGAGGGAGCAAAAAGTGGGGAGAAAGTGAGGAGAGGAGCAACCCCCCTCCCCCCCGAACCTCTCTTCGGAGAGTGTAAAAGTGAGAGGCAGGACATATTGTTCACCTTTTAGAAAAGTCTTACAAAACAACTCTGGTGACCTCAGCGTACCTCAGAGTGGCCTCAGAGTCTGTAAAGTCTCAGTCGTCATATCTGTCTGTCTCACACGCACCATGTCCTCAGTTGACCTTCAATGAAAGCAAACTGAAGTAACGCTAAGATATGTCTCGTCAATTTTCTCAAAAGCAAGATGGGAAACTATGGAAGAGCCAGTTTACTTGGCCATGTGTCGGCACTCCACTCCGAATTCTGTGGCAAGAAGTTTTGCCTTCAAATCCAATTACAGAATGTGTGAAGCAGAGATATTTTTGCTAATGCCAGCTAGCTGGTTATGGGTAGAAAGGATCCGTCTTGTGTAAATATGACCTCACATTCTGGTTGTAATCGGAGTGACTCGGGGAAAAAAGAAAAACGCAAGTGATTGGGATTTCGAGGAGGGCAGGATGCCATTCGTGGGGGAGAGAAACACATACATACTCTCGCAAGAGCTTTAAAGAAGACGGCTCCGTTCTAACCATCACACAGCTAGCTCAATGACTCAAACTCGCACGCTAAGATACTAATGGTATTAGCGATGCCAAACCCTCTCTTCTTAGATCACAGTCCCCGCAGGCATTTCATCAAATATTACACCGCACACCAGGTGGCACATTCCTAACCGGGTGACTGCAGCTGACACTGGGGGCATATTGAGTTCAGCGGCATTTAAAATGTGATTTGGTTATTGAAAAATGTGACTTCAAACTATTTTGAAATGGCTCTAATACTCAATTTATATATGACCTTTTAGATTAAATTGTGCTCAATTTTGACTGTTTTCTGAGTGTTTTCCTACTTTTAGTAGTCCATTAGTCTAAGTTTAAACTTTCGTCAGGTAAATAAGTTGTTAGAAACATCCCTAGTTGCCAATAAAAGACGAATACATGGATAGACAGACACAATCACTAAGTATACCACAATGGAAATCAACTCTCTCAGCTGCTCTAAAGATGCCTTTTAGAGTTGTTCAGAGAATTTAGGGTCATTAGTTCACCTCAGTTGCATGTCTTCAGACTATGGGAGGAGACCAAAGGACAAACTCCACACAGAAAGACCTCTTCTTCACCTTTTTTAGGGTGATGTAGAAACCACTGAGCACTTTCATGAATGATAGATGCAATGCCATTTATAAGAGATGGAAGTGAAAATGTAATTGTGTTAATTTCCCCTGATCATAGCAAGATAAAGCCACTACCTCTATGCCTTTAGTTCGGAAACATCTGAGAGGGAGGAGATCATTGATGAGGCCAGCTTCCTTCCACTGAGAGGCAGCCAGTCTGTTGGTCTGAGGAGGAATATGTGAGCTAGCATAGGTGGTCTGTGCCAGATGTGAGGTATAGGGTGCCTCTTGGCCTCTGAGAGAGCATGTGGAATACATTGTGCGTGAGGGACTCCTCCGAGACTGTTGTCTATTTGGGTTGTGAGGCAGCCCCCGCTTTTCTTAGCAGAAACGGTGGGTTTTAGAAGTATCACCTTCAGTTGAGAGTGCAACAAGGAAAGGGGGGGACAGCAAAGCATGTAGGGTGACAGGGTAAGAACTTCATGGGTAACCCTGGGGATAGTAAGACCATGAATTTGATCGGTAGGCCTTTACTTAACAAAATGTATGTTGTGTTTGTTACTTTATTAAATGAGAATAACATGACCTCTTTATTTGGCCATGTCTGTATTTTTCACTAAATATGGGCTTCAGTCTTCACATCTGCCTCAAATGCAGCTTCTCCCTGAGGTCCCTATAACAAGACCAAAGCATGTCGAATGCGGTGGAAAAGGCATATCATCACATATGAAATGCAGGGCCAACATGGGTCTTCTTGCACATGTCTGTGAAATTGTTCCCAAACAATGACAGAACGCCACTCGCTCCATTTATGCCTGCAGGGTTTGTTTAAAACTCCAGAGAAAAAACAAAAAAACATGCCATGCTGATGCACTTTTTCGGGGTCTGTTCTGCAAATTAACAGGAATCTAAAAAGGACTTCTTCAAACGCTCCATTAAAACTTCTTGTTAACGAGAGCCCCCTTTAAAGGGGGCTAGAGGGGGGCGGGGGGGTGGTGTACATGTGTACAATTCACTTTTGCGAAAGGAATAAAATAATAAAAAAATAAAAAAATAATACCTGTGTAACAAAGAGATTCTGGGCGAAACAACCATGGGAGCCATTTTACACACTGCAAAACACAATTATACATGAACTAAGATCATATCTGGAAGATATCTAGAAGATTTGCCACAATTTTGGCCAAAAATCGACGAACTGTGCTCTTTGTATGATCTCTCATCACGAAGCACGGATCGCACATGGCGGATGAGCACATCTAGCAGGCTCGTGATTCGACCCGGAAACGAGCAGCGGCGTCGAAATTACTCTCTTTCAAACCGTTCAAAAGTTATGGGTATACATGCCAACATCAGCCACTGGTCACGAGAAAATAAATTGGGTAAAGAAACTTACGTTTTGACGGTTTTGGCGATGTAAAATGGATTTATTCCAACGGATTTCGACGCTCATGTGTCCTCCATCCTGTGCTGCATGACTGTGACTGGTATCAATGCGCGGGCGGAATGAATGGCAAAATGGCAGCCGATTCTGTGAGGTGGACCAATCCATGTAGAGAGGGGGGTTTGCCCTGCATTTTGCGATTTTTAGTCAGTAAAGAGAAACGGAGATTCTCAAACACCCCCGCATGGCTCCCGTTGGACTATCCCACATCTAAAATGGTCTCACACTTGTAAATCGGCCATCACAGGCCTTACCAGTGTCACATAGACACACATTATGAGCCATTTATTGTTATGAATGACAGATATGACACATCATAACTGCTCAAAATTATTCAAAATGGTATCAAACAGATTTATTAGGATTATTGAACACTCAGTGATAAGAAAAGTGAATATATAGTTAATATTTAGTTATATAGTATATAAAATTAGAATACGGCAATGCAACTGCTGCTTCCAAAAATGAGAATTTTGCATGCCTTTGCTTGGTTTATGCTGGCCTGCTTTACTCAATCAAAGTCAAATCAGTTTAGAGACTGTAAAACCTGTTGTGCTATGACTTTGGCTATGCCATTAACATTTTTAGGCCTTATTTCAAGTAATATTTTAGACACAAGTGCTTTTTTTCAGGCGAAACTGAAACTTTTTCAATTTGAGCTGTGCCATATGTGAAAATATGTTATTAACCAGTAACATATACACAATATTTACACATATCAGCACATCTTCCAAGTGTTACCTGTATTATACAATCAAAAAATTATTAAAATAGACCTTGTAGTTGCAGAAATACACTCTCTTTAGTATGGGTATGCAATTTTCGACCAGAGGCCTAAAAATAGGGCTCGTGTTAAAGAGGTTTTAATTAATGTACAACCAAAAGTGTGTTAGGACTACCATATCACACTACGTGATCGACAGTGGATACTCTTTGCCATATCAGTTTAGAAACTCTCTCCTCGAACAATGGCTATTAGTCTGCTCACAGCTATGTGTTTACATTCCCCCATAAAGGACTGTAGCACAGAAAAGAACACGCCTTATATAGACAAAATCCACTGAGTCTAGCATTTGAACTTGTCTCATACCTAAACAAAGTACATTGGTGAGATAATATCACTGCGAATGTCATTTGTTTTCTCCAGCATGAAACTCCTGAGACTCTCAGGCTGACAATACCAGCACATGAAAGGGAAGGTGCAATGATATACAAGCTTTTATCATGCTGGCAGGACCTGTTACACAAACAGCGTGAGTATTTATCAATGTGGATGACTGCTTGAATACATCCTTATGTCTACTTGCACTGTACACATGCATGAGTATGCATTGCCTGTACGTCTTGTTTCAGCCTAACAGCTGAACAGGTCAATGGTTCCAGGTTATTTCCACATGGGCGGGGCCACAGGGTGCGCTGCAGTCTGTCAGAGAGGGCGAGAGGGAGTCCAGTGCAGCTGGTACTCGAGAACATGCCAGAGTGAAATAAAGCCTGGAGACTGAGTGGTGATTTGTATGAAATGATGCTGTAGGATACATGATACAGAAATTGCATTTGGTAAGTAAATGCAGTTCTTGGCGTTGTCTTCTGTATCCCAGAGTTAATAGTCAGATGTCAGTCCTCATTTTTCGACAAAAACCAGACTTAATGACATAAAAAAATGTCTGGGATTAATTAGTTTCTTGTGATGTTGTTTTGGATTCTTAACACCATCAATACAAAACAAGGCAACAAAGGGCAGACAATTTCATCAAATAAATCATTTCAGAGCCACACTTTGCTGGCCTTTGCCTTTCTGCAGCTGTCTGATGCGGAGAAGTTCTGACCCCTGGGCCATCCGTCACCTGACGCCAAGTATGACAGCTCTCACTTTCGGAGAGCACCGGAGGGCAAGAGGCTGCTGGAAGTTGTGTCATCTCCAAGGATCACACTGTTACTGTTATAACGACAGCTTGCTCTGAGAGCTGTAATCACTCTCTCTGTATTCGTGGACAGAAGTATAAACACTTCAGCCGCTTGTTTGAGAAAACTCTGCTCCTCAAGCAGCAGCGAGGGCAGAAATGTCTGCAGCTCATAGAAGAGAGTCAGTCTCCTCAGTAAGTGAGAACTGGAACTGAACTAATAAAGTTGAAAGCAGTTGTCAGTAGTCATGATTTAAAGTAATTCGAGTAAATTCCCTGTTCCTGGTAAAGACCGTTCCACAGTAATTGCTTCACAATTTACAATCCGAGATACGCAGGGCTGTTGTGTGCAGTTAGAGAAAATTGAATTAAGTTGATATTTCTGTCCTGCATATTGCAAAGCTATATATATATATACTGTATATGCACCAGTGAAACTACAGCAGGGCTCGTCCAGGGCCCAGGACAGTGAATGAACTCTGCCCTCTCCGTCTCCGTCCCGCTGCCGTGGACAATATACCATTGGCTCATCTGTAGAATTGGAGCAGTGAAGGGGGGGGGGGGTAACCCCGACCGCTCGCTGACCCCGCTTCATTTTCAGGATACTAAAATGCACCGAGCTGCTCAAGTGGAACATACGGAGGTGCAAAAGAGAGGAAATCACGGAACATTATCCCGCTGCAACCCGCTGGTAGTATCCATACTGCACGTAATGTTCAGTGTGTGCCTGTGGCTGCTCCTCGATCAGACCGGCTCAGCCTCCCCACCTGCAGGGATCCCAGCCTGGGACTGGCTGTCTCAAAGAGAGAGACAGACACAGAACAGCTCATAAATATGCAATCAGTAAAAAGTATGGAGAAGAAACAGGAACATCCTGTGTCATACCCAAAGAAAAAAAATTAACTAATTGTCAATCTGAGCAGATGCTCTACAGATGATTTCTGGGGTATCAAGAGACAAAATGCTTTCATGTTGAACCATTTCCAAGTTAAATGGAGAAGGAGAAGCACATTCAAAGTTACGTGTTGTACTGCAAGAGTAAACAAACCAACATTTCGCATGACAACATCTCAGCTTTCCTCGTTGAAATGAGAAAGCCAAGTGGTGCTCGTTCTCACTCAACAGGGCTCAGGAGTGCAATGACTTCATAACCATGACACAAGCTCTACCCTGAATAACCTGAGCAGTGCGTGTAGAGACAGACTTGCATTTGCACAGCATCTCGGTTTGCTCACTTGTAACGGACACAGCTCATTCATACGTGACCATGGGAACTGATTTTTCCAACAGACACGCAACAAATATGTTTTATAGTCCATGCAAAGGAGGATCTGCAAGAGACAATATCGAGTAAAAATTCATTTCACATATTATGGACAAGTTTAAAGTGACCTGCTACGACATTGCACAATTCAAACAGAGCTGGATGATTAATGAAGAAAGAAGTGAAAAAAAAGAAGTGTTGAGCAAGGTAGTGGCCGCTTCTCTGGAAAATCATTTTGAGCACTTTGTTCAAGTTTGGCCTTAAAACCTGTCAAACCTGTCCAGTGAGCCCGGGGGTCTCGAGCTTTCTGCTCTCTGTCAATAAAAACCTCTGTACATTTAGAGACAACTGTCCTTTCCTGTCTCGTTTAACATGATCTTTTGTTTGAAAAATGAACTGCATAATGGTAAGTTTATGAAATGCAATTCTGCCATGTGTCACACGAAGACTCAAGCCATTATCTCTGCACTTGAATATGTGAAGAATAGGGCAAGTGTCCACAATGATTCACTGGTTACGGTATCTACATTGATGTATAAACCCAATGAATCATAGAGACCGGAGTGTTGATCAAAGTTCATGTCCAACTCTTAATGGTATGCTTTCCATCTTCCCTACATTTCTCCACTGTAAAGAATACAAGGCATAACAGTAGTATATCAAAAGTTGTACTTCATGGTTGATGGGGGACAGATGTAATAATCTGACCTTTACAGAAAGGAGACCCCTGGGCCTATACATCAATTTAAACAGCATATAGGCTGAAACGTGGCCTTCACAAAAGGTTTAAATCCTAAATATAAAGTCAATAAGTATGAAAGAATCCACTAATATTAATAGATGAGGTCTCTACTCTTTATGCTCATAGAAACACTGTAATCATTTCCCGGCGGCATGGTGAGACCCCAACACCAAGGCTGCCATTTCAGTCACAAAGTTCTCTTGATCTAAAACTTTTTCCCCCCCTAAAAACAGAATATAAAGAAATTTGGATAAAAACAGCATGAAATACAGAATGTCATGAGACACAGCCCACCTCATTTTATAACGTTATGGATGACTGAGCTGAAAAACGCAGAGGAGAATGAAAGTTCACAGTAAATATTTGAGTGGCATGTCAAAAGAAAGTTTCAGAATAATATCCAGATTTCGCTTTACTCAAATGTCAGTCTAACATTGTCTCTCATGACAGATTACTGCATTGATTTAATGCTATTTGGATTGTAATTTAGCAATATTAATTTGTTTTTTTTGCTTTTTTTTTTATGTGTTTACAATAGTCATAATATTTCTACTGTGACAACTTATTTTACAGCATTAAACAAATAAGCTAATATAGTTCTTGGGACAGGAGGTGGGAAATGCGTAACGAACTGTGTACCGATTCTTCAGCCCGTCTTTGACGAGCTGAGTTGGGGTCATCTGGAAGCCATTTCTACTTGTGCTTTCTCCCTCGTCTCATTTTAATCTCTCAGTGCAGCCCCACACACACACACACACACACACACACACCCCTCCCCCTGCTGCCCCCGCTCCCTTGGGAAGCCGGAGTTCAGCGACCAAGCTCCGTGCACGCCACCCCGGGCATGGCACGCAAGCTCATCCCAGCTCTGCTCCCCTAGCACGCAAAAACCTTACGGGATTAGAAACAAACATTCCTATACTGTACATAATACATGTCTCCTGTCCTGGGTGCCACATTAAGTGAAGATCTGTCACGCAGCCTGCACACAGTGAAGAGGGAAAGTGTCCGGTACAAGAGGAGTGTGGTAAAAGAGAAAAACAGGCTATTATTCTAATAAATTAATATATTAATAATCAAAAACTTTGTCTGCAGTTACCTGCAAATTGACCTTAGTGAACTTTCTTATAATGTAACTGTTTTGTCACGTTATTACTAGTTTATCAACCCTGTGGTTTTGTTTTTATATTTATGGAGAAATTTGAAGTGTAATTTTAAACTGATCTGGGGTAAGTGCATGCAAGGACAACTTTCATTCCTCAGGATCTTTAAAGAAATGACATGCGAGCCACTTTGAAAGAACATTTCATACTAAAATGACTAAATGTCTGGAACGCTGAATGACAGAAGTGTGAAACATGTGTAGTGTGGGTGGTCGCTGGATTATATCAAACCCTTAACCTTGAATGTGTCGCTGCTTTATTCAACTACACCACATGAAAGTGCAGCATGTGTTGGAAAATATTGTGCTGTGGTTAAAAACCATGCTTTTGGGAAGGGTAGACCCTTTCATGGTTTAACCAAGAAACCTTAAATCATTCCAGGAAAACATTCTCCGAAAGTAGTGCTTTCCTCTTTTATGTGGGCTGTTTCATATCACATCTCTGCACAGCATGTCTAACTCAGCGGAGCAATCAGAGATAACCAGATTCCTTGGGATGGTATTTTCTTTCTTTTACTCCAAATCCAAATGAACACAGGACACTGGACCTGCTGCGATACTGTAATCCTCCCCATCTGACTTCAGGTTGTCTGGGCCTCTTTTCATTCCGAGTGGTGACATAGAGGTTTTGACAAGTGCACAAACAAGGAACTGAATTCTCAATTATTCAATCTTGTTTTGTGTGACTGGGGTTTGTAATGTGTGGTGAAATGTACACGTAACAAAATACATGCAGATTAGTCATAGTGTACAAGCTTTGTCATTTTTCTTCTTTTTTTTTTACAACGTTGAACATGGATTTGGAGCAAGATTCATTTGTTAAATATCTAAATATTCCACAGCAGTGCTTTGAGAATCAACGGTAAACCTGCATTAAGTGGATGTTTTTGAGCAGCACAAGTTGTATAAGACAACATTGGCATATTTTAGCAATATAGAGTTTCTATGGTGAACGTGTCAGCAAAGAGTTTCCTATTCACACATCCAGAACATACGGGACATTAGCATTGGGAGGCTTGTTTGTGGTCCCCTGATTTGTCTCCTTTTCACGTTTAACATAATCCACACCAGGTGAAACGATGGCCTCTAAGGCTTTAGAGCAGAACTCAACAGCGGAGTGTTTTGTGTGTGTGTGTAGAAAATACTGCTTATTTATACCACTTTAACCACCAGTCCATTTGGTATCACCCCACCGAAGTGAATTGTGCCTTTGCATGTCTTTTCTCAGGCTATTTACACAAAAACAACAATCATGTCAGTCAGTAACTATTTTTCCAAGTATCTCTCTTTCCTCGTATTGTAGTCTGGCAAGCGACTGCGTCCTCATTTCAAACATCACCATCTCTAACCAGCGATGTCCGGTGGTTACCTCCTGGCTGCCTGAGATGGCTTTGGCCCAGAGGATGTTTTTGTTGGTCTGTTTACTGGTTCGTCGGGTTGTTTTTGGCTGCGGCATTTTTCAGTCTTGGCTCACCTTTGTTCACTACAAGAAAAAAACATATTTTCTCAAGTTCCTGCGTTCTCTCTGCTCTTCCCTTTCCCAAGTCCCACCAGCTCCCCAACTGCCTTTTGGACCCCTGGCTTTCCTCTCGTCTACCCCCCCTCACCCTCCCTCTTCCTTCCTCCCTGTTGGTGCTGTGCGTGACAGTAGCTCACTGAGAAGTGGAAATGAGACTAGTAAACAATGATTAGCTCCAGAGCCGGGGCAGCCTGGTCTACCATTGGCCCTGTCTCCAAACAACGAGAGCCCACCCGCCAGCACATGGCATGCAGCAGCCTATAGACCCCACCCCCGCCCCTCTGAAAACTCCCCCCTCAGCCAGAGTCAACGCAGGGTCAGGGCAAACCTTTCACAGCCAGGTTACAAGGGGTAATCACAGGCAAACACAGCAGCCACACGCAAAACGCACACACGACACCCCAACCCCCCCCCTTCCGTTTCAAACCCGGGCCTCCAACCCTCCCACGCACGCACACACAAACCCTAACCCCCACTCCCCCACTCCCGTCAGCCAACCACCCCCTTCCTCAACCACAAACCTGGCTCTAATTAGCGTGATGGGGATGCAAGTGGCCACATGTGTTTGAGGAGCAGACTCAGGCGAGGAGGAGGTAGTGGTGGTGTTGGTGGAGGGGGGGGGGGTATAGGAATAAAGGAGGCGGGGCGATTGTGGCTAAGTGGATAGCAGGGCCGTCTTTCAATCAGAGGGTCGGCGGTTCGAACCCCGCCTCCGGCTCTGCTAGTCGCATGTCGATGTGTCCTTGAGCAAGACACTTAACCCTGAAATTGCTCCCGTAGTTGTGTCTACGGTGTAGAAATGTGATAGACTCTGAATTGTAAGTTGCTTTGGATAAAAGCGTCTGCTAAATGACTGTAATGTAATGTAATGAGAGAAGAAACAGTCATCCCCAGTGCAGGCAGTGTATTCGAAGACATTGCTATGTCTCTGGTTAACCGAGGAACCATTCTGGAGGCTTTGGTGCTCGGCCACACCGCATTTCTCAAGACAAACAGCTCTCAGGCAGAGCTCGGAACTTTCGACATCTGTAAAAGGCTGTTTAAGGACCATTATTGTGAAATAATGACACATAACACATAATGTAGTTACACTTAAGTTACTGTTATTGTGGCATTTCTGTTTGTTTTCACAATTTGAGTATGCTGTGCCTATAAAATCAGTTATTTATCAGATAGTTTTGTTTTTTTAATCAGCTATACGTTTGTGAGTGTGGTTGGATTGTGAAAGTGTAATTTAATACACAAACCTATTGTCGTATCTATTAAAGCACTGAAATGATTGCTTTGCAGATCCAGTCACTCAATCTCAGGGTTGTAAAAAATCCATGTCACAAATTAAACCTAATGGTGAATTATACAGACAGGACAGGGTTAATGTTCTATATGACTGAGATATGCGTGCTGCATATATAATGATACCTTATCCTGCCTCCTTTGTATTTATAATTTGTTTGTCATGATGGGTTCATAATGGACCCATAGCTCAGTGTCAATAATTGTTGTAAAATGCATTTAAAAAAAAGTCAATTAGATGTAATTTTCAACATTTGCCATCATCATCATCATCCTCCTCCTCCTCCTCCTCTCCTGCTGATAATAACTGACTGTGCTTTTGTGGCAGTGAAGTTTCTGTCCCTCTGACTAAGCACTTTGCTTCGGAGATATTTTAGTACCTTCGATTAATGTCATTACCTCCAAACATAAAACTTCACATCTCTCTGTCTGTCTGTCAGAACATTTAAGAACAATACTCTTTACTTAATATCATGGTGCAACAGTAAAAAGTAGGCTTCAGATTTCCTCTTTGTTTGAGCTCAGTGTAATGTGAGTTTTCCTTTTTTCTTTCTTAATTCCCCCATATTTCAGGGGAAAGTACTGGAGCTCCAAAGGAGAAGCACTGTGAAAGGGGGCACCAGCAGTTTGTTGTGGTATGATGTAACCTGGAGTGTCATACAAAACTTCAGTTCATGGGCTGGAAAAAAAAAAGTCTCAATATTTCATGGTTTGTCCACACTGAGTTTTGCGCTGGTTTAAGATTTCAGTGAAATGATTCTGCCACTGTCAGCTGCCGAAGTGAAAAATCTGGTTGAAATACAGAAGAATCAAATATATGACTGAAATATTTCCATAGGGGTCATTGAGATAATATTGATCTTGATGTTTATGTGATATTTTGAAATCCTCTTTTAAATCTGAGGTTTGATTTTTGTTGTTCTTGTGTATCAGCCTTTTCATTTAAATCACTGGTATCTTCCCTGTTGATTAAAACAAGTATTAATGAATGACGTTTTTTGTTTTGTTTCGCTATAAAGCTTCAAATAAAACGTTTACGTCCTGCTCACGTTGGGCTGTGTAGTGCGCAACTTTTCTCTCAACTTTTTTTTTCTGACAAACTAACTGAACCAGAAGAATTAGAGGTAAATACTAAAAAAAAATGACAACATTGGCATTTGAAATCGCTGAATTGATCGCGACAGACTAAACACATATTTAAGCGTATCATTAACGGCACGTTACTGCATATAGATTACATCTGGTTCAATCCTCAGAGGATGCTTCAGCATGCGTTTTAAGCAGATCAAAACACAGACGAATTAACTGAATAAGTATGTAATGTCACGTAACTTAAAATAGAATTACGCTTAAACAGATCTTGTACAACTTTAATTTTAAGCTCCGCAAAGAGTTGGACAAACCGTGTGCAACCAGGGAGCCAAAGTGCGCCCGCTGAGTCCTCCGCAGCTAGAGAATAAATCACGTTAGAAAGATACACTTTGAAACGCAAACTCTGCCAGTCCTCCAATTAGTAAAACAAATTGACTCGATGCGTTTCCTACTGAATCGATCACCAGTTGCTGACTCTTTTTTTTCCTCTGCAGCGGACAGCGGTGGTTCACGCTGCACGCTCACGGTGTCCCCTTGACGCTCTCTAGCGCGCGCCTCCAAAACGGCGAGCGACAAAACGGAGATGATACAGTGGGGTCTGCAGGGCTACCACAATGGGAGGAGTATGGAAGTTATCCTGAGCCCTGCCCACCAACAGCAAAACATATAAGAAGCTGGAGTGAAGCAAAAAGCAGGCACTTAAGCCTTACATCTTCATGAATAGACTGACTAAAGACAACAAAAAACTTCACCTTTACTCACTTCTTTCATCAGTTATTCTAGGTTCTCATCACTATGACCTCACTGGCTTTTGATTGAAATATCTTAACTATTTCTTTCTCATCTGATATGGATATTTTGATTAATTTCTTCTAAGCTTACAACTGAACACTCTTTGTTGAAAAGTGAATTTCTTTTTTCTTTTTTTTTTTTGTGTGTGTGTGTGTGCAGAAAATTTGACAAAATGGCACTGGACACAGAGTTTGGTGTGAAGGGCAGCAGCATCATCAGGGAATGGAGTGGACAGGTCCAGCCTGCTCTGGTCGCCTCCTTTGTTTTCCTCTTCTGTCTGGAAGCCTGTCTGTGGGTCAGAAACCTCAGGCTTAAGAGAAGACTCCCGGGACCCTTCGCCTGGCCGGTGGTGGGCAACGCCATGCAGCTGGGCCAGATGCCTCACATCACCTTCGCCAAGCTAGCCAAGAAATACGGCAACGTGTACCAGATACGGCTGGGCTGCAGCGACATCGTGGTTCTGAATGGAGACAGGGCGATACGGGAGGCTCTCATACAGCACAGCACTGAGTTTGCAGGCAGACCAAACTTTGTCTCTTTCCAGATGATCTCTGGCGGCAGGAGTATGACATTTACTAATTACAGCAAACAGTGGAAAGCGCACAGGAAAATAGCCCAGTCCAGCCTCAGAGCCTTTTCCTCTGCAAACAGTCAGACCAAAAAAGCGTTTGAGCAACACATCACAGCCGAGGCCATGGAGCTGGTGCATGTGTTTTTGCGCCACAGCACTGATGGACGGTATTTTGACCCTGCTCCTGAATTTACTGTAGCTGCTGCGAATATCATGTGCGCTCTCTGCTTTGGGAGGCGATACGGACATGAAGACCTGGAGTTCAGGACCATGTTGAAAAAGTTGGACAAGTTTGGGGAGACGGTTGGGGCAGGTAGCTTGGTAGATGTCATGCCCTGGCTCCAGTCCTTCCCCAACCCAGTTCGCAGTGTCTACGAAAACTTCAAAAACCTCAACGAGGAGTTTTTCGCCTTTGTGAAAGACAAAGTGGTGCAGCATAGAGAGTCCTTCAACCCTGATGTGACCCGGGACATGAGCGACGCCATCATCAACGCGATCGAGCACAGACAGGACAGCGGACTGACCAAAGAGTTTGTCGAAGCAACGGTCACAGATCTGATTGGAGCAGGTCAAGACACAATGTCAACTGTCATGCAGTGGATCGTGCTGCTCCTGGCCAAATACCCAGACATGCAAGCCCAACTGCATGAGCTCATAGACAAAGTAGTAGGCCAAGACAGACTGCCATCAATCGAGGACAGGAGCAGCCTGGCACACCTGGACGCCTTCATCTACGAGACCATGCGCTTCACCAGCTTCGTCCCCGTCACCATCCCCCACTCCACCACCTCAGACGTCACCATCGAGGGTCTCCACATCCCCAAAGACACGGTTGTCTTCATCAATCAGTGGTCCGTCAACCATGACCCCCTGAAGTGGAAGGACCCTCACATTTTTGACCCCGCACGCTTCCTTAATGAAAACGGGGCCCTCGATAAGGACATAACCAGCGGTGTGATGATTTTTTCAACGGGTAAAAGACGCTGCATCGGCAACCAGATCGCCATGGTCGAGGTGTTTTTATTCACAGCCGTCCTGCTGCACCAGTGCAGCTTTGAGGCTGACCCCTCTGAGCCCCTCACTCTTGACTGCTCGTATGGGCTCACGCTGAAGCCCCTCCGATTCTGTATCAGCGCCAAGCTCAGGGGAAAGCTGCTTGGCTTGGTTTCCCCAGCATGAACAGCGTGTCCCAATACTGTGACTCAAGGCCAGCAAACACTTTCCCACCAATGACGTTTAACAGTGAGTATCTCAATACCTGCACTGAATCCTACTGTTGTATCGTTTTCATATTTAATAATGATATTTAATGGTAACATGGTCTGTATTTGAATTATTGTTGGTGCAGGGCTGAGAATATGATGTCAAAGATGTGATATTAGCAACAGGTTGGATTCATGGTTGTGGAATCAGAGCGTAGGTATTCAATTTCTGCTTCACAAATGATTCTGTACTCGATCAGATTTTGTACATAACACGGAGTTGTGTGCTTGTATTACATCCACTATTGCGCATGTACATGTATGATGTGTTTGCAGGAAATAGCTACATTCCTTAAATGTCAATTTTAAACTACTATAACGGTGTATGAAATGCTCGTGAATGTTATAAAGTCACTTGATGACTTCTTGTTCTCCTTTGTAATATGTAAGAATATATTTAACCTATGCCACGTAAAGCAATAACAAAATATTTTTTTATATCTTCATATTTCAGATGTGACAATCAATGTAATGAAGTTTAATGTATTTCACTATCTACTGTACTTAAATCATATGAACACATTAAACAAAGAATGCCGATCAAAGTGGAGGAAATGGGCCGGCATGTTTGTGAAGCGAGGAAGTCTTTCATCATCACGGGACATCCATCCCAGCCTTCAGGATGAAGAAGAGACACGGCCATGAACCATGACCGCTTCACAAACGTTACGCACCCAGGGTTCAGGTTTACTGTATAAGCACAGCAGCTACCCCGATCCAAACACACAAGTCTCCCCAGTACAACAAAACCACATGTGCAGCAAATTTCGTTCACTTGTGAGGCATTCTCAAAAACATGTTTGTTTACAAAGTCACTTTCTCAAAGCTATACATGGATGTCACTGCACTCTCTTTAAGCCTCTGCATTCAGGAAACGATGTGTTTCTCTGCCTTGAATGTTTAAGCTTTCCTCATAGAGGATATTATGTTATCAATATGTTGCTTCGTGTGATGGAAAAGTGGAACAATAAGCTATACAGGAAAAATAATAAAAGTGAATTGTCAATGGTCAATGTGTCTGTTTAATTGTCACAAAATCTCACAATACACAAACCTGCTGAGCCAGGTGTACATGTCGAACTAGAACTACATGTTCAGTCTCAAAGCGTTTTTTTTTAGCTAGTGTTGGCACTGTCAGATATGTGCAACTACTGTTTAGATGTCAGTCATTAGTCATTGTTACAAAAATACAAATCTCTGGAATACCAAACTTGTGGCTGAACATCACTAAAACCAAAGCTGATGTTTTTTTTTTACTTCTTCCTTTTGTTGCACAAGCACCCACATAAGCAGATTTACATGGAAACCGAACTCTCTTTAAAACTATTTCGATGCAGCCACAACTCTGCAGCTACATTATCTTGGTGACTTTTGTTTAAAGAGACATTATGCCAACAATAATGTTGTATATATATGTTTTCATGGAGCATAATAAATCGTGCTGTTTGGATCTGTTCAGAGTTTGGATCTGAAGCCCTCAGCTTTCCTGGTCATATCACAGAGTCCTTTTCCCCTGTATGGTTATAATTAACAGCTTGGCTGTAAATAACACAAATCATGTTTAAAATGGCCACGGACAGTCCGTGCAAACAACAAAGACATCCAACCTCAGCGGGAAAAACAATCAACTCCAGCTTATTGTCCATTACTTAGACTATGCTCTACCAGTTCCCTCCATCAATCAATTCCATCAAATAGCTAAACGTGCTTTATTTTTATAACTTTATATAATATATTTCGTAACAAATACCTCTCAGGCCACACATGAGTAAAGTGTCATGGTAATCTCTTTATATTTCTGTAGATTTTGGCAACAGAGTCTATTAGTTAGCTGCTCTCCCTTTCCGTCATTCTACAAGCGGCCCTGCTGGATGGAGGCCGGAGTGAGAATAGGACTACGGTCTGCAGGCTGTGTGGTCAAAGTGGGAGGGGAGAGATAATAAAAAAACCTGAAGCGCTGACCCCTCCCACCATGGAGATACATATAAGAAAGTGTTAAGGCTTGAACCTGATAAAGCCCTTCTCACTAGCTTCTGTGGCAGATGGGTGAGACAGCATGCGAGTGCTGCGTGCTGTAATTTTACTTTGGCTATTTCGTCAGTCCGTTTATAACATAGGTAGAACCAACATTAAGAATTAGTATTTTAACGTATGTAAGACTGCACAAAGAGGCACCACTGGAAACGGAAAAACGTTTTATTTGACGCAGTCGATGATGAGTGGATGATAAACTACAGGATAACAAAATGGCTCAAATGGACACAGAGTTCGGTGTGAAGGGCAGCAGCATCATCAGGGAATGGAGTGGACAGGTCCAGCCTGCTCTGGTCGCCTCCTTTGTTTTCCTCTTCTGTCTGGAAGCCTGTCTGTGGGTCAGAAACCTCAGGCTTAAGAGAAGACTCCCGGGACCCTTCGCCTGGCCGGTGGTGGGCAACGCCATGCAGCTGGGCCAGATGCCTCACATCACCTTCGCCAAGCTAGCCAAGAAATACGGCAACGTGTACCAGATACGGCTGGGCTGCAGCGACATCGTGGTTCTGAATGGAGACAGGGCGATACGGGAGGCTCTCATACAGCACAGCACTGAGTTTGCAGGCAGACCAAACTTTGTCTCTTTTCAGGCTGTCTCAGGGGGGAAAAGTATGACTTTCAGCAATTACAGCAAACAGTGGAAGATGCACAGGAAAATTGCTCAATCAACGATCAGAGCATTCTCATCTGCCAACAGCCAGACCAAAAAAGCCTTTGAGCAGCAAATTGTTGCTGAAGCCACAGAGCTAGTGAAGATTTTCCTTAAACTCAGTGCTCACAGCCAGTATTTCAACCCTGCTCATGAGCTGACAGTAGCTGCAGCTAATGTGATGTGTGCCTTGTGCTTTGGAAAGCGTTATGGACATGAGGATGTTGAGTTTAGAGCCTTGTTGGAGAAGGTAGATAAGTTTGGGGAGACGGTAGGGGCTGGCAGCTTGGTAGATGTGATGCCATGGCTTCAGTCTTTCCCTAATCCAGTCCGCAGCATGTTCAAGAACTTCAAAGACCTGAATCAAGAGTTCTTTGGGTTTATCCAGAACAAGGTGCAGGAGCACAGAGAGACATTTGATCCAGAGTTAACGAGGGATATGAGCGATGCCATTATTGGCGTGATTGACAAGGCTGACAGTGACAACGGGCTCACCAAAGGCCACACAGATGGGACCGTGTCCGATCTGATCGGTGCAGGTCTGGATACCGTCTCCACTGCTCTCCACTGGATTGTTCTTCTGCTGGCTAAACACCCTGAAATGCAAACCAAACTCCATGAGCTCATTGATAAAGTGGTGGGGCGAAACAGGCTACCATCTGTCGAGGACAGAAGCAGTCTGGCCTACCTGGACGCCTTCATCTACGAAACCATGCGCTTCACCAGCTTCGTCCCCGTCACCATCCCCCACTCCACCACCTCAGACGTCACCATCGAGGGTCTCCACATCTCCAAAGACACGGTGGTCTTCATCAATCAGTGGTCCGTCAATCACGACCCCTTGAAGTGGAAGGACCCACATATCTTTGACCCCTCGCGCTTCCTTGATGAAGAGGGCTCCCTAGATAAGGACGTCACCAACAATGTTATGATCTTCTCAGCAGGGAAGAGAAGATGCATCGGGGACCAGATTGCCAAAGTCGAGATATTTTTGTTCTTTGCAATTCTACTCCACCAGTGTAGCTTTGAGAAATGTGCCAACGAGGACCTGTCTTTAAACTGCTCCTATGGTTTAACACTGAAGCCTTTACATTGCAAGATTGCTGCCAAACTCAGGGGAGAATTACTGGAAGGTGAATAGAACTCTTGTAAAACTGGTTCTCCAATTAAAGAACAGCAATGCAATATAAGGTATGTGTTCTAAATATCTATGGACTTTTATGCAACAAGCTTAAATGAACCTAAAACATGCAAAAGATAAACTTTTTTTTTTTTTTTTTACTTCTGCTGACATTTAAAATTGTGACACACAGACAATACATGTCACTCTTTTTCTGCCAGTTTTCTGCCAGTTTCTGCCAGTAAAAAGTATAAAAAGTCAGCAACTTGTAAATGGTATTGGAAAGCCTGAGTCATATCTGGACCCAACTGCAATTTTACTCCTCAACTCTGAAAAACTGTGATCGACTGAAAACCTAAATATATCTGCAATGACTTATGTAAGCAAGAGAAAAGAAATGTAATGAAAGTTTTGATGTGTTTAGCCCTAAACCACGACTCATAATAAACCTTAAGAATGTATTGTTATTTATACGAGGGTATTTAGTGGAGTTGCCCCGAAATTGCAATATAAACTGGTGGTAGTGAATCAGTTTCACTTTAAGCATTTTGTTTTTCTCGCTGGAGAAATCATGTGCCAGCTGTGTGGTCTCAACGAAGCAGTTATTCACCCACACACTAATTTATCTTCCCATGTATTAAAGCTTTTCATATTTGAACACAATACAAATACAGCATGCAAGTCATCTACATTCATGTACTCTTAAATCATGCATAATACTGTTGTATTCTGGAAATAGCTCATGCCTTATATAACAAACTGTACGTCAAAAAGCCTCTAATCTAATTGTCAGCTATACTGTCTCCTTCCTTTACTGCACAATACATCACTGTTCAACATGATTTATTCGGCATACGACATTGTATGAATAATAAGCTGTGTAGGATATCTAAATAGGGTTTTCATAATGAACCCAGTGTAATACAATATGTACTCTTCAATGCACAATAAACATGTTGTATCGACTTTTTAACTGAATGGGTCGGATTTATCCATCAGAGCAGCCACAGTGTTGGGACAGCAGAGAGGTCAAAGAGATAATAATAGATCCTGATGTCTGGTGTCAGTGCTATTGTGAAAGGTTAATATGGGTTACAGGCCCTGCATGCTCTTCTTCTCCACCCCTTACAAGCTGTGACTCGGTACACCAGTACAGGCAACAGTAAGAAGCCACACGGGTCACTCGTCAATATTTAACAGGGAGCGCGCTGTACGTTTGACGGCTGTCCTTTTTTTCTCCCCTGAACAAACACATTCAGTTTAAAGCCAGCAGTGTTGTCTCCCATTTATCAATGAACGGAGCAGTTTGTTTCTTTTCTTTAACTGACATCATAAGCAATAAAAAGTATGAAATAATAAAGAATAGAGATATAAAACATGCCAATTTTGACATCAGGAAGCAGGCAAATAAAGCAAACATTTTTGGGTTAACTAAATCAACATTGTCACAGAGGGGGTAATATGTTTTACTTTGAGTACTTTTGCTTATGATACTTCTGTACTTACAGGTACAATTTTGAATAAAAGACTTATTATTATTATTATCTTATTATTTTTACATTGTTGTATTTCTACTTTTACTTAAATAAGATAAGTACTTTTTCCACAAATTAGGTATAGTCGTCACACACAAACTCGCATCAAAAAGTGATGATGACCAGACATTTTTCATGGCTTTCAAATGCTGCTTACTGGCATTCAACCTGACATGACCCACCTCCACCTGTGTCTGCACTAGTGTCTGCCATGAGGATTATTATGCTTCACATATACAGTATATGACCTTCAGTATCATAGGATTTACAAACAATTACCAACAAACACAGTCGACAACCTTTCGAAAATTCTTCCTCCTGACTCACTTTATTTATTTTGGAATAACCAAAACCACCCAATGCTCAACATTTATTCTTGCAGTAAGTATGGTACATAAATATTGGTTTAGATGTGGGTTAGCAGCTTATCGTATCCCCCCTCTTCCTTTTATCTCCCCTTCCATGCCACATGGGAGCATTTCCTCAGTGTCTGGTCCTAGTCTACCTGCGTATTTGCAGAAGCAGCTGTGGCTGAACTCTGAGGGAGGCTTGTTTTCCCTGCGGTTAATACAGAGCAGGCTGAAGACATTCTGTACTGCCACAGGCTCTCTCTCCCCTCTCTCTCTCTCCCCTTGCTCTGACACAGCGAGGACCCTAGAGGGGAGGAATGGGCCGCCTAAACTCCCCCGTTTCCATCACTGCTTCCCAAAACGTCCTTGAAATGTGTCCAGCTGAAAGACTCCCTTTCACCCCGAGTCCCCCCGCTCTCCGCTCCGCATACCCCCGCAGCCTTCGACCTGCCGAGTTTCACTCCTTAAAGGAAAACAGAAAAGTGTACAGGCTGAGTTTATTCACATTCTGCACGTACACGGAGCCACAGAGTGACCTCCCACAAGGTTCTCTCCGCTACCGCCAGACACAGCTCAGCACTAAAAAAAAAAAAACCCTCTCCTCTGCTCGAGGTTTGACATGCAAACTGCAGTCACTGTTTGGTAGAGGACACAAAGTGAGGTAGAATTACTTGGAAGCAGACAGATGCAATTCTCCAGAAAATCTCTTCCCCTGCCATCATCTGCTGCAACACAACAGAACATTGTGTCTGAGCTGGAAACGGCCTCATGCTCGTATTCAGCCAGTCTTTCCCATGACGCCGCCGTCAACACCAACACACTGACCACTGCACCAACAAGTCAAATAACCGCCTCTCCTCTGTCTGTTTACAGTAGCATATCTTTACAGCATGATTTTCATAAGATATTTTGCCCCAGTTTATAGAAGCACTCTAATTTGAAGCCCAGAAGGGAAATTACATATTTTGCCTGACTCTTTAGTCCTCCCATCTCTTCCTAAACTGAGGCTACATGTTTTGAAAGACTGTCATCCTGTCATCGGAGCACGTTGCAATGTGCAAAGAACTCCATTGTGTCCAAAACAAAATGGAAATAGCTGTAATTTGCATGCTGATTCAGTGTAATATATTCCACAGTATATGTGTGATGAGTTCCCCCTCTTTTGAACCCCCCTGTGGAATTATCTCATCGACATAAACACTGAGCAGGGGTTATAATAATGTTCCAGTTGACATTATAATCAACTCATGCCACCTTCAAGCTTGGTGTCCTGCTATACACTCTGTTTTAGCACATTACTGACATGGGGTGCAACAATTAGCAATCCATCACTTTGAGTTTTGGAAAAATACAACCATAATAAATGCATGTGAAGTGAACCTTTTCAATACACAATTACCCAACTCATTATTATAGGGCGGGACGGTTAGCGCTTGATGTGTTGTCCGTGCCGGGATAGTGTTTTTGAGCAGCGGAGAGGAGAGGACCTTTGATATAAAACAACACAATGTGCGGTTCCATTTGCCATATTTCTTTCCATATAACAAACAATTATTTTCAGGAAGTGCAGGAGGAAGTGATCCGTGATGGTCAAGTATGAGAACACGGCTAGCATGTGGTTTTTGGTCATGGATGGGACAAAAACCACATGCCACCACCATCTGAGATAGTCACTCATATTAACTCTGTTTCAGTGGTCATTTTTGGTTGGTATGGAAACTGAGCAACCCCGTCCACTTTGATTTATGTTAAATAGCAATGTTGACTGCCAGCGCAGGAAGCACTGTAGTGTGATGTACATGTAGTGAGACAAAAAGGGTGTGGGGGGGCTACAGTGCTGGAAAGGTTTATGTCTCTTCTCCTCTAGTCTGCCCTCGTCCATCACTGAGACACGCTGATATGGCGGCTGAGGTCGCGTAAGGATTTCCTGCTTGCACTGCGGAGAGGTGATGTCGCTATCAGACTGCAGCATTCATATTCTTCAGTGTCTAAACAGCTGTACTTCCTTACTTTATTATCATCAACGGGACTTGGCATTTTGTAACAGAGGCAAACACAAAAAAAACAACCTCTTTACCTGCCAAACCAAGAGACAATTAGAGTACTATAGTATGTATGCTGCAAATAGCTCATAATCTTATCTATCTCATGATAAAAATCAGCTCTGGTGGACCTTCTGAGTGAGTATCTGGTAAGCCCCTGTAGGTCCAGCACCTTCAGGAGGCCATCAATCTTGTGCAGTGTCAGAGATAGCGGTGTGTGTGTGCTCAGACGATAACAAACCACTGGCACCACTCTTGTGTAGTCCAGACTGGGAGATCTTTGAGAGGCACATACAAGTATCTCTGAGAAGCAGATATATCTGCTTTGTTTTGAAAAGGGAGGAAATAAATCAGATTATTGCTCTGTGTATTTTTTCAAGTAACATGAGAACGTTGGAAACACTCAACAGGGTGATATCCCATGCATGAGTGGGGGAGAGACTTACGATAACAAGAAGACGTGCAGATCAGTGCGACTTTTTGGAAAAGTAATGAGATTGATGATTTTGTTTGTTCCGATCAAAAAAGATTAATAGGAAAAAAAATCTTGGAAAAGTTGAAAAGTTGAACTAAAGCCTCAAACATTCTCTCTTTGTGCAGTGAACTTTCTCACACACAAGCATAAAAGAGGGAATTGTATTGTATTTACAATACAATTGTATTTACAAGATTTTGGACCCTGGAGGCTGATGATGAGCAATGACGCTTGTTTTACAATCACCAATTCAACCCGGGAGGTTTTGGATTGGGGTTGCAGCACGGTGTTCATTTGGTAAGTTATGGTCCCATTTAGAGTAAAAAAAAAAGACAATAAAGCAAAGTATGCTTTAGGGTGTGGCTACCTTGTGATTGATAAATCGCTACAACAGCGAGTTGTCTGTGATTTTGTCTTAGAACTTTAACCCTTCCACAATGTGTTTTTTAGTTCATGAAAGTTAATTGTAACATTTTGGCTGCCAAACAATGCCTCATTCAGCGTTCAGTTGTACTTAGCTACATGCACCCTCTCCAGTCACTTCTGGTTGCACAAAAAAGAAGATGGCAACGGCCAAAATGCCGAAATCGAATTCAAAACCGTAGTCCACAAACCAATGGGTGCCGTCATAGAAACTACATACACTTCTTATATACAGTCTATGGTTGGAAGCCACAATGGTGCAAAATATTAAATGCAATAGCATTAAGATTTCCATTCATTTGAACAAACGCAAAAGCAAAAAGCAAAAGTACACAGGAGGAATAAAAAGGCTGTCCATACACTTTCGGCCACATGGTGTACAACAGACAATAAATGGTTAATCTTAGACTGAACATCCTGAGTCAGTACCAACCCAAGAGTCTGTCTCTGTGGTCTGAAATAGTGGCCTTGGCACAGTGCAGAGGCTCATCATCTGAATCCACAATCAATATGCAATATTTTATAATCACTGGTAAGAAGAAAAGAGCAACATATTACCATCACTGACATCGAGGCCAATCGAGTTGCGGTCTTTCATATCCACTGTTATATCCAGAGAAATGACAAGAGGAGTCTGGCACAACTTTCTCTGTGTAATCATCATTATTCTTGACGAACAATGGTGAATGAAGAAAGACTAATAACTCTATTATCTGTCATAATCTGCATAATAGCGTCTGTATGTGAAATATGAAATGTCTTGTAACCATCTCCCTGACAAAAACAAAAGGTCACATGCTCCTATGTCAAACAAGCTACCCATAATTCCGCTCTCCGCTGCGGCAGAACCCTCGTCCTTCCATCTTTCACTTTCACGCCATCCCACTTCAAGCCCTCTTCTTGGCAATGCTTTACGCCAGACCAAAACAATTTAGCAATAAGCTATTTGCGTTCGTAGGGATTCATTTTCAGTTGTTTTTACATTCTCCTTTTTTAGTGGGCTCTGATTGCCTGTCAGAGTTTCCCCACTCGCATAGAGGAGAAGGGTTTGCTGGCGCTGATCACTCTGCTGAAAATACTTTGCTCTGTTAATACTTGGATGCTTGGAGCATGTTGGCTTGTTGTCCATGTGGGATGATATATTTCAGTTCCTGTTATCCTAAATGAAAATTTCACATAGTCTACGTGTTGTTGTGCATATTGTAAAGGGGGTTTTACTTTCACTGAGAAAAAAATTAATAAAAATGACGACGAGGACTCCACATTTCAACATTTTTAGGACTTTTTCCTAAACATTTTAAGTTGATATGCTGATGCATATGGTTGTTTTTGGGTCTAATAAAAGAAATCAGCCTTGATGATGCAGCTGACAAATGTGTCGCAGTCAGTATCTGGAGTTCAATTCCGTTCATGTGGACACACGCGTACACAGACATGCTAAGACGCTGTGTACCCTATGCTTTATTTAGCACTCAATCGCTTCATGACAGTCCACAGGGTACCAGCACAGCAGTACATAAGCATGTTCGTATGGACCGGGCGGGAGAGGTTGGTGTGTCTTGCCCAGCTCAGTGCTCTCGGAATCTGTTGATCATGTGTGTGTTGATGGGCCGAATAAGGGCTGCAACAACTAATCAATTAAACCGATTAAAATCGATTATAAGTAGAGACCATCTTGCAGTGGGATCACACCAGTTGCGATACCAAATCGGACCATGGTCGTAAAGACGGGGAGGTGGGGGGGGGGGCAATGAGCCGGCGGATGAAGTCATCTACTGTCACGCGTGCTCCGCAAGTTGTCACGCCACTTGGCCGGGCACCTCCCATTGTGTGCAGGGGACAGAGGGAGAGACGATAGGAGAGAAGGAAGCTGGAGAAAGGGCAGACACGGGTAACTTGGAGGAGGTCAGCTTGAATAAAAAAAAAAAAAGACACAAAGTTACTGACTGAATCTCATATTTGCACCTGCTCATTCAGAAGAAGACAGGAAGAAGAAGGTGACAGCAGGGCAGGCACATACAAAGTCAGAGTGGTGCAGGGACGACATATGTTTGTAAGTTAGTATCGCACTGGTTCCCTCGACAGAAAGCCAAAGGCATTTTCCAGTGGATTTTTGATTATTGCAGAAAATAAGAGCAATGTTTCCAACATCCAGTTATATCAAACAATTTACAAATTGATGTCAAATACAAGGAGATCCATTGTAACAAATAGAATAGATGAAATGTGATGAGACAACAAAACAATTTCGCCAAGTGGTTCGCAAAGACCAAGAAGAACTCACCAGTGACTTTTTGGCTGGTAAAATATGCTGGTTGGCAAAGAGTTAGTTGGTGATGCACAGCAACGCCTCCTAAAGTTGGCGCAGTAAGCGAGCCAATGCTGCGCCTTGACAAGTGAATTCTACTCTAATTTAATCTAATTCAATTTAGAAACAACGGTAACAGACGGAAACACCTCCCGTCTGTTGTGTGATGGATCATTGTAGCTATTCTAAAGCCAACGCTTGATAAAGCTAACGCCCGCTTCATTGACCTGTGCGTTTGTATGTTAATAAAGGGGACACAAAGCTGCCGAAGACGGCAGATCTATTAACGCTAATTGGCTGAAATTAGGGTGGAAAGACACTGGAGCATAACGTAACGTAATAGAGCTTTTGGAATGTGTCATGCCATTACTCAGAGACTTCTCAGTGCATTGTCGCATCCCCAAAGTCCATTTTTTTAAATTTTTTTTTATTGCAGTAAAAGTGGAGTAAAAGAAGATGAGGAATAAGTTTTGTTTGTTGAACAAAATCCTGGAAACAATAAATCTTTCTTATTTCTTTTTCGCAGCCCGTCTTTCTGGGACACACACAGCTAAGACTCGTCCAGACAAGCATCCAACAATTCCTAGAAAACAGATGTCGACAGGATGTCAAATGTGTGGGTGAGGGTGACTCTCCTAGTCGCATCACACTAGCTATCAACTGGTTTGCAGGACAATACATCCGGTGAACCCTTTTTGTGGGACTCCACGCTGTCAACAGGCATCTGAGTGGGTGCAGGGGGGCCACTCGGGACAGAGCGAGAGGTCCTGGAACACAGCTTGAGCTGGAGCGGAGGTGCGGATCATAAAGAATAACAGAGCGCGGATGAAGGGTGCTTATGGAAATGCTGGGGCTAACACAAGGTTCCGGAGACACCGTTTACTCAGCCTGCCAGCATTAGAGGACTTGGCCCCGGCGGTTCCTCTCCGAACTCGATCCCACGTAGGGGAAAAACGGAGAGGACTCAGAAGCCGATCGTGTTCAGAGTGTTTGTGCGGTGGCATCGTGTCCACTCAGTATTCCAGAGAGAAATTACAAGTCAAAGTCATGGCAATATTTCTGACTTTTTGCATTCCGGGACATCATCTCCAGCTCATCACTTCAAAGGATACTAAGTTCACTTGAGTGCAAAGCCAAGCAAAGCGACTGATGACAACAAATACGAGTTACAGCATTAAATCTTTGGTGGGTGATCTCATGGCGTTATGTAAGACAGCGGTGCCCGTGCCAGACCCTCAGACAGAGTGCAGGGGAGACATTCAGGTGCATGCCGTTGAGCACGCAGCTCTCTTCTTCGCCTGCCATACTTGGAAATAGTTTTGTTTGAGTTTGCTCAACTTGTTTACCCCAATAAACAGTCCCAAGCCAAGCCTTTTAAAGAGGTAGGGGGAGTCAAATGTTTTTTGAAATAATTATAGCTTTCATGTTTACAATAAAACAAAACCTATGAAACAGTTTAAATAACAAAACTCTCATGCATCAGTGCAGCAGCTCCTGGTGATTACAATGTTCTGTTTAGGCAGAAAAGGAGTTCACACATCTGCAGTGAGCTACCTCTGTCTGAACCATAGTGGCTGAAGGACCTCTCACATAAAGGCTGCTTTCAAATACAATTACATATTTGTGCAATTTATCGCCACTTGTCCAAAAAACATTTGATTCTTATTTCTTTAGATGAAGATAAATGACTCGGTTGGGAATTATAATAGCGTGATGGATGGTAAATTATGATTTTCCTCTCATTGCTCTCGCATGAGCTAGAACACGGAAAAGGACTGTGAAAATAAAGAAAGACATCTGGTGACAGTGAGAATTCTTACTGGACTGGAGTCCAAGTAGCAGCTTGGACAAGAGAGGAAACAATTGACAGGGAATTTATGATCAAAACAGCTTCACCATGTGTGCTCTTCTTTACGCATGACGAACGGTGTAGCTCTGTAAAACCACCCCAGAAACAGCGACTGACACGATGTGCTCTCATCTGGCTGCGAGTGCAGTTTCACTCGGGAGTTGTAAAGCTGGAATTAAGAAAAAGTGTCATTTGATGACTAAGACGACAGCCAGTGACTCAGATTGCTGCACACGCACATAGGTGGTTTTGCCAACCAGTGCCTGTGACTAGGAGACACCAGAAAAGACAGAAGCATCCACAACCCCTCATCTCACTCCTCCACCACCATCCACATGCCAAGCTCCATCGCAGTAGGCAGAGCTGGCGAGACAGGAGTCGGGATGTCTGCTCTAATTCTCCAAACTAGGACCACATAGCAGAGGAGAACCCATTAAGCGAGTCCTGGACTTTGGCTGACTCCCCAACAGCATAGGCCTCTCATCACAACCCACCCCCCCCCCCCCCCCATTCTCTCTCTGCTTTTACTCCTCCCACGTACACTCCCACCCCCTGCTGGCTCGGGTGCCAGGACCTAAAGATGTATGGGCCTCTGCAGAGAACCGCCTCCAAGGTAGCACTTCTCTCCTCTGCCAGCAAAAATAAGACATTATGCTCTCTCTCTCGCCTCCTCTCCCTCCCGTCTCAGCAACACAAGTCCCCCCCCCCCCGCATCACAGTGGTCAAAGAGCTGCCAGGATCTGCAGCCAACAACTACATTCTGCTTTGCCCTCTTTTTTTTCCCCACTTATGGCTCTGAGGGAGATTTACTTTACTTAGCAAGAAAATGTATGTAGATAACTGAATTTCGTTGTGCATCCCTGTGTTGCGTAATGACAATAAATGACCCTTGAATCCTTGAATCATGTCCATTTGAAAGGCAGAGCGTGTTCCCCGAGATGTGTTACTATACACAGGAGCAGACCACTAGTTGCATTTTTTGTTGTTAGCTTGGAAATAGGGTATTACATGGGCTGTAGAGTATCTGCACTTGGCCATATTTGAAAACAGCTACAAATGTTGGTGTGCATATACACTTGGAGATGGACATGCACACACCCAAACTCAGTTGTGGGAACATGCAATTGACTGGTGCTCATGCTGTAACCCCAGGCACTAATCGTAACCGTATCAATGACATGCTCTACAGTAATCCTTACCCTAGCTTTAACCAGAGTCTAATTATAACTCGGTTCTAAACCCCTAATCCCTGAGTGGCCCCTTTTCAAAATAATGACAAGACGTTCTAATTTTAGAGGTTATATTCTTTTTTTGGGAATGTGATCGCCGCACAGATTGTAAAAGAAGAAAAACACATAAATGTCACCATGGTCGAAGCATTTGTTGTAAGGAGAAACACGGATGTCCTGCAACCCCGACAGTTCATTGCTTCTGCCTTTAAATGATCTTAACGACCAAGTCTAGCCTATAATTAGTTCAGCATCATGTCTTTTTATGTCTGAAGATTTTACAGACTTTAACATCCAGTGAGCAAGTTTCTAATAAAAGATCTAAAAGCGCTTCGATATCAAACCAACAAACGGACATGCATGCGTATTTGCCATCTGTCTTTGTGCTTGTGGTATAGGTCACCATTATTGGGGCAGTCCAACGTGAACGTGTCGTAGCGTAAATGTTCACTGATGTAATGGACACATCTGTATTTTTAAGTCCAGTGCAAACATGTGGACATTTGAGTGCAAAGGGACGACTGCCTGAGTCCTCCTGAGTGGACCAGCTGAGAAAACACTCCTCGCTACACACTGCGCAACATAAAAAACTTTAAATTCCATCGCTCACATCCCATGGCACCCATTTGCTTTGGCCCGGAGCTTGACATCACACCTACTCCTCATTTCATAACATACTACAGGGGAAGAGTTTAACATGCAGTACATCACCGGCTGATTTATGACGAGTCATAAAAGGCAGGACGGATTCTGGTGCAGCGGTTCAGCTTTTGAGCGAGATAAGGAAGGACGGCAGGTGATTTTGCAGGAAAAGTATACTTAACACTTCAGTTCAGTCATACCCAATTCCATCATTTAAAGCGGATGACATGGGAAAAAAACTTTGACTGGATGTTTGACCAGTTTGACTGGATTTTGTGCTTTTATTTGCATGAAAACAAAGAGGCCAGTCCCGGATAGACATTAGAGCATTATTGTTAGCATACTGTATATGATGCTCTAATGGCTGTGGTGACTTGTGTGACCATGTCCCTACTCATAAAGCTTGTGTGGTCACACAGTGGTTTTAATAGCATGACAGTGATGTTAACCATTATCCCGTGACCTTATTAAAAAACTTTTTTAGCTTTTTATGAAACACTCAATCGTGTTCTCTAACGCACACACGCATCAAGTGCAACATTAAGATTTCTCCAGACATTGTAAACACAATGAACAAAAGAATGACTCAGTACTACAAACAATGTAGACAACATAGTTACGACAAATACTGTAGACTCAACAACAAATCTAAATTATTTAAATAAAATAGGGCTTCAATTGCCCCGGGAAGTATTTTCACAGATTGTTTATTTTTCTTACAGTCCAGTATTTAGACTTGTGTCAATTTAGCCTATTTAGAAAAGATTAGTGGCTCAATGGGAGTGATGTAGTACAGAAGAGCTGGAGAGAGAGAGAGCAAAAGCATCTCTGTGACTCACCGTTGTTACCTCCTGACCTTACACAGACAGTAAACAGGGCACTAATCGAAGTATTGCGGTGCAATGACCAGCCTTCTTGTTGACATCTGACATCTAGCATAGATGGATCAGTTGGGTCATAATGCAGGGTTTTGCGACGTTGTTTCTTTCTTCAGAATGCGCCAGAAATGGAGGATTTACAGAAGAGCAGGCTGAAAAAAAAAAGGAATCAAAATAACAGACAAGACGAAGCCATGAAAAGAACACAGTAAAGGGAGAGCCGGCACCATCCATAGCTTAGTGCTATTCTGGGAATTGCGCTCATTCATGCAAAAGCAGTGTTAATTTGTCAGAGTGCTAATTAGATGTAAGCAGACCTTGTTGCTCAGCATGCCAACTGTAACACACATGGGAAACCGAGGAAATGACTGAGCTGGATTGATGGAATTCCGTAAAAGGCCGAGGACATTTATCACTGGTGGTAGAAGCTAAACACAGGAGCAGCTTGATGCCAGCAAGAATGTGTGCAGCCAGAACAGTTGATTGAGTAGACGTGGGTTTGTGGAACAGGAGAGGGAAGTAACTTACTTGAAGGAAAGAAATAAAATCTTGAGGCATATTCAACTTTGGCAGGTCCTCACCTTGGTAATATAAGAATGGTGAACCAGCAGAAGAATTATGTTTGGTTTTCAAGAATCTGGCAACAAGTCCAACAAAGCTTCTGCTTGCATTTTCTTTGCATTTGGACTTTAATTCAAAATGCCTCGGATACCGCTCTTAGCCGCTACATGGCATCTGATGTGGTGAAAATAGCTGGCAATGAAAATATTGTGTGTGATTATCTGACGTTAGCTTGTGTCGTATAGGACATTTTGAGGCATAACAAAGCAGAACCATATCTTTAGAGAATTGCTCTACCTAAGCCTCACTGATGTGGGAAGGGGAGCAGCAACTCAACCCAATTTTCTGGATAAGCTTGTGACATCTCTTTCAGACGAGTGTTGGGAGGAAACAGATAAAGCTTTCCATGTGGCATGTTCTTTTTCTGGCTCATTCCGTTTGCCCGGCTGCCAGAGAATGGAGTCTAATGGAGGGGTACAAGGAAGACGAGGGGGAGTAAACGTAGGAACTACGGGGGAGCACTAAACATGCATGAAGGAAAATAGTCCTCCCAGATGACCGTAATGACTGGGACACAGAATGTGTACAGATCTAGGCGAGCGGCCAAGACAAACAGCCCGAGGGGGCAAAGTGGAAGCCATAGCCAGGTGAGGGCGGGGGAGTTCAAATAAAGTATATGGAGGGTTGGACGGGACAAGGCGAGACAAATGCCATTACAGTGCAGAAAAGAAAAGAAAAGCCAGGAGGGAACCTGAGAGTTGTGGGAGTGTTTCCTCTGAGGGAGGGGATCAGGGGTCAGGTTGCACAGCCGTACGGAGCCACCTGATAAATGGTGCTTAACATGCACAAACATGCTGCATACACCAATGCGCTCGCCCTCGTGTGAAAACACACGGTATACTGCACAGAGCGAGCACCGTGTCTACTGCTGCCTGTTCCCCTCATTCTCACATCCATCCACACACTCGATAACCTCCCGGGGCGCTGTGTGTACGGCCAAGGAGCACAGCTTGAGCTGCAGGGAGGTCCAGAAACCCAGAGGGAGATGCTACGCAGGATGTGTGTGTGTGTGTGTGTGTGCGTGCGTGTCGGGTTGAAGGAGCAAAAAGTGGATATTTAGTGAACGTCCGTGTGCGTTTGCATGAATGTATGAGTGCCAGAGTGTTTTGACACTTGTGTACGTGCCAGAATTTGTCAGAAAAGGCCCGATAGAGAGACGGTACAATAAGACAGAGGGCACAGCATCTGATACCCATATGTTCATTTGGTCAAAAACCATTTTAATCAAGTTTGTGGCTTGGTGGAGCCTAAGTAGCTGCCTGTGAAATAAAGAGTACAACAAGAGGCACACAGCGTTCCGGTCACACGGCCTCTCTGTTGTATCCACACGTGTAGACGCGCTGTGCCTGGCTCCGCCACACAGCAGAGAGGGCATGCGAGACTCATGCTGCATCGATTGCTTGCTCTAAACTCTGAAAGTGATTTTCTCACTGTATCTTGAGGAAATGAATCATTAGGCTGTGGCCCAGTTGGGATGGCTCTGACATGGAATAAGAAGCAGCCACTCACCCCGGGCTGGTGCATTCGGAGTGTGCACCGAGACGAAGGGGAAAAGATGGGAAGCAACCCACGAGGGCCGTGACAGGAGGGGGGGGGGGGGGTACACAATGGCAGGGAATGGATGCATGCGGAGGACTGGGAAGGGAGAGCTGGAGGAGACGAGGGTTGGAATGAAGGAGAGGGGGAAGGAGAGGGGGAAGGAGAGGGGGAAAGGGGAGCCGCCTCTGTGGCTTTTGAGTCAACAGTACAACAGCTCAGAGTCAAGCTCGTCTTTCCTGGAACACCACAGGAGCACTCAGCACGAGAGAGAATAATGCCTCGTACTAATCTTTCTGAGGTCATCTTGCACACGTCTTTGTCAATTGTTTTGGTATCCTCGCTCAGAACTGCAGCACTTGGAAAACTAAGGCCAACAGAATACTTCAGATGAGTATATTGTGGATTAATTCAGGATTCAATCTGAAAATATTGAACAGAAATGCAGCCGCTGACGGCGGTAAGATGGCAGTACAGTTAGATTTTGCATCAATAGCTCTTCTTTGTAGTTTTCTCCCTTTTTCCTATTGTGTCACTTTGTCACTGATCAATCACATAGAAGCTGATTTAACTTTACACTGTGTCTGACATGTCTAACTTGCTTTTTCTTTATTTTTGTGCAACGTCGGAAGTTCCCTGTTGGATTTTCTGACCTCTCACCTCTGTGATCCCCGGTGTACGGGCGTAGAAGAAACATCCATGCGATGTTGAACAGCTGCACTTCCTAACTAAGGTTGTATCCATGCTCGATGAATAACCCGCTTGTGATTATGCTTAGTTTTCCTTATTATGCTGCAAATTCAATTTAACAGTGCATTTTAATAGCTTAACATCACTTGCTGCTATTCAGTAGTCAAAGCCCTGCGTGCCACATGTGTTGTTGTTGTTTTTTGTGAGTGATCAACTTTTGATTGATATATTTACTTATGCAGAAAATAAAATATGATGATAATATAATAAAACCAAACAGGAAGACCTTCCAACAACAATATGTCACATATATATGTGTCAGCAGGGCTACCAAACAGCGAGTGGTTAGGGCGCATACCACATGGGTGCACGTGTGACAGCATGATTAAACAAATGATGATTTTTGTCTTAATTGTGAAGATTTAGCTTCTTCTTAATGGTGTTAGTTAATATTCGCAGAACCCTGAGTTAAACGTATCTACCACTAGAGACCATCTAGCGATGGGATCACACCAACAGCGATGTCAAATCAGGCCAGGGATGTAAAATAGGGAGACAATGGCCACTTCTCCACTTCCTACACCCTACTTCCACGGCCTTGCTTGGACCACTGCCACCTAGTAGTGAACCCACCTCATCAACGGCCACGACACCGCTGGTTGTGATGCCACATTTTTCCCTGACGACACACACACAGAGACTCGCAAGGTGAAAACAATTCCAGCCACACACTATCGCAGCTGGTTAACATCACGTTGCATATGCTTGCGGAGGATTAAAATGTGAAAAAAAAGTGAAACATACTTAATCATCCCTTTTGGAAATCAATATTATGCTGTTTTGCATAATTCATTAAACTGTGTCTATCAGTGAAATGATGTTTTTTGATACAGAATGGTGTTTCCATGACCATTTCTAAGTAGGGTGGGTCTGGGAAGCCAAATCGAGGAAACGGCCATCGCTCCAGATTTTCCAACAATCTAATTTACTGCTCTTGACTTGAAGGCAAAATTTGAGTTATAAATCTGCAAAAGCTCCAAGCTTGTAACTCTTAACTCCCGTCTGCAAGTGTTCACGAGCTCATGAGCAACACGGGAGAATGCAAAGCTCCATCTGGGACATCCCAGCATCCTAAAGTGACCCATGAACACGAGTGCTGATAGGAGATAAGGAGGATATGACTTATGTGGAATGCAATTTGGGTTCAGATGAAAAGAGGAGTGTTGAAGATAACCCAGACTTTTCCAAGAAGCGGTTAGAGGTGGGAGGAGTGAAAAGAAAGAAGAGAACAAGCAAAGATAAGAAAGGGAGGTCTGGATTACATGTTAAGCCTCATTACTCAACCTCCCACTCGGTTTAATACAGAGGGAGATAGAGACAGACTGAGAAATGGAGTGAAAATACAAACATGAATAGCGAATATACTTGTGTGCAGCAGTGTGGGTATCCATGTCTCGCCCGTGACCCCATGCTTTGGTTGAAGCTTATAATAAAGCAGCAAATTATGAATTAGATAAGTGTCAGTGAGCTATTGGTCTGGGAACACAGCAACCATCGCAACCACACTACATTTAAGAATGTGACTTTCTGCCCTCGACTCCATCTATCATCTTGTAAATCCATAACATTTCCACTTCCCACTGAGTTGCTCACGATAGTGGAGACCATATGAACGCACCTCAAAACCCAGAAATCGTGTTTAAATGGTCAGATGTCGGTCGGATGGGTTCCCTTCAGACCCCGAGATGGTAATTTACTTGTTATCTGTCACAACAAGACAATAAAATCACACTGCCAGATGGTCATTTATCATCATCCCGTGTTGAAGTGGTGTTCTGCATGATTGCGGCAATTGTTTTTAATATAACTTGTTTTTACTGCGCTGCACATGACTTGTACACGTCACCTGAACTCCCAACCACACTCAGCCTGAACACCCAGTTTGTGGTATGAAGGATGCAGGGCACGGAGAATAGCAAGGGAACCCCATAAGACATATGGTCTTGATCAGAGCCAGTACTACCATGACATCACGGTCACATAATTGACTCTCATCGCCCGTTGCTCTCTTTCCCCCCTTTGTTGTCGAGGGGGGGGGGGGGCAAGTGAAGGCCACACAGCTATGGAAGTTTTCCTCCTTCCCGTGAGTATGCTGTTGGACTGTGGGTTGCAATATCACAGACCACTTTGCATCTGGATATTCTGTTCATACCGTTCTTTCCCCGACCGGATATTTAGCAGACAGTCAGGCTCTTCATTTCAAGGTTCTCCTGATTTATTAATGGAAAATCATTTTAGGGCTTTGAGTTGGACAGTGTCGCGTCTGCCTCTGTAGCCGACGCACGCTCGTTAAGGATTTAACGGTCCTAATAAATCACAAACACTGCAGCCCTCGCATTAGGTCGAGTTTAACAAATGATCACCAGGAGTCATTCGCAGGAAGTGGGTGACGAAGAAGACAGGAATACATGTAGATGTTAACCACTACGCTAAGCAGCTGTGGCACAACGGTATAGCCGAGGAGACACTTTCCATCTTAAATCAACGTCTCAGAGCTCCCTGTAGGATATAGGGGAACCTGCCAGGGCAGCTTTTGCGCAGTCTGGCTGTTGTTGTTTTGTATTAAACAAAGTCAAGCTGTCCCTTCGTTCCTGCCAAGCTCATTGTCGTAGTTGTTTTTCTAGGAGCAGCCATTGATCGCGTAGCGAGGCTCCGGCGATACACTGAGCAGATTACCTCTGCCGGACTTGTTCATAAACAACAACCACATGCTGCAACATATAATAAAAAACATGATAATAACCACAGGCCTGATGGGAATCATGATGTGACTCAGTCCTAGCGGTATGCATCCATGTTGTCATTCCTCTCTCTCTCCCTCTGTACGATTATCCATCTCCCTGTCCTTCTATATTACTTTACAGATTTACGGACACGCTGTGACGGTTAATACGGGCAGCCTTATTCAGATTAGGATTTGACGATGCACTGAGATTATGTATTTTGATGCCTGTGAAGTAATCACAATACAATTTTGAATTAGAATTAATTCAAGGGCCCAAGCTTTAACTCCCTCTCTATCCATGCAAATCTCAGTGAACGTTGATTATTAGAGCATTACTAATTCCTCAGACATACTCACAGTTACACCTCAGACAGAAGCTCTACTGAATATAAAAGTGATTCTTTAGGAAAAGGTGTATTTAACTACTGTAAAATGTACTGAATTCAAGCCATAATTGACTGCTTTTTTTATAAACCTTTTAGGCTATAAAAGTTTACAAGTATCAACATTGTTCACTTAGTTCCCTCTTTTAATTTCACGGTATTCAAACAAATGTTTGACTTTGGGGGAGAGTTGGCAATAAACACTTTAATGATCTGGTAATAGCAGGAAATAAAACATAATGAATGAGCTGAAGAGTGGTGGTGAGCCTGGGATGGTTTAGATATTTAGGAAGCCTACCTCATTTCCCAAGAACAAGAAAAAAAAAAATAAAAATCGCCACCAGAGATTGTACATTTGAATCATAAGTTAGGCTGAATGCCTGATGTCTGAACAAAAAAAAAATGTATAAGTCATCAGTTTATAGCCACTGATTTGCTAATAAATCCCAAAGAATCTTGAACATTTGTTCCTTTAGCTTTCTGGAAGACCGGAAATGACTCCGAGGTCAAAATGATTCACATTTCCAAAGAGGATAATTGTTCTATTTTTCTAAAACATCCAGCTTTGTCTACTAAATGAACATTACTGTGGTCAAACTCACTGGGATGCAACACAGATGAGGATGAGGAATGCTGAATACGTTCAAGCCGTCTGAAATCTCTCCTCTGTTCCTCTGTGTATATAATGCATTATGTTGTTTCCTGTTACTAATAGTCCAATCGATCCCAGTTGTAGCTGCCCACAGAGACATGCTCCTTGCACAAAATCAAGCTCTGAGTCGATGTGATGAGAGGAAAAGGCCCACTGTGTAACAACGTGTTGTTCCAAACCTTGATGATGACATTAGTCTTAATCACTGAGAGAAAGTCCCCCTAAACAAACCCTCCCAGTATGCACAGCCGCTGAAACCGCATCCTGGTTTTTCTCAACAGAATGTTAACCTGGTGACAGCGCCTGACATGTTTCACAGCGACGCACGGACCGCGATGTTGGGTTGCGTGATTCCTCGTTGCGTGATTCTCCACAAGAGAGGTGAGGCCGGGTGAAAAAAGAAGAGACGAAGAGCGGAGGGTTTAACCCTGCTAGGGCTGCGGGGTAATATCTCTGCAGCTTGCAGACACTTTATGTAAGCTGCTGGGTGCAATCTGGAAAACAGCAAAGGAAAGGAGGTCAGTGATGTATCTACTTGCAGAGTGCTGTGGAGCGCTGCAGAGGGGAACTAGCACTTCACAGGCAGTCGCAGACACACAGAAGTATAAATGCAAAAGTCTCGAGAAGAAATGCATGGCCCAACAATACAGTGATTCATCACAATTAAGCAGATGTAAACCGATACAGAGTGTAACCCTAACACCCAATCTATCAGAGGAGCTGCCTGTTGTCTCTGCTCTCCCACAGTTTAAATCTCTCCGCTGAATAATGGAAGTAATACTCCAACACACACCTACAGTAAATCATCGTGCACACACACACACACCGCCTGCTGTATAATTCATTCCCGTTCAGTCCCCACTAAGCCATTTAAAGCGATCGCTTTAGCAGCGCAGCTATCCTGTGCAGGTCTTCAGCAAAATACACATTCACAGCGAGTAAATCCATCAGACACATTTATCACAGAGAGCTCGATGTTGTGTGTGTGGGATATCTGAGGCCTTGGGATTTAGACACTGTGCTGATCTGATGATTTGTGTTTCTATTTTTGAATAAATACCACATGTTAAATAGATGTTCCTGTGCGGAATTAAATAATTGTTTTTCACTTCCAATTTTAATTTTTACGCTTACAACATACATTACAGGGTACGTAAAGACGGATTTAGAGTGCCGCATTACCAGCTGCTATGGTATTTAGTTGTGGTATTTACATTTGTATGACTATAGTGTAGAGAACAAATACATGTTGAACCCCATGAGGTTGTATTTCTTAAGTTGCAGAAGATTCTTTATACACTAGTAGCTCATTTGACGGAGGCGCTGCGGCAACACGCCATCACACTTTAGCCGAGAAGGTGAAGGCAGAGGCCTCATCAAAAGATCAAACTGCTTCCCGTGGACCCGCTAGGGATGTGCTCCACTGTCACCACAGGTCCCAGAGGAGGTGACCCCGCACTTCAATAACTAGCAGCAGATGAGCCGGCGCAGGAAGACACCGCTGGAGTCCAGGAAGTGGCTCGGGTATGAACATGTTTGGAGAGAGTGTTCTTTTGGCAAGAGGGGGGGGGGGTCTCTATAGTTTATTTTTGGGGCCTTGGCGACGACCCTGCTGCTTTTCCTGTTTTCTTTTGCTGAAGTAGGTCTCAGGTTAGCGGGAACAGATAAAACAGTGGAAAAGCGGCATTCCAGAGGAAAACGCCTTTCTATTTTCACACCACGGAGGATTCAGATGGAAGCTCGTTCATCACTTAAGACTACCGAAAGCCAAGACAACAACTTGTCGATCAACATGTGGCTGTTTCCCAAAGGGAAAAGCAGTGTGACAGTTTTTACGAATTCAAATGTTCAGTATGTGAACGTCTTTTTAACCAATGTGAAAGATGTGGTGGAAAAAAAATATCAAAGAGACAAGCAACACAAACTGGATGACAATCATCTTGGAAGCCAGTAGGTGGCAATCTTCTCAGCAATCCTCACCAAGCACCTGTGTCCCTCTGAGCGAAGGGGCCCCAGATTACAGGCTCTAGATCAGCTCAGGCGGTCATGACACTCTCATGGCAGACACACTCGACAGTAAACAGTATTCAGTCGTTGTCACAATGCAGAGCTGTGTCAAATGTGGCAACAATATATGATAAAATCTAAAACAAACAAACAACTTATCTAATGGTAAACCACTTGGGCGAGGATGATGTGTTCACCATTGATTGTGGTGCAGGGCGCTACTGAACGGGCTCTGGTTTGCTCGGATTCATGTCTCACAACATCAAGGCTTTAAATGACCTTTCCCACTGAGCATCACATGCAGAGCCTTGCTGGATGTCCGTCAAGCTCCTCTGACATCAGTGGGACATTACATGCATATTGCTGATTTTATCAAAGGCCTCGCCATTGTTGTTTGCCTTGGGTCTATGTCTTCCCCCGCCCCCCCCCTCAACAAGGCTGATCCAAAAATATTACTGTTGCACTGAGGAGGAAATTAATAAATCTCTGAGGAGGAAATTAGAGTTCCAAACAGCGTGGTTTTTTTTTCTTAGCAAATGTATTGCGTAAACTGAATCCTCGTGAACCAAATTGTATTGTTTCAAACATGTATATATGACTTTGCAAAAATCCAGGCCTGGGACAAAAAGGAAAACGCGTCACGCAGTTGGCTGAACTGTCATTTTGTAGACTCGAGCCTGCAGGTTAAAATACTAGACGACACATCTACTTGTGTCGGCCACAGCATGATGGGATTGTACCAGGGACCTCTGTACCGAGGCCGTGTAATTCTGAATAACGAGAACTCGGCATGAAAGGCATTTCCTCCGGTGCGCCTACATGCACACCGGCCAACATTTCTCAAGTCAACAAACAAAGTGATCGCATCAATTGAGCAAGACTTTCAAGCACCGAGCGTGCAACGCTGTTGACAGATGCCGCGAGGAGAGCTGCGATTGGTCCGTCGCGGTGGGTGTTTTCCGCATTCTGGGAAGAGCTTTTCGTCAGGAGCGCATACCGGAGAGGGGGGGGGGACCGTCGCGTCTGTGAAGAAGCCCTCCTCGGTGATCCCCCAGAGGAATAGCGGTCCGTCACCAGGGAGCAGGGATGCCTTACATGTTCGTCAGTACGCAGATCCGACTGGTGTGTATCTCGCCATCTGTAACCGACTCGTGTCGTGCTTTTAGAAGAGAACGCGCTCGAGACGGAGATTGAGGGATTTGTTTATTTGCCAGAGCAACGTGGCGCAAACCAGTACTCAATCAGATTGCTGTTCTGCAGCGTGCTGTAATATTCTGCATGCTGTAAACAACAAACAGTCAAGGCTACAAGCGGGTTTTTTTTTTTGCTAGGGTGCCCTAAATCAAAAACACATGTTCCTCAGTTGTTGAGCTGTTCATTCAGCAACCTAATGCTATAGCCTGAGTATCTGGTGATCTATTTTTAGCCTGCCTAGTTATTAGAGATTGTGATCAGAGGGCTGCAGGGGAAGCCAGTGACACGCAGCCAGAGCTGCACACATAACAGATATTGTTTGTTTTTTTCGAAAGCATTCACATCTCAAATCAATCTTAAGCAAACCATCAGCTGTGTAGTCAATGTACTTCATCCCTTCTTGCAGGAGACTGGTCCAACAAATGTGGGAGATGAATATTCGGATCCAGCTGTCATGAATTACCTGGGAGCAAGGAAGACAACCATGCTGGGGAACAATTTGTGAGTATTGCACATCGGGGACAGTCAGTTATTTAAGTGGGTTGGACGTTCAGTCAATGGGGCAGGTAACTTGTCAAATGTGGGCAATATCTGACGACAAAGAGTAAACGGATGAGATTTGTCGGCATTGTTCGGCTCACTTGGGCCATAAAAGCACCAAGATTTAAATGTCTCACGGGATGAAGTAGTTCTATCCTGATTTGACCATTTGAATGAGAACATCTCACAAACGGGGAGAATAAGCTGTAATGGTCACACCATGTTTCCATATTTAGGCACTTAACTCTGGTTTTTCTTTCATTTTGGCAGTTAACGTGTACATATTGATGACAGGGCTGAGAGCAGGTCACATGGAGGAAAAAAAAAAAAACCATCCAATGTGGCTGAGGAAGGCTGCTGCTCTGCAGATTTAGATTAAACTGTTCAAGCTGATGCAATACAGATCAGGGAAGTGTTGTCATTGGCAATCTGATTCAAATGCTGCTGGGAAATGAACCAAGGTGTGGAAGGAAGTGAACAAGCACCAGAACAATTAACAGCGTTCTACTTTCCAAGCAAAGTTTACTGAAACACGGAGAAATCCCACATCTGCGGAAAGTTGAATGACTTTGTGTTTATGCTCATTTAGTTCCGAGTACCATGTGGACGACCCGCCTCGCCTGGTGTTGGACAAGCTGGAGAAGATGGGCTTCCGCGTGCTGACGATGACGGGGGTGGGACAGACGCTGGTGTGGTGCCTCCACAAGGAGACGGAGTGATGGAGCGAGTATTGACTGTATGGAAATGCCTCTCGAAGCCTTTGAAAGGATGAATGAATCATGCTGAGGAACTTTTGTCAACCTTTTGTCAACTACACAATCAGCCTTTTGTCATAGTAAAAATAAAAGTCCTAAAATTGAGATTATCCCAGACGTAAGGTTTCAGATTACCTTCAATAGGTGACAGGTCACCAATTTCAAGGGAATACCAAACTACATTCCAGGCATTTTATAAAGGCCCTTTGCCCATATTGTTTGCTATTTACTAGTGGTGACCAAGTGTTGCGAGAGTGAGGTCCAGTTTAACTGTTAATCATTTGCCAGTAAAACTTAAAGGAATGTCTCTAAATTCAGCCTTAGCAAAAGACCTACAATACGCCAGATAGACGTATTTGTACTTAAAGCACTGTGTAAAGATGTTTTTTGCAAGTGTATCATATGCGTATGATTAAACGATCTAATGATGTGGATTGATTGTGTACTTGTGAATAGAAGAAAACAATTTGAAATCCTGCTGCAAAGGATACTTCTGATAACCCGATCAAATGACGAACATGCTTTTATTGGGAGCCCTCGCAGCTCCGTGGCACCTTACGGGGGGATGCTGCATGCCCCAAGATGAGGCGCTAGCACTGCACGCACACCCGAGTGCAGCAGTCGGCCTGCGAGAGCCAAAAAACACTGGGTGGTTTCAGCACAGCCCCAGGTCTGTGAACACATGTCTGGGGCCAGCCCGGATCACTAACCCGCAAACCAGAAACCTTTCCAGCCAGCTTACAGCAAAAACTCTTACCAGTCCTGCTGCCTCACACATGACTTAGCTTCCACCTCCGTACTAAAGATCAAAAGGTGCTGGTGCGTCCCAGTCCCGTGACCACGGAGATTCCATATGCTGTTTGCGTACAAAGACGTGACAGGTTTTGACTCGGAACATAATAAGGAAACCGGGACGGAAGAAGACACTATGAAGATTCCAGGGCTGTGCTGTAATGCTGGTAGGACACGGCAGGGTTGGTGGTGAATGTGTTTCCGGTAATTGTATTTCCTCTGTTGTCATTTGGACAGAGTTTGTGTGTTCCTCGGCTTCTTTTTTTACATTGCCGGGATATGAAAAAAGGCTATGCATAAACAAAAGCATGTGATGAGGGGATTTTGCAGGAGGAGAGGAGCAGATGTCTCCCACCACACCGCTCCGCTCCACAGCTGGACATTATGTAACCGAGCCACGGCAAGGCAGTGCAGGAGTGGTAGAGAGATGGATGACTGGGTTGGACGGTGCGAAGCGGCCATGTGGCTCCTAAATAACGCAATGACAGGAGAAACACGGGCCCACAAACACAGACGCAGCATTACGCCATAGTCCCCCCCCGAGGGACAGGGAAATGAGACTATTTGGATGGATAGATGTTCCACAGGCAGAAGACCATGCTGCAAAACGAAAACAGTGACCGCAACAGTTTGGCACTGTAACGTCTGACTTAATGCGGGTCACAGAGCGGTAGCGTGACACTTCAGAGGGCACACATAAGCAATGCAGAGTATTTACTAGGCATCTGTTACATAGGCCTATTGGAACACAGCTTAGAATAATAGCCTGACTTAAGAGAAAATGTGTTTGTTGTTTTTGAAGCAAGAGGCATGTTTTTAAATTAAAGATGTGACGCGATGCATCAGGACCGAGGCTGGAGTGACGTGAATGAAATGGAAACACTGAGGTGGGCAGGTTGCCCCCAAAAACAAGCAAAACTATTGCTGCTAAATCATGTGTGACGGCTAAATGGAAGTTCATGTACTGCTCACGCTTAGTGTAGCAGTTATCACGAGGTAAAAGTCGCTCAGAGAGCGTTTCAGGACTCCTCAATGAAAAGCCTTTCAGCGTGCGACCAAAGCAACAGTTATTTGCTGAGAGTTAGACGAGAAGACCGCTACTACTCTCATGTCTGTCCATTCAATCTCAAGATGTTTTTAACACTACTATTATGAAATACATGGTGTGCATTGAGATGACATCATCTCCCTCAAAACAAAAACCCAAAGCTGAATGAATAGCATTGTCCAGTTCACAAGGTCTGTTGAGTCTGGAAGCAGAGCATTAGATATATTGTATATGAAGCCTAGGAAACAATCATTTTAATCACCAGATCAACGACGGAGGGCCTTCAGAGTGCGTCTTGTCATCACGTGAGGCAACAAGAAGTCTTACAAAAGCCGATTCCTACCTCTGAAAGCCTGATTACTGGTTTAACTTCCACGTATTGACATCGCACGGTCTGTTGATTGGAACGATACAACTGTTACTGAACGTGTGTGCAGACAACAGAGAGCAAAGGTTCCACTCGGCACCTGGCTACAATAAGGAAGGAAAGGAGGTGATCACATCCAGCCAGACAGATGCAAATGACATCATTATACCGATATTTTCATGTATCATTATATATCTCCTCTGGCCCGTTCACAACATGACGAATAAAGACGAAAAATACTCACTGGGTGCCTCAGATCTAGAACTCATTTATCAGTTCTCAGGGTTGTTATTATAAAAACCAATGAGACAACGTGGAAATTTAATCAAATACATTTAGATGAAATTTCAGTTTATTGCAGCGAACTAAAGGTTCAAGTCATCCGACTAAATTCTGAAACGGGTGGAACTGCAAACATACAGCACATGATGCAAGCATGCACCGTTTATTTTGAACAAATAAAATATTGATCAATAATAAGTTGTAAAAATAGAATTGGCCTCAATGTTGACACGACATGTTTACACTAGATAGTGAGCAGTAATGAGTCACCCCTGCAGCCTCAGTATTAGGACTCATACCTCTCTGTCCGCGCTGCAGGAGCCCTCACTTCTTCTCTACTCTGTACCTCCCTCGGTCATCCTACGCTCTGAATACAAGGAAAAGACAGAACACACTGATTAACACCACAGATCCTTTTTTTCAGTTAATAAAAAGATTTATTTTGCCACAGAGCGTATTGCATACAAAAACATCAATAAATGACAAAAGAGGCTTTATGAAACTAAAGCCTGAGACAGGTATGTATTTAGGTGCAGGGTGCTGTGCTATGACCCGGCAGCCTCCTCGTCATCCTCTCTCTGCATTTGTTCTATGAGCTTTTGACGTTCAGCGGCCTGCCTCATCCTCATCATCACCACGCTCTCATAGTCGCGCTCGTTTGCCATGGCGCCCTGTAGGTGAGAGAGACGGACGAACAATGTTAACCAAGGTGACACAGGGAGGTTATTATAACTGTTATCTGAGAGCACATGTTATAAGTTAGTCACAATTCACATCTGTAAATACAGACAAAATAAAGCTTTATTGTAAGTATTTGAGCCTCAGAGTTCAGACTTCTTTCTTTTGTTTTTTAAGATGTACAAACAATTGGTGCACAAATAGACATGTTGAGCAGCAGAAGATTTTCCACTATTTTGGTAACGGATTCAGCAAAATATGTTTTACACCTGAATAACTTTGTTTTATTTGCGTTGTTGGTCGGCCACCAATTGAAGACATCAGCTTGAACAGATCAACTAGATGTCTAAAATCAGCCAGCGTGGCCCTTTAATCAATATTCAAGAAACATTCCTCGTGAGCCATTACACGTCTGTATTTCACATCATGACAACATCGACTCGGGCAGCACACGGAGGAGTGAATGACACCACTGTCACCGTCCACTGTATGTTTGCTTTCACCACAGGGCCTGTGCGCGCACAGCGGAGGAGAGGGGGACTCCTGCCGATGCCTTCATCTCGGTTACCATCAGCATGACGGCAGTCGAACATGTATGAGACGGCAGCCCGCAGAGAAACTGTGACAGGGTAATTCCGCCTGAGGTCATTAAACCCCAAAATGAGGGCTGGGATTAAGCCTGGCAGTCGCCCCGGCCTCTCACTGTGTGTGTTTTAGTTCTTTGAAGGGCTCGGGCTCCGATGGCGACAGAGTCTCTTACTGTGGGGAGAGCAGCCACTGACTAATGGCTAATCAAGCAGGGTGGAACACAGGCCAGACATCTAACACACACACACACACACACACACACACACACACACACACACACACACACACACACACACACACACACACACACACACACACACACACACACACACACACACACACACACACACACACACACACACACACACACACACACACACACACACACACACAAAATAAGCATGGAGACACTTTAAAAAAAAGCCATTGTTTTATAGGATTGTATCCAGGAAGTCTGCCGGGCCAAGGAAGTGTCTCTTTAACAAGACAGTGAGCGAGAAGGCGAGTGAGTGTGCGTATGGAGGGACTGGGCGAGTGAGAGCAATCTGAGGAGGAGAGGTAGATTTTTGTCAATGCGCTCGCTGAGCATCTGGAAAACATCACGGGGGACTCCAGCATCCATGTGCTAAGAGAACAAGGGTTAGCATGAAGGAAGACGAGAAGAGAGGGTCGGTGAGGGGGGGAAGTTACTCCTCCTCCACCCCTGGATTGAGGAAAGCTGCTATTATCATTCCAATAATGTGAGCTCAAGCCCTCGTCTGACACGTAACTCTGACATATCACGCAAACGCCATTAGGTAAATAAACAACCTTTGCATCTTCAAATCAAGCCATACACAAGCAAGCGAGCTGGATATGAAGGCTCCCTCTTCCTCAGCAGATATGTCTCCACTCTACCCTGCCCTCTTCTGGCCACTACGCGGAAGTGCAGCGAGAAACTGGTCTGAACCAACACTCGGTGTGGTCAAGCCGGGCTGATGGAGCGGGGGAACTCTGAGCGTTAACAGGTGCTTTGTGGTCGTGTGACACATTCCTTCCCAGGATGAGGGATGATTCCTTGCCTAGAGTGTACATGTTTAGCCAGTGCATCACTCTGTAACTAAACACTTGCTTGTGTGTGTGTGTGTGTGTGTGTGTGTGTGTGTGTGTGTGTGTGTGTGTTGCAGTAACACTGGGGCCCAGGGTGAGTAGGAAACCACAGAACACAAACAATGGGCCTCCGTACAAAGCCACCGCAGAGGTAGGATGGTAGTAAAACACACACAAACAAGCTGAGCATTAGCTACGTGACATCAGCACATGGCTAGGCCTCCAAGCAGCACACCCCAGCCCGACCTCGGGCCAGTAATGACATCATGAATACCACCGGCGCTGTGAGTCAGGCAGTGTAAAACACACTCTTACACTCTTTCCCACACACACAGCAGGAGGCATCTCGCTGCGTAGGCGGCCACTGTGTTCCCCCGGCACAAGTTGTCGGATCAGCTGCACATTACACCATTCCTCCATGTGTGTTGGTGTGAGCGAGTATGTAAGCGTGTGAGCACGTAGTGAATGAAGACGTGAGGAAGACGTGAGGAAACAAGTGAGTGTGTGTTTGCAATAGAGAAGGGAGAGTGTAGACTCTACTACAAGATGACACTATCTCTATAAAATGGAAAAAAAAAGAAAATAACTCAACGCATATGCAGACAAATGTCATGCAGTGTCTTAAGTAAGATGTTGGACCTCCTGGAGCCTCCAGTTTAGCTTCAGTGCAAATCTCTGCAGCTATACTCGAGGGAAAAACACAATATTCCTGTATGCTGTTTTGATGATGATGGTGGTGAAGATCAGGTCAAAAAATGTGACGGTTAAGACCAGAGCATAACCTTCACATCATGTACTCGCCCACCCACCCGGTGTCTTTCCATGCCCTCCGTCCATCATGTTCCCCCCCCCCCCCCCGCTGATATATTCAGGTTTTCTACTTAATTTGTTGCATAAACACAAAGATTGCTACAGCTGACGTCCCCGTCCTTTGTTACTGTGCTCCATTGGTGCGTCTAAATGGAAAACCCCACCACAACTGTATTGCCAGAAAGGGGACACACAAGAAGCAAGAGAATAAAAGCAGCTCTCCAAGAACATTTGCTTTAACAATGCCTCTTGTCGGATTGTATTACTCCAGTAACTCAAATGACACTGTAGTGACTTTTAAAACATTTTTAGTTGATATACTTCCGTTCCATGCTCATAGTCCCTTCACCTTGCAGCCTGAGAGGTTCCCAATAATAATTGGATTACTCATTAATACCACCAGATATCTCTAACTAGACGGCCAATGAGCCAAGAAGAGACTTGACAGACTTTGCTGCCAAGAGAAGAAATGACTTCTCCTTAACAAGCCTCCTCTGTGGGCCGGGCTGACATCTCTCATGCACTCTGGTGAAGTTAATCAAGGAACTACTTATCCCGAGCGTGTGTGGTGTGTGTTTCTATGTGTGTGTCGCAGGTGATTTATGAGAGGTGAAGACCTATTTAGAAATCATGTGTGTGTGTGTGTGTGTGTGTGTGTGGGGGGGGGGGTTAGCACTCCTGCTAACTCAAACAAACAGGCAGGGGTACTGCACCACGCAACACTGGAGCCAAGGTGAAATTCCTCTGCAGAGAGAACTCCAGCTTAGTAAATGGTGAAGGATTAATCATCATTCATTATAAGACTCAGACATAAAACCCTGACGGTCTGGTCTATTACACTGTTTTTGTTAGTGAAGGACAAGCACTAAACACAGATTAAGGCCCAAATCTACTTCCTGTATTTAACCCTTTTAAGGCACATGTACTAAACATCTGGCTTTTGAATTGAACTCCAAGACAAGACCTCCTTATATTTGACAATGAAGGACAAATGATGTGAGTTTTTGATGAATACATCTAGAGATCACTGACTGTGACAGTTGTTGTAAGTGCAAGCTGCACAATTTACAGCCATCCTTGAAACGACAACGGGAAGAATATTTACCGTACGTAAAATACAGCCATTTAAAAAAAAACCTAAATCACAAAGTCGAGCTGCGGCAGTGACAAAAAGCCAAAGCTGATTTCTAAACCTTTCACATCATCGGGCAAAGGAAGCTCTCGCGATGGTTCACTGAGGACGACTAGTCTTCTGCATGCTTAGGCCTGTCGTTTATTTCTCATACATCATGCCGTCCACTCTCATGAACGCTCACTCACAATGTCCTTGCTGTCATCGTTATTGTCTGTCAATTGTGTCATCATGTGTTCTCATCGGCTGCTCACGACTGTGCAACAGCACAGCGACACACCTACACTGTCAGCATATCCTCTTGATGGCTGTCTCTCTTTAAATATGATTCTAAGCGCCAAAGACCTTGTTATCACAGATAATCCGTTACTGTAAACAATTATCTTTACTACTATTGTCTTTTCTTCATTCGCGTGTTTCTCCTGATGGAAATGCAGCGCAGTGCCTGAATGAACACTGTGCAGATAGTGGTGGTTGCGTGTGGACTGTAGATTCAGCCAATAACAATCAAAGGGGAAAAAAGGCAGCAGTGGATGTGAGGTACCGTTGAAGTGTGTGTGTGTGTGTGTGTGGTGTCACGGTATTGGACAGAAAAGAAGCCTGTTGGACGGAGACGGAGAGGGCCTTTGGAAACCGTTAAAAGTTAAGGAAACAAACAGCGAAAAGAGAAATGACAGCAAAGAGCTGAACTCCTGGTGCCCTGGCATTTCTCTTTATGATGGATGAGCTCAGGGATCCTAGAATAGGGAGACGTGGGGGCTTGGCCTCTTTAATATCCAACAATACAATCGTTGTAAAAGCAAAATTATGTCTTTCACGTCCCGGCCTTCCGGGATAAAGCCCTCTGATTGCAACAGATTTCCCGTTACAACAAAAGTGGCCACAGGACTGGTAAGAATGCAGTCTGAACCTCGGAGATGTCAAGAGGAATTTTGAGGGGAGAAAAAAAAAAAAAAATGAAGTCAAGGTTCCAAATATGAAATTTGAAATGTCTGTGCTTTCTGTATACGTATGTGTTCCCATATTAACATGCTGTTTAATGTGCAGAACAAACAGCTAGTGGGATGTGTCCTGCTGTATACTGTTTACATCAGAGCTCCAGTCTTCAGATAAAACTAAATATCCCAAACATGATGTTATAATCACTCATGATTCAGTGCCAGGAGACACAGCTGTACATTCCCAGCCATTACCGACCGCCCACATTAACTGGAAAGAAATGGTATGTTATGAGTTATGCATATGTACATTATGTTTTTTAACTCAATCCCGCGAAAAACTAAATGGCTCTAAACACAGACGACATTTTATAAGTCTGCGGGCATTACAAGGCGATCAACAAAAGCACAAGATTTCTCTATTTAATTTTAATAACACATTTCTAGAGAGGGAAATTCTGCCTTTATTGAACATGTGACAGTTGAGAATGACAGGAGGGGGGGGGGGGGGGGCAGCAGGTTCAAACACAAGACATGGCTCCTCAATAATATGTATTTTACATCCATAGCCCAACAGAATCCCCCTCCGATAGATAAAACCATGCTGAGATGTCTTGCTTTAAGTCCATTGTAGAACAATGGCGCTCATTTGTAAATGGTTAACAATGGATGATGGATTGTTTTCCAGCCTATTCGTCCCTCGGTGTGTTGGACCTGACGTGACCTTACTGAGCTGATTTGAGGCTACTGTAAGCTTTGTCATGAGGGAATGAGTCGGCACTCGGTATTCAATGACTTAACACCTGGACTTTGGCTGGTGTCAGATCTCTGTCATGAGGCAGTCATGCCACTGAGTGACTGCACTTCCTCTCAACAGCCTGCCAAGTTTCTGTTGATCATCATCGAGTCGTAAAAACTTTGCAGACAAACAGTCATGACAACGGTTAGGGTGATGACGAACGCAAACTGGGAAGTTCTCACCAGAATATTGGTGACAGCACATTACAAAGAGTAGCTCCTGGAAACTAGCTTTAGAGACAGGACGGCACAACTTTCAGGTAAGGAGCCGACTGTCCACTCTCATTGTTCGGTTCCAAAAGCACAGTAAGTTCTATGTTTGTCGTTGTCGAAAAATTCATACGGAATAATCTGTTTTTGCTGCAAATCTAGTCTAAATGCTGGCAGTCTGAGGGCCTCGATGCGGCGGAAGCTGGAGAACACACAACAAAGGACCAGAAGAATATCCACCAAAGCCTCAGTTTGGGCTTCTAGCGCCAGTCAAAGCAATATCTGGAAGCACTTTTTATCCTGCAACAACAGACAACACGCAGCATCCCAGATTTCAGGCCCAGCATAGCTGCATCAAACCACAGCGCCCGCTATGGTCAGGCCTTAGAAAAGAAGCCTGTACAGAAATCCAGCTAGGGTTTCACGCATCAGCCCGGAGGCTACATAGCATGACAACCGAACTAAAAGAGTGAGCCGAGCCGGGGTCAGACACAAGGTCTCGTGAGGTCACTCCAACAGCACTTCACCCTGATTGCCTTGTAGCATTAAAGCAGTTGTGTGTGGCTGTAAGTGGAAGAAGGAGGGGGTTTCTCAGAAGAGAAATGCTCTGTTTCAGTCTTGAGTAAATGTTATGATAATTTCATTTGCGTGAGTAATTGTGTCTGGTCTCGCAGACTGCTCTGGCGCTGGAGCGCAGAGCGGGAGAACAAAAGAGTATCAGGCGGCACGCCCTTTGTTTATTGGACCAATATGAAAGGACTGCAGGAGCAGCGAAAGATACGATTTGTCCGTTTCATTCACATCCTGCGTGTTCCAAGTTTAATGAACGAGGAGGAGCGCTGAGACTCTGAACAAAGGGATCCACAGGCGTGACCTGGTTTCTGCTGGAACACAATGTGCATTAGAAGACTTGCATGGCATGTTCGTCTTAATATATTCACTTTAAAACAAAGAGACGCAGCAGGTCGTACACAGTTGAAAAAAAAAAAAAAAAAGAAGAATCTCTCCAAACCATAAGACGACCAAAAGGGCACGATCAGCACAAGTACAAATTACTCCCTGTGAGAGCACAACAAAATGCTTTTAACCCTGCCATGTTTAACACAAACAAATTCCACAGAGCAGAACAAAAAAAAGTAGTTTGCTGTTCTGACACAATTTCCATTCCTGGTTGGTACAGCATTCCAAAAGGCAAAAACAACACGCTGAAGGCGTGAGAAGTGGAAAACGCAACAAGTGATCTTTCTTGTGCAACCCAGCGTGCCTGTTCATACATGTCCGTTTGTGTGAGAGAAGCTATAGGCCTCCAGTCAGGCAGAAGAGCCTGTGCGGTGGGCTCCACTCTGGGGGGCTTTAGACGTGCCAACAGCAGGCAGGAAGTCAGGAAATCAGCCGAGCACGGGGACAATGACGTGGAGATTAGAGATCAGTTAACCCCCTCCTCTGAGAGGGCCGACCTGTTTGCTCACTGACTATGACTTCCTTTTAGACACAAGCACACAATCTATGAAACACACACACACACACACACACACAACCTGCTTTACACTGACTAACCTATTCAAACCCAACTTGTCTCACAAACAGCTCTTCAACCAACCGGCAGGACTTATTTTAACACTTATGACTCAATGGCCAACATGCACCGCAACCAGGATGATGTCATCTGATGGCTGGCAACTGTTTTTTTTAAGGTGGGATGACTGGAAATATAAAGTAAGAAAACTAATTGAAGAGAAGCCTCCAGCTAGGATGCCTTAACGCCTTTTGTACTCTGACCTCACCTGGCTTATCTCTTAGACTAAGAAGACTTTCACCGGCAACACACCTGGAGAGCTCTGCAATGCAAGACGGGAGTTGACACTGGGGAAGATTAGCAACAAAAAAAAAAAAGACGGCTCAAATGTCCCAGGACTGAAAACACTCACCGAAAGCAACAGCATAGGACAAAGGTAAGAAACACCTGACGGTTAAATGCTACCGTTGAGTTGGTTGCGACAGTAGGGGAAAGTCGCTCACTCTGTCTCTGTCTCAAGGACGTGTGACGTAACCGTTGAACAAGCCCCATCACGTCAAGAGAGAGTCTGTCAGGGTGCGCAGGTAGACGCTGCCTAGTTTCCTGACAGAGACGTGTGTGCATGTGTTGGATTCAAACATCCTGGATTTGCTCAGCAAGACAGGTAAGAACTAGTCGGTCTTTATTTATCCTTTTGTATTTCTTTATCCTACTAGACAAACAACTGCATGAAAAGGAAAAACCTTGTAACCAATTTATTTTAACTAGTGGTTACCTTTTTCATCAGACAGATTCCTCATCTGTCTCAAAGATGGATTGTTTACGGCCGCATTTAGGAACACCATTTAAAAATTGCTTCGTGGCCAATGTGTTTTAATGGGCTTCTTTAATTTATACTTGGCCATGAAGCGTTTCCTGAACATGATACTCATGGCTGAAATCCTAAGACGCCTCCTCGGCCAAACTGACATGTTTGGAAAGGAATGCTGTTGCGTCCACGCTATCCAACCTCCCGCTGCTACTAAAGTGCCGATAAAACCTTTACGGGCCAACAAAACCTGTTTGCTGTAAATTTACAGAGTGAGTGTTTCAAGTCACGAACACACATCTAATGTGGGCAAAGCTGTTTGGGAGACCGTTAAAATCACAGGCGCTGGGCAGATTATCTAATCGGTATGCCAGAGTTGATGTACTAAGTTCTGTTTTACTCAATAAAATGATTACAGGTCACACGGAACGCCAAATTACTCTTTTAAGACTTTCATTTTAAGTATTAGTGTATCGTTTCATTTTGACCAAGAATGTTTCCTCTCAAGTTCTGCTGGTGGATGTAAAATTTGTAAAATATTAAATCCCCTAACTACACTACAAAACGGATACTTTAGTAATGCCTACAGTGTTATTTATGGAATAAAAATAATTATTTTTCCACACTACAGCAACATAAACTGAATGCATCCCGGGTATTTGTTTTTCACAAAATCCGAAACATGTGTTCCAAAGTCAAGTTATCGTGATTTCTGATGGAAGTTACGGTAAAACCTCGTGAAAAAAACAAAACAACAAGACAAAATGTGAAGAGATATAATTCACAATTAGGCCAACAAATTACCATTTGGGAATCTGACTTGTTGTTGCTTTTGTTACTGGAAGTCTCGTGTCGGCTGACAGACTTCCTTTAGAGGAAAGGCTGCAGACCACACCTGCAGTTATGGGGGAAAAAGAAAACTGGGATTTGAAAAGTAAATATTTAGAAATGAAAGCTTCAAAGCATTGTTGGAATATCCTTGTGCCGCAAAATTATATTGAATTTCAATAAATCAAAATCAAGTGGAGCAGGTGCAACCTCTAAACATTGGCTGCCGATTCGCATCGACTGATTCAGAGGAATACTTGGATCTGTTGCTGATATAGAAGCGCAAGCACAGACCTGCTCACTATTGAAGCATGGTGTGAGGGAAGCCTCGGTTATCAAAAAGGGATTCGTAACGCAGCATTGTCAACTTGGTATTAGACTTGGATTGGCTAAACTATAACGTCTCTCTTTCTTGTGTTTGATGCAGATGGAGTTATGTTCATAAGCTTCAGCCCTACCTGAGGATTCACTGTCGAACAAAGGAGGAAATACGAAAGGATATAAAGACTGAGGATATATATATAACAAGGACAAACAGAAACATTCAGGTCTATCTCAACCAGATCTGCAGAGATGCCACTTAGAACAACGCTGCAGAGGAAGCCGTCCTCTGGTCGTTGGCTCAGCAGGAGCACCAAGCGCAGGGAGGTGCTGTCCGTCAACATGATTAGCCTGCCGCTGGCGGATTTCCGCCACATCTCGCATATTGGCAACGATGCCCACACGGACAGCTTTGGGGACCTGTCCTTCTTAAAGATGGGCCACAATCTGCTTCTCCAGAGCTCCCAGAGTGAGCAGAACCTCTTCCTGGCCTGCTCTCCGCCGCCAAAGCCCCCTCGCCTGAACCTCGATGAGGCCGAGGGCTCCGAGGGCCCCGACAGGAATATGCGGCACAAGAACAACACGTCGCAGAGGAGAAAGAAATGCAGCTCTATGCCGCTGCTGGACAATGAGGAAAAGGAAGCGCAGATGGAAAAGGAGGACGGGTACAAAAGTGGGAATAATGTTGCTCCCAATCTGCCTCGTAACCTCGGACGGGGCAGCCTGAATTCAGACAGGGATGAGGACTCCACAGAGACCTGTCACAAAACTGTTAGACAGCATGAGGAGGAGGACAGTGGCTTTTCATTCAGCCTGGATCTGGGCCCTTCAATCCTGGATGATGTTCTCCAGGTGATGGACAAACGTCAGTAGCCAGGCGTGACAGGAAGGCTTTACTAAACGTTTGGAATATGGGGGAGACCCACTTCCACACACGCCTGATTTCATGGACAAGTTAATATCCTCAAGCTATTGTTATGGTTGAAATAGATCCAAAGATATATGAATTTCTGGTCCCTGGCTACCAAGTATAGACAAACAACCCTCGGGGAGAACTTGCCTCACCTTTTAATGGAGGTAAACTACACTGAAAGGGATGACTCTGTTTGGATTATTTCTGTAAAACATGTTACTTTTTAAATCTAAAAGCACAGCAGCACCAGATATTTTGTCTATAGCACACAAACAGCATTTGTTAAAAAGTCAACGTTCTCCTTTAAAAAGGTAAACAAACAAAAAGAACACCGAACAAAGTTAATGTCCTCCTTAGATTCACCCCCTGTAGAGGTGGGTACAAAGTTAATTATAATAAGTTAATAATTTAACTCTCCTCCGTTGCTATTGAAATTCCCCAAACCACGCAGCGCAGCACTGACGGCTGTTAAGACTTAAGAGTGTTGTGTTTAAGAAAAGAAAAGCTGCGGCTGGAGTCCAAGGTCCTCGAGCTGTGATGTCTTGGCTCTTGGCGTGCCTGCCAATCTATTGTGTGCAGAGGGCAATTTCTCCTCCGCACGCATCCCAGAGGCCCCACTCAAAGGTAGACCAAGGTACCCCCCATCTCTCATTCCCAACAATGCCGTGAAAACAAACACTTAGCCCTGCTTCCAATAAAAGCCAGCCAGTGGTGGCAGTTTGGGCTGCAGACCAAGCCAGGCCACAGGTCCAAGACCTCAGACGTTAAAAAAAAAAAAAAAAAAAAAAAGCAGGCTGTTTTCTTAGCTGCAAATCAGAGTCTGATGCTCTGGTGAGTGGCGCACGAGAAGGAAAGTGGTAAAGGGTAACGTGATACTTCCACACATGCAGGGGGTGCCGAGGGAGGAGGACCAGAGACATCCATTACTGCAGCAAAAGTCCTGATGAGGGTTTAAACACTACCTTCTGACCAAACAGACACCCGACACGTGAAAACAGCTCGCTTGACTCTCACATACACACACACACACACATGCACTGCATGTACATGAAAGCACGCAGCGTCAACCTGAGATGTGTGCAGACAAGCGAGGTCCACTTTGCCCGGGTCTAGAGACGAGAGAGTCAGGACAGAACCTCAGTCTGTGCCTTAGTGGGGTGGGGGGGGGGCAAACCCAGAACCAGTCGCATTCCTACGCTCCCCACGGGTCACGCTGCAAAAAATACGAACCACAAGTGTCCCACTTCTAGCAATAGATTTAGACTTCTATATATGTCCAAACAGAAACGGCAATATTTGTGGATACGTCTGCAGTGCATTTCTGTTTTGCCGTCTCCAATTATGTCTCAGATTTCACCGACCATCTTTCTCAGATATTCACATTGTGAAACCTTTTTTTTTTTTTTTTTTTTTGCAATGAAAAATGTACTGTTTTGTATGTTGGGGAAGTAAAGAAAAATATCTTTCGCATTCCAAGATTGGTGGTTTTGTGGATAGAACTGATCTCGTCAACATTTCAATAGAGCTCGTATGAGACTGTTTACACGTCCTGATGGACAGACTCCTGATTTTGGCTTTTCAACCGTCAGAAGCCACTGCGGCGCGGCAGTTAGCCTTGCCTAACAGTTCCTAGAGAATGTACAGCCTTGGATTATCCACCGCAGCGTAGAGCACGACACTATTTCAAGGCGGGGAGAAACACGAGCCCAAATCAGACCGGCGTGACAGGCAGGATTTCATGTCGAGTCACAAAACGCTGCATTCCAGTAAACTCCACTTTGAAGCAACTGAGCTGTTGTGTGTTCCCAGCTCTGAGGCGCACCTGTATCACAAAGAGGTGACATTCAATAGCTAACCCAGGGTGTGTCTGCAATTTGTCACACTTTTCCGGACAGGCTACCTTTTCCAGATAAGCAGGAGAGAGAGAGAGCTGTTCAGTCACCGGACAGTGATCTACCGTCTGCTACAATGGCCCTCAACAGTCACGGCTTCATGTCAGACAGACACTGTGGAAACAAATGATTGCGCTAATAAGGGTGAAAAAATAAAATAAAAAAGGTATTTTATGCCCTTCAACCATAATTGATAAAGAAAACCACCGACGCATTTGATGATATCCCGTACTTATTCATTATAATCTTATAAGCCTTGGTGTAGACGAGTCCTTGGCTGCTATGACTCATCCACACAAGCGCTCTCAGTGTGAAGAATCACATAAACTTAAGCTCAACAAGTGCTCAGCTACATGACTGATGTGAGAAGAAAGAGCCCATAATTGAAGACAAATTATCTTGTCTGCGCAGCACAAACTGACCGAGCTGTGAAGTATCCCAATCCCATCTGGTAGCACTTCTCTTCCTCCGAAAAACTCAACTTGCCGTCATACAGAATACCAGGAAACCCTGTCATCTCACTGAAGAGTAGCTCTTATGGAGTTATTTATTTTGTCAGGTACGAGCTAAAAAACGGAAAAAAACATTGTTTTGGCAAATGAGAGATGTGTCTGTCTACTGTAATTGTGTCTCCCAGTACAACCTGATGTTACTGAAATATACTGCATGGTTTCACACACACACACACACACACACACACACACACACACACACACACACACACACACACACACACACACACACACACACACACACACACACACACACACACACACACACACACACACGGGGATTTTGTGAAAATGATATTGTTTGTTCTCTCTGTATCACGTCAGGATGTATTATCAAGCTATAGACGGTGAGGGCCGAGCCAACCCATAACAGCTCTCATGATATGCATGATGAATTGGGCGTAACACCATAACCATGAAATTCTGACCACAACATAATCACACCCGACTTTTCCTTTCGTGCCAAATGAGAAAATACGAAAGTGCGTTTATATACATTTCAAGCTACCCTAAACCTGTGTATCTGTTCTATAAACTGTCTGGTCTTCTGTTCCTTGAGGGTCCCATTTTACAGAGACGACTCGTCACCAACCTCGTATGTTATGGGGTGCACCGCCTGTCTCTCTCGGCCTACTCACTTTCACTGCAACAACTGCACCGTATAATAGTACGATAGGGCTGGGCGATATGGAGAAAATCAAATGTCACCATATTTTTGACCAAATACCTCAATATCGATTTTGCAACGATATTGATTTTTGATGAATAATTATTTGTAATGTGGATATAATGACGAAGTGGGTAAAGGGAAATAATAGAAGAGTCTGGAAAATGACCACTTTACTGTAATGCAGCCTTTAAAACCCAGACAAACCAAAAAGACAACACTTTTGCAATTTTACGATATCCAAAATCTAAGATATTTAGTCTCATATCACGGTATCAATTGAATATTGATATTTTGCCAAGATTTATACTCCAGTATTGAGCCGTTGGAGACCCACATGACCCAGTTTTTGTCTTTTAAAAGGAGGGACGGGGGATCTATAGGGGAAGACGGCAGGTCAACAGTAAATGTCACATAGACGTGGTGTACGTCATCTGAAAGCTGGGAACCCAAAGATTAATTGAAAGAAACTGTGAAAGTGTAAAAGTAGTAATTAAGTTGTTGCAACAATTTTTGGGTTGATACGATTTGTTACACAGATTTTGTGCTAAATTAAAAATATATATATATTCCACTCAAAATACCATATCAATACCTCGATGAACACCACAGAAAAAGCATTTGGAGATTTCTGCAGGAATTGCATTTTTCGGTGATTGGATGGCAAGTACTTGTGTGTTGTGAAACCTGCTCAGAAACCCCTCATGGTCAGTACACGTAGGAAAGCCACACAGCTTCTAAAGTTGTATGAAGCTGTGATTATTCTAGAAGTCACAGCATTTTATTTTATACAGCGACGTCAATGTTCTCACTACTACGGAGACCAACATCCCCACATATTAATACAAACGGGCTCATTGATTCCACAAGAGTCTTTCCAGTCATACCTAATTCATGCAATATGCAAATCATCCAGTATTCGAATACACCTTTTTAGAAAAGAAACACGTCTACACTACATGCACAAAACGGCATGGGATTAGCAGTGGGCATGTCTGTCAAGGGGAGACTCGTGCCCATGGACCCCGTTTTCACTCACATACCATGAGGTGAGAGGTCATGGGACCCCTTCCAAAACTGCCGTACTAGTTTTAACTGGCTAACCTCACTGAGCATTACTCAGCCACCTCACTCTCGCTTTAAGACCGTCGGCTTCAGAGTGTTAACTCATTGCTGAACTATGCTCTGTTGTTGATTGTCCTGTTGATTCATTTAATTGATTTATATTACTGGTGCTTTGTTACTTATTGTTTTATTACTAATCCTAAGTGATGTCAGGTCACCTTGAGTGCCATGAAAGGTGCTATTAAATCAAATTGATTATTATTTATTATCATTAATTATATCCGATCAAACCTGGTACACAATATTAATATCAAGTTCTAACCAATAATAACAACATTATGTCCTCCTTTTTGGTCTGCTCACAACAAAAGACAGAAGCCCGGTGGTCTCCCTAAACAGAAGTCCCTTATCTCCAATCAGAGAGCGGTCTGACCAGGGTCGACTGTGCCAAAAGCACGGCAACACACAATGCATCTCTTCCAGACTCGGGGGCTATTTTAGATGAGAGTGCACTTTTCGAGCACTAGCAAAGCGGCGGGCTGGAAAAACAATCCCAGAATAGCTGATCTGCTGCATTTGGTTTGTGTCGTGACAAGCCTGTGATGGAAGAAGCAGGGCTGGAACGCTCAAACACAAATCCTCTATGATGGGTTCATGTTAAATAATATGGAATGTTAAACTGAGCAATAAACCAGGAATTAAGACACGGTGATGGATGACGGTATTACATCTCTCCAGCGACACAAACCAAATGGTTGGATAGTGATTCCTTAACCAAGACCGTCTGGAAGGTGAGACGTGAATCATTAGTCAGACTCTGTGAAATCAAATATTGATGCAGCAGCCGTTTACAGCTCTCATTAAACACTGCACTTACATGCAGAGTATATGAGTCCTGCAGTGTTTCTGTTAGCACACAGGCCACAATTACGCGCCACAAAAATAAAAACGTGACTCATTCAGAATTCACTGAGATTTGTGAACCGTGCACAGAACAATAGTAAATGACTTCACTTGACTTCAGCACTTCTTTCGTAAACATACCCATTTCCCCAATCTGTCACTTTGACAGTTTATTATGTCAAAGGGTAAAGACGCAACAAAGATCCATCTAGAGATGAAACTAGATCCTTTCCCAAAAGAGGGGACAATTGAAAGTCAGGAGCATGGGGAGCAATTCCACACGGTGTGGAAGATGGAAGATGTGGCCCTTTACTATTTTTAAATTTGTTTAATTGGGCGCGAGTATAAATAGGGGAATGCAGTGGGGGGCCTCATGATTCATGGACAAGGTCTCTGGACCCTGCGGGGGGGTCTTAAGGGGAACTTGTGCCCCCAGTAAACTGGAACTGAGGCTGAAGTCATAAGTCTCCATCTCTGAGCTCCCTGTAGTGAGAACCTGACTCTCTGGATTGATGATGTTAAAGAAGCAAGCTGCTCCTTTGTGATTGCAGCTGGCTGGTGTGGGGTTGCAATGGAGGGACAGACAACAGGAAAGGAATCAGATTTTCAGATTTCAAATAGAGTCCGGGGAGAAGGACCTCCAAGGCTCTGGCTTCTTATAACCTCTATCACTCTTTCTCAAATGCTTCCCCCATGTCCAGGCCAGATGGGGGACAACATTACTAATATCTACACGGGCTCACCCATTATGTAATGCGGGGCCTCCTGAGCAACAACTGTTCTCGCTGAGGGCTAATGTGAAAATGACCCGGCCAAAGGTGCAGGACAAAAAAAAAGTATGAAGCAATCAGCTTTGGATATCTGTAAGGCGACCCAGGTTACCATAATAACATTTAAAGAGATTAGTGTGACAAGTCCCAGTGTGCAGGCCGAGTCTCGCATGCTAGCCTTGACGAGGGGGGTCTGAGACACCGCACCGAGTTTTAGGGGTGAAACCCGGTTCAGCAGCAGCTCTGGAGACACAAATAAGTAGAAAGAGTCTACCGAGCTGAAATCCCTCACAGGTAAAGATCATAACATCGGAGAAGTGAGATGGACACAGTGGGTAAAAAAAACATTACTTCATACTAATCTAATGACAGCGAAGGAAAACATTGGAGATTCTCAGCGGATTCGGCTGAAATTAGATTACTCTTGAACAGGAAAAGAGTTGATGTGCCTCTGGTGTGTGAATGTGTTCTGGCAGCTGAAGACAAAATATTAAGCGTGCAATTAAAAGAAGCTGAGGTTGCAGTACGGACTACTGTGACTTTCACTTTACGAGAAGCAACACTTACACATCAAAGGGAACGTGTTTTTGTCAGTGAAGCATTTGGGATTTGTGCAGCAAAATTAAAATCTAAAAAAATAACTTTTATATTATGCTATATCAATAGCAATATAGAGACAAAGGCACCAATCACACCAATGCGGACATTAGGTCAGACTCACGTGCCAGGCTACCATTATTGCACACTGCTTCTTCTGTGCTGCCATGTGAAGCGCAGCATTCCTGGGGTCTCCCAGGTCAGGCCTGTTAATGAGTAGCCGACCGGGGGCTGTGGGCCAGTCCCAGGCCAGCGCCTCACCTCTCCAAATCAAATAAACTGAGGCCCATTTAACCAAACACATTGTCCTAGATCATGCAAAGGGAGTGCAAGCACTGGTGTAATACTCACACCACTGATACAAAGAAAAGAAAAAAAAACTCTAAAAGGTTTGCATACTTCTCTTTGTGGGACAGTGTGTAGAGAATAGTATTGTTGTTGGAAGCTGTGTAGATGGGAAGATTTTGTAACGTAAGGCCAACATGCTTTATGAGAGAGAGAGAATGGTTGTACTGGTACCTGTGAGGATATGAACTGGCCAGGTTGAGAAGCTGGAGCAATAACCTCGGGCTGTCCTTCCAGCCACGAAATCTTCAAGGGGTTTTTACTCAGGCCAATTTCATTTTTAGCTGCCAGCTCCTAAAAAACACAAAAAAGGTCCATGAGTGGATCTTTGGTTACGTTTCTCTATCAGTATTTTATTAGGACAAAAAAACACTCTCCGTGTCCGGATAGCTGTAAGAAATTGTGTTGTGTCCTTCTTACACCTGGGTATTATATAAATATGAAGAACACATGTAGACAAGGACAACGGTGGATTGTAACTGGGCCAACTCCCAGAGCAAGACTGGGACCTGGAGTTGGACAGGCAGAGACCACAGAACCTGTGCCCAGATCCCTTTAGACTGGCAGGCATGCTCTCTGGAGGGAAACCACACGTTGTGGGGAGGAAACCCCAACAAAATAGTACACCATCAAGACAAAGGGCCCGAGGATCCAGACAGTGTGGAACAATGAAGCGGCTCAAGTTCTTCCGTCCAATGGTTCCCATCAGCACAGAGAACTCCACGCTACAGAATGACTGAAACATTAGTTCAGGTTGCAGAAACTGTCCTGAGGCTGGGAAATCTATGACAAGGCGTCACTTTTAGTAATAACCAAACTCAGCAGGTAACCAGAGACTTTGAGGAAAGTAAGTGGTAAACAAATGTGGCTGCATGAAAATGTCTTGTTTTGGAAGAAGATGTCTAGAATTGAACAAACCGAATGAGGACACTGACCGGGGAAGAGTTGGGTACTTACAGCTGCTCTCACGGTTGCAAATTCAACCACAGCGCTTCCTCTCTTCTTACTCGATACGATCACATTCGAAACGTCCCCATACTAGAGGTAAGAAACGGGAGAATAAAAGAAAAGTCAAACGGAGGAAGAGGAGAGATGCAGAACATTCAAATAAGTACCTCCTTTCACAGCAAAACCCATAAGTATGAAAACATAAATCATACTGTATGCAGACTGAAGCACTGAAAACACGGGTGAATATAAAAGACTTCTGGAATAAAAGTTAGGATTTAGTGTGTGTTTGGTTATTAAAACTGAACTCTAATGATAGGGTTTGTGTGTTTGGGACTGAGTTAGTAATACTGCAATGAACATCATGTACAAATGTCAGACAAGAGGCAATATTGGATCATTTTAGCTATTCCTTGTGCAATTGCATTTGATAAACAATATTTTTGGTTGAAAGCTGAAATTAGACGCGTCTCTCATCCAACTTCCTGCCACAAATCAAAACAGGAAGGAAAGGTTGGCCACAAAGGGGAGCCGGGCAAAGAGCATCTCAGACGTTCCCACATCTCCGTCCGAGAAGAGGAGGAAGAGTAGAAACCCGTCTTAGCAGGGGAGACAAAAACCTGATCCCCACTGAAGGCAGCCGATAGCAGAGCAACGTCGTTTTTTTAATCCCTCGTTTTTTTTTTCATCATTTATAACTGAGGCCTTTTGTCTGAAACCTCTCCCCGACTAACGCAGGGGCTTGTGGGACAGGAGGAGGATGGACGTGGCTTTAGAGAATCTCATCCTGTGAAAATGTAGCTTTCTGGGAACGGGAAAGTCCAGGAATGCTAATATCTACGAAGGACACTCTGGAGCAAGCCAACAGTGACAAAAGAGACTCTCAGAAGGCCCGTTTCATAGAATCGAAATGTTTTTAACACGTTTTGTTCCCCTTTTAAATCGACAAATTATTTTTAGCCGCCAAAGTACACAAGTCTGCACACGTACGTACGCACGAGTATACACGTAGCATACTTTCCCACACAGCGGGGCTATTTTGACTTGCCCAAAACATTAACCGTCACTCACTGGAGCTTGCCATCTCAAACACAAGCTTTCCCTGAACTGTACTCTCTTTGCCTAAGAATTTAAAAAAGGAGCAACACTTTTTTTTCTTTTTTCTTCCACACAGTATTTATGATGACACAGCCCTCCTGCCTGGAGCCATATTGATTTAGTTCGTGCAAAGGAGCAATTCATACGTCTTTTTTACGGCCAGCTTGACGTCACTGACGCTTACCCTCTCCTCATTTCAGGCCAACCTATGCCCCACCAAAAGCCCCCTGTGACGGATCATAACATAAGGTGGTACTGGGTTGCATGAGAAGAGCACATTTCCTAACGCCTCCCTTGGCACTGCTTAATCACCTGGTAAGAGGGGCACAAACAATGGCGTGCGTGGCTGTAAAAGGGCACTACAACATTGCCCTCAGCACTTTCACGGCAACAAAACTTAATGGGCCTCGTTTAAGGGGAAGAATAAAACAATCTACAGCGCTGATGTCATGCAGACCTCAAATACGGCCGGACTCTGCAGGCGAGTGCGATACCGCGGTAGCTCTGCTTTGGGGCCGCAAGAATAAAAGAGAGAAAATTCTGTCGTTATACAATTCATGGAATTTTATATTTCAATATTATTATTTATCCTTATATATCGAATTTCAAGAACATTTGATTGGAAAACAATTCGTAGATTAAGTACTCTGTTTTTGGTTCATCCAGTCGATTATATTCCTCACATTTATACTTCGTCACATTAATGCAGAATTCCTGTAAAGCAGTCTTGCTCATTCACTTACAACACTGCCTACAATGTCCTAAAACGGATATAGTAAAGAGGTAGTCACCTGGGTAGCTTCTTCAAGGATTATTTCAGTATATTATTCAATCCAAAATGGGACCTTACTGATACTCTGTTGTGTGAAAAGATAGATGTTTTGCTGCAACATTGTGGAAGTACTTGTTTACATTTTTAGGATGTGTACCTTTTGCAGGAGTGTGAAAAGAATGTCTTGAGAGTAGCCTCCATTCGTCTCGTCATCTTTTTTACACTTCCACTTTAACTGAGAAAGAAGACAGAAAGGAGAGGCTTTTATTAGTCACGATTTTCAAAAATCAAAAAATAGAAGTGCGTGGTATGCAGTAGAGCACACTTGATTAGACTCCGCTGATGAGGACACAAAGTATGCCAAGTAACCTTGGCAGTGATGACACACAGACTAGCATAACCATCAGGACAGGCTGGAGCTATGGGAGAGAGACTTTGTTAAACTCTTGGAACATCACCCCGGCACCACCTGTGAAACCTGCAGTCAATTTCCATCCGTACCAAAAGGTGACTGCCGGACAGCTACAATGGTAAGAAAACGAACACACGCACACACGCACACGAACACGAACACGCACACAGTCGTTTGCTGCTTTATTGATGTTGAGAATGTTAAATAATCTCCTGTAATGCCACATCATTGTGAATCAGGTTAAAGATGCATTAGTCTTACCGCACAGGAAAAACATTGTTCTCAGTCTGAGTCTAGAGACAACATAAGAACGTGACCCGTGATAACATCAGTCTTACAGCTGCTGTTTGTTTTTCTAACTGAACACACAAATGTCGGGGAATACGCTGCTGCACTAGATGGCTATGGACTTTTAAAACCAGATTTAATGTCTAAACACATTAGCTAACATCCCCAGTGTCCGTTAATATGCACAGGCTCGGCCGTTTCCAGGAGGAAATATAATAAGCTCTCTCTTGGCATAGTTACAGGTCTCCTGAGGACGTCAGGCCGACTCTGGAGGAATGGGCTCAGTGGTGAGACAGCGTTTGTGGTCCCCAAAATAATGAATTACAAAATGTCTTAGGCCATATCAAAAACCCCCGTTGAGGTTCCGCCTGCACTTTCACTCAGATGGAGCCGTTCCTGTTTTTCCATCTCCCGGCGTTACTCTAAGAGCCGCAACCCTCATCCTGACCTCTCCGTCTCGTCCACTGACTAGAAGCCTTACCTTCAATTTGGGGGTCACATTGTTCTTAAAACATCCCTCCACTCCTGAATCTGATAAAAAGAAAAAAGAAAAACATGAGAGGGGAATAAGATAAGTGAAGTGAAAAGACAAGGAAACAATTGTTTTGTTGAGGAAAGAAACGCAGCACTCGAGATACTTTCTGGCTGTCATATGGTAGACGTAAGGCCCTTAGTACAGGCCGGTGATCCACCGGGTGCCTCTCGAGAACAGACAGAGCACTGATCGAGTGGAGGGCTGGGGAGGCCTGACTGCGTGCAAATGGAGGAGACTCAAAAGACGTGCTGACGATGCATAAGTAATTGTCCAGCCACAAAAATGGATCGAAGTCCAGGGCCAAGAATCAGTACTTCCCCTTAAATACACACACTTCTATGGTCTTATTTTACAAGAGTCTTACTTTTTTTTTCTTCATGTCTCCGAAATGGAGACACTCTCGCTTTAAAGCAAAAGTATTATCAGGCGGTTAAAAGTTTGATGGAAAACTATGTGTGTGTGCGTGGTGCTTGGCATTGCTCTGTTACCAGATTTCTTACTGCCAAGAAACTAAAATAGACTTCTTCAAAGTGCAAAAGATAAATTCAAAAATACATTCAGTTATTTTTATTGTTCGGGAACCTGGTGACTGCTGTGGTTTGACTGACAGCGTGACGGTTGGGAAACAGAGGGAGGTTTTTCAGGATCGTAAGAGGACTTCACTGGATCAAACTGGATTCATCCGAGCAGAACGGCCCTGCGCTGAACATGTTTGGTTAACCTGGACCCGGAGCAGACTTGGCTCGGGTTAAATCGTGGAAGTGTACATACGTCCGTCTCCCGCTTGCTGCTGCTGTGCTCCTCTCTCTCTCTGGATCTGCTCCCTGATGAGCCTCTGTTCCTCCTCAAGCTGCCGGGATCCCTCCTCTCTCAAACGGGCTATCTGGTAGAAACAGACGCATGCGATACAGTAACGTGCTCAGGCAGACACACTGGTTATGAATCGTTGTTCTTCTTCTTCACCTATACGACTCTCCCATTCTAAGACAGTCTGTCTGCTACTCTGTGTTTCCAGGAAAGTGTGCAGACTATTTGATTTCCTCTGTTAAGGCAACGATCCCTTGAGATGAGAAAGATGGAACAGTGCCACCTACTGGCTACCTCCTCTCCCACACGGCACGTGGCCACATATTTATATGCATTTAGCACATTAAGCACAGGCCATGACTCAACCTTGGAAGCATTCACACCATTTTTTTTTTAATTTATCATTGGCTTTCTTAACAAAGTGCACCAAGTCATGCAATATCACCTATAATGGGTTTACTGATCATTGTGATACGTCAGTGAAAACAAATAGCTTCTCTCAGATGCAGCCTTTGTTCCCGACCCAAGTCTTTGGTAAGATTTCAACTAAATCAGAAGGGAGTATTTGACGAAAAACAGAATAAAAACACCTGGGTGTGCTCCAGAGGTTCCTGGATGCACTGGAATACCTTGTTGCCAGTACGCTGCTACAGGCCTGGAGTACAGTGACTTTTTTTCGACATCTTGTCATGTTTGGTGCATTTCTCATGCGGTTTCTATAAATTCTCTTACCTCTTCTTCAAGCGTTCTAGTGTTTTGCACCTCATCCTGGCTCTGAGCGTCTGCTTGTTGCTCTCTGGTCTCCAAGTCTGTCAAAGCAACACACACACACACACACACACACACACACACACACACACACACACACACACACACACACACACACACACACACACACACACACACACACACACACACACACACACACACACACACACACACACACACACACACACAAAGCCAAGTGTGAAAACAGACAAAACTGTGCAAAATAAATTGATTCTTTCATAAAAGCTGCTCTTGTTTAATTTCCTGCTGGACAATCCATGCTGTCAAAATATATTAGCCGGTGTGTTAAACCTGGAATATGTCTGACAAAAACATGATTTAGCATAACCTTTTACAATCCTAATTAAACAAACTGCTGTGTAATGAAAGCCTCGAGAGATGCTGGAGGAAAAGGGACTCACCAAGCTTGATTTTCTTTCTCTTATCATCTAACTTCCTGTTTCTTGCTTCTGCTTGTTTCTTGGCAGCGCAGATCTTGTCATAGGCAGCCTAGCAACAGTATTAGAAACCGGGATGAATCATGTCTCTGTGAGAGTGCGTATCAGCAGTTATGACTGTTGTTGGGAGCCATCAGTGGCCCTTACCTTGGCAGCAGCATCAGTTAACACCTCGAGAGCCTGGGACAACTGGTGGAAGAGCTCCACTTGAATAAAAAAAAAAAAAAAGGGAAGACAATGAAAATTCAGCTACTGGATGCACGTGGAAACACTTTTTCTTTTTGCATTTTACACATGGATGTGTGGCTACAATTAACTGCCAATTGTTATACAAAAGAAGGCGATGTGGTGTGAAGAAAGAGAAGAGAACATTGCATCTAGAGGCGGCTTAGACCGAAAGAGGCGTAATGTGCTCAGCATTATATCTTCAAGCTGAAGCGTGGACACGGGGCTGAAACAAACATTTAATGCTTTAAAAAGGTGCCGCAAGTATCACGAAAAACACTTTTCTCCAATGACACAGACGTGCATTCCGACGCGGACCCTTGGCCTCTCCGTCTATCTTTCATTAGAGCACCTCGAGGGGCCACTGCCACAATCACCACGCATGACTCCGCCTCCCTTGTTGTTGTCATCACACGCGCGCGCACACACACACACACACACACACACACACACACACACACACACACACACACACACACACACACACACACACACACACACACACACACACACACACACACACACACACACACACACACACACACACACACACACACACCACAAGCCCAGTCTCCTTCATATAACCGCCGCACTACTGCACCATTCTAGACAGGCCTAATCATTCACTGATGGGAGGCCTACCGGACCGATACTGTTACTCCCTGTGGGGACTAACAGGAGGCTCTGGAGAGCATGCTGGTTACCTACACGCACATAATGGGCTGGAATGAAATCCAACTGGGGGGGAGACCTGCCATGCCCACTAGGCAGCTCAGTGTGTCACAACATGGGGGGGTTAAGGAAAGTGGGGAAATATTGGGGGGGGGGGGGTCCTTCAGTCAGTGAGGAATCATGACCCCCCAGTCACCTCTTACATGAGTACAACCTTCCCCCGAGGAGCAGCAAATCCCAAGACTTGCTCGGCTCTCGTGCGATAGAGACGGAGTCTGTCCATGTGCGGGTTCAAGTGTTGAGGCCCTCCAAACCACTTCTTTTCCATTTCAGGGAAACCGACCCCCTTCCTCTGCATTACCCCTCTCAACCCAACCAAACCAATTTCACAGTTTCTTTTTTTCTTGACATGATCAGAAATTGTCTGAACTATCCAGAAACCACATAAACCTCACTTGAAACCACGCCTCATGACCAGTCTTTTGTCCAAGGTGCCTTTTTTTTTTTTTCTTCTTTTCTTTTTTACCCTCCTGACAAAAAAAAGAAGCTACATTGTGATTTCCTGCTCTAATTGTTGACATGCTGGTTGGCGACAGGCCGCAGAAGGACTCGAGCTGAAGAGGGATGGAGTGTGGAGAGGCTGGTGGCGGTGGTGGTGGTGGTGGTGTTTGGCTGGTCATGTCTGGCTAGAAAGCCGGCAGCAGAGACGGCCGCTGGTTAGACGTCCTACAGAACTTCTGCGGCTTGGCCGTCTGGCAGGCTACAACTTGCTGAGAGCTCTTACTCGAGAGCATTCATTTTTGGTTTTGGAGCACGATGGCCGCTCACTCAGTCAGACGATTAACGCCAATTCTTCAGAAAAACAACGCAGCGATTGCATAAGCAAATAACACATCTGGGAGACTGACAGAGGTCAGTGGCTCAGAATGGAGAGACGGTGAAGACAGACAGGTGAACACACCAACGCGCTCACTCACCTGCTTTTGGGTTGTCTGGATTCTTGTCCGGATGGCATGTCAAGGCTTTCTGTCGATACGCTTTCTTGATCTAGGAGAACAACAGAAGAACCCCCGGAGTTATGTAGAGTGGAAAATGTTGATTAGGACCCAAAGAGATCTTGGCAACGTGAAATTCAAAATTCTTACTCCCGGTACCAATTATCTTTATCCTGTCGTCCTTGGCCCAGAGAACCAAAGTCTGAATAAAGGAATGATGGTCCCATTGAAATAATGGCACAAAGGGTAACGGTCTGACATGAAAGCACGGGGGGTGAAATGTGGTCTGCATTTAAATTAAATAAAAAGACGGATTGTATTGTGTGGATCAAATCAACACCTGGGCGGATCCTCTGCTTCGTGTCCGTCTGACATGTTGTTAATGGACTCTAACCACCTCGGCACACACTCCACAGTGAATTACCCGCACAACAATTCCAAACTATTCTCCGGCCCGCTGCCAGGGAGCAAGATGAATGTGTCGCGAGTTGCAGCCTACTATTAGTCCACCTTTATTCAAACTTTAAAAAAATGTTACAACAACATGCACAAACAGAGTGCCATTGTCTATAACACATCGGAGAAGGCTGTCATTAATATCTTAGGCAGGCAGCCAAAACCGGGTTTTTTTTGCGGGGGGGTTCAGAGAACCAAAGCGGAAAAACTAAACAATACTTGTGAGTATTGTAATGTCATGTGAGGTTTTAGTTAACTCTAGGTCACTGCTTGGAATGTTAACCATTCATTGGTCCTTCTGGGGACCGGTTAATGACAAGGTGGTTTTCATTAGATCTCTGCTCCTCTGGAGAAAGAAGGGAAGCGGGGAAACTTTCCGTGGAGAACCAGAGGGGGCTGAAGCCTCAAATAAAGCGCACGCTCATATGCGTTTCATGCTAAAGGACTTGGCACACACACACACATCCCCCCCGAATATCCGAGCTCAGACACACCGACGTAATCTTTCTCACCGGTCTTAATCAGTCATGCCCGCGTTCTGCACGCTCTCACATTTTTAGCAACTCTCCGAGACGGTCAGCTTCGGCACATTGGGCTGAACGCCTGCTGTCCACGGTACCAGAGCGGAGACATCCAGCCTCCAGTGAACCCTCTGGAGCTGACACGGCTCAGAGAGCTCCGAAATGTCACAAGTCCTTTCTTCTCTCTCTTGGTCAACATCAGCTTCTTTTTCTGATTGTTCCAGTAAATGAGAACCTGGTTGATTGAGAGGGCTTTGAGAGACTAGAAATCCTTTTTAGATTTGTAGTCATGCGCTTGGCACACAGAGCCTTCCTACGGATCGAAACTGACACATGGGGCTGTGGACCGGAGCCAAACACGTAGAGTACGCTTACTATTGGCCTTACTTCCCCTTTTAAGCCTCCATGTCTCCTTCTCCCTTTTTCTTTTCTCTGTGCTCTCCATCACACTCTCAGGGCTTTGTCCAAATTTCTCCAAAAGACTTTTTGGTGAAGTCGGTGCAAGAAAGGAAACGAAAGCTCAAGTTCAAATGTATCTTCAACCATTGGTCTGTACCAGTGTGATAAACAGTTTTAGTTCTTCGACTACAATTTTATGTATTTCTTTGCTGACCATTTCCTAAAGAGTTCAGGGAGGATTTCTTTCACGAACACTCCAAGCAGCGATTGGTTTCCATAAACTTCCAAATGTTCAATTACAATAAAATCCATGATATTCAAAACAAATCAATTATAAACACAATCCACCACAGTGAACAAGTCTGCATTATTTCTTACAGTCCTTTAAGTGCTAACGCCGTGTCCTCGGTTCACACTCACTCCACTTCTCATGTTCATCGTCACCTGAAGCCAGCTGATAAGATAAACACATCTCCACATCTGCCGGAGACACAGCAGATGTTTGACTTTGTCAGGACCAAAACGTCTGGCCGGCTGATGCTGTTCGACAAGTACGACCTGTCATCATTGATGCTGTTCTGGTGGAGAGCGGCTATTGTTGCATGTCATCAGCTCTGTTAAGGATCTAGTTGACTCCTCCTCCTCCTCCTCCTCCTCCTCCTCCTCCTCCTCCTCCTCCTCCTCCTCCTCCTCCTCCTCCTCCTCCTCCTCCTCCTCCTCCTCCTCCTCCTCCTCCTCCTCCTCCTCCTCCTCCTCCTCCTCCTCCTCCTTCCGTTTCGCTCCCTCTAGCATCCTTCACGACGTCTTGTCTCCGCTGCGCCTCCGGTGCCGTTTTGTTAAATAATACATGATTACTCCCATCGATGCCGCAACACGCAAGCCTTAATTGATGCTGGAAGACCCTGAAGCCCTTTGGTCCTACAAACTAGAAGCCGAAGCGGGCCAACTTCTGAAGAGGTTAGCACATGTGTTGGATAAGAGCACTCAGATTGAGTGGCATCTTCCTACGAGGACTAGTCAATTACTGTCGTTATTATCTTTGTGCAGTTCACCGTGAGCTTTTAGGGCCGGCTCCTGAAGCAATAATGAGTAAGACTGTGTCAAGAGAAAACCACAGGAGCCCAGATGTTGTCCATTGCCCCCTAATACGAGCAGAAATGTTAGTATTTGAGTCGGTTGTGACATCTATCTTTTTTTTAAATTCTAATTATTTAAGATTGTCACATGCCTTTGCAGAAAGGTCAACTATTTCCCACGCTTCAGCTTGCAGGAGGAGCCAAGAAACCGAGGACAGACTGATCACACAGCAGCAGCAGCAGGCCTAGAGTAGCCTGACGGTTAGTGCCCGGTGAAAAACAGACTCTCTGTACCCGCTTGATCCCTGCATGCACACATCTTGTCCTCATTACACCAATCTTTGGTGGCAATTATAGCTGACAAACTGGTCCTAGTGCAGCCTCAGCACAGCCCCCTCGTCTGTGTGGCTGATGAGCTGCCTGATCTGCCACGGGCCCATCCTCCTTAATTACAACGCTGCGCTATTTACGGGACGCTATCAGCTGGGGGAAAATAATAAGAGGCGCAGCGGGGGGGGAAACGGAAGAGGAGGAACCGGAGAGACGGGGCAGAGATGATATGACCACAAGTAATAAGAAAAGATTTGACGTAATGAAGAGAAACAGTGAGACTCTGTGATGGACTTTCCATGTGTTGGTGAATCTGAGGAAACGAACTCTAGAAGTCAATCTTCACATCTTGATTCAGATCACCGTGTGTTGTCATTCTAATGATTTCAACCACATCGCAACTGAAAACTAACAAACTTGTGATTCTGGTTTTTGTTTACATCATATGTGAAAAAGGTGTGTCTGGTATGTAAGAACTGTGGAACACAGATCAATGCATTAAATCAAACCGTATACACTGCAACACATCAGGTACACTACAATGCAAGTAGCTGAATAAACCACAACACATTTTGTGTGGTCTTGACTGCTACCATTGTCTCACCAAGCAATCTGTTGTAGGTACACACACTTAGCAGTTATTACCCAAGTCCTGCTGACACGCATGAGAATGACTCTTTAAATGGTGGATAGCCTTCAGCGTCAGCTTCCCGCCGCACAAGGATAGAGCAGAACCCCCCGGTCATCCGTAGTCATTAAATCACAAACTCCGACATGCCGGTTCCTCCAGCATGTATCAGCCAGCCACGCCCATAAGGTCAGGAGCAGTGATAAGAGGAAAAGGATGCTAAACAGAACCAGGAGGAGATGCAGAGCGTAAATCTCCTACGTCAAGACAGTGTTTTACAAGCTGTGGCAGAGCCCACATAAACAGGCTGTGGGATGCGCTTTATCCCCTAAACAACATGCCCGATAGTGGTGGTGCAGCAGCGGGTAAAATAACTGGGATAAGTAGCCCATCTGATGACATCTGTCTTTACACACTTGATTGATTTTTGACTCTATGCACCACACACACACACACACACACACACACACACACACACACACACACACACACACACACACACACACACACACACACACACACACACACACACACACACACACACACACACACACACACACACACACACACACACACACAAACACACACACACACACACACACACACACACACACACACACACAATCACTCTCGACCATCACCAGACCTCACAGAACCAGCCTTCTGGAGCCTCAGTTCTACCCAAGCCATAACCGCTAACTTCCTCCAGGATAATCCTCCGGGGAGGACAGGACTTTGAAATCCAATTAAGAAATTACATTCGTCCCTCATTTTGGGCCGCAATTTTAATTTCCCATTGGGCTTGTGGATTCTAGATGCTGGAAACTGTGATGAGAGGAGGGAGGGGGGGGGGGGGGGGGGGGGGGGGGGGGGGGAGGCAGGATTCTGAACATTATGGTGAACCACTTCTGGACCGGGGAATGAAACACAGAGGAGTTGATTCAAAATTCTGCTTGTACTGTGCAGAGGTGAGCAGACCTGGTTTTGTAGAGATAGGTTATTACATCATTTCCCAGGCCTCGTCAGATATGTTTGTGATCAGACATGTTGGTTTCGTTTTAGACAAAGAACATACATGGACTTGGCAGACCACAAACCAAAAATGAATTTGGCATCCACGCTCTAGTAATTTATTAAGAGCTGACATAATTAGTCTATTAATCAATCTGTGATGATCAACGTGAAAATAACTGTCAACCATTATGATATTTAAAGAGAAATGCTAAACACTCCATATTTCTCATAATTTGCTGCTTTTCTCTGTTTAACAGTATTGCAAGGTTCTGGACTACGGGTCATCCAAAACAAGCAATTTGATGACGTATCCTTTGCATGTGCAAAATTGTGACCAAGTTCATGAACCAAACTATTAATTATCTATTCACAAAAATAACTGGCAGGGTACTTGATGATCAAAATTGATTGCAGCACTAGAATTTATATCCACTATCACCGAAGGCAAAACCTAAACTGATGCAACACCGCCACCATGTGGCCTTTTCGTGCATCACACCTCTGTCATTCAGCCATTAGCCGGTGTTTGACTTTTGCTACATGTGTCTCATTCACTGGACGTAGAAGTTCAGTCCTCGTTTTACTTACCTGGCATTTCTGTTCACAGAAGAAAAAAAAGACTCGTGTCTAGTTCACATGCACGAACACACACAAAAAACACACACACACACACACACACACACACACTGCTTTAAGCTCCATGATAGCATGCTAATATAGCCTCCAAACATGCCACACAGTCTCTCCTGGTGCGAACACAACAGCTGTGACATTCACCGTTCACTTAGCAGACAGTCCGGTAAACTGTCTGCTAAAACAGCGTCACCCAGTCTGTAATGCGCCTGTAAAATAGCGACTTTATATCTAGCTAACTAGCTTAACAGCTAGCTTATTTACACACCTCTTTCGATGTAGCAGTGATGTCAATACCGAGTAAACCATACAGATCCAGCTTCAGGATGTCCTTGGCCTTTCCAGACATGTCTGCAAACAACGAGCAACGACACCAATACAGAACAATAAGAAATGTCAACGTTTGGCGAATGCAGCTGTTTGTTGTTATTCCCGGGTCCAGGCAGCATGCGTGTTACGTCTTCGACCTATCAACTAGGAAGTGCACTGCAGTCTGGGAAATGTAGTTTTTGCTCCGTTGTTGGGTAAATGCAGAAACAACCTGGACATTTGAACCACATCGTGTACAGCCGTATTGTGATCTCAACAATTTATCTTTATTTTTATGTCAATACACCTTTTACACCATAATGATGCTTTGGTTTTTGAGGCTGTTACAAATATTCATAATTGGGAGTAAAAATGACAGTAAAGAATGTATTGGTCTTCATTATTTTACCGATGCTCAATTCTGTAAAGAGTTGTGACATTTGATATTTGAATAATCAAGTTATGTGCTAAACTACTCCTGTTGTAATGAGTACAGAGTGCTCTCTGGTGGACAAATTGTGTAACTCCTCACACTCATTCTAGTATTACATCTAGTTATTGCACATTTGCCAACATAAACACCAATTCTTATACATAATTTGATATCAGCGTATAGCCTGGCGATGGATCAGTTTGGTTCTACATGAATTATTACAACAGTTTACACCTTTGTTTTAATTTTGGGCAGCTGGGCTCCACCTTTGTTTACATTTGAATCAGTCTGCTTTTACTTTACCTGCATGACAGCACCTTGTATCAATTGTTAAATGTAAACAGAGACCTCTGCTGTTTAGACCATTTCATTTATTCATTTTTAGTTGTAGCTATATGAGCTATGATTATGGCTTTTCTGGGACAGCCTCAGGTTGTCGGCTAATGTGGTGTCCAAACTGGGATCCATGTGCTCTTGACTCTTGATGGGTGTTTGATAGCCACCAGCGGATCACCAGTAAGTGGAGGAATGCTAAGTTAAATACTAATAATACTTTGATTTGAAAAAGAAAAAAATTGAAAGAAGCAGCTGTTGCATCTTTTTCCACCACTGCTATCACACTCACTACCCAAAAAGCACATCAACATCTGGTATCTTGCATGAGGGTCCTTGGGACAAAATTGATAGTATTTTATACATAATTAATTTTCTTTTAATAACCCTAATGAAACTTCTAAAAGAGGAATTGTTTTTGTTTTCCAGATATGGGACTGTTGTTGTGTGGTTTAGTGATAACACAGCCACTGTTGGCACTATGGATCACACACCACAGTGATGCAGTGTCAGGAACATGTCCAACAGCTCTCTTTATCTAAAATACAAATAAATTAAAGGTTATGAAAAAGCCACATGTTTAAACATGTTACAACAGGTTGTTCAAAAACATTGCCGTCTCTCATGATATTAATCCAGAAGAGCTGTGTTACTGCCTCCTATTGATAATTTTTAATGACACTGTTACGGGAAACCTTGTACAAACACAGTAGAACTAAATCCTATAATCACGGACACACCTTTATAGAGGTCCTCATGGTAAAAGGTTTGACTGCAGGACTAGTGGGTTAAGAGTTAGTTTGTGCCTTGAATCATGGCTGAAAATCAAAATCACTCTAATGTGTAGGCCTGTATACACAACAATACATGAAAATTATGTTGACTTTTGGGAGCTTGTTTCCCAATGGGTTTCATGATCCTGTTCTTTGATGAGTAGGCCTATACGATTAGCTCAATAGCTTTTGTTGTTCCATTCAAACAAGGAGTGGTCATTGTTTCCCTGTGGCAGGCTGATCCTGCTGATCAGCAATCCTGCATATTATTTGATGTTGTAATTGAAGTACCCATGCTGCTGATTTCTCAGTGCTCTCCATGCTAGAAGCCACATTTTCTTCTGGATAAACAAAAACATGTTATGGTGCCGGCACTTTTGGCTCAGGGGACCTAAGGCAGCGTAACAATACGTTTACCACATAGATACTTTTCTCTGAGGCAGTGAAACTCTTGCAAGCTCAATTGCCTCGAGTCACAGGGGGAATGATCATGAATTCTCAACAAAATATCCAGATCCAAAGTCAGTATTGTCCCTCTGACAGTGAAGGTTGTTCAATTCAGATACGGAATGAAAGATTCTGTTGAAGATGTCTTTTCAGAATTATATGCATAAAAACAGTGACAAGAGACACTCAAAACACCGAATAATAATTTTAAAAAAACAATAACAACACTATTTCTGTTCATCCCAACTTTACTCTCCTTAAGGAGACATGCAAACACATTCAAGGCAGTTATTGCTTTTGCAAACTTCTTGTTATTCCAGTGTTTTTAGTCACAGGAACCTTTTGTTCATTAAAGCACATTTTGACTCCCAAGTCCAAGATGATTAAGAAATTGCTGAATTGTTATCTCCATGCACTGAATATGCTACAAGCTATAGCTCATGTCCTCTCATATCCCATTTCTATCAAGTAGTGGATCCAAACTTTGTGGGAGATTTTGACATTTCTAAACCCCTGGAGCCATGTAAACAAATCATAGAGGAAAGATGTGGCCTCCGTCTGGGTGTCTCTATGTCTGGATCCTGAATTCTGATTTAAATAATTCAAAGGATCATTTTGGATTAAGTTAAAAAGTAAAGAATGTTGGAGCATGTTGTGAAAAGGCTCTTCAGGGCAGTCCGACTCAAACACCCTGAGGCTCGGACATTGTCTCTGCAATAAACAGTATTAATTCAGAATGATGCTGCTTTGTTACTGCGACAGGCATCTTGTACTGTCAACATTTGTTGACTGGCTTGGATTAACTCAGGTTCATTTTCCTCTCGCAGCGACTGTCCGCCTGAAGTCAAATCCAGCTGATGGGATGGGGAGTATGGGAGGAGGCCTGCAACCCACTGGCTGCATTCCGCATCGCAATCAGCTTCAAGCCAGAAAACGGCAGGCAACACCAAGGCCGGAAATTAGGCAATTCTGCCTCCAAAATAAAACACTGTCCATGGAAACCTATTTGAGTGTGAATATGCAACAAACAAAAAAACGACTTTGATTTAGGTAATTCCTCCAGCCGTTATTTGCAGTTGAATGCTCTAACCGTTAGTAACGTTAACCCATCACTTACATAGCAGTTGCAGAACTGACATTGTTTCAGTTTTGTAAGTTGTGACCAAGTTAACTGACATATTAGCTTGATATCCAAATAGCTTGGTTGGAGCTCTTTCTGCAGGTAACGTTACTCCATTTATAATAACTTGTTGTTTGTTTGTATTTAATTTAAGATTGTCTGTGATTAGTTTACTGCTGAAGTAGCTAACCATACTAACGTTAACATTTTTTTTGTAACCACAGTCTCTTGGAATAATTATTATTATAGCTACATTTTAAGGGCCAAATCCAATCTTGAGCCTAGAACTGCGTGAAGCGTTTAATATATCCGTAACGCAGCCACTCTAACGTTACGCACATGTTTTACTCTGATGGTTTCGACCGGATGTCAAAGCGGAGTAATGTAGCTAGTAAATTTAGTTGCGCTGTTGATGTCCGCCTCCCACAAGTAAATAAAAGCTCAGGGACCGTAACGTTTTGAAAACGGTGCCATCCGCACTCCACACAGGGTTTCACTTTGACCCACAGTGCCGACATTTCCAGGGCTCCATGCTTATTGTTTTGTCCCTGATTTGAAAGCACATCAGAGGACGCGGTTCTTCAAGTGTCTTCATATTGATGGAATAAAAGCAGGTAAGGTGTCATAGTCAGATTATAGGTGATCTACAACGATGCAACAAGGCATTGCGATGTGACATGTAACAGTTAGTGGTGACAGTAATCATAACGGTTTGGGTTTGTTTTCTGGTGTCAGTTACTAGTCCCGTTATGCCCCTTCTGTGGGGAATAAATCGCAGCGCAAAGTAATGATGTTGCACCGTTAATGTTGCTACTAAGGTCCGGTTTTTTTTTTATCATAAAGGACCAATAATGCAGATTGGCAAACTGGCAATTGCATTCTGGTATGACAATATGTTTGATCCATGCTGGAGGTGGCAATCGTCTGTCTCCTCTTAACCTCCTTTCCTCGGACAGAAGGAGGAAGACGGCGGTGAAGAAAAAACTGTGTTGTCAAAATCCACTTGAACTGAGAATTCCAGTTTTTGAGGCTATGTGTTGGACCATAATGGACTGTCTCTGTCAATGCATTTGTCAATGTGCAGATGTTTAAATCAATCTGGCAATTGCTGAAGGAATTCTGCAGAGAGTCTGGGCATACAGGAAACTAAACAACTAAAACGTTTCAACTCCACAATGTGCTTGTGGTCTTTGCAGACATTTCGGTCACTCCCTCAAATAGCAGAGAGTGGAAGAGAGGTTAGGATATCAGTTGAATGACTACCAGATGTTCTATGTTGTAATAGTCACTCTGGGAATATTGTAATAGAAATTACAGCATTGTTGAAGCTTGAATAATTATCTAAGATTATGTAATCTCCAAGCAACATATGTGTGTTAGCTGTACCATGAAATCCATCATGTCAAAAGGTAAAATATAACATATAATATGTATCCCCATCGTTTATTTCCCATCTGGTATCTCAGTGGAAGGAAACAAAATACAGCGAGAGATACACGTTTCAACTGGCCTATGATGTTTATTCCCTCTGAAGCTATTATTGTTATTACTCATGTATAATTACTGACTTCCACAGAACATTTGTAGAAAAAAAATGAATTATGCAAGCAAACTGTCTAATAGGAAGAAAAAAAAATCAGTGGAGATGTTCCTGCGTGTCCTGAAGTGTTGATGCTGTACACTAGCAGTGGGCTGCTGTGTGTGGGCGGCGTAACCAGAGGACAGATGAGTAGGTTTGTTCGGTGAGCAGTGAATCAGCCTGCTATTAGTGGTGCATGTGGGAGACCTTGGCAGACAAGGTCGGTGAATCAAATTTCCTTGGTATTTGACGAGTGCAGAAAAATGTTTTTTTCCATCACAGTTGATCTGTGACACTGCTTGCCAATTCACCCAGATGTTTGCACATAAAATTTAATTGAGACAAGTTTCCAAAGAAGAACTGTCACACCCGCGTGTTTATCTCGAGCCAAGATTCCTGTCCTGGGAAAGTCCTTTCCTTCCTTATGAAAAGTTCAGCCGTGCTGCCCGAGTCCTGTTTATCCACACACACCATTTCCTTTTGAACTGTCTTCGTTGTAGCTATCGCTTTGCAGGACGTGAGTCCATTTCACAAGTGTTCATCTCGTCGTCAGCTTTTGTTCCTCACACTGAACATGAACGCCAAATGTACTCGAGAATCAGAAAGTGTTTAACTGGTGTTCTGGCTATAACTTCTATTAGCCTGAAAGGGGGCAGGGAGCCATCCATCCATTTTGTGTCCACTGAACACAGCCCTTTGAAGAGTATTGAGAAGGCTTGTTGTTGTGAAACGCCATTGTCTGTCTGGCTTGCTGCCACGGTAACACTCTCACACTGGCAGCAGGACTAAAACGCTGCAGTCAGAGCTGACAAGTGCCAGAATATGTGAGAAAAGAGAAAGAGACTAATTTTACCTTGATTATGCCGAGTGAATAGAAATCCAATTTGTCCGATTTCTCACAAGTCGTTACTTCTGCGAATTACCTTTTGAAAAGAGAGAAATCCCAAATTTATTTTTTAGCTGTGTTAAGTTTACTGATCTCCTAAAACACGTAGAATCAAAATGAAGCGTCAAAAAAGCAGGATTCCAGAGTAGGGCCTCATATTGTCTAGATGGTAAAATAGAAGACTTGTAAAAGCTATAATTCCTTCCAGATTGTCTCTATGAATAACCTTTTTACTGTGCGAAATCAACAGCAGGAGACAGAAGGACCACTCACACTTGTTCTTTTATTCTGGACCACCTAATATAACAACTCCAGCAACACTGAGAGAAAGTAAGTTTAGACTTTTGGAGAAAGTTTTTTCCCATTTTTCGCCCGAGCTCTTTCACTTGTAAATTTGATCAGATTGTGGGAACGTGTCTGTACTTGTAACATGCACTGCAGTGGATCGTTTATACAAGCTCGTGGGTGAGGCAGGCTGGTAAAAGACGGGACTGTGCTCTGAGGTTATACCAGAAAAAGGGCACTTGTGGTGATCAATGAGTGCATTCATGTCAATGTCACATTATGTTGGTGATGTTTGTAAAAATGTTACTCCTGAACAGTTGTCTCTATGTTTTAGCTTGTCACAAGTGTGCCTGGGAGTTTTGACAAACTGCCAACCAGTCGCTTCCCTTTTTTTTAAACAGGATTAGATAGGAATGTTTGGCAGAGCTGCTGGTGACTGGACTGCTGACATATCTTTTAATCACCCACAAAAGTGCGGAGTTATCATTTCCTATTCTGCTTTCCTTTCTGAGAAGGCCTTATTTTGGCCTGCTTCTGCCTGTCTGGATAGCAATGACAACACTGTTGGACAAAATCCTCCGATATCGTTGCAAACAGACGGCATCCGCAGCCCAAAAACAAGCTGAATTTTTTTCTGAAAAATTATAGCTGAAAATTGTCTCTTGTCATCTGCACACATTGAAAAAAAAAAAAAAAACTGTGATCGTTTTCCCTTCTGTCCTCCACAGCCAACATGTCAGGGAAGTCAGATGGGAAAAAGAAGTGGGCGGCTGTCAGGGGTCGCCTCGGCTCCTCGCAGGACTCGGATACCCAGCTGGAGGCCAACCTGGAGAGTGCTGACCCAGAGCTGTGCATCAGACTGCTGCAAATTCCCACTGTGGTCAACTACTCGGGGCTGAAGCGTCGCCTGGAGGCCAGCGACCAGACATGGATGGTCCAGTTCCTGGAGCTGAGTGGGCTGGATCTCCTCCTGGAGGCCCTGGACCGGCTTTCGGGGCGGGGATGCTCTCGCATTGCCGATGCCCTTCTGCAGCTCACCTGTGTCAACTGCGTCAGGGCAGTCATGAACTCCTCTGCAGGGATCCACTTCATTATAGAGAACGAGGGATACATTCGGAAGCTCTCCCAAGGTTGACCATACCCTTTATTTTGGGAAAAAATGCACTCATCTTTCCATTTAGTGTTCATTTGATTATGTCTCAAAGTAGCCTACACATTGAAAATGGTGGCTTAGGTGCTTCAGAAAATATATACTGGGTAATTTGGTCAAGATCTTTAAAACAACCTGTTTATTCCAAAGAAAGCCATGTTTAAGGACCTGAATGTTTTTTTTGTATATGTCATGTAAAAGTTGGAATTAAATAGGTCATAACTCTACGTGACCCACTGTGCTGAGCTGAATTTCCCGGCCTTGTACTCAGCATGATTCAGTAAGGGTTGCTTCAGGACATTCCTAAAAATGTAGTTTCACAGTGAGTTCTCAATATTGGATTTCCCCACCTTCAGACACACACACACACACGCACACAAACACATGTTTATCTGCAGTACAACACAACATCATCAGAGGGCAAAGTTCAAGAGGCATTGTTAAATACAGCATTTTGCTCGAGTCCGCACACAAGGGAGGATGAGCAGAGATAGAGGGGGTTTTTGCTTTAAGAGAAACTGATGGAAACTATGAGAGCCCGACCTGTACTGATGTGTGTGATCACGATGCTCCGCAGCTTTGGACACTTCCAACACCATGGTGAAGAAGCAGGTGTTTGAGCTACTCGCTGCCCTCAGCGTGTTCTCTGCAGACGGACATCGGCTGGCACTGGATGCCCTGGACCACTACAAGGCAAGAAGATGTAGAAGTCATACTTTTAACTTTCTTTATTTTTTTCGAAAAAGTGAAGCTGTTGTGGGATTGATACTGCACTCTAAACGACGAAGTTAATTAATGAAGTACCTTACCGATGCCCTCTAGTGGTGTGTTGCATGCACAGGCATTATAATCCCGTGGATTCACACTGTTCCTCAATGATGTTGATGACTTACACTGACTTTTGATTTCCCCTTCAGGGAGTGAAGATGCAGCAGTATCGCTTCAGTGTGATCATGAATGAGCTGCAGGCCACAGATAACGTCCCTTACATGGTGACACTCCTCAGTGTCGTCAACGCCCTCATCTTCGGTAGAGATGACCTCAGGCAGAGAGATAAGATGAGAAAGCAGTTTATCGGTAGGTTCTCCATTCAGCTGCTACTTAACAATTAATTGGGAGTCCAGAGTCCCATCATGAGTAAGGTCATGCGGTGGTGAACTGCAACAGTGTCTCCTCTCTGGGCTGAATGTGAATGCAGAGGGGAAAGCGGGCCATCAGCAGGAGCTCTGTTACAAATATGTCTGTCACCGGCGCTGTCTAAGAATAGGTTCAATGGCCTCATTCTCACTTACAAAACGCCTGAGAACCGAGCAAACCTCAAGTGTATAAAGCATTGTGTGTTCATGCATTTTACACCAATAACAGTGACTATCAACGATTTCAGTTTAGAGAACATGTCATCACTCTTACACTGATTAAATCACACTGACCTAATGTGATTTTTAATGATATATTATGAGTGAAACGCCCTATCCATCCATCCCTCCATCCGTTTTTCTGTAGTGGATTACTCTTTTTTGTCCCAGCATATACTGGACAAAAACAGAGTTAACCTTGGACTGAAACCAGGAGCTTTTAAGAGGTGTAAGCACTGAGCTACATCTGCCTGAAGATCACCACGGTCAAGATAGTTTGACAAATGTGTCATAGATGCAGCAGCTATATCAAAAACATTAAAATGCCACCCACCACCTTTAACCAATCAGCCATTTGTATGGCCACTCCTCTTGTGTGATTGCTCACCTGTGACTTCCTGCCAATTTCCCCAAAACTAACACATGCCACTGTGAATAGGTCAGTGACACATTCTGGAGATAGACATTCTTAAAATTCTGATGACTGAGCGTTGTGATGCTCATGGATGGATTGTGTCGTTGTCTTGCAGGGCTCCAGTTACTTGATATTCTACCAAAGTTAAGGTGAGCCTTCTTTCTGTTGTTCTCATTTGATTTTGTCAGTCTCCAAGTCTCCAAAGCAGATTTTATGTGACAAAATAAGTTCAAATTTAGAGGTAATTTTAAAGTCCATAATCATTCAGTGTAAAATTGTGCTTTTGGGATGCGATGTTGCAGTTTGTGTGCTTAAATAGGCAGTCATTTGAGGCCCTTGTCATTGCTTATTCAAAATTGTCCTTTTTAAATGTGATGAAGTGTCCTTCACCAGTCATCTGTATGAGTGTTGTGTGCAGGGAGCAGGAGGATGAAGACTTGATTATTCAGTGTGAAACTTTTGAAGAGGCAATGGCTGAAGATGAGGAGGAGCTGCTGCGGGTCTATGGAGGCATTGACATGAGTGATCACCTGGAGGTTTTCACTACACTCTTTAACAAGGTGTGAGAGCTGACTGTTTGGCGTCATCATCAACCTGTAAGAACTAAGATAGTCCAATGAATGGGAGATGGAATGTTTTGTTCCAGTAAAGAAAAGTCCTCTTGTCGTCTCTCTGATTAGATTAACAGTTTTAAGTTGTTGTGGTGCTGGCTTATTAGACTTGGGTATGCAAACGTGACAAACCCACTTAATGTGTGCATATTTGTGTGCAGGTGAGCAGCTCTCCAGCCTCTCTCCAGCTGCTGTCCATCCTGCAGACGTTGTTGGTGCTGGAGCCGGGCCGCTCTGATATCTGGCTGGCTCTGGAGGCCATCACTAACAGAGCCACACTGCTGGCCCAGGACTGTGAGTCAGCACTGAGGCAGCAATACATTCACTTTAGGTCAAGTCTCCGGAGAAGCTAATGGGTAGCTAAAAGCCTCCTCTGTGATTCATGTGTGAAGGGGCGTGATTATCCAGGAAAAACGATCGTCGCAATGAAATGGAGGCAGCTGTTGACAGGATGGCTGAAAGCTTTTGTTTTAGTGAGAGGAGTGTCAAATGGGGTTGATGTGTTTGTTTGGATTTGTGCTTCAGCTCAGATGGAGTCCTGTGAGAATATCATGCAGCGGCTGATGTCCTCCAAAGGCAAGAGCTGTGTAGGTCATCATGAAGTGGACAGGCAGCTTGTGAGAGTGGATAGGGCCATGCAGACCGATCTGCATCATCAGGATGAAGAGAAGTCGGACCAAAGCACCACATCCTCTCAGAAGCCACTGTGTGCCTCCCCTCCACCTCCTCCTCCTCCTCCTCCTCCTCTACCCCCTGGTATGATGGGGCTCCTGCTCCAACCTTCTAACCAGTGCCCACCTCCGCCTCCACCACCTCCGCTACCTGGAGGGTTTGGTGGACCACCACCACCTCCCCCCTTGCCCGGAATACCACCACCACCACCACTATTCGGCGGTCCAGGCATGCCACCCCCACCACCCCCGCCGCCCCTAGCGGGGATGGGTGGTGGACCACCGCCACCACCTCCCTTACCTGGCATGCCAGCTCCACCTCCTCCTCTCCCAGGCATGATAGGGGCTCAGAGTAGCCAGGCTCTCGGGTGCGCTGCACCCACAAAGGCAAGCCGATGCCCCACCCTGAGGATGAAAAAGCTCAACTGGCAGAAACTCCGCACTGTTACTGGTGAGTGGATTAATCATTCTTTAACTGCAACTTCACAACTGCAATCTGTGATTGATGTATAACGGCAGTAAACCCTGGCTGAGTCATTTTGTGTCAACATCCTGCCCGGCTGCAGGATGTTGACACAAAATGGAGCCACATGAGTTCCTGACGGGTTCCTCTCTTCCTGCGCTCACACAGATGGTCACTCCATGTGGTCCTCGGTTCAGACAGAGCCTCCTCCTCGGGAGCCGGACTACAGCAGCATCGAGCAGCTGTTCAGTTTCCCGGTGACCGAGGACAAAGACAAGGGGGCAGCTGCTCCTGTCAAGAAGGAGCCTAAAGAGGTGTGTTTGGTCAACACTCGATGCTGCTCCTCAGCGCTGTAGTACTCGGAACAAACGCATCTGATTATCAAAGCTGAGTCATCAGTATGCCTCTCTTAACGTCTCTTTTTATTCTATAGATAACATTCATTGATCCAAAGAAAAACTTGAATTTGAACATATTCCTAAAGCAGTTCAAATGGTAAGAGTCGCACATTATTTGATTTTTCTTTTTATATATGTTTTTTTTTTTCCATTCAAGTGTTTTTTTTTTTTTTTGTTTTGTTTTCCCCATTTTTCTCTTTCCAGCAAAAATGAGGACTTTGTGGCCATGATTCAGACTGGGGACCGTACTAGGTTGGACGTAGAGGTGCTAAAGCAGCTCATTAAGCTCCTACCAGAGAAGCACGAGGTTTGTACTCTAACTATTCTCCATCCTTACCTTAGTTTTCTTTGCCCATGTATCTACCATTAAGGGCACACTTTGAAATGGCGAATGTCTGAGTCACTGTCTGGTGCTTTCACGTAGATTGAAAATTTGAAGTCCTTCCAAGGAGAGAAAGAAAAGTTGGCAAATGTTGACCGCTTCTACACCTCCCTTCTCACTGTGCCATGGTAATATTTTTATTTTTTTTTTACTCCAATTCTGTTTTTCACTGTTTATGTGCTTGCTGCGTATTTTATACGCTCATACTGGCCTTCTTATTTACTTTGCTTTCTGGCTTGTTTCTCCAGTTATCAGTTGAGGATTGACTGCATGTTGCTGTGCGAGGAGACTTCATCAGTGTTGGATATGCTCAAACCTAAAGTCAAGCTGGTGGAGGAGGCCTGCCAGTGTAAGGAAACCCTAGGCTTTCAGCTATATTCGTATGCACGCAGTTGTCATTCTTTCCCAAGATGTATGTATGTATATAAAAAAAATAATAATCAAATTAACGCCATGTAACAAATCTCTCAGCTCTCAGGACGAGCACGCTCATGCCCATTTTCTGCAGGCTCATCCTTAACGTTGGGAATTTTCTCAACTATGTAAGAACCTCTTCTATCTCATGTATATTTTACTTTAAGCTGACATTTAGACAGAGCTTGCATTTTTAATCACCGGTCTACTTCTAGGGAAGTCACACAGGGAACGCCGAGGGGTTCAAGATCAGCTCTCTGCTCAAGCTCACAGAGACCAAGGCCAACAAGAGCCGCATCACGCTGCTTCATCACATCCTGGAGGTACACAAAGTGGCTCACAGCAGCCATAACTTTTTTTTTTCCCTCTCTCTGTTATGAACCTGATTAATTACTTAACTACCCACTGCGTGACTTGTTTTGCAAAGGAAGCAGACGCGAGCCACCCAGAGCTGTTGGCGCTGCCAGATGATATAGAGATCTGTGAAAAAGCAGCGGGGTATAGAAACCTTTCACATCTACTTTTGCTCATGTGTTTCATTTTTTTTAAATAGTTACAAATCCACAGAGAAGCAATCTTATAAGAAATTGTTTTACACTTTGTCCTCAGAGTTAATGTGGACTCTCTTCAGTCAGAAACCAGTGCCTTACTAAAACGACTGAATGAGGCGGCCAAGAAGGTCTCCGGCTCTGTCGAAGACGTGAAGGAGCAATATGAAAAAGTTCTTGAGGTAACGCGATGGTCTCTGCTTTGCCTACAAATGGAGCCAATGTGTGATAACTCAATACTCCAAATCCCTCCATTGTCTCTGCTGCAGGAAAGTCTGGTGGCATGTCAGGCTTTAGGTGAAAGGCTGACTGCAGTAGAGGAGAAGAAGAGTGAGCTGGCAGTTTACTTGTGTGAAGATGTCAATCAGCTGTCGCTTGAGGAACTCTTCGGAACCATCAGGACTTTCCGAGGATTTTTCCTCAAGGCACTCAAGGTCGGGGAGGATACTTTGTTTACGTTGGTGTATAAAATACTATGAATGCACAATCGCAGGGAAAGTCGTATCATAACTGTCTTTATGTTGTGTAGTTTTAAACGTACAACTTCAGAACAACGTGCATGCTGTGCCATTTGTGAATGTGTATTTTCAATTGAACATGGGTATTATTATGTACTGTGGAAAAACAGGAAGATGTTGCTATATCTCTTCTGAAATGATACAAAAACAAATCGGCACGTACATTTTGTACTTGCCTGTGACATCTTTACTTTTATGATAATAGGAAAACATAACTAGAAGAGAGCTGGCAGCCAAGGCTGAGAAGAGGAAGAGGCAGCTGGCAGAGGAAGAGTCCAAGAGACAGAAGGGAGAGAATGGAAAAATAAGTAAGTTGTGAAAAGCCCTCCTTTTGTTTACTGTGCCCTAGAAATTCCTACCCAAGATTTAATTTGAATGGCGTGTGTTTTAACCCCTCTTTTTACCTCTCCGTTACCAGTCAAGAAAGGCTTTATTCCACAGGACGACGACTGCATCGTCGACCACCTCTTGGCGGATATCCGGAAAGGTTTCAGCCTCAGGAAGACCAGGCCAAGGTGCGATTCGGAAAGCCTCCCTTCTAGTGCAAAGCGTAGGGATACCTGCCCATCTGGTAAGGACAAGAAACTGTGGCCTCCAGCCGCAGTTCCTAGCTCCGCTCCTGAGCCACTTAACTGCAACACAGCTTTGCTGCTTTATCTATTTTATTTGTGCATAAACACCACTGCCACCTTAAGCTAGCTGCATCGCTTAGTTGCTTTGACAAGCTATATTAGCATGTGTTTGCATAGAGGGCATTTTTCTTTTAATGCAGCTTGGCTCGCTGTAAAATATCAATCCGTTTCAAAGATAATAATGGTCTTACCATCAACACTATACCTACTTCTCACCCTCAGGATCAAGTGTCAAGTCTGCAGACGAAAAAGCCAGAGAATTAGCCGCCGTTTCATCTCCCACCAAACCTCAGACAGAGGGTCACCAGCAGGCCAGCACAGGAGAAATGAACGGCTTCATCAGCCCATCAGAAGATACTCCGCCAGCACCGCAGAGAGCGGTGCAGGACGGAGCAGCTCTAGCTCCCAAGCCACTCCCAGGAGAACCAGCCACGACGACGATGCAGGCACCTCTTGAAAAACCTGCTTCGCTGCAGGAGGGGCAACACCCAGAGAAGCCTCTAGTGCCAGAAACGAGACAACCTGAGCCTCGGGTTGAAGCGGAACATCAGCCATGCCTCCCCACAAATGGCTTTTCATTGGATTCAACTGAGACGAGCGTCCTCAGCCCATCTTCCCTCTCAGATTTCGACCTAGAGGGTGTGTTCGATGGCACTTCCAGCATGGTATCTGAGAAGCTGATGCCTGAGGAGCCAGCGGACAGTAGCGTTCATGTTCAGATAAAGGAAAGTCTTTCACCTAATACGGACAATGTGACACGGAGCAGTGAAAGCACATTAATGGGAAATGGGAAAGGCCAAACTAGTGATAAAATAAGCCGTTTAGCAGAGACTGTTGAACAAGAAAAGGGTCGAGACGAGTGGAAATGCGTTCTTGTTAAATCCTCCGTCACTACACTCAGTGAGGGGTGCGATGTCCCAGATGGACTGGAATCGGAAGAGCTGTCATCAGTGTCTGAAGCAGTGCCTCCATCCCTTGAGCACGAACCAAAGACACAGAAGAGCATCTTCAAACAAAACAAAAAGAAGAGTACTCAAGGTAACCTAACCATTAACTTAAATAAAGATCATGTTTGGAATGCTAGTCGCTTGTGTCTTAAATGGAAATCCTTAGTAGTTTTGTTTTTTTACTGCATTTTATATTTTATGTCTGTGCTATTGTAGTGTATATTCATAAGTGTTTTGCATGACAACATGCATTTTAATTAAGAGTCTGGATGTATTTTATTTAAGAGTATGGATGCAGTGTGCACATTGTGATTTGCTGATTTTAATATTGACTGAATTTGAATCTGTGGACAGTTTGTTTGAATGCTCTGTTCTCGTTCTGACTCTCTGAAACACAAGGTAACAGTGGGAACGGACACACTAAACATAAAAAAGGCTGTGTGTTGCAGTGAGGTAGGTCGAATCAATGGGATGGCAAACTGTAAGCAGGAACATCATCCTAATGAACTCAATCACCGTCGACGCTTTGTCCCAAGTAACACGTCATTTGTTGGTCTAACTGGTTGAATTCTGGATTTCATTTGTCTCTGTTGTCCAGCTTTTAACACTCGCACTCTCTTTAAAAATGTTTCCAATTCTGTTATCCGGCCTAAAGCTTAACACCACTGACCAAAACGCAAATGTGTCTTGCGGTAATTTTAATGTCCGTCAAACCTGGGAAAACTAACCCTACATGTACAGCAATTAATAATCAGTGGTTGAGTAACCTCGCATCAGTTTTCTGATCTCAAACAGCCTTGCAGTCTGTGGAGTCACTGTGACGTCATCGTGGACTGAGTTATTTCATGAAAGCCACCACTTTTGTGTCTTTCCTTCCATATTTCTTTGTCCATTACCCAAGCCTGCAACTGGGACTGTTCAAACCTACTAATGCAGTCTTGTGTGCTTCCTGTAAACTGTGCTTTAATCTGATTTTGATGAAAGATGCTGTATGTGATGTAAATGCATTAAAAATGTTTTCACCACAAAAAAAACTTTTACATTTTAAAGCCGATCTAGTCATGCTTGCAAGCCAAAAAATCATGTGAATAGATTTCACAATGTGAATTGCTATTGAGCAAATAGTTTTATCCCCATGTAAATATATAAACTTTAAAGGTATTCGAATATTTTATTTGGATTTTATTTTATTTGTTTTACCAACTATTCATTTTAGTCTTTGTTTCCGTAGGTAACTCCAGAAAAAGGAAATCAAGAGGAAAAAGAAAATGTTAATTTTACACGAGAGAACCAGAAGGACTGCCGTTTATTTTGTGAGACTAAATGAGCATTGACTCCTTCAAGAGGATGCAGAAGTCTTCCTTTTGAAATGATTTGTTTTTCAAGACCAAGAAGAGTCAACACATCCAAGGCTGTATGGATGTCAACATGTCACTTTATGTAAATTTGTTGTTTTTGTGTATATGATTAGTTTTGGATTCAGAACTATTCCAAAAAAAAAAAAAAAAAGTTGAATATGCTTTGTTTTGTATAACTGTTGTAATATGCAGTGAATGTGTTTTTGCTATAGTCTCTATTTACCTTTCAGCACCAACAGAATGGAAGATGCAGTGCTGTCGTGGAAGATATTTAATTAACTCAAAACAAAACTGGTTTATTTCTTTATATATTACCCAGATGATCTGTAACAGGGAAATATAAGAAAAGCATTTAACGGATTGTAACTTTTAATGTTAAAAATATTTTAATAAAAGTGAATTTAGTGTTCAGCTGTTTGTTTTTAATCAACCAACTCACGCAGATGGCGCAAACGTACATTTGAAAAGCTCTATTATGCAGGCTGCATACAATATATGTTATGAAGGGCTTTGACGTGGTGAATCTAACATCAATCATCCCAGTGAGTGCTGCGTAAAGGCTATTTTCTAGTTTCTCCAACAGCCCTGGAGACAAGTTGCCCGAACACAGCTACGCACTTGTGCGTCTGGCTCTGACATCATCGGCTATGAAGTTACAGATATGGCAATTGCCACTCTCGGAGACGGCTTAGTCTTCTTGAGACCGGCAGGCTCAAGCCACCACAATCATGTCGCTCACCTGGTCTGCGAAAGACCACAAAAGCATGACTCGACCCGCCGCGACCGGACAGAAGCGATCGCGCAACGACATTGGGAACAAAGTGGCGGTGGTGCTCGGCGCGCAATGGGGAGACGAGGGCAAAGGGAAAGTCGTCGATTTGTTGGCGACGGACGCTGACGTTGTCTGCAGATGTCAGGTAGATGTTTTTGGATTCGTGATTTCAGACGAGCATTCACAGGGCCGTGTCTTGCTAATATTGCTGAATGCCTTTTTTTTTTTTCTCCGAGTTAATTATGAAACCTGGCACAAACTGTGCAGCCTGTTAAAACGCAACAGGTGCTCAGAGTGAAAACACTTTTGTTAGAGCTTTTTTGTCTATTACAGTGAACCGTGTTGAGAATGCACTGTGGTTTCATAACTGCACTTAAGGGTTTAAGTGATGGAATGGGAGAATTGTGGCCATCAAATCATTTTTACAGACTCCAAATGTCTTTACTGATCATTTTAGGAACAGGCAAGTACAATTTGCTAGCCTGACTATTCTCTTAATTCTTGCATTCACCTCTAAACCTGACTCATTCAGCTGATCACAAAGATGTTGAATTTGAGATGCATTGAATTAATAAAAACTCCATATAGGTCAGTTGCTATTCACTCATGCAGGACACATAACCCTCTGGTCAGATATCAGAGGTCACTCCAGCAACGGAGTCACACAGTGAAACCTTCCAACAGTTGCTGTGTTGTACTCTCTCCGCTGACATGTCTAGAACCCTGTGTTCTGGAGGCTTGAGAGCCCCACCCACTGGGCTAGAGAGAGGTCACATTCTCAGAGAGGCTTGATATGTGAGAAGGCCAGGACTTAGCCAGGCCAGACAGAGTGGTGGATCTACCAGCACCGGCCAAGTCTGTTAAAATAGGTGCTGGAGAAGCTCAGTGAATTATCACCGTCTCTCGAAAATATGAGACGTGTGCATGTGGCTGGATGTTTTTTTGGGTGGTCTTGGGTGTTAACGTCATACCGTATTTGATCATAATATCGTCATTAAAACAAGACAGTGTGAACTATCACATCACAATATGTGCCCTGCTTGGATTTACAGGGGGGCAACAATGCAGGACACACGGTGGTAGTGGACGGCAAGGAGTATGACTTCCACCTTCTCCCCAGTGGAATCATCAACTCCAAGAGCATCTCCCTCATCGGTAATGGTTTAAATATTCAGCTGTGTTGAGACAGCATGGTTAAGAATATTAGTGCAGTTACATATTCCTCTTCCTCTGCTCTTGTAGGCAATGGAGTGGTCATACATCTACCTGGCCTGTTTGAAGAAGGCGATAAAAATGAAAAGAAAGGTATTTGAAGAGAAAGAATGCCCTTTACACATAATGCACAAGTGTAGATTAGGATTAGTGTATACTCACATAGATGTCCTTTCTATTCTTTGACCAGGTCTGAAAGGCTGGGAGAAGAGACTAATTGTCTCAGACAGAGCTCACCTTGGTATGTACATTGTATGATATTGCTTAGAGTGGTTTACTTTATTCAAATAAGTACAGCCTGAATAAATCATCAATCAATCGATCCATTTTTAAGGGTGTGAGGTTTTGTTTGCTGTCTCTCCGCAGTGTTTGATTTCCACCAGGTAGTCGATGGTTTACAGGAGACTGAGAGGCAAGCACAAGAAGGAAAGAAGTAAGGATAGCGGAGGACAGACCTGCCAGTATTTTACACTAGTCAGCACAAATCTACTTTGATTACATACATTGTTTTACATCCCTCTCTTTGGCTTGTGTTTCAGCATTGGAACAACCAAGAAAGGCATTGGACCCGCATACTCCAGCAAAGCAGCTCGCACCGGCCTACGTGTATGTGACCTCCTGGGTGACTTTAAGGACTTCTCTATGAGGTAGGGATAACATAACATTAATATGCCAAACGCCAAGACTAATACTGCGATGAACAGTTGCGGCATGATTCGCGATTTCCTTTTCTTTCAGATTCAAGAATCTTGTCCGCCAGTATCAGGCCATGTACCCAGCCTTAACAGTTGACGTTGAGGACCAATTGAAAAAACTCAAGGTAAACCGACTATTACGAAAGTGATGAATTAGGGTCAATCCCAACATTAACTAATCATGTTTTTGTTTTCCTTGTTTTGTGCAGGAATACTCTGAGAGATTGCGGCCGATGGTGAGAGACGGGGTCTATTACATGTATGAAGCTCTTCATGGATCTCCAAAGAAAATTTTGGTGGAAGGGGCCAATGCTGCTCTCCTTGACATTGACTTTGGTATTTTGATTTACAATATTTGTAGTTTTTATTAAATGCATGTGTGGTTTTTTTTGTTGATCTGGGAGGGAGTCAGTAACATAACCCTATACATTTTTTCTCTAAAGGCACGTACCCTTTTGTAACATCATCAAACTGCACTGTGGGCGGGGCGTGCACTGGTCTTGGCATCCCTCCGCTGAATATCGGCGAAGTTTTTGGAGTATCAAAGGCCTACACTACCAGAGTGGGAATCGGAGCCTTCCCCACAGAACAACTCAACGTAAGACCTTGATGTTACCGAAGGAAATCTGTGAGATTACTGGCACCTTGTCACATGTGCTTGCTTTCACGGCCTTCGTATTTGTCTGAAGAAGAGACACATGACATGTAATGTAACTCACTGATATTGAGCTTGACATGTACAGTTTGAATTTGATCATGTGGCAGCAGGGCTGGTGGAGGGGGGGGGGTGAAATTCTCTGGCTGAGTGCAGCTGTCAAATATTGTGAGACACGGGTTCAAATGCTCTTTACCTCTTACACAGGTCACATGTTCACAGGGATAAATTTAGGGCGAGAGTCCGGGTTCAGGATATATTTACTGTGTGAGCTGGGTTATGTTACCTGTCACGGGAGCTGAAAATACATACTTAAAAAAAAACTAAACTTAATCCCCCCCAGTCCATATGGTGTTTTATTGTACTCAGCTGTGTTTGTAACTAGTGTAGTGATTGCACATTTTTAGGTTTCTGTAGAATTATGAAATGCCTAACATCGTTTAAGTTCATGAATAATAAAGTAACAAATAGGGCTGTTGTGCCCCCTGTTTTCCGTAGGCAATAGGAGAGCTGCTGCAGACGAGGGGTCATGAGGTGGGTGTAACCACAGGAAGGAAGCGGCGTTGCGGATGGTTGGATCTTGTCATCGTGAGATATGCTCATATGATTAATGGATTCACCGGGTGAGTGGCTGGAACGGTTTAAGCAAATCATCAGGTGTTTCGTGATCATTTCAATAGTGAAGGAAGCCTTCAATTTTTTCTGCACCGTCGTAAAATCCCATTATACTAATGACTAACGGCACACGTTAAACAGTTCTCCTATGACATGTTACCCGTCCAACAGCATCGCTTTGACAAAACTTGACATTCTGGATGTGGTGGATGAAATTAAAGTCGGAGTCGCCTACAAAGTCAATGGAAAAAGAATTCCCCATTTCCCAGGTAATTTAACAGAAGAAACCATATGTAGAATAAATATCATCAACCCATTCTGCTTTCATTTAAAGATTGGTAATCATGTATTGCTTTCAATAATAGCCAACATGGACGTTTTGCACGAAGTGGAGGTTGAGTACGAGACCTTCCCCGGTTGGAAGACGGACACGTCTGCAGCCAGGAAGTGGAACGACCTCCCAGCCAAGGCACAAAACTACATCCACTTCATTGAGAACCACATTGGAGTTCCCAGTACGTTTGACACAAAATAACAAACTTACATATTTCAAGTTTTACTTTGCAGAGCACACAAACAAATAGAAAATAGAGCAACTTCCCATGAAGGCCTCCACATCAAAATAGAGAAGAAATGCAGAAACTGCATGATATCCTCTAGATGGCACTGTTACACTTATCAAAAATAGCAATGTGGTTTGTTATGACTTCGACAGTTTTTTCAACTTTTCTAATCTTTCTCTCTGTTTCTCTGTCTCTTTTAGTCAAGTGGGTTGGCGTTGGAAAGTCCAGGGAGTGCATGATCCAGATGTTCTAAAGGGAAACCTTTAGCTCCGCTTGACAGGAGCACAGAGGATGTGGCATCTTTGCATCATCTAAACTGATTTTCTCCTCATTGGTTAATAAACAAAACATGTTACCGCTGAGCAGTGTTGGCTATGTTTGTTTAGTTACAATCAAATAGTCTTGTTATTTTACTATAAAATGTATTAGATTTTATTTATAGTCATATGGGTCGTATCACCAATTAAACCTGCACAAATGTTAATTAATTGATTCATGGAAAACGTGATCAGTTGATGCAATAGCCCAGTCAAACCATGCTCAGCTGGGACAGTGTTGATCATTGCTTTAAGATCATTACTTTCAATATGAGGAAAAGAGTAGCACGCATTCTTTCAGACTTTTAATTACTGTCTGTCCTGGGTTGTAATCATGCTGGTGCCCATTTACTCCACCGATCTCCAGCTTTTCATTTCTGGGATTGAAAAAGATAAATTACAAAATTCGTGGCCGCCCGTGAAGGCAGCACCGTGTGGATAGAGAGCAAAACATCACGTGACAGTAGAATCGTTATCGGATTGGCTCGTAGCTTTCATGTGACCATAAAGGATGTGTGTGATTGGTTCGTTGCCGTCTCCGTTGCAATTTTCCCGCAACAGACAAGTGTGGAAGTCAGTAGTAGCACGTCGGGAGTTATTTGCAGAGAAAATGCCGAAACGAGCTTGTCCTTTTCCGGAAACCTTCTCCTCTCAATACAAAATACACGTCGGACAACAGGAGCTGAATAATTATGGCGTGTTTGGGAACAAATACAGGCAAGAAATATACGGTGAGTGGCTGTTAGCTCGTGCTAGCTTCGTCGTTGCGCACATTGAGTTTGTTGTTTGCGTAGCAGGAGTCTAACGTTATATACAACTATAAAACAGTCACGGTGGCCACTTTTTGTGCATGTGTTCATGTTCCTGTAACGACTCGGCTTTTTCATGTCATGTGATCGCATTAGTTGGGCCTGTTGACATTAAACACATTCCGGTGAGTAACGTTGTAGCGGCTGCTAAATAAGATAGTCATGGTTTAGTGGCCGCTACTTCCAGCTGGCCTCTGAACTACCACAATACAGTCCGACTGCCTTTAATGTGCCGTAAACGTCAGCTTCTTGGGCGGTCACGTGTCATTTTACCTAAGCGTGGGTTCCTTGTTTCACAGCAAAGACGAAGAACTTGCTCTTCAGCGGTGCCAAGGCTGTGATGGGCACACTATGGACCGGAGAGGAGAGGTCCACTGAACCCACTGGACAAGCGGAGACTCGTGCATGCAGCCAGTCTCTGCTGAGAGGACAGACATTGATCGGACACGATGGGAGACTGACGCGAGCAAACGCTGCACAAGGTGAGGCTAAACTGACGAGCAGGGGAAGGGATGGCTACACTCCAGATGTATTTAGAGCAAAATATGCTGTCACACCCAGCAATGACAACACTGAAAGATGATCTATTCTGATGTGTCAAATAACAGGATCTTGCGTGTGTGTCAACAATCAGACAGTAGTCGGCCAACAATTCATCTCTATTTCAAGGATTTTGTTCTTGTCATGTACAATGCAGGATTGCACAATGAAATGTAGTTGTTGCTCCCTCCATGTTATACACAGAGAACGTGTATCGGGTAGACGGGCTCGGGCCTGTTCCACAGTCTTATGACGGAGCAGACGGTAGTCACTGACATAAAAACCTTCAATAGTACTAGCTTGGTCCTCCAAAGCATGCTGATGCAACCGATGATCGTGCATCGTTTGGAGCACCTGAAGCTCTCCCTGAACCTGCTCCTCCCTTAACAAGACCTCACAAAGTCCAAAACTGAGGGTGCATTCAGCGGGCCTCATGAGCTTTAACTATAGAAATGGTCAGCCATGTAAAGTAAAGGTTGTACTTGCTGACAAAATGGAAATCCCAAAGAGGACAAATATTCTTACACCTGAGTTTACAGTACGGTCTACTAATGCATAATGGAACACATGGGATTGATCTTAATACGATACTGATATTGGAAAAGTTGTTGGCGATCCCTTCCTTAAGCAATTTAAATGTATGTAATAGGCTTCAAAACCCACAGTTGTTTTTCTGTGTAAAAAAGAATGGAGGGAGAGTAATTATACACGAATCAAGTAGCAAGGCAAGCAGAAAAGGCCTCTACTCTTTCTCCACACCACCAAAGTTAAATTAATTTTGTTATTTGACTGGGTTACAAGTTTCTGTTGCATAATAGTCATTGTAATGAGGGCTGCAAAGCACATACGTTTTATTTGATGTCAAAGCTTATTTATAAATGAGCAAGAAGGCAAAAAATAAGTTATCTGACTCGAAGGCCAAAAAGGTTACGGTTAAGTCAGTTCATGCTTTTCACCAGCAGATGTCAGGGTTGTCACAGATTTGGATGCTCATTTTGGTTACTTTTCTTTTGTGTTTGTTGGGTGTCTAGGTTCACCAGTGGCTCTCACATGCTGCTGTGTGTGTCAGAAAAGCCAGGGCTCCAGGACGCCATGCTCCCAATGCGACCGCCTAGCCTGTCCCTCCTGCACACGTCAGTGCTCCTGCTGCTCCAGCCTCTGCTGCTCCGTCTGCACCATCATAGAGTAAGTTCCTTTTCACTCAGCTTCCCAAAGGACTTTTGTGTTGTGGTTCATTAAAATGCAACGTCGCCATTGTCTTATGTAGGCAGGAAAATATTTGCCTTAAAGACATTTCAGGGCATTCCTCGCTGGAATCCAGCTGCAGTGTTTGTTTGTTTTCTTGTCCCAGCTTCAAAGAGCCTTTAAAAACAGAGACTATTCACGCCGAGGTTAATCAATTACTTCAGCTTTAAAGACATGTTTATGAGGCGTGGGGTGCAGCCGTTTCTCATCTGTCCTGTGAAAGACATTCCTCAGACTGCAGTACTGAAGGGTTGTGTGCATCAATGTCACTGGACCGACAAAGTCCTGTAAATGTATTGTATTTGACAAAAATGAGATGCCTGAATAACTCGTAGACGGGCCAAAACCATGACCCAACTCAACCCTGACCCTTGTTGGGTTCTAATCAGTTTTGGTCGGTAAGAGCAGAGCTCTGAAAGGAGTTTCGCTGAATGTTAAGACAACGGAGGCAGGAAGGAAAGCAGCTGCTTATTCATCTTTTGAGTCTGAAGAAACGAACTATGCACTTTTACAGCCACCTTACAAGCCAACATGGTGAGTTTGCAGATTTGATGCTTAAAATAACTCTTAGAACTTTTGGTGGGGGGGGCCTCGGTACAAGAGCTATTTTAGCAGAGTAGCAATCTGTTAAAGATCATTTTATATATCAGTGACTCATGTTGGCTGAGCAGGATCCAACGGCATTGCTTAAAATGTAGGCCCAAAGTTTTCCATTGGTGCAAAATAAATGGTTCATATCATATTTTGCGGCTCATATTTGAGCTGCTCTCAGGTGGTAGAGCAGCTCTGCCGTTATTCAGAGTTGGTGGTTCAACATCCGGGTCCTCCTTTCCACCTTACGCCTTTTTAATAAATTCATTTTATAAAAGTCTGAAACTAGACCTCACAACGAGTGTGTAGAATGATGAGACAAATGTGAATTTTTGATTTAAAAAAAAAAAAAAATTAACTTTTAATGTCATATTTTTTGTGTTCCACAGTTACAGCGGGCAATACGATGAAGTACTGTGCTGCAGTTGCTCGACGTAAAGGAGGACCGACCGAGGCATCAGGAGTTTATGCTTCAACATAATAGTTGCCTCGCATGATATTTCTAAGACTGCATTTTATACCTGTGATTTTTTTTATTTTATTTTTTTTATGTAATCTAAATGTTTTCTTGTGTTTGTGTATATATATGTATTGCATTCCTAAAGTAACTGAAATAAACTTCAACACTTTTGTATACAGTTGAATGTTGTCATCCATTCAGTGCGTCTTTAATACAGTCGCAGTATGTATTTTGATTGAATTAAAGGGGCAGAGTAATAGATGAATAATAGGCTGTTGAATAATGCAGGAATCGAAATTGGATTGTCTGAACAGAAATCGGCCAATTAGCTAAAAGGTTAGCCAACTGTCTTCATGTGTTGTAGATGCATCAGCAGGTGGCAGCACAGTTCAAGGTCTGTGCTGTGAGGAGAGTTCCTTTCAGACTGGGCCACGTTCAGCATCGTACTCTGCGTCCTCGCTGGAGGAACACATTCGTCTCCGTATGCTAAAGAAGCACATTTTCAGCATTGTAGCTGAAATATGGAAGTTTTGTATTGGCAATGAAAACACAATTCCAATCCAGCCTCTCTGGACTGACCTTGAGGATCTGCTATCAAATATATTTATTGAAACAAGAAGACCCAGAGGTTGAGCAGAACCAGGGCTTTGCTGCAGACCGTTTGGCTGCAATTATGCCTCCTGGACATGACCTTGCGGCGCAGTCATCACTTTCTCTTGGCTGAGGCTCGTCACTGATGATGACTGGTTTCAGGGTCAGGCATTATACACTGTGAGTAATTGTTCTTGGTGGCAGAAGTCCTGAACACCGCCTCTATAGAAATCAATCACGTGAGATGGTGTTGGGATATTGGCTTGGATGAGTGCACTTCCTGGAACTCATTGCAAATGTGCCTCGGAGCTGTTGAGTCACATCCCCTGCTCAGCAGGCCAGTTGTGGCTCCGGTCTTTGGGGAGCTCTGCAGTTGGTGTTCGAGGGCACCGCTTGAATCCCGGCTGAATGAACAGACAGCTGCTGGCAGGAAAGGCATCAAGTTGTCTGCACATTTCTTGATACGGCGTTAAGGAAGTCTGAGGTGGACATTAATTACATTTATATATATTTTGTATGCTTTTATTAAAGATAAAACAATCCTTGACTCGTGAAAATCAACCATGTCCATAACTCTGAAGCTAGAGGGAGCGTTCTGAGCCAATTAATAGTAATAATTCAAAAATCTATTTTTTGTCAATTGGCAAAATTAAGGGTTTAAGTAAAGTCAATTCTCAACATATTTGCAATTTCCTGCTTCTTAAATATGAGAGTTTAACTTTTTATTTAAAATCAAATCAGCAATGAGTTTGTCTTAACCAGCTGAGTTAGCAATGAGTCAAAGTGACCCAAAAGTATCCAAAGCCCGGTCTAAAAGTAACTTCATTACCCAGCTGTTTGAGCCAATTTCCTGTGATGCATCATTGCATCAAACCTCTCTTTAGTACGCTGAGTAACCTAGAAGAAAGGAAGTGATGTAACACACGACAGTGGAGGGATGTCTGCAAAGAACACAATCTCATGATTCATTCACTATTCCCTCAGCTGTTGCCTCAATACTAATAACATTGGTGATATACTGTAGGTCTCTACTGTGTTGTACTAAAATAACACAGTGGTTTGGGCACGACTCGTCTGTCTGTCCAAAACATTTACTATATTCATTTTTATCTTGTTAGAGAGAAGGATGCTGATGCGTAGTCCCCTTCTCCCCGCTGCTCTCTGTTGACTCCATAATGATGTGTTTCTGTACCTTCAAGTGCAGCTGTCAAGGTTTTCAGCACATCCCCATCCGTGACATTCAAAGAAGAAGAAGAAGAAGAAAAAGGTCACAGTGTGCCCCCTTCCCTCCCTCCCTCCCTGCCTGCACGGATCCTCATCATCTCCTCCCTGGTGCATGTATGGACTGGGTGTCTGCAAGGAGAAGGGGGCCACATAATCACCCACGGCGCTCCAGACAGGACCAACTGCAGTCGGCCAGCGGGAGCACGTGGCTTTGTCTTTCACCCATTCTTGTGGGGACCAGCTGTGGTCTGAGTGTGGCGAGCGTCAAGCCCAGTGATGCTGCTGCTATAAATATGCGTCAACGAGTGTGAGTAAGTGACAGCTGTACAGTGGACCAAGGACACACTGTCTTGGCGCTGTCGGGGCGAGCCACTCCAAAAAAGGCAAACCCAGTGTGAGAGCACTAGTTGATATGTATTTATGCACTTGTAGCAATTGATGTGTGGTATATAAACAGTTCAGATCGTAGCTTTAGGTGGTGGCTGATAACATAAATGCTGCTTCAAATGTGGATGAAGCCTTAAAGGTTGGCAATAATGGTCACTTATTACACCAGACTATTATATTATTAACTGGGAATTCAATTAATATTCTGAAAGTCAAAAGAATTGCTCCTCCAAAATTAAGTGGATGTTAACCATATGCATGTGTGTTCATACAGAGAGAGAAAAAGAAAACTACCCACGTATGTGTGTGTGTGTGTGCGCGCGCATTGTCTGTACACAAGCGCATGTGTGACTGTGTTTGTGTGCCCTTTTCAAGTGTGACCACCTGTCTTTTGTTAAGAAATAAATAAATAAAAACAGGCCACACCAGCTGTCCCTGGCAGTCCGTCCCTTCAGAGGTCAAGGGCTCCCACCGCTGGCCTTGGTGGTGGACACTTACAACTTTCCTCTCAACTTCTCTCAAGTACCTCTAAACACACACAAACACACACACACACACACACACACACACACACAAAACCTCTCACACCCAAATGAGCCAGGCTTTGAGCCTCTGAGAGAGGAATGTTTTATTACACCATCGCGTTACATTGCACGTATCCCAGCTCGTCACCCTGCAGCTAAGCCCGATCACATGGCCCCTACTTTCCATGTGAAGGTTTGGGTCCATAAGAAAAGCACACACACCAGGCAGTCTAAGCCCTCGATCCCGTTAGGCAGATGTGAGATGTTGGTGCCGGCGAGCGCTCCGAGGCCTGCTGCTGTGGATGTTTACAGTGCGAGGTGGCCACAGCGTTGCAGTGGGCCCTTATTTACTGTGAGCTGGCTGCGGCTGTTCGGGGTGTTTATGAATGATCTTGGGAGGACATTGTTTTCTTTATGTCGGAGCTGCCTGGCTAGCGCCACTGTGTCGTCTGTTTGTGCATAAAGTACGTGCTGGGGAGCTGGGCCAGACAATAGCCTGGCTGAGCGACTACCCACGCACACAATAGAGTGGTGGGATGAGGCCGCGTTTTGGGGCCGCAGTTTTGGGGTCTGTGGGGGTGGAGGTATAGGATGGATGGGGGCAGGGGCAGTTGGATGCGGCCCTTGTCTGTATGGCGTTCCCAGAATGGGTGAGCGGGGATTGGGGGGGGGGGGGGGGGGAGAAGGGCGGTGGGAACCCGAGCACATCCCCATTGGGATCACGTAGCAGAGCAGCTGGATTTCTTTCATGGTGCAGCGGGGAAATAATTAAAAGTTCTCGCCATTGTAAATGTCCAGTGAATTGGCATGAAGCTCTCAAGCTGACACGTTTGGTTGGTTTGTTTACTTACAAATATATATGTGTGTGTGTGTGTGTGTAGCAGATATAATCAAGTTTTAGCAATAATTACAGAACAAAGTCAGCTGGCTTTGTTACCCGCGGTTTATCTTTTTTGGAGAGTATTGGCAACAGGTCAGGGACAATGGGAGCCCATCTTGAAATTGCTCCGTCCTTGAGCTGAGTTTATGGTTTCAGAGGGATAGGGCCTGTAAGACCAGCAGTATTATCACTTTCTGTTGTCTCTGTACACACACCGCAGTGCTGCCCACACAATCACTATCTGGCTGACTGCTGCTGCTGCTTGTCAGACGAGGGCTCCTCTACAAGGTTCTTTTGTCGTTAGTGCGTCAGAGATTGCTTTACTTACTTTGACTGCTGTGTGAAAAGTGGTGTGAGTGCACAGAAGTATTGTAAATGAATAAAATCCACACAAAGAGAGAAAGTTGTTCCATTTAATTCTACGCATAATCTTAAGAAAGACCTAAATCAAGATTGTCACATTTCCACAGCACACGCACACACAAGCACACCCCAAAAGCGCAAACAAAGAAAATGCACAGACAGTTATAGATCAAAAGTAAATTGCCTCAATATCTAAGCAATGTCAATTCTGCATAAAGATTGTCCTCTAATCTCTACACCACTAACACTGAAGCAATTGATTACTATAAAATAGACCTTTATTATTAAAAAATTATATTAAATTCTAATGGCACTTCTACAAATTCTATTAAAAAGATTTCTCGTTCAACATTTAGAAGCTTTTTTTTTTTTTTTTTTTTTTAAACCAAATTAAAACTGAGACAGTCAAATGTTGCACAAGAAGCAAATGCAATAATAAATATTTCTCATGATTATACACAATTTCACAGTTGTAACCTGCAGAGGACACAATTCCAGTAAAGTCGTTTTTTTTTTTTTTTGTTTTTTTTGACTTAAAGATCATACAGCATGAGTTAGGCAAACAGCCCTCAATCAAGAGTAGCGCTGTTTCCATAGTAGCCAACAATCAAAATCTCAGTGTTTCACATTCAACAGTGACATTAACTAAAGGAACAGACCGTTAGCTCCCAGTAGCGTTGGCAACTAAAAACCAAACACAAAAAAATAAATGCTCGTCTTCAGTTTAACACCTTGAAAACGGATATATTCACATAAACAGAAATGGTCAAAGTAATCTCAAATGTAATCTCTCGCAAAGCAGCAAAAAACATAAATGGACTTGAAACCTTTATTTCGTCAGATTTTTTTGACATGATGGGAAAACAGGAACAACAGTTGTGAATCACTTCAGTGGGCTACTGTCGCCGCGATGTGAACTTCAGCCACAGTCGAGGGCAAAAACGTACAGTATAGAAAACGGGCTTCTCCAGATGCAACACCTATTCGTGTGTCTACAAGGCACGTTTGGTGATCATTCTGGAGGTATAAATAAAGACTGCAAACAATAAAAAGAAAAAATCGTCACATAGTTAGTTTTTTCTACCTCTGTACACACGTACATTGGAGAATCAAGCAATCATAAGAAACGTACCTTAAAAACAGACAAAAATCTACATTCCTGTGTGTTCTGATTGAAACCAACATTATTAACGCTATGCAACAGCTATGCATCTGAAATTGTTCTAAAGTGATTAAACTCTCAGGGCATGTGAACGGCAGGAAGGTTTGCGCAAGTTTATCGGGAGCCATATCACATTTCTTGTAAAATTACACACAAGCCTCATTCATTCATTCATTCATTCAAGCACCCATCGCTGACTTCAGGTCAGGGAGCAGGATGAAAACAGACTGCGGTGATTCTGAGGGAAATGATTTGACTCGCACTTGACTTGAGCTCCTCCGTCAGAAATGCGGACAAAACCGTTTGCAAAATGCTGAGAAATCACGTGTGAATTCATTTCTGTGTCCTGAAAGAAGTCTTGGTGATCAACATGAAGGAAAACAAACTAAAAAGAGAAACACCTTCAGGTGCGCCAACACCTACATTTCACCTGCATCGTCACAGTCACAAACAGTTTTTCTATAGATCTAGTACTTGGGAAAACAATACTGTGATAAATCTGATATTCTCTTGATGGATGTGCAATCAAATAACCGTGGTGTCTCCTTCATGTCGAGGAACAATGAAGCATTTATCTACTGCATGTTGGGAGGAGGGGGGGGGGCTGTTCTTGGATGCCTCCAAACAATACACCTGTTTACAGTGTCCTTGGTCTCCCTTTGCTAAATACATTTCTCACATTCCAATGGCTCCATTCAAGACAGAAAAGTGCAAAGAGAGGCTTGCGTTGCCTTTTTCTCCCCACAGCTAGCAGAGACGTACACAATGATCCCTTGAGAACTACCTGGGATTTGGTGGTGTGGGAGGAAACAATGCCTGTATTGTCTCCTTTCTATAGGTAGCCACTAACCAATGCCCTAACCGGTGGGGCTGTGCTTGTGAACAACCGTTTCCTGTGGCAGAACGGCAGCCTGAGCCGTATTAACTGTTCTGATTTGTAGTGAGTCCAATCAAGTCTCGACTATGGAGAAGGAACCAAACTCCCTTGGGGAAGACGTGACACTTTAAGAGACTGCAGCCTTAATAAGACACCCGGCTCTCTCCGCCTTACATGTGTTGTAACAACAAAACAGTTTGATAAATAGAATATATATTTACATTAAATATACATACAGTAAGAAATAGCAGCCTAGACAATAGTGTTGAAACTATATGCATGCTAAAAAAAAAAAAAGAAAAAAAAAAAAAAAGTGCTTCTCTATGCTCCATGTGACAAACCTTGAACGCTCCGCAGAGATTTCTACACGGCATATTAAAATACAATTACAGTAACTCGATTTGCACAGAGAAAAAAAATGAACAGACAGCCCCAACACCTGTTAATGAGTACCAAGATCGCTAGGCAAGACGCAACGTCTTTCAAGCTTCTAGAAATAAAGTAGTACACCTACAGTAAACCCTGAACCAAGTCAAACTAATAAATATATTCGGATCAAGTCTTCTCAGGACAGATTAGACAAGTATTATGAACTTTTAGTGCTACACCCTCTGCTAAGAATCCAGATAGCATCTATGTGAACGGCCAGACGAAATCCATTTCCTTCCAGGACAAGCGTCACTAAAGGCTCCAGCTTCATCAGTAGTAACATATACACACGTACGGTAAGAAGATATGATGATGTGACGAGGTTAATTCAAAGGTCAGTGAGTGGCACGTGGAGCACAGCTTTGATGACCAACCAGGTACTGAACAATATCCACCTGTCTCTCTCTCTCTCTCTCTCTCTCTCCCTCTCCCCCTCCCTGCTGAGGGTGTGCCCTCAACACCATGTCAGTCAGTCTACCCTTTACGCCATACCAGGAAATAACAAATGTAATTTACTGGCAACCATTTGCTTTCAACCCAAACGAGTAAAGAAACATTTAATTGACGAGACCTTGATGCACGTACTTTAAATTGTATTCTTGTAAAGTATTCAATTAAGGACACTCGTGGATTCCAGAGTAGATAATTACCTTTGTTACCACCTGGTATGTGGAGTTTAATCCAGATTCTTTTAAAAGGCCTGAAAACTCCCTCTTTTTATTTTTTATTTTTTTTTACAAGAAGGCATAGTGATATCTCATTCTTGTTTAAGTAAGTACACTAGGTGAAGTGTTAAGAATTTCAGTAGGCACCAGTGTTACAGGCATCAGCTTTTAACTACTCTCCAGCCCTCCTATGATTATAGAACTTATTTTTTTAAGTAGCAAATTTAGAGGGCCATTCCATCGATATGTGCTCACTCACATTAACAACTAAAGAGCTGGTAGCTCAACCCCAGGCACAAAAAAGAAATATGGTGATATGATGGTCGGCTTGCCTCTTGTTATAAACATAAATCTGAACCCAACTTCATTTCAACCAAACAAAAATTCTACTTCCATGAAAGAAAATAGTTATACTTCCCGTAGTCAAACTTCATTAGTTTTGCTGCCTTATGATAGTTTACTTGTTAAGGACTAGACAAATACCAAAAAATAAATAATAATAATAATAATAATAATGTAGGAGTTAAAAAAAAAAAATCATATATTGCTACTTACGGACGGTTCTGATCTCCCATGTGCACAAATAAAAATCTCACTCACATCTTACGATTGTATTAACATATGTTAGCATTAGCTATCACCCATTATGAACACGGGACGCTTTTTTTTCTTTCAGCAAATAGACTCTTCAAATAAACTCGACAGATTGACACAAACAAGACAGAAACAAACAAGTGCATCATCTGACTTGTTCTTCTTCGTTGACACAGATCCAGCTTGGGTTTCACAGCACCCATGTTTATCCACCTTCACCTTTCTGCCTGTGACACAGTCCAGCGCAGAGAACAGCTCCAGTTTTAAACGTAGCTACAACTTTGACTTGAGAAAATGCCACGTGGGGGTAGAATCCAAAGAGATGAGTCTCCAACAAACTGCCCAACATGTGTGTACTAATGTGGAAAGTGTTCAGTAGTAGTATTCAGTGTATGCAAAGACATTCGGTCTTATGTCCTGGCACTGGTGAGAGGCGTTTTATCCAATGGCGAGAGTCTTGACAAGGCCACAGTGAAACTTCCTGATGTGGCGGTAGAGGTCCCCAGACTGGGTGAAGCGCCGCTCGCACCACTTACAAGCGTGAGGCTTCTCACGTGTGTGAACTACAGCGTGCCGACTCAAGTTATGGGAGTACTGGAAGCTCTTGCCACACTGGCCACAGGTGTATGGCTTCTCGCCAGAGTGCGTGCGCTCGTGGCGCTTAAGGGTGTACATGCAGGAGAAGGTCTTGTTGCACTGCATGCAGGTGGGGACCGAGCCGTCGGGGGACAACTTGGAGCGAGCGCCGTCCTTCTCGCGGAAGTGGGAGCTGAGGTGCAGTTGCAGCACATGGGGGCTGGGGAAGACTTTACTGCAGAGGGGGCACACGCACACCTGTTGCCCCGGGGGCAGGAGCACCCCGCTGGAGGTGGAGATGTCTGAGGAGGCCAAGTCGTCCTCCTCCTCCTCCTCGCTGTCCCCCAGCAGCCTACCCCTCCTCTCCTCCACCTCCCTGCCCAGGGCGCCCTCCCTCCCTCGGCAGGCCTCCCCCTCCTCGTCCATCAGGTCCTCCTCCTGGGAGAGCAGGGCGGCTGTGGAGCCGTTGTTGCCTGGGAAGAGGGCAGCGAACCCTGTCACCACCGAGCTCCTGGCACTATTCCCAAAGCGCTGGCTCTCAGGGCTCATCGGCTCACTGTCCTCCTGCTCTGACAGCAAGTCGTGTTCGTCTTTAACAAGTGGCTCAGTGCCCTGCTGCTGGCTGTCGAGGGCCAGCTGTCCCGAGACGTAGGAGGGGTGTAAGGGATCTCTGCTAGACAGAGGCTTGAAAGACAAATCCAGCGCACAGTCCATGTCATCCGAAGCCCGGGACCTCTGGGACAGCGATACGGTGGAACTACTGACATCAGCTTTTGTTTTTCCAGCTGTTTGGACGCAGGGCTCGGCCTCTGCTGACAAATAATTGACACTTACAAGGTCCGGGGACCTTCCAGAGTGACCGTTTGCCTTCTGCCTGCTCCGCGCAGACCTATCACAATCTGTGACAGCCAGCCTGACTTCGCTGTTGTCCATGTCAAACTCAGCTGGCGGGGGGGCCCTGTGAAGCCCCTGAGACTGTGTCTGGGGCTGTCGCCGGATGAGCTGCTTACTGTGCAGCTTGCCTTCAGAGGAATTTTCCCTGTCCAGACAGCTGAGCCCCAGACCCTCGCTCATCTTTTCATCCAGAGACGAGACTTCCTTATCTTTAAGCTTTCCTTTACACACTTTCACTATATCATACATGTGGAGGTAACTGGCTGCTGCCAGGACATCCTCCACCGGGAGAGAGCTGAAATCCAACTTCCCCTCATACATAAATTCAAGGAGCAGGCTGAAAGCCGGGGCTGTCACAATGTCACTGTTGAGATGCACAACGTCCCTTTTGTCCAGCTGGTCCCTGTAGAAGAGATGGAAGTACATGCTGCAGGAGGCCAGCACGGCTCTGTGCGCTTTGAATTTAGCCTCCCCGACAAGAACAGTGCAGTCACAGAGGAAACCTTGGTGACGCTGCTGACTCAGACACTGCAGCAACTGGCGGCTATGGTCTGGGAACTCCATTCTTCCTTCATAACCTGATGAAAAACAGGAAAAACAGGATAGTGGATAAACCAAATGAAGCCATTCAGAGGGCACCGCGGAGCTGCCGTCGCCTAATCAGACACGACGTGGCCAAAAGCAGAGAAAGTGTGAGGAATAAGTATATGATCAAACATGCAAGACAATAAACCTGCACGTGTTTTAAAATACAAGTTCACAAAAAGCATTTGCAATTCATAAACTTTATTCGGAAAGATAGAAATCCCCTAAAAGATCTACATCAATAACTTTGTCCAAGTTGAGAACAGAAATCCTGCATTCTCTCCAGTGGTGCAGGACACGCTACGCTGCGCTCACCCACCCATGTATCACGGAGCAAACGGATCCGCTCTCCAGATCAACCGAAGGATTTTCGGTTGGTAGTAGTCAGCCTACTTCTCGAGCTTCCTAAATTTGCGAGAGGAAAAAAAAAAAAAAGTGGCGCACCGGCGCGTTTCCGATCGCACACTTCAAAACAGCGGTGTTTACAGAACAAGCGAGCGGCACCGCGGCAATGCTAGCAACTCGTCCATCGGGGGGGGGAAGGAGGCTAACGTGAAAAAATAAGAGCGGTGCAGAGTGAGTAAACTGGTGCTATGTTTGCTAATTACACTGCAAGCTGTGGAGTCAGCTGCTCTGACATCACCGCAATGGAAACGTTACCTCCAGCTGTGCTCCCCTTTTATGCCATATGTTAACTCTGGGCGACGCGGCCCGAACTACACACACAACTTGTAAAAAAGAAGAAGAAGAAGAAAGTGGATTAATAAGTGTCACAGGATTACATTTCTAACTTTTTTTTTTTATTCATCGGGTAATTTATCACCAAAAGAAAAAACTGCAGCCGACAACCGCGGTGGATAATAAAAAGCCGCTTACGCACTCATCAGACACACGCGCACAACTGTGAAATATTTGTTTAAAGGAGTGAATCCAAAACAGAAAAAGGCAGATTGTACGAAAAAAAAAAAAAAAAAACTCAAGTGAATTGGATGTTAAAGTTTGATGCTGCCGAGAAGAATGTGCATGAGTATCGGCTATAATTGTGCGCGCAGTAGTTATATTTGAATAAGAGACAGAAAAGTGTAGAGGATACAGGAGAGCCAAGGGCGCAGTAAACTGAGCTCCATGTCCGTGTTGGGAAACGCATTGCTAGGAGCCTTTTAAACAGCAGAGGAACTCAACTGCGCTGAACGAAGCGGCGAGGGGACACTCTTTAACTTTGGCTTTCTCCGTTTCAAAGCACAAAAACGCCGTACTTACATTTATTTCCGCCCTGTTCGTCGTGTTCTTTCCTAGAAGCCCCGACGTCCTTTCATGATGTGCGGCCAGATGTTCGCTTCTCCTTGTCGTTTCTTGAGCTTCAGTCCGACCCTGGCAAGGCAGGCTGCACTCAGCGCTGCTGTGTGTCAAGCAGGTTGATAATGGCACAAGTCTCGCGATATCGCGCGGCCACAATAAGTTCTGTACTACTCCGTGAATTCACACAGCGGCAGCAAGTAGCAGAGTACACCGGGAACATCAATTGGCTTGTCTTATTTAAACACCTGTCCCATGAACGGGACTTTCAGTGTGATAAATCCGGAAGTATGGAAACGTATATATCTTTGTCTACATCTATATATCTATATAGATATATATATCTATATATTTATATATAGATATATATATATATATATATATATATATAGATATATATATATTAATCCAGAATGTAAATTTGCAAGCTGAAAATGTTGCCTGTGGTTTTATGCCTGCTGTGGATGAAAGAAGCTGGTATCTGTGAAAGTAAACTGATGCAGAGAATTATGAATCATGCTTTGTTCATTTGGAGGGTCAGTGGACTATTGGGAACTTTCTAAGAGCCGTTCTCTCTAATCCCGGGTTGTGGAATTCCCTGGCACCAACATCACCCAGCGCCTTTGTTTTCTGAGACCACACCGTGGTCCTGGCTGTGACTTATTTAGCCTTAATTGTCTGAAGACAGGTATAGGATGCTGATTTATGTGGACCACGTTTTGGGGGGGGGGGGGAAAGTCACACATTTGTGTCGAGTATGTCAAAAAAAAACACAGTCTCCGGAGTCTGTTCTGTAATTGTTAAAGCTATATGGTGGCACAGCAGAGACACAGGGGCTCGAGGTTGCAGCTGCTCATCTCGTGCCCCCCCCCCTCCTGTCCCTCGCTGTGCTCCCCCAACTGCTTTGGTCACCTTTGCCCTGTGTTCCAGCTGCCGTGTGTTTTGAAAGGGCCATTTGCAGCTCCTCACAGCCTTCTGACACAGAGGGGAATGAGAAATGTGACGGGAGGCAGCAGCCACTGGTCGGAAGGGGCCACCGGCTAGATTCTTATCCACTTACCGCTTTATTCCATTTTTAGTTTGGCTGTTACAGAGGGTGGGTATCTGCACTCTGGTCATGTCCAGATGATCCTAAATGAGACAGTGTCATGCTCTCTAAATAAAAACTCTCTTTATTTGGTCTAAACACATATATTTGCTGTTGCGCAACAAACAAAATGATGAATAACTTCTTCGTTTTGACAAAACACTGGTAAGATAAATGTTTATACTGAAGCATCAGATGAGTGTGCCACATGAAAAACAATTTGCCATTCAGCACACACACACACCCACACCATCAATGCAGGAGCAGCGATGTGGATAAGAATAGGAGCAGTGGCCCTGTGTTTCCCTGGCAAACGTAGGCACCCAGTAGAGGAGGGGTGTGTGTTCACAAGGCAAGACAAAGCAGTGGTTGTGCCTGGGGACCGCGGCCTCAGAGAGAGAGGCTCGGCACGGTGAAGGTTCTCACACACAGAAAAAGATAGAGACAGAGAGACAGAGAGGGAGAGAGAATGAGAGTGGGAGAGTGGGGGAGCAGGGAGAGAGAGAGAACACTTCCTGGAGGTTCATTCTTCCTCTCTGCAATCATCAATGGCATTCTCCCCCTGACCCACTCCTCTCTCAGACAAACAAAAGGGCCCGCATTCCAGTGTAGCCTGACCGGCCAACCAGCCAGCCATCCAGCCACAGTTGAACCACATCCACTACCCACTGGACCAAAGTCTCACCATAGGGGTGGGCTTGAGTTGTGCTTCAGATGTCTGTCTGAGGATGCTTCTATAATGCATCCTTATGCATTGAAAATCATCTTGAAACATACTCAACATACAATTCACCCATTGTTATTTTCCGCTAAGTCATAATATTCTACACTGTATGACTGCATTGTGTGTGTGTGTGTGTTTTTTTACAGCTGCACCATTACAACAATTGGAAATCTCCTTGATTTGGTGAAAGGAAATTGAGTGTGTTTGAACAATATTTGGCTGCACATCATGAGGTTTTAATGACTGACAGACAGTCAATCTTCAACAAGATTGAATTATCACAACAGCTGTTATTCCAGTTGAATAAAATGAGTATCCCTTTATATTTGTCCTTGTGATTTGTTTTTGTATATTACATGCTTTTACACACATGTACAGTACAGTAGGGCTACTGTTCTGTATTCACTGTTGCACACTGCATTTATGAGCTGCTTGACCTAACAAAGTGACACTATACTTACACATTTTAATTGATTTTTAAAAATATATAAACTTATCTAAATTGAGGGTCTAAAGCTGGCACATGTACAGATTGTAAATATTTTTGGGCTGTATAAACAAAACGGTCTTCATTTGAGATGCCTTTCAGGTTTTCTGCAAGCAAGCTGGGAAACCCATCAGACAATGCAACAAATTCTCCGGCGTGTTCAGTCTTTGAATCTTGAATCTTTGGCACCGTAGCCAAAGCTGCATAACAGGTGGACAATACATCGAGGAAAATAATGTGACAGTTGCAGCAACATTGCACTGCTGTTGCCGGGAGATGCCGTATTGGTCAGACCCCCCACCGCTTCCTCCCTGTTATGGCCCTCCTGCCCTTCTGTGTCTAATTGTTGCTGCCGCATGTTATCTGCTCTCCTTCAACAGCCCATTAAGTTCTGTTCTGTTTGTTATAATCTCTGAACAGATACTGCAAGCTGACAAGAAAAGAGATCAGATGAGTCTCTAACAGGAAAGACATTATTAACTCACTTTGACTCTTTGATCTGGCTACTTTTGCTTTGAACCTGCAAAACAACAGTGTAGGCATTCCCATCACCGGACCAGAGACAGCCGAGGAGGAGGAGGAGGAGGAGGAGGAGGAGGAGGAGGGCTCCATTGAATAACAGCAGCAGAAAATATGGGATACCCTCACTCAGCTCCGTTTGTATGACAGGAACAGCTTGGCAAGGCTGACACATGGTAGCAGTGAGGAACACATTACAGTGTAAATGACGAATAAAGGAAATGACAACAGAGGAGGCTGAGAGACAGAGGGCAGAGGCCAATGAGTTTTTCATCACAGAGGGAACGTTGGCTGCTGTCCCTGCTATCCTGTTCTTGTGATGTTATTTATCAGTTAATTGTGCAACCTTTCAAAAGCACGGTCTTGCATTTTAATATCATACACATTTGTAGTTCACGGCACTTGTGCCAAAGCTGCTAAAGAAGAATGTTGTGCATACAGATACAAATGTGTCTTCATAAGAAATTAAACTGCAAAAATAGGTCAAATATAACTGTATATAAAGCAATAATAGCATGAGAACTGGTATAGAGAGAGGTTTTCTAAACATTCAAATGGGAATTTAAAGATATATTAGACTAAGTCATAAGAGGGCTTCACTGGATTCAGAGGATTGAGTGTGACTGAGCTGGCCTGTCTGTACCTGTCCCAAACTGGTTTAACTCCTACCTCTCTGTAAGGCAGTTTTGTTGTGGATGTAGATGACAGTTTATGCAAAACCAATGTGCTATAACAAGCAGGGGTATAATTTGATTCAACCTCGCATTTTTATTGCTTTTACATTTTCCTTTGATGTTTCATCAGCACAAGTGCAATGGTCTTTCATATCTGTCCTGATGTTATGTAACTTTATGCATCTGCATCTCCTGTTGACATGACTTAAATATCAAGCACGAGTAGTCTTGATGATGGAAATAATACTTTGACAAAACGAAGGGAAATCAAAGTCCACTTACTAGCTTTTAAAAAAATCTTCCACACAGTCTTTATGAGTGGATGAAGCATTTATCATAAACATGACTCTGCAAGGTTAATATTTGTTAAGATTTCACTCCATCCACTGATGAAGACCATGTGATGCAGTTGAAAGCTCCAGTAAAAAACATGTTCACATCTCAACCAGGATGCAGCCAATGTGCTGGGATGCCGAAAGAAATAATGTCTGTGAAAGTGCCTTCAGTAGGATTTATCCCTGACCACAAAGAAATCTAAAGGTTATATTGGAACCTGGACTTAAATGCATGGCTGATGGCCTTTTATTGGAAATGTCAACGGCACTTTCCACTTCACAGCAACTCAGAGTGAAAGAATGTCTTCTTTAGCATGACGACTGTAATTGTATCCAATCAGGTGCCTCCAAAAATAAGCCATAAATCAACTACCAGAAGAATGCTGCTTGAGTGCCGACAAGCAACAGAAGGACAGTAGCATCACACCAATGCCAACATGCCTACAATGGTTACAGTACCTGCTAGTTTAAAAAACAAATGATTTTAAAATCATTTCAGCTTCATGTCTGAAATGCTTTTAAGTTGTCAAACTGCAAGACAAAAACCTCTGCTCTGAAGTCACCTTTTTAGATTAGCTTTAGAATGTTTTACTTTTTATTTTTATTGTTTTATCCATTACTTTGAGTTTTAATCTTATATATTTTTTATTATTTTCTCAAAAAGTGGTTAGCACACGAATAAAGTTTTGAAAGCAGAAAAGCACAAAAATGACATGCAGTGTGTACAGGGGCATTCACCAGACTATAGCCATAAACACCTCTCTTTTTTTTTTACCTTTTAGGAATTACCATTTCTACACGGTTTTTATGGTGGAAAATTGTATTTGTTTATTTATCTAAATGAGCATAATTATCATTTAGTACAATTTTAAGATTTTTTTGCTGCTTGTAGTACTTTTACATCACTGCTTTTACATTATTAAATTAAATTCGACAAGATTGAATGACTTTTGATTACATTTTGTTATAATATAATTTAAGGGGTGTTAAACAACTGTCTACAGCCTCATACAGAAATCATTTAAAATTGATTTTGATGAGCCTAAATTGACTGCTTCCAGCTCCTGAAATGTGAATATTTGCTGGTTTTCCTAGTCTTCTATTGTAGTAACGTGAACATTTTGTGGTTTGATCATTATTTATAATGTAAATAACCTTGGCCAACTTGGGCCATTGGAGATTGTGGTGAGCATTTTGTCCATTTTACATCATTTTCTGACATTATATAGGCCAAACAATAAATCAAGAAAGTAATCTGCAGATTATTCAATATTTAAAATAAACAATCAACATTTGCAGCCCTACAACAGCTCATTGTACAGCAGGTGGCAAAGTACAAACATTTAATCACTAATGAACAGCTGTTAAAAAAAAAAAAAGAGTCGGTCTTGTACATTATCTCGTGCGATTGTTTCAGGAAGTGAAAAACAGATATGCCTCATTGTACTAAAGATCCCCTGGAAATCTTACAGGGGCCTCTGTAGAACCCCGGACCCTATATTGGAAAACAACAACACAGATAATACAACGCAGAGTTCAGCGAGGCCACGCAGCCCCTAATAAACCCCCGTAGACACATTGCAGGGTTTTTTCAATGGGACGGCTGACAGCCTACCACTCCTCCTCTGAGTGGGACTCATAAAAAGACCGGCTTTAGGACCCGGGAGAGCAGGCTGCCACAGAGGCATTGCAGACAGCGCGTTTGGGAGGTGTAGTGGAAGAAAGGCAAAGAAACGGAGTAAATGAGAGCACTTTTGTCCACATTGTTGAAGGACTTATCAACTTAATATACCGCCGAAACAGCTCACAATAATGAGACGGACACATTGTTGAATTCCTGTCCAGGTAAATGTCCGCGTTTCCTTCGCATGGTTAACTACAAGAGGTCGACAGCTCGACAGGGTAGGTCCCCATTGTACTTACATGGGATGCGGTTATTCTCACCCAAGCTGCCCTGCTAGGCCCCATATCCTTTCTATCGCTAAATGCAAACCTCAAATGAGGTACTTTCCTGACTCCACGTCGCTGTGGAAGTTATTTCGCTGTAAAGTCAACGGCCGTATAAACGTCTGAGTGTGTAACGCGTTGTTGTTTTTCTACAAACAGTGAGTCACTCTGCAGTTAACCATTCATTTATTTTGACAATGACCACTTTTGAGACACAGCCCTCAGGCCAAAATATCTGCAGTCATGTTACTTTAAACGGTTCACCTCTACGAGAAAGTTGTTTTCGCTTGTACTTTACGGCCCGGGGGGAGGCCAACGAAAACAAATGAGCTCAACACGAGAGGGTAGCTCATTCATTGTTATGAGCTACCACTGCGTTTGTTTACTTGTTAGAGTGAGACGATAGCTGTACAGTTACTCGTTAGCTTTGCTAGCTTGTTGCTGTTCTGTTGTAACACTGGTGCATTCACGTTCAGGTACACAAAGTAGTACATCTTTGTTGTGACTAGATGCCATCCTTCTAGTGGTCCCAAGGACCTTTTTAGGTCCACGGTTTGCTCACCAGGGAAGTCCTAAAGCAAAGGTATAATAGAGTTGTATTCATTTTGTCCTCCCTTGTAATCAGTATAATTACTAAATGCATGTGGGTGGTTGTTTTGATGTTTCTACTGTCCCCACTGTTGACATCCCACCTACAATGATGACAGTTGTGCATTTCTTCACAAAATCATTGTTTACGACAGTCATTTCGTCAAGAAGGGTTTATTTTTTTCAAGTGTCTGTGATGTTAACGTTACTGGTGTGATGGGAGTGTCTGAGCAGCACAATTTCAATGGACATGCAAGATGCAAAGCTTAAATGTCCAACTTGAGACAAACCTCACTTTACTTATGTTACTGTCAGTTGGCCTCCCACAGGTCACTTGTATGTATGTATGTATGTATGTATGTGCAGCCTGGAAAGAGAACATGTTGTACCTTAACGCCTTTAGTGTCAGAATGTTTTTACCGGTCATGGGACACGAGACCACGTCTGTCCAAGCGTGTCTATGCAGGGGGACTTGGCATGTGACTTGGGGAGGACGCAACAAGCTGGCGTAATGATGCAGCCAGTGGCTCTCTCCCCGCTCCATTTAGAAAATACCAGTCACATCGCACCCAATCCCCTCGAAGCCCCGTTGACGCAAATATGCCACCGGTTGCATGCAGAATCTGGGGGAATGTTGCTTGATATTTTGCCCTTGTGCACAGGCAAACTTATTGTGCGCCACAGGAGTTTAGATGCATTACATCTGAGGAAGGATACGCTTCTAATGATGGTAGCCCACCATCGGGATCACATGACTGCTCTCTGTGTCACAAACTGAGAACACTGCGGCCTAACATACTTTTCTTCTTCGTTCATCTTGTTTTCTGGTTGCTCACATCAACAGCCAGGTCATTTGGTTCGCAACAAACCAAATGTACCATCCATTTACCGTTTGATCTTACCCTGTGTGTTTTGCAGATTATTTCTTTTAAAGGACAGAACAAGTATCCATTTTGATCCGTCACTAATTTAGTTCATGGCTTGTCCCGGCAGCATGACAACGAATACATTTTCTACATTAGTCATAAAGGGGTTGCTGTTCATGTCATCACAAGATTACAGCAGTGAGTCTACGAGGCTTTCAAGATTACAGTAGCTGTGTTTTGGTATTCCGCTTCACCTACCCACTATTCTTATCATTAGTGATGTGCTTTCAGGGAACTTGATAGAGGAACTTGGTACTGTGAAGTAGATCGCACTAGTACTGCTTTCATTATGGCATTTGAACTCACACCCAAGTGTCGCTTCAGGGACTGTTTTCCAGCAGCAGGTGGGCAAATTCTATGTTCTCATTTCGTTGTTTCATGTTATATATTTGAGCGTAACGTTCTATCTTTTGTAAACGTAAATCAGTCGCTGACTCTCGTATTTACCCGAGCGGCAGCAGCAGGAAAATGGAGCAAAACCAGATTTGTATCCATCGATCTGTGATGCAGGAAGTAGCGCGGTGGTGATGTTGGCCTGATTTTCTGCTTCCTGCCGTAAACGCATGCGACTGCCCTCTGTGGCCCAGTGACTGGCTCGGTGTGTGTGGTGTCTTTGCAGCATGGGACTGATTTGCATTGAATGGGATGGCCCCTAGTGCCGGAGCCAAAAAAGATGAATGATTGAAAGCTGCACTGACAGCAGGGCAGGCAGGCAGGCGGTGGCCCAGAGGCCCGAGGACCATGTGACCCGCTGTCAGGGTACTGGGTTCATTCAGTGGCTGCTAGCTGCAGCGCTGGCAGCAGGCCAGCTTTTCCACACAGGCCGCAGTAGCAACAGGTCGCTCCCATTAAAACAGCAGCGCTCTGTTGTGGCTCCGGAGCCGGTCTTGTGCATGTTTTTTGCTTTTTGGGCTGTGGTGTGTGTGTGTGTGCGCGCTTAAGTTTGTTTGTGTGATGTATCCCAAATGTGTATATAATGTGTACGTGCCTGTGTCACAGTGTACACACTGAGATGCCGGAGAGATCCAACGGTTTGTGTGATCTCTAGTTTGAATAGCACTCAGTGTGCCTTTTTTTTTTATTTTTTTTTTATTATTTTTATTTTTTTCCAAATCCCTCTTCAAGATCCTCCCAACATCGACTGTGTGACACAAGCACCACAACCCCAGTGCAATAAACAAAAACACTGGGCAAAAATAAACTGTGCTTCCACAAACTCACTTTGGCTCATTGATGGAAGTGAGCAGACTGGCAGTAAAAAGGCGTGTTGATCGCACATTCGCATGCGTTCGAGCCTGGGGCTGTACTGATATGACTCAAAGTCTGTCAATAGTCACATCCACTTCCTGTTGTTGTCCCCACCAGTAAGCTAGATGAGGCCACTCAAACAGAGCTCTCTTTTGATGGCCTTACTCCGGCTGAGCAGCAGCAGGCAATTGATTTCAGTCGATGGTCAGAGATTGCCTGGCGCAGTATGTGACATTTGTGTGAACAAGCGTGATAAGGGATCATTCTCTTGCCACTGCCCTGCATTCAAAGCAGTCTTTATGTAACAAAAAGAAGTACTGAATAAATCAAAAGGTCAAGTGTTTGGTTACGGTAGCCTGCAGGTTTTTTTTGTGTACGATGTTGATGGATGACTGATACGTCTGTGATGGAATTCAGCCCGTTATCAGATAAATCCAATTCAGTGTATCTGATGACTGTCAATATACAGTGTTATCCTGTTTTCTATCACACGGGGTAAGATCATCGTTGTATCTTTACCCATGTTTAGTTTTTAATGCTCCACTTGTTTACTTAAACATCTTTCTGAAGACCGTTACATATTTTACAACTGGTGTCACATTGTTCTGCGTAGATGTGACGCAGTTTCATGCCGGCTTCACGTGTGGCTAGGTGCCCACATGTTGTGCAGCTTGCCTTGCCAGGACCTAGTAACACTTGTGTAGTGTAAACTGGTCAGGTGTGAATACAAACGGCAACACTCACAGATGCAGTGCCCCGTCACCTCACAACCTCAACTCGAGGCCCATTCAGTAGCTGTTCCGGAAACTTTTGATCACGTCACATGAACTTCATTAGCAGATGGAGTTTGCCAAGTTGTCAATGCAATTGTGGGGGGGAAAAAATCCTTTTTTCTTTTTCGGCAGCCGCTGAATATTTTGATCAGGTGATGAAAAGTCAAAGCAATTATTTTACATTTAACAAAACGACCTCATCTCAAAGTGAATTTTGTATAACCTTTGATTATGTAGGATTGAAAAACACAACTGTAGGCTAAACAGTTAACACCAAACACCCTGTGCATCTGTAAAATGAGTTTAGGCATTTAGGCAGCCTGTGTCAGAATTGTTTGAAAACATTATTTTTTTTAAATTTCCTGCTGTTCGTGTGCGTGTGTGTGTGTGTGTGTGTGTGTGGCATGGGATTTTCCAATAGGGGGGAAGACTTCATTGTGAATGCCAAAAAACCACGGCGGTACACGGCTATTTGAACCTCGCAGTGCTCCAGGTTCCACATGTGAAAGGGACTGCGCTGTGGTTTGAGCACATCCTCCACTAACCCGGGCCATAAAACACTCGGGTCCTCTCGATTCCACTGCCTCCCCTCTGCTATGTTGACCTGAGGGTGAATATTCAGACAAGTGGAACAATCTTTCACCTCAATACGGGGCTAATTTTGACTCTTCTTCAACTAATAGGTAACCACCATTGAGAGAGGGCGGCTGTAAACCCCGGGACCTCGTCTCCAGGCTCCTGCACAGAGCCGAGCGAAGGAAACAAAGCTGTGTCTCTGCCTGCGGGAAACCTGGATCCTCCACCCTGCCCACCAACATGACCAATGTGGTGATTGTCAAGGAGGGATGGCTGCATAAACGAGGTGAACGCAAAGATAGTTTGTAGTATATAGTTTGATTTTATTTTTGATTCAGATTCAGTGATAAATGCAACTCCACAGATTGCGCTGCGTGGTTTCTTTTGTGTATTTTTTTTAAATAATTCAATTAGCATGTAGTTTACTGTAGTTATCATCACCTCATGTACTAGAAACCAACTGTGCAGACTGATACACCTTTTTTTATGTACTCATAAACTACATTGCGTTTTGGGGCATAAAAGGTGTACACTTTAAAAAATGTTTATTTTTACTCTTAATGGTTTCCCATATCCACATTACCTTCATTCCTGAAGTACTTGGATTAGCGAGAGTTTACTATTGTGCACTGTTGATAGATTTGTTTTCTTAATGCTGCAGAAATGCCTGAACTGAATGACACATGTGCAGAGGGTGATTGATCACCGGGTAACAGGATTTAAACAGGATTTACGCAAGATGTGATGTAAAGAGCCGTCCAGTTGCAGAGTCCCTGGTGGGCCCCATTTGGCTGCTCTGACAGTGCTGCGCGGCGTGGCACGGCTCCGTGTCGGGCGTGAGTCCTGTTGTTTGGACGAAGACGCATTCCTCACATACCTGCTGGCTTTGAGCAGCTTTATGTGTGCATACTAACTCTGCCTTCAAACTGCAGCTGCCTCACGGAGCCCACTCCACCACCGCCTACACCACCAGGGGCAAAATAGGATAAGGGACTTCTCCAAAACCACTGAAGCCTCCCAGGCCCAGTGCTAAGGAACCAGGCTTTTACTGGAAAAGAGGAAAGTCTGTGACTCAGGGGACAAGGTGATAGGAGCAGGTCACAAGGAGAGTTCCTGGGACTCAACAAACAGTGTGCCGCTGTAGTATGTTAGCCCATTCTCCCCCTCCTCAAGGCTTGGGCTCGGAGCATAACAGGCTGCTGTTTTAGGAAAGAGTCCGCCTGGTTCGGCTCAGTTGGTCTCAGGCAGACACACCCGGGTCCTTCCAGTGAGGGAGAGGATAACATGTTGGATGCTGTTAGTGTTCCATCTGCAGATGATCTGTTGAATAGTTATGACAACAATATAGTTTTATCCAAAGCCACAAAAAAAGGAATTCCTACAAATCTTCATAAAAGTCGACAAAGCAAAATGTGTATGTAATTACGTAGCTTTCTGACACGTGTCAGATGCTTCAGGGACAAACTGCCCCTTTATTTGGCCTGACAGCCACAAGTTTGGGCTGAAGTGTCATTCATTCTGTATTTTTTTTCCTTTCTCTTTATATTAGTTGTGCCACAAAACTGGCACAGGTCAATTTATTCATACCTTCAGCAGTACTGACAAGAATGGAATATTGTGACGGAGAGCTGGTGTAAAATGTAACTATAAGAGTAGTAAATTAGTGACTAGTAGAATAACATGTGGCAGGTGACACACACGGAGTTATAGCATTGACACCCTTCTACTTGTAAAACACACACACACACACACACGCGCTAACTAAACAAACAACCCTTCAGGAATAGTGAGTTGGCATGCTGTCACAGCCCAGCAGCTGTGCCCTGTGAAATGTCACCCAGAGCCTCTGTGTTTTGATTGGAGAGCGTCCACCTGCCTCCTTGACAGGAAGGCTTTTAGTGTCGCGTCACTGTCATGCAGTCTTTGCCCCCAGAGCCACTGCACAGAAGGTGAACCTGCCGTAGCCGTGTCTCGCTGTCCGTCACCTCAGCCACCATCATCCCATGTTGCACCTTGAGTGTAGCTTTAGTGTGTGGCGGCGCCACCCAAGTGACTCACATCTCCACGTGGGCGTCATAATAAATGGCTTACGCCGCTTCCAAGTGTGTTGAGCATGCTCATTACTCCCATGTGTGCACTCAAAACACCAATTTAATGTTTTACAAAAGATAGCCCTCCATATTTCCATCAACATTTTGTGTGTGTGTGTGTGTGTGTGTTCCACGGACACCATCTAGCACCAAACTACGTTCATATTAGACTGCAAAAAATGTGGCCTTTTCCTCCAGTAATGCCCATTTAATGGTGCTACATGATGAATGGATTTTACGATTGGTCGGGCACATGCACAGAGCGCGGCAGCTTGGACACGTCATCTGAAGACATCCGTGTCACTCACTCCCATTATTCATGTTCAGCATGCACGTGTAGACTCTGTGGAGGCTCCTGAATGAAAGTAGAGCGAGCATCGTGCCTTCGTACCCTGTAAACCCCCCCCCCCCCCCCCACCCCACCCCCTCCCAGTGGAGCTAATCTGTCATTAGAGCTGCGGATTCTCAGCCTTGAGGTGCTCTGCACATTTGTTCCAGACAGGCTGCGCTCAGTGAAATGATCTCATTCTGAAGGACACACCTTCCGACTTTCTCCCTAAGCCTTGTCCTGCAGTAATGTGTCTGGATTGTGGACGCTGCCTGGGACGCGTTGTTGTGACTGTCTGTTTTCGGAAGGACAGCGTTGGAATGCAAGACAAGGCGGCAGAGTAGGACGGGAGTGGGTTGTACGTACGTCTGGACATGCATATGCAAATGTGTGAGTGTATGGACGGTGTGAAGCATATTTATTCAGAAGTTACGCTGCCAGCAGGACATTACCCGCTGCCCTTATGCACAGACCGCATCACAAGTACAGGCTTGCTAAAACACTGTAACTCTGTTACTATCATAACCAGTTGTTATGCGTCCCCAAATGGTACTTCCCTTTTAGAATCCTTCACAGAGTGCACCCACACACTTTGAATGTGCCTACGGCCTCTAGTGGCCACAGAGACCGAGCAGCATGTTATTTCTTTTTGCAAGTGTGTTTTTTTCCAAAAGTTTCCATCAAAGCCAGAGCATCATCGGACATCAAAGAGGCAGATTGTGGGTTCCCTAGTTTCCAGGGAAGTGCTGCGGCCAAGAACCCAGTCAAGCTCAACAGAACAGCGCTCGCTTGTCCTCCCCTCTTCCCTGGCCCTTGTTTGTTTGACTCATTTGCTCCCTGACAAGTATAAAGAGTCGGCCCCTTCGTTAGGCTAACGAAGGCCACAACAACTGTTGGATTTGGGTATCACGCTCAGCTGGCTCCGACTCATGAGAGGAGAGGAGGAGGGGGTGAGATAGAGGGAGGAGAGGAGAGGCAGAGGGCACACCAGTGGAGATAGCGAGGGAAACATAAAGAGCGAGTGAGACAGAAGTTGAGCAGAATCTTTGTGATGTTCCCAGAACATTGCTCAGTGAACCCAGTCGGCCCCAGGAGAGCGGATGGATGTTGTGTGCGACATGCCACACGGAGCCTCTCAGCGGTTCTGGAGCTCATCAGCTGATTGGCTCCTTTGCTGGTCATGCGGCTGAAGGACGGCCATGAGCTGCTCCTCCAAGCGTGCCCTTGTTGGTGGTCCAGGACATTGCATGAGACACAGACTGGGAATGAGAACGGGGGGGAGGAGAGAAAAGCATGCATGGGTTTTGTGAAACACCGGACACGGTAGTAAGTGTCGATGAAACATTTTCATCTTTTGCACGTATGCATCTGGTGAACAGGCGTCTAATAATTCAGCCAGCATTCTTTAACATTCATTTTCTCTCTGTATTTGTGATCTCGGTGAGGGAATGTGGTGTTCCCTGCTCAGTTAAACGCTCTTCAAAGGAGCGGGCCCACCTGATTTAAGAATGTCTCATGATGCTGCAATGCTGACTGGCTGCCAGCGCTGCTGCTCCTACACATACCCTCATTATGGCCGTCATGGGCCACACACTGCTGCAGCACACACACACACACAAACGCACACCTTAAGTACTGCAGAACCGGAACGATACCTCTTTGCAAATATACGCCTATATTGTGAGGCTTTTACACACAACAAACAAGTCTCGAGTGCACTTAAAGTTACTACGTCCTTAGTAAGTGGATCCCAAAGTGTTTATCTTGAAGCTTGTGGATAATATCTCATGGTAATAAAGTCAGAAACAAAGTTATGCAATGCTCTACTACTTACTTAAGTAATGTGATTGGATTATTTATACAGTTTAAAGTTATATACGTAATTAAACTTATTGTGTATCTCCATTTGTTAAGTACAAATTAAAGAAAAGAAGGAGCTGAGAAGTCAAAGCCTGAGACTCCTACAATAGTTATTATAACCAGTGAACAATGTGTGTGAAAAACCAATCATAGAAGCTACGGGATATAATTCTGTGACGAGTGGTTTGACTTAAACTAATAGCATGTGTAACTTTAAATAACTTTTTGCAAATAACAAAACAACCGATAACCCAAGTTTTGGTAGATTTGATATCCAGACACTAGCGAGTTGATCACCAGCCGGAGTGCCAGGCTGGGAGCGCGTGTAGGCGGGGTCCAGCAGCAGAGGGTGTCACACCGGGACTCCAGCGCGCTGGCCGGGGGTCTGGCCGTCAGCGCGGACCCCCTGCTCGGGGTAATGGGAAGCAGTCTTCCTGCTAAATGTGGTGAAGAGAAGTAAATTACTGGGGTGCAGCTGTCGGCAGACAGGCTGGCTGGCATGCTGGGGGGGGGACCAGGAGGCTGAGGGAGGTGGCACCTCCACCGCTCGCCTCCTCTCACGGCGAGCCCGCTGTGTGCTTACTTTGCTGTGTAAAGTCCGCATGCTCGCCACAGCCGTGGTGTTCGGCAGCGCACTCCGTCTCCGTTACTCTCTTCCCCTCTTTGTCTCTGTTGTTTCCTCGCTTTCCTCCCGTCTGTCCTTCCTCCTTGCTCTCTTCCTTTCTTAATCCCACATTCTTCCTCTTCTCGTTTCTTCTACGTCCCCTCTTTTCTCTCTGCCCCCCCCCCCCCCCCCCCCCAGCTCACCCCCTCTTGGTCCTCCCACTTCCAGCGCACACACTCCTCACCCACAGCTCCACCATCCTGTTGCTAGGATAATGACCCTGCTGACAACTCGGACCCATGGCGGAAGCGGCTATGGACCAGCAGAAAGCTCCCAGTCTCCGACATCAATCACATCACTGGCACCTCTCTCCAGTTGAGGGAGGGCAGGGGAGACGAGAGATAGAGGGGATGCTCAGCTGTCTGCAGACCAAGAGTTGACTGTATGCTCGGATATCTCCCCACATCCTCCACATCAGCTAGTCGTGTTACTCAGAACGTATTCTACAAGTTATTCAGAGGCCTTACAGAAAGGGTTTATCATACTTTTAGAATTAAGTTGTTCTTGACAATTTTCCACCGGATCCTCTGGAGTAACTCCGTGGTCGTTTGAGGGTATTTGATCTTACGCTGGTCATTGGGAGTTCATTGGCACTAATTTGCTCTAAATAATGTGTTTATTTGTTTGCCATGCAGTAACCCAGTTAACTAATCCATGGACTGCTTGTTTACCCAGGGAGAGGGGGCAAATCTCAGCCCCAGTGTGGCAGGGGGGGAACTTCCCACAGTGTCTCTATGGTAATCAGCAGGTGTCACTCACCACGGAGAAGAAGTGAGGGCTTTCTTACGAGCGTGAGAAAGAGGGGCAGCCTCCATCGCACAACCCCCCCATCCCCCGTGCTTTTTTTTTTTTTTTTTTTTCCTGTTTGGGTAGCAGCGGCAACCGCAGTGACAGAGAGAAAGAGAGAGGGATCAGGGGACGAGACAGAGAGGGCTGCATTGGACGCCGGGGTGGCCCTTCCTCGCAACCTGTTGATGCCGCTGCCAAAGCCCTGGCAATGGAGTCCCCTATCCAGCTGCATGAGAGAGAGAGAGAGAGAGAGAGAGAGAGAGGGGCCAACAAAAGAGGTTTGGAGAGGAGGGGGATGTCAGGAAGACATAAAGAGAAGGGCCCATACTCCTTAGGATGGCATATGAGCCTGGTGCTGCCTTATATGGTCACAGGGAGAGAGGCAAATGGGGTAGACGGGTGTCCGGGCAGCACGAGAAGCCCGGCCCAGAGCTCTGCGGCTCGGAGCAGCGGATGGTGTGGGGCGGAGTTTGTGGTTGCTGGGGCTCTCAGTGGTGACCCCTGCATCAGGGAGCCCCGTCTCCTCTGGAGCGGGGCGGCCCGTGGCTCATTGAGATGCAGGGCACAGGGTGGCAGGCCGCAGCTGCAGCCTACAGGCAGAACTCGGCAGAAAAGGGCCGAAGGGATGGCGGGGGCGGCTGAGGAAAAACCAACAAAAGGCGCAGCCCGCTCCCTCCTCCTCCCTCGCTTTGGAGTTCTAATTCCCTAATCCTCAACCTCCGCCTAACCCCCCCCCCCCCCCTCTTTCTCATCCGATTCTCACCACTCAAACACATACACATGCACAGTTCATGCAGTTACCACTGGCTCCCTCCCTTCCATCCCCAAGCCATGAATGGCCAGACGGGGACAAAACCCAACAGCAGCCCCCTCAGGAAGTCCAACCACTGGGTGTGGGCACTGAGAGGCGCATTTTGTCTGACCTTCCCTGTGTGTGTGTGTGTGTGTGTGTGTGTGTGTGTGTGTGTGTGTGTGCATAGTTTATCTAGTGGCAAATGATTGAGGTGGGCCTCTTTATTTATATTGTTGTTATTGAAATTGTATTAAATTCCTTTTGAAGTAGAAAGAAACGGGCGGAGAGAAAGGGGTGACGTGCCACAGAGCTGCTAGTTTGGACACATTGTAAAGACACTGTGGCCCCTCCTTTCGGGGGCCGCACGATGAATGCTGCATGATGTGTCTTATTAAAAGCCAACAAGCCACAGCAGCTGGGACCTCAACATTCCTGTCGCTGTCACTTGGAGACGGCCGGAACAGGACGCTCCTCACTAACCTCTGTCACTCTCTCTCTCCCTCTCCCCCGTCTGTCTAAAGCCGTCCACATTTTATCTTTTATTTATTGACCCCTCAGTGAGTCTGCCTGGCCAGCCCTTACTGTTGAGGCCTCTGAAGCCAAAGTTCACCCGCAAATGGCGAATGTAAAGTTGAATCCCTGTGGGTCCAAACAAGATGATGCTCCACCATGTACAGCTGTGGCTCTACCTTTGTTTGTGTGTGTGTGTGTGTGTGTGTGGTATAGAGGGCGTGGCGGTGACAGGCTGGAGCTGTCCACACAAAGGGCCACGCAGCAGTTGGCAAATAAAGATGAATTCTGTTCTGTTTGGCAGCGGCTCTCCGTTCATTATTTTCCACTTTGCCCAGCGCGCATCCCAGACCTCAGCAGCTGCTTGTCATGTAAAGACACTCTATCAGGCCCTGACAGCTCCTCCCATGCACACACATGCACACACCGACAGTACGCATGGCTCATACACACTTCACTTGAGCTCACAGTCCTGCATATGTGGGGAACATATGTAGTGATCTGTCTCACTACCACTCTTTGCGCACTGCGTTGCTTTTTTTTTTTTTTCATCCCCTCTAGTTCTCTCATCTCTCATCTGGTGTCAACTCCTCCCCCCTAATTTGATTGAGTTCAGCCACATGTCTGCTGTCACACTTGACTTTTATTAGCGACGCTTTGATTCTGGGACGCAGATCGTCAGTGGATTTCCTCACAGCAAAGTGCGTCTCGGCAGCTACAGTGAAACCGGACACTCGGAAGGAGGTTTTATCTTATCTAGGTTGTGGTCAGTCTGCCTGTTGGCCGGTTTCCTGTTTTCAAGAACGTGTTGACATCAAAAGGGTTTGGTGTACATCAGTGATGATGAACTGACTTAAAAGCAGAAGGCCCTCCAGTGTTATGAGTCCCATTGTCTTTTGTCAGCAGTCTGCACTGTGTCTCCCTGTACACAGGATGTGTTTGGGGTCTACTCTGCACAAAACATTGAAGTCGAGTCATATCAAATATTGAAAGCAGGGATGCGAGTCGATTTATTTGCTGGTGTATATTACAGTTTTAATATAATCCACATTTACTGTCCTAACAGCTGTCGGTTTCACTTTCTCGTCATGTCGGTGCGTAAGAAAGGCCACAGTGTGGAAAGTAGAACTGAATAAAAGGGGAAATGGGTGTAAATAGGAAGCTGACAAGGGTCATCTTTGTTGTTTACGCTCTGAGCGCAGACTGTGTGTGAAGCGTTGTGCTGCAATGTGGTGGAGACACACACACACACACACAGAGACAACCGGGTATAGCTGCTTCCACTGTTGTCATGTGACCAGGTTTGTGGTCACAGACGAGGAAGTCCTGCCTAGAAAGAGCGTGAAGGATGTGCATTGCAGATGTGGAGATACTTAATTTCTTGGTCTCGCATCTCTGTGTCAGTCTTTGTGAAAGATGTGTGTGTGTGTGTGTGTTAGTGTATTAAGTGATGACAAAAACCTCACAAACATTTTCCTTTTATCTACATCCACCCAGGAAAAGTGTGATTGAAGAGTTTTAGCAGTTACAGTCTCACAGTAGCTGTCATTAATCTCAGGAAGGGTTCAGACCTGGAGTGTCATGTTCCTTCACGAGCTTGTTTTCCTCTTAGTGCGCGTTGTGTGGCCTCGCCGCAGTGACCATGCAGACCTGTCATGTCCTTCATATTACAGTTCCACGATTCAGGAAAGTGACAGTTGTTTGAAGAGCCGAGTGACTGAGAGCGGTGAGCTGGCATCGCCGTCTTCCCGACAGCCTTGTGACCGAGGCCACCTCAGCGACGGAGAATGTCTAGCCAGCCGACACACGCCGTGCCGTGCGCTGCTGCGTCACGGATGCCCACCCAGGCTACTGCTGGTGGGTGCTGTGCGTCAGCGGAGCTGGCAGGAAAAGCTCTCAGCCTTCCAAAAACTGGATGTTGTTGTAATCTTTTAACACACAAATACCTTTCACTCACTGCTCACAGGGCAGTGTACACAGCAACAAATGTATTTACACACAAGCACATACATGCGTACACATAAACACCTGTCTCTACCCAGCAGGCATCTGAGGACTATAATGTATAAAAGGTCTTTACTCATTCTGGAAGGTGATTAGCTGCATTGCTGCTGCCAAACTACAACTTCTACACTGAAAGTTTAGTCTCCACAGGCAAGACAAGCATGCACCTTTTGTTTTTGTCTGGTGTCAGGTAGGAGGCTGATTATTCTGCCTCTGCATTGTGCACATACTGTCCTCGCTGTGGGCTGGCAGGGACTATAGCTGGGGGATGTGGGTCAGCCAAAACCTGACCACAGAACGAGGCACCAGCTGGGGCCCAGCTGAGGAAAACAAGGATCGGTATGGAAGGCTCAGGAGACTTTCTGGCTGCAGTGTAAAAGATTTAGGCAACTTGTGTTGGTGTGGAACAGCCTCTTGCTTCAAGTCACGGCTCATGCTTGTATGGCCACATATACTCCTACATGGCACCTTTTTCTGTGCTTTAATTATTTAGATTTTATGCTGAAGTAAGGGAGTCTGGTTGTCTTGAAGGCCTATGATAAATAACGCTACGCATGTGGATTCTCTGGAGGCCAGCTTGCACGTGACGTGGGTGACTGATGTGGAAGTTGATTGGTGCGGCTTGTAGTTTGAAACGGACAAACGACTCATCACGGTAATTGTGTTTGCATTGAAACGGGCATGAGGGAAATCCACTAAACTGATTCCGGCCGGTGTGTGTTTTAATGAGGACGGCGCATCCGGTACGAGTGGCTTTTGTTGGAAGGCGGCAAGAATGGCTCGAGCTAATTTCTAAATGAGCTATGTTTGGTGTAAAAATACATACTCTGCAATAAAAAAACGTCCTCCTGTGCCATGATGAAAAATGTGATGACATATTGGACATCTGCTGTGGATTGTAGACTTCAGTATATTGTGCTCTGGGGCAGATGTTTCCCCCACTGTTGTGATTGGTGCCACCAGTTTGCCAGTGGTAGTAAATCAGGTGTTCTTATACTTGGATGTTTGCTTTGGGGTAAATGGCTCGATGCTCGGCTGGAAGGTGATGCAAAGACTGCGTTACAAGGCCTCATCCTGCTGTATGAGGTCAACTAATGACTCTAAAGTGTCCTTTTCCTGTCCCGCTCACCTTTAATGCTGACGGAGGAAAAACAATATGGAAAATGTCCTATTTAGGTTTGCAAAGGCTCCAGAAAGTTTCTGGAAAATTTCCAAAGGAAGTTTAACAGATAACTTTTCACTTTGTTGGTTCAGTCTAAAGATCCTCCGTGTTGTTATTATATATATATATATATACTGTTTATATTTCCATTTTATTCCACATTATGGCAGCTTTGGCTCAGTGGGTAGAGCGGGACATCCTTTAACCACGAGGTTCATACTATATGCATGCTCCCCGGGTGCTTTATAGCCGACCACTCCTCCTAAGTGCTTATGATGGGTTAAACGGTGAGGTCAAATTTTTATGAACAGTATGTTCTTGACGATTGAATCGAACGTTTTTATTTTGTATTACACTTTAATGCCCATAAATTCCTGTGTTCCTCTTCCCTCTTGAATATTGGGGGAATTAGCAGCCCTGGTCTTATTAGAGGTTGTTGCTAATGTAGAAAAGAAGCAGGAAGAGGAAGTTCATCATTTTGAGGGTGTCCAAAGTTACAAATCTTAAAAAGCAACATTCAGCCGGTGTCGTGAATGATTGTCCTCTCCCTAAATATTTTATCAGAACGACGCTAAACAGCGGAGACATTACTAGCTGCTGTTTTTGGTCTGCACTGTCTCGGACTGACGTGTTATCGGTTTCATCAGTCAGACGTGTGGGTTTGAAGGATGGTAACAGAAGCTCATATTGACAGATCTCCTGCCTCCCCCCTGCCTCCCTCCTACAGACACACTCACACCCACACACACGCCACACTTCTGTGTTAGAGGAAATGGGGCAATTAAGGACAGCTTGCTACTGCTCTGCATGGGGTTAATATGCGGCTCCGTAATTAAAAATAAATTACACTTTTTCCTGTATAAATATTCAAGTCCCTCCACTGTGTGCCGCTGCCTTGTTATGGTATGTAAGCTATTTTTTTCCCTCGTCTGCACAACATCTGGCACAACATTTCCTGAAGCATCACCGGATTAAATTGAGTTTTGTCTGCCTACGAGAGATTCATTTGTGTGTCTGAGTGAGCGGGACGCACGCGCATGGCCTGGAGTTCTGGGTGTTGTCCAGAAAATTGGAATTCTGGAAAGTTTTTATTTGAAAATCAAATTGAGGCTTTGGTAAACGTGACGCTGGTGTTACAAAAATGAGTGTTGCAAAAGAGTGGTTGCGGTTTATAAAAACCATTAACCTGAATACAGATACCCTAAATGTAAAGGAGAACTCCACCGATTCTTTAGCTACGCTGAATTTGATAGATTGCATCAATTGATGTAACTTGAGTTAGTGTTGGTTTGGGCTGATGGCTGCAAATTTTAGAAAATGAAAAAAATCTGGGTGTTCTCTGGAGTTGTCGCTCGCTCCCCATATCTTCTTTAGGCCTGCAGAACGAGGCTATGCTATGAACTGTTGACCGTCAAGTTGCATTGTGGGTAATGTAGGTGCCAGGCTTCAACAAGAAGAATGTGTGGAATAAAAAAACATCTCTGGTTTTGCCGATACTTCTTGTCCAACAGTGTTCTAGGAGTGCAGTGATAAATTGGCGGAGTACTCTGAAGTATACGGTATATTAACTATAAGTTGATTTTTTAATTTTTTTGTCTATAGTAGACAGATAACTTTGTTTCTAACATAGCTGAGAGCCTAAATTTAACTTGCCAGTGCGTGGAAACGGTAGGCCAGAGTTTTTGGACAGTTTGAATTTTCACTTGGAGTCTACATTGCAAGTGAGTGCTGGAAAGGGGACAGACGGGGCGGGGGAGAGGGTCCTGACTCCTACTAAAACCACCATTTGTCCCGCAGATGACCTCCACTCGGAGAGAGACGGGGACAAGGTGGTCGTTTCAGGGAGCACTAGTGAACAACGCAGTAATTAGATTGCAGGAAATGGGTTGCACCTCTGGGAATTAAAACGTAAAGAGAGAGGACGACGCTATTTCGTCATTAATCATGAAACCACAATGTAAACAAAAGGGTTGTGCATTAGTCAGCTTTTTTTTGGAATGTGAAAAGCATGTGATGTTTCTCATTTAAGGTTTGTCTGTGAGCAGAAGCCCTCTGAAGAGTGTGTTTTTAGTCTCCTGTACAGTAACTCAACAGTGCTTTTCAATCTCTTTCTCATATCAGGAGAATACATCAAAACCTGGAGGCCAAGGTATTTTCTCCTGAAGAGCGACGGTACATTCATCGGCTACAAAGAGCGGCCGCAAGATGTCGACCAGCTGGAAACCCCCTTAAATAACTTCTCTGTCGCACGTGAGTATCTACTTCAGAGAAACCATTGCATTCCCCCCCCGCCCCCCCGTCCCCCCCGTCCCCCCGTCCCTTGGCAGCTTTTGTTTCTGCTCTCTTGTTTCTTTTCTTGCATTATTGTAACAGATCTGTTCACAGACTTGTTTTGGTGTATCTGGATTCTCCACCCTGCAAAGTGATTATTAACAGGAAAACAAATGTTTATCAATGCATACCCAAGTGCCTGTGAGGTCACAGTATGAAAGTGAGGCCTCTCTAATATTACAAGCAGATATACCTTCATCATCGCATGTCATCATGTCAATGATTATGAATAGAGACATTAGCAAATTGGCTGTAGTCTCATCTCAACAGCTTAACTGCTAGTTTCTTTCAACAAGAGCACTGCTCCAGGGCAAAGCAAGCTTTGTGACTGAACGTGCATGCAAGATGTCTGGCTCCTTACGGTAATATATCCGATGCCATTCCTCTTCTCTCTCTGTGTGTGTGTCGTCGTCGTCGTCGTCCCCCCCCCCCAAATCTCAGTTTTTATACTGTGACAGAAAATACAAAATGCAATGCCCAGAGCAGCCCAGCCCGCTCCATCCTCGCATCAGAGAAAGTTGCTGTGATAAGCTGTGCAGATGACTGAACACAGCAATTAGACAGCATACTGTTTGTTTAACAAAATGTTTCCTCTCCGACACTCTTGAGTTATCGTGGCTATTAGCCGCCTGATTTCAACTATTTATCTGGGCGCCGCTCTGAGGCTCTGCCTCCATCAGCGGCTTTTTTTGTTTTTGTCACCGCTGTCACGACCCCAACGCGGAGGACACATGGTGCGCCGCTGCTGACGGGGCGGCTGCAGCTGGATTACATATTCAGCCTGATGGAGCCATGTTGGATCTCAGTGGTGGTCCACTCCCCTGTCCTCCATCTATCAGACAGAGGCCATTTTGTGTCACGTTCTGACATATTTGCTGACATGTTTCATTTGGGAACAGATGTTGATTTGAAGGAGGTGCAGATGGAAATCTCTGCCTTCTAAATTCAGTTAATAGACGTTTGTGAGTAATTGTTTTTGCAAACTGCTTACCAGACAATTACTTTGCTGCAAAAGTATGAGAATTGAGCGTAATGTAGGGAAAGGATGTGAAGATATGTTTTTTTTTAATAAATCCTTTATGAGAATAAGTCAAATGTATCTCGCCAATATGACACGCTCTCTTCCACCGTTCACTCTCAATTTAATATCTTTGTGTTTGGAGAAAACACACTCTGTAGACGTCACCCTGGGTTCTGGGATATAAATCAATAATGAAAATATATGTATATACAAATTAGCTGGAGCTCAACCAATAAAAAATATATTAATAAATCCTTAAACACTGTATATTTGTAAAATAAAAAAGTGTTTAATTGCAGAATTATATTAGAATTTGTATTTATTGATATATTCATTCATTCTCGGGAGTTCTAGATTTTATGTTCTACTACACAGATTCCAAATTATAGTCAAAACCTGTAGTAGCAAAGTTTTAACGGTTGTTTTCCTCCACCACAATGCACCTGTTCTTTTCCAAATTGGCCGACAGTGTCTGCTCAGGTGGCGATAAAGATAAATGGCTATAACTGTGGGTCTGTCTCTCCCCTCTGCTCCCCTACACACTGGCCCTTCTCGCCAACTCCTTCCCCTCCCTCCCTCCCTGGCTGTGGTCAGAGTGCCAGCTGATGAAGACGGAACGGCCCAAGCCCAACACATTTATCATCCGCTGCCTGCAGTGGACCACTGTCATCGAGCGCACCTTCCACGTGGAGACCCCCGAGGAGAGGCAAGCGAGAAGCACACACACGTCTCAGCTCACGGAGCAGTAAAACACAAATCATTTACATGCAGAGAATTTGCCCCTGTTGCTAGAAAGCAGTTTAACAGCTCTGTTTTTTTCTAACATTTCGAAGCACTCCCAAACATACACATTTAATCTTGTTATGCACGTGCGTACGGTCCGCTGGCTATTGGCAGAACTCACACTTGAAATTGCCTTCCTGTTGATAAGAAGACAATTACACGATTGGGCTGCTGGGCTTGCGTGATGGTAAGTGGGCTGATGTAATCTCTCTGCTGCCTGTGCCTCCCTCAGGGAAGAATGGACTAAGGCGATCCAAGCAGTGGCTGAAGGCCTGCAGAAACAAGAGGAGGAGATGATGGACTCCTCTCCGGACCCCATGGACATGGAGGTCTACCTGACCAAACCCAGACAGAAAGTGGTATGGCCACTTCGCTCTGCTGTGTATCTATACTTCTCTCCGCTGTCCACACATTGACAAACCGCAGTGTCCATTACCATAAACATTTAAGTCAACCACCTTGTTATTCTTCCCAATCCTGAGTCCGGTCCAAGTTGACCATTACTATTCTCCTTATTTGCACTTACACCACTTAAGCCCACCTTCCTTCGCCTCTCCCAACATCAGCCGTGGGTGGCTTAGCACCAGATAGTGTGTCCTCCAGGTTTCACAACCCCCACATGTGTCATGACATGAAGGTCCAAGGCCACCGGATTGGATGTCCCTCGCATAACCATTTTCAGCATTCTCCTTAGTACCGGGGTCAGAGGTTAACTGAGACACAACCACATATAAGCCAAAGCATTAGAGGAGTGGAAATTGCATGGTGGGTGAAATAGTGCCTTAAATGCTTCTGTGTCGTTGTCAGTGGGATTGTGTGCCCTGGCTAGTTAAGAGTTTTTTTGTGAATGCTTCTGCGTGTAACCAGATGCCACTCTCTCTCCCCTGGCTCTACAGACTATGCACGACTTTGAATACCTCAAACTCCTGGGAAAAGGCACTTTTGGCAAAGTTATCCTGGTAAAGGAGAAGGCCACAGGACGCTACTACGCCATGAAGATCCTGAAGAAGGAGGTGATCGTAGCAAAAGTGAGTGGATGTAAAAGGGGGGGGGGGAGACGCTAAGGGGAGGGCAGTGGAGCAATGACTTGATACCTAAATGGGTAGCCATTGTGAGAGTTGCACAAACACTCTTTGTGGCTTTTTTTTTTTTTTTCAGGATGAAGTGGCGCACACACTCACGGAGAACAGAGTCCTCCAGAATTCAAAGCATCCGTTCTTGACAGTAAGGAGCCCCTCCATATACCTAAACCAAACCTTATTTTAACTCGCAGAGATCCTCTGGAGCCTCTTCAATCCAACACAGCAGCATCCATTCAGGAAAAAAAAGGGGCAGTTTTACCAGGAATGTTTTGAAGAGCCGTTCTTACAAAGGCTGCAGTCGAGCTGGGCCTTTTTTTAAAGCAACACTGGACGTTCTTTCTCTTTCTTTTTATCCGTGAACTTTTCCTCTGTAAGTCTGAGGTGGGTTGTAGTGAAAAGCTCCCCCAAAATGTGAGGTCTAAGTGGTTGGTGGAGGCAACACATAATGCGATGTGCTCAGTGCAATGAATGGGACCAATGTTTGCCACACAACAGTTGTTGAAAAGGCTCAAATCACTGGATACACTTTGCTGCAGTTTTTTTTTCACTTGACATTTGTGTTTTAAAAATGTACGGTAACTGAAGGGTCATAGCTGCAACATGCATTGTGATGTTTCATGTAACAACCGGCTGTTTAAATGTCAGCTTCCTCTTGAATTCACTGGAAACATCACCAAGTTCTGCTTTGAGTGTTCTCGTTCTCTGTCTGCAGGGACTGAAATACTCCTTCCAGACACATGACCGCTTGTGCTTTGTCATGGAGTATGCAAACGGGGGCGAGGTAAATTATTTTTAACCGTCACAAAATCTGCACCTGAATCAGAATTCTTTTGAACTGTTACTATTTTCGGTGTTCTAAACAACTTTCTCTTCCTCTGTCCTCTGCCTCCTCGCTGTCAATGTTCCCCTGCTTCCCCTCAGCTTTTCTTCCATCTGTCGAGGGACCGTGTATTCTCAGAAGAGCGGGCCCGGTTCTACGGTGCAGAGATAGTGTCGGCGCTGGACTACCTGCACGCTGAAAGAAACGTGGTCTATCGAGATCTAAAGGTAGATGTGGACACTAGTCTTCACTTTCTCTCATCCTCGCGGTCAGCCTCTCTTCTGTCTTTCTCCTTCCCCCCCCCCCCCCCCCCCATTCCTCCATTTCTCCCCTGGCAGGATATTTATAGGGCTTTCCTGCATCGAGAGCAGTGGCAGTGGCCAGGGTTTATTGATCTGCCTCCCCCGGATCAGTCTCCAGACCTCACTGCAGTTGGAGGGAGGCTCGGCCCATACGCTTACTGCAGCTAGACAGAAATAACCACCATTCCTCTTTGAACACACTGCCACCGCCTCTCGTTTTAGCATGCGCACTCTGTTCTTACAGAGAGTCATTTTTGTGCACTTTATGCGTAGTTGATATCATTTGATATGCTGGCAGTACAGCACTATTAAATAACAAAGAGTAAATGTCCATCGTCCTCAAGTAAAGATGCTTTAATACCGGTGTTTAAAAGCTACGCAAAACTCTAAAGACTGGACCAGAGATGGATTGGGTTCAGGAGGGCTGTGGGGGGGGGTTTATCAGTGTTACAGTGGACACATCTAGCCCTACTACTTCCAACTGATAAAGCTATAGCAGCCAGGTCAGCACAGCACTCCCTCCCTCCCTCCCTCCCTATATCTCCCTCGGGTTTATGAGGCAGGCTCCCAGCCTGCTTGGGTTCTCCTGAAAGTGCCAGGGTAGCAGGATTGGAGGATGTGCTGACTCTGGCCCGGTGCTGCTGGCCACGTGTGAGCTACAGCTGCCAGGTGACTTTAACTGAGAGAGAGAGACAGAGAGGGAGGGAGGACACAATATTCAAAGGCCACGCAGCCTCAAGTCATGACGCTGCATGATGCACAATTAGTCAATTTACTTGAACATGTGATCACAAACAATATATGGTATGTTACCATTAACCCAATTTTCGCAGAAAAGTTTTTATACTACTTTATACTGGGTTGAAAAAGCTGGCATGTTGAAAATAGAGAAGATACAATAAAAGCTGATAGAAACCTTTGTCATTATGATTCCATCAGTTTATTCTACTGTAAAAAAAAAAGCGTTCATGACATGCTGCCATTCATCATTACGTGCCTCCGCTTCACTAGACAGCCCATAAATATATACAGATATAAGGAACTTTGGTGTAGAGGGTTACCACAACGTTGCTGATTCAGTTCAAGATAGGGGGCCCCTTTAACAGTTTACCTCTTTCTATCACCGTAGCAGCAGATTGATTCATTAATTTAAACAAAAAGAGGGATGACATAACTGATAACATGAGTGGTAGGCAGCAAGGAAATGTCATCAAAGTTACTGGCGTTATCTTTGCATAAAGGTAGTTATTGGAAACAGGCCCTGATTGAGATTTTTATTTTGCCAAAATTTCAGAAATTCACTCAATACTTTTAGAATATTTTAGTGGAACCATAACTAACACAGATGCACGTCTTTTTGTACATTTATGAAATACTATTCCCGTCTCCTCCCTCCTTGCTTGTTAACCTAAACAGTGAGTCATTTTACGATGATGCCAACATCTGTCTTATTTCTATTTCCCCCCTCAGCTGGAAAACCTTATGCTGGACAAAGACGGACACATAAAGATCACAGATTTTGGCCTGTGTAAGGAGGGGATCACAGATGGCGCCACCATGAAAACCTTCTGTGGGACGCCAGAGTACCTGGCGCCTGAGGTAACCACTACAGGGATTCAGTCTACCTGAAATATTGACGTCACCCTTTCTTGCAACAAAGCGATTTTTATGTTGGCACATACAGATGGATGACAAATTAAAGGAAAAACAAACATGAAGTAACCTTTCAGGTCACTTTCGAGCTGCCAGAAGAAAACTTCAAAGTCTCTGAATCCCTATGGTGGGATGAACACTACGACGAGGACGGCGCTGTCTTACGTAGGACTTTAGATTGAAAAAGATCAAACCATTCAGTGACCATTTGTGTCCTTCAAGGAAGCATGTGCATTCGATATGTTTCACTCCCTACCCGGCTATAATGTCACTTAATCAACAAAAACAACCTGGGATCATTTTGAGTAGATTCTGGACAAAAATGTGCCGTGTGTTGTTGGGTATCAGTGGATGAGAAGCATGTGGAAGATAGGGCAGCTGTCCCAAAAATGCCTTTCTAATCTCTGAGAGTTAATGAGTGTGCCGTGTGCCGTGTGCCCAGGGCAGGGCAGGGCAGCCTGCTCTCATATTTGCTGTATGGGGAGGGGTGTGGCTACTCCCTATTCCGTGCAGGTATGACAAGTGTTGGAGCAGGCTGTGTAACCCGATATTGCATTGTGAGTGTTGGCAGTGTGTGTGTGTGTGAGTAAGTACATGAGTGTTTGCGCTATAGCCCCCTTGCCTGTTGCCGTAAAAATGTTTTCTGGGAGAGGGGTGTCCATGTTGACACAGTTGCCGTATCGTTGTTTTTAGCCTTCAATTGGAATTTTCTGGTTGGGGGAGCGCAGGGGGGGTGATTGGCTGGCTGCGCCTCAGGAAACGTGAGCTTCCGCGCTGGAGAGAAAAAAAAAAAAAAAAAAGATCACATTGGCTACAGCTGTTGTGTGTCACCAGCGGAGCCACAGCACCACTGCTGCCCTGGATGCCTCGCTTGACCCGGACAGAGCCGGAGCTATCCCACAATGCTTCAGACGGCCTCGTAGGAACATATAGCTGTTATTTTCATCAAGGCAAAGGGCTGGGCCAGCGTGTGAATGTTTACTCCTTCACACCGGGACAAATGTAAAAGAAAATGTTTATTTTCTATACCTGCTATAAACCTATTCATAGAGTTTTCCCCACTCCGTCCATCCTAAACTCTGTCTGGCCCTCTTCGCTCCTCCACGGGGGTAGCTTAGTCTGTGACGGCTCCGGCAGAGAGCAGGGAGACATCAAGGGGGGGGGGGGGGGGGGGGGGCATTGCCATGGCAACAGGGTCGCTGGCGAGTGTCTCCATGGAGTGCGGGGCGGGCAGTGTTACAGGTTGTTCTGCAGTAAACAATGACCTTGTTGTGTGTGTGCTGCACAGGAATGCTGTAACGTCTGGGAATATTCCACCCAGAGCGCGGGGGGGGAGGGGGGGAGGAGAGACCAGTCTGTCTCTGGAGTAAAGAGTGGTACAAACTCACTTTGTCACTTTTATTAAGTAGTTACAAGAACAAAACCGTTATTGGCGGAGGGAATTGGCTTTCAGGGAATATCTACAAAGAACAATGTGGACAGGTTTAATCCAGCCACTGAAGCTGATCTGGATTCACAGTCTTGGAAGATTAATGGTCGTCAGTGAGGAACTTTGTGAGCATAAAAAGTCTACAGAGAGGTTCAGAGAGCAGCAAGTGTTGGTGCTTTTATCCGCTCTCTCCTCCCCCTGTCTGTGCTCCTTTGGGGCGGTGTAACAGTATTAGATTGGGGCTGGGGCCCAAGCAGGCAGGCAGTCCTGGTTACGTATATGAGGGATGAGCTTGGCTCCTGCGCTCCTGGCAGCTTCACAGCTGTGGCGCTCTTCTACATATATGGGGCAGCTGCGGGCCCAGCTGTCGCACGGTGTGAATCACACGACAGCGGCGCTGGAAATAGAGACGGCCCAGTAATCCTAGCCCCGCACCGGCTTCACGTTACTCCCCCTGCCCTCCCAATCCTCCTCCTCGATGCTCGCCGCTCACCGCAGCGCCCGGCGGAGTGCCCACTGCCACATGCGCGGCACACACACACGCAGTAGTTTTGTTCCTTTTACGGACACATCCGTCCATCTGTTTTCCAGGACCCTCTCTCTTGGCCTGTGCGCTGTTGTGTCCATATCTAATTATATTAATCCGCCCACGTCTTTTTACCGAAGTTTCTATTCTTAGGTCTGAATCGGCCAGCATCACGCTGCTCGAAGGTTTAAGAGAACAGACTGTTCTCCTTGTCTTGATTTCACCTTCAACATCCGCCTGGCGAGGTATAATCCAGTACATGTCCCCGGAGACCTTGGAACAACTCCACTCAGCAGCACATTAGTCATGCAACAGGTTGCGCTGTTCAGTGAGCACAACACTGGAGGATTTTTGTCTCATTATGAACTGTCGTGAAAAGTCATCCTATGGAAATAATGGGACTAAATATTTCCCTGTTTCTGGCTGGACTCTGGTTGTGCTCATTGAGCGGTTTGTTTCGTAGGACTGGTCTGTGTTTGTTGCCACACGTTTGCTTATTTAAGCGACCCACACCTCTGCTGCTTGTTGATCTGTACGTGTGTGTTTGTGTGGAAGGTCCTGTGGTGATTAAATATGCAGGGCTCCAGGGGAAACTCTAGCCATGCTCCTAATGTGAGCTGTGAGTCAGTGCTGGCTGGGGCTGCCTCAAAAGACCAGGCCAGGGGGGGGAGGAGCAGGTGACTTTAGTGGGGGTGGGGTGATGGGGGGGACAGTTGCTTTAGGGTCGGTATATTCAGCCTAAAGAGCTGCTGTCTTCACAGCCTTCTGACGTCCAAACACAACCCTAAACTGTCACCTCAAAGCCATACCAGCTAAACATTTTCTTTAGCTTATTGTACAAATATTCTGTGAAAAGGGAAGATCAAATCTATATTCCTTTACTGTATTATAAGACAGTAGTGTTGTTCTATAAAGAAATGTAATCCCTACGTACTACAACCCCTCCCCAGGTAGTTAAAATGGCTCATGAGCATCCCGACAGCTGCATTAAATAAACTTTTACGCCCCTCTTCATCCCCAAGGTGCTTGAAGACAACGACTACGGCCGTGCTGTGGACTGGTGGGGTCTGGGGGTGGTGATGTACGAGATGATGTGCGGCAGACTGCCTTTCTACAACCAGGACCACGAGAAGCTGTTCGAGCTCATCCTCATGGAAGACATCCGCTTCCCTCGGACTCTCGGCCCCGAGGCCCGCTCGCTGCTCTCCGGCCTTCTTAAGAAGGAACCAATGCAGAGGTAACGGGGCCTCTACTGCATCCAGTACATCCATGTTTATGATTCAAAAATGTATTGCTGATGTGAGCTTTAAGCTTTCTGATAAAATAAATAGAATAGTATTAGAGGTAGCAATGAAACGATCAGCGGCTTCACATCCTGACTCGTCCTTTGGTACTCGTCTTCCAGGTTAGGTGGAGGGCCGGACGATGCCAAGGAAATCATGCAGCACAAGTTCTTCGCAGGAATCGAATGGCAAGACGTGTATGAGAAGAAGGTCAGTTGCTTTGTTTCAACCTCATTCTCTTGAAATTGACATCGCTGAAAGGACACCAAGCTCAGAACATCACGTCCCCCGGGGATCAATAACGCGGCGTCACTTCAAGTGAAGCTGTCGCCCGCCTTCAGGAGGACAACTGTTACCAAACTGACTGACGCCCCTGATGTGCCGATATATTTGTATCTCTTCTCCTCTCCAACAGCTGGTCCCGCCGTTTAAGCCCCAAGTTACCTCGGAGACGGACACTCGATATTTTGACGAGGAGTTCACAGCACAGACCATCACTATTACGCCTCCCGGACAAGGTACCACCAAACCATACGCACCCACGCATACGGCACACTTAACACCACTTTACTTATAACACAAAGTCAGATATTCCTTATTGTGAAGCTTTAGTGTTTAGGTGTGATAATAAGGCAGATGTGAGCTGAGCACTGTGCAAGAGAAGATGCATTTCCCTCCACGTCCTGTGAGACTTTATTAAGAATGAGGAATTACACTTTCAATTCACTCGAGATGAAAGCAGACTTTTATTCCCGTGGGTTAATAAATGACTAATCCTTGAAAAAGTGGTTCCTAACTCTGTGTCCCTGAATTAGTTTTCATGTGAAAACCCCTAAAATATATGTCCCCGTTTCCTTTCATTTTGAGTTTTATATTAAAATGTAAGCCGTCAGGGTCATAAGAGAGCAAATTCATTCGGCCATGAAGGTTATCGTGAGCATTTTCCTCTGTACAGACCCTTTGAGATGATTTCTTGGTGTGAGGCTTGAGCTAGTTTTGAGGAGTTCATAAATGGGAGAAAAGAAAACATTCTGCAGGCGTACACAGCTCCCCTGAGAGGAGCCTCCCCTCTCCTGGACAGCCAGTGCCATTAAAACCGAGTGTCATGCCTCACGAAGTCATCAAATGCATGTGAAGGCAGAGACGACACAGTATAAATAATATAGATTCATATGTACTTTTACCAGGAGTAGGTGATGTAATTCAAATCCACAGTCACACTACTATATATATCTGTTATCCCAGTACATAGCATTTACTGAAATATTGATTGATAGATAAAATGATAATCTCTGACAGGAGACAGATGTATATTGTCTCACAGTATGTATTGTAATATCTCCCACCCCTGAGTTAGACAATTAAATAATCAGTTGTTTGTTTGTCCTCAGAAGACAGTATGGAGTCATTCGACAGCGAGCGGAGACCCCACTTCCCCCAGTTCTCCTACTCTGCCAGTGGCACGGCCTAAAGGACTCTCAGCGATTCCTTTGGTGCGACCATCTCCCCTCACCCCACCCGACTGCACTCTCAAAAGACCGGGGCCACAGCCCCATCCTCCCTGCATTGTCTGCAGAATGCCGTTGCTGGATGTAACATTCACAATCTGCAAGTTGTGTTTTCCAGGAAGGAGGAAATTCAAGACGAAACAAAGATACCTGTGGTTGTTCTGTGAGGCCTTTGAAGACTGACCACGGAGAGAGTTAACACTACCCTGCATCTCCTAGTTATGTTGTATACTGAGCAGGCATCCATACACCATGATGAATGGGGAAATGTAGTTATGTTATGCACAAATTAGGCCACTGATGTGAATTTTGTATTGAAAATATACAAGTGAATATGAATCAACCATTTCAAGTAGAAATATGAATACTGTGGACCAAAAAGATCATTTGAGCAGAGAGTGTGTTGTTTGTTGAGTGGGTAATAAATCCATGTTTTTCTTCTCTAAGACTTCTGAACAATTCAAATACCATTCAGACTTTGAGACATTTTTGGCTTCTAAAGTGAATGTACCGTATCAAATAAAGTCAATCATTCTGCATACGTACGTGTTGTAACACATGGCTGACTCTGCTAAGACTGAAACACCATCTTCTGGAGTTTTTTTTTTTTTTGTTTTTTTTTTTTAATCACTTCTCTACTACCCTGATGCAAAACTGACACCAATCTGTCTGTTGTATTATCATGCGACACCACAATGAGTCTGACGGATCAATTGTGCAATGCGGTCTGATGGCAGACATGCAAAAAAAAAAAAACACACACAAAAGTGATTAATCATTAAATTAAAAAGCTGTCCTGTAATGGATTCCTCAAGGCTGTTTTCTCACCAGTCACTGAGAGAGCCCCGGTTTCCTGTTCAGGGTAATAAATAGCTCCTCCAGCCCCCTTGAAGTATGTGCTTCTAGTTCCTGATGCCTTCCTATCTCGACGCTGTGCTGCAGACAAACCTCCTGGTTTCCTTCTGATCAGGGTCGGTCACTTGCTGACCCGTCAGAAACTCTTCTCTCCTCCGGGCTTTTCCTCCATGTACAGTACAGTATTGGGTGTTTTCCACCCGGTGCATTCACTGCAGCCTCAATGAGGTCACTTTAACATAATACACTTCTTTAGGAATACTTTGCAAAAAATACCGGGCTTCAGGGGGGGAAACACACAAAGAGTCATCTTTCATTTGCTACTTTAGGGCCCTTTTGTCCCTTCACAAGTTATTTATATGAGACCAGCATTGACTTTTTAACTGTGCCAATGATATGCACTTTGCTGCCCCACAATGATTGTATTTGGAATCTTATTTGTTTACTTTATGGTTGGTAAAAGACTAAATTAGCTTCTTTTTATAATGTAAGTTCAAATGTTGTGGATACAAATAAAACCAGAACTGCTCGTGTGAATGATTACTCCCCTTTCACAGACAGCTGAGGCTAAACTGAGACTCTTGGGAACTGAAAGTCCTGTTTCAAAGTGTACTAAGAAGTTTTCAAAAGCGCCTCAGTCATTTTTTAATTTTTTTTTTTAAAGATGACAGATAATCATTTATCAAAATTGCATCATACGTTATTGAATGTAATGGTTTTTATGATATTGTTTTCACTTCAATCATTTGCAAACCTTTTGTTCAGTTTCTGATTGTTACCTATTCCTATGCACGCTCACCCTTTTTGCTGTCACCTTCTGAAAATAGGGAAATTCATTTTATACTTTTTGTTTTTTTATTTCAACTTCTTTTGTACCTGCCCTCCCATATTCCTGAGACTGAGGACACCAGCTTTAGTAAACAAATAATATAAACTTTGTACACAGTTTTTACTTGTTTTCTTTCAAATTGATGAAATAAAAGGTCTTAACAAAAAGCTGTGTAGACTCTCAGACTTTTATTGTGAAATATTTGAGCTCTGACCTAGAAGACAAATTAACTAAGAAATAACTCACAGATTTGGCTAAATCAACCCATTATGAAATATTGATTATTCTTTCTAGACGTCCCCACAGCTAATTAATAGGAATACAAATGTTGAGAGGAGTCTTTAAGAAAAGAAGAGCAGTTTTCACTGTTTTCCATCCTACTGCATTGTCTTTCTATTTGAACCTGATCAGTTCTTTCATGCCTTGTCCTTTTCCATTGTTTCTTTATCTTGCACTTTTCATAAAAGGTTACTTCAGTTTCATGAAAATGGACCACATCCATTATGATTGTATATATATCTCTGACCTCTGAGTTCCTTTGAGTTGCGATAGCTCCATCAGTGGGCTGCACCTTTACTCTGCAAGTAAATAGGAATGCTGTTGTCATCTAAACCTTGCTGCGATTGCACCCCAACAGATAAAACACAGCTAAGTGTGTGAGACAAATGTCCCAGCAACGCAGCGGCTCTGACTGTGTCTTGGCTGTGTTCTCTGCCTCTGCAGGACCGCTCAGGTCCACGTCTGGGGCTCTGCAGCTGGTCTAAGACAGGGAGAGGTGCTCCCCCCGGGCCTCGGGCAGATGGTACAGTCTCTGGAGCAGATGTTGACAGCCAGGGCTCACAGTCTGTCTTTTGGCCAGCTGCAATACACAGCGAGACCGAGGCTTTGGCCCAGTGTGGCGCTCACCTGACAACCATCCCTCACCTGACTCGAGCAGCACAGCCCAAAACAGACCGCAGAGCCAGGGCTGCGGCTCCGCCACGGGCCTCCCCTGGGTGGTGTAGTGTTGTGCTGCATGAGGAAAGTGTCACTCACACGGCCTGCAAGCCAGAGCTCCGCTCTTCTTTGTGCTACAGACGAAAACGTTTCCTCCTATATGTCAAAGACACAGAGCCAGCAGAGGCTGGCACTGATGTACACTAAATGTATGTAATGTTAGAAAGTGTGTCTCATACAACAACAGTGATGAGAGGATTGCAATGTCTATTTTCTATTTAAAATGTTATGCACTAAAGCCATTTAGCCCATTTATACTTGCTCAAAGTCTCAGTATAACGTACTTCACTGGAAACTACTTTATAATGTACCACTGAAAAGATATTTATTTGTTGTACCTCAATGTCTCAGCAGTGATAGTGCAAGATCAGCTGCATGAGGCTTGAACTTGCTGACTGCACTGTGCTGCTGCAGCTAACCCAAACAAACATGACAAAACACATAAAACACTGAAGGAGATGAAAGCAGGAGGATCACACACGACAAGTCAAGTCAATTTTATTTACAATGTCCAATACCACATATCACAGATGGGCCTCAAGGGGCTTTACAATCTGTACATCATACCACACCCTCTGTCCTTAGACCATCAATTCTGATAAGTAACCCCCCCCCCCCCCCCCCCCCCCCCCCCACAGATCTGGAAGAGGACACACAAGACACAAACCTCAAGCACATCCTTCACACAGATAAACAAAAAACAGAGAGAGAGAGAGAGAGAGAGAGAGAGAGAGAGAGAGAGAGAGAGAGAGAGAGAGAGAGAGAGAGAGAGAGAGAGAAGAGAATAGAAGATGCTGGATCTCCTGGAGGACAAAGATCCAGATCTAAACATCTGGAATGAGGCACCATCAGCCAGGAGAGAGAGAGAGAGAGGGGGGGGGGGGTTTTCAGGAAGTTACAGTTGTCGTTATGACCAGCATGGACTCTAAATACTAGGCGTAACATATTGTTCTAAGTAGGACAATAACAGTTGTAACTAATAACATCAACTTTGTCTCCGTTCCATTCAAGTCTCGCAGTAAGCCATGACAGTGTTACAGTCATCCACCGTCCACTGTACCAGGACCCTGACACTGAAGCAGCTAAATGGAATTCAGCCATCATTCATTTCATTATTTAAACCCGTACTTTACTGTGATTTGTCAAAGTGTCTTCAGTGAAAAACGACCCTGTTTCATGAAGCTTGGTGTCATGATTTGGTGAAAGACAGAGGTCAGGAAACTGGTTTAACCTGTTGACTACGAGCCACTTCATATCAACACTAAGAGCAGGGGGGAAGTGGAGGGGGAAACACACCCAACGTATAGTAACCTTTTAATTTGTATTAAAAAAAGGGTGCTACTTCTTTTTTAGAGTGACATAGTCATAAATAATAGTTGAATCGTAAACAGAATAGAATCCATGTTATGTGTATGAAGATTATTTGAACACATGGAGGTAATCATTCTCCTCTTTTTACTCACACTGATAGCAACATAAATGTGTGGGTTGAAATAATGAATGAATGAAGATGGTTTATATCTACAGGGAAACATCGGGACTTTGTGGCTTCACTGAAATTGCTCTTAACATCCTGAATTTATCTTGTGGCAAAAATTGAAAATTTCGCTGGAGGTCAATACGTTAAATTGGGACTACAGCGCCATCTAGTGGGAATTGGGTTTATGTAAGCAAATAACTATGTAGACTCCGTACTACAAATTTAATTTAATTTGGGGTATGATATTTTAATGTAAATATTACTTGTTCTACACACTTCAACAACAATAATAAATCAACACGATCTGAATCTCAAATCCACTCTATTCTCTGACGCAGCAGGTGCAGTTTCAACATTAGCTCGTTAACAGGACAAAGCAATCATCTTCTTTTTCTTCAAGCCGATATATTTTCCTTTCTGTTGTCTCCACCGAGCCAGCGCGAGCCACAAGATAAACAAAGTGCTGTGGCTGTGAATAAAGGCGAAGATCGTCTATGCTGACGATGACTCACCAGATGGCTAAAACGCTAACCCGGTCTGCAAAAATGGCCCTTAATCCCTATGTATCATATTTAATTTTTCAAAGAAATTACATGAATTCCTACTGGAGCTCATAGAAAGCAGCTTCCCATGCGCGGATTTGTTTAATATTACAGCATACATTTAAAAAAAAAACTATCTCCCTAGAATGGATGTTTTCAGATATTGTAATATTAATTAATAAAGATTTATAAGATATTCACTTGAAAAAAAGATATAGGACGGATGTCTAGGAGTTGACATACAGTTTACTTTATTACATGCAGGAGGTTTATATTAACAAGTACATTTTCTCAATCCCTGTAGGCTTAGCACACTTTCAATATACTTGAGTTTTACTTGAATATTTACCTTTTATTTACACGCTGTACTTCTACCGTTAAAAAACCCACCGATGGAGGCTCTCAACATTGTCGACTAATTACTTTGCAGATGGGAATTTTTTCTTTCAAAACATCTGATGAACCTATAATAAATGGGAAACTATTGAATAGTCTATAAAGTATAGACCAACAGATACTAGATTTCTGAGGTGATACCCATTTGGGCCTTAAATATTTGATCAATATATCAGTAGTTATTTCTAAAAAATATAAATACATAACATCAACAAATAATCTTGATATGGATCCCATTTTACTTTGATTTGTGACCAACATACATACATACATACATACATACATTTTACAGTTGAAAAATAAACTTGTCAGTTCTCTGAGGTGAACAAACAACGTCAAACATATTTTGGTATTTCTGTCGTTCTATGTATTGTTATTTATTGACAGACATATATACACAAACAGGTATATCTGAAATAAGGCCATAACGGCCGATATATCTGCCTGGTTGATTTATTAATCCAAAGTAGTTAAACTCTACCTCTACTTCAGCATTAAAATGATTCTTACATGTTAATCCATCAATGACAATAATCCAGTAAGATAATGTCTATTAGATATCACTCTGAAATAACCCATTATCTATACTGACTGCTGAATCTTTTTTTAAATTATTTAAGTAAAGTTTGATTATAACACTTTTTTTTTTTACTTAAGTAAAAATATTGAATACAGGACATTTAAATGTAACGGAGTACTTTTATAGTGTGACATTGCTACTTTTACTTTAGTAAAGGATATACTTGTTATATTGCTTCCGAAACACTTAAACCACAAATTTGCAGAAAAACAATGCAGCATAATATTGTCTTTAGTCCAGGTTTCTATTTAACATAGTTATCCCTCATTGTATTAGCTTTGTGTGTGTTGAATTGGAGAGCCTCTGTGTTGCATGTCTTGTTAGTATTTAACAATGTATAAGAGTCTCCTGAATGATGATACTACTTATATTTACATTCTCACTTCTTTCATTGTTTGTGCACGCTTTGGAAAGGGTAAATATTGCATAACTTTAATTTAATCTTATCTTCTCTTTTTAGGTTTACTTTGTAACATCTGCCTCTTGGGACTACAGATGAAAAGTAGCCTCATTTACAGCAATGTTTTTATTAATGTGCACTGTCCCTTATCAAATAAACCAATAAATAACATAAATGCTCAAAACAAACAAAAAAATGTAATGTATGTGCACACAACAATTCGTAACATAAAAGGGTATTTTTTTTATTTTGGATATATATATTAAATAATACTTGTACTAAATAATACGAACATTTAATTATGCTAGACTGCAAGAGGCCGTTGAGTTTTTCTGCACCCGGAAAAGCAACAGAGTGAGAGGTCTGACTCCTCCTCCACCTCTGAGCGTCTGACGGACTTGTCACACGACGTCACCGGGTCGGCAGGAGAGGCGTTGGAGGAGAGTTTCGCCTGACTGTCACTCCCAGAGGAAGAAGAAGAAGAGGGTGTGAGCGAGCGTTACCTGTCCAGTCTCACCTGGTGCGCTTTGTTGTACATGTCGGTCGTCGACTTATTCCATCTGCTGTCGGACATTAAACACTGGCTTCACTTTGGAGCAAGACGGAGAAGGCGATAAAGGTAACGTGACGTCCTTGTGGGATCAAATCATTGGAAAAAGGCTCGTTTCTGTGTAGCCGGATGCTCACTAACGTTAGCTAAACAACCTGTTCGCCGACGGGCTCCAACACTCCGAGCTTTTAATTCAAGATAACACTAGCATTGCCATATATTACACATTACATAGATTGTAGTCAAGGTATTAATACGTCTCGTGTCTAATATTTATCTGGCAGTAATGTTTAGTTAGCTGAGGTTACAGGAAGTAAAAAACAACAACCGAGCACCTGAAGTTTTGAGCAGTTAGATGACGTTACTCAACCGGCGCCACTTAGCAACAGGTTTCCCAGCATGCTCAGCGGAACAGACTCTGCTTTTGAAGGAGGTAATACTTGCTCTGGCTTTTATTTACAGAAGAAAAACTGGCATTTGTGAGTCGTGTGAACATGCTGAATACTGACGCATGGAAACCTGTCTACTTCTAACATGGTTCACCCCCCCCCCCCAAAGGCAAACATTATTATCTCAGTAGTAACACAGCCAGACTGGATTTTGTTTGATAAACAGGTCAAACTTGGGTGAAATGATAGCTTCTCCTCAGTAATCTCAACGCTGAAGCATGCTTTCACAACAGCAGTTATATTTAGGACATCGTTCAGGGACACCGGTATTGGATTTTGATCAAGCCTCCTGAGTCTCATTCAATAAACATGTTGTCATTTAGTCTTTATATGTGTGTGTGTGTGTGTGTGTGTGTGTTGGTGTGTGTGCGCTTGTCTCTTCCCAGGATGCTAAGACGATCCTGACCCGTGGCCCCAACATGAGTGTGACGTCATGGTTCCTGGTCAGCAGCTCTGGCACACGCCACCGCTTGCCACAAGAGATGATCTTTGTTGGCAGGGACGACTGCGAGCTGATGCTGCAGGTGTGTGACTTTGTATGTTTAAGAGAGTGCGTGCGTGTGTGTGTGTGTGTGTGTGTGTGTGTGTGTGTGTGTGTGTGTGTGTGTGTGTGTGTGTGTGTGTGTGTGTGTGTGTGTGTGTGTGTGTGTGTGTGTGTGTGTGTGTGTGTGTGTGTGTGTGTGATGACATTGTGGGGAAGTTTGTGTTTACACGGCAAACACCAGCAGCATGTCAAATGAACCCCTAACTGGTCTTCATTCTAGTCTGTCAACAATGACAGCTAGTCACAGAGAGATGTGAAACAGCAGTGGGAGGCTCCCGACAGGCTTCATGTGTGTGCATTTCTGAATGTGTAACCTGGCGACGGTGCCTCCACACGGTCTTTCAAACAATGACTTAAAACGCTGCTAAAGCATTCCCACTGTGTTTTTCCCATGCAGTTGTTTGTCAGAAACCCAATTTTCTTTTGTGTTTTTTTTGTAAAATACTCTCGCTCCCGTTTTCTCCTCGCTCTGCATTTCGTCCAGCGAAAGAGGAATGTTGCCTCAGAAGCAGTTGTTTATACTTTACTCAGTCAGCGCGTTGTGCTCAGAAAAAAAACCCGGCCAACCACAGACCGTTGGTTAGATTGAAAAGTTGCTCATGTCCACATTTAGGCGTCGCTGGATCCCAAAGAAAAAAAGGAAAACCAACCTCAGCCTCTCCCAGTCTGAGATGATGCAGACTTTTCTGTTGCTCAGCTTAAGCACTCAGGACGGCTTCCTGCCCTGGCACACAGTCAGTTTAGGCTCCAAATTGTCTTTTAAATCCCTAATCTTTTGTTTAAAGCTCAATGCTTTTTTTCACTTTCAAATCACAGTTGAATGTCCGTAACGTGAGAATCCTGTTTGACGTGAAAACCAGGGATTGAGTGTCGGTGAAGTCGTACCGCATAGCACAGCCGAGGGCCTCGACTTGATGTTTGAATTTTCTCGTGACAACTGGTGTCGGATCAATGTCTGTATCTCCATGAGCAGCAAGTAGACCGTACTCCTCCTATAATAGTAGTGACTGCATTTAGCCTGGTCCAGTGATGCAGCTACGGTTTCCTAGCTACGGAGCAAACATTTTCTCTGCGATAAGAGAGGCAAAGGGTCATCGAAGTAGGAACGTGGACTTCTTAGTGATTGATAAAATCATATTTATACTCGGTACAGTATTTGCTTTAAGTTACTTTAAGTTATTTGCAGGTCCACTGAGTGAATAGGCCACACAGACCGTACATCCAACCTGTTTATTCCAGTTGGTAGGTGGTGTGGAAGGGTTCATTTCAGCCCTACAGATGGTCCTTTGAAGGACGGTGGTCATTTTGTGAATGAGTTTGGCGATTACCCTCAATCTTTGTGATGTTTATGTGACATGGAGGCGCAGAGTCCCTCATGATTAGAGAAGAGAGAGTCTGCTACAGTTTGCCCATAATTGATGGAAAGCATATTCAGATACAAGCACATCTCTCCTCTGGTAGATCATGTGCACACGTCACGGACGTCAGCTACGCAGGAATTCTGTGTTCGGTAATGAGGACCATCTATTAGTGTAATCTACAGCAGCGGCCGGTTTGTGGTGTATTCAAGGGATCGGACTCTGTGTAGCAGTGATAATGACGAATAATGATTGTTGTCCTTGTGGAATATTCTACCAATTATTTGCTCGGTTAGTTCATGGAATGTCGAGACAGTCCCACAGTTTCCCACAACCCAAAGTGATATCTTAAACATCTAACGACTTTTCGCTTAACTTTTGTTGCAGTCTCGTAGCGTGGACAAGCAGCACGCTGTGCTCATCTACGACCCGAACACAGACGAGCACATGGTGAAGGACCTTGGCAGCTTGAACGGGGTGAGTGACTCCAGCTCTTGTGTCGGACTACCTGTGATAGAGGAGACCGGAGCTCTGGGCTCCCTGAAGGCAATTACCAGAGCACAAAATCCCTCTTTGTGTGCCGGAGACGGGGACGGTTGGTAGAACCGTGGTTCTCAGGAGACTGGATTTTCTTGCCGGCCTACATCCCCCCTTTTTTTTCCTCCCATTCTTGCGATCTCCCTCTCTCCAGCCCCTCTCTCTCTCTCCCTTCACTGCTCTGTTAACACTTCACTGCACCACATTATCCCAGTGAAATCCAGAGTTGAGCAGTGAGAGAAACCGTTCATTGTTCTCAGAGAGTGTTTCTGTTTTTCCTTGGTAACTGCAGCCAAACTAATCAGAGCAGAACAGCGCAAGGACCTGTAACTGAAATCCAACATTGCTGTGTTGCTGTGTGTCCATTCTTTACCGTTAGTGATCTGAGGATAAACTCTGGAAACTGTTGTGTGTATTTCCACCTGGCCATTAAGCATTCTACAAAATCCGAGACAGCCATTGCATAACAGCATAATCTCATCAGTTTGAATGTGCCTCTGGATTAACTTTCAATGGAAAAAGGGCCAATTGCAAAGCACCTTACAGTATCTGGAAGCGTGCCACAAGGAATTAGAGAGCCTGTCACCTGTGAGTCAACACGTTTACCTCATTAACGACCAGTGAAAGGTATTTAAGCGTGATGTTTTCCTTTTCTTTATTTTGCAGACGTTTGTGAACGACCTAAGAATCCCAGACCAGACGTACATCACCCTCAAGCTCTCTGATGTCATACGTTTTGGCTATGATATCCTTTTTCTATCTTATTCATTTAAATGTTAGTCTCGTGTTTGTTGGTTTAACTTTGGGAGCTGTGTGATTTATGTAATGTAAGTCACACATTTTTGACGTTTCATTTTCCCACTGCAATCGTTTCGCTCCCATCGGCATGTTAATCTCCTGTGGTTTTTCAGTCAGGGGTTTTAGATTATGGTCAATCTCCTGCACCCTTTGACCCCCACAACAGGAAAGACATGAATGGTGAGACTTGGGTAAGATAACATGGGGCTGGTTTAGCGTATAGACGCGTATAGACGCTGTTGCACGTTTCAAGGAGTGGGTCGCTAAAGAAGCTTTTTGAAGTGCAGCAGGTCTGTACTGCTTATCTCTTTTCCTCCTCCTTGCAGTAGAAGAACGTACCTTTGACCTCCTTGGGGGTTAGGGTGAAAACAAAGCATGAAAGGAGATTCAGTAAAAGAGATTTACACTAACTGCACATGCTCTAAACTTTAGGTTGAGGATTTGTAGTTTGTATGTTTTTCTTCAGGTCCTTCTGGAGAGCCAGATTCTAAACTGTGAATATATGTGTATATAGATGTGTTATCCAATGTGTGTGTACTTTAACTCCTCCTGCACATGCTCATGTTTATATCCTGGAGAGAAGTCAACACAAGGTCCCAGAGGAAGCTCTTAAAGTAAGTACTACTGACACTGTATACATATATAGTCTAGCAGTGCTGATACGCTTGCTGTGGGTCCTTCAATGATAAAGTGAAGTGCTCATCTATTATTTTTATTATCAATTAATCTGTTGATTATTTTTTCCAATTTTCACATCACCAATTAATGATCAGAAAGGGTTACAAACAAATGGACTAAACTGAACAATGTGCAGCTTTTCCATTAGAGGCCACGTGACGTAATGTGGGCGTGACCTTAGTTGGTCAGCTTCCTGTGCCAACAGTTGTCAGTCATCATGATGAGCTCTGTGCTCATAAACAGGCACATACTTACAATGAATTATCACCTATTGATCTGGCATTTTAATGCATGATTAAAATTGTAACTTTAGAACGTGAACACGGTTTTCTAAGTGATGAAACATGCACTTTTATTTTTAGAAACATCCTGCAATGATTGTTGGCAGAGGTTTTCTCACATCCTGCTCCCCCCCCCCCCCCTGTCTCTTTGTGCAGCATGAGAAGTACACCAACCAGTTGCATCTTAGTATAAAAGCCCTGCAGGCGAAGGCGAAGGAAAAACAGCAGCTCCCGAGCTCAGAGAAGAGCAAAGTTCCTGTTTCCAAACTGCTGGTGAGGGCCGAGCGAAAAGCCCAATCCCTCACAGGTAAACTACATCAACACATGCTCCACCGTAACACACATAGCAGGAAGGCAGCAGGTTTTATTTAAACAGAAGCAAGTGAGTTCTAGCCAAAGTGGATTTGAACACCATGCTCACACACACACACGTGAGGACGTTTTTGCTTCCCCATGTGCTACACGACTTTGGCTGTAGATCGCTCGATAAGACGGCGGTTGCGTCTTTTATTAAGAGCTCCCCTGGTGTGAGATTAGGCCTGCCGTGTGAGCTGAGAGGCCGAGGCCACAATCCCTTATGAAGTCAGTAAAGACGTAGATCTCGACATCCCAGAGTTGGCCGAATGAGTGTACAGGAGTTGCAGAATGAGGGCTTGCCAGACAAGTGCAGGGGTGAAGAGTTAAGGACAAGCAGTCTTATCTCTCACAGCCATTCCTGACGGCTGAGAAGAGGCGGGGTGCTGCCAAACACGGCAGCGATGGCTTAACATGTGCGGCAGAAGAATTAGAAAGGTGTGCAGGTTGACACTTCTGTTCATGTAGCTGATGGCGGACTTGTTGCTGCTTGTGCTTCCAGTTGCTTTTATGCCCTCTGTGCCCTGAGCTGTACTCCAGTAGATCCAGTCGTACAGTAGAGGCAACAGTGGAACAGTCAGACAATTCTTAGTTCAAGTGAAGCGTTTTTGTGAATGAAGCTCATTCACACTGACAAAACGCTTTCCAGCTGCTGTTGATTTAGCAATTCTCGTGCTTTCTGTTCCACAAACGCCCCATGTGAGCTCAGAGGGGAAAACTACAACTGGTGCTTAAAATAGGACTTTTCCAGCACTGGGCTCATATCCCACTGAGTGCCATACAGATAAATCATTGAACTGCACAACTTTGGAAAACATTTTGTTAGCTAAAACAATGGTAAGTAATGGGAGCGCGGTCGTATCACCTGCAGCTATAAGCTGACTACAGTGATCCTGTGAACCCGTGACTGTATGCTCTTTGTTCAGCATGCTCACTGAAGCCCTGTTTACTGGGGGCCATGCAGTACAGCAGACAGCAGCCTCGCGCTGTGCTGTTGTGACCCGATCCACCAATAACAAAACGGGCATCCTCTGTCTCCCTAAATGTACTGTCACAATAAGATGAGGATAGGATTTCATAGTCGGAGAACAAAATCGCACACATGAAGAAAAGCTGACTGCTATTTTCATTTACATTACTGCACAAACCTGCTTATCTATGTTGACTTCATGCAAATAGATTCCTTTTGGCTGAATTTGTTTGACTGGAGAACTTGTTGGTTCTTTTGGTTTACTCTGGATTGGATGTTTCAATTTGTTTTTATTGTGTACAATGCTGTCCTTTATTGTCTGTGTGCTGTTGCTGGTTTCCCCATGCAGCTGTACAGGATGTGGAGTGTGTCCAGTCCTCCCGCTGTCCGGAATCTAGTAGTTATTAAGGAAATACAACTTTTCATGGAGCCACATATTCAGTATAAACATTAAACTCGTCTAACCTATTATTTGTTAGGTTATTCTGGGTCTGCTTTCTGACGACTGAGCTATGCTCCGTCCACTTTAGTTGTGACACTCACCCGTGTTTCCTTTAGCTAAAAGGAGCGGATCGGGTAAGGGGAAAGGAATTAGTAACATGCTCCTCTCATCACTGTGTTGATGTCTTATCGTGCGTGTCCAAGGCAACAGTGGTGAAGTGCTGTTGATGCTTAGAATTGTAAAGCTCCCACATTAAAACCCAGAGAGCTTGTTTAGCTCATGTATCAGGCCGGCGAGCTGCTTCTGGATTATCTGATTAGTGCCTTATAGGCTGGCTGGACTGAGTGGACCGGCAAAGCAGCGGCTAAGCACCAGTTCAGAAGCAGCATCGCGGACATCATCCTCATCCCCTCCGTTGTATGCAAAGGTTAATATGCTAACAGTGAGTGTCACCGCTCACAAGAAGCCTCACTTTTAGACAAAGTCGTTATCCGAGATCTTGTATTGTATAGTGTTTTTTTTTTTTACATTGAAGATTAGGATTAGCTTTGTCCCGATTCGCACAAGAAGGATTATGTTTTGGTGGTTTGTGCGATGCAGCTTGTATCACAGTTGGACCCTCGCTAAACTCTCTGTGACATGGGGATGTGGGTGAATTGTAAAAAAAAAAAAAAAAAAAAAAAAAGCCCAAAGGCTACATTTTGTTGTTGCAGGACCAAACTCAGACATAACATTGTTTAATCATGTGACTAACATAAACTCATGGCCTTATAAATACAAGAGGTGTGTATACATTCAGTTCTTTGTGACTCTTTCTTCTTTCCTGAGTTTATCCATGTGTCTAATGGTGTGTGTTGGTCTGTTAGCTGCCACAGATGCTCCGATATCCAAGCCTACTCCTCTCTATGGTCAACCATCCTGGTGGGGGGAGGATGAGGAGGCAGCCAACAAAAAGAAGAACAGAGGTGGAAAATCGCCACAACAGGAGTCTCCAGGTCAGAGAATGTGTCTTTTATTTTTGACTAACGTGTGCCAGCTACAGACTTCATTATGGTGTTAGTACTGAAGTGTTTATATCTTTTTAAAGCGTTATCTGTACTATAATTGCGTTGGCTCTTCCCACATCTGTGAATTAGATCCTGATTTGAAAGGACATGTTTATCTATGGCACTTCTATCTAATGCCCTTTGTGGGTTACTGGAGATGGATGGTGTGAAGCCCAAGGCAGGTCTCTGGCCGCTGGTTGTGGACTGTTAGTCAGGCCAGGCCAGTGTGGGCATTGCCTGTCTGCCTCGTGATGTATTATGACCCACTAAGCTTCTGCGGGGGGGGGGGGGGGGGTGATCGTTTGCCTCACGGTGCCCAGGCCGAAACAGATTATTCCCACTCAGCTACCCTCCGTTGGACTCTGAGCTGCTAAAGTGATATTTTGCCGTGTCGAACTAGCACCCAAAGACCAACTGGCGCATTTGTTTTCTCAGTCTAACTGCTGGAGTCTTTTGTGTTATTTGTGGCTCCTCCTTTCAGGGATTGTGCGACAGCGGCATCCCAGTCATCACGATCACTTTTCTTAGCCGTACCAATGAAGTTTGAGTTACTTAGCTGTAATTGTGAGCTTGAGGAGGAACCTCAAACATGCAAAGTATGTAGTATGTGTAACCAGCACTAATGCTTGCTGTGTATCTGTGCGTTTGCTGTCCTCAACCATCCTAATTTCTAACAGAGTCGGCTAAAGACGTGTCCAGATATGAGGTCAACGGTTCTCTGTCCGACAATCAAGTCAAGTCCATCTTCTCCTACCGCCAGGAGCCCAGCTACTTTGAGATCCCAACAAAGGAATTACACCAGCGACCTGCCAAGAAACCCGAGTCGCAGGTCCACGAGGTTCCCACAAAAGACACTCCAGATCCCACTCCGGTTGTCTCTTCCACACCTCCCGTGGTCCAAAGCCATGCCGCCTTCACCATCGAATTTGACGAATGCATGCCAGGTAAGATGAAGATCAAGGACCACGTGACCAAGTTCTCTTTCCGCCAGCAACAGAAGCTGCCTTCCACAGAGCCCGTCACCACGCCCACTGAGGTGATGTCGGCAGAAAGCAAAGTGGCTGATTGGCTGGTCCAGAGTAATGCCAGCATTGTGAGGAAGAGGTCACAGGCTGACGACATGTGTAGCACAAACAGTGACCCGTCACTCCTGAAGACCACCAAGAGTGAGTCACTTGTAGAATTTCACCAACACTCGCTTTAATTGCAATAATGTGCTAGTTCTTAACTCACTTGTGGTCTTTTCATCACCAGCAAACCACCACGAGGACGGCACTCACAGTGATTCAGAGGATCCTGCAATCAATGGAAGTGATTTCCTCGAGTCAGAACCTCGGATTGGGTACCAAGAGTCTCCACAACCACTGAGAGCCTCCCCGCCACAACGCTTTGCCTCCCCCGACCCTGAGGAGCCCTTGTCCTACTCTCCGCCGGAATCTCAGTCCCTGTCCAGTCTTAGCAAGGCTGAGCCTCACCAAGCCTTCGTTATTGAATTCTTTGATGACAACCTAAGAAAGAAACGCTCCCTGTCCTTTACTAATAACACATCTCCACCTGAGCCCTCGGGCCTAAGGGTCCAGCTGGAGAAGGCGAGGAAGGGCTCGAGCCCAACTGGGGAGAGACGAGTCCCATTTCCAGCCTCCACCGCTCCTCCAACTCAACAGTACACTGTCCCCCTGAAGGGCCCTGCTTCCACAGGCTTCCAGAGAGCTGGCTCTCTACGAAGGGAGAAGACGGAGGACCGGCTCAGCACCGGCTTTTCCTCTCGCTCTTCTTCATCTGTGTCTGTAAGACCCTTTAGCAGTGTGGGCCGGAGGTCCAAACTCGCCCAGGAATTTACTGCTGAATTCCTCAAACAAGCAAAGCAGTCCTCCTCTGCCAGCTGGGAGAAAAATAAATCTAGTCCCCCTCCAGCAGCTAAGACGGAGACAGTGGTCGCATCCCAGAATAGTCCCCCTCCATCTAAAGCTTCCTACCAGCCACAGACTTCCTCTCCTATCCACCACCCTGTTCCCCTCAAGGCCCCCATGATGCCCGATCCGTATCAGGGTGTGGAGGTCAAGATCCCTCATGTTGGCCCCAAGAATGAAGAGGAGGACAGTCTGAGTGACGCAGGGACCTACACCATTGAAGCAGATGTTCAAGATAAAGAGCTAGAAGAGGCACGGAGCAAGATTGACCAGGCAAGTTCCTTTCGCCATTTAATTTATGTAAATTTGGCTAATAATGGCAACATGTTGCTGAAAGGAAATTCGTCTGCTTTGCCATTCTCCAGTGTCTTGGGGCCTCAGAATGAGTCATGGACATTGGCAGTCCCACTTTACTGCAATGGTCAACTTGCACTGCTTTGTTCCTGACAGGTGTTTGGTGTTTTTGAGAGCCCAGAGCGAACCAACCAGAGTGAAGCAGAAACATCAGCAGCATTTAGGCCTGTTAATGTTGAGAGCAGGGAGCAGCATAGGCAGAGTAGCAGTGGGGCGGTGAGGCCAGCTCCAGAACAGGGACAGAGTCTGGTGAAGGTAACCCTTCCTGCTCAGAGTGTGATCAATGTTTGGATGGAATCATTTTATTGCCAACTATTGACAGTTAATTAATGTGTTTGGTCAGTGTACCATAATGTTTAAGCGTATCTTGATTTGCCTTCTTTGGATTTCTTGTATTTGTTGCTGTATCTCTCTATTGACTTCTAGATCCGGCTCATCTTTCCTCACATGTTCTGGGTTCTTCATTGTTTAGTTTTTTCTTTCAAACCAAATATAAGGACAAAAATACATGTTTTATTATCACAGTTAACCTAGCTTGTTTTGTTTACTAAGAAAATCATACAATTTAAAAACTGCACCTTTTTTTTTTTGTAAAGATATTGACTGAGTTGTGTGTTATCTCGTGCAGGTCCAGCCAGCAGGTGCGGTGTTACAGGGGGCTCCTAAGTGGATGTCTTGCTGGACCAGCTTGGCAGACAGCTACACAGAATCTGGCCCTTCGTCTGGCCTCTTTGACGTCTCTTCCCAGATGGAGCTGTCAGGAGGTAAATAACACCTGACGAGACATGAATTTATTTGGAATTTTAATGAGACGCCCTGATGAATATGAATGATATTCCGTTTAAGTGTGTGTGGTTAATATGCATTCAAACTGTTTCACTTCAGCACGGGGTACAATCATCCACAAGGCCACGCTCAGCCGACACCACGACAGCACCGACTCTGATGGTTCGAGAGCTCGGCGCGTCCTGCCCCAGCTACCACTGGGTGAGAAGAGTGACATTCCGACTCCCAGCATTCATGTTCATTATGACCCGCAGTCAACGTTTGATGTAGGAGGGAGTAGCATGGTTTCCCCCAGGTCTCAGGATAGCCTTCACAGGTTATCGGTGCATGACGACGTAGAGCCCGACAGCCTGAGTGATGCCAGCAAGTCAGATGATGGTTCCATCGTAGAGCAAAAGAGGAGGCCGCTGTCAGACAGAGAAGCGAGGAAAAATGAGGACAGACTCTCAACCGAGTCCACATCGTTCTACATTGGGTCAGCGGGGGCTGAGTCCCAACATGAACTTGGGGGCTCAACCCCCAGCACTTCTGAGAATGAAATACAACACGCAATCAAAACCTTCTCAACAGCAACTCTGACCAAACCAAGAGGTAACCAGGACTCTGGAAAGGTCAAGCCCAGTGTGTCGGCTCCACTCCTGAGCCAGATTACACAGAGCCCAGAGTCCAAAGAGGGCACTGTAGCCGCATTATTCAGACAAGAGAGCTTCACCAAGGAGCGGCCTAGCAATGCCAGATTGCCCAACATCTCTAGCCTGCAGGTTCAGAGAGGCATGGACCCTGAATCATTCCAGGGAGCCTGTAACCAGGACACTCATTCTTACCTCAAAGAGACTGAGGATGTTCTGGCGGTTCTGGAGGCCAAACTCCAAGCAGTACAATCGGGTAAAACACCGTCTTCGATAATGGACTCTCTTTCTGCGGAGTCTGATGTCGATACCTCCAGCACAGTCAGCCAACACAGCAATAAGACCAGGCCAAACATACTGCCTAAAGCCCCCTCTGTTAGTGGCTTCCATAGGGAGAAGTCTTCAGCCAGTATAGCTAGTCAGGACCCAAGTCCCCGGTCCACAACATCAGAAAAGCGGCGTTCTCAGGGAGAAGACGGCAACAATAAGACGGAGTCTGTCAGGAGACCGGTTGGACTGAGACGTAGTGTCGGGAGATGTGGCTCCACAGACCTAAGCGACGACCCTCAGAGCTTCCCTTACTCTGACCAGGAATCTAACAGCCACCAATCCCGCAGAAAATACACAGTGCCCCTTCAGAAGGAGGACGGCAAGAACTCTAGAGCATCCCAGGCCTTGATTCGTGGCAGCAGCTTTTCAGCCCCGAGACCCACCAGAGCGTCCATGCTCCGCCGCGCTCGCCTGGGCGAAGCTTCGGACAATGAGGGCCCGGAGACAGACAGGCTGTCCCAGGAGGCGGGCAATGCCCTAGCGCAGCAACCCCAAGAAACCAAGAAACTCTCCAGGCTGGATATGCTGGCGATGCCTCGTAAGCGGACGAGCTCATTCAACACACCCAGCGACACTGAGGCCTCGTCCACCGGCAGCTCAGTTCGGAGGGCTTCTGCATCGGGGGGGAAGCCTGTAGAAAAGCCACAGAAAGCACCGGTCAACAAGATGCCGATCACTCGTGGACGTTCGAGCAGTGCCAAATATTCTGGAAGCACCTCAAGTGAGTATGATACAGAAACTTGTTTGATTGAGTGTGACATATCTTGACTGGTATACCCGCTTACTTCTGTCTCAGTCAAAGCGAGTAAACACAGTGGTTTGCCTGGAGCGGAAGCATTTCATGGTCTGTTGATCAAACACCGTGGTGAATTGTTTGATACAATTAGTACTCAGTTTATATGCTGTGTGTTTCAGTAAATAACACCTGGGCTTTCTTCCACAAAAGTGTTATTTTGAAGGGGACTTTCACTTACATCAATAACACTAACATTACATTTTCTTGTGGTGGCGCAACCGCTGGCGCAAAAAAAGCACTCTGGCCGTTTTTTATTTTCCTGACTTTGAAATCCACTTTGCCCGTCTGTGTGGTATTTTGGCGCCAGTGCACAGGTGGAAGGCGCAAACGGGAGCAATTAAAAAAGGGCCCTCATGGAACAAGAGCTTTTTATATTCACTTTGATCTACCTTCATCTGCACAGTGTTCTCGGGCAGTTTATGGTAATCCATGAGGATTGTATGGCCATGATGAGGATTATCATTCTAGCCATGTACCAAATGGTTTATGCTAAACAACCCAGTCTTTGCTTAGTGGTACTTGTCTGGTACTCAGCTGCTTTACTGTGGAAATCAAGTACTCATTTCAGTTTGTGAATGAACAAATGAGCACTTCCACAGCAACTCTTCTGTCTCTTGTTCTGGGGAGGGTTTTGGTGACGACATCTAATATTCACGGTGGTGTTTTTCTTGGCTGTATTCTTTGATGGTGTGTCTCTCTCTCTGTCCTCATCCTCCATAACTCAAACCAATTCACAACGCCAAGGCTCCAGGAGACGACACAAAGGCTCTGACTATACCTCTACCTCAGACGAGGAGTACGACTCAAACCAGAGCACTCCTAAACACAAACGCTCCCAACCTTCCTCAGCTTCCCAGAGCCCGCGGAATCTTGCGCGGTCTCAGCCGGTGGTCGCCTTGCGGCCAAACCCCCGCAGCAGAGATTCTGAAGAGGAGAACCATGACGGAGATGCCTTACACAGTTGGTCCAATCACAGCTCTGAGATTGCACGGTAAGGAATATTACAAGTTAATTCTGTTCTGGTGGACATGCTAATATGATCTCCAAATGTTAAATTGATGTGTTACTGTAGCCTAACTGACGCTAAAGATGGTTTCTCACGTGCAGCATCTAGCATTTTATTTACTGCATTTTCCATAAATAGCTTAAAGAGATCAAGGATTTCACTTCCTGCAGAATAATGTAAATATAATCCAAATTCTTATTCCTGTCAGACATCTTTCTGACACGTGTCCCTTGCCTGCTAGGTTGAGTCAAGACCTGGCTAAAGACCTAGCTATCTTGGCCAGAGAGATCCATGACGTGGCAGGTGAAGGTGATCCACAAAACCCTGGAGTGGAGAGCAGTGCGGCCGTCTCCACAGTGACCGCTCACAAACAGGTAAACATGAAGCTTTATCCGACACACTCAAGCATCAAGTCTCCTTCATCAACTGACTAAAACTGAAGATGACTATTATTTATCTTCTTCATGACAAACTATGCTCTTTCGTTGAAAGAGGAAGTATCTCTCAGTGCTTTGCACATCTGGTGCAGTTATGTAACATGAAATTAAGATGGTAGTTTTTATCTTTATCACTTAATTGTTATACTATACATCATGGTTTTATCTCCTTGCCTTGTTAAACACATCAGCCAAAGGAGACAATCCGTCTCTTTCCTGTCTTTTACTGTAACACTTGAGTCTGTTTGTGTTGCAGCTGGTTCATCGTATCCCAGAGGCTGGATTAAACTACCAGAGGGTCCCACCAAGTTCTACATCTTCAAGGGAACCTGACCAGAGTGACCACGAACAGAACACCAGGCCGCGAGCTCAGAGCACAGATGAGGTCTCGCACAAATGCCGCTTCGTCTAATTTTCTTTACAAGCCTCTGTGACGCTAGCACCGGGAAATCATTTAAAGTATTTGGTTTTTTTTCCCCTCCAGGTCATTGTGGACAATCTGATGCTGAATCCAGTGTCACAGATCACCATGGCCATCAGAGAAAACACTGAGCAACTTGCTGAAAAAATGAAGTAAGGCGTTACTTGAACATCCTTTATTCCCGTGCTTCGTCTGCGTTTGTTTGTCAGACAGGATCAATAGTTTTTAATCAGACGCCACTGAGCCAATAATCTTATTAAACTAGAGTAACTGAGTGAGTCAGCACTGACAATATGGAACCGAGATGTAATCTTCTGAACAGATTAGATGCAGATAATTTAAATGTTTCCATTGTGAGATGAACCACAGTTTGTGCTTGTTTTTTTTACAACCCTTATTTAATCCAAAAAAACATCAAATAAAGAAGAAACATTTATTTTAGCATTGATTACATTTAGTTCTGCTAAGTCACCACAATCAGAAGACAGCCCGGCTCTCAGTTTTCCAGACACAGAAATGTGTTTAAAGAGAACAGTAAGAAGCAAACGTTCTAACGAGTGTATTTGGGCATTCTGCACGCAGGGTAATGTTCCAGGACAGGATGGATATCTGGGAAGAGATTGAGGCCACGGTTAACTCTGACAATGATGTTCCTGTCATCAAAACCTCCAACAAGGTTGGTGACTTATGTTTGTCAATGTTCAAGTTGAATTAATGCTGGTTGATTGTTTGAGATAAGTTGGACATCTGTGTTTCAGGAAATCACATCAATCTTGAAAGAACTCAGGAGGGTTCAACGACAACTTGAGGGTGAGTCAACCTGACCCTTTATAAACATTATGACATAAATAATCTTCATAAAACATTTGTATAGTGAAGCCGATTAATCAGCTGAAAAACTTTTTCCATGTTATTTTCCCCTCCAGTCTTTAACACAGTCATGGAGCCCGGTAGGCAGTTTGACAGTCCTAAGGCCTCGGCCTCTGTGGTCTCCTCCTCATCTGGAGTTCGGCTCTCCAAACCTCCCGCCTCACGAGACTGGAGAACGATCCACTCCGTCTCCAAACGTGGCGGCGGCCCGAGGCCCAGCGAGGGTGTCAGGAGAGCAGCCGTGACACCAGACGACCAAAGAGCGGGATATTTGGTCTGAAATGTGACACAAACACGCAGGTTCCTCCAGTGCTGAACTTGTGCTGTGACTCCACAATCACAAGTGTCACCACAATGAAACTAAGAGTGGGGGGGAAGTGAGACTGTAAACGCATCTGTCGTCTCCCGTGCATCCAAACATACACACTAACGCACTATGAGCACTACACATCTACACAGTGGTGTAACTCACAGTGACGCCTGCACTAAGGGCTGAGGTTGAAGATTTAAGGAAGTACCAAAATACTACAATAAAAACCTCACCTCTCGGACAGGCCTCCAAACTATACTTGATTCTCTCTTTGTTCGAGGTTGACCTCGTTATTTGCCAATGATACGACCAACATTGCTGATTTTAAGAGCTCATTGTATTTACTTGGTTTATTTGTGAACCAGACTGAGAATAATCATCTCAGGAAAATCTACTAATATATATAATCTACTAAAATATATATATATATATATATATATATATATATGACAAATCACATTTTCGAGGAAATATTACTTCATTGATATTTGTTTTGGGTAGAAAGAACGGCAATAACACCAGCAGATCTTAGTGTACTTGTATCCTCAGTAAACTTATTGCTTTTCCTCATGTGTTTTTGTCTTTGTTTGCCACTTTTATCTTTGTGGACAAGATATATCGCAGAATGTGAAACTAATTTATTAGGGGTCTTTTGTGAGACGCTGTATCCGAGACAACATGGCTTTGGGAGAGTTAGTGGACTCTAGTGCCAGAGCAATTAACGCTGTGTTACACAGTTGCTATCAACCAGTTTCTTGAGTATTTATTCTGTTAACATTTCCCGCTGTATGGACTGTGTCCAGGCCTCTGTATTTTGTCCAGCTGGAGATGAAAGACCTTCTGGAATGTGTGGTCTGACTGGTAGGAGGGACTCAGTTCAGTCACCTGGCAACACAAATCCAAGTGGCTGTGAAACAAGAGTTTTCAAGCATTCCTGGCTTCTCTGCCTTCTGAAAAGTTGTTATTTGTGTCAAGCACACTTGAGGGGGACTTGAAACTATTTTTTTGTTGTGAGCACAGTCAACTCAGAGGTTTGGCCAAAGACGATCACAAAACGACTGACAGGAATGAGTCGCCTTTATCCCCGTTTGTGCTGAGCTCATCACACCACCACACCTATCGCGTCCTATGCTCACGAGCTCTCAGCACTGTGGTCAGATTTGATATTTCCTCTCAAGTCACAAGGTCACTTCGGATGGGTCCTCACATGACTGGAGAAGTAATGTCATTGTAGCACGGATGTTGAAAAAGTCAATTGTGCGAAGCTGTAAATCTGCCGATTAGTTTGCGACATTCTGTTCACTATGTAAATATCTAAATATATCTTTTACAAATTACCTCTCGATCTTGTCTTTTGCACTTGTGTAGTACAACATTGTCCCCTCGACTTGATATGCTGCAAACTGAAAGTTGTTGCTCTCCTGCGAAAGATTGTAACCATTTGATGCCGTTGAGCCTGCAGCAGGAGAGAAGGCGACCCGGTTCACCAGCTGTTTGCTGTTTCCCCTTTTCCCTTCTCCAGATTGTACATGCGATTGTAATTGGGACGTACCTATAAGTGCCACAGAGCTGTGTGGGACAGTGGTTGTTTACAAACTCAAGCTAAATTGAATGTTTGTCCTCTTGACATCACTTGCTTGAAGTGTTGCTGCTATTCTTCTTCTGTGGGATAGTATTTCCCCTTTGCTTTACTCCATCTAAGTCAAAGCTACAGCAGGTTTGAGAGCTGAAATGTATTTCTCGTTTGTCAAATTTGTGTCCCTCTTTTGATATTCAATTTGTTTCCCCTCCCTTTACCTGTTGATTGTAATCTTGCTGTCTTGTTAGCTGGTATTTATGTTGTTGTTGTTTTTGTTTAATTTGATGATTGCAGATTTTTCAAATAAATTTGATTAGTAAAGCTGTATTTTGTGATTACTTTTATTCACTCACTACACTTTTGTTTAGTCCCGAGCAAATCTCAAATCTCAAAACTTGAAATGAAAGTGAAAACAGGAACTGTGCTATGAGCTACTCGGTAGCAGATGTATCTCTTCAGATCAGTTTGGGGTGAAAGCTAAAGGGGAAGAAGCAACTTTGTTGTGAGCTCGTTCTAGTGGATCTGCATCTGCTTTGTGTAAGTTGCTTTTGCTTTCAATACTTTGGAAACCAAACTTAGCTGAGATTTAAGTAATTTAAAATGCAAAATGTTTAGTTCTGTCATAGTGTGGTCAGATGTTGTCGTGTGTTTATTTAATGTCTGAGAAGACTATTTCCTGTTTTTGAATTAATAGGTGCGGACCACATGAAATGAAAAAATGCCCTCTATGTATAGCAGGCTTCATGACGGTGATGTTTCAAGCAAAAGAGTAAGATTGCGTCAAATATTTCCCAAGTTATTCCCTCTGGTTTTGATGGCACATTGTTGTGACTCCTGAACTTGTTTTTCTATCAAACTTCATGTTGTTAGAGGACGACCAGCTGTGTGACATTAGCTCTGGTTTTGGGCTGTCTGACAGTCCTCGGGATCCTGCTTGCCATCGCGGTGCTCAAAAGACCACCAACCCCCAAAGATCATGAGACTCTCCCTCAGGAAACTGGTGGGAGCAATTCCTCTACGGACCAGTGCAGGTAATAATCCCTCTGAAGATGTGTGTATATATATATATATATATATATATATATGGTAGTTTATTAGATAACTGCATTTGATACTTAACATAATGTTAAACTGTAGAATGAAATGAAATTTGAGACTTAACTGAACAATAACTTTATTAATAGTAATGATTATGTTTAGACCGATGTATTGATACAACATAGATCATCATACAACAGTAGAATAATGAATTACCATGTTCCTTTATAACTTTATCTACACCTATTAAAATGATTCTGAAATTGTTTCTCTAAATTATAATATATAATATTTCCAAAGAATTGTGGAGTCACAGCACAATTTGTTTATGTCTTAGCATGGCGCTGGTGGAGAGCATCCCTCAACAAGTGAAATACAGAACCAACGAAACGCTGGGGATCCCTCTGGAAGATGTCTGGAAGGATCTTATCGCCATGGCAAAGGACCACGTTGAAGTGGCCTCTTTCTACTGGACTTTAACTGGGGAAGACATTAACGTTAATTCTTCCTCTGACATACCTGTGAGTTATTAACTGAAATGGAGAGAAACATGAAAACGTACACATCAATTCTTTGTTTAATATGTTGTTTTTTTTATTGGAAAATGCCGATATTACTGTGAGTCTGTCCTCTGCAGGGAAGGGACATCCTGAAAGCACTTGAAGAACTGCCCTCCAGGAATGTGTCTGTCCGAGTGGTGACCAGTGTTCCAACCGTTCCAACAAACTCCACAGATTTAGAGATCTTGAAACGGAAAGGTGTGGAAGCGACTGTTCTTGTTCTCGACTTTCACTGTGATGATTTGTGATGCATTGTTTGCACCAACTTCCCTTAACTGCAGTTCCCTCTTTGGCTGTCTGTAGGAGTTCAGGTGAGGAAGGTGAATTTTGGACGCTTGACAAGGGGCGTCCTCCACAGCAAGTTCTGGATAGTTGACAGAAAACATGTGTTTATTGGAAGCGCCAACATGGACTGGAGGGCTTTCACTCAGGTAACACTTAAAATCTATAATTACAGATGCTTTTTTGACACCTTAAAAGCACCTCCAAATGATTTCATAATTCACTTTTAGGTGAAGGAACTGGGAGTAGTTGTCTACAACTGCTCCAGTCTAGCAAAGGACCTCCATAAGATTTTCCAGTCCTACTGGGTAATGGGACAATCCCACAGCTCCCTGCCGCAGCCCTGGCCTTCAAAGTATGACACGGCCATCAACAAACATCACCCCCTGCTGGTGAAAACTGATGAGGTCTCCAGCAAGCTGTACCTCACAGTGAGTTCCTTAGGTTTCATTTCCTTTTCACAGGACAGGTTGTTGTGATGGATAAAGGAGCTGTCTCTATATAAACAGAAGTGATCGTACAATGTGCGTATTACAGTTTCAACCACCTCTACACCTCAAACTGTTACCATGGCAGTCGTGTTGTATGTCTCAAATGTTTTTGTTGGTATTATTATGAAATGTTTGCGTTTCACCCCAGGGTTCTCCACCATCATTCTGTCCTCCATCGAGGACTCAGGACCTGGAGGCTATTCTCTCCAGCATCTCGGAGGCCCAACACTATGTCGATGTAGCCGTCATGGAGTACTTCCCCACCACACTCTTTGAAAAGCCTCAGAGGTGACACTCAAAAGAAACCATTTGCTTCCATCAAATTCGCCTTTTTATCTTTATTTCCTCACTTTTTTTCTTTTAATTGAACAGATACTGGCCTTTCATTGATGACGCCATCAGGACCGCTGCATTCGCGAGAAGGGTTAAGATGCGGATGCTGATCAGCTGTGGGCGGGACTCTAATCCAGCCATGCTGCCCTTCCTAAAGTCTCTAGCCTCAATGGACAGCCCTCACCAGGATATCAGCATCCAAATAGTAAGACAACAACGTGAAAAAAATAGATCTGCTGGGTAAAAACGCCGATCTTTGCCTCTGAATTTTCTTTTTTATTTGATTGCACATTGTTCGCTTTTCAGAAACTGTACATTGTGCCTGTGGGAAACCAGTCTGATATTCCATATACCAGAGTCAACCACAATAAATACATGGTGACTGATAAAGTAGCCTACATTGGTGAGTGACAGATTGTGTTAAGGATTATTATTCCCACACATTTACTGTTGTGGTTAAACATTTATATGTTGAGGAGTCGGTTTGTTGCCTGTGAATTTGTTAATATTTGAACAGATAATGTTGTGCTGTCCCTTAGGTACCTCCAATTGGTCAGGGGACTACTTTCTGACCACAGCTGGAGTGGGTCTGGTGATTTCCCAGCATGCTTCTCACCCTGTATGGAAGACCAAGACCCTGCATGGTCAGCTCAGGGCAGTCTTTGACAGAGACTGGTACTCTGAGTTTGCTGTGGACCTTGATGACCTGGGGCACCACCCAGATTGTGCATTATCAAGATGACAGAAACCTCTTTATACAAGTTCAATGTAAGTAAGATAAATGATATTCACTGTAGTGGCATAGTGATGCAAATTCTTATGTCATCCTTCTCTTCTTTTCTCCAAGCGCAGATTTCCGGACCAAAACTGAGGATGACAGAGTTTCTTCACCTCGTCCACGTCATCCAACGTCTTGTATTGGCTACTGTATCAAGTCCAAGGTATTGGTGGGGTAACACCCCATGTAGGATTGGCCCTCAGATCATCGAGCTGCTGGATTTGTCCCACATTAATTCAGAAGTGAACAGCCCAATTTTGAAGCTCTTAGAATTGTTGTTTCTTACAGCAATGCTCTCTGGGACTTATTGTTGACTTTTACAGTTATTTGTTTAACTTTTTAAAGCAAAAATGTCTGATCTTGCGGACTGACTGTGTGTATAAATATATATTTTTAACTCAACTCAGACTGAATAAAAACTGAAACATCTTTGTACAATTTGTACAATCCTGTTGTGATCCAGTGTATTTAATAAAAGCTATAAAAATGGATTGTATATCTGTATTTTTGTAGCTTCTACGATTTTGTATGAATGATTTGTTTGGAGATAAAATCAGGACAATAGAAAATTTTTAAGAACTTTTTTAAATATGCAACTCTTTGCCACAATGGTATAGTAAACTTAATTCTAAGGTGTCTTCCTATTTATTTTTTCGACTTTTTTCTACATAATATACTATTACTTTTTTCGACATTCTATAATATGACTTTTTTATGACTTTTTTCGACATATTATTTTATTTGACATACCATGACTTTTTATGACTTTTTTTGACATGCTTTACTATTACTTTTTTCGACAAACTATACAATGATTTTTTTCAACATGCTATACTTGACATTTCTATGCCATACTATATTATTATGGCATACTATACGTTCATATTTTATGACTATTTTACGATAACAATACTACAATTTCAATTCCGACCTTGGAGTTGTCCGGAACACAAAGAGCTGCTTTCATTTGGATCAAACAGTCATGACGTGAAAATGTAGGTATATAATGTAGATATACATTTATATCTATTTTTTATGTATTTCGTCTTTAATTCACGAAATTATTGAAAAATATATATCTACAAATGTTTCCTTCAACAGTTGTATGTGTTTGATTTGATTTATTTTATTACTGACGGTATGTATGTTATTCCCCTCCCCGGCCATAGGAGGCGCTGTCACTAAAACCCTGTTTCCGCAGTGTAGGCGCAGGGCGGGGCCCCGGCTTGAGTACGTAGTACGTGTGCTTTACAGCTTTCACACTGGTTAGCCAACGCTAAAGCTGGAGTTAGAGTCATGGTGCTGCTTGAAAATGATTCGGTAAGATTAAGAGCATATTGTTAATTATTTCATCTGTCGACGTTATTGATCATAAACTATAAATTGACACTGTCTGCATTAGTTTAGCTGTCTAGTTAACAGGCACAACGTTAGTCAAGCTAACATTAGTCGGACCCATTAGCCAGCATGCTATCATTTGATTGAAGCTAACGTTTGGTTTCGTGTTAAGCTTTAAGCAGTTATTGCACTTTCTAGCATTTTAAGCGCAATACGCAGACGTTAGTCACGTAGATCTCTGTTGAACTGGTCATTTTTTCGTACATAGACGCCAATCTAGCAAAACCTGGAATTAGCATTCAGTAACGGATCATTTCAAGACAGCTAACGCTAAGTTATACGTTTCCTGAAGCAGAGTAACGTTAAACAAGAAAATACGTTTCCAGCTAGTAAAGCTAATCAAAAATGTAACGTTTTATGTTAACGTTACATTTGAGGCAGTACAATTAAACACTATCACAACCTTCCAACATTACCCCGAAGGAGATTAAACAGCCCAACAGTTGATTTTAGATGCATATTTAATGATAGCCTTCGTAAAGATTGTTTTTTGTAGGGATGTTGTATAAGACTGCAATAGTTTAGGCAAGGTGTAGCTAATACACTGAGTATATAATCAGTCAACGTCTGTGGAATCATTTCATGATGAATCTTCGTGCTGGAGCCCCAAACAGTATTGATCATTCTTACAGGACTCGCATTGATCTTTGTTTTTGCTCAGTTTCTCACAGAGCTCACACGACTGTTCCAGAAGTGCAGAACATCTGGCAGTGTTGTCATCACGTTAAAGAAGTGTAAGCACCTCCTTGAGTTTCCTTCAAGTTTAACCTGTAAATAATGCCACGAGTTTCCCCTTGCATCGTCTAATGGGATGTGTTTCTCGTCTCCAGATGACGGGAGGACCAAGCCAGCAGCCCGAAAGGGCCACACGGATTCATTTGAACCAGCAGACAACAAATGTCTCGTCAGGGCATCTGATGGCAAGAAGAAAATTAGCACAGTGGTGAGCTTACTGTGTTTAATGTGTTGATGTTTGATCAAATAGATCTCTGATATTTTGCCGTTTTTTTTACAAGCTGTTAATGCTGACTTTTCATTCCTTGCTATTTCAGGTCAACACCAAAGAAGTAATCAAGTTTCAAATGGTAGGTTGAGCTCATTTTGTGTTTATTTCAATGGCATTTTGAAGCTACTGCCCCTGGTCACTGTATGCAGATTGTCTTGATTGGGTCTCCTTGATATTATTACAATGATCTTGATATTAGTCTGTCTTTGAGAATGGCGCTGTGAGAACTTAATCGTGAACTTGAACACCTCTTTGCAGGCATACTCCAATCTCCTTAGAGCTCACATGGATGGACTTAAGAAGAAAGATAAGAAAAGCAAAAGCAAGAAGACCAAAGCCACCCAATGAGAGACAGACTCTGTAACATAACCATGGGGACCCGAACTGGCCTGTGCGATCCTAGGGAACGGCAAAGGCCATCACTTGGTCTGTCGCCGCACCCCGCTTTCGACCCGTTCACCCGAGGCCTCAGACTCGCTGTTCATCCACCCGGTGACCGCTTTGATATTGTGCCATTGTTTGCACGGTAATGTCTAATCGCTGGCATTTCGGTGTCATTGGAACCTGAGGATTTCTCGTACAGGACGAAGCAAGTCAACTTTACTGAATCTCCACCATTTCTGCTTCGGAACCGGGTCATCAACAGCTGTGTCACCCCTGGTGCCAAATCCATGGAGCCCAATGATTACCTGCCCTTCATACTATTTAATTGTTGGAGTCCACATTATGTTATATTTACGGCTGACCTGTGAGCTCTGCTGCCGTGTTTCTATTTGACCTTTTATCTTAAGAAGAATTCATTGACGGTTGTATCTTTTTTTTTTTTTTTTTTGTTTAATAATTGAATAAGCAATGAAAGCCAAGTTGCTTCATACACAACTAAATCAGAGCAGATTTGATGTATTTAAAAAAAAAAAAAACAGTTTTACTGTATTGGAGATGAAAGTTTACTTTATTCAATGATCTTATTTTACCTCCTGAAGTACAATGAATATGAATATTTTTGTTTTGATTCAGTTTCATACCAAGCTATCTTAAACTGCTGAACCCGAACAAAATATGTCGTTTCAGTTAATGTGGGTAATTCTGAATTATGACATGACAAGAAATGTTAAACGTTGATTTTTATTGAAAGGCATGTTATGAATACAGAGACAAAGTTTTGTCTAATTCTAATGTAATTTCCGTTCATCACAATTGCACAGCAGGTTGAACTACAGCTGGTCTATATTGTCAGACATTTGTATCGTGCTCCCGGGTCCTGATCTCATGGAAGAGGACTGCAGCAGAAGTTAAGTTCAGAAATAAAGTGCTCTGTTGAAAGTCACTGCAAAGTTTGCTTTTTGTCCATTTTGAGTAAGGGGGCAAACAATGCCTGCGCTAAATGAGTGATGTAGAAAAGGAGACAGTAAATACACTATATACATTTACACCGGTCTGTGCTGTACTGGTAGAAGCAGTCTGACTTGTGATTGAAAGAAGAAGCCCCTCATAGCGCCGTGTTCTTCTTGTCCGGCCTGTCCTTCGGGGAGAGTGCTAGCAGGCGCTGTCTGTCGCTCTCCTCTTGGTATCCCTGCTTCATTAGGCTGGTCACAAACTGAAACATGGTCTGGATCACAAAAGATACATATTGAGCTGGGTCAGGGTCCCCGTGGGTGAAGGACATTCATTCTTTCAACAAAGTTTTAAATTGTGTGGAAGGGAAGTATGATTTCGTATGCAGACAACACAATCACCATCGTGTGTGTGTGTGTGTGTGTGTGTGTGTGTCCTGGGCTTGACTTTCCACCCAGGGCCTTAGAAATACTAGTTAGTAGTACATTGTCTGTGTGAAACAGTGCTATTAAATATTGTTTGGCTGTCCACAAATATGCACCAAAGTTGGAGGATATTGAATAAGGAGGATTTGCAGATATGGAATCAAATAATTGTCTTAATAAAAGGCATTCAATGTTCATATATGAAACATTGCAATTAACCAGTTGCTTAAAGAAAAGGTGAGCGGTGAGGAAAACATTTTTATTGGATTAAATGTAAGGCTTGTAGCAGTTATCAGTGCACAATTTCCTAGAACATTATTACATCAATATATGTTTTGAATGACTACTGATGTACAAACAATATTGTATATGTGATATATTTTTTTTTTAATGTTTGATAAGTAATGGTGTCTAGTAATCCCAAATAGGACGAGCCAAATGTTTGGCATGACATAGAAATACAATGTATGACTAAATTCAACCACTAGAGGGCCGTAGAGGCCATTAATTGAAGCAGACACTGAAATTAAATGTTAAATATATAGATATAACATGAAACTACAGACACACTGTTTCTAAAATAAGCGCACATATTTTTACATTAAAGTCATTTTTTTTATTCTTAGATATGTGTTTGGCCACAAGTGATTAATGTTTTAAACCCCCTGAAATGTATTGCCGCCTCTGCGGTCCAAAACCAGAAAGCTCCACACTAAAACTAACTTCCCTGAAGGAAAGAGATGTCTCCATTGTGTATAAACACCGAGTAGGAACAAACATCATTCGAGTGTCCCGGTATTAATAACACAAGCGATCTTAAAGTGACATAACATGATGTGACAGAGCCATGTTCCATATCCTCCACATGCTCGTGTTTGGTTCAGTGAGATGTAAATTCCTCATCAGTCAGGCTTGTGTTGCACTGGTTCCTTTTTTGACATGTTTACACGGCTCATTGAAGAGACTCTGACGCTGATGCAGGCCGGACACAAACCGCCACTAACGCTGACATGCTGGTTGCACACATCAAGCCCGTTTCACACGGCGTTCACCCACAATGGGTCGCTGTTAAAGGTCTCTCTCGTGTAACGCTCACATAAAGAGACACACACGGGCCACTCAATGGCACTACTTACCTTCCATGCCTCCTCAAGCTCAGACGTCCACCTCTCCTTCAGGATGGGCTGCACGGCACAGATGAATTCTGCTTGGACGTACTGTAAAACAAAATGATGGGAGATAGTTAACTGATACGCTGTATATGTAACGCTGTGGTAACTATAGGATGATATCCAGTTGGTGCGTCACTCCATTGCTATTTGTAAGAGTAAGTGTGTGTCCATTTTGCAGTTTGTGAGTGAATTCATTCAGCTGCTTTAGTTTCAGTCTCAGTATAATGTTGAGTCTGACAAAGGGCTGCTGTATTAGTTGACATTAGAATATGTGTAGTCCTCTATTTAAAGAAAAAACCAGCGTCACAAAGACACACTGTGCTAAGCAGCGTTGCGATCACTGCTCTCTTACACTGTAGTACTTAGGCGGGGCGTTGTAATGATAATGACTCTTTCCCAACTCCAGAGCCAGAGCTTCCAGTCTCTCCAGCTGGTCCAGTCGAGCCACGCTTTTCTCGATAAAAGACATAACCCTAAAAAGAGATGGAGAAAAAAAAAAACGACACCCAGTTAATCGTGAATTAGCAACAACACCACTGTACCTGTTGAAAGACTGCACGATGACATTTTCAGTTTCATAAACTCATGTGCCAAGAAAAATAAACACAATTGATTTCATATCATTTCAATGCAGCTCACACTTGATGATGCAAAATTGCACCATATACTTTATCCCCCTTGGAAACATGTTTTATTTCCCCGGCACAAAACACGACAGGATCAATTGTCTTTGTTGCTTTTTGCAGGTGTTTTCCATCACCGAGGAGAGTGTGCGTGACAGTTTTGAAGATGAATATAGAACAATGGGTTTGAGTTGGTTTATCTCTCTTCCCTCTGTCTCATTACCACCGTGGACATCTATATCCCTGAGTGCGGTTGAAGGGTCATTTTGGCCTTATCACTGAATTTGAGAGCCGCCAGGTTTTATGCTGGGATACGTAACGCATTTACGTAGCCAGAATTGGCTTCTTTGGCCTTGTGCATCGAGCAACACACAGAGGCCTGATGCTCCTTGGAAACAACAGACAAGTGGTTGTAATAGACGCTACTAGCTCTGTCTGCAGCAGAGTGGTAAGCAGCGTCATAATGATACGACTACCTGAGGCATTTTGCCCTGACACTTATCTTATGAGTTGTGTATTACACTGCACCGTGTGCAACATGGTTTTTATCATGTATTGTTAAAAAAAGATGAGTCTGGTGATATTCTGTATTTTTTTCCCAAGAAAAGACCAAAACAGCTATATGCATTGATTCCAGTATTGAGTATCGCCTGTAGCCTTAAGCCTGATATTTCTCGTTGCCATGTAGCTCCCTTGTTTTCCAAAAGCTATTAAAAGAAACGTATGAGCCACACTGTTGCAATTATTTTATCTTGAGTCAGTCGCCCATACACCGTCCTGCTGCCGTAAATACTCACTAGAGCAGTGATTCCCAAGCGGGGGTAATTGTACCCTTCTCCCAAGCGGTACAGGAAATATTTGTGGAGGCGCTCTGATGATTTGAAAAAGCAGAAATTGTTTTGGTTAAAGTATACATGAATTAGGATTACAAATTGGTGAAATCTAAAAGGGTTGGTAATCACTGCACAAGAGCACCAAATGTGTTTTCATCCGTGGCTGAAAATATATATATTTTTAAAAAGCACAAAACTGAGGAAATTACTGAGCCTTATTTAAAAATGAAAATAAATATTTGTACACTGTTTTTAAAGATGTACTTCTTTAGCCAATGGGTGACTGGTTGCCTCATACACGTTAGGGAAGTATTAGGTTTGGTTTGGGTCTGTTCATGGGATTTGTTGATGAGAAAATGTATAATAATACCAGCCATGTCCTATTTTACATAGCAACTGGGATGTTCATCATGCTGAAAGAAGCCAATGAATGAATGACACACTTTGATCTTTTAGAGTATAGGCAAGACAAGAGGGTGCTGGATATCAATCTGCTCTCCTGCCCAGCGTACACCATGCAGTTCTCTACTATCGTTGACTGGTTTGTTCAGTTTTGCTGTGGATGATGCTAATGTGTTGCTGTGTTCTGTTAAGCACAGCGTTGGTGACTGACCGTAGGCCGTGTGCCCTGAGCTCCCGGCTGGTCCGCAACCTCTCCAGGTCCTCCACGTCTCGGAACAGGAAGAAGACGTCCTTGCATTCAGGATGGGTCTCGAACAACCTGTTACCAAGACAACAACAGTGCACAGTCTCTGAGAGCCGCCTGTCATATTTAATCCCAGAAAACAAAACAAACCTCCCCCTGAGTTTCCCCAACCAACATGACATAACCCCAAGAGTCACACAACTGTGACCCTCTATTCACAGTGCTGAGTGTGGATTTGCTACTTTCAGCTCATCAACACTCGGTTGGAGGCTTCTAACTCTCTTCTTATCATCACTGCCCTTTTTTTTTTTTACACCTAACAGCTGCAATCAGTCACAGGCCATGGTGGATCTGTGAGTTTGGTAGCCAGGCCAATTCGTACCCTCATTTCCACCCGGAGCTGTGATGAGCCACCCTGCCCCGTCAGAGCTGGAGTCCCCATTAAATGGAGCCACTGATCTTGAAATAGAGTTTTGCTTTTCTTTTTTTAATGTCAATCAATTTCCTTGACCGGAGCCTTTATGCATCCTGCCATCCAATCAGAGTCTTCCTTCTTCAGCTGAGATACCTGTAAATAGTCATGCTGCCAGAATACACAGCTGGATGTGAGTGTTGTTGTGCTCACAATGAGATGCAAGGCTGACGCTAACTCTGGTTTTTCAGAATGAAGTCGTGGGAAGGAAAGGAAAGAAAAGAGATAATCATGGCAGAAACCATGAGTGCTTGTGGGTGTGGCAGGTCAAACCAAAGCTTATTCTATTTTCTTTTTTTTCCCGTGAGAGGGGAAAAAAAACGTGCATTTCTAAACCTGAAATATAAAACAGAGTCCTCATGATTAAATGCATTAGATGTCTAAAACATGTGCTCCCATAGATAGACTGATGAATAAAGTTGGTGGGGGAGGTGTTAGAAATGTGATGGTGCAAAACATGAGTAGCTCTGCGCCCTTTGACGAGCAGATAATACCACAGAGAGGTCATATATTGACAAAACAAAATATCGGTGAGTGTCTGTTTTTGAGTGACCTGACTAAGAAACGCATGTTTTCATATGTCTACTATAGCACAATGTTTTTATTGTCTTCCTGTTTCATATGTGCAACTCCATAGTTTGGCTCATTACTTTCAAAGTATAATCTTATGTTACAACTGGTAGTGCAGACATTTTAAAATGGAAAGGGTCTGGGCTTATAGTTACATTAAATGAGAAATATTCAGGCTCTACTCATTATCAAGTATTAAGAATTCACTCTTGATTAATTGACTCAATAATAAACTCATTGTGTAATGCTACAATGTTTGCACTCCAATGTAAGTGGCTTGGAAATGCATACCTCCTGCTCACCAGCTTTATTTCCACCGTTTACACAGCATTGTATGCTCTTTTGTGACGCACATGCAAGAGCTCATATGCAGACAATGTAGCGCTGTATAGCTCTTGTGGAATGTTAATTGGCGATGTTCAGAGGATGTTGTAACTATTTTGGCACTGACGAATGGGTCCCATCTAAGTCTTAAGAGTATCTCATTTGGTTTAAATTGGGGGATCATCCCCTTGCCAAAGAAAAAGGTCTGTTAAATTAAGAGCAAGAACACAATAAAAATGGGTGATTCTGTTATTTGCTGTTCAGTCATGATGACACACACACCCTGACAGCCGGGGGGGTGGCCCTGACCCACAAGTGGCCCATGAATTTCCAGGCTAACACGCTAAGGTCATCTCTTCAATTGTTCAGGTCACCCAGGGGACACAGGGCATGAATTGAACTTCTAGCCATGTGCCCCGTAGTCTCCTTAATGTAAATGGTGCAGCCTGAATGTCCACCACTCTTTATCACCATATACACTTTCATTTGCTTTATTTATTGTATTGTCATAGATCAGAGATGTTTTCCCAGACGCAGGTCGTCAACCTAATTGATAAAATGCATTTTCCTGATGGCTCAAGCCTTTAATTATAGCACTATGGCAGACCCGTGGCTTAATGTTGTTAAGATGTGATATGAAGTGATAAGAGGGGAGGAGGGGTAGTCTGCTCTGAGCTCTAAATGAAAAAGCTGTGGGCCAGAGGGAAGAACAGAGGGAAGAACAGAGGGATGTGCTGGAGGTGGAGGGGAGCTCGATGTTCACTTTCCGGCTGGTATGAAAAGGTCAGGCATAATGTCATTATCAAAGTGGGACAGAAGAACCTTCTGAACACCTTCGTCTTATGGGCCGGCAGGCCAGAACACAGGGCACACTAAGCTGTCTGAAAAGGTTGAACTGATAAGTTGCTCCTTTGTGTTATGATGATCATGTGTATGAGCCTTTTAGACACACATGATATGGAAAATACCATTTGTTTGTTGGACCTGTTGTGTTTCTTTTGACTGCAAAATCCACAATATCTAGGCTACCTTTATTAAATTCAAATTATCAAAAAAAAAAAATACTGTCTAAAGGGAATCAGTGTTTATAAAGGTTACTCAGTTTGACTCGATGGTGACACTATAATATTCCTGATCCTATGGCTTTACATTTTCAATAGCCTACCCTTCAGCCTACTAGAATTAAATCTTTAATTGTGAATTATTGACACGCAAACAACACTGAAAAAGTACAGAAGAGGTTTAACCGTTTTACCTGACGAACATAATAATCCCAACTTTGGCAATATCGTCCCGGATAACTTTCCATGAATCCTTGATCATCAGAATCTGATCCTCGCTGGGACACGCAGCAGCAGCAGCATCATCATCCTCTGTGGTCCTCTCACCAAACTCTGCCTTTGCTGTCGGACCTGATATTGCGCAGCCCATTCTTCACAGACAAAAAAAAATATGTATACAATAATTATATATTGGCGCCAGTGCAGAAAGAAAAAAAGAAGGGTTAATTGATTTTGTGGAAGAGGATATCTGATGTCGCTGGCATCTGCGCCTCGAACTGCGCCTTGGACCACACGCCTCTGGCCGGTATGTCGGACTGGTGTCAAGTTAGTAAACAGACAGACCAGCTGCAAGTTCTGGTCAATGGTTCAAAATAAAACCCCTCGTCGATGAGAACAGATTACAGGGTGTACTGAGGAGAATTTGCGCTTTTATGTTGAAGGATTGCCCTGATGATTTCCGGTGTAAGTCTGTCTATTCATGGCTGACTTGACGCAGCTGTTGATGCAAATATCAATCAGTTGGGAGGGAAACAGCGCGCTGAGCTCCGTGGGGTTGGGCCGCGCAGTCAATTTCAATAAAAGACAGATGATAACTTATTACATTAATAAAGACTCATGCAGTGGCCACTTTATACTGATTATAGCTGTTTCAGACTGATTCTGATAGCAAATTAAGTACACTGATTAAATCTCTCACCTGTAAATAATTAGTAATTAAACATATCAACCCTCGTCTTTTGTTGACACTGGCTTTACTAGTTTGTTCGGAGTCCCATAAAGCTAAATTCTGTATGTGTAAAAATAAGTGAAGTAGCAACCCCTCCTTTTGCCACGAACTGTGGCAAATGTTCTTATGATAAAGAAGAAAAAATACGGAACTAAATATTTCATATACTAGGCATACTTGTAATGTATAGTAATGTGTAATTGTCTGTAGCAGACTTCTGAAACATGCGATTCTCATAAAATTAGGGAAAGAAATAATAAAAGCTGATAAGACAATGTTATGTATGTTTTTGAGGACCCAGGGTCTCCAGACATTGATTAGAAAAATCTTATTTATCAAATTTATCTATTTATGATTAGATGAATCTTATTTATCTAATCAATTTAGTCACATATGCATCAATAACTTCAGAGCATGTCATTTTATCATTGCAGATGCCGGTTAGTTTGGTGGTGCTGCTTGATCCTCATTTCAAAAGAATTGTCGATAAGATACATTCCTTCCACATGCTATGCACCCCACACATTCATACAATAGTCTTAATTCTCATCTTCTAAAAACAGACTGACTGTCTTATATTAACATGGAAGCATTCTTCAATCCATTTGACCAGTGGATCGTGGAAGTTGTAGATTTCCCTCTGGGATGGATGTACTGTATTTGAGATGCATGACAGCGTAAAGAGAGGACCTACGAGGACATTTACCATTTCTGTTTTTATTGAAAATATGGGAAACTTCAAGTATGAAATGATATATGTTCTGGAATGGAAAAGTAAAAAGGGCTGCTACGGGTCAGTATTTACACGAGGACAATCTCTCCCAAATATACAGTTTCATAAATAATATTTAAGAAAATATACAGCTTATTGAGAAAAATAAAGCTCCAGTGATAGTTTGTGAAACATTTTTAGAAGCAGCTACAGTAAACGTGGAAGCAAATTACTGTTGTGAACACGTGCATTAAAGTCAACAAATGTTAAAAGGAAACCCTCTTTGGCGTACGGTTAGAGACTTTACCAACAACAGAGGTCTCTCGTCAATGACACTTTAGCTCCTTTTTGCTTTCCCCTGAAACTCCAGCGGACAGTTTACACGGTTAAATGATAACAGTGCTATAGTTATAGCAAGAATCACCAACAGTGGGTGGAAACAAAAGTGATGCAAATAATAATAAAGTAGAACTTAATCCTCAATTACTAGGGACTATATACAAATCTTTACAAAAACTTGTATTGTACAGTGCAGACAAATACTAATGTACAAATATTGCAATACACCTTTTTAAAGACAATATGCTTTGGCCCTCACCAATGACCAATAACATCCCTTTATGTTTCACTGGTGCAGAAATCATCACCGTGTGTACTGAAAACAATGTGCAGACAACAAGTTGCATTTTTTTGAGGGAAAAGAGGACGTTGAGAAGCATAACGTAACTGGTTTCCACGTGATAGTCCCTGATAAAAATCACATAATTCACATGTTCATGAGCTTGTGGTTAAGCTCTGGAACTTCTCTCGTAAGCTTTTCACGAGATTACTTTCTGTCGTCTTCCCCGAAGAGGCAGCAGACTTTGTGGTACAGTCTAGGTCCTCCTGGAGAACATTGTCCCCGCCTTCTCTCGTTATCAGAGACACCTGACTTGTTGTGAAGCAGGTCCGCACAGGTTCCTGAAAGTTCTGTACTTTATGGAGGGGAAGAGACCCAAGCATGTGGTCCAAGGAGCTCCACCTGCACAGCAGGGGCTGAAGCTGGGGCTGGGCCCAGTCCTCTACCACATGACACATTTCTTTGTATGCTGTTTCAGACTCTGTCCTCGGACCGTCTGTCAGAGCTTTGTGAAAGTCAGAGGAGCTATTGTACTTGAGTGAGCACCCATTACACCTGTTTGTACAGCACTCCAGCACCCCGTTTAGGACTGTGCAGCTACAAGTTAGTTTCGAGGAGTGGGAAGTGTCTGTGTATTTGGTGCGCAGCTCCTGTATGTCAGGCCAGTGGAAGGTCACCGTCTCCGACGGTGGGCTTTGTGGGCATGTAACTGTGCTCTGGGAGCTGGGTCCAGAGCTGGGTTCAGAGCTGGGTCCAGAGCTGGGTCCAGAGCTGGGGGTCTGGACCGGGCTTGGAGAACGCTCTTCATGGACGACTGACTGATCGCAAGTGTTCAAGGGCAACCTCAGGTTGGGTTTACCTGCACACATACACAAAAAAAACAGACAAAAAAAATCTTTTCAGTTTTCTCCATACATGAGCTTAAGAGGAAAGTTACTGCAAAATAAAGCAGCAAGCATCCTATTTACCCTTTTTCCTCAGTTGTATCTTCTCCTCACGGACAGCAGGCAAACTATTGAAGCCCTGTTGATTTGTTCTTTCTCGGTTCCTCGGCCACACTATTGGCCGGTTACATTTAATGCGCTGACTGTACTGACGTGCCAGCTGGAACACCTTGTTCTTCATCTTCCCCATGTCGTTTAGGATCTGGTCCTCATCCATACTTGTTCGGAAGCTATTTATCTTGGGTAGTTGGCCGTGGTTGACGCGGCTCTTGTCTTGAGACGTAGAGTCCTGACAGGATCCCCCTTCCACTGCTGGAAAAGTTGTGGTGGGAGAAGAGATGGAGGAGCCATCTGAGGCAGTGCTTTTTTCAGACTCTTCTAAAATAGGAGGTGGTTGCTTACTGGTTTTAACATTTAAAGTGTCTGAGCTGACATCCCATGTTGTTTCTAATCTCGAGTCTTTAAGTTTCTCCTCTGTATTTTGCAGGATGTCCTGGCTGTCCTCCTCTATTTCCATGTCTTGCCAAACCTTGAGCATGTCTGATGAGGTTCTAAACTCTTCCTCTGTGGTAGAGGCATCTGTGATGCTCTGAGATCTAGCCTTAGCTTCCACTGGTCTCTGTGGTTTAGTCTTTTGTTGAGTGTCGGTGTTTCGACTCTTTTCCAAGCCAGGAAGGTCAAACACTGACCAGGAAGTGGGACGGTTCCGAGAGAGGCCTTTCCTATGAACTGTGACGGCCTGCTCCTGAGGATTACTGTTTAGCTGTCGGCTCAGGTGGCGGACCAGACCTGCTGGGATGTAGGAGAGACTCTCCCGGCGCTTGATGCTAAAGGTAGCATCTTGGTGCTCAGCGTGTTGGTAGTATCTTCTGATCTTGCAGATGAGGAGGCGATCTTGTTTAGAGAGAGTGGACCTGAGTTCCTCTTCAACGAGGGCGTTCTGTGCGGGATCGGGTGCAGGCGTTGACAGATCAACCTCGGAGATCACCTGTGGCTCTGGAGAAGAGCTGGCCAGCATTTGAGTCTGTTGCTCTAAATCCATGCAAGCTGAGGAGCTTTTGAAGACTTCATTATCTATTGAGGGTGAGGGGCACGCGAGGGACCCTAAGTCCTCCGATACCAGACTGCTCCGTCTCGAAAGGCTGCTGATGAAGCGCTCAGCTATCACACTTGCCTGGTCCAACACAGAGGAAGGTAGGATGCTTTTATTGTCTGAAAGCCCCTCTTCGTCTTCTTCTGAGAGCTCCCCATTTGTCAGTACACTCGTCTCCTCCACTTGGAGAACAGAGGAATCACTCTCCCCTTCTTCCTCCTCTGCAGCTTCTCTTGAGTTATTCTGAGATTCTGGTGTGTCGGCTCCTTGTTGCAAAGGGTAGACCGGAGACTCGGGGCACTGGGAGTAATGCATCTCCAGCGGATGGCTCTTTCTTGCTTGAGCGACACAGTCTAGAGGGCACAGCTCCTGAAATATGATAGGAGTGTTTGCAAAGTGGGATTTAATGAGTAAAACAGACATCACGATGGCAAGCACTCTCCGTTACCCATTAATGTAATGGACCCGGGCAGTGTAATCTAAAGCATCCACAATTTATGATGCATGTTTTATTACTTATGAGGCCCACTTTATTACAGGGACCAATTTCTATGTATGTATGTATGCAACTGGTAAAAAAATGTCATTGTGATTTGCTGCTTGGTTACTATTGACTCCTCGTTGTCTCATTTCTGTTACCCATAGTGAGTTAAACCGTTAAAAGTTACCGTGAAAATCAGGTAAGAACTGCTCTAAAACACAATGTTACAATGTAACGCTGACCACAGTGTGTGTGTGTGGCATTTGAATTTCCAGGACCACATATAAACATCAGGCACTAATACAGCTCCAGGCATGTTTTCAAATATACCTAGAGAAATGCTTGGCTCATAGCAAAGGGCACTTATAACTGAAATGCTTATTGCAGTATTGAATACGCCTACTCTCATGCACCGCTAGACTATATAACAACAGCGAATAGACAGAAAGTGTGTCATTCAAAACATACAATGGCTAGAAAATATGCTTTAGAACAAACCGTGCGATACTAAGTGCATGAGGATAGATGGTCATTCTTTAACACGGTGAATACATGTCAGAAGTGGCCTCAGAGACACGAGTGAAGATGAATGGATGGGTGTAGAAATCTATGCAATACTTCATTAATCACCTGTGTGGAAAGAGTTTCTTTCACAGCCACATCCACATGTTTGTCCTCCTGCCTGTGAGGTTTTACCTCCTCTGTTGGTGTAGTTTTCCACTCAGCCGTATCTCCGATCTGATCGTCCTGAAAGAGCAGAGCGGGGCATTAAGCTTAGTTTGTATTCTAAATCATCCTAGAGATCATGCAGTGACTCAGCGTGCAGCAGAAGAATCTGTCACAGTGGGCAAACATTTCCAAGAGACTTAATGTGTCGTAAGGTCAGCTTTGAAAAATCCACTACAATGGTTATGATATAAGTCTTTATTGTTACTATTAATTCATATTCAGAAACAATACTAGTATAACAATTAACCTTAACAAAGACTTGAATATTCAGAGGGGAGGAAATATGATTATCAAAGTCCAAGGCTTTTGCTATTATAATGATCAGTTAATTAGATGGCTACATTAACCTTTGAAGTCAAACAACATTGAACAGGGCGCATTGGGCCACTGGTTCTAATGCTAATTCAGGCATGGTTTCAACAGGATAATCGTCAGCATGAATCACGTCCCAAAAAACAAAACACAATCACGAAACATAGCACACTGTAACTACACAGACGAGGAAAACATCCATCAGAGGAGAACAGTGCATGCACAGGGTGATGACGTCCAACTCCAAAACAAAACAATAAAAGCAAAGGCATGCATCCAGATTGACTTTCACCCAAACGTTTTAAGAATTCACCGTTAGCAGTTTGGGAGAACTTCAGTCCATGCACTTCAATAGAAGGAATTCAACCCGAGGCATTCAATGTGCACAGTGCAAATGGTAGCAGGTGTTAGTTGGTTCTATTTATGAAGAAAAAAAACAGGGAGAGGGGCGAGAGCCAGCGTGGGAGAAAAGAGTGGCGGAGAGTATTGGTAAGCCAGTGGAATGGAGCGAGAAATAGGAAACCCGTGGGTGGCAGAAACCCTCACCGTTGTGAAGTGAGTGGAAAGCAAAGCCCTGGCTCTATAGTGCCAGCAGGAGATGGCTGCCAGCACTGAGCTGGCAAAGTCGGCTACCTGGTCGTCTCCCATCAGTATATCTTCCTTGTAACTCTCCCCCTCCTCCTCTTCCTTTGCCTCCTCTGTCTTCTCCAGCTCCGGCACCCTCTCACTGGGTGGAGAGTCCAGTTTCGGGTCACTGTCAGAAGGACTTAGCTGCTCCTGAGAGTCCCTTCTGGGAATTAGATCCTCCACACATGGCCTCTCAGCCTGGGACTCGCTTAGACTGGAGGCCAGCGTACTGACACTAGTGGCAGGCTGAAGGGAGCACCTCTCCCCCACCAGTGCACCCTCACTGTCTGCATGCTGTAGCGTGAAGTCATAGACATGTGGTTTGTTATTGCAAGGGCCAGTGCTAGAGCCATGATGTGATAGCAAGGCTGGAAATGGGAGGGAATCATCAATAAAGCTGCTTCAGCTTTAGGTGAGAAGTGATTTTTGCAATCCGGGGTAAGTCAAAGTATGTTCTGGGAAGATAAGGTTTCTACTTTCTAATTTTTGGTTTGAGTTGTTTTTCCAATTTGAATAGAAAGTTTGAACTGCTGAGTCAAAACTGGATAAACCATATCTCACCACAGCACACTGACCGAAAAACCGCTTTCACACAGCAGAATGAAAAAGCTTATCAAGGTTTAATAAAAGACTACATTTGAGTTTCAGCACTTACCTTCAAAACAGCTGCAAGGAGAACAAAGACAAAGAAGAACAAAAGAGAATGTCAACATGTATGAAATAAAGCATGCTCAAGTCAAATATCACATGACAAAATAACCTGAATACGACATGCATCATGCACAATAATGGCCAGGACACAATCTCTGCCTACACAAGCATAGATTGAGTGAGGCAGAGGTTAGTCTGGCCCAGACTTCAGGGAGGCCTTGTGATTAGATAAATACCAATTAGAAACATACGTATTCCTCTCAGAGGCTGAAACAGGACGTGATGCAATTAGCCAGGATGTGATGACCTACTCCCTCACTGAGATGGAATGGTTGACATGAAAATTGCTTCTTCATTACATTGCTTCGGAAAATGTATCTGGACTGGGAGCAAAAGATAACTAGGGGACACAAATACAGAGGTTTCTCTTTCATAATGGCCAATTAGAATAGATAATAGCAGGGGGATGGGATCTGAAGGCAAGGCTGAATTTGACTATTGAAAAGAGCTTGTGTATGACAAAGCCGTCCACCGATGTTGCATATAATTAACTTCATTAGGAGTGTGTCTTTTGATCTGTTTTCCGGATGTCTTTGAGGGAGAACAAAGCAGCAGTGCAACAGAGATGTGGGCTGCTCCTGTTCGACAGACCAGTGGGGCCGCTGGGCCACTGGACAGCACCCAGAACGTGGATCAACTGAAGCGCTGTTTATGACCTTTTGGCTGCCAAAATCTTAGTGAACATCCAGTGAACATAAAAAAATAACCCATCAATGGTGTACCAACCTTTTGTGCTCCTTATGATTTGTTTTGCAGGTTCTGAAAGGAAAAAATAGGTTTAAGTGACAACTAATCATCAGCAATACTATTCTATAATACTATTTGAATAATAGACACAAATAGATAGACTGAGTAGTGTTTTTTTTTAACCTGATCTCCTTCTCTCATTCCGCCCTCCAAGATGGAAGTCATCAGCTTGGCAGGACTCTGCTTTCTTCAGCCGCTCAGGACTATAGTGGTACTTCCCTGGATCTGAGCAACACAGGGACACGTCACTACACGCAGCTGCAATTTCAATAACAATTTTCTGCTCATAGACATTTGGGTTATGGGCTACGCCTTCCTGGTTAATACAACAGCATTCTACATTTTCCACTTAAAATTAAACACCCTCCTCTTTTGTTGGCAGCATCTTTGGTTGCTATGCAAAACAGTTCAATTGACAAAAAGTAACTGTTTATGTAACACTTACAGATAGAATTGTCCAGGATGGCTTCTTTTGCCTTTGAAGAAAAAATATGATTGTAATTAAATATGAGGCAATTCTTCAGTAGCAGAGAAGAATACAAATGCTCCACGAGGGGCGGTGTTTTTTACCTTCTGTGGGACGATGGTGTTGTGGTTCTCAAGAATGAGTCTCTTAATGTGATGAGCCCAGAGACGCTTCTCTTCTACTGACTTGGCCTGAAACAACAAGCACTTCTCATTTAGTAAAGAGTCATTGATGTTAATACAGATGCACCAGATAGATACACGGATACAGAATAAAGACATACGACAGTGCAAACCACTGGCTGGTAAATGGTTTTGTTAACACAAACATTATTATTATTAATATTATTATTACATTATCTAAATAATTATTCTAAGACTACAAGAAACACAGAAAAAACAGCAGGTGTTTTGTGATATTTCTGCACAATTGATGCAATATTATGTTTTCTGTAATAGTGTTGTCCGTCTGCCTGATTCCATGTGAATGCAGCATAACCGGTGTTCCCAGTTCCCATTTACCTGCACTGTATGAGGTTGCTTGGGATGCTTAAAATGGATAACACTGAAGAGCAGGGGATCCTTGGCACTGTCAAGTAGCATTAGGGTGGAGCACTGCAACAACAATGAATGTAGTGATGTCCATAAGGCTTCATCCAATTTACTACCTTCATAAAAAGTTATTAATTATGTAAATCTTGCGTCATTTAACTGGAAATCTGATCTATTAAATGACTAATCGATGACAAAATGTCAAAAAACATACTGAGATGTGGATCTTGTAGACGTAGTGCTCTCCTCTTTTCTTGGTAATGAGAAGCATCCTTTCGAAGAGGAAGAGTGTACGGGTGTTCTTCGCCCGCAGGACATGAAAGGTGCCCTCCAGCACCAGCTCTCCATAGGTGGTCAGGTCAGGACCCTTCCAGTTGATGAGAAGAGACTGTATCTCCTGCAGATGCACATGAAAGCACATACCCCCCCCCCACACATACACTGTCAGCCATGTTCCTCCAGCATGAAAGAACATAAATGTCAGCCATATGTCAGAGCTCATTTATAATCCTTATTACACACCAGGCAGAGAAACTGGCCAATCAGTCAAGGATTCAAAGTAAGGAAATCCTTTATAAGCTGTAGCTCTCACTTTAGCACTCAACTAGATTACAGTATAGGCCAATACCATATTGTGACGGTTCATGGATTTGCTTTGTGCAAAATCTGCTTTGAAATACTTGAGATTTAAAATACATCTTTATGCTTGAGAAGCATAAAAGAAAGAAGCAAATATCTGGAATAAATCAATGAAAGAAATGTATTTGGGCCCTCCAGACCCCAAAAGAGAGGAAAGAGTTTCTGGACAACAGAGAAAACATGAGAAAAACAGAGCTGCTGATCTTGCAAATGAACCTTGACTGAGTACACGTTTTACTCTCTGAAAGCACTGCGTGGCAATGACATAAATATTCCTTTTCAAGAGGATGTTGCATACATGCATGGTATTTCATTCTGACCTGCACTCTGACAGCATGTTCATGTTTCCTCTTCATATCGTTGATGTACCAGGCCACGCCGGTCATGGTGTCTATGGCCTCCTGAATGACCTCATAGCCCTCCTCGTCCGAGTCAAAGTGCTTCGCAATTTCCTTCACAAGAGATTAGGGACAGTTACAATTTATCACGATGTCAGCCCTACAGGGAGCTAGTGAAATCCTTCCCCAAACAAAGAAAGATGCATGTCCAAATACATCTTTTTGATTGATACCAAAAAATACCAAATATCTTTTAGCATTAAGGTTCTTAATAATTAATCAAATCAAAGGTTGAGCTGTTTACCAGTCACAGGCAACGTGCTGCGTAATAAGCAGTTATAAAATGACACAGGGTTGAGAACTATTCGTGAATAGTTAATAACAAGAGAACCACAAATCTACCAAAGCCTGCAGGATGCATTTTGAAGAAATAAATTGACTACGGAGGACATTCTGTACCTGAAGCAGCAGGTGATACTTCAGGATCCTCTGGACCGGCTTTAGCAGATAGGAGCCCAGAGGGAGGGAGCGATTCAGAGCAGCCTGTCGATCCCCAAAGAACGTGGCCAAAGTTTTACTCCTCATGCAGTCGGTCAGTGCTGCCACTGAGCTGGAGGACAAAAGAGAATCATATTAATCGTGTACAATTTGTCTCTCAAAGAAAATACTACAGCAAAGATGTAATTAAAACGAATATTTTTGAGCTACTTACTTGGGATAGTTGGTGCAATACTGAGTGTATATTTCAAAGTATTCACTCTGAGGAAACAAAAGTCAGACAAACACATCACTAGTGTTTATTTATGTGAGAAACTGATGTCACTGTAAATCAGCATGAGCAAGATGGTTCCTCTCACCTTATCTACAAAGCATCGAGCAATGGCCACAGGGTCATTCTCACACATGTCTAAGGACTGCAGCAGTTCACTGAAATGCAGAACACAACAGAGAGACAGTTGAGAGTTAATGGACTTGTTCAGTCATTTCTTTGTCTAGGAAGGAATAAATAAAACAGAAGTAACCCCAAAGTAAATCCATAGCAATACATTTTTAGATTTGAACACAGTTGTGAAGAATCTCCACTAGATGGCGGCATACACTGTTAAACATGAACTTTGATGCATGCTCAGATTGAGCGTGAAATTCTTGACTTGGAATTGTCCATGCCCACAGTCCCATCAAAAACAAGCTTCATTCAGAGCTTGGGAAACCAAAACATGAGAGTTGTAAGGTATTTTAATGTATTACATGATGGGACCTCAGCATCACTAAAGGAAGATACATGAAGGGACGGTCACTGTGGAAAAAACCCTAAACATCACAAGTGCTCTGCACGAAAGCTGCTCCGTTAACATAACACACAAAATTATGACAAACACAATTCATCACACAGCATTCCATAACTTGGATCAAAGACGATGTGGCATTAACTGACTACAAGCAAATGTGTCAACATGTTCTTTGTACAATGAGAAAATCTTGGTGTTGAGATTTCTTTTGAACACATTATCAATACTTGTTCATACCACATGATTACTTTGTCAATATTAAAGGATGGAAGAGGGTTCAGTGTAACAAAGAACACAAATCCCTGAATAAAAGAAAGTTTATCAATTAATCAATTAATGTTCACGTCAATTGTAAGATAATGACACACCAAGATAGAAATGTCAACAGTTAATAACAAATCCCAGCATAGATTTTTCTATTGTGTTCCTCAAGCAGTTGTTGTCTTAATGTGGTATTTTGGAGGGATTTTAGACTATTTTCAACAATTCTTGAAATGGTAAAAAATGGTTTAATTTAACACCAAAGCTGTGTAACAAATGCTATCAACCCAATCAAGATTGCTGCAACGATTTATGAGACATAATTGAGCATGGGATATTTATCATATATTTCCAACATACCATTCTAAGCCCGTATACAATCAATAATTTCAACATTTGAACAAGTGCCTAACCAAAACCCAATGTTTATTACAGATTCATGACTAGAACAACTTGACACACAATGCACTGTTGAGATGCATCTCTAAATAATCCCATCTTTCAAATTATGTATACCTCTTCTATGTGGCATATACTGTTGACCTGGTACCTCCCACTATAGATACCAGGTCCCCCCTAAAATAGATTAAAATGGTTCTATGGTTCTATGGTAAAGAGGGTTCTATGTAAAGAGGAGTCTATGGTAAAGAGGGATCTATGGTAAAGAGGGGTCTATGGTAAAGAGGGATCTATGGTAAAGAGGTGTTTATGGTAAAGAGGGTTCTAAAGAGGGGTCTATGGTAAAGAGGGTTCTATGGTAAAGAGGGATCTATGTAAAGAGGGGTCTATGGTAAAGAGGGGTCTATGATAAAGAGGGATCTATGGTAAAGAGGTGCCTATGGTAAAGAGGTGTCTATGGTAAAGAGGGATATATGTAAAGAGGGATATATGTAAAGAGGGGTCTATGGTAAAGAGGGTTCTATGGTAAAGAGGGGTCTATGGTAAAGAGGGTTCTATGGTAAAGAGGGGTCTATGGTAAAGAGGGGTCTATGGTAAAGAGGGGTCTATGGTAAAGAGGGATCTATGGTAAAGAGGGTCTATGGTAAAGAGGGGTCTATGGTAAAGAGGGGTCTATGGTAAAGAGGGGTCTATGGTAAAGAGGGATCTATGGTAAAGAGGGTTCTATGGTAAAGAGGGGTCTATGGTAAAGAGGGATCTATGGTAAAGAGGGTCTATGGTAAAGAGGGGTCTATGGTAAAGAGGGGTCTATGGTAAAGAGGGGTCTATGGTAAAGAGGGGTCTATGGTAAAGAGGGTTCTATGGTAAAGAGGGGTCTATGGTAAAGAGGGGTCTATGGTAAAGAGGGTTCTATGGTAAAGAGGGGTCTATGGTAAAGAGGGATCTATGGTAAAGAGGGGTCTATGGTAAAGAGGGGTCTATGGTAAAGAGGGGTCTATGGTAAAGAGGGGTCTATGGTAAAGAGGGGTGGCGTAGAAGAGGTTAAAGAAAACAAGGCCTCCCAGTGCAATGTGACAAGAAGAAAAGCCGTGTTCCCAGAAAATGGCAACACATGGAACCTTTGGATCTAAAAAACCTGTCAGAATCTGTTTTGTACAGCTGGTTGGAATTCCATTAGAGAGTAATAAGAATCAAATCATCCCCATTTGTGGCCCAGAGCGTTACAATAGCCTTGGCCTTACCGGGGGAGGCTCCTCGATGTGAGAAGAGAGAGGAATGTTAATGTGTGTTTTGGCAAGCAGTGTGGTCAGCAATAAGTACTCGCTGACATAAATGTGAAGCTAGCAGCACCACCAATTCCCCGGTGTTCTGATGTTTGCAAAAGTGTGTTTAGTGTAGAGTCAGTGTGTCGCTCCTTTGTTGCTCATTGCATCCCTTTTGCGTCAGGGAAATAAATGTGAACGGCAAGTGAAACAAAAGCTTACATTCATCATATTACGTAGATATGAAAGTATATGAAAACACTCCTCAATTTTAAAGATTATCCTATACTTTTGATTATTGTGACCATTTTTAGTAAGATATATTTCAGCATAAAAAAAAATTGGATGGTGATTATACTTTTTGTTTGTGACTTACCTGTTGAACTCATAGATGTCCTCTATGTTTCCAAACAGACCACACACTTGCTCTGGCTGAATGGGAAGGTTACTCATATCAATAATGTGAGCCAAGTAGTCCTGGAAAAACAGTAGAGACGGAGTTATACATAAAAGATGGAATGTGATGGAAAAAGGTCAGTATTTGGTGACATATCAAGTCAAGCGTCACACAGGCACTTCCAAATTCTCCCCAATAGAGGGAGCATTTATGTAGAAAAAGCTATGTTCTCCTTTTGTTCCTGTTATATCCTCAATGAACCTTTTATGACATTTGGTTTGACCAACTGATTGCTGCAGATGTTGCTTTTCTGTGTTTAAAAAGCAGGATCACAGTAATTCACATACAACTGATGTGATCTTGAAAGACTCCTTTTAAGGATTTGTTCCACTGACCAGAAGTCTGGATGAGGTTCTGTGATACCTGAACCGTAAACATCAGCACAGCCTGTTCCCCTTCTCCTGGACCCCAGGAATACTTAGAAGTAGATAAGAATTATCTAAAAACACAGTGGCCAAATATGCTAACATCTGGATGATTATCTTGCCTCTTGGTCAATTACACACTCAAGTGGCATACAAACAACTCCAAACAAGTGGAGGAGTAAGAGGACGAGAGACAAACGCGCACACATGCAGAGACTACTTATAGAGCATACCACTAAACAGCTTGTACACACACCCAGCCTCCCAGACAGTGTGGTGCAAATACACACACACACACACACACACACGCACACACACACACTTAGCAGGCCTGCACACACACACACACACACACACACACACACACACACACACACACACACACACACACACACACACACACACACACACACACACACACACACACACACACACACACACACACACACACACACTTAGCAGGCCTGCTGGGCAGCCCAGATTAAGAGTAGAGTCCTCAGTAGTGAATGAACTGCAGCCGGTCATGGATAGAGAATTCCAGTGCAGTGAGACGCCCTGCTGACTTGCAGTCAGCAGGGCGTCTCATGGTCTCCTATAGAAAACTCGCCCCCGGGGTTAATACAGATATGTGACCTTTAGTATAGTGTGAGAGATTTAGTGCTGTATGTAGACGCTAGCTTACAGTGCTACTAGCGGTGCGTTAATGAAGAATAAGAAGAGTTACTTTTAATAAATGCTCTGATTGTGCAATTTTATGTTCAATCAAAATAGAAAGTTGTTTAAAAAAAAAAAGAATAGGAAGGGCTGTTTTGTCCTTTTAATACTGTCATGGGTCAAATCAAAAATCCTATTAAGTAAAGAATAATATTACTCATATGTTAGACTAGGTCTTTCTGAATCCCATAATCACCACATTCATGTTTCAACAATGTTGAGCATGATTATTCTGTGTCTTCAGGTGTTGGGGTTGTATTTAGACATGTGACCAACTGGGTCAAACGGCTGTTCTCATGGACAGTTGAGAGTGAGATTTGAGAGCAAGGTCTAAAGGCAGACTGGACACAGCTCCAACAGCTGCTCGGGAGTTCAGTGTCAATATCACGTGTAAGCTTTGAATTAGTTTGCTGAAGAAACAATGCCAACATGAGGAGTTTCACACGTCTGTCAGATTCAAGGCCCGGTGTGAAATTAAAATGAGCTAACATGCAATCAGTTTGATGGAAGCCATACTATTATCTTAAAAGGATAACGGACACATCTGTACTAGACTGTGTTCCCACACTGTAGAATACATAAAAGCTAATTATCATTTCATCTGTGTTATTTCTCCAGTTGGTGCAAAGATGGAGGGTGTTTGTGTTGGCTGGGAGGGCCTCAGAGCTCAGGCTAGGCTGGAGCTGCGTGACCGGAGCCAGAGCAGGCTGCTTTGACGGACTGCTGCTCCCGTTAACTGAAATAGTTACAAGTCCTGGAAGTGTTTGTCAGGAGCAAGTCCTTACTCGAGCAGCACTCCCTCCCACGGCAACTGCCAGACACCAGCACAGTCTGAGAAAAAGGTGAGGAGATGTGCTTGCTGGTTTACAGTCAGTCTCAGAAACGCCTCACATGTTAAAGACATTACCATAAATTCTGTGGAGGTTGTTTGACAGGAGAGGGCTCCTGTTTCTATGCAGGACTCAGGAAAGATTGAGGACCAGAGAGATCTCTTGGTCTGGAAGTTGTTTCCAGACTACAAAAAGTAGAAAATGTGATAAGATTTAAGTGATCTGTTGAGTGGTAAAATCATCCCCGGCTTATTTTTTCATCCTTCACATCTCTGAGATGAGGTTCCTGGTATCTTTGGCTAAGAGCACAAAGCCCATGAGTTCTGTCATGAAAGACCTGCACTGTGTCCCAGTTTTGACTGTGTGTTTGAACTCCAGATATGAGTCCACAATCCCAGGCTACAGGCAGTAAACTTTCACTGCACTGTAAATATACAGAATGGTTTATATACAACGCTGTGACCAGATCATGAACTGCTCCACAGGCTTCATCTCTACGAACTAGAAATCTATAAACAGAGCACACAATTGCCAGATGCGAGGCATGCATTTTTGTCAACAAAGCGATTTGTTTAGAAAGCGGGAATTCACAATGAATCCTTGTGATGAAAAGGAAAGAAACATCTCATGGATGTTTTACTCATTTGTGGCCACAAACAGCTGCTTAAGTTGGAACACAGCAGGTATTCTTTGTTCTCAACGGCAGTCGAGTCTGATTCCCCCTATTTTGGCTCCCCCTGGACAAATTCAGTAAATCACCTTCCAAAGAGTGCTGCAGACATGAAGTCATAGCTGCACATGAATCCAAGTCAAACATGCGCTTTAAACACACAGAGCATTGATGATTTACTCTCTCAAATGGTCGGCTCACAGTGAATACTTGGCTGAAAGTTGGAAAAAAAACACCAACTGTAGCAGAATATTCAATTTCGGTAAAGTCAGCTCAGCGTTGACGTCCACTCACCTCCACGATGCTGCGCAGGTCCTTGACGTACATGCGCTCTGTCTCAATGATCTCCATGACAACACGGTCCAAATAGGTCAGCTTTGGGTTGGGCGCCATGGCGTGCGTGACGACAGGCGAGGCGGGGGTGTGAGGTATTCCGCCACTTGCCTTCCTGTAGGAGGTGGCGTTGTTGTTCCACTGGTTGCTGATCACCCGCCGTTCCAGCCAGCGGCCCCTGGAGCACGTGAGGGTGGGACTCTGGTCCGCTGGCCGATCTCCAGTGCTTTCGGCTGGGCTCAGCTCAAGGTCTATGTCCTCCTCGCTCTGTATGGGTGGGGTGGTGGAGGAAGGAAGGGCTGCGGTGCTTCCAAAGAGGCTGCGACTATCACGGGATGAACCAGAGGAAAGGGTGGACACCAGGCTCACTGGACGTTCACCTTCTCCGTCCAGTAGCTCCACACATAGCCGGCTGTAGTCTGGGCCCAAGTCATTGTTTGCCCGGTCCTGTTCACTGGTGGAGAGGGGCGAGGACAACTGAGGAGATTCTGGGACAGGTGAGAGAGACAGAGGGTAGGTGTCAGGATTTGAGACGTTCATATTTCAAAAACATATTTGGGTTTTATACTATTTTGAGGAAAACTCACTAAGCCTGCTCTTTTGCAACAATCTGATTAATCATATTTACTTTTTTTGCATACCTGGCACCCACCCCGTACCTGGGCGTCTAAAAATTGATGTATTCTGAAATACTATCAGGGTTTCACTGTGTGCTCGGGATTCAATGATCTGCTGTTAACATTGAGTAATGTAACGCTGTTATAAACCAGATGCACTCTCAAACCCTTTTTAGTGATCACTTCTCTCACCAAGTGGATAAATAACGGCTGCATTAAAACACTGTCTGGGGACAACTTCAGATACATAGAACTGCAACTTTGAACAGAGTACCAGTCACAAATCAATAAAAGACAGCCCAGAGCTCTGCTTTCTTACTCCCAGACTGAGACACAGAGGAGTGGTTTACAGTAAAACGCCTCACTCAAATCATTACTGACATGGCCTAATTCAAACACTGCCTGTTCTATGGAAAACCCAGCCATTTCCTCTTGTTCTCCTGACTGCTGAAGGCTGAGCCTTGGAAAAACAGAGAGAGGGGGGAAACTGATGGGAAGAGAAAAAAAAAATACGAGGAATGGGACCAGCAGCTTTGTTTGTATGTCTTTATTGAAATACGTTTGAATATAAGAGACATGGAATCCATATTCAGTTTCACATCCTTCCTGGACATATGGGGGAATTTTCCCTCACAACTGTTTCCTAAACATATGAAGTCATGGTGGTGTGAGAATAGAGCACTGAGAAGCCACTGTGCAGAGAGCTCCATTTCCATAAATATTTGCAGGGCAATGGGGTCAAAACCATTTTGCCAAGCTAAAGAAATGAAGCTTTGTCGCGTACTTTCAGCTTCAGCCTAATAAATGGAAATCTACGAGGAACAAACCACCATTAAGAAAAACATTAAATGATATTGCCTCGTGGGGATAAAGGGCATCATTTGGTTTTGATATCCAACAGATGTAGCCTGAAATACACTCTCTTTCACCAGTGTTGACAAGTTGTAACATAAATATGTTCATCATTAGAGCATCATTGGTCAGCCGCCCATAGCTGATAATAAAAACATGATGTTGAAGGTATTTAGTCAATCTGCAACCAAAATGATTCACGATAAACAAGCGTACTCACTTGATGTATCTTACATGTAATGTACAGTTTTATAGAGAACATACAGTATTTTACATGTGAAAATCTTGAAAAAAAACGCAATATGCAGCTGGATGATGGGCTTCACAAGAGGAATCAAAAAGCCTTTCAGTTCATTCAGACGCACGCACCTTCTGGCATCCTCAAACTTTCCATGAGTCAGTGCTGAGCTCATGAGAGTCTCGTCCCCCTGCACAACTTGCTCCACAATCCACGCCGAGTCGTCCCAACAGCACAGTTCCCATGCACAACCTCACTGGGAGCTGACCACTAAAGAAAAACTCTGTTTACGCACTGACAAATGACAGGGTTGATGGTGTAAAGGGAGTGAAGTGGTGAGCTATTACACACTACGCCACTACAAATTACATCAAGGCATCTACTTCCTTTGTCGCTTCTGTCTGTACATTTAGTTTCGAGCTTTTTGCTGCGTCTGGCATGCAAAACTCACTTCCTCCTCCCTTCTCTTCCTCACAGCAAATATCCCCCTATCATAAAGCTGCTGTGCTGCAAACTGCAGTCAAAGCCAAGTTAAAGGGAGGGGAATGAACAGCACAAATCAACAACATGTGTCTGCCGTCTCCACTCTTCTAGTTATTATATAACTGCTCAGATTCAAAACTATATCTCCTGCAGTGGTAGTGTAAACTCGCTGACTTATCTTAAGACTCCAGCACACACTTGACTCCTTCAATAAGAGGATCGGCGGTTCGATCCCCGGCTCTGCTAGTCTGCATGTCGATGTGTCATTGAGCAAGACACTTAACCCCAAAAATTGCTCCTGTAGTTGTGCCTACGGTGTATGAATGTGATAGAATCTGAATTGTGAGTCGCTTTGGATAAAAGCGTCTGCTAAATGACTGTAATGTAATGTAATTTATTACTAATCTCCGAATGATCTGTAGCCACAATGTGCCGCCCTCTTGTCAGATGTGGAGGACTGTTAAGTATCCAGTATAAAATGTAGCATTTTCAAAACATGTATACACGTTTCCACCTAACGAACGCATGATTAGGCTGTTTTTACATGTTATTTGTTGCCAGCATCTTATATTTTAATGTGATCTGTGTATATGTGTATATAGTTTGCATTTCAATGTGTCAGTTTGTTTGTATGTTTTGGCTGTACAAGTGTTGATGCATTTGCAGTGTTTAAGCCATTGCCTTGATGCTTAACATCTGGAAAATGAATATACAATACATAATAAATTAAATGTATTGCCACATTTCCCCCGCAGCGACTGAGACTGATCAAAGATAAGCACAGCTCTCTGGCTGCTTTAAGACCACATTTGTTAGCATTAACTTTATTGGTAGGAAAAATGGTTCTTGGAATTCATCCTTTAAAGCCCAAATGCCAAAGACGTTTTGGCAATAACTGCAGCGAAAGGTCTATAAAAAGTAACCACCGTACAAGGGGCAGTGAGCAGCACGGACTAGTTCAAACCATCTGTTTTCTACTTAACTGGCTCGTCAAATATAACATCTGCACACAAATATACCCTTCTGAACATGTTTTTACAATTCGCCTGTCAGCGTTAAATTAATTTCTATAAATAGATTCTGCATTCAGACTCTGTAGGCAACGGGACGAGATGTTGGTATGGTTTGAAGTCAGTGTTGTATTAACTAATCAAGTTTGAGCAGGCTTTGGTTAAATGCATGCTAAATGGTCCGTGTAGAGAGCAAAAGAGGCGGAACACACCGGCTATCGTCTGACGGTGATTTCGCTTTTTCTTTTAAAAATAGCCTATAAACTGGCTACTTGTCACGTCTCTCAACTCCAACTCCAGTCTCGCATCTCAAGGAAACACAAACTTGGCCCAGATATCGGCTGGCAAACCTGGAACCCCAGAAATGTAGCCCCTTGCTTATCTGTCGTCGGACTGATAGCCAATTGGTTAAGAGATAGGTGTTGAATTAGTCTTAACTGTTACTGAACATGTAAGTGAAAACTATTGTCTAAACACTTGAGAAAATTTGGAAAATGCACAATATAGCAGACTGATCAAAGCAAACAACAGCCGCTAAAACGTGCAAGTAAAAGTGAGATTCAGCCGTGAAGACGGTCAGTGCTTCAGAATTAATTTACTGAATAAAAACTTCAAGCGAGGGAATAATTGCTTCATATCTACATAGTTTAAAACATTTTGAAGTGTAATTTGTAAGCAGCGTATTTGTATCTGTTTCACAAAACACATCCCACCCACTTCTTTCTCAAGAGCTCTGTGGACAGACCTGTTGAATTGTAACCTACACATCATGGTTGCATAGTTCAGTATATAGTCCAGCACAACATTTCCATTACAGTCAAGCCATAGCTTTTCACATATACACGTCACAATTTCACAAAGTACACCCCCTCAACAAAACACAACACTCTCCTTTGTTTCAGTACTGCATCAATAATACAGTTGTTAACTCAGACATAACCATTAACCAAATCAAGGCTAGAGAGATAGTATAGTATGTGGACTACATTTCAGGCAACATCTAAACCTCAATAACTCACAGCAGTTTCTCCAGGTCCATTTAGTTTCAACAAAGTCACAAGCAAGACTGCTAACGAATGGATTACATTATGTCAGCTGCTTGTGTGTGTGTGTGTGTGTGTGTGTGTGCGTGTGTGTGCGTGTGAACAGATTACTAATGTTGCTGAGAAAAATGTCTGGAATTCCAGATAAAAAGAACTCCCACACCCCTCATAGTAACTCTTTGAATTCTAGTTTTCCGCCGTTAAGCCAAGGTTACCAGACAAAAGGTGTGTTGATGCTACAAGCATGACCTTTCCTTCTCTTTTGTTGCTTCCCTGAATCCAAAACAGCAGCTTATTTTAATGCGGTGCTGGCGTATGCTAATGCCACATGTAACCAAATAACCGTGTTAAGTTAACGTAGTCGTTTATGTTCAGAAAAAGTCAAACAAAACAGCTTACCAGTCCGGGACCCTTTACTTGATGATAAAACGAGTGAGTTTGAGGGGCATGACTGATAAAGAGATGGGCGTCAGGGATGACGGGTGATTCAGGGCGAATGCTTCTGTTTCATCGCTGAAAGCAGACGGGACATTCACTCACCGAGGGGCTCTATGACTAATCAGTCTCGCACTAATAATGCAAAGTCTACACTTGTTTCCATTTCAGACTGAGCTTTATCATGCAGTTCACAAAGCAGACAGTTCATAGACTTGTCCGCCTCTGACATCATGGTTATACGAATGACATGCAGTACCTAATAAGGTGGTGCAGAAGGTGAATAGAAACATTGAAAAGAAATAGCCCAGCACCTGGTTATTAACAGATGATCTGTATCTGTCTGACGTTCTTGGTTTATGGGGCACAAAGCATTCCTTCATGAAGAAGATTCTCTGGCTTGCGTAAAAATCGTCTCAGCATGCTTGTTTAAAAAGCAGCCTCCACTGACATGATCATATCAGAGCAACACATCTTCCAGGTAAAGTATTACCACCTTCTCTGAGAACATGATAACCCACGGCATACAGCTATGACGTTGTGTTTTGTTGCATAACCCTGTGATGATGATGATGTGATTCAAATTTCATCAGTTCATGCAAACCAGCCTCTACGCAAATTCTACCCAGGACAAGCTATAGTTTTCTTTCCTCCAAAGTCTAAAGCTGCCCCGTCCACGAACCTGGCTAGCTTCTGTTTTGCACTCACGACAGGATGACAGTAAATACATCTTTGTGTACAGGACATTGCATAACACAATGTCTACTTGACTTACGTTATTAGGAAACAAACTAGAGACAAACAAGGTAAATAATAACAATGTCAGTCTAAAAATGATGGTGCACGCCGGAAAATGTTCAGCATCAACAACAGTAACAATTATGTCAAGTTGAACTACATGTTTAAAATATTTCCACTGAGCAAAACTATATATATATATATATCGCATACCTAAAAGTGCTGAGATCCATCCACCAAAGCAACGAACCTGAAAGACCAAGGTGTCCTGGATGATTTCTAAGTCACCTTCTCTAATCCCTGCCACTCCTGTGACCACACTTTGAATTTGATGAATGATGAGTGTGCACTCAGAGAAAAGGTGTCTCAAGAGAAATACACACCTTAATGACTATTTCAGATGAGTCAAATATGTAAACCCAGAGTTTGTGCTAAAGTTTCTCCTGTGCTGTTGTGTCTGCCTTGTGGCCTTTTGTTTTCTAACCAAATCAGGGGCAAAGAAACAGGAACAACACAGACTATGTTCCGCATGCAAATGCTTATCCTAAAGCAGCAGGAACAGACTCTCTCTCGTCACTGGAAAGCTTTTAGCAGATAACAAAAGCCAGTCATAGTTGCAACCTTTTTTTTCTGAGCATAGAAAACTGTAAGAAAGCCCTGTGGACAGAACATCCCACTGAGAAAAGAAAAACAAGCCCCTGCCTGTTCTGTTCGTAATACTTTACACAGCCCCTCCTGCTTGATTCATTCTGACTCATGTATCAAAAGGTGATGAATTTCAACCCAGCGGACAACGAATCACATCTTGAGATATTTCTCTAAACCCAAACTTGATTGTACCTGCAACTCCATGATCAATGACGTTAGCGCTGTCAAATATTGGAAATTTGATCTGGGAAGAGCATTCGTTGTTTCCTGTCTTGGCAGCTTCATACATTACATCACTCCCCTTAGGATAAAAGGTGTTTTTTTTTACAAGTGCTGGTACCAACGTAAGTCTCATGAGTTAGTTGCAACACACACTTATCTTGCGAGACAAAAAAAAACAGAACATGGTTACGTTTGTTTTGCTAGCACAGTGCTATCACAGAGTAATGACTATTTTGGGGAGATTGCTATGGCCATAAAGAAAAACTTTCACCGCCCGTGTAACAAGGTGGAAATTCTTTGTTACTAATTGGCTGATTTGTATGTTCGCTGACAAGCAAAGCAAAAAAACAACTTTCAAACTGGCTCTTGAGGCGACTGCTAATCTGCTCACTCTTTCAGAGCCAAGTGCACAGCGTGTGACCCTGTTTCCCCTCGGTGGATAAAGAGGGCATCGTGTTTTGCAATACATCTACAGTATAAAGCCCTTCCGCCCCTTAAAATCCACTCTGAACTGCCATCTTCAACACCCCTCCACAACTCCTCCCCCGGTGGCTGTTGTGATGCAGGGAGGTCGTCCTACACTGATCCCCTTGGGAAAAAAACTCCTCCCCACCTGGCAACGGTGAATGGCTGCCCCCCCCCCCCCCCCCCGGGAGGGCAGGAGGACCGAGCACACAGGGTGCCTCCGAGGATTAGTCCCCGAGTCTTAACAGACCATTATCAAACAGCATGAGTCAGAAGACAGTGAGACCGACGGCCTGGATTGGTTTCTTATCCCTTGATGGAGGAAAGACTTTAGGTGACTTCATTTAAAACAGTCCTTTATATGTACAGGATGGTTTGATTTACACCTGCCTTGGGCCTCACAAGGAGCTTTTAATGCTGTGTTAATAATTAGCCTGAAGGTTGGCAAATAAACCGCGGTGGACAACAGACGCACACACGAAAACTGAACTTGCATTCCAGACGGACTGTCAAGGTCAAAGCGTTATGCTGGGAAGCTTGAGGGGAATTCTGCTGTTTAAAAGTGAAACTAACTGTGCTTTGTGTGGTCCGCAAAATCCACTCATTGACAGAGCAAAGTGAAAAATCAAGATGCTTTTGTTCAATTTTTTAGAATCCTGAAATTCTTATGTAAAAAACGTACTCTGACAACCAAAAGGTTACTATAGCGGAATACTAAGAAAAGCTAATATAAAAAAAAAAATGTTGACATGCTTGTGGATTCGCCCTTTTAGCCAATATGAAACAGGATGGGAGAAAGGACAAAATATCTTCACCATTATTAAAGAGGGGCATGTTTCCACGGGATGTTTCATTCTTCAAGTACCAAAAAGGCCAAAAGTCCTCAAAAAGCTCAAATTTAATCCTGTAAACCTCGCCGGCGCTGGATGCTGGATCTTAAAGGATCCAGCTGTGCCAGCTGACCTCAGTGCATAGGCATGTGATGATCCACTTAGGAAACCCCTCCATCAACAAGCCCCCCCTTTAAGAGCCCTCCAGGCAGTAGCACACAGCCAGCTTTGGCTCCATTCAAAACTTACATTTCCTCTGGACAACACAGACCATCTGGGCCCTGAGGTGTGAGTCCACTGTAAACTTTACCACCAATTTGACAGCCTACAACCAAACTGCTGTCTTATTAGCACCTTTCTGCAGAGTCCACACAGGCTGGTGGCAGGACGGCTGTGTGAAGCGTGGAGGGGAGAAGGTCAGGGAGGGACACTTCATTTCATTCACATCAAGCTGTTTATTACATGCATCATAATTAAGGGTGTGATGCCGTTTCTCCTGTGGTTAGACCTGTAATAACACTTACTGTACACAGCAGTCAAAATCAACTTTGCTTTGGCTCTCACTTCCTTGTCTGTTGCGTGCATTATTAAACGGATATGGTTTTGTTATGCTGTAATAAATGACAAGAAACAGCTGCACTTAGATGAAAAAACTTTTACAATAACATACAATTAACATTACTAAACCACTATTGTGTTTAGCGTCATATCTGCAGTGTCACTTAAAAGATTCCTGTGCTCCTGCTTATGCAACGTCAACTGAATGAAAGTGTTATGGAGACTTATTGTATTGATTCAAACGAGTTTCTAAGAAGCCATCTAACAGCAACACCCAAAGCAAAGAGCCTGTAACTAATGTGTGGGTAATCCACCAGAAGAACTCTATAGGAGGAATGCCATTGTAGGAGGCTGTATAACAATTTACATTGAAATACAATCTTTTGTTAGGGTTACGAGGAACCTGAGCCAAACAATGAAATTAAATACATTGAATGTAGAATCTCATAACAATAGCAGCTGTGTTACGTAATGATTTACATAAAGTTACACTATAGTAAGTTGTTGTGGACGTACACGATAAGGGGCTACCGGGAGTTTCAGTGAGTGCCAGTGCATGACTTGAAAACTTGAACAGGAGTTGCTGCCGGCTAACCTGAGGCTGTCTGTGATTAACGCTACAGGCAATTAAGCAGAGAAAGAGTTCCCGTCCAGGAGCGCCACTGACCAGCCCACTCAAAGACGCAGCCATCCCTGCCATCATATACATCTATATCCACAACCCTATGCCCACTGGTCTGGAAAAGCTGCAGTGAATGGAGATGATCCGTCCGTCCCCCAGAATCCCTTTAAAGCTGTACATTCTGCACACACAGCTACATTCCTGTCTGGGGTTAAGTAGGTCAGAGGGAGCCCTTATCTTTGAAAGAGATGCCTCATGCTGCCTCAGGTCTGTTGGTGCCCCTGGATGTAATTGGATTGACAGGCTAGACTTTTTTTAACCTGATATATTGACAGATGACAGCTTAGTTTAGCTTAGGTGGAAGATATGAGAGGTAGGTTAATCTAATTCTTCTGGAAAAGGGAATTCAAAGTGCAGAATAACAAAAAAAGAAGGATGCATGATAAAGCATTGTGGTGGTGAAAAGTATCAACATAGCTTCTTCTCACTTCAAGGCTCTTTGAAGCTTTATGGAATTGGAGCTTGATCGGCACCACAAGCTTTTTATTGTCTTCCTTGACCAGACAGGGAGGCTTCCTCTCACCATGTGCATTCCTCCGGCCTGTTAACCACATCCACTCAGCACCTCACACAGATGCGCACTACCAGCAGCCCTGCCCCTTAATTACCATCCATCCATTCACAGCAGGGGGGGGTGGGGGGTCAGTCACACTTTAACTCAAACAAAATCAGTCTAAAAATGTTTAAACTGCAGGTTGGAGTTCTGTCATGCCAAAATGATTTCTTACAGGATATCTGAGCCGCAAAGTGAGCTGTGAGAACGTGCAGTCGGTGCAGAGTGGCCTTTTGAGGAAATAGAGACACACGAGGGCGGCAAACGTCTCCCCCAGCCAAAAGCCTCCTCTGGCCAAAGCTCAACCAAAGGGACAGGCGAGGAGGAAAAAGGGAACCATTGACACACTGGTATTCTTCAGCCAAAGTGGAGGCCCAGCGCAAAATGAGTTCAGTAGAGAAGGGGGGGGGGGTTGAGGGACAGAGCAGGCAACCAGATACAAAGAGGCCCTGTGTCAATGCAGTGGCTCTGTGACTGAAGATAATCAACACTAAAATAATATGTAACTCAAGTGGTCCCCAGCATACAAGGTCAGCACCGCTGGCTCGACCGACCAGGCTGTCGGGGATTCTGACACATTCTGGGTTGATGTGCGAGTGCTCGGGGGTTTCAGCTGTATGGAAGGGGTTGGCCGAGCTCCACCGCCACACAAAGAGCCTCTCTGCCAGTCTGGACTGTAGGAGGGGAGTTCACTGCTCTCTCAGCTCAAGCCTCTACATTTCCTCTATTCCTCCAGTTCCAGCATTTTTTTCCGTTTACCTCTGCTGTACTTCTGTGTTATGTTAGTACACCGATATACCATTAGGAATAACCCGACTTATTAAAACTCCATGTTATAAGACCGGTCAATTCATGGGCGGCAATTACAGGAGCATGGGTCATACTCAATGTAATTGCATTGATCTCACCTTCCCCCATTGGGTCCTGGTGGAGAGCAGAATGGGACCCCTCTGGCATGGCACTCAGGCCTCTGGAGCTGACAAAACAAACCATGAAGGGTCAAACAGGATTCAGGCACTTCATGCCCGGGCTTACAGTACATATCACGTGGCAATGTTTTTCTTTCTTGGTGGGTTCTTATTGAAGAACGCCTAATGTTTCTTTACTTTATGTTAGTCTTCCTGAGTTTTTATTTCTTTTGTCAAGTGAGCCCTGCTCTGCATTGGCTCAATACAGTGGAAACCTTTTATAGTGATCACGTCTGTCTGGGTCAAACTGAACACTATAAGAAGATGATTATTATAAACATTTTTGTGTTTTTCTTCAGGTCTCGTGCAGATTATAATCTAAGTGACTTTCTTATATTTATAGTTTAAATTGTATTGATTGTTTTAAAATACAGTAGAGCTGTTTCAAACGCTTTCGCAAATTACTGCACACATTAACACCATAGTACAATGAGTACTGTACTGTATATAAAATATAGTTTACTGAAGTTAAAATTATAATCAGGAAACAGTATTTTGCATGTTTTTTCCCATCAATAGTGCAAATTGGCTACTACGCCTGAGTACACTGAACATTGTAAGCGGACTAATTGATTACCATAAGCGGTCGATCATTGTAACTGTGATCGCCATAATCGCTTTCCACAAAGCTGGGGCTGAAGTATGTATGCAAAGTGGAGGCAACAGCGACATGAGCTCATACTAATCCGTAGAGAAAGGGCCGGAGGGTTAGACAACAGTCTAACTTAACATGGTAAAGATTTGACATTTAAGAACCTGCCTATTGGAGCTATATACACATCAATGATGCATCTTTAATTGATGTGTTTCTCAAAAACAGCATTACAAATTGATTTACGAAAAGCCACTACAATAACTATGAATGTCCGCTGCATAAAATTACTGACAAATGAAACAGAGGAGCCCAACAAAAACAAGTAGATTTCATAAAAACTTGCTTTTATACATTTGTTTTCATAAGTGTTACAAATAAATCCATGTCGCATCAAAACAAGTCTCTCGTCATCGATGCGACGGTCCGGTGAGAGTACAGGTTCACACCGGGTGGCAAGTATTTTTCTAATCCCTCATGCCAGGCTGCGGTGCCGTTAATGATGCGGTGTGTCCACTCAGAGTCACTATGCTGCCAGTTTCTCACATCACTGCCTCTCTGGCTTCTTACAACAAATTAACATGAAAGACTGCGCATGAGAACTTCTCTTCCTGTGATTCCTAGTGAGCCTCCGGCCTTTTAAACATTACATTCTCCAGCCAGCTAGATCAGAGGAGCAGGAATTCTTCAGGGATTAGGATGGTCATTGTTCATAGCGCGCTTGCTGGCCACTGTGCCGAGCTGACAGCCGGGCAAGCCGAGGCCGAGCTAAGACCACTGCCAGGAGGTTCGCCAATTAAGATGTGCAGGAATGCAAGGAGGAAAGTCACAGAGCTGGATCCACACATTAAGATCACTGCTTCACTGTCGGGTCCCTGCAGCTGTAGCCTGGACTCAAGTCAAGCTTGTTTACTGGGCAAGAAAGTCAGCAGCCATAGAAATATTATTATTATTTTGTTCATCCTACAGCAAAGCACAAGTGAATAGGCCAAAGACAATCTTATCCACAAAGTGAATGCAGGTTCTTCTTTGGACTCATAGGTCATCATTTATTTCTCTAGTTTCATGATATTTACAGTTGGTGAAAGAATTACCCCAACTACCCGACATTTTGATCCGTTTTGCCTTCAACGTGGATCTGACTGACATCTATATTTGAGAGTAAACAAATGGTGTAAGATGCACAGATTTATGCTCAGTCAATGCAGCACTGCTACAACAACATTCCAGTAGAATGAAGCCTCCTCAAACAGCCGTTGACCAATTGATTTTCAAGTGGTGAGCTAGTTTGTGAAGCCTGCAGGAGTAGTGTTCATGTCGAGGGTCAGGCTCTGAACTTGTTTCAGTGAACAGCGAACTAAAAAAAAAAAATCCTCTGTTAATCCCAACTACTACGAGTTTATGAGCTAACCCCACTCTATGACCAGACCAAAACTAATCTGTCTCTGGTCAATGAGAGGCAAGCCTTTAGGAATAATGGGCTCAAAACCTAGACGGGTGGAGAGAGTGAAAATGTCTAGCAGTGTAACCCACAATATTAACACATCTGGACAGAATTCAACAATCGTAACTCATTACCTTTCACCTCCTGTTTGCTGACATATGGCAATTCCAAATCCTTGTTTTTCTAGGGAGGGGGTACCGCCAGATTTCAAATCCTAAAGCAAACACTACCTACAGGCTAACATTCATGCCAAGCTGACCACCTGTCCTTGAAATAGCAGCCATTTCACTCAAATGGAGAGCATTTGGTTCCCACAGCTGACGACTGCGTTACCTGCGGCATGAACTGGCCGCATGGGACTCTGCAATTTTCCCCTTAATTGAAGACAGATGCTAAGAGCCAATCTGATGGTTATTAAAAGCAAGACCTGCAATGGATCACTTCTTCAGATGGGCTGATAAACATCCTTGTTCCTCTAATCGCCAGGCTTTGACACTGATCCAGGCAGTCAAAGCCTGAATTCCTTTCTTTAAAACACAGCAAAGTGATAATTAAGTTGCTGGCCAAGATACAGCACTCATACCAAAAAAAAAAAAAAAAGGAGAACGTTTATACTGAGTCATCTCCACAAATGTGTTAAAAGCCTCACGCTGGGATAATAAGCACAGACAAACATACCTTGAACCAAGACCTTAGGCCTAACATGTTAAAGGAGAAGAGTCCTTGGGGGGGGGGATGATGACTATCTGGAGTATTTTTCACCATTGGCAGCATGTCACGGTTACGAGAGAAGTGAAACCACTGAAGCAAAGACGAAACCAGACGTATGCTCTGAGGGAGACATGCCACTTTCTCTGTCTCTTCAGGAAGGATTATAGGGGGCACAGACAAGTCAGTGAGGATTGTGACATCATATTTAACCAAATAAAAGCTTTATTGAAGGCAAATAAAAAAAACAACCTCCCATCCACCAGCTGCCCTATTGCCAACTGTTGATGCTCACAACTGATAGCAGGCCGTTTTGATCCAGCGTCTGAATCCAAAAAAAAAGGGAAATTAATCAGCCGTCTGTGCAACAGTTAACAGCTCAGATTGATGTCTCCTCATGCGGAGCAAGTTGATGGGAGGAGAAGCTAAAAATAGTCCAGAGTATTCCAGCTGCGCTTCGCTCTCACAGTCGGAGACCTACCGGATCACGTTGCATGCACCGTCTGCCCCGACTAGGCCCACGGGAATCTGGAAGTATGACATAAGCCCCCTGGGGTGTCATCAGTCAGACATAGTGGTGCGGGTTTCTTCAAGACGCCATCACTCAGGACGGATGTTTACGCTCAGAACAAATAAGACTCAACCTGGCACGGCAGGCAGACGTTTCAAGGTCCTACAGGCTGATTGAAATAGACTTTTTCATTATTTCAGCTCTGGTGCTATGCAAGACCTCTCTCTCTCTCTCTCTCTCTCTCTCACCCCGGCAGAAAATATCCCCTGACAAACAGCCTTTCTGTTGTTGCCCTCTTTCCCACATTACTCCTGCAGTTTGTCCCCCTGACACACAGGCCTCAAGAGACCAACAGCTTTTCATTCACTGGGGGACAACAATAAACCCTTACGGTCTCTCTTCACCTCAATCAAATCCACAGCTTCCACAAAAGAGCTGTCCTAACGCGTGACTTCCCCCAGACACACAACATATGAGCCTCTCATTTTAGTGCGCTGCGTTTTTGAGCATGCTGCTGAGATGTGGCGATAAGCGATCCATCCAAATGAACACCCAGAGGGCAGTTTTGCCCATATGGTGCACGTACAAACCGGCCAAAATAGCCCTTAATGGAGGAATAATCATTCCCCGCTGTGCTGAAAAAGGAGAAAAAGCCATTTTCACCTTCCAGTCAATGACGTATAACCACACAGAATGCATACCTGGCAAATAAGGTTGGAAAGTGCCATCTTAAGTGGCAAATGACAAGTGAAGACTTCCAGCTCTTCGCAATTATAAATGGTAGACAACCAGAGGGTACGTAGTCCTCCATAATGTCCTGCAGTGTTTGGAGGGGAGAGTAGAGGGCTGCTGGGTAAAATAAGACGGCAAGTCTTCAAATAGAATTGGAGTGTACCCATTTAAAGGTGCATGACACCACATCTGCAGGCAAACGGCTCCCTTGTGCCTTTGTGGGGGCTTGTCAAGATGGTAATAACAAAAACATAGTGTCTGGCCTTCCTTGAGCGTCTGGAATGTTAAATCAATTATGGCACAAACTCATCACTTTCAAACAAACACAAAGTTGTTGTTTAACTCTCACAACGTAATCCTGTAACTTGTAAAAGCTGGAACTGTATGGTCCCATGAGATGTAAATCTACCCTCTCAATAAGCTCTCAACCACTAAATGACAAAGGAGGTGACTAATGAAAAGCTCAAGAGCAGGTTTTTAAAAAGTCAGAAGATCTCCATCGATGAAACCAGGTCTGCATTCAGCAGCTCGGGTCATTTTTACACAGCTTCAGCATACCAAGACTCGGAAAGAAGGAAGAAAGTGCCAGCTCTGAGATCCAAGACACACTTGGGCAGTTTCCTGTCTGGACCACCTGGAAGAGAGCGCCGTTCATCGCATTGAGGCAACATTTATCTCAAATTATGTTGAGACGTTATTGTCTAAAAGGTCAAGTGAGGTCAAAGGAGTGGAAGATGGAACTTTTCACTGGTAACTGATTGATTCTGTCCCATTCTTCTCCAACAGCTGGTGGGGAAAGTCATTGACCTATGAACAGCCTGCATTTGAAACCTCACTGTGTCTCACTGGGGTGCTCATTAGAAAAAAAAACAATTAGGATTGCATGGGGCACCACAGGAGGAGGGCAATGGGATGCAGAGAAAGAGGAAATGACAAATGATTCAACGGCAGCATGGAGGTTATTCAGTCTCGCAAGTTAAATCTGACATCGATGCTTCAGTGAAAAAAAAATCTTTAAAAAAAAAAAACAGAGTCACCAGCAGCTGATCAAAGTTCACTCAACAGAGAGTGTTCTGTTTCAAAGACAAACACTACTTATCTGACTGAAACTCCTGCCCACTTCAGGGCTCGCAGTATATCTTGCAGGTTGTGAAATGTACCTAAAATCGGTATGCAACACGTCCAGGTAATGCAACGTCCAAAGGCAGAGGAGTTCATCATCAGGAATGTGTTGAAGTGTTGTATTTATGTTGAACTCAAAACGGTCTCTTGGCTGAACTCACAAGCCCGATTACACGCACACAGATGTTTTGTAGTTGACACTCTCTGTGTGGCTGTTTTATTGGTTCGTTCCGCTGAAATGGAGCAATGTTATTGCTGGTATAAGTTGGTCAACTCAAACCCTTGTTCCCTTTTTCTTACGGCAGATCAACACGCGCCTGACAAGGCGAACAAAATGCCCAGTGTTTCTAAACAGCCCTTAAAAACAAACTATCAATATCAACATGATAAACACAGAAGATGCATTCTTGTCACGTGTAGCTTAACTGGCGTCACAGCTACAGTTGAGTTTGCTAAGATTTGGTAAAGTTGTCCAAAGCAGTTCACGTACCGAATTCGCCAACTTCTTTCCTCCCGACGACTTTTGTCCCCGGTAAAAACTTTTCTGTGCACTTCCTTGGTGTAAATCTTGAGGTTGCTCTGATAGTTGTTGTTTTCTCACATGTTAAAATCCGCTCAGACACACACGTCCCAGCGCAGGTCATCAGCTTGTACTGCGTCCAACTCCCAAACACTGCTGCATCTCTGCACAACTGCGAGAAACGGATGCTGCGTTCAGGACCCGTCGGAAATATTGCAAACGGTTCGCTACACCGCAACACCAATGAGAATATCCTCTGGTTCTCGCTCATGTCAGCTGCAGGTGATAACAAAATGTATGTTACTGCCCCATGTGAGCCTCCAGGTGAATTAAAAATATTGGTCACATTAAAACTGCTGTTGCTATAGGATGCATTTTGTTGTTTGGTTCACAGTTGTCACTTCCCAACAAAATAAACAAAAGTGCACAGAATGAACACTTCTAAAACACTTTGTATATACTATATAGTCGTATATATGTAGTTCTTTATTTTTGAGAAGGCTTGTTTTAAGATGAGCAAGAAAACTATCAATGAAAGGCCACCTGTCTTAAGAGTCTGTAATTTACGAGGAGTTCTTGAATGTAACAAAGGCCCGCCTGTTTTTGACAGGCCAGTGTCTGTTTGGTGAGTGTCAGAGAGGTATTCCCACACATCTTAACATCTGGCCTGCATAGTTTGGTCATTACGTTCGGTATTAGACAGTTTCAAAATGGCTTAAACAAACAGATTGTTTTCTCTTTAAGGTTTCTTTACTTCCACTCGTGGACGAATATGTTTCCAATCCAATGACAGGCGTGTGAAAGGACATAACCAATTGTAACTCCGCCAATTACATTTATGACGGTCAGGTCAGTCGACTGGGGGTCTCACAAAGGATGGCTTCAGTGAATCAATTGGGTGGTTGCTAATTTATGTCTGGATGATTAAATAGAGAGGGGCGCGTTTGCTTTGCACAACCCCCTCTCTGCCCCCATAAAGGCTGTGAAGAAAGCAATATGCTGGACGACTTCACTGAAATAGTCAACACAATGTGAAAATGCAGCTCCTATTGTCATAGATAGGCTACAGTCTTATAAAATGAACTCGCTCCAGTAGGCCTACAATGTGCAGCTTTATTTCCTCAAAGCTGCGCTATCCCAATGATTCTAATTCAGAAAATGATTTCAAAATCAAAGAAATAATTTGTGTAGCCCATATTGAACTGATGTATCTGCACAGTGCTGCTGAGTTGAATATATAATAAACCAATGTCGCCACCTGCTGGTAATAAAGAGCAATGTCTCTGCCCAGTGTGTAGGTATCACTGGATTATACATCTAGAAAGAATGGCATTTGGAAAATGTCTGTAACTGTATTTTCAAAACTTTAAGGATTTTACAGTGCATGATAATTTGTTATTCAGAGATGCACTCTATTACAGGTATAGGCGTAGTATGTTGTATATTGGAGAACGTCATAATACAAGATCACAGAGATTATAGTCACTAAATGGCTCTTAGACGCCATTGTTGTGTCCTCAGAGGCTGCAGTTTATTAAGTTAATTATGGCAACAGACTATAAATGGAGAGAATTATTATTCTAGGTACAAAATTTTCAATAATATTAATGTATATAATAAAATATTCTGTAAAAGCTTAACCTGAAATTAAAAATACAACCGGCGTATTATCTGGCCTATGAGGAGATTGGACAGTACCTGTGTTACAGAAAGAAATGGAGGTTGGTTAGAAAGTCAGAAAAAAAAACCAATCCCAAGTATAATTTGATTTCATATATTTATTTAGTATAAACAATATGATACTGCTAAAGTTACAGAAACCTATATAATGTCAATTACAAACACAGCAAGGAGTATTTCTAAAGGTATTAATGAGTATTATTTAATGAAGGCATTGTGCTTGTTCTGAAAAATCAGTGACAAAATAACTTTCTCAAGTAAAATATTACTTTCTCAAAACTCTAAGATTATGTACATTACGCGTGTATGTGTAATCCAACGTAACAATGGTTTAAAAACAGGATAAAAATACATTTGACAGAGTGAAGAAGCTGGCAGGGCAGGATTTTAGGAAGTTGAAGGGATCTCCTTACAACATTACATATCCACAAACATCCCCACAGCTCTTTAAAGGGACGCACGGGAAGCTAGACTCTTACTTTTAAGTAACGGACCAATGTGGACCGAGTGACAATTCAGGATCTAACTTTTGAAATTACTTTATTTCATAAAGAGCTGTTCACTAAGAACAATCACATGCAAATAAAACAAAAGTAGAAAATATTTGGGAGTTTAACCTGATCCAATGACATCCAGTGACAATCTACATCCAAACTAATGACAATCCTTCAATTCGAAGTGATATCCAACCATTCATTTTAACAGGCCACTGCATTAAAAACAAGCTAAAAGTCTAAATATAACCCGTCACATTCCATCATCACTGAAGACGTTCTGCCTTCTATGTACATCACCCTTACGAAATAAAAACACACCCCCTCCAGCATTCAAACTCAGTCAATGGACATTGTTTGTTCAGTGTACAACAACTGTCTCTAACAACCAGTGTAACTCACAACCAAAATGGTGGTCAAAGGTGAGGACTGAAGGATCATATGGGCTTGGTGGTGCTGTTGTAGACCAGGCGCTCTCTGTCCTCCAAGCTGACCGGCACAGTGTTGCCGGGCACACGCTGGTGCTGTGAAGACTTCTTCTTTCCCTTCATGAGGCAGTACACCAGGAGGCATAGTAAGCCGAAGATAGCGACACCCAAGAGGGCAGCTATAGCTACAATACCTGTTAAATAAATGAAAACACATTTTAAAAAGGCAATTGAGAACACTACGTGAAAGGCTGCGTCACAAAAGAAAATGGTGCTCTCAGCAACTCGGTGAACTGGAAAAGTGCTCTGGAGGAGACTGAAGCTTTGACAATACCGCTGAATAGCAAGAAAAAGGAAGTCAAAGCTGATGGAGCGGCATAGTTTTTATAGGGAGGTATTATTTAAACTTCTTTTTTAGTCTAGAATGAAACAATAAAAGGAAAACATACCTGTATGGCCTTCGGTCATTGTTTTATCAGCTCTTGCAAACATGTCCTTTTCTGAAATAAAGATAAAGATGGGATATGGTTTTAGACTTCTTATGTTGTATGTGACATAAACAAAACCTGAAAAAAGTTTCTTAAACAGAAATCTGGACTCTTGCAATGAGGGGAAATAATACATGTAATAATATTTATGGCCACTTGAAGGCAGCGGAAACAAGCCATGAACACAACACTGCCTCACTTTTAAAGAGTACTCCAGTGTTTTCGCATTATACTCTAAAACATTGTAGAACTCACAATGGACAGTAAAAATAACAATAAAAGATGAATTATGAAAATTGAGGCAGCTAGTCTTTTATTCCTTTTTTAAAGTATTTTATTCTTCTTCCTTGGCAAAACCTGGCACCTACTTTAACCACAATGCAAAGTGACTGCATAGAGTTCGTTCAGGTGTGTTTTCTGGCTCTTTAGCAGCTAAACGCTCCCAGCTGCCTACTGGGACTGAACATGATGCCAATGAGAGCGGTGAGATTAAATCAAACAGTAAAATCCGGTTTCCTATTACGTGTAGTCATTTTTTTCCCCCATTTATTGAAATTTAAGCAGTGTGCAAAATACAAGGGGGCTTGGACCCCCCCCGAGAACTCTTGATTGAGACTTGAGACCCCCTGAAAGCCTAAACAGCTAAGTTATACGGGGGTCTCTAAAATCGTTTTTTTAATTATTTGTCACTAAAATGTCATTTAAAAGCTTAGTCTACTATGTCCAGCAGTATTTATTATTCAAATTGAAAACATTTATTCACAAATAATAATAGTAAGTGCGAGAAAACGTGCGAGTAACTATCACATTTTAAAATGTTGTAGTAGTTTCATTTCAGTTTTGGACATTAACAGAAGTAGCAGAACTTTCTGACAAATGAAAGATTCAAAGTTCTCATTTATATTTGTTTCTCAACAATCTGAGGCTGAGGCAGTGGAAGGTGCTGGAAACCAGTGAGACAGCAGTAAAAGAGATTGGCTAGTGACTGTGTGAAAGATATCTGGGATGTGCAGTATTCTGTGATTTTGTACAATGTATATCTTAGTTGTACAAAAAGGATGTTATTCTACCAGTACGCAAATATCTGTAAAAATCTTAATGTTAGTAACAACCCACCTGTTACCCCATGGCAATATTTAACACAGGAGTCCTTAGAGTCAAATCTGTTTTCATTTCCGTGGCAGCCACCGTAGTTGAAGCGGAAGCAGCTCTTTTGGAGGGCGTCGTAGTACCACCTGGTGAGACTGTCCCGGCAGTTTCCGGTGTCAGGAAGCTCTGTGCAGTGCACTGTGAACAACAATAAATGGGCAGGTGAGGTGAGACTCTAGGTAGTCGAGTATTAACAGATGGCAAGAGCGTACAATAACAACAAATTCCAAGTGACAAAAATCATCATGCCCAAAGGTTTGGAAAGCATAAACAACAAAAAAATAATTAAAAAAAATAACCTTTTTGTTCATTCACTGGAATCGTCTGCAGAATCCTAAAACCTTTGCTCACTAATAAGCACACAGGACATAATTTAAATTAGAATATCTTTCATGGAAACTTGTTTTTTTTTAATTATTGCTGCATTTATATTTGCATGAGCCTGTATGAAAATGACACCTAGTTTGAATAGTCACTGCTCACATTGCTCGCATGTCTCCTTATCTGAGCCGTCGCTACACTGTGGAGCCGAGTCACATTCCAGACCCGGCAAACAGCAGCCGTTTGCACAGGTGAATTCCCCTTCTGCACATGTAGCACCGCATTTTTCTCCTGTGGCCCACAAACACAAGAGGGAATTGTCCCCTTTGCAATATCAACCGTTTAATGGAGTAGAGGAAATTGTGTCAGAAGGTAAAATACTTGGCAGAGTTCACCTACCTTGAGGAATCGGCAAAACTCTGCCGGATTTACCACCTTTCTCTGAAAGAAAAACAACCAAATTAGATTAAAATTCAGTCACTTGTTGAAAATGAAATGAAGACTCAAGGAAGTTACTGGCCTAGCGAAGAGGGGGTCTCGTACATAACCCCCCCAAAAAAAGTAAAAAGGTGTTTTGTTTTGTTCAGATTGAACCAAGATACTTCAAGTATAAAAGCTCATAGCACAGATACCTAAGCCGGAGCAGGCGTTGATGCACTCCTCCTTGGTGACATAGTTGTTTAAATTCTCGTTGCAGCCCCCAAATGTGAACTCCTCACACTGTTCAGAGGCGGCATTGTAATGCCAGCGAGGGTAGGCACCACGACACCACCCGGTCTTCTTCGGAGCCATACAGTGGTCTGGTGGGGAACAAAATAAAAGGATTAGGTTGGATTCACAGTTCACAATAGTCACTTGAGTAAGTAAGAAGTTCCTCCACCACTGTGAGAAATATAAGTTTGAGAGTTAATGATTTAATCGAAATATAGTTATAAATGATCAAAGTTGCCTTATGTAGTCCAGCACAGTAATCACCCCAAAGGCTGGAGAGAAGAGATTTAATGTATAAGAGGACTTCATGAGGCTCATAACAATGTAACACTTGTGATCATCTCATAGCCGCCACCACTTCCTACTTTCGGTGTCAGTCTCATGAGCAGACAGACCACATAATTACACGTGCAGCCGTCTTTGATAGAGGAAGGCAGAGAAAGAGTTGCAGTGTTTCCTATAGACACCGAGGTTAGAGAAGGCGACGCAAGTTGTCTGCATGTGGTCTATGTCATGACACATAGTCGAAGTCTAACCAGAGTGCTCACGTGCATTACAGTCATTTCAAGACATTACATGCGGACTGCAGAATTAAACCAGGAACTGTAAGTTACACCTTCATCACCAAGGTCTCATGTCTGATTCTCCTTCATGAATGGGTTTAGTTGGTATTCAATCCATTCATTCATTATTGTGGTGTAAATGTGGCAGCATTGACATGTAGTCTCTGCCCAGCCCATGCATAATCCACCAAAGCACAATTACTCACACTATTCAGGACACAGGCTGTTAATCAGTAACTGAGCCACTGAAAGGTTAAAAGTGTTTTCTTGTCCTTCAGTCGATCAACCAACAAGCTGCAACATATACAGCTAATGAGTCTAAAGAACACTTGAATGAGAAATCTTGTCGTCGATACGGAGAAGGATTACAGAGGTGGTTGAAATGTTGTTTGTGTAACACTAGCTGAAACCAGACAGACAGGTTTTGATGAGTCGGGGGTGGAGAGAGTGGGACAGTACCAGGGAAGCAGTAAAAGCCAACTGCACTACTCACTTCCGTTTACAGGAGAAACAAAATGTGCCAAGAGAGCTTCACCGCGGCTGTCTTTGTTGTCTTTAAAGGGAAGCGACACCGATACTTGATGTGATAAAAACAGATTACTTTTACTGAAATGTCTTGCCACATCATGGATGACTTTATTCCGTATTTCTGTGGTTTCCTACCAACAGTTTCACCCTTACAGGAGACTAATCTGGTCTAATCTTCGAATAACATGAGCTTTTATCGCTCCATCTTCACGCTGTTTCATCATTCGGTTCCAAAGGAATTAGGTGAGCATGCTGTGACATGTTTGATCAGCAACTACCAACCAAACCGCAAACAATGCATTGGGTTCCTTTGAAAATGAAACTCCTAAAACTAAAACACTCAGCAATGATATAACACCAGTCACAACCGGTTTTTTTTAGATTTGATTGTGTAAATAACACCATATCAATAATTTGACTAAAATGTAAAGGTTTATGGAATTTAACAATGTAATTCAAAAATCCAAGAACCATCCTCTCTTAACCGTAGAAAACTATGACTAAAAGAGATGTCCTTTATGAATGAATATGTTCAGATCGTGCTGAGGCTCAGTCTAGATACTCACGGTCAGACTGCTCAGGAGTCAGGACCAGCACGGTGACCTTGGTTGAGTCTGCCTGGCCGATGGTGTCTGTGACCGTTAGCTGGAAGTTGTACACCCCAGATGTCAGATTGGACACGTCAATCTGGTCGTCATAGGAGGTTTTCTACACGCCGTGAATAGACAGGGTTTTCTTATTATCCACAAATATGATCAGTTGACTTTCAATTTAGCGACGGACACAAATAAATACCATTAGACTGGACATTTAAAAGGAATATCAGACACACAGAAGCAGGATTACTAACAGTTCAAGAGTATGTCAAACTCTTACAAAGAACTTAGGTGAGATCATGTTTGCTTTATTGTGCGTTTACTCACCTCAATGACAGCATAAGGATAACTGGTGAGCATTTGCCACTTGAAAGATACAATCCCCTGGTCATCTTTGCTCTGAAAGCCCTTCAATTCCACGATCTCCAGAGGCTGGACTACAAGATCATGGCCTCCATCGGCCACCGGGGGATGGTCGTCTTCATCTGGAGAGAGACCATGGGATAGGTGAGCAAAAATTACAGATCCAAATACAGTTAAGAGTCACACCTGGACTGACAGGAAACCTAAATACTCTATACTCAGGGCCATAACGACCTGGCATGTGTGAACATGCATACTGAGGGTTTCTGCCATGTGCCTGTGGACTCACAAATCCACATTACAAAGTGTGTTTTTAAAAAAGTTTTTAAGAAATGATCCGACCCCCTGAAAATGAGCCCTATAGAGGTCAATTTACAGGTTACAGCTGTTTCTCTTTGTAGATGTAAGCCCAAAGGAGGAATGTAGGACATAATGACTATATTCATCACACTGTATGATCCCTTTCATAATGTAAGGGGCCCAAACTGTAACATGCATCTCTACATGGATATTTTTTATTAAAAAAAAAAAAGAAAAAAAAAAAAAAAAAGAGTTTTCGTCTTACTTCGGGAAACATCCACTGCAAGATGGCTCTCATAAACGGAGTCCAGGATGTAAGTGATGTATCCCGTCCTCCTGACAAAGCGGCAGGCGTATTTCTTATTGTACAGACAATCAAATAGAAAGCAGGTGTTGATTCTGCCTTCCTCGGGTCCTCTCGTCATGAAGGCGACATTGCACTTCGGCTCTTTGCAGCAGGAGGCCACGCAGTCCTTGGGTCGATCCAGATTAGGCGACGAAATGAACGTCGCTCCGTCTTTCACGGAGTCGTTGACATCGAGGACAAAATCCTCCCGACCCTTCTTGAATCGGGCTATGCACGTCTCACCAAACTGGCCGCAAGTGGAGTCGAGTAGCACCAGGAGCAGGAGCGCACACGCGCCCCACTGCCCTCTAAGGGGTAAAGTCATTTTATACGCCCTGTGAAGATTTCCACACAAATACAAATAAATTTAAAAAAATCCAGAGATCGCCTGTTACGACAGTAGCGAATAAAAACACCAACAACAAAGGCAGTTTTTTCTTCTTCAATGAATTGTTAGGCCGCAAAGTGGCAAAACACTTTGCTTCTTCTCTCAAATCAAGCTTCAGCTCCTGCTGTGCATCCACAAAACGCTTCAAAGCTTCCACAAACGCTCTCCAGGCAGATTTGATCCTTTCCTACTCTCAAACTCACACGTTTGATGTCGACAAAAAAAAAAACCCTGAGCGATCGACGACATTGCCCAGGTGACTCACCTGAGACATACAGGAAGTGAAATTCCACTCGCGAGATGCCACTCCCTTCTGGCTGTGAAATGATCGCCAAACAAAACAAAAAAAGGACAGCGCTTTGTGTGAGTGTGAATGTAAAGCACTGTGCTGTTAACACATGAAGTCATTTACCACATTAGGATTGTTTCATATTGTCACAGGGGGGTATGGCCTGTTATAGAGATTGAACTGCTCGCACACACTCTTCTTGTTCAGCTTGTTCTTCCTTATCTTTTCACTGGTATGAATTCAGAACATGTGTGCTTTTTGATGACGTTTTTCTCTGGTAGGAACTTACATTTCTTTAACATGTAACTGTGACGCACTCGAGAGCCCAGGTTATGTGTTTTTTTTTTAATTGTTGATAAACTTTTTATTTGTGTACCCCAAAAACTGGGACAACTTTCATCTTTTTAGGGAGTGCACTGAAGGTAATTTACGAAGTTCTACAATGAGCAACGAACTCTCACGCTTTATTCCAGAAGGCGGCAGTATGATCCCATCTACAGCTGAAGAAGCAGCTGAAGGTCAACACTTCAAAATGTTTTTTTCTCAAAACATTGCGAAACATGCTTTCTGGCAGATTTCCCACTTACAGTACAATCATTAACACATCTTATGATTCAAACTAACATAGACCCCCCCCCCCCCCAGTCACCTTTTCGCAATTGGTACTGATGATTCATGCAGTGAGTCACCCAATTACAGTATGTGATGAGTCATGAAGTCAACAATTTAGACTACAGGAAGCAGGAAATGGTTGTTCAAATTATGAAATGCAGCTGAATGATTGGGACTCAGCTTCAGGCATATTTAGCAGCAGGATAATGGATTTTTGAAAAAAAAAAAAAAAAAGCTGTAGCATCCATAAAGTCTACAACTTCCTGCCAATGAGATCTTACATCTTCATCAAACAGTGAAGATAAAACACAAAAGGTCAAGCTCATTTACTGGCCCTGCTTTCCGTCTCTCCCACATAGAAAGCATCACCTGGCCAGGTACAGAGTGAGAAGGCCTGCAGGTCTTTCTGGTGCATGTCCCCCCCCCCCCTCCCCTCTTTTTTTTTAGACAACCCGACCGTGCAGAGCCAAGCAGCATAAGAAGAGATGAATGAATTTGTTTGTCTGGAAAGGTGAGCTGCTATAGAAGCACTCAATAATTCAGTGTTTGTAACAGACGGTGCATCAGTGGGTGAACACGCGCATGCTACGGCTGATTGATAGTCCCTGCCAAAACAAAAAACTGAACCCCATTATTCATATCGTAATAGGATCTGTGGAAACTCTGCAGCACATTGTCTCCATGGTCCCAACTGTAACAATGTGTCACCTGAAGGTACAACTATGAATTTTTGACCGTGGGTTCATGTGCTGCTGCTGATATTTGACTTCGCAAACAATGATGGTTTCAGGACTTTTTTTTCTGGACATTTGACTTCTAGACAGCCATAAATAGTGCTTTCCTACTCATTAATTATTTATGGGTGCGTAACCAAGGATGCCAAATTGGCTTCAAGGCTTATTAAACGTACACCTGATGATGCCTGTTTTAAAGGGCAAGGCAGCTATCGCACTAGAGGAACCCTGGCTCACCTGTCAGGGGGACCCAGCTTTTGTTGGAAGTGTTTGCAAACACAAGAGCAAATGACCAAACCCTTTTGACTTTGTGGGGAGACAAATATATATATCTACAAATCATATGATCGGAGATAAAATAAAAAGACCTATTTCTATATTTTTGTGATGTCAGTAACACTTGCGGCATATCAGCCAGAGTAACACTCCTAACTTGAAAGTTGTGGATGCCCTCTCACCCTTTCTCCAGTTTATATTGCTGCAATTGAACTGTGCTCTCTCACCTGCCATAACACTGGGAAAGAGAGCAAAAAGCAAACACACACCTTATAAAGTGCATGTGCACACACCCACAAATGCATGCACAGACTCACACACGCACGCACACCGAAGCATATCTCATTACCATCCTCCTCATAGTGCAGCCAGTGGGTGTTGCAAGAGGAGGAGGGAAGGAAAGCAAGACAGCGAGCCTCAGAGAGAGAGAGAGAGGACGAGGACAGGCAGAGAGCCAGAGCCAGCGTTATAGAGAGGGAGAGCACAAACACTCAACAAGATAATAGGAGATACGTGTGGGAACAACAACACACTGGATAGAGACAGAGCAGGGTGTGTAAAAGGAACGTGTCCGAGCCTGTGGGTCTGTATCTGTGTGTGTGTGTGTGTGTGTGGGTGTGTGTGTGTGTGTGAGCTTGTGTTTCCACGGTTTCCCTGAGGCCGTGGCAGCCATGGCGTCAGAGCCCAGCACCCAGTCCAGGGTGATGTTCCAGGCAGCGGACAAAACAGAGGAGCCGGCGCACCGCAAGCTGGGCAAGCTGACAGTCAAATACAACCGCAAGGACCTGCAGAGGAGGCTGGATATCGAGGAGTGGATCGACGGGCAGCTGCACCTGCTGTTTGACTGTGAGGTAGGGTAGGGCTGGCTCACACAGACACACACTCAGGGCGCACATCGTGTTGGGTGCTTGAGGATGAGGTGAGGGAAAGGAGCAAGGGGGGCACTGAGCTGCTCATGAGGGCCTGTGGTGGGCTATCCGTCATGTATGAGAGATTACAGCCACCTAAAAAAGGAGTGGGAGGCATTAGCTCTGCTTAATAGCGGCAATTTTTGGCACTCAAACCCTCATGTGCCATCAACCTGACTGCTGTATCAGCTGTGCGGTGTGCTCTGCGCTCTATAGCGATACGATTTTTATTCCAAGATATGTCAACCCTGACAATGCAACACCTAGATCACTTTAAACATGGTTGCCATATACATTTGTGATTTAGATGTTCAGAAGTTGCTTTTTCCACAGTGTGAAGTAGAATAGATTAAAGGATCAGTGACATCAGAAGCAAACAATATTGAGGAGCAACAGAGTAAAAGCACCACAACAATATCCCTGTGACTCTGTGATAAAGTAATAATAAAGTGCCGCAGAAAGCATGCATACAAAAATTAAAGCCAAGGGTATTTGTATTTTGAAATGCACTCCAAATGTTGCAGTTTTTATGTTCTGCTATTATGGTGAGATCCAGGACATTATGTCATCATTTTAGTGTCTGTGTATGTCCTGTCTCTGTTTGTAGACACATTTTCAATAGCTATATGCACGATAGAAACTACATACATGAATCGCCCCTATATGGATGATGATTAATGATGACAATGATTAGACATTGGGGACACTTTGCAGGCTTTTTTTCCCCCAAAAGCATTCATGATATGCAGCTTATATTAAGACAGTGCATGTGTTATGTAAAAACAACATATTTAATGTGGAAATGTGTGCTCATTATTTCAGTAGTGGGCTTAATCAATGGCCTCATTGCATAGATGGTGTTGAATATTTGCAGGGGATTATGTGGCGACATCAGCCAGCTCTCTCTCACACACACACACACACACACACACACACACAGCAACACAACCTTCATACTGCTCCTGTACGGTGGGATGCAATCCAATTATGTCAGAGGCTCCATATTGATTTGCTTGGCATCCTCTAAGGGGAAACCATGGCAACAGATGTCTCATCGCCCACATGAGGCAGCATAGCACGGTGGAATTAGGGGTGTCTCTTGAGGAGCATGAGCTTCCTCATGACGATGCAGATCTGATGACAAAACCGCCTCCGTTTCATGCCAGAGACGACAGAGACAAACTGTTTCTTGTTTGATTCTTGAACCACACAGAGACCCCCTTGGCTGCAGACGATGATCTGTAGCCACCTCTCTGCTGGCATCCCCTTACACTGGAGACCTTTGCATATGGCATGATACGAATGCTGCAGAATGTGAGCCTGCATCCACATCCATCTGACTGGCTGGCTGACATGGAAGTTTACGGCAAATCTATGTGATAGACAATCATCCTCTCCAGTTATCTCTTTTTCTAGACCGGTAGATTATAAAGGTTAAGCCTGGCTGGGCAAATTTGAATACACTTTATTTGCATCTGACTGCTAGGCATGTTTAAATATTGTGCAACAATATTTCTCATCCCAAAACTTACTTCATGAGCTTTATCCCAATTACATCCTAAGCCTTCTTCCCTGTGGTAATATATAATAATATGCTTGTAAAGCAGAGGGTGGAATAAATTCCATTAGTTGAAACCAGGACATGTGAAAACAGGTCTGAAGTCTTTCTTCGTGTACTCTTTTGATCTTGTCCCAGAAACAGACTTTAATTATTTCACATGATTTGCAGTAATTGGCCTTTCATGTTCTGGTTCTAACATAATCTAATATAAGGATAAATGCTCCGCACAGATAGTGCATGTGTGCCCTATTCAGCTGAATGATTGGATCTCAGTGTGATTGATGAGACAATGAAAGATACAAATGCCTTTGATTCCATCATGATAGTGGTTGACGTCTTGAATTTGAGTAAAGAGAAGTTCCTCTTCTATACAACTTTCCCCAATTATAGTCTACATCCTCGCTATACGTAGATGAGTGCTTTGCCTTGTAGTTAGATAGACTGGATATTTGCATAAGCCACTTGTATGGAATCAGTCGTGGCTCGTCCATGGCTAGTGTCATGAATTTTGCATGGGCTCAGGGGAAGGTAACTCTGTTGCTCCTCAGAGTCTTCCGCGTGGAAGCATTTACCATCAGTCCCCTGTGTCACAACCTAAATAATTTAGCCGCATCTCTAATTCACACAAGTGCTGCCTCGGTCTGGAGTGGCCCCCTTCGTTTTCTAACTTCACACCTTTTGAGAAATAATGAACTAAAAAAGAGGTGTGACAAACAGCTCTCACTTAGACTTGAAAATGTTGAGCAATGTTTATGCTTGTGTGTGTGTTTTCGTAACCCAGATCAGTGTTTTCCTGCACTGACCACTATCAGGACTTTTCAGTGAATGTCTGTTTTATATAAATTAATATACTGCAGGAGAGTGAAATACATTTTCTATTGACACAAATTAATTAATGTATTGTATAAGATTGATGTTTTAAGTTTTGATTCTTATTTAGAAATTGGCCCGCTCTTATACAGTATATAATTGGACAACAGGATTTGGATCTTTACGCTCTGTTTTCCCTCTTTAAACTGTGTCATGACTCAGTCTGTGAGGTTAATGGATATTTTGATCTGTGTGCAGCTCGTGGCTCTGCCCGGAAAAAGGAAGGGTCTGATAAGTTAAACATGCACAGGCATCTTCTCCAAACAGCTAGATTTCCTGGGCATGGTTTCCTTAACATTATCATCCCAAACACAGATGTTTGTGTAATGGAACCACAGATGTTTGTTTGTTTAGTGTTTTCCAACACCATAGGTCAGTGCATATCCTTTCATAACACTGACATCTAATGAACATGTAGAAAACTACAGGACTCTAGCTGTAAACAACATTTAAACGAATAGTTCAATATTTTGAGAAATTCATTCATTAGCTCTCTGGATGAAAATTTGAAGAGAAAATCCCAGACTCTCATATCTGTCCGTTGAATATGAAGCTACATCCAGCTGGTTCGCTTAGCTTAGAGCATGTTCAGTTGTCTTCCAAAGTGGAAATGTGGTCAGCTGGAAGTGATAGAGTGAAGATGAACGTGTCACCGCAATCACTTCGGGACAAAAAAGGATAAAAACATTGAAATGATCATGCTTGCTATATGCCACTGAAATTTGAGTTCCAAACCAAAGAAGTCACGACAGGAAAAACCAGGTGACCTCATGATAATAATGAAACATTCCTGATTCTGAATCCTAAATTCTAGTGGAGGTCATCTTATCTCCACAAAATCCAACTGCTTATCCAGAATGCATCTGTATTGCCCTTCTGAAACTGCAATCCCACGGGAACCATTTTCATGTTCATGAATTCCAATATTAGTGCCAACATTTACTTTAGCTTCAGTCCATTGCTTTTAACCTTAAAAAAGTGCCGCTGAGAGATTTCTGCCCAGAGGCCTCATTAAAATGCAATTTTCCTCCGACTGTGAAGGTAACTCTCAACAAGCTAAAGAATGCGACTGCGTACACAATATGAAATTGTGAAAAGTTAGTAGAAGGGTCATGGTATTTCATCATGATAAATGCACATGTTCCTCTTACTGGTATTCAGTGGTGCTCATGGCCTTGCAGTCAAAAAGGACCAGTTCAGAATTATATACGGTATGTACACTCATCGCTTGCGCTTTACTTTGGTAGGTTTCATTTTCACATTAATCCTTGACTCAAGATAGTCATTTAAAGCAATTAATGTGAATATATTATTAATCCTTGTTCAGTGCAAATAAGTACTTCTAAAAATCAATCAAAACTAACATCTATTAGCAAATTAGCAAATTTGGTTATCCCAAACATGGATAGAGAATATACCTAATTATACTGAATAAAAACAACATTCATTATGTGGGCTGCTCTAGCGTCATGTTAGCTCCGGACTACCAGAGTGTAGATGTCAAGCTAAAGCTGCACGTTAAGGAAAAAACTAAAACATTGGATTGCTGAAAAAATCGGACCCATACAACATGAGCAGAGACTTAAACAAGGCAATGATGAAAATAAATCTGAACTATTTCATTTACATTTACTAAACTGTTTAAGTATTTGGCCTTACCATCACAAACATCCCCAGCCTAACACAGTAAACATGGTAAAGCAAAGCCCAAACAATACAGAAATGTACAGCATGGACAAAAAAAAAAAAAAGCATCCAGGCCTGCGTGTGTCATGCAGACATCAGCAGAATCACACAGGGTCCAAACTGGCAGCATGTATCAATTAGAGCGGGGCACAGGGGATTCTGAAGGTGGGCCCATCTATTCCTCTACTCAGCACTTCCACATTGATTAGCTCTCTCCTCATCCAGAAAGCTGTACGAGCCCCATCCTCACAAGCCATGAAAACTCCCCAACCGGAAAATATCCCTCTTAAAAGTAGGCCCCACTTGTCAAAATTGAGTGTCCACCTGCTGACTCTAGATATCTTGGCGTTCACGATTCCTCCAGTGAGCACTGTTCTTTCCCTCTGAAAATGTAGTTAAACGGTGAGGATAAGAGCTTGTGATAAAATTTGATTACTTTGCTATATTTGCTTTTTATAACTGGTGACTTTGTGCCCTTTTTTTTTTTTTTTTTTTTTTTTTACAATCTCTCCATGAGGTTGGCATTGATCTTTCTCTGTGCTGTCAACCATTGTTTAGTTAAGGCTAACATTTTAGAAAAAGGGGTTTGAATGGATTTAGTTAGACCTCAAGTTAATACATTACAGTGTACGCTGCCCTTCGGTTGGTATTTTAACTCACACTGTGGGACAACCCAGCTGAAATTAATATATTCTTTTGGAGAACATTTAAACTGGAAATAATCTCTCACTAACGGCTGAGATAAATGCTTGCTGGGTAAACCATCCATAAAATCGGGCAGTGTCATGTTGCAAGTATAGCCCCCCGGAGCCTTTTTGCCTTCATGCCTCAGTGCTCTTCAGCACATCATCAATCCTATCATTGTTATGAGATATTATTATGGAAGAAAAGTGTTTATTCCTATTGCAACAACACAGACAACATTAACTTGGGCGATCCTCTTCCTATAAAAGTATGGTGCCAACTCTTGAAAACCGACAATACAACAACTTATATAAAATCCTTGCCACGTTGCATCACATCTTACACTTTATTTTCCTTCTGGATGACTCTGCTCAGTGGTGTGGTTAGTCCTACCACTGCCAGTGAAAGGATGGCAAGAGGCCCACATTATACAGCGTTAGCAAGAGCTTTTGTAGCATGCAGAAATACAAGTGTGGGCAATATAGCGAGAGGGGAATACTGCCTTTAACATTTGTTTCTCTCTGCTTTCACAGGAGGAAGAGATTCCAGAGTTAGAGATTGACATCGACGAGCTCCTGGAGCTGACAGGCGAGGGACAGAGAACCCGTCTGCAGGTAAGATTGTGCAAATGAATGTAAAAACAATGACATGTTTAGCCGCTATTCACATTGCATCTATAGTTATTTCTATATTCAATAATTTATTGCTCCATGGAAATGGTACCTAGAACTGCAGTTCTACAATCCGAGTCCCAGGAATCCAACAATCAGGCCAACGAGTTTGAACATTTCAACACCTTGATACCTGGGTACATACCTAACTATTTACAATGTGGGGTAATAGCTTAACAAGCACTTGACCCTTGCAGGAACCCAATGTTGCAATGTTTGCACTGAAAAAGTAATGGCCAATGTTGTTACTGAGCCTGTATGTTTCTTTTCTGTGTTAGGAGCTGTTGCACGAATGCGGAAAGCCAAAAGAGGTGAGACAAAAAATAACTTGCACAAAACCAAACTCAAGCATATAAAGATTTCAACAAGAACTGTATTGCTTGTTTACTGTTACTGTGTCTAGTCTGTAATAGTTACTCCATCTTCCCTTTAGGATTTTGTCAACGGGCTGCTCTACAGGATAAAGGGTCTACGCAAAATGTCAGGTCCCTTGAAGAAATGATTATAGGTCAAATAAAGAAATGAGACAATGTGGAGCCTCTTATCTTCCCATCTCCCATGCATTAAGTGTAACATGTGAGTGGGACTCTTCCTGCCGTCTGCCCCCCTTCTTGGGGCGGCAACAGTCTTAAAACCAGAGCAGTCGGCTTTTGAATGGATTTTTTAAATTATTTCACTTTAAACCGACCGACTGCTGTAACATTTTGTCTCCCATAAACATACCAATAGCGCACATGTGATAAAAGTTGTACTCAGACGGACTGCTTTTTTTGTGTAAGACTGTACATTTTCGGTTGCCTATTTATGTACATAAATATTTTTGTTCTGATAACTGTTGTACGTCAAAATAAAATGGAACATTTTCAAGAGAAGGCTGTTGATGACGTCTGATCCTAACAAAGTGAGCGATCAAGTCTGGTATCATCAGGTATTATTCATTCCACACATACAAATAAATATTGACATGTCCATTACACCCATCAATTTAAAGTACAAATTAAACTGTTGCTGTAGTTGCTCTTTATTACTGTTCTAAAACCCTAATTTGCCTTTAAAGAAATGATTATGTCCTGTCCAGAGACAATTGTAAGACTTAACTGTAGCGCGGCTTTCAACATGTCATTCCCAGAACACAAGCTTCCATTTTCTGGCGTAAATCTTTCAACAGAGGGATGGAAACAAAGGAGACGTTGACATGTCAAATCTAGGAGTAAACACAGTGAAATCAGCAGCAGGAAGGTCTATTAAGTATGCATCCATTATCCTCGTCCATTTCCTGTCTGTGTGCGTGTATGACATGGCCAAACACAGTAACAGCCTCCATGCAAACCTTAATGGAGCAAGCCCCCAGAGGAAAAGTGTAATTACGGTTTCTCCTCGGTTAGCTTGACAGTAATGCACACTGATGAAACTGCACTCCGGCCTTCTCTCGGTCATACGCAGAGGGTCTTTCGGCTGAGAGCTCCATTACAGTAATTTGCTTGGTTCGCCCCCCCCACTTCCACTCTTGCTTCTCTGACACAGAAGCCATCTATAGTGTAAGACTGCACTTCTAACAAGGCCTGCCAGCCTGGGACATTTTTGTCAATTGATGATATCAGTGATTCAGTGTTAAAAATGTAGCTAAAAAAATGTGACATAACCAATAAAACGTTTGTGTATTCTTTATATTGGAATTGTACACAAGGACAAGAAAGGCAACAATCATGTCACACTTGCAGCCAGACGTAGATTACATGAGTGACTGCAGTGCCTGCCAAAGAAAACAAAGCCCTCAGTAATCCTTTTATACTGACTCCTCTGTACTAGATCAGTCCAGAGCTGACGGTAGTCTGGGGTTGTACATCGTACCAGATGAGCTCGTGGTGTGGCTGCTTTCTGTGTGTGCACAGTGCGTCTAAGATGAGCCTTTGTTGCCTTTGGAAAGTAGAACAAGTGATAATAGAAAACACTTAAAAGCTTCTTATTCGTTTAAACAGTTTGTATGCAGAAGCTGTGCAATTTTACTAAAATACCAGAAAAAAAGAGCTGTTTTTATTTTATATTATACATATTGCATTACTTTAAAATGTATGTCTATTTGTAGGCTTTGCTTAGCTATAAATATTACCCATTGTTTTTGTCTATCCCTGTTAACAATTACAGAAAGAAGATGCTGCTTTTCCTGGGGTGTACGCAGACACATGTTTAGAGCCACTTTGGGCAGATTACATTACAGTCATTTAGCAGACGCTTTTATCCAGAGCGACTTACAATTCAGATTCTATCACACCGTAGGCACAGCTACGGGAGCAATTTTTTGGGGGTTAAGTGTCTTGCTCAAGGACACATCGACATGCGACTAGTGGAGCCGGGGATCGAACCGCCGATCCTCCGATTGAAAGACGGCCCTGCTCTCCCACTCACCCACGGTGGATAAAACAAGTTGAGGTTAAAATGAGGGGTCCTGGATTGTTTGCAATAATGGGTAGTGTTTAAATCTTCTATGATACTGTTTTATTAACAATAATAGGTCACTTAAGTCTAAAGCACAAGTCTAACAGCGATGACTGACCAGAGCCTGATAAGGCAAACACCAACAGCACATCTCACTATCAAGTCTTCCTCTTCTTCTTTGGCGCAGTGTAGTTAGTGGTGCGGTGCTCCTTCCTGTCATATTTATCATGGCCTTCCCTGGGGAGATAATGGAAAGTGGATTGATAATTCATCACAATAAATACTTTATATCCATGCTGCTCAACAGTATGGCAACAGCCTGGCTAGAATATATCTGGGTCATGGTATAAATTCCAAATCATAGCCATCTTTCTTGGGCATCGGAGCAAAGATTTCCATGCAAAGCTTTACTACGAGGCCAAAACCAGAATTCCTATTGCGCTTCTTATAATGAATGTCTGTTAAGCTATACCTGAAGCAGCGGTTGCAGTATAGGTCTCCATCACAGGTCTGACAGCGAATAGTGGCATCGTGGTCACAGATGCAGCACCATGGAAGCTCCTCCTCATCACTGTCTGATGGCTGATGTGCAACAGCAGCGGTTAAAATCCTACTCTTGGGTGCTGGAGCCTGGGTCTTTAAAAGAGACATCAGTTCAACAAGGGATTAAATGTTATTCCCTCGAATAACTTGAAAATGTTCTGAATTTGTATTTTGGTTGTTGCTTAGTACCGGTTTCTTTGACTGTTTTTTCATTTCCGTGTTCTTTGGTCCACTGTGTTCCAAAGGTATGTTGTAGCCACTTGCCTCTTCCAATGCAGCCTCTTCGGAGAGCTGGAACAAAAATACAGGAATTTCAAAACATGTCCTCCATTTCTCATTAGAAATTATCAAAATGGCAAAATAGTAGCCCCTTGTGGCCAAACAAACTGATCCAGATCAATGATATGCACTCAGTAGTAACAAGTTTATCAGCTAAAATGTAATATAATCTACATTACAGAATACAGTTTGCCTTAAGCCCCAGACCTGTTTTAACACTCTCTTCACAGCTTCTTCCTCAGTTTCCTCCTCACTGTCAGGATGCTGAAAGTCCTCCATAGTAACTAGAAGTGACATGAACAACACAATGATGACATACACCCTTTTGTCATCGCCACAATGTTTACAGTTGCAGCTCTTGACATTCCGATGTGAAAGTAAGGATAACCAATAAGGTTAAGAAAGTGGTACACGGAGACCTTTGCGTGTGACGTACCTTTGTCTGGGTCCTGCCCCTTCAGCTGCGCCATCCTCTTGGCCATGTGGAGGATCTGATCCTGGGAATGGCGCTCCTTCCTCAGCTCCTCCATGGCCTCCTCCATGACTCGAGCCTTCTCGGCCTCCAGCTGCTTGTCCCCCTCCTGGTTCTCCTCCAAATTCTCATCCAATGTTCCCCCCTCCCCCTTGTTTAGATCATTCATACGGCCATCTACACCTGCAGGGGGATCAATAGGTCTGAGCATATTTGTAGCTGAAGTCAGCTTTTAGCTTTTGGTGTCAGAATGTAGCTGTGATATAATTATTATATGACTGTATCTTTAATTATTTATTGAAAGCGGGAGAAATTGATGAGATGAATAATTACTGCATTCAGGATTTGATTGCTGGTCGTCTATGGCAACTTCCTCTGACGTCTGAGTAATCAGATCATTGGCTTGTTCAGTCTGAGTCCTGTTATCTGGGGGCTGGTGCACCTGTACAGATGAGCACACAAGCACTTACTGGTAAGCAATCATAGCAAACTATTCAGCATGCGAGTCCCTCCAAATAGCATTCAGTACTTTAAGATGTCCTTGAGCCAAACTGTAAGGCCCGAGATTTTAATAACAAGTTTAGCTCACAGGTGTAGGAGCTTGGGATGGTGGAGTCTGACCCCGTAGAACTGCCAGGCGGTCCTCCATCTCTTCTGCAGAAGGCACTGGCCGGCTGGGAGTTTTCAGAGCAGCAAGGCGCGACTCTAGCTCTTTCTCAGAGGGGACGGACTCTGCAGAAGATGTAAAAAGCTTACAACGGATTTTACCAAGACAAAATATATTATTATGTGTTAGATTCAAGCCAAATGGCAGCTGCTATAAATAATGTTCATTACTTGGTGCTGTATCCTCCTTCAGCTTTTGAAGTCTTTCAGCAATAGCTTGATCTTCTTTATTCAGGCCTTTGGTTGGTAGACGGCCTGCTTTACCGTTTCTACTGCCTCCTTGTGCCGGAGGCTGTGTCGACTGTCCCTGCTGTTTGGCCTCAAGTGCAGCAACCCGTCTGTGGAAGAAACAGGAAAGTTTGAATATCATGAAACTGCTGTTGACAAAGTGGCATCTTTCCTAAATTTGATCATCTACTAACTTTTTGTAATTTTCGGGAGGAGACCATTTTCCTGCACTGTTTGGAGATTCTCCGCTAAAAATTGAAGACATGACAATGAGACACATTGTTTACTTTTACTAATGTATATTCACATTCATGTCATAATGCACGGTTTGACCTTTACCTTGTCAGATTACCGTGGCACTGTTTACAGACCTTCTGCTGTGTGTTGCCACAGCGAGGCACCACAGCACTGAAAGTCAAACAGCTGGAGCAGAAGGAGCGGCCGCAGCTCTTACAGCCCAGCTGTGAGGATATTGAAACGTAAATTAGACCGTTTACTTTCCTTACTATGTTTAAGATGTATAACTATGGATACGTATTAATATGCTATGCTAATAATATAAACCAGGAATGTCTTACCTCCTTCTTGAATAGACTGAACTTTGATGCACAACAATAACAACGGTTGTCCATGCCGACACGTGTGGATAATCATGAGACAGGCTGTTTAAAGTTGGCTGATATTTCTCTAGCTGGTAAATATGTGAAGAAAACGGACTCTATTAACAATAAGTTCCGAGCTTGCTACCCATTTGCAACCTTTCAACGTTGCTGTAATCAAAACAGGAACAACTCCGGAAGACGCGATGTGACGTTGAATTGCATTTTCCGGTTTCTGGTTCCTCCAATCAGCTTCCTCCAAAGTGTCTCGCGGTCCTTGTTTGAAACACAGAACCGACGACTGACCAGTGTTCCTGTTACAACGATATAACGTTAGCTGTAACGTATATAACCTGGAAAGAGACAGAGGAGGACTGTAATCGGTATGAAAAGCCACTACTTTGTAGATCATATGTTTTGCATTTATATTTGACTGGTGAATTTTGCTGATAGCGCGAACGACGACAAAAACGATCGAGCTAAAGCTAATGTTAGCTAGACAGCTAGCGTGTTAGCGCCCCCCCCCCCCCTCGTCATGCACTCAACGTTAGAAAACGAACCTCACAAACGAGTAAATTAGCTAACGTTAGGGCACTGGAAACGTCAGTTATAATATTTTGCTAACGGCACTCTAGCTACTCGTTAATGTTAAGATGTCAAATCATATTCATAACGTTGTATGATCATAGTCGCGTATTGTTATATTATTTACGTTACTTACATCTTCTTTACGGCAGTAGTCAATCGCTCCTGTGATATGATTCACGTGTTTTTAATTCTTTTATCAGTTTGAACACTCGTGTACCAACTTACGTACCTCAATGGTGATAAGAAGTATTATTATATTGAGCATAATAATTTATAATATAATATACTATTTATATGGGACACTTCAGACATCAACATGCATTACACAGGTTTACATCCACAATTGAGCTACACGTCAAAGGACAGGACTACAATACATTTTCTAAAAATAACGTTAGTAAAACTATTTGAATAGTTATGCTATACTTCATAAGCCTTTGAATCTATTGGGAGGCTACAACAAGATCTAATGGGATAATGTGTAAAACAATTTAGAGCTGTGACTAACGATCATGTTATTTACGATCATGTTATTTACGATCATGTTATTTATCAGTTAATCTGTAAATTATGTTCTAGATTATATTGATTAGTTCATATTAGGAAATGGCAGAAAACAGTAATAGAAAGCCCAAGGTGACCTATTCAAATGTCTTTTTTTGTCCAACCAACAGTCCAAAATCCCAAAATATACAGTTTACAATTCTATAAAACTGTAAATGTTTACATTGGAAAGGTTGGAACCGTAGATTGTTTACCATCTTTCCTTGATAAATGGCTTAAATGATAAATCTTTCATCAAAATTGTAAGTAGGAGCAAATAAACCTTCATCGAAAAAGATAATCAGTCTAAACCAGAGCAGGTGCAAGAAGAGAGATTTACATATTAGTGTTATTCTCTGCAGGAACAACTATTATGGAGAATTTGGGCATTAATTCCGCTAACTCTCACAGCTGTCTACCATTTAGGCTAACTGCCTAGTTATAGAGTATGCATATTTGACAGACATCAACATTGTTTTTATGAGACTACGTTGCCTAATGGACAAGGCGTCTGACTTCAGATCAGGAGGTTGGGGGTTTGAAAGTTCCAGCTTGATTTGCAGAAACTTTGTTAAAGCATGTTTTCTGCCAACTTGAGCCCTACAATGGTGTACGTTTTAATAAATAATAGCATTTTGAGTAACTGATACGGTTGTGTCTGTAGGCATCCAGTTGTTTTAATTCCCACCATGGCAGAAGGAGGAGATGTGGAATGGGAGCTAAGCAAAGAAAACATCCAGCCACTGCGGCGGGGCAGAGCCATATCAGCCTTACATCAGGCGCTCAGTCAACAACAGGATGGACTGAGCTCTGCCATCAACCAGCAGAGACAGTATGGATAATCTATTTCAAAATGTGCCCCGATTGGGTGAAAGCAATTTCTGTTAAACTCTTTTTCCCAGCAGTTTTCTCATGATGATGGAGGTTTCTGGCTTTCTGTTTCTCCAGGGCCTTTGAGTCTGAACTGCGAATGTATGATGGCGATGATCCACTAGATGTTTGGGATCGGTAAGTCAAATATGTAAACGGTAAAGTGTATTCACATGCGTTGCTCTTAAATCTGAGATTTTTAATCCTCACATGGTTCTGTCTTTTACAGGTATATTAAGTGGACAGAGCAAACCTTCCCTCAGGGAGGAAAGGAGAGCAACCTCACCACGCTATTGGAACGGGCCGTGACCAGATTCACAGAGGAAAATAAATATCACGAAGACCCTCGCTATGTTGAACTCTGGATCAAATTTGTACGTTCAATATTTAAAGACTAGGTTTGCTACTTTGACAAACTGATGCAGCAGTAATAACTTTTGCTATACGTGTGTACTGTGTGTCATTAGGCGGAGAACTGCCCGGAGCCCTTGGACACATACAGGTACATGCAGGCTCAGGGAATAGGAGTGACACAGGCATCCCTCTACATCGCTTGGTCTGAAGAACATGAGAATCAGGGCAACTGTCGCAAAGCAGATCTGGTCTACCAGGAGGGATTCAAGAAGTGTGCGGAGCCGCATGATAAGCTCCTGCAGTTTCATAAGTACGAATGCATCCAGTAAAGTTTGAGATATAGATAGAAAATGCAATATATCGGCACAATCACAGTCTTCTGTATTGTTATTCTCAGGGCTTTGCAGGCACGTGTGTCCCGACAGGTAATGATGAATGTGGAGGAGGACGACAGCGATGATGAGCCGAAACAACCGGAGAGAAATTCTCTAGCCGAACTCAAACGCAGAGGGAAGAAAAAGGCCCCCATAAACAGAGTTGGGTCTTCAATCAGAAGTAAGCATGTGGATAAACTGCAAATATCAGCGTCGTCTTTATTTAAATTAAATCATTTTAACGTCTGGTGTGTTTTGTAAACAGGTATTTCTGGAGGCCTGCAGTCAATTGGTGCCCCTGTCCTCGGCAATGCTTCAAACAGTCGGTTGGTGGTCTTTGATGATAACAGGACTCAAAGTGCTGGCCCTTCAGAGCCTAAGTTGGAGTCTTGGGCGGCCCCTCCCACTTCCAGGGCAAAGGAGAACGAGCAGAATCCGGAAAAATGGTCTGATGTCAAGGTACGAGACAAGCATGTGTTCTGTCAGTTGGTTTAAATGTGTGACGTGTAACCCGCTGATGTTCACTTAATGTGTCTGTACAACAGATCCCCCAGAAATCCAAATTCGGACATGCTGTTATGGCCCCACCGCCTCCAAAACCCGCGTTCCAACCTTTTGTTGAGGAGTCAGACCAGCTGCCAACAATGTGAGTGACAAGAATCTAACTTTCATCTGCAGTTTGGATTTGTTGCTTTACTTTGCTGAACGTTTCATTTACATCACACATTTGGGGTTCATGATAATAAGAAGCAACATTTTCCTAAAATGAATGACTATCACTGAAATGAATAAATCAACAATGTTGATCATAAAGTAAAGCACATCCTGTCACAACCTCTCAGTTATTGAAAATCATCAATTTTTTATAAGAAAGTGTTCAGAACATTTTTAATAGGCTATACAATTGGTTAAAAAATAATGAACAGATTATTCAACAGTTAAAAAGTTGTATGTTGAAGCCCTATTCATGACTTATTTCCAACTAAAGTGATCTGAGTTTACCCTCCTCGGGTTATGCGAGTAAGATTGCTTTGATATGATTTGGCATCTTCCTTCTCCCACCTCAGGACTCCTTGTAAGATAAACCCGGCAGTGAACACAGTTTTGTCAGCACGTAAACCCTGCAGAGAGGAAACTCCTCTAAAGAGACTACAGGAGCACCATCAGCAACAGAAGGAAGCAGAATCGGGAAAACTGCAGGAGCAGAGCATGTACTGTAAAGAGATGCTGTTCAGCGGCGCCACTGAATTCAGCTTAGAGGAGCTGCGCGCTGAACGCTACTTTAAAAAGGTGACCCAGGAAGCCGGAGGTCAGAAGGATCCAGCTAGTGCCAGTGCTTCAAACTGACATTTTTACTGCTCTTTTTTTAATGGATTTTTATCATGTAGTTAATGCTATGTATTGTTTATCCTGCTGTATATATATATATATATATATATATATATATATATATATATATATATATATATATATATATATATTGTTTCTAGAGATGTAGTTACTCAGAGAAGTAAAAAGACACGTTTTTTTTTTTAGAAACACTTTGAACTGATGGCTCAGTCATTTAGTTGTGTTGGATTCATTAGAATATGACGGCGGGACCAAATAATGGGAACACTCGTTCAATGTAATTGAAACCATTGAATCCATTACAAAATACCAAAAACTGCAAATCTGATAACAGCTCGGATATTCTTTTACACAATTTTAACAAAAAAAATAATTTGTTGGATTGTTATACGTCTACTCCTTGTAAATACTAAAGAGATGTGTTCCCCACAGCTCTGCTGCAGACATACTAGTCACACTTATCCCTAATTTCCTGCTTACTCCATTTGTCTATTATTCTGAATTGCTTTGTTCTTAAGAGCAGCGTTTGATCTGTCTTGTTCAGTGTTTCTTAAGCAGATGTTTCACTACAATTTGAACACAGTCGAAAGACGGCTTCAGTGAGGTGACTCCTCTGGGTTTAATGTCTCAGTGAAATGTCCCCTCTCGGCCATGTATCATCGGTGTTCAATAAACTTGTTCAAATGTCTGGCTGATGACTAGGGAAGTTTGTTTTTCTTTTACACAGAGGGGGTTTAGTAATGCACTGTCAGCAGGAGACATGCAAGGGAAAGCATGAATTGTTTTCTTGGTAACGGTATTTGGATTACTAATGGGGAGCAACAACAATTTAGTGCTGCCTGTAATCTATTGCAGCAGTTTAAAGAGTCAACACTGGTGGGCATGAATAAAAACAGAAGCAATCTGCGTCTAGATAGTCATAAATGTCATCATTATTGCTACTTATTATGATGAAGTGACTTAATTTAACATCCTCACTGCAGGGTATCCTTGTGTTTTTTTTTTAAGAAATCCCGACATCAGGCATAAGATCATGCAAACCAAATGTTAATCATTGTCCAGGAGAGGTTACCCAGAAGCCCGCTGACTAAAATGGTGGGAGTAAACCTAATCTACTGCGATGATGGGGTGTACTTCACACACAGGCAGCTCGCTGGGCAGACTTTGATGAATGGCTAGAAGATAGGTGGTTGGCTCATTATCAAGTGAAATCCACCCTTTGCAGTTGTGGACAGAGCAGGCCTCGCTTATCCCCAGGAGGTCACTACCCTGATGTACTGTGGAGCAGAGTGTTGCTGCTCTTACATGCTCATGGAGCACTGGAGGAACAGACTTTAATCTCATTCTGGAAATATGACACTGCCAGCCAAGATCCCCTCAACTGGTGAGTTCCCAAACTGTCTACTTTAAATTTTGGCTTAGCACCGAGAGCAGCTGAAACTCTGCGATAAATGATACGCAACACGATGCACTCCCATCATAATAACACAGCATAACCACATCATAATGCATCCTCTATGGTTCGCTCTTTGGCAGGACTTATTAAAAGCTCATCTCATGAAAGCAAGCAGCCAGTGACTCCGATAGCGTCTCAGACAGAAAATCCATAGCTCTCCCTTACTGCAGTGGACAGATGGTACAAGCAAGCTACCTTTCCTTAATGCGCTTTGGGGAAGAGCTTTTGTCCAGCACTGTTACTTTGACAGACAAGAACACTCATGGCCCACATACACGCTCTGTATGGGCCATGTTTTACAGTCGGAGCTCTTAACCTATTTGCACGGTTTGCCTTTGCATGCACCAGTTCACAGGAAGCTGTCTGCCTAAGCCTCTACTGTACCTCACTTAGGAGTGAGTAGACACTGTGCATCAAGATGAACTGCACTTGGCTCGCCAGGCATGGAGAGGGGAGAGCCTCCGAAAGTGCAGCAGCAAATCATGAGACCAATTTATTGAAGAAAAAGCATGGAGGCCAGGAAATGGAAAAAAAGTTATTCATGATGAAAATAACTCATAGTAGCTCATCATTTTTACTTAGTAACCCATAATGCTGACCTAGTATATCAACATTTTTCAAATTCATGATTTACCATCTCAGAATTTTGACTTAGTAAGTCATAATTGTGATGTTTTGTTTATGACTTGCAGTACCATGAGCATTTATGCTTCTATTGCGACTTATCTATTTTAGCAAGCATGAGAATGACGCAAGCGTTGTCTTAATAACTACTGTAGTTGCCTCACTGTTATACAATTAAAATGGATTTATAGGTCATCTGGAAATCTCAATGGATTTTGACAAGAAATTACGTTTGCTTTAACTGTATGAACCCTGATAACCCCTGGTGTAGTCCTTACAGATTCATCCTAAACAATAGAACAAATTGAAATGCAAACAATTAAGGCAGTATCACTTATACCCCCCCCCCCCCCCCCCCCAAAGCTTTCATTTTAATGACAATGTGGTTTAAGACTGCTCTTGTCGCTGTAAGCCCTTTTTTACATCACAAGCTGTTGTTTTCAGGAGATCCTTTGGCAAGGTCGTGAAGTCTGACAGTGAAGGTGACAAATACATTTGAATCCAACAGAAATCTTAGTTACCATTAGAATGTCTCTCCATCGAGACGTGCAAACAAAAGAATGATCAAATAATGTGTAATTACAGAGACAAAATACTATAGAACTCACATATCTTGCACATGCAAAACAATTACAAATGTATTAATCATTAAGCTTCCTTTGCATGTTTGAGATTATGCTACCTGATTAACAAATGAAAAAGCACAAAAGTCAAACTTTCTTTTGTCTTCAAATCAAAAATACATTTCTTAGCCAATGGTTCAACAGTATTTAGTCCAAGAGGGACAAAAAACATGTTCTTCTTTTTCACAAAATTAACTCTTTGAATAATGTCATTTACTGTACTGTCAGGTTCTGTAAACCAGATTATGGAAGCAGATGTGTTTCATTAATTGACCTTTTGACCCATTCAGTTTCCCTTCATACTGACCAAGCAGATATAGTAAGCGCAAACAGGACTGTTTTTGTGACTACCATTTTCTGCATAAAGACACCTATTACAAGATGGCTGTTCTCAGCTCTGAGCTCAAAAGAAGTCGTGCAAAGCAGTAAAAAATAGCCAAGCAAAAAAATATCTGTGACAATAATGCTGACAAGTAAGAGTGGAAGAGAGGGAGGGGTCGTGTCTGCTATGCCCCAAATCTGTCTTTGTCATGCAGATTGGTTCAGTGGAGCCTTTTTTCATTTGAGTTCATTTGATGTGTGAGGAGGAACATCATCATTTAAGCTTGTTATAGTGCCTTTGCAAGCAATTCATCATATCAAAACCTCATGTATATAACATGTAGGCACCAAATCTGGCTCACTCTGCCAGCAATTTCTGCATGACTTGACCCTAATACATTTTCCTGCTTTGTGTCTGGTTGTATAAATAATTCAGGAAACGATTGTGGTGAAGAGAGAGAGAGTGGAACGCTTCAGTCAAATAATGAGGATGCTAGACTGGGGCAGGGTTGTAACTACAGTTTCTTCATACACAATGATTTTTGGGTCACAATGGACTCCAAAGAGATTGTGAGCATGATGATTGCACCCTCAACAGAAATACCCCCCCCCCCCCCCCCCCCCCCTACTTAACGCACACAGATACAACAACCTCTCCCACCATCTGCCATCCCTGACCCTGTCATTCAATGGATAATGCATTTGACTGAACAGCAGCACACTGGGGCGAACGCAGCGGCACCCTCGTGTTCTCGTGTCACCCACGTTGCGTGCAAAGGAGGCAGAGGGAGAGACGGAAGGCGGGGAGGTGGGTGAAAGCTATCCCAGGTGATGAGGTGTAGCGGAGCTCTCCTCTCCTTACAGTCACTGGAAACCAGCTTAAAAACACACATGCGCACGCTGCTATCAATTCCTTTGCAGCCCAATGAGGGAGTGGGAGGAGGTAGAGAAGGAGGGAAGTGATAAAGAGAGAGGGAGGGAAAGGGAGGAGGGAGTGTGTGTGTGTGTGTGTGTGTGTGTGTGTGTGTGTGTGTGTGTGTGTGTGTGTGTGTGTGTGTGTGTGTGTGAGAGAGAGAAAGAGAGCGACAGCGAGCCAGAGACGGAGAGGGAGAGGGGGGGGGGATGGAAGGAGCTGTATGGGGCTGTGATAGTCTATCCTCCTGGATGCTGCCTTTTCCCTTCATGGCGTTGTCCCTCCTTTGTACGGTCACCCTGTGTCCCCAGGAGCAGGCACCGGCACACGGACCAGCACTCAGCCACGGAGCCGGGGATGAATCAGCCCCAACAAAGAGCCTTTGAGATGGCAGCGTGTGCTTCTGCCTGGAGGGAGGAACGCATCAGGCTTTCCCAGGCAAGCGGCAGCCTGCAGTGTGCGCTTGCTTAAGAGCCAGCACTCCTCGTCGTTGTATGAGAGAGAGAGAGAGAGGGAGGGCATCTATGTCCATGTGTGAGTGTATGCGTGTGAATGAGAGTGTATAATAGTGTATGTGAGTGTGTGTGTGCGCACTCCCGCTTCCAATCCTTCCTGAAGGAGAGAGGCTCTCCTCTTCACTAGACGACAAGGTAAGGGAGAAGCCTTGTTTTTTTTCTCCTCTAACAATGATGTATCCCCTTCAGAGCCCGTTTCCTCTTTCCACAGTGAGGACAGTGGGGTAAAGAGGGGGGGGGGGGGGGGGGAAGAGGCTTAACGTCATTGATGAAGAGCAGGCTATAGTGTGCCGTCGGTTGGCATCAGCCTTGGTGGAGGAAGAGAAGAAGGAGGTGGAAAGGCTGTGAACGGAATGCAGTGCAGCCCAGGTGCTGATGTGGAGGAGAAATGGAGAAATAAAGGGAAGACAGAGAGGGTTGCTGGATGTATTCAGTGATGGACTGCATCTCAAAAGAGCCTTCACCTTATGCTCATCCCTCCTCTAAATCCTCACATCCCCTTTCTCCCTATAGTCGTGCCTCTTCTGTCCTCAACCTCTATTTCAAGTAAAAGGATACAACAATCTCATCGAGATGGATCACACTTGACAAATACAGACTGTGTCATTGCTATGGGCGCTGTGGACAGAAGCTTCCTGTTTTTTTTTACCATTGTGTATGCTAGCATGTGTGTGTGTGTGTGTGTGAGTGTGAAGGCTGAGTTCTCAGCTGATCTTTCTGGTCCTACCAGTGCATAAGGATTCAAGCTTCAAGCTGTATGTATACTCACAGCCGTAGCAGGATGCTGTGGCAAAGCAGGCCCAGAGGAGACTGATGTGACACATTTTGTTTACAGCATTTAGTAGAAAACCTGTTGTGTGAGAGCTTGCATGGACGTAGGAGAACTGTGACTGACTCTGAATTTGAGACATTAAGAAACAAGGAATCTGCTCTTGTTGAAAACAGGTTGTTAAGTCTTTCTTTTAGTCGCTCTATTAGAAATCCTCAGTGAAAATCAATCTAAGGCTAAGGTGCTTTAAAGAAGTGTATAGATTTTAGTTTTCGTGGGACGCTTTAGCATCCCCTTTGCACTCATTCTTATCGACAGAATTGCACTCATGCACTTGCTTAGGAGTTGCGACTGCAAACATATACTGTACGGGGTCACCACAAAGGACTAAACTGAATTCTCTGTATTTGTGTTTTTAGTAGTGCAGTTCATAAGTCTGACGATGATGTAACTGAGGCTCTGCACTTCTTAAACTACCATGTGTTTGTGTCTCAGGTTACTCATTGATATTCAAGGAGGAGGAGGGAAAGGGTAGAGGAGGTGACAGAGAAGGTCTCTTTGGAGCATGCACACACACACACACATACAGCTGGACATCTGCTTCACTGAGGACGATGTGTACACTCCGAAGTCGTTTAGAAGTTTTTTGGAGGCCGTCTCATGTCGCCCATCTTGCTTTTTCGCTCTCAGTCCAACAGAAAACCAGCAGCACAGACTCTACTGCATGTACCGGGACAGTGACTGAACACAACACGCAGGTGTAGGTGGTACATCCTCGTCATGCGCCCTGCTGTGTTCATGGTTGTTTGCTTGTGTCGTGGTCATGTCAGCCGAAGAAGGGGACAGCGGGCATTAGCAGCTTAGCGTCGTCACCGGCCGCGAGACGTCAAGCACTAAGGATTAAGACAGAGTCCAAATTAGGACAGCATGCCATGATTCCCCCTCTCCGGGCTGAAACAGCACCCATGCTGGGTGACAGGAGAGTGCAGCCCAGTCGGTGCAGATTGATGCCACGAAGGAATCGGAGGTTAAATATGGCTGGTGCTTTTTTCCCTGGGAGAGACATGCCGAGGCGTGGGCTAAAAAAATATAAATCAAAGCTTTCATAAGCACATGCGTGTACAGTAAAGCTTGCACAGAGTACTGGCGCATCAATAAATTAGACCCAAGAGAGTAGAGTTGGGCTCGTACCATTGGTCCAGGCTGATCATACGTCTCTATCACCACAGCGTCAAATTGTTCAAAGCACTTGTGAGAGCCAAGAGGATCTTTCATTAAACAGAGTGTTGGTCAGTGTTGCATTTCCGTACTATCCTGCCTAGCCCTTAGCACATTGTTATACAGAATGGAGAAGCATACCTCCCGAGTTAAGAGTTTGTTTTTCTAGTGATGTGTCAGCATCCCATGAAAGCCCCAGGACACTAGAAGTGTTGCTTTTACAATGTCATTATGTTGAGGTGTTTGGAGTAGATGGAGATCGTGCATTTACGTCCGCACTCTTCGCTGCGGGGGCACAACAAACTAGTTTTCTGGTCCATTATCTGGTCCGGGAGAATCAGTGCCAACATGTCAGGTGACAGAGTGATATACGTGCTCTGTTGATGTAAGTCCTCCATTCCCCTTTACTCTGGCTTGTTTACTGCAGACAAAGCTGCTCAAGACGACGGAGAAAAGACATTACATCTTCAAACCGGAGATTGCTGCTATCCACAAAACTGTGCCACTAAATTGGACAACAAAAAAACGTGTGAAGATGTATTTTCACTGCGCCGACACTTTAAATCTAAGTCATCCTAATCCGCGTCTTTATTCTCTTCATTTCTGTCCTCTCGCTTTCTTCTCTATTCCATCTCTTGAGTGTCCAGACGCTCCTTTCCTCCCTCATTCTTTCTCCTCCTGTCAATATTAACACAAGACTAATGTGCACTCCTGCGCAGATGTCTGCCCTTGAAAAACCGACATCCCACGTTGTTGGGCACGGGCATCACATATTTTGCTATACTCTTCCAATCCTGAGGCCTTTTTCTTACTCATTCAGTGCACAAGACAATGACAAGACAATGACTTTGAATGTTTACTCTCTCAGAATGGCAGTGCTCTGAGACTTCAAACCATTTCCGACTTGAACTACTTCATACAGAGGTTTGAGTGAAGGCCTACCCATGACGCATCGCTGCGAGTTATGTGAGATTTGAAATACCCCGAGATATGTCACTATCAATGAACTCTCTGTGTGAATATGGGTCATCTCTGCTCAACGACCAATTTCACAAACTGAAATGTAAAGGCAAAATATGCCATTTTTTTCATGTTTATTATCGCCATCTCAGAACATTTGCTAATTAGCAGAAAACAAAAAGTGCAGCTGCATGTATTTGGTCATAAACCTAAGTTTAGGACAGATGGAAAATTTGGACCTGATGAAAAGTCGGGGGGGGGGGGGACCATCAAAAGTTGTGCATTTCATCCTTTGCTGTTGTTACTAATTGTTGAGACATTTTACTAAAAATAACAAACATGGACCTCACAGTGGTGCTAGAGGAAACGTCAGTGAATCACCAAAGTCGTTGGGATTCATCCTCTGTAGACCTCATGGCAATCCATCCCATAGTTGCTGAGTTATTTCAGACTGGACCAAAGTGGTGAACCGACCAACCAACCGACATTGCCATCTCTAACCGCTAGCAACGGCTAAAAAAAAGCAAAAAGCTAAACTGTGCTCACAGCCATAGCCAGATTTGCACAATGGGCAACTTTACAGAGGCAGCAGATGTGTGTCATCCTCCAACATTCCTTGTATTCCAAGTGCTTTGCCATGCATGATGTGTTAGACCACTAGCATGAAATATGCATGAAAGCGACATGTTATTCCATGTCATTGAGTGCAGCTCATTACATAACTTGTCGTCTCCTATTGACAATCCTCCCATGTCTGCAGAGGTGACTTCAAAGAGAAAGCAGACATGAACTTAAATCATAAACACTGCTATTGTACTGTCCGGTCACGTCCAGCGCTTGTGTACCTTTTTCATGCCCTCAGATGGCATGTGTGTAAATGTGTGTGTGTGTACGTACGTGTGTGTGTGTGTGTGTGTGTGTAACAAAGCACAAGGAAAAGGAAGAGATGACCAACCAAGACCCCCTTCCTCCCTCTTGAGAGGCAGTCTCATTACACTCAAAGGGCAGAACGGTCATCATAATGAAGCTGATAGAGAAGCAATCTCTAAGCCCCCCAACACTGCACTGCAGAGTCTAAAACAGCACATAAGACCTTGATGCTATCTTTACCACTATGAAATAGATGTAGCCCCCTGTCATTTAGCATAGCCGGATTATGCTTGTACGTGCAACGACAAACACAAAAAGAGGATTACCTGTTCTCCATCGTTTCCCACCCTCATCTCGTTATTTGACATGAATCCTGTAAAAAATAAACACGCGTCTGGTGATAGGGAGGAGGGGTGGTGGGAGGCATGATGTGTCCTAAAATTAGGACACATCATCAGGACTGAACACCATACTAATCCTGCTAGCGCGGTCACCTGCACACTCACTACATTTCTGCATGCATGCCAACAAAAAAAGAAGAAGATACAAGCAGAAATCAGGGCAAATATAAAGAAAAAATAATCATTCAACAGAGCTCGGAGCACTAACATCGAGCAAATCCAATACCTCTCTTATCTCTCGATCCCCTCCCACTCATCCACAACACAACCTGCTCGGGGTGATTTGAACATGAGAGGAATGCAAGCATGCCCTCTCCTCTTCTGTCATGTTGTCTGTGGGAAACGTATGGATTGCCTGCTTGCATTTCTGCATGGCATGAAAGGCATGGGCCACTCTGTCAGGTGAAGAAGCGCTGTCAGTTGGGGGGGGGGGGGGTAAGTCTGAGATTCATTTGAGCCTGGTAAAGGGATGTATGGCTGTGATTAAGTGGTGGTTCTGCAGAGAAAACGGGATCTATTCGATTGTTTTACCCAATCTGCATGCTCCATCATCCTTTTCATTTTTTTTTTTAAGGGTTTGTGTTTAGTCAGACTTTACAAGCAGACTTGCTTCAAACATCTTCATCCTCATGTGATTTTCTGAATGAGATTTTAGTTCTTACCGATTTGTGGATTTTCAGGTCGCGTATTTGGATCTATTTAAGTTTTTTGCTCCAGCACACAGTTGTAGAGATGGAAATACCTAATGTAGCACAATTTCGGAGTGACCTCATCCTCTTTGGCTCTTCATATCTCTGACAGCAGCCGGCTGAGTTTTGCCTCAGCACTTTGATAGATTCAAGACAAGCCACTGAGGCATAGGGTCAAGTCCCTACAGTTTCGAGAGATGTGACCAGAAAGCGTGATTATGCACTGTGCAAGTTCAGCTCTGTGCATACGTACTGTCCGACGAGCTTACAAATCAATAGAATATTGTTACAAAGACAGTCACAAGCTTGGCGGGGTAACAGGTTCAATAGAAAGCCAGTTGCATGTGATTAAAGCGTGTAAATCAATAATTGCGTCAACTTTTAATTCATTTTGCCCAAGCATGAATCAACGTGTGTTGTGCATGTGTGTGTTTCTGCTTGCCTCTAATATCTCAGTGGTTAGAAAAATGAGAATAAATAATGAATGCTGTGATATGTTCTGTTCTCTGCTGCTTTGAACTGATGAAGCTTGATGAAGCACTATAGCAGCCGTCCTATTTGTGCTATTATCACCCCATTATAGCTGGCAGTGGAGTACTGTAGCAGTTTGCATTTGACTCATGAGTAAATATTGATCGATCTGCTTGTAAAAGGATACATGAGCGCTATGTGTAAATATTTGTTCGGGAAATGCCAACATCTGCACGCTGAACAGCTATCTAAGCAGATAGTCTCGTGTGCAGCGGAAAAAGAACATAGCAGAGATTGCAATCTTCTGTTTTGCAGCTTGTTTTCTCAAGCGTTCGTTATTCAAAAAGCAGCCACAATTGGTGCTTAAAAGCCTTTCTGTGTCTGTAGGAGGGAAACTAAATCCCTGTCTCTCTAATACATCCAGGTCTGACTCTAATCTTGGCCCCGACTCCTATCCCCCCCTCCTGAGAGCCCTCACAACATAATGTCCCTGTCACATGGAATTAAAGTCCTTCCCAGCGCCACATTATGTACATAGGGAGGCACAGTGATTTACTTATGCAACACTTAGCATATTAGCCCTGTGATGGAATTATCCTCGGATGGGGACACCCCCCTATCCTTACCCCACCTTCCTTTAATGAAGCAGGTTTGGCTGAATGTAACCAGTGGGCCTGACCTCCTTTTACCCTCTGGTGATGAGACGGGGCGAGTGGAGTAGTCACCGATACAGTTGATGCAGATTAGAGCCGCACTGGTCCGAGGGCGGAGGTGGAGAAGGGGGCGGCGGCCAGCGTTATCTCCTGCTGAGCTGCGGACGAGTGCAAAACTCATTTCCTCTACTCCCACCATTTCCCAGTGCATGATGAGAGATTGTATCTGATATTCAAGGGGCACCTTGTAGATTGTGCTGAAATAAACAAGACTAGGAGTCCACAGCCATGCAGTGCTAACATTCTCACAATGATAATGCTAGCATGTTCATGTTAAGCAGGTATAGTGTTTAGTTGAGATATATTTCAGTCGCAACTGACAGACTGACCAAAAGACCAGCATTGACATCCCTAGAGCCACACAGCTAGCATGGCGTCCTCCATACTGAGAGCCACATGAAACAGTATTAATACTAATCATGAGACTTAAATGTGAGTGATTATCTCCCAGTACAGCTGTGCAGCTGAGGAAATTAGATGTACTGTATTTAATTATTTCCCAACACATGAATGAAAAATAATGCTTGACATACACAAAACCAGAGTTAATGGCTCACCAAACTCATGGCCATCCGTCCAAGGATTAAATGGTTACCCTCCCTGCAATCAAGGGCACACAAGCTACTAATTAGGACGGGATATGAAAGAGGTTTATGAAGGATAGCCTGCCATAGTGTTTGTGTATGTGCAAGAGCGTGTTTGTGTCTGCGTGTTGTACTCATCCTGTTAATGCATTGAAAGCCTGTGGGCGCTGGCCAGCTCAGCCGCGTGCTCAGTGAAATGGCACAAAGAATGAATAAGCCTTGATTGACCAGATATCCTTCATTACACACGTGCTTACAAATCCATCCACTCTCCTTGGAGCCATTCTCACAGGCACACGTTTGTGACAGCCAACAAGACAGTCCAGGGACATACACAACCCAGACATGGAACAGCTTTTAGATGAACCATTTGAATATTTTCTCCCACGTGGAAAGATCCTCTGTTGTCAGATTGTATTTGAACACACTTGGTCCGAGAGTAGATCATAAAGGAGAGTGGTCAGTCTGTGGCAACATTGATTTGGTCACTGGGGCAGAAGAGATTTGCCAAAATTTCAAATGTCAAGATTACAGTGACTTGAACATGTGCTGTCTGTAATATTGAGTGCAGTTTATTAAAGGGTGAATTGTTTTCCCCTACAGGGTCATTTTGAAGCAGGCACGCTGTCGCCCTCGAGGACCTGAGGATGTTCCGCAAGAAGAAAAAGAAGAGGCCTGAGATATCAGCGCCCAAGAACTTTGAGCACCGTGTCCACACCTCATTTGACTGCAAGCGTGGCTGCTTTGTGGGCCTGCCGACGCAATGGCAGAGCCTGATAGAGAACCTGCGCAGACCCAAACCCATGGTGGACCCTTCCAGGATCACAGAGGTGGAGCTGAGGCCAAAGAAGGTACACCACACCTTCCACTCAGCTCTTCATTGCTCTTCTGACCTGACCTTTAACTGATCACTAATAACTAGCACACCATTGAACCAGGCACTCATTAAGCTAAAATCTCAGAGAGACTGATGCATAAAGATATGCTGCCTGTTGTATTGAGGCAGAAGTGACCTCCGGTGCTGCGAAGGAATCCTGATGTCTCAGAAAATGCCACAATCCTCTGATGACAACGTGGAAGGAAGGCATGCTCCCCTCCGCATCTTTTTGCTTTCATATCTATCATGGGGCTGGGCTGATGACCCTGCTGTGTACACTGACCGTACAATGTTGAATACTCAGAGGGGCCATAAGATTTATTACTCCACGCAGGCAATTATAACAGTGCATGGTGCCTTCCCACAGATGTCAAACAGAAGGGATGAAAAAGTGCAGGTACAGCAAAGGAAATACCAGTCAGTGATAGAGCCTGCAAATCGAAGGATTTCTGTCCTTCACGTAGCAAACATTCGATTCTGTTTGTCACCCTCCAGAAAAGAAATAGACATTTTAATTTAATTGATGCCCTGACGTGATTAATGCTGTTCAAAATGAGAACCATCATGTCAGCATCTAGGTCAGATTTGTGGTTTTAGGAGCGTTATCAAGAGGAGTGTGGTGTTACCCACACGAACTTTATAATGCAAAAAACAAAACATTTGGATGAAAATACAGATTATTGCTCTGAGGAAAAGAGGATGTGAGATTTGAAAAATTATGTTGTTTCAACTACAACATCTTCTAGAATAGGATATCTCACCAGGGCCATTATCACCTGCCATTCTCTCCTCTCAGAGAGGTGCTGCGGTGAGATGTCATCTGACCTCTGCCCCCTGTGCAGATGTAATGGCACCGAACCAGGGAAACAGGAGAGGCTGTTGACTGGCTGTGAACTGAACATGACTCTACCCTGAGAGTGACTGATGAGCTACCACACACTCTCGCATGCAGTTGCTACAATCTCGCTACTCTGGCAAAATATCTTAAGTTTGTCTGATCCTTTTCTGTCAGGGCAGGTTTGCCTTCGCATGCCTGCTATCTATGCATACCATCTGAAAGGTCATAGGAATGTTCTGAATTTTGCAACATAGGAACAGTTGTAGAAGCTCTGACTTTATAGTGCATCGCCCGATACATCTGCTTGGTATATTTAACAGCGTATTGTCAGAATGAGCCACTGGGGAAATGATTTAAGTCGTTGTGTCTGAAGAATGACAAAGATGTCAGATTACAGATTCTCAAGTCTAAATTTAACTCGCCTCTGAGCATTGATTATGTCACTCTCATTATTCCTTTCAGTCCAAATTCTTTCTATAATGTGATCATGGCAAGTGCAATGTGATAAAAGATAAACGCCTCTCCTCTTTCAGACCATTGTGCGGGGGAGCATGATCGGTCACGGAGACTACATCGCAGCCATGATCAGTGATATGAACCGTCTGTCTGTGACCAGTTCTAACTCTTTGAGGAAGAGCAGCCCCTCAGCCAGGAAGAGGGCCCAGTCACTGGGAAGGCTGGGGGAAGTGAACGAGGGAGACACTTACCAGTACGAGGGCCTGACCCAAGATGATGATGAAGACTACGAGGATGCGGGTCAAGACCAGTGGAGGGACAGGGCCAGGAACATCCACAGTGAAACCAACACCCCCTACTTGGGCATGAAAAGGAGCATCACTCTGCATCCAAATGGGATCTTACCAAAGGCCAAGTCTACATATGAAGTCAGCGTCAGCTCTCTGGAAGGACCCTCGCAACCGGTTCCGTCGCAGAACATCCCGGTGCTGAGTCACGGAGCTTATATGAGCGATGAGGTGGGCAGCCCTCAGGAGAGAGTGATATGGAAGAGAGAGTTCCAGCTTCCCAGGGGAGTGCCACCAAATCAGAGACCTATGGCTTGTTTTTACAGCCCGGCTATGACTGTACAGCAGCCTCATAGCGATCAAGCGACAGTCACCACGGAGTTTCGGCCCAACGTACCGATGTACATGCACCCCCAGAACAGCCCCGGGAGGCCGTTCTCCTCTTATGACCTGAAAGTAAGTCTGACATTACAACAGTTTCTTTGCACATCTTTGTGGCCATTAAGTGCACAGATAATACATTATTCATAGAATACACAATTTATGCATATTTTTGCTAACGTTATGCACATCATATTACTAGGACTAGTTTGTGCATGAGCTCTGAATCCATTGAATATTAGTTTTTTTGTCAAGCAATCATTTTCAAGCTGAGGTTGTAGAAACTTTAGTGAGGCAGCATATTGATTGGATTTACACTAAAGGTGATTAAAACTGGGTTTGACTATTTTATTTGATTCTAGAGTTAAAATGTGAAATGTGGGTTTAAAGTGCCAGTGGGGTTATAAAAGTTGAGAGATGGTGTGTTTGGCAAGATCTCAGCGGGACACTCGGGTTCTATAGCACCATCTTTACATGGGTCATATCAGGTGAAGAGGATGCAGAGTGAGAGGGAAGGACTTGATTTACATTCACTTTTAAAGCAGGTCTTGAACCCCAGGCAGGCGGCCAACTCTCTTTCAGCTCTCTGCCTTAATGTTCTTCACCCTTTTCTCTTTTATCGTTCAGGCAGAGTCGGCAGTGAGGTACCTCTCCGGCTTCCTGCCCACTGGCAACAGCAGTCCTCTTGTCGGCGGCATCAGACCTCAGCGAACTGTGCGCTCCTCGGCTAGCTACACGCTGGGACTGTCTCCTAACATGGGGCTGAGGCCCAATGGGCCTGACCCCTTCCTCAGACACTCTGGATGCCTCAATCCTCCCTACCCCCGGCAAGACAGCCCTTCCCAGCCTCGACCCTCCCCTACAGGCTCACTAGCCACCAGTCCTCCAGGCACATGCTCCCCTGCTTTCAGGCCCCCACAACATCCTTCACCCAGACCACCACCAGACCCACCAAAGGTGACCCATGAACAGTTTAAGGCGGCCCTGCAGATGGTGGTAGACAAGGGTGATCCACGGTCCTACCTGGAGAACTTTGTGAAGATTGGGGAGGGCTCAACTGGGGTAGTGTGTATCGCTACAGAGAAGCACAGTGGCAGGCAGGTGGCGGTGAAGATGATGGACTTGCGGCGGCAGCAGAGGAGAGAGTTGCTCTTTAATGAGGTACAACATCCAAATACGTACAAAGTGATTCCCAAAAACAAACTGCACAAATCTCCAACAAACAATGCATTCAAGGTTACAGCAACACATTTGAGGATTCAGGTTTGCTATTCTTTGCGGTCTAGCATGTAAGGAATAATTTAAGTTTATTTCAACTCAGCGTGGCTCTATGGCTCGTGCTTACTTCGCACTCGCCACCTTCGTTGTAAACAAGGACTTGCACTGAACAACATATCTCGAAACAAGCTGTGTGATTCTCCTACAGCTTTTCCATTAAACATGATTTCAGTATTCAACTTTTAAAATGCTCGTCTCCACCTGGAGCATTGATGTTGGCTTTTTTTCCCCCTACATCTCTACAACACAGATGGCAAGTGCCAGTTAGCATGACCCATTGAGTCATAATAGCCACATTATTGGAAGTGTGTCAGGTTGAAATAAACCAGACTTTTCCATAAATGCTTAGAGGGGTACTCCATTGATTTTACACATTTACACACTTTAGTTTGCCCGTCTACTGCTTGTACAGTTGTAAAATATCTTCTGTGGCTCTGGAGGGAGCTAAAGTTTGTGAAAATAACCCCTGATTATGCTATCTGGGATATCTCGGCTTAGGCTCGGAGAAATTGAAAGATGTGGGTGTTTGCCAAACCGAATTAGAGCCTGATCAATACTAAAGAGTAAAAGTCAGGATATTTTTGACTCTGCAGCACCAGCTTTGTCTCCTAACTTTATAAAAGGTCTACACTAACTATGTCTCTGAAGATGTTGGTACTATAGTGAATGTTTTTCTTGTTGCAGGTGGTCATCATGAGGGACTATCAGCACAGAAATGTGGTGGAGATGTTTAAGTCAGCCCTGGTGGAGGAGGAGCTGTGGGTTATCATGGAGTACCTGCAAGGTGGAGCACTGACCAACATTGTGTCTGAAACTAGGTAAAGGCACCAAGAGATCATCTTGGTCCATCTTAAGAAAGCTGCACTGGTGCATTTCTGTTTGGTTGTGATATCATCTTTTGGTAACTAAATCAACCACAAGGGGGTAGTGTGGTATCGACTGCTGAGTGATCAGTGTTGATACTAGCAGCACCAAGACTCAAAAAGATTGTCACTCATCCCTCTCTCTCACCCGATGTCTGCTGCTTTCCTCTTAGGAAAAGTAATAATTCAATGACATAATCGAATACATGCATGTTAAGATGCCATGTGGAAAGGCAATTGTGGTTGAGGATTTGATTCCTTGATGCCGTCACATTTTCCAGTAGTGCATGCATCAAAGAAAAAGGAAAACATATCGACCAGGAGAAGGGAGTAGAATTTTGTCAGGCCGGATTTTCTTTGTGCCGTCAATGTATGATCATAACAGATGGCTGGCATGATCTCCATGGGATGACAGCAGGGTTAGATCGCTTGACTTAAAAGGGATGAAAAAATGTCTCTCAAGCAAGATGGCATATAAAATGAGCCAACTGTCACAGCCACCGTTTGTCAAAGATAATCAGTATATTGACAGGACAATCAAGAATAAGGGGTATTTTACCTCTGTTTTTCCTGGACACAGTCTGGTGTCAAATGATCTATTTAGACTCATTAAAGTCTCCCTAAATAAAAGAAGAAGACTTACTGCTTAAATTACAGCAGGAAGTATACAGCACTCTGTTAGGTAAATCTCACCTTGTGTTTTCAGTGGGCACAGGACCTTGCTTGCCGTTTGAGAATGAACATGTTTTGTTGGTCATTCTGCTGTGTGGGAGTTGTTGTTTTGAACCTTCCCCTTTTTATCGTTGCCCTTAATGCGAGGTGATTCATGGGTTTCAACTTTCTCAGCTGTTGATTTGTCGTAACTCTTAATGGGAAAGTGTGAAATGTTAATGTAAAATCTGTTTGCGTGTGCGTTATCCTGCAGGCTGAGTGAAGAGCAGATTGCCACAGTGTGTGAAGCTGTTCTGCAAGCCCTGGCCTATCTGCATTCACAGGGAGTCATCCACAGAGACATCAAGAGCGATTCTATACTACTCACATTAGACGGAAGGGTAAGATATTGTGTTACTCTTTCTTTCTTTTCTGTTTTTCGCTATCTTGATCGTAAGGTCTTTCTCTTGTTCCCCCCAGGTCAAGCTGTCAGACTTTGGCTTCTGTGCTCAGATCAGCAAGGACATCCCTAAAAGGAAATCTTTAGTGGGAACACCCTATTGGATGGCTCCCGAGGTCATCTCCAAATCACCATATGGCACTGAGGTGAGGAGGGCCACATTCAAATGCACTCATGCTGAATAACAACGGTGATCTCTCTCATGTGGCGTAAATGCCAACAGAGGCAATCTCTGCTGTAAGATCTGTAACATAATTTACATGTGGGATCCTGCACCAGGTGGATGTTTGGTCGATGGGTATCATGGTGGTGGAGATGGTGGATGGAGAGCCCCCGTACTTCAGTGAAACCCCTGTAGCAGCTATGAAGAGACTGAGGGATGAGCTGGCTCCTACTGTGCGAAATGTCAGCCAGGTACAAGAACAGACAGACATACCTGCAAAACTAATAATATTCCCGTCATCCTCAGCTGTGCTTGTACACTGTACACTGGGTTTAGCGCTAATAAGCAAATGTTAGCATGCTGATATACCAAATTAGGACTGTGGACCTGCTAAACATTATCGTGATACAACATTATCAACAACAATATCTGATACGACACTCACATTTTCATTGTGAGCATGGTAGCATATCGCTGTACCTAAGCACAGTCTCACAGAGCCAGTAGTTTAATTATTGTAACAAATAACTACCGCAGCAATTCATTGGTGTTGAAGTATATGTACCTATTGCTCTCTGGTCCAGATCTCCCCCGTTCTAAAGGACTTCCTGGACCGTATGCTGACTCGGGACCCCTTTGAGCGGGCCACCGCCACTGACTTGCTGGAGCACCCCTTCCTGTTGCAGAGCGGCTCACCTCAGTGCCTGGTTCCACTGGTGGAGCAGTACCGCAAGCGCATGTCCCGTTGCTGACCCCGTGGGGCTCCCGCTACCCAACACCCACCTTCAGTCTGACCTGAACAGGCGAGGACCAGCACCGGGGTCCAACTCTAGCACCCTAGCCAACGGGAGATCAGCTCCAGGGAAAGCAGACCCAGACAGCATGTTGCTGCCAGAGTGATGGTGGCAGGACGGCAAGTTTGGTTGACAGACACCGCATGGTCTCAGGCATGAGAGAAGCACTTTAGGAGTGAGATAAAGGCAGCATGCAGTTCCTCACCTCTCAACCGAATATTGATTGGCTTACTGTTACATTCAGTGGGATTCAACGCAACACAACATGGTGCATATCAGCTGAGAGCAAAAATCAATATTCCATGTAACTATATGTAATGAACATGCACTACTCTAAAGATCCTTTCTAGTGTTCATAGTGGGCATTATTGCTAGCAGTGTAAAGCTTATGAAGCTGTTAGGCTCCACACCACAGTAGCTCATTGTGACATTATTAAGGAAGAATGAAGTTACCTCTGCACACTCACACTCTCTGTTGTGGAAACATGACAACAACCTGGTCAGTACACTCTACAAACACTGACTATTAACAGTAGACTATTTGCATGGCCAAATGGAGGCACACCTGGCCTGATGTGAATGCTTGAATATGTACCAAACTGGGACGTGAAAGACAATTCTCCGTTATTAGCATAATAAATGGGTAGATGAAAGCCCAGCTGCTACTATTGGGCTATTGGAACATCACCAGTACCATATTTGTCTTTTTCATATTTATTCTTTATTTCCAAAAGGTGTCGTGGGTTGTTTGTATGATGTGAATTGCAAATAAGGTTTCATTATTAAGTATGGACTTGAAACATACGCAGATAAATTAATAATGTAAATACAAATACTGAATATTAGGTCATTGTACCTGCTGATCTACTGCAGTAAATTATATGAGATGAATTTAAAATTCTACTTTTCTTTACTGAAATGTGAGTGTATAGTTGTATGTATGTGTGCATGTGTGTGCGTGAGCACATGAGCACATGGATGTGTGTGAGGGGACATCTCAGTGTTTGCTTCTGATACAACCCTCTTTGTATTGTGACGGACTTTTTAAAAATCACAAGACGTGTGTGTTGCTCCTCCAGAAGATGTGTATGACTGTATTTGCATTTGTTTGCCTAGATAAAGCACACAGGCCTGGCATGTGATGCTGCAGGACGTTCACCTGCTGAGAGACACTTTGCACATAGTCTTTGTATTCTGACACGGATACATGTTGACGTGTTTCATGTATTTCTATCTCTGTGTGGATCATACATGAAAAAGAGAATTACACATTTTAATTTTGTATAAATCAATAAATGATGCATATTGATTCGGAATTCATATTATCCTGCATTTTCCATCACTCACACTCACTCACACACATACGCATGCATGAACACTGGTGTTTTCAAGTATTTATTAGGTATTCAGCTTGAATCCTACAGTACACAATCAGTGAATATGTTTAAGCAAAATACATACACTATTTCTTATAAACACATAAGCAATATCAAATACATTTAATTCCAGACAATATAAATCATATATATATACATATGTGAAACAAAAATAATAATTTTCAGTGACTCACAGACTGATGATCTCTTAATTTATAAATTATTTAAAATATAGATTAGCAAAATTGTATGTATGCAATTGAACACTTAGCTTTAAAACCTCTTGATTTTATTGATAAACACTGAAAAAATGAATGAACTGCAACATAAGCAAAAGATTAGTATTTCCTCTGAATTAATAAAACATATCACCAAGCAATCAAACTGCGTTGTCAGAATTTTTGAGCGCTGTAAAAATGTCCCTATTAGCCAGACATTGTGTTATTCTAATCGAGGGCGGACTGAGATGAGCAGCTTTCAAACTCACACTTCACACCACTGATGCTGTCAACGCTCGGCTGGCTGTTGACCTGCTGGTGTGTGTGAGAGAAAGGGAAAGTTTCGGAGCGGGAAATCCGCCCTCGGCCGTTTGAGGAGCCAGCCGAACAGTCTATCACCAACCTCATGAACTCTGGTGCGGTAAATCGACGCAGCAGTCTGGTCCCAAGGCCCATGAACCCCGGCGTACGGTTTGGGATCTTCCCGGTCTCCATCTCCTCTCTGGCAAACAGCAGTTTGTTGTGTCTGCCGGTCGAGCCAAAGCTTCCCCTCTTCTGCTGCTCTCTTCTGCTTGATGTAGCTATGTCATTCGTCTCTTCTCTCTGTGATTTGACAGTCTCATCGAGTGCTCTCACGGGCTGACTCTTGCCGTTTAAAAGAGGTTTTGGCGCTGAGACCTTTTTGTCAGCATCATTTGTCAGGCCCCGGGTGTTCCCTTGACATTCCGTCTTGTCTATCAGGCATCTCTCATCCTGTAGCGATCCTCTCTTTAATTTGCTGGCTGACAGGTTGATGTCGCATACATCACCCTGATAGGACTGCTTTCTGCTGCTCAGAAGGTCCAGGTTAAATGACTTTGCTTTTCCCCAGAGAGGAAAACTTACTGGTGTTTGCTCCTGGAGTCCAGTGTCTCGGCTGACATCTTTCTGGCTTGGCTCAAGCAGAGAGTTCAGTGTTTTAGGTTTTGGCTCTCTACGCTGGCAGTTCTGCAGTTGTTTGGCAGTGAAGAGATTGCTGTGATCCTCCTCAATCTTGCTTTTCTCTATCTGAGGAGGCAGAGCCCAGCTGTGGCGATGGTTGTCGTCTTGAGACTGGCTCCTGGGGCATCTGAAGCGGTTCCAAAGCCCACGGCTGTCTCCAATCTTCAGCTGTCTCTGAAATACCCCAGGCAGTTGGTCTTCATTGTTACTCAGCTGCTTGGAGAACCTCTCCAGAACATGCCTTGGGAGCCTGTTAGGCAGCCGACACTCTCCTTCACCGATGGTACCTGAATCAGCAGGTGGATCATCTGTGGCAACACTCCTCCTGCAAGGAAAGTTCAGAATCTGCACACACTGGTTGTGTCCAAAAAATTTGGCCACCTCGATGGCGGAATGACCAGCATTATTGGCTCTGTCCAGCCTCAGTCCCAGTCTTTTGAAAGCCCGGACCAGGAACTCCAGAACCTGGTTGTGCCCAGAAAAGGCAGCATACATCAGAGCGCTGTTACCCCAGGCATCAAAGACTTCTGGGTCAGCATTGAACTGCACTAGAAGCTTGACCATGTCCAGGTGACCCATCTCACAGGCATGGCTCAGGGCAGTCCGACCGTCCTCATCCTGGCAGTTAACATCAGCACCTTTCTCCAGCAGAAGCCGGGTGAACTTGGCCCTGGTACCGGGGTCTTGCAGGCAAACCGCGAACATGAGCGGGGTGCGGTTGTTTTCTGTCTTAGAGTTGATGATCCGTCCGTCCAAAGCGTCCAGGATGAAGCGTGCAAGGTGAACTTTACCACCGTGCATGGCATCAAGGAAGGTCTTGGTGCCAGAGCCCTGGCGTAAATCTTTCGGCCGCATCATTCTTGAACAGCTACTTGAGGAGCTGAGCCAAGACAGAAGGTGACAAATCTGGAGAGAAAGTGTGCAGCAAGTTCTCAGAGATTCTCCGTGTTGACAGTGAGTGCATTTACCTCAGAGTAAGACTCAGAGAGGAGCTGCCAGTGTTTTTATACCTCCCTCTCCACATGCCCTCCCCACGTTGCCTAGGAAACAAACGTCTGAGGACCATTATGCAGTGGCAGCATCCATTCAGCCCGAGCACGCTCTGCCTGGAGAGACATGTATGCTATTTGAACAGAATAATTACTCAAAGAGAAAAACATGGCCTTTGCTTTTCTGTGAGGTCTGAAAGGTTAACTCAGATGCCCCACTTTTGCTTTTCTTTGATGCAAATTAGCTTAATTAACAAATTCCTGCTGCTAAGATTATAATAATGATAATAATCCAATATAGAAAATGACAGCATTTTAGGAAACCTATGAACAGGGCATTGTGTTGAGTCCCATTTCAAGACAATACTGTTATCAGGACTCTCACCAAAGGTTAGAAGGAAAATTAACATTTTGATTTTTTTTCTTGCCAATATGCCTCTTATTAAATGCAGCATCCATCCTCCACCCTGTGGTTCTGCTTGCATTTTGCTTCAACCACAAATCATAATCCAGTGCAAATTCAAGTTGTTTATCGCATCTTTTGCCAAGGCTTTGTGTGCAAAAAAGCAAAAAGGACCCCTTTTGACAGCTGTTTCTCCTCCACAAGAATTTCATTTTAATTGCTAATATAAATCTCAGCAGGGCTAAAACTGTGCCAAACAGTAGAGGTGAGAGAAACATTGCCGGGGTTCAACCTTTCTCACTGTTCACCATCCGGCTTCATCAACCCCTCAGCGGGTCCTTTATGCAGCACCGAGAGCCATTCAGTCATCTAAACATGGCTGATATTCATCAACAGAACGACACTTCCTCCTGGGTGTCTTACAGTCTATTCTGGGCTATTCTGTATACTGACATATCTTTTTCATCATAAAGAAATATCTCAGCCACATCTTTTTATCATAAGGTCATATAATGGCTACTTCTCAGTAGGCTTAAATTCTTATAATGCCAGAGATGCCACTCTAGATTTAGCTTCACAATGCCTGGATCCACAGCTGTTATGTGCTCAGGATTAATTCTCTGCCTTCAAAGCATATATATATACAGTATATACAGTATATCCATAGGAAGGAAGTCGTACCTCAATCCAGATAATACAAAGGTAAAAATGAATAAATAATAGAAGTAGACCTATGAGATGAATGGAACATAAAGCTCTGTTTGTGATTAAACAAGATTAAGAGTCTACAGCCCTGTTGGCAGCTCTGTGAGGCCGGACTGATGTGAAGTGTCACTTTGAGCTAAAAGCTAATGTCAGACATTAACAATGCTAACATGGTGTTAAGATGGCTTAATGTTTACCATCTTGGCCCATCTTCATTCAGCCTGTTATAGCACGCTAAAGACACTGAATGCCTGTGCCAAATTTCATGGCAAGCCATGTTCATGACTCAAAAGTGTGAACCTCATGGTGGCGCCAGAGGAAAATTCAGGAAACACTAGAGTCATTAGGATTCATCCTCTTAGGATCATGAATGTCCAAACAAAATGTCTTGGCAGTCCATCTAATAGTTGTTGAGATATTTCAGTCGGGACGAAAACGGTCCGACCGACCAACAGACCAACATGGCCATCCTTAGAGCCGCACCATCTTTGTGTGGCTTATAAATCAATTATTATATGTATAGCACTTGTTTACAGTCTACTGTTTTTCTGCAGCAACCCTCTCATTCCTCATCATCCCAAAAGGTATTTACCTGGGTTGGAATATTGTGTGAAAGCTGTCAGAGTAAACTGAACTAAAATTCATGTTCTCGGAATAATCTTGCAGTGATGGACACATGGTGCATTATACTGCTGGATAATAGAAGGTCACGGTCTATTATTGCCCAGCAATAAAGTTTTATGTATGCTGAGCTATTCAAATGATGCCTAAACGTACAACCACTACCACCGCTATAGCTGTACCTTTTACACAGAGATGGGTCCATGGATGCATATCGATAATGTCATATTCTGACCCTGTAGTATAACAGAATATCATGACGGAAATGACTGTTGGACTATAGGGGCTGAGAATGTCCCAGATGGCAGTCATCCAGTTTTGGTGATCATGGTCCCAATTTAGCCTTGTCTTTGAGATTTTAGCTGAAGTGTATTAAAGGGTAGATCCTGGTCTTCTGAGATTATAGCCCATCCACTTTAAGATACTTTGTGTGTACAGAGATGTCAATTAGCACACTGCTGTTGTACTGAGCTGTTCATTAAATTCTTTGTGGTCATCGTGTTAGTTTGAATGAGTCGCACCATTCTGCGCCAATCTCTCACATGTCAAGCAGTCAGACAATCACATTCAAAGCCTCTTGCTGCAGATCATGCGCCTTGTCATCTTAATATTTAATGTAACAATAACTGAACCTCTTGACCTCATTTGCATGCTTTATCTATACCAAAGTTGCATTGTGCTCTTTAGTTTTTAGACTTTCAAGACATTCAAATCATTACTGCCGAGTGGATGTAGTCTTTTATGTGTAACATTCATGTTGATCAAGTATCACACCACAGGTTCTTGACTGTGACTGTGGAAATAATTAACATACATCCCGCTTTCCATACCAAGTAGGTTATGCTAATGGTATAACTCTGCCTGTCTTCTACACAGGAGATTAAATGTATGCTGACAAAATCATGAAAACAAGACTCCCGCATCAGCTCAGTCCTATAGCATTACTTGAAGGGTAAATGTAGAGCAAAACGGCGGAGGACACCTCTCGGATAAAACTGACGACATTGAGTGTTGCACCGAGCTTGATAACACTTCTTATTAGATGTTCCAGGTTGAGCACTCTGAGACTTTGGGTGCTTTTTCAGAGGACAGTTCATACAGAAATAGATTTGAGCCGCCTGGACTGTATGCATCCTCGCAGGCAGGTCGAGAGCTACACTTGAGTTATTGTGTTGGCCCTTTTATCAAATCTTTGTGCTTCATATTTTTTAAATCAAAATCCAATAATCTTTTCTTCCTGTAAAACAAAATATTACGTGTGCTTACGTAAGCTACCGACCAATTCCAAACAATAATATCATGACATCCATTCATCGATCAATCTGCAACTTTTAACGACAAAGACGGTGTGTGTGTGGTTGTCACAGTCCCCCTTCAATGGGCAACTCTGTAGGAACACCACCACCAGAAAAGAGTGGTCTAGGAAACAGTAGGCGATAGCATGATATTAAATATGACTTTTTTACCTTACAGCGTTTTAAATCAGTAACGAATCAACAGTAAAAAAAAATGAAAAGTATGCCTCTATGCACGTCATGAAACCACTCTTGCATCCATTCACTGAATGTGAAAAAAATGGACCAAACAGAAATGTATGCAATGTGGATGAAATATTCAGAATGTGAATGAGTTGGTACCATGAGACTTGTTAATTGGTCAGATGTATGCAATAAAGCAGAGATGTCATGGTAAATACCTGATCTCCCATTCATTGCGGGCCTGGCCCCAGCAGGAGCCACTTTGAATGCCTGATCAGATATTAAAACTGGTGTCAAGTTAAGGTGTTATCCGCAGCCCTAAGTGTCTTAATTAGCCACTGGGGAGAATCCACCTTCAGTGACACAAAATCAACAGGCTCTTTCCAGAAACAATTGTAAATGGAAAGAAAACACTGAGCTGAACACCCTTGGTAACTCCACTTAGCTACGAACACCTGGGACTAAATTAGTGTGTGAGGAGAGGGTAGGAAATGGAGTTCATTTGGGAAACTAGATTTAACAAGGCCCATTCACTGTAACTAAAAATGTTTTTTCTTACCGGTGACTCAACATGCCCGTCATCCTCCGTGGACTGCCTCATCTTCTGCCTGCTAATTGAGCACACCTGAGAATGACATGGTTTAGGCTCTCACCTGCTTTGCACTGTGAAAAACAGGATGCAACTGTGACATTTGTTTTCAATGCCCTGCACAAATTAATTAAGTAAAGAATATTGGCAGCTAAGGTAAAAGTTACTCAATCAAGTTTTTATCTCTAACCTGATAAAATGATACTTCGCTAGAACATAATTACAGACTTCTTGTTTCTGCCTTATGTCCACATTTCAAATCACAACAAAAGACAATCTGACTTTGTTTCCCCACAGTCATGTATCATCTCGACACAGGTAGCTCTGTCATCTGAGCAGTGGGGGATAACAGCTCCTGCTGGGGCAATAGCACTGAGTTGATGCATTCGTATTCAGCCAGAACAATCATGTGTCTGTGTGTCCATTCAGTTTCTCTAATGCCCTTTGATTTGATACAAGGACACGGTGGTCTTCGGTTGAATGGGGATTTCGCACGCCTTCCCTTCCAGGAAAGAGGCAGCAGCTGGCCCGCTGTCACTGTGTAACCATGGTGTGCTTGTATCATGTCTAAGGTGGATGCGAGGTCACTGTCGCTGCCCCATAGCGGAGACAAAACGTCATGTTTAACAGCTGTATCTTTTTACACAAACTTCCAACTTTTATGAAAGACACTTTGCTGTTGTTTTTTAGTGTTTGTTTCCTGATAAAAAATGCATCAAAGGCAGACATTGTTAGATTTTTTATTTCTGTCACAAGACCAAGGACAGATCTTGAGGCAGAGCTGGAGTGAGGACAATTACATAGAGTTACAGGGTTGCAGCTGAAGACCCTGACAGCACACCAGGAGCTGCCACTCACAGGGGCCACTGATATGTTATTGGCCATGAGGCGGGGCCCTCGGCGCCTTTGCTTTCTCTGCTCTCATCAATTATCGCCCTTACTCAGGCCTTCCAGGCTGCCACAACCAGATGGTAAACAGTATGCAGGTCCCTCAGCCTTTGGATTAAGGGGGCTCTAATATCAGCTCTCAGACTGAGACATTTTGGACAACAGAGAATTAGCACCTATGGGATGACTGGCCTGCGTTCTTCTGCCATGGCAAGGGAGGCGGGGGTGATAGTAGTTCAAGAGGGCAAGCGGCACAGCAGAAGGGAAGTGCAAAATGCAAATAGAGACAGAATGTTTGGTCATTTTGCATAGATGAGCTAATAGATTATTTATCTAAAGAAAAACAATTGGTATCTACACTGCATAAGATGTCACAACTTTGCAGCAACACTAGCAGCATATCTCTCAGGGTGGCGGTCGGTGGGTCGGTCCATCACTCTGGCCTTGACGAGAATATCTCTGCTGGATGGATTGTCTTGAAATATTGTATGGTCGTTCATGTTCCCTTGCAACAATTTAGGTGATCCTCTGGCTTTTTATCTAGCACCATAATCATGTCAAAGTTTCCATTTTGACATTTGGTTTATGCAAACCTAATACCATTCCCATCAGCCTAATACGTACATTGTGTTTAGTGCTAAATGTTAGCATGCTAATACACTAAACTGAGATGGTGACCATGGTAAACATATCTGCGAAATATCACATTTTGGGAAATACACTGAGAGTTAGATGAGAATATGCATACCAGCTAGACCTGGGAGTTGACTAGCCCAGCTTAGCATAACAACTGTAAGCAGGAGGAAACAGCATTCTGTCTCTCTCCAAATTCTTTAAAAAGTCGCAATCATTATGAACCTGTTAGCAAGCTTATTAGCATGTAGCTCAAAGCACAGCTGCACGAACACATTTTCTGACTGCTGAAGATCCTGCTAGGTTAAAATCTCACTTGGCCTAAATACAATTACAATACATTTGCATCCAACTATCTTCCTGCACAATCAAAATTCATATAATTTTAGCTTAAAATCAGGTTTAATATATGCATATACAGCAACACATGATAAAGCAGACTTGTCAGCAACAGTTCTTTATTTTTATCCAAAAATACAAACAGACGTCCCAGTAATAAAACGTGGTTTCCTGTTGAACAAGAGGACTTGAATCTGTGTCAACAATATGTTTTTCCTCGCTGAGCCTCGGTGCTGTTTCCAATGAGCCACCTGTACCCTCTCCTTAATCTATCAGGTCTGACGGAAATTCCTTTCCTGCAATGATGTGGAAGAGATGGAGGGCCAGAGATTTCCCTCTCCATCTCCCACCTGACAGGCCCTATTTGTGGCCTTGCGGGCCCGCTCACCTCTGACAGCTCAATAAATTGCACAAATGGATAACAAATGTATTTGTTTGATGGCCACATTGTGCGGAGATTGGTAACGCTCAGCGGCACCTGGAGTAAAGGTCTGCCACGCAGTTACAGCCGCAAAGGATGTAGCAGCAAATGGCAAGTTTGGCTGGGTCAGAGGAGAAAACAGAAAAAAAGCGCCTGGAGGCTTTAAGACAATAACAGATGCCAGGTTTCATTTCACCTGATGTCTCGACTGCTGACACTGTCGCATCTTATATCAGGTTCCCTCAGTCCATCACTTTGTGGACTTTGAGTTAAAAGGAATCCTTTTTTTGTTTTGTGGTCAACTTTTTATTGATTTAAAATATTTAACACAATTCTATGTTTTAATGCACTGAATCTGACGGAAAGTGACAGATGGCAACATTTACGACAAAGGAAGACCATATCAGTCAAACCTCACCTCAAGAGACCAAAGCTCTGTAAACAGCAACCCTCCATGCGCCCCCGAAGGAACTTCATTTCTTTATAAATGAACTAATGGCCCTGAGGCCCACGACTATCCATTCTCTCCAACACATGCTCTGTTCAGCGTTCACCTTCCATCTGCTCCACACCAAGCATTCCTGCAGTTGCTGCCCTATGGAGCAGAAACGCAAAAAAAACAGAGAAATGAAGTGGCAAAATGAACTGATGATTATGACATGAGGTCTTCAGCCCCCATTCTTGGACAGCTTCAAACAGACAGAGAAAGCCACCATGTGCGTGGACTGAAGAATGGAAAGGCTGTTTGGTTAACTGCATGCCTTTCCAAACTTTATTCAAGTCCCTGCAGGCAAATATGTGTTTTGCCGATTGTTACTTCCCTTGCATGTCTGACCTTCATTGTGTAAAATGATTTATGTGCAGTATTTGACACTATGATGTTGAAGTGTTTTCACAGCTTCTGAAGAGGAAAACATTTGCTGTGCTCACCATCGAGTTTAAAACCTGCATGCAGCTCGACGTGATTTTGTTACCTGAAACTTTCCTTTGTGGAAAAACCTTATTAGCAGAGGTGGAAAGAGTACTAGAATATTGTTCTTAAGTAATAGTACTGTTACTTTAAATTAATTTAACACAAGTACAACATCTACAACAAGTCCCTTTCTGTCCAAACCAACAGATGGGCACTCTGCAGCCTGTGCATCTAATCATCAATTATGTAAATGTAGCAAAGTACGATATACTTGTGATGAATAAAAAGGAAAACTACAGATTCTTTAAAGATACTCCAAAAGTACAAGTAACATTACATGAAAAAAACGACTTTGATGCAGTAACTTCCACCCCTGCTTATTAGACACAAGATATCTTCAAAGCAGAGTATTTTTGTATGTCCTCATTCTGGATCTTTGTCCATTAAGAGCGTTCGTCTCTTTAGCTAGCCTGGCATGTTATTTTACACTTCTTTTTTTTGTTCTTTTGCAGGAATCAAACAAATGAGATGATAATAACTGAGCTTTAGAGGCACTGGTAGATGGATTGTTTTCCCCCCTGTTTTCAGTTGTGTGCTAAGCTAAGCTGAATGGCTAGCTGTAGCTTCATAACTTTTAGCAAGAAAACCAATAAGTGATTTTTCCTTAAGTGAACTATTCGTCTGAAAGTGTGCCAGTAAACGAAGGTCCAGGAACTGATTTTCGGCTCTTTTTCTATAGATTTAATTTGATTTGAGTGCTTGAAAAGATCTTTTTTATAGATTGCCTTTAATGTCAAATAAAAACGTTTGACATTGACTTAAACTGTTAAACCTATGACTGATTAAATGGATTTATTATACAGGCCTATGTTTGTTTTTTCTAAATTCAAATCACAGCACTTTTTTGACTCTGATGCCATAAAGTCAACAATGTTTCAAATCAATTCATGTCCATAACCGATTACTACTGCAGAAACAGGCGGACAGTGCAGATCATTATGTACAGTCATTTACAGTTCAAATCAGGCATCTTTACACTTACATAACAGTGCTGCCAGCTGCCGGGGTTCTGATATGACTCTTGAGTCTCGGCCCTTTTAACTCACAGTGAGACAGATGCTCTCACCTCAGAGAGGCTGGGACAGCAGTGGAGATATCACCAGGCAACTGAGTATCCAAATTGTGCAAAGAGCCAGAGCAAGAGCAGAATATATCACCCGACTTTGGCCTGATGGCATGAATTTTAGCTCAAAAAAAGCCTGAGGAGTATATACGAATTCAAGTAGCCATGAGAGTGCTGTCTGCCACCGGCTTACAGTATGTGGGTGTCTATGTGTGTGTGATTGTATGCGCGTTTGTCTAAATGTAAGCGTATCCTCAACACACACAGGAAGTTCAAATTTGCATCTCTGAGAAGGTTGAGGTGCCTCTCACAGGCCCTCGATGCTCATGTGACACACATGAGAAGGTGACTGACTGCAGGGAGATGAGCCTCCTGGAATATTCATTAGTCTGCTAATCCCATGCCATAACCATGATTTTAATGGGATGGTGTAAAGTATCCTGGAACAAAAAACAACCTCCTGCAGCATGGTGAAAGAATGCATGCGAATCATGTATAAGGGAATCAGTATTTTACAGCAATCTCCTCTCCTGGCAATCACTTTTCATCTCTTTAAAGTCAGTGTAAGTGAACGCAGCCCACACAGTGATCCAACACACATACACACACACACAGAAACACACACACACACACGCAGCCTGTGACGGTGCAGCTTCAGCAGGTGGTGTGTACGTGGGTGGTGTGGGTTCTTAATATTCATCTAGGATGGCATCCACTTCAAGATGGACTATAGATCATGAGTCTCCACCTCCTGTGGGTCAGACCGGCTCCTTCACACAGGAAACAACAAGAGGACAGTAAAAGTAGCTCACTCTTCTCATGTGCTCTACAGTGTCCTCATTCTTTGTGCTTATCCAAAAATACAATATTTCTATTCTTTGCAAATGTTTTAATCTTGCATTCAATTTCCAGTATGGACTGCACTGATGTGCTGGTGTTAGCAGTGTTCATGCTTTTCATTTGTGATCTTTTCTCTAAATAAATTAATTTAGACAAAATTGATCAAACCGCTTTTAGGTAAAATACTAGTTACTAGTTACAGTTGTTTGAGATTTGCAGACACCAAAACATGCATTTCATGTTTCATTCCATGATCTAATCTGTAAGGCATTTCTTCTGCATGTAAACCGCTATGCAAGGATTCTGCTAGATTATCTCTTTTATCCTGCACTTTTACCTTCCCCCACTTTTTAATTTAACATTTCTGTCTGAACATGCATGCACTGGGAATTCTAGCAACCAATATCCCGTTTTTCATCTTAACATCTGCTCCGGTCGGTAAATGTTTTGTGTGTGTGTGCGATCAGGAGCACTTCCTTCCTTCTATTGGCTCTCCGTCCAGTGTTAGCGAGCAGCCAAGTGTTGCCTGGTGGCAGAGCTCCTGCTCAGGCCTTCCCTCTCCAGCTGGTATGAGACAGAGCTGCCTGAGTTGTTTTCGTCTTATGTAAGATTATCAGCCCAGTGATTCAGGGCTGACTGGTTTTCACACTCCAAAGCTCACAGTTCATCTGTGTTGTGCATGAGGTGGCAGGACTCTCAGGCACAAGCTGTCTCCCAGAAGTCGTTTGTCCAGATCTTCCACTTTTAAATGTCATTCATGTCATTTGATTTAGAAGACGGGTGTCACACCGAAAAGGAAATAAGAAGTACGGACAGATTGCTTTGGGCAGTGAGTCAGGGGGAAGCTGTGTTCATTAACAAATGCATGCACGTGAGTGTAAACACTAGAAGAAACAAGTGGCTCTAATTAATACGACAGATTGCCCCGATCTCTGTCATTTGATATGGAGCTGAAATAGAGTTGGAACATTTCTCAGTTTTTTCCCAAATTTTTCTCGTTCGCATTCTCTCCAGTCCACGTGTCTTAATTTTGGCTCTGTTTTTTTTAAAAGAGCACTTGATCCAGCACAGATCTCATCGTAGTTAGAGAGAAAAGGCATCGCAATTATGCGGTATTATGAATAACAATTATGAATCATTAGGGCCATAATGTGCCAAATTACTCTGGCTGGTGTAGAGGTTTGAGGCTATGCACAGAGAGAGAGAGAGAGAGAGAGAGAGAGAGAGAGAGAGAGAGAGAGAGAGAGAGAGAGAGAGAGAGAGAGAGAGAGAGAGAGAGAGAGAGAGCTATGCTCCTTGCAGTCATCACCTTCCCACCGCTGATTGAACCACTGAACTCTGACAGTCTAATTACAAATAGCACAGTTGTCTTTGAGCTAGATTGTGCTTCTCTTGTGCTCCCATCCACTGCTCTTATGTGAATATTAGAAGTGAGGAACATCGAGATAAACAGTTTGTTGAGCTAATTCTGTCAGGAGCCAGGTATTGGGTGCCACGTCAAATTTTGTTTTTATCGAGACACTCCACTCAGGTTTCAATGTGCAAATTGAAAATGTGCATAACAACAGATGGATGGAAACACACTTACTGGTCTAAAGGTGAGAGAAACATGTTTGTAAGCGAAAGGTTGCCAGTTTGCCAGTTTGATCCCTGGACCAGCAGAAAATGTAAGTGAAAGAGCAGCTCCACTTCCATCATTTCCAGTGCTTTTGAGCAAGGCCCAACAGCTTGGGCTGTGGTGACACAGGGCAGCTCTGCAGGTGTGAATGTGGATAATGTGTGAACGTGAACGGGGCATTCCTAAAAAAGACAACATTTCTCTCAGTAAGTATTACATGCAGATTAGCATCCTGCCTATGATCAGGTTTTGGGTGCATACCAATTACATTTTGTACATGTACATATTACATCCTGGTGTCAGACACCTGGACATGCTAGCTGGAATGCTCTCGTGGAAAATGGGATGCTGTGGCATGTAACCACCTTATTCAGGTTTCGGACAATTCTCTGCCATGCACAATATGAACAAATATGAGAATAAACAACAATAGTATACTGAACGTTTACTGAAGCAGAGATTAGAAATATCGCTGACCAGATTTCTGTAAGTTTCAAGTGTGACTAATATGATCAAAACCAGACAAAAGACTGGATTGTAAACATATTTAGTAAAACAGAAAAATAAAAGTAATACACACATAAGTACAGTGCAATGTAAAGTTTATTAAGAACTATTCATCACAAGAACAAATGATGCAGAGGGGAAATTGACGTACTGGTGCTGCCTGTTGTGTACAGTATTCTCATCGTCATCAGACCTTTGTTCCAGCTAAAGAGTAAACGCAGTTTTGGTTTTTTAAAAACCTTCTTCACAACTACAAAACACCTAAATCTCAGAGTGAATGTTTTGCTGTGGCTTCATGGAGTATTAGCCAGCATGTGCGGAAGCGTGACAGATGGAGTCATTGTCTCGATTCAGCCTGACTCATTTAAACCATTTTTGCCGCTACATTTTTCTTGCTACATTTATTTCTACTTTTGATCTCATTAAGAGAACAGAAAGGAGACTGTGGGCACCAAACGAAAGCTTTCAGGGATGGCCTTTCATCTGGAAGATATTTGTCGCCGTATTAGGCTTTTTTTATGGGTGACAAGCAACAGGAAGAAAGAGCTGAAAGAAAATAATTTCCAATTGATCAAACTTTTGGTATACGGGACATCTACAAAAACATCACTATGGCTTAATGACTCCCCAAATAGCTCTCTCTATGACTAGCACCTCTAAAAGTCAAATATTTCACGCAGAGCTAATTTAATCCTCTACTATTCCACAGTTATGCTCAGACTATAGGTTATGTAACAGGTTGAAAAAAGATGCGTTACACTGGGGATCAAAAGGCACATCTAACCCAGGAAGACGTCTCCATAGAAGCCCGCTCCCTCCACCTTCGTGTCTCCAGCCTGGTCGACCAGTTCGGGAAAGTGAGCCCCCACACAGACATTGACGGCCTCCTTCACCTCCGCAGGCAGAGACCTCAGTTTCTGATTGTGCTCCTTCAGGGCCTCCTGATTGAGCTGCCAACAAAGAGACATGTATGAAGCAAATCTTAGTTAGAGGTTACAGGCGAAAGGACACATTGACATTTTTATTGATTCTTTTCTCTGCCAGATTCTTTTCTCTGCCAGATTCTTTTCTCTGCCAGGTTCTCATCGAAATCTTGAGGGAGGGGATTTGTGCATTGGCACAAGTCAAAATAAAGATCACTGCTAACCTCAAGCTAGGGAGCTGGCTTGAAGAGTGATGATGAGCTATTTTCAGGATATTTAACAATGAGACAATGTGCCTGCAATAAGGGAAAATGTCTCAATACTCGATCAATGATGTTAAATACATACAGCGAAGATTAGCTTGCATGTTGAAAGAAAGACATTATCCTCATTTGTCCCTTAATCTCCTAAATTCCTCCCACTGCTTCACTCAATATGAAAAACTGTATTTGTAAGCTAATACTATTGGTGAGACATAAAAACACACCATCCATCTGGCGTTCACGCGTCAATGTTTAAACCATCCAACACCTCTTTTCTCAATAATAACTGCCAACATTTGACCGATTCAAAGCAACGCATTGTCTGACGTCATTTGCAGCGGTGGGAGCTCGGTCTCTACGTTCTCAAACGGCAAAACTGGATGTGTCACCCTGAAACATTACGTATGATCACTGAGTGGACAGATGGCCACGGTTGACAATGAATTTAAAAAAGCGAGGATTTGTTGCTGGTATAGTTTGAACTTTGCTTGATCACATATTAATCACTGTGTGGGGACACACCCAGGGACACAGGTCCAGGCAGTTGAATCATTTATACATGCTTCTTACCTGTAATCCTAATTAAATATTATTAATATTATTAAATATTATTATTTCCCATATTCATGCAGGGAAAATTGTATTATGATTTCAGACAGCCCTTAAGTAAGCCATTCCATTTTTTATTGCTGAACATTTGCTGACTGGTAAAACTGTCATCGGTCTAATTTGCTGAGCCTTCACAGATCTTCAGATGCCTTGAAAACACAAACAGGAATCTGCAAAATACTTTTAGGTCCTGGTTTAGCTCCTGAATGCCATAGTTCTTTTTTCAAAAAGGGTTACAAGTCAACCACCTCCTAAGTGATTCTGTGTATCCTGGTGTCAGTGTGTTTACCTGATTAGTCAGTGTCTTGATCTCCTCCAGCGTAGCAGCCTGTTTCTTCATCAGACCCGTTTGCTGTGAGGTGTAATCTGAAGACTGTCATAGTACAACAGAGCACGTCACAACATGTGGCTACTGTAAAACACGATCAATCTGTGGTTTGAGTCTATAGGTGTGTGTGTGAATGCGTTATCAAGTGAGTGAGAGATAAAGACGGCTTGCATGTCGAGAAGCAGTTCTGCTCATGTTTGTCGAGTGTATATCTAGAGAGGAATGGGATGCAACCTGAGCAAGACAATCAATACAGTAAAGTCACAACAGGTTGGACTTGTCCAACTCGGTTACACAGTCCTTATTCAATACTGAGGCCTTGCTGATTAAGCTAGGGATTGTGTTAAAAATAGTTGCCGTAATAAATGGGCAAAGGCTCATTAAGGAAATCAAAATGAGCTGCAATGGGGCCTTAAAGTGCAGAGGTGTGAGTGGGGTTTGCTACTTTCCAGATGAAGTCGATCGGAGAGGAGCAAAGTGAAATGGCCGTGTATTTAGCCCAGATACAACAGGTCTGACTCTTGATGAGCCAACAGAGGCGCAAGAGCGGAGCCCAGTGAGTCATTGGCCACACATGGATTAAACTGCTCCCTGTAAACAGCCTCTGAGTAATAGACAAGCCTGGCCTGTGGTCAGGGCCCACTGCACTTTCCTCACTGTAAAAGGGTGTGTGTGTGTTTGTCTATGTGGGTGGTTTGCGGGTGAATGGGTGTGCATGCTCACGTGTCTGTGACTGTACTTACAGTTCAACATTGTGTGCGTGTCTGTAAGAAAACGCGGGGGTGTATGTGAAGACGTGTTCAGATGAAAGGAATGTGCGGTAACATGCCCATTTCTTCCACATTTGGGTCAATTCTTTAGATGCTTGCTGTCTCTTCGTAACCATAGTCACACGGTTTAATACGTGTTAAACAAGCCAGATATTAAGTGTGAGCTATGACATGGATACTGTTTAAGGTACATGTGCAGTGATGCATGTGAGTGTGTAGCCTCAGACTTGCTATTTCCTTTAAAAGAATAGTTTGACATTTTGAGATGTATGTTTATTCGCTCTCTAGAGTTAGATGAAAAGGTGGACACCACTCTCATTCTGTCTTGTTGCTTGGTGGATTTTGTTACCTGAGGAATGATCCAGACTAGGTGTTTCCCCCGGTTTCCTGTCTGTATGCTAAGCTAAGCTAACCAGCTGCTAGCTCCAGCTTGATACTTTCTGCACAGACGTTGAGATTTGTATCAATCTTGTCAGCAAACGCTTGGCCCAAAAGCAAATAAGGACATTTCCAAAAAAATCCCAAACTACTTTTTTAATTGTACACACATGCTCAAAAAGCTTGCTACTTTCAATGAATTTAAAAGATGACTTACTGCACCGTCAGACTGACTCGGCTCATCCAACAGCTCTGTGCTCATTGCCCTTTTCAGCCTAAAAGAGGATAGTTATCATTTTAAATTGTACATACTGTTAAAAATGAATCAAATCAAGCCAGACCTAATGTAATGGCATGTAGCAGACGGGTAAGCACATTTGTCTTCTTATATTTCTTTTCATTTTGGACAAGAAGCTGTAACACAGTGAGAGGAGCGGCAATGAATGGAAACACACAAAATGACTGAAGGCAAGGTCATGCTGTGAACTCACTTTGCTTTCTCTGAGGATGAACATTTTCGGAGCGTCTTCTTCTTATTCTCTTTGGTTTCACTGCAGACCAAGGAATAGACAAAAGAAGTGAGGACTCTTGCTTGAGTCAAATTCTAAAAATGTCCTTCAAACTAAGCTGCTGGGCTGTGTGTCTCTGAGGTGACCTTTTCTTTACAGTGACGGGAGGCTTAAATATGATGCTATAGTGTCAGTGTGGGCAGGTAGATTACCAAGGCTGCCTTCGCTTCCCGACTGCTGTTTAAACACCTGTTGGATAATGCTTGTCCTGAGATAACCATCTGCCAGCTGCTGACTTGGGATAACACACACATACACATCCAGGACACCTCAAGCCAGCCAAGGACATTGGAAGACACACACACTGAGGTTATTTATTCATTATTTGATGGTATTGTCTTTGCAAAATGTCAAATGTTTCACCTCAGATGACACACTCACACAGTGTCACATCAAAATCTCAAAGCACAGATTGGACAGACTCAGCAAAGCCCTCTGCACTCTCAGTGTGTACAGCATGTCCCAAAATGTGTTGTATGTGTGCTCACACCTCTCCAGGGTCTTCATTTCAATGGTGTGCCTCTCTGTGGCCATCTCCAACAGTTTGGCCAGTCTCTGTCACAATATAAGAAAGAAGTGACACAATCGCAGTCAAGATAGAGCTAGAAATGAGACTTGGGTAGCTCTAAATAACAATGTCCATGTTGTGTGTGATTAAAGTCTCTCTTCAAACAAAAGTTCAGCCCTCTGTTGTTAATTTGCATGAACTTTGGCTTTAAGTTTAATGAGAACACTTGGTCCAAGACCTGTGGGATGCTAACCTCACTCCACAGCACTCCTGCAGTGCGGTCCATCTACACTCAGTCTAATGAGGTGGCAACCCTTAAAAAAACATCTGATTGACTCTTCAGCTTCATACAGATCCAGAGACAGTTCAGAACAGAGGCACCCCACTGAGAGTCAGCTTCCTGTGTCTGTGTTGCGTGGGTTTTGCAGATGCCCCGCCCCCTTAGGAGCCTAGAGGCAGATCCTGAGTCTATTAACTCTGATGGGAAAAGTGAACAGATTATTTCGCTCCATAGTCACCGAAGTAAATATAGGATCTATTTTTTGAGTCACATTTCTTCCGAACATTCTGACCCTGACAGACCACTCGGGAGAAAATGTACTTTGTTTGAGCTCTTTCTTTGTCTCAGCATCACACTCTCGCACGTTCTGGTAACTAACGTTCGTGGTGTTCCTCTAGCTAATTCATTTTAGTAATGCTAAATATGTCTGTTAGCTGTGTAAATATCTAATATTAGCAGAAGGAAATATAAATACAACATGAAAACATAACCCAAGCATCGCTTTCACATTAGACATAGGCAATTGACCCCTTCTTAATACAAGAATATTGATTAGTGCAGTTTTAAGTACAGTACTTGAGTAAATTAACAGATTTTCTTTCCATCACAATTGTCTTTTCTTTCATTTGAAATGGGGAAACAGAATTATTAATGATGCAACTTTTTGTGGAGTTTTAAACATAAACCTGCATTTTGCTCACCTCTGTTGCACACTGCTCTTTCCTCTTCTTCAGCTGATCACACTCCTCCGTCCACAGAGCTTGCAGCTCAACCTGCATTCTTTCCTTCTGCTCCTGCACCCGCTCCGTCTTCACGCCGGATTCAGACGTGTTTCCCCCTCCCCTTACACATGCAAGGGGAATAGAGTTTATTGACTAACAGCTATGATCCTTCCACGTACGGAGCTAAATGTGTGGTTACTGGAAATCCTTTACAGCAATGCTGATGTGGCCTCGAATAACATATACTGTATAAGATTAGTGTGGAGGGCTGTGCACCAAAGGCAATGCAGCCAATATTCATTTAATTATTCTCTTCATCCTCTAATATTTTGCTTCAGCTGGGAAAACACATTTGCCGAGGAATATTCTCCGTGCTTCAAAATATAATCTCATTAATGGCACTGACCAAAACAACAACAACTTCATTAGTGGGTAAGTATTAATACGCTGTTGGATTCACTCCTACGTCGTAGGAAACTGACCAGTCTTTGGTGAGTGACTAAACATAAGCAATTGGACAGATCGATCTTATTACATGAAACCCCTCCTCCCACCATATTTCAGGTAGAAACTGACTCGGAAAAAGAAAATCAACTCACTCTTTTTTCTTCACAGAGGCCTTCTTCTTGATGCCCTTGAACGTGTCAGAGTATTTCTGAATCAGATCCTCTCCTTTTTTCTGATACTTCTTTTCTCCCTCTTTAATGTCTCTCTCCTGGCGCTTGATGACCTTCAGGTAGTTCTTGTGCTCTGTCAGTTCTTCAGTAGTCACAGTTGAAGGCTCTGCAGCATAAACACACAAGGTTTTGTTTTGAGAATCCTCCTGCTCGTGTCGGCAGTGGATATGCATTTCTGAAAGTTTTATTCAACAACAAAAAAGTCTAAATTGGTCTAAATTTTCCTCTACACCGACAGTGCAATGATAAAATGGAAACGGTGATGAGTGCAGCACATGAAGCACTTCGGTGTTACCTTCGCTGGATGTCGGCGGCTCAGATGAGTCACCTGATCCGGCAGACTCGGGCAATGCACTTGCTGGACAGGGCAAGGCCTCAGCAACAGGCTCTTCAGCAGCGCTAGCAGCTTCTGTGTCTGGTGTATCATCTGAAGCAGGCTCAGGGTTTGTACTGGAATCGTTCGCCGGCTCCTCTTTAGTTTCAGAAGAGTCCTCTGGCTCTTGAACTGCTTCTTTCTCAGGGGCTGCCTCCTCCGGTGAAGGAGAAGATTTGGGAAGGGTTTCAGGCGTGGCGCTTCCTGGGTCCGGGGCTGGATCTTCAGCAGCAGTGATGTCAGGATTTTGAGGAGGTTCTGCTGCAGGTTGTTGAGTGTCTGACTTGCTCTCAGTCTCTTCTTTAGCTTCTTCTGAGCTTGCCTCTGCAGCAGACTTTGGTGATTGGTCATTGGTGTCGACTAGTGGTGTAGGTTCCGATGCTACCATTTCTACTGAGAGGAAAGCGTTTAAATACAGCTTCTTAATTCAGCACTAAAGAACTACTACAAGAGCAAAATTGAAGCTCAGTAGATGTAAAAATCAAACTTTGAACTGTGAAAGCTTCATTACCTGCAGCAGGGGCCTCGCTTTCCTTAGCTTTGTCTGTGGGGTTTTGGACCACAATAGGCCTCTCATAGGGAGACATGTAGTCAGAGGATGACTGCGTGGGCACAAAAAAGACAAGAAGATCACAATCTAACAACACTGGTCATCGTCCAGGAAGGGAATTTAGTGCTGTTGAGGATTCAAGGAAGAACTGAGGACATTACTGATGTGTCGATTTTAGTAGATGACGGCTGAATTAAGTTTCCTTTAGCTGCTGTTTGTTACCTCCTTTGGGGCCTTTGTGGTCTTCTCTGCTCCCTTTGTTGGATTGAAAAGGGCATCTGTGAAATCTGAGGTAGAATCGAATACGTCATTAATTCACACTTTTACCAAAAAGAAATGCCAAAGAAACCTTAATGCTACTGAGCTTGACTGTCAGAGTAACAATTCAATTGCAGCAGAAGCTTTTTCTTTTTGCAAAAACCCAAAGCAAAAATCCAAGCACCTGCGAAGGCTGCAGGGATGTAGTCCTTGACCTCGATGTACACAAAGAGAGCAGGCAGAGTGAGCGGCATGTTGCTCTCACTGCGCAGGCAGATGTGATGGAAACCTGCAGGCCATAAAACAAACATCTGTGAATTAAAAACAAGGCAGCTGATCCTCTTGATCCGCAAACATCCTGAGGCCTTTGGATGACTGAGTGGTGTTGCATGAAGTGAGGTGGGTTTTTTTTTTTTTTCTCAGTTTCACTGACCTGACTGGATGGCATCAAGCGGGATGATCCTGTGTCCCAAGAATTTACCGTTCTCCTCATGAACTACAATTCTTAGAGAGGCCATTTCTGGGAGCAGGATCTATGCATCATGACAACAACAAATATATTAAGACCCCCCAACAGCAGCAGCAACACAGTGCGTTATAATGGCTGAGCTCATGGCTGAGTTTGATTACATGACACACACCTTCTCAAAAACAAAAGGCTCCTCATTCCACACTGGGTTGATGGCGTTGGGTGTGGTGGACCATTTGGTGCGATGTTTCTTCTTGGGGTCTCCCGGCAGCCCAATCACCTCCACCTCGACTCCCGTTTTCACGTTCTTGTCAGATAGAAACTGGCCTGAGTAGATCTAGTGAGGCGGGCGAATAATCATAATATAATAACATACATGTATGAAGCAGCTGAGAGTGTGGGTGCTGTTGTGTGGACCCGTGTTCAGGACACAGTGGGTATAAATATAGCTTATGTTTGTACTCAAGCAGAGAGTGCTGAATACCAGGAGCCATATATCAGTCTCAGCAGGAAGCTTGTATTATTACTGACTATTCATCCACACACAAACACGGACTTCCCAAGGCTATTGTGGCTAATTAAGTGCTCAATTTAGAAAAGCAAAAACAGCTCCCAGCGATACACATATCACATCAGTTTCCCTGCAATGCAACAGCATAAATGATGCCGCTTTAGAGTATGACATATCTTTACTTTCAAAATGTTACTTTGCACAGATATTATACACCACAGTCATGTTTAAAGTGAGAGAAGAATAATAACAACAAGGCGGTGAACCTGCCTTTATGGTCAGTGTGCTTGCCACAACCGTGTCAATCCTGTCACAGAAAGGGTCAAACTTTTTGTCACTGCGACGCAGAACGTCGTGCTTGAGCATGTAGCCAGTTCTGCCGTTGAATTCAAAAAGAGCCATGTTCAGCTGCATGGGGAAATCTGAAAATAGACACAAAACGAGGTGCAACACTGACATGCTGTGGTGGAAAATAGAAGATCAGGTTTAAAAATATAGCAGAGCATGACATTTAAAACATGTTAGACTCAAGTGAAGATTAAAGAGAAACAGTGATCGTTTACACCTCCTTGTGTAGTGCAGCACATTTTAAGTGGTTATCTGTGTATTGTGTGTTCATTTCTACCCATCGTCTGGTAGTTGAGCGCCACCATCTGGCAGCCTACATTCCAAAAAGGCTGTGGGCTGTAGTTGGATGAGTCCATTCTTGTTCCTTTTGGGTAAATCCTGCTCATCTGCCTCTTATTGTATCTGAGAGATATGGTTTAGGAAGTTGTATATCTCTGTAGTTTACCTGAACCAGGAGACTCTTGAGGCAGCATAGAGAAACGTATTTTAAAAATATCTAATTCAGCCCATCAAATACAGTTTTCCACATTTTCATATTTATATCTACAGCACTTCTCAAGGATACTCAACAAACTCGACAGCAGTCTTGGAAATCATTGCCTCCCCTCTGGTCTCCACAAAAGACGAGATGACGTAACTCTTGTTTTTCTCTGTGGAGAAAGAAGAGAATTGAAAAAACTCACTCTGACTTTGATTTGTTTACCTGCGCAGTATGTTATAAAATCTGAATTTGTCAGAGTTTGGGTTAAATCTACGCAGCAAAGACATACTTCTGGCATTGTCAAAAGACATGAATTTATTGGGCTGGATGTAGTTGACCAGGGACGACATCGCCTCATAGGCTGTGACTTCTTGTCCAGCTGTGCCCTGTGGGGGATTGACAGGAAGTTAACTGATGCTTGAGCTGTTTTAGTTGGCCACAGATGATTTATGGCAATAAAACTGTCATCGTAACCGCACACTCTACCTCATCTGACGTCTTCATTTTCTCCTCATCCTGTTCCTCTGTCTCCTCTTGTTCGTCAGTGTCCTCCACAGCTGCGTCCCCCTCTGGTTAAACATATAAAAATAACAATAATAATAAAAATGTACTAAACTATTTTTGAAATGTAATCTGATTTGACTTGAGGTTGATCTAGTCCACCTTGGTTCTCCTGGGTGCAGGGTGTGGGGTTGGCAGGATCCTGGGAAGTGGAGTTTGGGTCCTGGGTGGGTGAAGCGGTGGTTGTGGTCTGGTCAGTTGCTGCTGCGCTGGTTTTCTTAGTTTGCGTCGGCTTTTCATGGCTGCCCTTCTTGTTCTTGATGAGGATCTTACCCATGAGCTCAGAGGGGCTGGGGATCTGCTGGCCCAGCTTCAGCTGCATGGTTCAGACAAACAGAAAGAATCCTAAAACTATACAATACAATACAATAGTACTACAGCACTGTAGCACAAATCAAGGTCATGTCCTCAATACTGTCTTTGGGAATGTGAAGAAATCAAAGGAAAAGTTTTGGTTTTAATCTTCTTATGTGGCTCTTTAGGGAAGAACTATTTCTTTGAAGGCGTTTACATTTTATTACACATATGGAAGGTACATTTTTAGATTTTTTTTCCCCTACATTATCTCCAAAAGCCTCACTGAAGACATAAACATATCTTGTTAAACAGTTTTTCGGCAAAAAACAAAAATCATATTAAGGGATTTGCTTTTTATTAGACAACAATCAGACATTATTACTGAGAGTCCTTCTAATCACAGTCTGCTGGCTGAGGCCACAACCCGCCCACAGTAACACAATGGAGGGAGAAAGTTAGTTGTTTACAACATGGACATGCAGGATTATAAGTAAAAACAGATGTATTCCTGACTAGTCCCCAATAATTCAACTGATATGATCAAAGAGATGGTGAAACAATTCCTGTGGACTTCATCTGAGTGTATTTATGTATACATGTCTCTGAGGAGATGACTGCACCGTCTGAATGCACTTCATAAAATGAAATTAAAAGAAGTAAGAAAAAAAAAGATCATTATGTCAGTAAATAAAATTGAGAGTTAAACATGTCGTCTCTTTGACTCAGGAATACAAACACACGAACACCCCTGCAAACACACACACAGCTAAGAGGAGGTGAACAGGCATTGGCTGTTGCTAAGAGTCAGTTAGATGGGTATCGGAGCCTATGAGGGTCATGTCTAGCAGAGATTAGGAGGAGGACCTTTCCATTTATTGCCTTCATGACACAGACACATACGATACGATACTCCTTTATCTAATTTATCAAACAAAGTGTTCTGTTTAGCAAAAACCCCGTTTATAAACTGTATCTAACTATTATTTTGACAGCGAGCTGTGGTGCAGCGGTGTACTCACAGGGTATTTGTCCAGCGGATCTGTTAGAAGGGCATCACCAAATATGGTTTTGCAGTAGTTGGCCATCTTCTCCTGCTGTTTCACCCTGGAACAAAATGGAGTATCACCTGTTACTGTCTGCTGCTACTGCCAGAACGAAAGGTACAGTTACACCCTCAGTGTGTTCCATCAATATTCCATTTGGGATAATGGCATCCAGACATTATTACATTGTGTTAATAACATTACATGGCAAGAGCTCATGTAAAAGCTCAGGTCTTACGAGTCGACGTGGTTCTCGAATGAGAGGATAACGGGATACTGTGAGGTCTTGAAGGCGCTCTCTGCGATGGCCTCAATCACATCCTGTCATCAAAAAGAGACAGGCGTTTTTGTTTTTTAGGGATTGTGGTAGATTTCTACTTGAATTACAGTAAGATTCAATGGGCAAGAGAGCTACAGGAAGCAAAAATAAGATGATAACACAGCAAACATCAAAAAACATGGATACAGATATAATAAAATCATGGAAGTAGCACAAAAGCATGAGATCAACAGACTGAGACAATAATGACAATACTCCACAAGACAATGAAGAGAGAAAACATGACAAACTGCATAGCTATTGCTTCCATGGAGAAGCACTGAAGTCAGCTCCAACCCTATCACATCTAGAGGCGGCTGACAGTAAACTGAACTGAGGTGTTGTGTCCGGGACACTGAGACTGTGGAGCTCCGGCTGCCCTTAAATGGAAGTGTTGAGAGTGAGAGGATGACGGGCTTGCCTGCCTGTGCGTGTGTGTGTTTCAGTGTTACTGTGTACGATTAACACTCTTTTACTCTTTAATGTGCACCTGGATATGAATAAAAGGTAATCAGTGAATTTAAAGGCTTTAGTTTAATTTATAGACACACTGTGGCACTATTTGGTCATGAACAGCTTCAGGCAAATGTATTCATGAAGATGTCCTATTGAAACAATTTAAACTGTGCTCACAGGAAACTAGAAAAGGCCCAAGATTTATGATAGACAACAGAGAGGAACTACTGGAAGTGGGATGGACAAAAGTAGTTTGGTATGATCTTTACTGCTTCATTTTATGGGTTCAATAGTATTCTACTATAGGTATGTGTATAAGTCCACAAAATATATAATAATATTCTAACCATGTATACCTAAATTAATCCAATAATTAAGTTTGTATGTGTAACCCGTCTTGAAAAAGAATCTAAATAAATATTTGACTCTTTATTGTCCCAACGGCCATGTTGCATGATTTGCCTTAAAAACGTGGGTGTTGTGTATAAAATGAGATGACGCTAAAAGAGTCGATGATATACATGTAAAAGGTGTAGAAGAAAAAACGACCTTTAATTAAAGCTAACTGGCCTACAATGTATATTGCACAAATGTATTTTCTTTAGAGGATGTGCATGCAAAGAGGAGGTACGGACAAAAATAAAGTTGGTTTTAAGTATGAATAGAAAAAAAAGAAAAGAAAGATATTGACAAAAAATCTGAATAGCTCTCTTGGATATTTGCCATGCACTTCTGAGATGGTCGACAATTTGAGCTTTTCAGCTTCCGGTCTACAGTGAAGTTGAGAGACTTGTGAGATGTACGGCTTCACTCTCTGTTCACAAGGTACAAATCTGTTCAGACCACATTTTCTGTTCATATCCGAATAGTGTAGTCGTATTCCTTTACAGCCCTATTGATTAGAGAGAGAGAGAGACCCCACCAAAGGAATGCCCAAAACTATGTTTCACCACCTTGAAGAGTATCTCAGTTGTCATGGTGAAGCCGTGAGTAATGATGGGCTCTTCATCTGGAGGTTTGCCCTTCCAGCAGTCCAGCTCCAAACAGCGGCAGCCAGACAGCAGACACTGACGGTACATCTCTGGAGAGGACACGCCTGAGAACTGACCGGCTGCAGGGTGACAGACAGAAGAATACCCCCTTAATGACCCTCAGGTGATCAGGTATGAGCAGTCGGAGCTAAAATCAAAGCGGTGCGAGTGACCTGTCAGGTATGTGTTGTGGGAGGACTTGATAAAGTAGTGGGGTATCGGTTGAGTCATGTCCTGACTCTTGGCCAGCGTGTCCTGCATGACAACTGACGTCTCGGCCCCCATCAGGAAGAATAAGAAACCCTCTGGAGAAATCAGATCTGCAGGTGAAAAAGACACGTTGAAGTATTAAAAACAAAAGTACAAAATGATCCGGCCTCCATACAACAAACCTATCATCAGTGAATCTCACTTCTGTTTGTATTGGAGGAGCAGGGTTCATATTTCTCCATCAGAGCCTTGATCTGGTCCTGTCGCAGACGTGGAAACAGCTCCTCGTTGTGCCGAGAGTCCCTCTGTTTCTCGTTGAGGAACCTGGTGAAATTCTCCTTCGTCATGGTGGGTTTGTTGGAGCTGCAGGGCACAGTGAGGCGCGACCATCAGATGAGCGCCGCACAAAATGTTGTTCCTGCCAATCACGGCCCAACACCTGCGTCCTGAGCCCGCGGCAGGTAGCTAAGCATGAACTGGAGGCTCGCTGGCCAATCATTGGAATCATTGGTCTACCGAATTAGAAAATGTAAAGAAGCAAGTTTGTGGCTTCATAACTAGCTGAGGCATTTAGAAGAGGAGTATTTAGATGTCTGATGAAATGGTTTCCCACAAAGAGCAAAATGATGATGATAAAGAAAATCATGACAAAACTCTAAATGCAAGATAAAATGTATTATTAGAATAACATATGATAGTTACAGTAGGTGTGCATTTGTAAAACCTCCACGATGTAACATGACAACTCGAGAGTTATCCGGTCATTTCAGTAGATAACCAGTGAAGCACGGGAGAGGTCGACTCACTAAGAAGTGAAGATCTCGTAGAGCTCAGGCCGAGGGCAGAGGTGTGACAGAAAGGTCTTGAAGGCAGACTCAGTAAAGACGTCAGGCTTTATGTTGTCATACTGAAAAGTAAAAAGCTGTTATCTACATGATTTAAAAAATAACAAACATTTGACGATGTGCGCATTGGTATCTTATTATTAAAAAATAAGTCAAAATCCATAACAAACACCAAGACATTATGGGGAGCGGTTACAAAAAAATGCAGTAAAACAATCTTGAAAGATGGCTGGATTTACAGAGCAGACAAGCAACCATAATGTCTATATTTTCTAACCTTTCCTTTAGGGAGCTGTGCTGACGCTAAGGCACTTTCCACCCTCTTCTTATCCGCAGGGAACATCTTGTAAATACTGGGGGAAAAAACACACAGCAAAACATTGAGTAAGAAAATGTGGAAATCTACCGTACAAACTAACTTCTGCGTGCCATCCTCTCATGAACTGTGACCTACTGTTTCACTGGGATCTTGCCGTCCTTGTTGGTGTGAAGAGAAAGGCGGGCATATCTAAGATTGAGCACAATTGCTTAGCTTTACCACATGATTCTGTGTCATAAAAGGAGAAATGAAACGGTGTCGTGTTCACTCAGCAACAATACAAGCTGAACTGAAAGATGACACGATGTTCACTTACATCTTCTCCAGGAAGACCTGTCTGCACGCATTGTTTCTTGCAGCATTGTAGGCGATTGCAAGGATGTCATTTGCCCAGTTCTGATGTGCATTTAATTACAAAACAAACCGGGATATTACGTTTAATGTCAACATTCATTGTTTTTGAAATGTCATTATAGTATATTTTAAAAGGACACAAAGTCACCACTAGAGGGCATTAACATAATAGTACCTCAGGAAATGAGAGTATATGTTACATTTGAACAAAGCACAAATTGCATTACAGTTGATTAAATCCGGAAATTGGAGACATAAAGTCTAATTAAGACGAACGGGGAGACAGAGGGCGCCTTATTGGGGGGGAAGCAAAGGCTCATTGTATGGCTAATGGTCGTGTTTGAACAATCAGAGTAGGAGGATTGTAAACAGCTAAAGGACACAGTGCCAATAACACACACAGTCAGTGCATACACATTACCTGTGTCACTTTGTCCTTAGAGGCAAAGAAGTTATGGTAGGTCAGATTCACTGTGTCGGGTCCTGAGACGATGGTCAGAGTTTTGGCGAGATGGTTGCTGTCTGGGAAGTCCATGTTGAACACGTTGCGAACCTTAGTGTGCTGTGAAAGGCAAAATGATGGCAGAATATGTTTTCGTAGCCAATTAGTATCAGTCGGCTCAAAATATATGGTGCCATTTTTAAGCTGATTATTTATTCATCTGTTCACTTAAAGAAGTAAAATCATGTTTGCAGCTCTTGTTCTCCGGGAGCTTGTTCAACACATGCAAATTTGCTGACGAAGGCATGCAAACATATGCACACACACACACACACACACACACTGAGACACACTGACGCGTTCATGTACACAAACAGCAGCAAGAAGACCAGTGTATTAGTTACTACCTTCCTCTGTCTGCTACTCTACAATCGATCACTTCTCTGCTACTTTTAGAAGTGCAGAGCAGGTCAGCACTGGAGCCCAAAGGGACCCAAGAGGAAGACGTGCTTGCAACAGCACCCCAGCTGGGATGATGCAGTGCTCTGTGCTCACCCTGAGGGGAACCGTTTTCAGATTTCACCTTTGAACCCTCTGTGAGGGATGACGATGGTTGCATACTGCAACTCTCTGTGGAGGCCAGCGAGGAAAAAGCACTACAGCTGTCAGATTTGGGCTAAAAAACCAGGCAAGCTCACTCACAGAAATCTCAGATCATGACTCAGTGTGTGGTACGGTGTGCGTTTACTTTTGTGTATGTGTGTTTCTGTAGTGGGGGAGTAGCCTGGGTGCATGTGTCCACTGCTGTTTTTGCAATGCAAATATGCCTCTAACTAAGGGATTGACACACTATTTGCATGCCTGCAGAGATTCTGACAGAACAAACACACCACTTTGACCTAATTGGACCAGAGAGCGGGGTACTACATTCAATAATAATACTGTACTCACTTTGGGAAGTTTTGCATATTTCCCTGTTCTGGTATCTCTGACAGTGGCAACATCCAGAAACGTTGTCTCCTAGAAACAAGAAGCAGAGAATCATCTCAATTCAACATGTAGGCACCAGTCCAAATATGGATTGAGATACAAGTCATCCTTTGGCAAGGTGCAAAAACTATGGGATTTGCTGTGTTTGTGTGGAGAATTTCTAAACTGCAATGTCATGGAGACATCAAGTAGGACAATGCTTTTTCATTTAAAATTCCCACAAACGCTTTAAAGTCAACAACAGCATGATTGAGCCCGGACACATGAGGCACACATTTCATGTAGGCTTCAATGGTTCTGTGCTGTGGTGGAAACCAGTAGGTGCCTCGGTGGTGTGTGTCTGTGTGTGTGTGTGTGTGTGTGTGTGTGAGAGAGACAGAGCAAGAGAGAGAGAGATAAAGCAGTCCTCTACATCAAGTACATCACAGTTCAGCTGCACAGTGGTGAGCCCACATCAGCACCAATCAATAATCTCCACAAGCTGCTTGGACCGGAATGCAGCTACACTCTGGATGTGAGTCATACATGACCACCTCTATTCAACATGTGCTTTAATCTGTCAGGTTGTGTTCGTCTGATGCACAAAAAGCCATTTCAACATTTCCCCTCTCCTCTGACTTGTAGTACAGGGGATCTGTTTTTCTTTTCCCGAATCTCGGTATTGATTACCTTGCTTTGGTTGATCCAGTAAACGTAAAAACCTTTCGGATCCATCTTCATGGTGACAGGAACAGTCTTTGTGGAGTCCTGGATGGAGACAAGGGAAGTAGCTTTCACACATTTTTGGACATATATCGAGTTTAAACCTCTGGAACAGAGATGTTTGATGATGATATGTTGATAATAATAATAATAGGATAACGAATGCTGTAGGACTACTTATATTTTCCAGAACGTCATTAATTCCATAAACTTCCATGTCTCTCATCAGGCAATGAAAAATAAAAACGCACTGCTAGAGTTGCACAGATTTGCACGTGTACTTATATTTCATGTTGGCTGGTATTTAATGATGCAGCGGAGATACTATTGAAATATCCACTCACCTCTGACCACTTGGTAAATCTCTCCCCTTTGACCAGGTAGTCTTTGACCGCTGGAGGCTCCAGAAAGTGTCTTTTCTTATTCATTTTGCCCTTCTGTGACAGCTCATATATATATAACTATAACTATAACTGAAATATATCCTCCATGGTCAACACCATTGATTAGCTGATCCCTCCATCTGAATCCACACGATACACTGAATGGAAGTTTAGTACATAGCCTCTGACTGTGCTCACGACACACCCCGGGAAATATGCCTTGCAAATTTTGCTTGCAAAAACACAAACACGTAACTTGACTACAGGTGAAAGTGACGCTTCCAATCTACCTCAAATCAGAACTCTAGAACGAACGGTACTTGAAATGATATCGAAGGGTAAATTCACCCAAATTTCACAAAGACAAATAAATGTTATTGCTGTAATTGTATTTTCTCTAGTTGTAAGCTGTCTGTGTGTGATATTTCTACAGCCACCCCAGGGCAAGGGAGTTGAGACGATTTTTGTTTGTGGTGCTTACAGAATTGTAAACAGTAGGCCTATAATAAATTATTTAAAAGAAACAACTCTTCTAGTCCACAGAGAAGTGTTCACACTGTGCTCTGTGGCTTGAGTAACAGAGACACTGTTTCTGTTAAGATGTGATTCTGTTGAATTTGTAAACCGTGTATTTTATATAATAATAATATATATATATATTATTATTATTATTTTGTGAGCGTCAGACACAAAATTCAATTTGCCTCCATTGTGTGTTGGGGTGAAGCCAGAAATCTCACACATCTCAAAACCTGGCAAATATATTCAAAAGTAAAAGCTGGCGAGTTCCCACAGGGGATAAGTGAGAAAACGTTTTTCTTGTTGGGAGAACTGAACCTTTAATAAGTGATTTTCACAGTTATTTTGAGTTGCCATTTGCTATCAGCATATTGATTTTTATTTACAGTATGATGCATAAATGTGTGTTGGTCTTGGGTTGTTTTTTTCATTAAAAAAAAATCATGATCTTAAATAAACTGAGTCTGTGGTGGTTTATCAAATGACACTCCTTTGGTCCCTGACATGGCTGAACGTTTGCATAAGATATTGCACGAACTTAAGGTTTATTTGAATGATATCCAAATGACCGGGAAATCTTTTGTTGAAACAGCAGTCAGTGTCCTGCCTCCAGTAATAAATGACACTACATTATGACCCTGGACAGGTGGTTGTGGCATGATTTGATCAAATAATAAGCTGATGAGTCAAGCAATTCAAAGTAATTAGCTGTAAATGTAGGATATGATACTGTATGTGGAGCTGCAAGCAGCAATTATTTACATAGAACATCAGTCAAAAGAACAGTCTGCTCTTAAGACTGCGTTACATCCTGTTCCCTCCATTTCTAGTGTGATTGTTTCAATGTTTTATGTTGCAGCCATACTGTAAAACCCCACATTACAGTTGATTGTCATCATCCTCCATAAAACATGGTAATGAAAACAATCAATCTTCCTATAAACACCTGTATGTGTGTGTATTTGGTTCTGTGGGAGGACTGCTTGTCTCACCTGTCACATACTAAGCACCTTTCTCCACAGAAACACCTGTAACAGTGTCTGCACTGTTGAAAATACTCTATTTTGATGACAGCCAGGTACAAATACGCACTTTACCTGCAGCCAGTTACCTTGTGGGGCTGCTGCAACACACGTCTGTTTATCATAATTTTACTTTTGTCAACATGACACAAAATTATCCAGTGTTTATAAATGGCTGCATGTTAGATGCAGGAAAGTAATGAAGGGTAAAATCAACTGAAAATCCTTTTTGTGGTTATTTTAAGTTGACATATGTAGCTGATATGAGCCAAAGTAATATACGTTGTTTTTTTTGCAGTTTATGTTGATTACCAACTGGAAAACAAGACTTTTTTTAATTTGGCAAAGCAAATGCTGTTGCATGTCCTTCACCTATTTCACCTCTGCAGCTTCCCAGGAGACATGCGCAATGACAAATCCGGGCGCTGTCCATTGTGCTGAAATGCCTTTGGTTGTGCTTACAAGTTTATCAGTGAATTGGATACGCGTTATATAATTCTTAAATTCCGGTGGAATTGTATTAATCAACATTTGATTGGCTCATTGCGCATATCTAAGAGACATCGTTCCCACTTGGGTGCGCACATTGTAAGGTAAACACTTCGCAGCGTCACTCGGACTGGTGTTCACCCCCACTACATCATCTCCATGTGCGGCACAAGCGTCCTGATGCGAATATGGTGTGTGTGTGTGTGTGTGTGTGTGTGTGTGTGTGTGTGTGTGTGTGTGTGTGTGTGTGTGTGTGTGTGTGTGTGTGTGTGTGTGTGTGTGTGTGTGTGATTTTTGTGGTTTCTTCTCGGGCTGCTGCACAGCTGCTGCTTCTTTAAGAGCCATCGCCCGCCCCCTCTCCTGTATTTTTAGCTGAGCCAGCCACTTCATTTGCTGGATAAGACAGACAGTTGTGTACCGTATGATCTCACTTAATCGTTTAATACATCAAATCTTATACTGCGTAGCCTGTTTGCCGTGGGGCCTACAGCCAGCTGTTCCCTGGAAACGTCATATAGAGGAGACATTTGTCCCGCCGCTGTCGGATGCTGAAACGCGCAATCAGCCTGTGGATGCTTGATGTCCACCATGAAACGCAATGCTGCACTGGGTACCGAGTGTTAGGCACAGCGCGTTTGCAACAAATGAATTACAAGAAATCAATTTAGCTGCCAGATATTCCTGTGGTGCGGACGGTTGAAGGTGGTCCTTCTCCTCAGCAATCTGCTCCCTGTCTTCTATTGGATTGTGGATAACAAGAAGCCTTCAAGACGGAGGGGGTGGTGGAGCATCGAGGGAAGAATAGGGGCAATATGAGAGAGCGGGACTTCATGCCCAATATGGAGAGGGGCAAACCTGCTACTTATACGGGGGACAAAAAGGCTAAGATGGCTGCGAAGACTAACAAGAAGTGGGTGAGACTAGCCACTGTTTTTGCATATGTATTGTCCGTGTCTTTAGCAGCCATTATCCTGGCAATTTACTACAGCCTAATCTGGAAGCCAACCAGTGCATCCTCATCTGCGGGGAAGCCAGGAGTGCCCGGGGAGGTCACCCCCACCGCAAACATCTCAACTAACATTTCCACAAGCAACAATGTCTCAGAGTGGAACTCTACACAGAGCGGAGTGTTGTCTCTCAACCAGACCAGGCAGGTCACAACCCCGTACAGTCATGCGTTTCAATGGGACGACAGAGCCGAGAGTGTGGCCGTCTCTGGAGCAGAAATTGCGCACTCGCAGCAGGAGGAAGGACTCTACGCGTCTTCCCGCGGCCACACGAGCACCGATAGATCGGACACGTCGGAGAGGCAGACGCACGCGTCTCCAAGCGGAGAGAGCCGCGACACCCCGCCAAGCACCGGGGAGGCTGAGGGCGAGGAGGAGATGGAGGCGCACAGACTGGGCGACGGGGCGAGTGGCAAAAGCGACCCCGACCAGGCGGCTGTAGATGCTGCCACTGCTCCCTCAACATCCCCGAAGAGCCGAGCTGGCCCGAGAGGAGACTGATCGGGCCGCATCCCCCTTCCACCACAACCCCCCCTCTCTCACACACATAAACAACCCTTCAAGGAGTATGTTTTTTTTCAGAATCAGTGCCGCAGGTCGGATTACACACAGGTCTTCACTTTGAACTCATTTCGCAGAGCCTCTTATGGATGCTTAACTGCACATATTAACTGACATCTTGCTCTGGAAAAGAGGAGCCGTCGCGTCCTCGGTGAACACTGTTTCCCCTCCAACACTAACTATGCGTTTTTGTTATTATTTTAGGCCATCTGTATGCCTTAAATCAATGTTGTGTCTACTTTACCTCGGACACTGACCTGCCTGTGCGCGTGGACGACACTGGTGTAGATGTTTTGTTAAACTAATAGGACACGGGCTCCAGAGATGCGTTTGGTTTTGCAGGGCATCAATATTTGTCACAGGCAAACAGCGCTTAACACCACTGCCATTCATCGGCTAGTCTAAATCAATACTGTATTTTTGCATTTTAACATATAGGCTGTACTGTATTTTTCATGGATCAAATCCGGATTTGGAGTAGAAGAACCTGCATTATTGAGTTATGCTCAGGTATGTGCATATAACCATGTAAATGTATTGTGTATTTGGTTATGTTCATGTAGAGCAGGCATACATCTTTTGGGCCTGTAATTAGATTATTTTTAGTATGTATAATAGGTATAACTATATCACAAGGTACAAATAAACATCCTTAGAAAAATATTCACTTGGTTTTGTAATAGATCTATGTAAATCACGAAATAATCGCTGACATTAACCTGTATGTTAGATATTTTATTCATTCAGAAACCAGAATGGATAATATATATTCAAATAAATGTTAGGTTTTTCCTAACATCTTTCCTAAAATCGTTTTATTGCAAAAATGAAGGCCGATGGCTTTAAATTAACTGGTTCACTTAAGGCTATTAGTCAAGTAAAGTTTAAGGCGCAAAACCCACATTTATAGATAAATATAAAGAACTAGGTCATCATGAGTGAACTGTCCAGTGTTTTTGATCAGAGGGACTGTCTGCTCCTTCTGGAAAGAGAAGCATTCATCTCCCAGTCAGCCACAGTTCAGTCTCTGCATCTCTCACTGAAACCACTTCACACAGTCACATGTGGTGAATAAATAAATTGGAAATAAGACCTACCACAACGTGCGCCCTCTCAGCAGCATGTGAGGGAGGCGCATTGATTTGAGAGCTCTGTAGTTGTGCTGTACAACACATTACACAATACGGCTTGGTGCTATTTTGATCCAACTCTCTCTGAAGAGGACCGCTTGGTTTCAGTGCTGGCGGTGACAAGAATCATTCACTATCACGTTGAAAATAAAATCCAATTGATATCCGCAGAGCAGCCAGTAACTCAGAGATGTTGCACTGTGATGTAAACAGTGCTGACGTGCACTGTTGTGCCAACATGACAGATTTACAGAACCAAAGCCACGGTATGTGTCTGGTGAGCTAAACAGGAAGTCTATTCATCAGGGAAGACGTCGCAAGACACATACAACCCTCATCAACACAACATAAATATAAAATGTAATACAGAGTGTGCATAACACAGTGACAGGCCTGTCAATGCTGCAGTTGGCCTCTGAATATCGGAGGGCCTTGACAGATGTGATTCCAGCGCCTCGTATGACTTCTTGTGATGTATGAGAGGAGTTAGGACCGACCTATTGATTGGGAGTTCATCAGGACTGACAGTTATTGCTGGAGGCGACGACTGAGCCAGGACACAGCATCCGACCTTTGACTCTTGAACCCGGTCAGCCTTTTTTTAGTAATATAATAGCTTTGAAACAGAGGCAGTTTCAGCTGTTGTTACTTTAATGACAGATTTGTCAAGGAAAAGGTAAACAATTGCATCATCCACCAGATGATGTTCTGGTAAAAAGTTATCGAAATTCCATCCACTCCTTCACCCTCCTTAAAAAACCCAGAATCTATGAAATATGCAAATATTATTAATTTCAAAAGCTTCACTCATCCATGTATGTGGGCTGAAGGCTTCAGGTTTCCACATCACACTGGTGAAAGCTTCCCATTGGACCATGATTGGCTACCTAACTGGTCGTGGTGTTTCCAAATCGTACCACACGTCTTAAACTCAGATTTAAGAAGATCAGATCAATTTCAAAACAGTCTTCCCGTGTCAAACTCTGCACATCCGTCATTCTGTGAAGCTCAAACATTCCAGAGAAGTAACAAAACAAAGAAAACATATTTGAGCAGATGGGGGCTTTAAAGTTCAGCTTTTCAGAAACTACTTTCCTCATCAGAGTTGACGTGTTTTGGGTGACGCACTACAACCGAGAGACCTTTCAAACAAAGCCGGAGGAACTAAAGGCCTTTCAACGTACAGTTGTTTGAGCAAGACACAGTGATTATGAAATATTAACATGGTGTCTTGCGATTCGGGAGAAAAATAGGAAGGAAAACAACAGCTTCGTCAATTAATGAAAGGGCAAATGTGTGGTGTGGTGCATAATGAAACAAAAGTGAAGCTAGATAGGTAGGCACTGTGTTGTCATCTTTTGAGCAGTTTAATAATGTTTTTTCAAGACTTTTTCAATCATTGTTTGCAGCAGGTTGACATAACTATGGTGTAGATGATAAATATATATATAAAGTATATATATACATATATTCATAAGGACAAAGAAAAATATGGCAATATTATACAGTATCGGCTGCAAATGACAGCTACAGAGAAAATATGTCAAGGTCAAATGGGTCTAACATGGAATACATCACAGAAAGCTGTACTGTGTGTCCTTGATTATGAACTTTATGTTTGGCCCATTTAGAAGCATCAAGTGATTCATATTTTTTAATTACAATTTTAAAATGTTCTAAATCAGGTCTCTAGCTAGCGGCAATTATAATTGTAATAATAAAAATACACAGATGTAATAATATTTTTTATGCTAAAAAAGACTGAATTACCTAAGATGTTTTTATTAATGCAATATTTCACTTAAAATATATTGCACTGTCAAACAATCGCAAACTGATGATGCACCACATGTAATAAGAAACTCTGATGTGACTCAAGATTGCTTGCTTCAACTGAACTCTAAATAATATAAAGCACAAAAACTGTAGCTTTGTTTACGCAGATGATGCTAACTAAAAGGCCTGACCTCACATCAATATGACAGTCAGCACATAGACACCATGTCAGCCCAGTCTCCAAGCTGTGAGGGTGGGGTGGGGTGGGGGGGGTGCTTGATCAGGGCAGCTGCTGAGGCGGGGTTGTTGCATCCTGAACCATGGCAGGGCCGGAGGGGTGACGCACACGCTCAGTGGGAACTGCAAACCTGTCTGAGAGAGGTTCTGCAGGGTCGAAGGGCCTACATCCATCTACTGTGATGAAACACCTCCAGAGCCTACGACTGTTCTCTCACTGTGTTAATGGCTAACAGATGCCACCATAGACACTAGAAGAACATCATTATAGCAATTCAGATTTGAAAGCATTTCTATTGCCTCTACACAGCTCTAGACATGGCGAGACCAGTACAACCACAGATACATAAAAACACTGGATACAGCGTTGGTTACAACTCTCAATGAAAGTTGCTCACTGGTGCATGAAGCATAACATTAGCCGGATCTTCCTGCGATCTTGATGTAGCACACGGTTCCCAACATTAGTGGAGGGAATGCAGTTAATTAATTATAAATTAGTGGAGATTACAATTATACTGGACCAGAATCAGAGGCTTCCAGACACAGACAGGAGGCAGAAAAGGTTATTTCAATATCAAATGTCTCATAATTATGAGATATGACTTACAGGATCTCTATTTTTTCTTCACAGTGGCGTAAATGGGCTTCCATAGTTGCCATTCTGATTTGACGTTATATTGTTTTTACTTTCGCCTGAGTTACAATTTTAACACAGTGCCACTCAGCAGTGAACGCTGTCCCGCCTCTGATGTCACAGCGCTGCGGACCTGCGCTCTGATTGGCTAAAGCACTTCCGTGTTGATAACTCTTTGTGACCTAGATTACATTGAGCTCTTTTATGATTTTTCATCAGGAAGGTAAGCTTCTTCACAGTGCACTTAACATAATCCACTTCAATCCTCCAACACAGCATACAGGACTCATTTCCATTATATCAACACCACCTCTGTAGTTAAGATGATTTGATTCAGGTCCTTCAAACTATTATCTAATTTAGCACCAACGTGAAGCATAATTTTGCAGGAATCAAAAACCTTCTGGGCCATGTTGAAAGAAAATACAAGGCAGTCCTGTTGATCCTCAAGGAGAACGAGGCTCCTGTACTCACTGTACATGTCACAGGCCTAAACACTTGAGTGGCAGAAGGCTGCTATGGAGATAGCCTTGGGAGGAGATAATTAAAATAGTAGCACCTATGGGAGGTCCCACCCGTAGGGCTGAGAGGGAGTCGTTTCCAATGTAACAGCCCTCCAGGGAGCTCATCTGAAATTAATCAAATCCAGCATGAAGGCAGACTCGGTGTAACGATAGTGGCTGTTGATGTGCTCTACGTTTCTGTCACATCTCCCCTCTTTTCGCTCCACCACAGCGGCCATGCTTTTTGTTTCTTCTTAGGACGTAACAACTCTCCAGAGATAGGACTGCAGACACATCAGTGGCGTTTATCGCAGGTGCGACAGGGAGTGAGGGAGAAGGTAAGAGATGCAACAAAACGATGCCAGTCGTGATTTTGAGTTTGAGATACAGAAAAAAAACTTTATTGATGTTCTGTATGCCTTCTTCCAAACTAAGCTATGGTGCACACTGATTTAAATGAGCAGGGATCACACCTCGACACACACCCTCGCAGTTATTCCTTCCTTATGAGCGCATGTGAAAACATGTAGGACAGCAGTGGAAACCCAGGAGGAGCAAGACAATCACAACCACCTCCTAAATGTGACATTCAAGCGAGGTGACAATGGAGATGTGTAAAACGCTAGACGAGGACAAATGCTCAACTGCTCTATGGTCGTAGGTCCTAAACTTCATTTATCTAAATTGAGTCCCACAGGGAATTTTAAATATCTCAGAGATAATCTGTATGACATGTTTTTTAAACAGTTTATGTTACCATCCATTCAAATTCTATATATAATATAGAACAAGGCCCCGATTAGACTGGCCTCAAACCGTCTGACTCGCTTCATGGGTTCCCCAGTGTGCTAGATTCCTGGTTATTTGTATTTTATGTAACCACAGCTGAAGCTGACCACATGTCCACTCTGTTCTCTACTAAGGGTTACATAACGGTTTACTACTGTAGCACTGACACAAGAACCACAACTTCTTTGAGGACAGAGTTCTTGTAAGGCTTCTTATTACACTTGATACCAAAAATAAAATCACAGACTGCTAATAAATAAAAAGAAATACAAATACATGGCAGATTTGTAAAATAATTCTGGTTAACATTGTGTTGTCCAAATGGAGAGGTGAATAAATAAATTCAGTGTTGATGCAGAGCTGTTAATACATTTAAACACTAGTGTGTGTTATGGTACAGGCCATGAAATAAATGTAAACCTTCAGTATTTGAAGAAGCCAATATGCAACAAGGCACAACAACAGGCTAGATTCTTGATTAGCTTTTCAAAAATATTAGTGTCTCTTGTGATTATAAAAGAGAACAAATTACAAAACAATGCGAAAAGAGAATTTGCAGCTGAATCCCAGTGTTTTGACTGTCGGTCCCACAGGGGCCAAAATCTTCAACAGAGAAAGAGTTGGAGGCTGTTATCAACTGGGACAGTGTTTGAAAACAGCAGGAGTGAAAAATTACAGGTAATATTTTAGCTCTCAAATTAGTTTTGATTCACAATTGTTGACTTTCAAGTCTCTGGTGTCCGTTGTTTAAAATGACAGACATACAGTACATTGCAACTCCATATTAAGTGCTGAGACACGTGTACTGAGAGCCTGAGGAATAATTGGGATTCAGCTGTAAAACTGTGCCGACTTTATAAAACACAATAACAATGTGTGGATTTTGCTATTAGCTGAATGTTAGCTTAACATTAAAGGAGGAGTCCAGCGATTAAGAGCTGTATTTATATGTAGGTTTTGGGGACTTTGGAGACACCAAAGAATCATTTAAATCTGTGTAGCAGAGTTCAAAGATATGACTTTTAGTGACTAGATTGGGTCAAACTTAAAAAAACCTCAATGCTACATTTCCCATAATCAAACTTGATAGCATTTCTTAGATCATATCTGCCTTGCAATCACCTCACTCCTTAGTTTCTCAACGTGAGCTTTCTGTTTCAATTAGTGAATTCCAAATTGAGATAACCTTGATGACATCACTATGACATCATCAGGGTTATTTTGTCAGACTCGATGAAGCTCCTTCACGCTGAGCTGAATCGCACTGACCACGACGAGTCCACTGAGCTTGACGTGTAAAATGGACGGAGTCCCCCTTTAAACGTTCTTAGTAACAATAACAATGAAACACTTTTTATGCCAGTAGTAATATTCTAGGAAGTTAACAACTTAACTGTTTTGGTCAGTGGCCAATAAGACAATAAGTCCCAGATGTGCCCTTTAATATTGTAGTGATTTCTGATTAGTTCAAGGCCATTGACTGATGCTGGAAGCAATAAATAAACTATGTGTAGTCACACAGTTGTTATGTGTATAAATACAGACTGTACTGTAGGTCTGTCACTGCTGTATCAACATATAATACAGTCTTCACTTATTGAAAATACCTCTAAGGCAGAATCAGGCACTAGATAATTTGACTGTGGCTTCTCAAGGGCTATCTAGCCTCCTGATATGTACCCTGACATTTTCATACAAATGTAAACATTCAATGATATTGCACTGAAGCAGCGTATTAACATGTTGAAAAATGTGTCAGTACACATACTTTTATACTCATAAAGTGCTTGGATATAAAAAAATATTTGAGCAGGAAAAACTTTCACCATTCCTTCATCAAATCTGAGAGAGTTTTGAGAACGTCCACAGGTGGGAGGCGCCACAGCCAAATGAAACCAGGGTTTAGTGTGTCAGCCACAGACGGGGCAACTCAAACGAGCTGCCCGAAGCAAAACGCAAATACAAAAAGGCAAAGGCTCTGTGTGTCGCTGTGATTTGGTTTCAGTATTTACGACCAGAAGATGTCAAACAATCTTCCCGCGCTCTCTTGCCTGCAAAAAAAAAGAGAGAAAAACATACACAAAAGCACAAGTTAAAGCTTATTCATTTTCCATAATTCAAATAATATTCATGTGTTTTCTATATTAAGAATTTCAGGAGGAAGTTACGTATTATCAAGCTGTTTCAGTGGTGGATGAGGTAAAGGGGCATTCTCTCATGAGACTATTTATCATATCCCACAGCTGCAGTGCAGATAGACTCTCTCTCTCTCTCTCTCTCTCTCTCTCTCTCTCTCTCATCCATTTGCACTTCCCTCCATCGGTTAATTTACACATCTATTGATCTTCTCACCCTTCTTCCTGTCTCTCACACTGACCTTGTCGCTGCTGGTGGAGTGTGTTGGGTGTGTTTCTCCCGACTCCAGGCTCAGCACAGACAGACCGGAGTCTATTAGTTCCTCTTTGAAAAGAAAACCAACACTAGATCAGTTATATGTCATCCGCATAGTAGAAATGTCAGGTCCATCGAAGCTAGTGCATACCTGTGTTTGTGTTGCTGATGTTGCACTTGGCCAGCTCTACAGGCTGCACAGAGCTCGGCTGTAGCGAGGCACAGGCGTTTTCAGCAGAGGGGGCGCTGGGAGCGGTGGGGAGGGTGCTGTCTTCTTTAATACATTCAGTTTCAGAAGCCTGCTGCTGGGCAACAGGAGGAGCAGGCGGACCACCTCCCTGATCCTGAGGACTAACATCCTCCTGCTTGGCACTTTCCAGAGGCTGCTGTGGCCCCTGCACTTTGTGTTGGGTCTTTCTAGGTGAGGAGGCTTTTAAGGGCCTCGGGCAGGCAGAGTCCTGAGAGCCTGTGGTTTGCTTTGTGTGAGCCGCCTGGATGAGCGCCTCTGAGAAACGCACTTTCTTCTCCGAACCCTGAGGGGACGAGGCCTCTGCCTTCCCCTGAGTGGGGGCTGCTGTGGATCCACTCACTTCCTCAGATGTACTCAGGGAGTTTGGGTCGGGAGACAGCTTCAATTTCGAGTCCTCATCTTTCTGATCTTCCACCTCGGCATCTGTGAGGGCGTCGAGTTCCTCCAAAAACTCTTCTAACGTCGTGTCAGCAGACTAGAGGATGAGATCAGAACAACAAATCAATGTTGCAGTGACATTTATGAAGCAAGACAGTTTTACACTCACACAGGTCTGATATCTCACCTGTTCGTTCTCTCCGTCTTCATGTGCCTGCCATCTAAAAAAATAAATAAAATGAGTTTCATCAAAAGCTGTTCTGTAATTTAAAAAGTGTGTGTTGTTAATCTGTTATTCTTTTCATTACCATATGCAATGTACAGTAAGCCTCATAGAACGGCTAATTAAATAATTTGACAGCTTGGGAAATACGCTTCCTGCTTTCTCGCCGAGTTAGATGAGAAGATCGATAACTTTCTTACTGTGCAGTAAATATGAAGCTACAGCCAGCAGCCAATTAGCTTAGCTCATCATTAAAACAGGAAATTGGACGACATATATAGATTGGCTCTGTCCTGAGGTAACAAAATAGGATGAAAAAAAAGGAGATATATTTTAATTAGTGAGCTTTACAGGTGCTGTTTGCCCCTATTTCCAGTCTTTATGCTAAGTTAAGCTCAGCGTCTCCTGGTTGTAGCTTCATATGTACCATACTGTGAGAATTGTGTCACTTAGTGGCCTGAGAGCTGCCACTCACTACACTACAATTTATTCCCAGCTGTGTAATCAGCTCACCCTGCTAACAAGAGTCTGTGAGGACACACCTGCATGCTGTTTTGCACTGTCCCCTGACCCTTTCCCAGCTCCATCACTGAGACGCGTGGAGAGGAAATCACCTGGCACATTACACTTTCACACTAAAAGCCCATAATGCATCACTCCTGGGTCTGTGGCCTGGTGGCTTTTTGAGGTGATGCAATGCTTGTGTAACAACACACACTGAAAGCCTCCTCACCACCCAGCACAGTAGCTTGTTTCACAACACAGGATGGCTGGAGGAGGAAAAACAAATCCAATGCCGTGAGACACAAAACGAAGCCTTCTGGGTTAATTAGTCAGCTGCTGGAAAACAACAACAGCCTTCCCCACAATCGTTTCACTTATTTCACTCGTCATAGTATGTCTTCCAGTAACACTCAATTGAGGCTGTGGGGAGAGCATGAGTCAACTATAACATCAGGTTTGTAGATGATGTTTAGCTGCTACTGACCTCCTGGCTCTCCCAGTCAGACGATCTATGCCTTTTGCTTTACTGCTCATCACTAGCACGTCTTTAGCTCCCTTGTCTTTGCCTCGCTTCTCATGACCTAGGACAGAAGAATACCAAAGGTTGAGTCACAACTAAATTACATTTTACATAAAAAGACAGTTCTCATTTCTGCGGAAGCAACAGTACATCTTTTACTGTTTACTCGCCGTGTGTGCTTAAATGTCTTTAAATATTAGGAAACAACAACAATACTAAACGAATAAAATAATTGTTGCGTGGGATATCGCACCTGCTCGGGACGATCCTCTTCTAGCATTTCGTCCACCTGAAATAGAAAGAAACTGATTCAATAAAAAGGAAAAAAGGACTCAGACGATGGAAACATCATGTTATCATCATACTGTGACGTGAGCGGTCCTCTTCCTCATCTTCTCAGTTTGCGCTTCGTGAATGTCTCACCTCTGCTGGAGGGCCCCCAGTCTCTGTCAGCGAGGGATTTGTCTGAAAACCTAAAAGCGGAGGTTCAGTTAAGACAGAAACACAAACCAATGCAAGCTCATGTCTCATAACCGCTTTTTGTTGAGGGGGCATAACGGCCCATCTCCACCCCATCAACAGGCTCTTCTCACATTCAACTATCATTATTGTACATCTGTTATGTAAATTTGAGATTTTGCAGAATCGGTGAGTGTTTTTTTTTTTGCTGCATGAGTCACACTCCTGCATTTCGCATCCAGTGAAGCCATCGACATTGTTGATTCAAAAACACACTTCCTCTTCTATTCTTACCCGAGGGCCTTGTTGAAGCCTCGCCAAATAAGGCAAGGTATTCCATCCCTTATCCCAAGTTAAAAATAGCCGCTCCTCTTTTGTCTCTTTACATTTTGAAGCTTCCTTAATAAACAGCACATTCATTCACTCTGCGACTCTTTGTACCACAGCCTGGTTTGTTTGAAATCCAACAAACACTTACAACGACTGGGCTGTATCTCATTCCTCCTGTAATCAAACTCAATCCTCACAGTGAGAGAACACACAACCAGATATGCTTACACACTGTTACATAACTGGTCATACAGGGGTACAAGGATACAGGGATACGTGCCTGAAAGGTAATTATTTTACGTAATAATTGAGCAATGTCTTGTGACTTCACGAGATCTAGACTCGTGAGCACCTCACCTAATGGATCCTTCCACTGAATAATCTAAATAGAAAGACACCAGATGTTCTTCAAGGTTAGTTAGTTTGTTATCTACATCTGCAACAGTGAATGAAGCTTCTCACGAACTTCGGAAGTAAAAGAAGAGGAGACAAGCATTGATTCTTAAAATAGCTGCTAGGCAGGGCAGGGGATTTAGCCTGATATCAACTTGTTACACTCTGTTTTGATCTTCAGCCTGGCATTGACTCCACTTTAATTGATTTTTATGTGGGGGGGAGTGGGTCAATTTTTCCTAATCAATCATTTTAAGACGACAGGTGACAGGTGTGCCGGTGTGAGTGGAGCTTATGCTAAGGTAAGCTAGCTAGCTGCTGGCATACAGACATCAGAGAGGCATCAATCTTCTCATGAAGTCTCAGCAAGACGATGTATTATTAAATTACACGATGTAAGTAAAGCAATGAAGAAGCATCTTGTTTCATAACTAAGGGGATTGAAGACTAGAGGACAGAGACATAGATTTACAACACCTAGACTGGAAAGATAACACCCTAATCTGTGTCCAGTCAACATTTCCTGGAATTGAATTCTCCATTACAAAAATAGAGGGAGCCAATTAAATATCACCCGGAGGGACAGCTGTAAGAAATCTAAGACATCAGCAGAGCTGCCTTGGGAAGTGTGAGTGCTAAGAAGTCTTACATGTTGTCAGATTTGTCCACGTCCCACGCCCGTTTCCACTGGCCCTTGGCGTTTTTGTGGCGTGCCACTCTCTCCCTGTCGATCTGCTGGCGCTCTTTCTTCCACCGCACGTACTCCTCCTGCTCCTCTTTCGACGTGGGGATGTTGAGGTCTGTGCTGGCCTGCAGGCTCTCCGGCTCCTTTAGCAGACACAAAACAGTTGCATTTGAAATATGTAATACATCCGAAGCGTCACTCCACACACTAATCGGAGCGGTGAAGCTCAACAACAGCCTCACGTCAAGCATGGCTGCTCATGAGACATCTTCTCAATCTCTAAACAAAGCATCAGGGCAGTATACAGATCAGTCGGGTTCAAAAGAAAAGGAACAAACAAGGATATTATTTTCATGGGTTCCACTTTACTGTAAATGCCGAGTGCTGCATCACTGTAAACACTGTTAATTCCAGTCGGCTCCCATTTAAATACAAAGAGCTCCTTGTTTGTCTACCGTGACGATTGGACGGTAACACAATCAAATTCTTTGAGATAATATTCCAGTAAAAGGGTGTCCAGTAAACGCAATTAGATCCCCTTCCTCCTTTCCCCTCTTAACCTGTTTATTGATTACTGCCACGAGAGCAGAAAGGATTGCTTGCTGATACTAAAGAGTGATGTGATGCAGGCTCTTTAACACATCAAAGGGGACAGAGGCTGGGTGCTCTTGTTACAAAGCCCTGGAGCAAACCAGGACTACAAACACGGCTGTGCTCCGATGGAAACCACGTACAAGACCAGCAGACCCCGAGAGAGAAAGCGCTTATGAGTGTCTGTTTTTTGATGTTGCTGTCTGGCGGAAAAAATATCTAATTGTGTGAGAAAAAGGGAAAAACAATCAGCATTTTAGCGAGAGAGAGAGAGAGAGAGAGAGAGAAAGAGAGAGAAACGGCACATGATGGGTGTCTTTGCCTCAGGTGTGGACCAATCACAGCCAAGTAAACATGTTGCCTTCATGTGTACATTTATTGGAGAACATGGCATCTGTGCTCATCCCCCTGCCCCCCCCCCCCCCCCCCCCCCCCCCTGTCCCCAGGAGAACGTCAGTGTCCACAAGGGAGGCCGCTTCCAGCATGTTCCAACAGGCCGTCTCCTGATGACACCACAGCCGCCCTGCTAATTAGCACTTTTCAATTTCTCGCCTCCCTGAGGCCTCGCTGGGAGGTTGTCAGGGGCCAAGGCAGGTAGAGGAGCACAGGGAGTCTGGCCAGTGCTGAGAGAGAGAGAGCAGGACTCGTGCTCAGACACGTGCATGAAAATTAGATAGATTGCTACATGGTGACTAAGAACGATCCTGCTCATATTCTCAATTGTTTCCTCCAAAGCTGCACTGGTTTAGGCCTGAAAATGCCAGAAGAGGTTTCCTGTACATTTGTTAAACAAAGCAGCTAACAAATCCAACGGCTGTGTGACCTTTACCCCTTACACAACACCCAAAAAAAAAACTCAACGCATTGTATTCCCTTGAGCTGCAGCTGCAAAGACAGCAAGGTACAGAGAGGCAGAGAGGCATGAACAGCATCACTTGTTGTGCCTTTGAAGCCCACCCTTCCTATTTAGCCTGTTTGTCGCAGGCAGGATCTGCGCGACAGCTGTGAGCTACTCCAGCAACGTTGACACGTGAGCCGGCGGGAGCCAGATGGGGACGAGCGTGTTGTGCCTTGTCTGCATGTGAGCGTTTGTGATGAGAAGCGTGTATTTGCATCCCTGTGTGTTTCGTGCGCTCACATAGTGGCGCTGTCATGTGGAAACCTTGTATTCCACATTTGTTTTCATCTAGAGATACAACCCTTTGAGATGGGTACACGTATTAGAGATGGTGACAATATGCATGTTAATATGTTGTGTGTGTGTTTATGTCAACTGAGGCATTGTGGTACCTGGCATTGCTCTGAAAGCCTGTGCTGGTCCTCGGTGTGCTGCTGCCCTTGTTTAACCCCGTCCTGTCACAGAGGAGAGACAAGACATAAAAGGAAGATCAACACATCGACAATGAAGATGACACAGCAACTTGTTGTCAGCCAATTAAACATGGTTCAAAAGAGGCACATTACTTCCGCCTTAAACTTTGAAAACAAATCAAGCGAGAGCACAGACGGAGGATTTAGGGGCCTACACTGCCCCCAAGTGGACTAATGTCCTACAGCTTCATTTGGCACTCGTGGGTCAGTTTTAAATGTCCGCTCTGCAATGAGGTCACCAAGCAGAGCGCAGTTGGTGGTTGAATTTCATTTTGGTTTGGAAAATGGAATTCATCCTATTGCAGGTAGAGAATTGTGTGGATTTTGTTTTTTTGAGTGTACATCTGCGAAGATGCACTCCGGTGATCACAGTGGATGAGTCATGTTGCCGTTAACAGCAACATTTGAACAGTGTCGAGGTGGGAGCAACAATAAACGCTGGACAGAGTGGTCTAGTGCACCTGCAGACAATGACGCCCACATGCACTCTCCTGCACCCAAACGCTGCCTGGCTTATACACAAACACAAAAGACCCCCGTCTACCTTATTTCTTCTCTTCTTTCTCCTCTCACTCCTTCTTCCTCTCCCTCTCTGACCCTTTCCTGGCACCTCGCCAGGCCCGTCTCTTTGGCAGCATAATGAGCCTTTTCACAGTGAGAAGGCAGTCGAATGTTAATTAGATCAAATCGGTCCTTTCAGGATGGTGGGAATGGGGAAACAATTCTGCCAGAGGAGAGGAGAACACTTAAGGTTCCAGAGAGGAGAAATGGAGGCTGGAAACAGACGGTGGGCTGCCAATGAGTCTCTCCCTTTCTCTCCCCCCCGCCCCCTTTTTTCCCCTCACTCCCTCCCTCTGCATTTCCTTTCTCATGAGTGTGAACTGACAGTTTTGTCTTGAGGGACCTCCAGGCATTACAATCTGCCTGGGACTCTGCCAAATAACTACACCCCTCTCGCAGTCGTTATTTATCTACACACACACACACACGCTCATTAGAAAATATGTCAGAGGCCATATATATGTGCAGCTTAACATGGATATTTTCCAAACACGTGGAAACCAGTTCTCTGGGACTCACAGATGACTGGTGTGCTGGAGTGCTGGCCACTGTTCAAGTGCTGATTCAGTCCACATGACAAATGACGGGGGACAGACCAAACAGGGAAAGAGAGCAGCGTGTTCAGCCCATAGATGTAGTGCACATTAACTCAGACGGGACAGTTTGCAGCGCTCAGCGTATCAGCGTATCAGCCAATCAGAGGCAGATGTATATATACATATTTAGCAAGACCCTCCAATGGCTTTGTGTTCGCAGACCCCTCCCACCTCTGTGTTTACAGTGGTGAGGATCAGCTGTCTGTGCTGTGCATTAACTCACTGATTGAGCAGCCTGTGTGTGTGTGTGTGTGTCTGTGTGTGTGTGTGTGTCTGTGTGTGTGTGTGTGTGTGTCAGAGCAGCTGTTCTGCATACCCGGGGGGGGTTCAATGACAGTGTGGCATTTCACAGCCTGGCCGGGGGTGCTGCATGTGCACAAGTCTCTGCCGATCTGCGGTAAATATGGAATCTGAGACCGACAGTATATAGTGAAGCTATTGATGTTAAACATGCCATCTCTGATCTCACGCTACCAATAACAAGAGCTATGAAAGCATCGATCTATCTTGCACGGCCCTAGAGGGACTCTGTGAACTTAACAGGCCAAAAGGAATCTAAACCCAAAAGATTGAGTGAGTTTTCCTTTGCTAAAAAAATAGCAAAGCCACTTCAGAGGGAGAAAAGAAGAGAAATATCTATCAGATCAGAGTGGGATTAACCTAAAAAAGTAGGAGGCGGCCTCCAGGCCTTTTGAAGGTTTGTTTCTACAGCACATCTACCAACAGCTCTATTAGTAGCCCCCCTCCGTTCTTGCCACACCAGTCAGTCACAGCCCCAGTCCACCTCCTGTCCACAGACCATTGTGCTCCATCACTGGAGGGGAGTGGCCAGCCCACATGTCTGACATCTATGTAAAACACGTCGGTGCAGCACGAGAACGAACAAAGGGGGGTCAGGGAGTGGAAACAGGCAGGGGGGTGCATGCAAGGTTTTAAATGCTGAAGCGTACGATCACTGGAATGCTCACTGTGTCCGATTCAGACCTGTTCTGCTGCGTCTCTATTGGTCGTGTGAGGCGGCTGATTCCCCCTCCCAGCTGACTCCACACGCCTCGCCTGTCCGTCATCTGTAGGGCTCTTGATGTCCGAAGGGCCTGGCCTCCTCTCTGGCCTCTCACTCACCACCCTCTTACCCTGGAGAGACAGGTACTCATGTTAGGGTGTCATATCTGTAGCAACAGAGCCAAACCTGCTCATGTCCAAAACATGCACAAAGATTAGTAATTTCAGGGTTCAAATTTCTAATTTGTAATACAATCAGAGCACAAATCAGAACATTTACCTCTCACACAGCTGCACATTTTTAGCCATACTAGTCTGCCGGTTGGACCAACAAACCGACACACAAATATCCCAAAAACTACTGGATGCATTGCATTAACTGTTGTACAGATATCCACGGAATGTATCATAATGACTTTGGGGATCCCCAATTCTTTGGTTTATACCTTCCCATCAGCCTCTTTTTTCTACTGCTCTTTTTTATTTTTATTTTTATTTTATTATACTATATTAATCCCGGTAAGGGGGAAATTTGTCTCTGCATTTGACCCATCCCTGTATATAGGGAGCAGTGGGCTGCCCATGACAGGCGCCCGGGGAGCCTTTAGGGGTTCAGTGTCTTGCTCAGGGACACTTCGACACGTCCCAGCCAAGGATCGAACCGTCGACCTTGCAGCTACCAGACAACCTGATAACACTCTACATTAAATAGGTAAAATGAACATGATAACACACCACACTAGGTTTATTGTGAGCATATTAGCATGCTAATGCTAGCGTTTAGATCAAAGCAAAGCAAAGTTGAAAAAAAGCACCTGCTGAGCAGCGTTAAAAGCTCTGACTCCATGGATCTGATATATATGTAGGTCATATAATATAACAATCATAACATGTGTAATTCCTGAATGAGGAATTGCTTTTGTGTTGTTCCTTCATGTATTACAGGTAAACCTCAGGGGGTTTTGGGGTTTCCTATATTTGTCCCTGTCGCTTTAAGTGGAAATTGGGACTGCAGTGTATTTACCTTTTTTCCAGCCATGGTGACCGTTAGCTGCTTCCTGTGGCCTCGGCCAGCCCCCTGCAGAGGGCCTTCCCCCCCCTTGTCGGGCCCGGCCTCCTGCTGTCCTTTCCCAGCCGGTGAACCGCCGCTGAATGGCTTCGTGACCACCACGCGACTATCCTGCTCCGGACCAAAGACAAACATATTCTAAAAATATTTTAAGGCTTCTTATCCTTAGAAAAATAAGTGTGAAAAAAATTGGCTTTCAGCAATAATAGCTGTGCTTCGACGCGTGAGCTTTTCAAGAATTATTGAGAAACTCACACTGGTGGACTTGCTGATTGTGATGGTAAGATCCTCAGCTTTGCCCTTGTGGCTCTGTAGCGCCATTCCTTCCTCTTCTGCCCTCTTCCTGTCCTCCTCCACCTCCTAAATACAACGCAATGAAAACAACAGATTATTCAGGAAGCCTGAAAGAGCTTCAGGCTCTCACAGAAAAGACACGAGCCCCAGACATGTATTCCTACAACTGATGATAATCGGTGAAATGTTGGACTCCACAGAAGCCTCTCTGCTTGCAAGCACCTGCCCATACCTTGTGCCTCTTCATGAGCGCTTCATTCTTCTTGCGGAGAGCCTCGATCTTCTTGTCCAGCTGCTGGTCCTGCTCATGATCCCTCTTGGGCATCATCTCACCGGGGGTCTGGAAAGAGACGCATCAGATCAGTAACCTCACATTTAAAAATGAAGGCCGTGTGTGCAAAATTTGTCTAGGTGTGTGTGTGTGGGTAACACTTCCTTTCATTAAAATCCCTCTTTAACATACTGTGCCAACTGCGAACATGAAAGAAATGTGCACAAATATTCAAAAGAGGCCAGAATAGGATATTATCACAGAGTGATAATGGGGAGGCGTCAACCATGCCCAACACAGAGATCTCAGTTCAGCCTGCAGCAGCTTCCTGTTCCCTCTCCAACCTGCTCTGTGTAGTCTCTCTGGATCTGTGTGGCTCCTTCACCTGACTGTGACTGTGAATGGTGACGGAGGAACTCCCCTCTGCAGCGTGAGGTTCACGAGAGTATACCGCCCCCTTTAAAGACCAAGATCACTGGAGGTTCAGGTCAGCTGTATGACAAGTCAGAGACGCAATGAAAGAAGAAGCTGCATTAACACCACTGTACTGCACAACCTGTTTTAAAGGGATAGCACCACATTTTGGGGAATTTAACTCATTCACTCTCTTGACTTTGTGCCAGCTGCGGCCTGTAGCTTCACATTTAACGCACAGTCATGAAAGTGGTGTCGACCTTCTCAAAAGATTCTTAGCTAGAAAGGACATTAGAAAATGTTGAACTGGTCCTTTAAATTGGTGCACCAGGGTGTATGAAATGTCAGCATTAAGACTGGTGACAAGGCAGCTCCTCCCTCATATAAAATGCAACATATTGTTTCACAGACACCGAAATGTAACTTCCAACAGATGATAGGCTGCGATAGACAAATGTGTGTCAACCTTTTTGAAAAGGTGGGATCAGAGTTATGAGTTTGCTGGTTGCACTTTGCTAGCCAGCATTTATTTTCATATTGTACACAAAGTTTCATTCAGCCCACAAACAGCAGCGCTCTGTGAATACTCAATGAACGACAATCATTGTGAAAAACAAAGCAAAAAGAGGAACTCTCGACTCAATCAGCTGAAACAAGTGTTTCCCACTTTGAATCAATCACTGACTGTTGTTAATCAGAGCTGAGGACAAGTGACAATGGAAAAGTTGCCTCCGCTGCTTGTTGA